>NC_059669.1:16250000-17500000 GCF_905147105.1 Pieris brassicae | reverse complement strand
AGGTAAGATCAAAAAAACACATTATGAAAGAAAAATATAAATTGAATTAATTTTAATGTGATTTATAAATATTAAAATAGCGAATTAACTTTGAACGTATACGAACGTGTACGTAGACGTGCACGTACGAGTCACATTTGTGTTCACGAAAAATAATGTCAATTGTAACTATTGATTTAGAAAAGTAATTTATGTATGCTATTATAAATATTTGTTATATAATTAAAATAATGGTATAAAAATAGTAGATCTGAAATGAATTTAATAAAACTGCTTCTATAGATGAATGGAAATCTCTGTATATTGTATTCATGTATAAATTCAGTGTGGGATATTAACTCTATATTTAAATTCTAGCGCACACTGAGGGATATATTATTTTAAATGGTGACGTTGACTGTAGATACCCTGTAGATATCACAATGGATCTGTTTCACTATGTGTTGCCCTACCAATCTTTTACAAAATGGTATAGTTTTATAAAAGATTGTTATTCTTCGCATGGCAATAACTGTCCGCATTATTTAGGCCCTATTGCTACTTATGCAGTTGTAATCAACTCATTGAATTGCTCCGTCTGAACTTTAGGTCAGGGGTGACAAAAAAAATCCAGTCGCTTAAAGATTCTCTTTGTATTTTTTCCCTGTCGATTTGTTTACTAACCGTGGAAAAGGATTAACAGGACTAACATTTCTGTGTTAAGCTAACAAATTAACGGTATAGTTCCTTTTCGTAGTTAGATGGATGATTTTTGAACTCGAATGTGTTTAAGTTAGGTTAAAAGTATTTGACATAATTTAATTTTACAGTTGCCAGGCGAGATTAGTTTTCAATTTTATATGTTTATCAGAAATATAACACAATGTAAGAAACTGTAATTATGGTGAAGGTTTATATTTCTGATTAAACATAGTTGTTATAAATTGACAGTTCTTACAACACACATATCTTTTAATAATATCTGGCGCTATGTACGCAGATCGATTAAATTATATAGGCTAAGCTATAAATATTAAAATATATTACTTCATGTATGTAGTTTAATCGATCCATGTATATAGTATAAACTACGGAGCAGTAGGCGGACAGTAAAATCCACAAGATTATAGAAATTTTTCTCTTGTATTTTTCAATATTGTTTTTATTTATTTCATCGATCGACAAGTTTGGTTGTTATAAACAGGAACTTTGTAATAATATCATCTGTCTTACAAAATGTGTTCGAAATAATTGCACAAAACGCTTATTGTGAGACACGCAATAGTACGTACAAAGTACAGTCGCGTACAGCTCCGTAGCCTGAGCCGGCGGTGACGGGTGACGGGTGTTGTTAGGTCCACGAGCGGCAGCGTGCGCGTATGCAAACCCGCTCGGAGTGGTTCCTGCAGCCCGCGGCTTCGCTGGACGCCCGTCCGCGCCCCGGTACGCCCCGCCCCGACATCCCCGAAACGCCCACTCCGACCTTCGGCCAATCAGAGAGCACCGCACTTTACGTGCTTGTCGCCTGCCTAGAGTTCTTATTTTGACGCCCTCGCGTAACGGTACTGTGCTAGTGTGTTTTGGTGCGGTGGACTAACATGGCTGAAGGCATTTCTACCTTTAATAAACAACTCGCTTATTGTTAACGTGTTAGCTTAGCCAGATTTGGCGTGGGGCCAAAGTTGGCGCATGTACTAAAAAGCTTATATTTTATCTAGCTTATCGTCTAAAGACACTGGCTGACTTATTTACCGGTCACATTAAGAGATTAATTAAAAAAAATATATGAATGTGTAAATTATTTTACGATATTGAAATTTCATTGTATATTACTAATTTAAATTAATACATTTTTTTTAAGAAATTGAAACTGTCATCACTAAAACACATCCAAACTAGAAAGTAATAAGAAACTATGTATAAATAAGTTTATATAAAATAGGTGAAATGCCTTCATATATTACTGACACAGTATTTACGCTAAGGGTGTAGCTTGAGCTCTGATTTTTTGGTTCACGTATGCATGTACCTAATTGTCACGCTTTGTGTCAAATGTCCTTCAATTCTTTGTGCGCTTGCGCATGTATTTTACACTCTAGGATTTTAGCTAGGTCTCGTTTCTTTACATTGTATATTTTCTTTATCTGATTGTTTGTACGCCTTGGTTGTCTGTGTGTTGTCAAGGGTAAGTTTGACAGTGTAGTTTTGTCATAAGGTTCTTTAGTTCAGGCATGGTTTATGTAAATGATAAAGGGACGGATAGCGATTTGTTCGATTAAATAAATTAATGGTAATTGGTGAGAATTAGTTGGTCAATGATTACTTTGTCTTAACTTACTATACATCATTTGAATAAATTATAATCAAAGGCGCTACAACCTTTTTAGGTCTGGGCCTCAGATTTCTCTACCTCTTTCATGATCATTTGTTAATCTAATAGGCAAGTAGGTGATCAGCCTTATGTCCCGGACGCACGCCGTCGACTGTTTGGGTCTAAGGCAAGCCGGTCTCCTCACGATGTTTTCCTTCACCGTTCGAACGAATGTTAAATGCGCACATAGAAAGAAAGTCCATTGGTGCACAGCTAGGGTTCGAACATTAGACCTTAGGGATGAGAGTCGCACGTTGAAGCCATTAGGCCAACACTGCTCACCACATTTGAATACTGCCCTAAAAATTTAATTAAACGAACAAGTACTTTGCTTGCTGTATATGATTTTAATTTTAAATCATATTAAACGGAGTGTCACACTATTTGCATTTTTATCTTAAAACTCAGTAATATAATCCTAATACTAAGATTTGATTTGCATTATAGTGGATCATGCCAGTAGCTTATATAATCAGTACTTTATGCATTTTATATGAGGAGTAAAACTGATCGATTAACTTGTGTTCCTTAGTTTGCTATTCCACAAAAATGAACAGTTTTGCTCTTAATCACAATCATTTTTGTCATCGGAAATGTAAACTGCAACTTTTGGAATGTCTCAGAGAGCCCAAGGTTGAATTAGAAATATTTAAAATTTAAATTATCCGTCTCTATTTTCTCATTCTAAAAATCCCAGCCGAGGGCTCGACGGCGTTCTTTTACATTTGGAATTCATTCCCAGGGGTACGCCAAATGTTTACGTCGGCCCCTGGCAAAAACTGTAATATTTCGTCTATCAATGTGAATACTAACATGGTCCCCCCGCGCAGGCGGCGAGCGTCGCGGTTCGCGGCGACGTTCGCGGCGCGCTCGCGTGTGCCGTGCGCTCGCGCACTCCGAAACTGAAATCCCGCTCGCTCTCCAATCTCGTAAAGTGACCGCCTGACCCGACGCCTGTCCGCGATGCCACTGCACGCGTTAGCACCTCACACGGCTTCAGGACCGTTTAAGTGTCATGTAAGCAGCATAAGGTCTTATTAGACTTACGTCAACATTGGGACAGGCACATTTTAGTAATATTTAAATATATAAGGCCCAAGGAAAGTACTCCTCAGCCCTGCTTACATTATACTTGATTTGTTCCTTACCACTAAATCATCGCCTACGGTGGTGATTAGAATTGAAGTAAGACTCATGTAGCAGCTGACACCAGATCTGTGGCAAGTCACACTCTGAACACTGCATCTTGTATTTGTTCGATGGACTGTATGTCTAGCTTAATGATTTTTCTAGATATATAATACAGTCCTTTCATATAAGAAACGAAAACATATAGGAAGCACGCGTTATATTCACTAACCACATAATTTGTATCACGACCGAAACACTACGAATCGTCTTCATGGGGCTTTCTGTGATGAACGTTTGGAATCAAATATGTTTGAGCTAATATTTTTAGTCTAATTGTTATTTAGTCCTTATAGAAAATTATAAGTAACATATACGCTCTATTATATTACTCTTAGGGTCTGTTTCACAATGTACGAATAAGTTCCAATCTATTGCTTATTGTTAGGATAAACACTATTGTTGCGTTTCACCATCAGTTAGCGCTATTCGTCACATAAAGTCCATCAAAAGTTTTGAGTGAAGTGATTCGGATCTTTTATTTTCCATATAATTTATGTGTTGCATAGCTATTTGGTACTTTATCTATACATTGTGAAACAGGCCCTTACACGTCTATAGTACTCTAATGATTAATTCATTGTCACTATTGTAATGATGTCAATGCAATTAGCAAACAAAAAGCTGCTATATTTAACCTTAGTAATAGATTAAAGAAAAAAATCTGGCTCGAAGCATCTTACGTACAACTTTTATTCAATGCACATGATGGTTTGAGGAAAAATGAAATAATCAATTAGTAAAGAAATTATTTTGAGTATATTGATGACTTTTCTAAGTGATTTACATTTACTTTAAAATTTGATATAGTTTTAATTTTAATACTACATACTTTTTGGACTTGAAAATTTATATGAACGGAGAAAGCTTTACGGATGTGCCATTGTTGACTAAAAACTTTTATGTTCCTTTACTTTAGGGAGTCTTATCGAACAAAAAAACGTGATTTGACATATTTAAAAGAACATTCCTGTAAATATTGGTAGTTATGTAATTATTTTCTATGTACTGATCGTACGATAAAAACGTAAGTGACACCACGAATATTACGAATTATATGTATTATGAATTTATATTTTTTTTTGTTTAGTTTCTAATGTTAGTATTGACAGAAGCAGTGTCGCTTACGTTTTATGAGATGTTATAAAATAGTTTTAAAATTTCAGCATTTCTCTCTACCTCGTATTATATTTTCCTTATAAATCGTGGCTTGCTATACATCACATAGTATTAAATTAGTTATGAAGCCACGTTAAGACTGATTTCCTTTTCATATATATAATAGCCAGACACAATCAGGTATTAAATGTCTATTAGGCAATAGTACAAATGCCATCAAACAGTATCGAATTTATATTACGTCTTTAGAAGTATTCTATGAATTATTTACGCATTGTTCTGTGCATTTCAAGTGGGTAGTTGCAAAAAATCTTACGATTACTTATGATTTTTTTTAAACACCTACGCATTCATAGTGAATATGTATAACGAGTTTGCTGACTTCTCCAGCGTTTTGTATAGGTGCTAGATGATTGTGAAGTTTCTTATGAATATTATGTACTACTTTAAATTGTTAGATGTAAAATGTATCTTAGAAAATACAACACTTGCCCGTTCCGATGTTTATTTTGGTCAGTTTACAGACCGTAATTTGATGGTCCTTTTTACCTAAAAACGGCTGTTTTGTTACTCAAACTGTTAAGTAAAATGTTTTTTTTAGTGAAAAAATTCACCATTTCTGTTATTATGCATTATATTCATAATTTTTTCAACATTGTCTTCAAAAGATATTTTTATTTATTAAGGAGCGATATCCCGACGCTGACATTTGTTCACAATTAGCTAGAGCAGCGCGACGGCACTCCTTGGCACTAAAAGGGCTAGAAAGTAGCTAATATTAATTAATCAATGCCAGTAGGCCAATTTGATTTCTACCAACAAAGCGTTGGTAGAAATCGTTGAAGATGAACGCAGGAACGGGCCCATTATGCGATGTCGATTCGAGTGAATTTTAACTGTGTTAACTTCAAAAGAATTGTAAACTGTAAATATAATCTATCGCACATTACCATAATAGTATCTCATTATTGTAATTTTAAGACTGCTATGAGCCAATTCATTTTAGTTTGGCTAGCGCATATATCGATTATGAAAATCTAGATTTTTTGTAATAGAGTTTCATTGTGAGTACATTTTCTTAAGTTAATGGCAGCTCAAGTGTGGTTTATGGTTGTGGGATACATGTACCTACGTTTACCAAAGCCACGCTATGGATATGATATATATATTTGAAGGAAAATTGTGTTCTTTCCGTAGCGCGAAAAGAATTATGGTTTGTAAGAAGTATTATTTTCGTTGTGTCCAGCGTGGTTTTGGTGTACCGATCATTCTTTGCGCATTTTCTATAGTATTATATACTATGTAGTTATTAGTGTTTATTAGAGGCTGTCGCCAATTCGATGTTATATATTATAGATTATCTTGGATTACTTCCAAGTTTGTGTTCATCGGCTAGATATAGTTTAATGGTACATGGAAATGCAATTTTGCTTTTACCATATTACAATTCGTAATTACGAAATTTATTTTTTAACGTTATATTTTTTGTCGGTTTTTCAAATCCTATTTGGAAATTTAGCTTTTAAATTATATAGAACTTTTAATTGCGAGGCTATGGTTTTTCGCCAGTAGATAAAATACCAGCATACTTTTCAATATTGAACGATGTATGTATGTATATTGAATGAAGTTATGTTGGGAACTTCGTTAATGTTGTAAATGGTATGAGTTTTTTTTTAAATTACCTTTTATGAATAAATTTTCATTAAGAATTTCCTGTATATAGTTTTGAATTTAAAACTATCGTTGAGTGGGGCATATGCTCTCATACTACGACAAACATAAGGGCAAATGTTAGTATTATTTTCTAAGTATTTGTTTGGCCCATTTAAATTAATTGTAAACGTTGTTTGTAATGTAGTCAAAGTAGTGGCGATGGATCATAGCATCACACATTTATTGGTTTAGATAAGATAAATTGATTTTATAAGACTGTTTAGTAATTTTATTATCTGATTGAATATGTGGCGTTATCATTCCACCGACTTTACCAGTTTTTTTTTAGATATAAGTTTGACATTAAATAGAGAATGAATCGTTGGAGTGTTCACGTTTTGTTTAAATTTGTTTTGAACTGCACTGTACTAAATTTGTTATCTTTAGTATTAGACTTTGTAAATTCAGTTATTATATTGTATTTGCACTTCCATATAAAAGTTTAATTACACGAAATTAATAAATATGATGTTTTATTAGACTTTATGAAAACAAAATTTTAATGAAAATAAATATATTTCATATAAAATATAATTACAGATTATCTTTAACTATCACTCCTTTAACATATACCTGAACGATATTTCTATCGTCCCCTACATATAAAAACCTTTGAAGAATGTTTAAAATATGCTCTTCATCATCGGCAGGTAGTGGGTAGACGTAATCGTCGGTTGGACCATTTTTCGAATAGGCATCAACGACAAGCGCGTCAAACTCCTTGCCAATTGCAAAATTGCCAATTTTTTCGTCGAGATTCAATGCTGCAAATTTAACCTTTTTATTCACTTGTAAGTATTTAAATTAATTATAGGCTAATAATGATTTTACTGTAACAGCATACAGCTAGTACTAAATACTTAATAAGCAAGACAAATCGTGTCAATTTAATTTTTAAAGCCGCTTTTTGATGTTAAAGAAATCAAGCGGTCAAGATGACAGCCTAACCGCATTTCATTTCGAGCACGAGAATGTGAAACGAAAGGCGAAAAATACCGGCATTTATTACAGGGTCATAGATGTGAGTTGAATACCCACATCTAAGGCCACCTAATATCATCAATAATTATAGGCCACATCTAATAACCCAGGAATTAACGATGGAGACTGATGAAGTCTTTATTACCTTTGGCGCCTCCCAAAGTAGCGAGGTAGAATGCTTCTTTCCAATTGATGGCTTCCTCATGCCCAAGTAGTTCAAGATGTGTCGATACATCCATTGCTCGCCGCATTGCATCTAAAATTGTTGCGCTGTCGCCGCCAGACACATCTATTTAAAATGTCATATTATTTCTCACGTGTTAATTACGCGATCACCGCATAAAAACCAGAACTCATAGGTAAAATTCCCGAGGAAACAGGAATAAAAATTGTACGAAATTGAGATAAATTAATCCAACCACTAATAGTTAGTGTTTTTAGCGCCCCCATACCACTCGAAAACATTGTGAAAATTACAAGCATTTTTTCCTTCATTTACTGATTGTAATTGCACAAACAAACCATTCAATATTTTTCAAGTTGTAAATGTATCTTAATATATTATAATTATATTGTTTATCAATATATTTAAAAATGCAACCTAGGAATATATTACGTATGTGCCTTTATATTATTGCTTAAACTGTTAAAGTATTAAGCTAAAATAATACTATAAATATTTAGTATTATCTTACCTGTCCCAAGTCCCACAGTAACACCATTATCAATAAGCCTTCTTACTGGACAGAGACCAGACCTGAGCCTAGTGTTAGAAGCAGGACAGTGTGCGACAGAGACACCCTTACAAGCAAATAGTTCCATCTCTTTTTTACTTAGGTATACTGCGTGTGCCATTATACACTAAAATAATTATATTTCGTTAAATATTTTGTATGATTATATATATATGAATATGAAATTTATCTTAAATTTTTGTTGTAAACCAAACTTTTGTCAGTCACCTTTTTCGTAAGAATGCCGCATTGATCATAAACATGTGAATATGTTGTACACTCCGGGAAAGTTTTTAGCACATGCTCTATTTCTTTTGTATTTTCTGATACATGGCTCTGTAAAAATAATTTTGTAATTATGCATTATAAGCCAAAACTTTTGGTTCTTAGGATGTTGAAATATACAGTCATAAAGCTTTACCTGTATTCTGCAATTATATTTTTGTGCAATCTTTGACAAGCCACACATTAATTCATGATCACAGCTCACAGCAAATCGTGGTGTCACTATTGGATGTACTAATTCACTCTGAAATATAATTATAATAGATATATTATTTAAAAAAAATGAATTCATCACTTTTTTTGCTAGCTCATTTATCACTAGCTAAGATTAAAGCCCATATTCTAGATCATTAATGAAACTTTTAAGTTTCAAGAGCATCAATTTTTTTGTATGATATACAAATTAGAATATGGACACCTAAGATGTATTGATGCATTGAGTGGTTGTACAAATGAATACCTTAAATTCCAAAACACTTTGAATATATTCCTCTGTTTGCATGAGTTCTGTTTGTGTATCATTATAATAACCAATGTTGTTTTCGACATTCATGCTTACTTTGCCAACTAAAGCTCTTTGTTTATATTTAATGGCACTTTTAGCTAATTCCAAACAACCTTCTTTGTGTAAAGATCCAAAATAGCATGCTGTTGTGGTTCCATTTATTAACAAGCGTTGCTATAAATAAAAAACATTGTACTTTTTTAAGTAATTGTAAGACATAAGAAATTAAATAAAGTTTTTCAACTTACAACTACTGTATCATAAACCCTAGAAGCAAAATCTATATTACTATATTGAGATTCTAGAGGAAATGTATACTTGTCCAACCATTCTAGTAGTGGTCTATCTAACCCAAGACCAATATTTGGGAATTGAGGAGCATGTGTATGACAGTCTATAAGACCAGGCATCAAGAACTGGTTTGATTTCAGCTGTATAAATTTAAAATCCTTAAATTTATTTTTTTGATTATCCAATTCCTCTTTTGTGCCTATACTGGTTATCTGAAAAAGTATGTAAAAAATTAAAGTGGCATACTTTATTTTGATGTTTACAAATATGTAGCTTAATTTATAAAATAATAATTATAATTTTTTTCTTAGTTCATCATATTACAATTTTCTATGCTATTATCTAATAATATAATTCTGTATTAATGCATTGTGTGACATTGAATCCCTTTGTGTGACATTGAAACTATTGAAATTTTGTACTGAACTAGTCAACACTATACTTGATATCTACACAGTACATACAAATTAATCATACACAAAAATAACATAATATGTATGTAAGTTGATTATTTCATACCTTAACATTAACATAGATTATATTAAATTAGTAACAGTAAGAAAGTATGTATTTAGTAAAATTACTTACCACACCACTTTCAACACTTAAATATCCAGTAAAAGCATTCAGTTCTTTTAAAGACCTAGCTGATGCTATTACTCCAACAAATACTAGTTGGGACATTTTTGTAATTTCTCAACTAACTAAACAATACTAGTGTCACTGTCGCGAATAAAATGAGTCGCATAATAAAATAGATAGTACATTGATAAAATATTGTACAAGTTCCTTGGCCCAAGTAGGTATTTTAGATAAGTTATCAATACAATTGGAATAAATAGGTCTTGTTCCTATTTAACTGAGATTGTAATACACTGATGACTGGCTAATCTCTTATCTCCGGTTAAACTTTAAATTGTGCCTTGTCGAATAAGCACGCACATAATTTTGGTTAACTGCGTTAAATAAAGAAAACTAGATAGATAGCAATCTAGTACTAGGTAAATTTGCAATAATTTAAAATTTTGTAATGATTTAATTTGATAGTAAAATCACTAATTTACATAAAGTGTTTTCCTAATTTGTTAATGTTTACCAATTAAAACTTATTGTTTACGTTTTGCTTGTAGTTTAGTCTATTGTGTTTGACACTTGACAGTGATAGCTTATACTTATATAGTAATTTTACCCCTTTACGACTTACTTTCCTTACATAAAAGAGATATCGCTAATATTTATCGAAAGTCAGTGGCAAAAGATTTTCATTCTATAGGAAGTAGTAGAATTAGAAATTTAAGACGTAAGATGATTTAGTATGATTTGAGATTTATTGTCGAGTGGTATTATTTATCTTATACATAATCTGCTGCCAAGAAGACCGTGCGTTTACGGCGCCGCTCATCCAGTCTAGGAATGTTCCCGCTTTGCCACTTTGTATCCAAAGTTGAGAATTCGCAAGAGCAGCTAGAATCATGGATTCTTCCAAGCGATTGTTTATTTTACGAGCTTCTTCTAATGCCTGAAAAGACAGAAAAAGCGAATTTTTATCTATATACACATTTTAACTGACTTCACAAACTATGGGTATATTTATTTGTATATATATATATAGTTATATATATGGATATAGTTATTTATTTATTTGTTTATTGGTTATGTGTTTGGTTATGTATGTATTTTGACCATGCGTAACTAACATTTACGGAGCAATTCGTAAAATGATCGCATATAGATAAGAATTTCGACGGAGAAAGTCACCGCCACTTACATACCTTTGCCTTTTAAATGCAATTAACTACGCCACTTGCAAACAAACATACTTGTACCCGTTTTAACGTTAACGTCAGCATGTATGATGTTACTAATACTAATTGTATTTTAGGCAGATTTATTTACCTGTGTAAAAGTTGCCTTGGCAGCATTGCAGCGTGCAGATAAATGTAATGAATTTGCTTTTAGTAAAAGCCATCTGGGTCCTATGGCTTTTAAAACTTTCGTGTCTTGTTCCAACCGCATCAATTCTTTGTCAGCTAATGATCGCAGTTCCATCAAATCAACAACCTAAATAGATTATATTTATATTATTAAAATATGTATTAAGAAATGGTTAACGTTCGACCATACCTTTTTTAAGTCATCAACTTTTTTTGCCAAGCTTTCCAACATGCCCTCGGCTAAACGTAAGGCACTTAATAAAGTTTTTAATGAGCCATCATCATTTTCATTTCCACACCAATTCAATGCTTCGTTTTCAAAACGTTTTGCTTTACGTTCAACATCCACGCGGAGCCAGTACGTCCATATTCCAACTACGAGTCGTCTTCTACTAATACCAGCTGCTTTTCCATCGCTTATTGCATATTCAGCAAAACGACTAATTTCTTGAGGGGACTCTATCTGGAAGCCACAATCCAAAATCATATCAATAGCAAGGGCGTAGTACCACGTCTCGCATTCTAATGAATTATGAGTTTGACTTAATTCCAGTAAAAGTTTCATAACATCAACAGCCTCTTCTATTCGACTACGACAAAGAAGAATATAAAATAAGTCCGGTATTATATCTAAAGATATCTTATCAGCGTGTAGGAATCGGCTGATGACTAAAGCACGAAATCCAGAACGTATACCGGCTGCAAGTTTACCTCGTGCTGTTCTTGCGCGAAACGTAGCCATAAACATTTTGCCTAAAGCAAATAACTCATCGGCTTGAATAGGCCTGGATCGATTCTTTAAAGTCGTAATAGCTATACCTTCGATGTTTTCTGTAAAATCCGGTTTACCATTGTCGAGTTCAATTTGAATAGCATTGGTAAATGCATCACATAAATCAATGTTATTGCAGTCAACTATTTGTACTAAAAATAAAGCTCGTAGAGCTGCGACTCTAGCAGTTTTTAAATCTTCTAATGTAGAAAAAAGCATGGTTGCCACGTTTAAACAAAATATTGAGTCTGACTTCAAACAAGAATCTTGTAACCGATATTTGGGTCGTTTTGACTTGATATAATTATAAACGTAACGAAAATCTGTCAAGTCAGATAATTTTTTTAAGTTAATATTATAAATTTTTGCAGCTTTTTCTATGTGGATTTTCGAAGCCATCAATTTATTGCTCATCAAGTAAGACGCTGCCTGTAAAGCATAAATTTTACCCATAAACTTTTTTCTGTCAAACTTGCTTACATTATCAATAGACTTGTCAGATAATAGTATTTTTTCAGCTGTTTCGAGTTTGGGGATGGCATTTTCGAAATTATTTGCTAGAATACTCAACTCACTATATCTAATCAGAAATTCTAATATTTTGCATTTTAGTCCGGCTTCAGTAGCGTGATGTATTAGTTGCTCATAAATAATGATGTTCAAGTCTGAACAAGTGCATTTGTTAAAATCGGTTTTTGATACACCTCTCTCTATATTTAACTTATACGATTTCTTGTCGTTGTTTTTGTCATTATCTTCTTCGTCAATGATTCCTAGATCTTTCCAATCGCTAATTTTATTGGCTTCCATAACAGCTCGAAACATATCGAATACAGCGTAGCTCTTTATGGTGTCTATACTTATATCTCTGAAAACGAGATTAGACATCGTAACACGTTTTATTGACTTTCGTTTTATATCAACACTTCTAGTAGTTTTTAATATAGACGTAAATTGCGCACTATTTGTATGTTGGGTTTGACTATGAATAGATTCTCGTTTAGATAACATTTCACTAGTTGTTCCTTTGGGTTCATCATTATAGCTTGAATTTTGAGGCAATTCTGGTACGATTGAAAGGGAAGCAGAATGCTTACTTGTATTTTTTGTAATACTCCCACTTTCATCATTTTCTTCATCAGTTATACTTTCATTTTGGATTTCGTTTTCTCTGATATTATGATAATCGTCGTAATTTCGATCATTATACAAGTTTGTAATAGACTGAACAATAATAATTGTACCTCCACAACCGGAGCATTTTTGTTTATGGGATTCCAAATAATTTACTACACGGGAGTGAAATTCCTTTTTCTGATTTAATGGTAATAGTTCATAACATGTTTTTCGGGATTTTTTATTTCTGAATTTCATTACTTTACAAAATGCGTATTTCGGAAGTTTATCTATATTTTCTGAATCAAATTCAAAATAACACTCGCACGTTAAGTCGCCTCTTAAAGAAATATCTGATGCTATAGTTAAAGTTGAAGTAGTTTTTCGATTATATTTGTATTTTGCGTTTCCACACGTAAAAATTCGCATTGCAAAAAGTCGTTTTACAGCTTTTGCTGTTGTTATTGGGTCGTTTTCATACATAATATTTTCTAATAAATCCCTTGAAATTACATTTCCTATAACCGATGCTATTTTTAAAAGTAATTGCTGATATGGTGTTAGTGAGTCTATTTGTATCATTATTAAAACATCCATGTTTTGAACATTGACGTCAGTTTTTAATTCTTCTTTTTTTGATACGACACATATCTTTATATCTCCTGTGGTATTATCTTGTATTAACTGGTCTAATACTGACTGGTCAGTATCATTAAAAGCTATTGGATGTAATACAGTTGTTTCTGGAAACTGTAGGTCTTCTTCTTTCCATTCATCTACATCTTTAATACTTTTAATTTCTAACGAACCGCTAGAAAATAAATGAATTATAAAACTTTCAATTAAACCAGGCATTCCATTACATTTGATACGCAATGCATTGCAAAGATCATTTGGCACAGCATCGACATCTAATATTTGACAAGCCAGAGGTGCTATCCAGGTCGAATTTAATGGGCCTAAAACTATTTTCCTTATGTTGGTGCTAATAAAAACACTATAGAGCCAGCTATGAATACTACTAAATTTACCACGTGTTACAGTAAAAACTACAAATATTTTCATACAGCTGAAGAAAATCGATAAAAACTCCCAAGATAGTGTATCTAGATTTTGAAGATCATCTATAAATATCACACATGGTTCGGCGATAGAAAAAAGTAATTTTTTAAATATCTCTTTGGCTTTTTCGTTCTGTATTTCATCATTCTGTAAACTTACGCCTTCGTGGTAGGCGAAACGCAATTTAAGGATATTATTTAAGTAACAAAAGTCGTCTGTATAATACTTTAACAGTTTGACAATTCTTTCCTCCTTCTCAAAACCTTTGACTGGATGTTTTATGTCTAACAATAGATCTATAATTTGACTTACTGCTAAATATTGTGTTGCGGAATGTACTGAGGTCAAAGTTAAATAGCAAGACTTAAACTGTTTACTTTTTGCATAACGAGCCATCCATTCTAACAATCTTGTCTTTCCTATACGAGGTTCACCTATAAGTAATAATGCATCAAAATCCCGAAACGGTAGGTGATAATCTTTAATCCAATTTTGAAAGTATTCCATTTCATCAACGCGATTTAATAAAGGCGCAATTATTGGGATTTCAAATAATTCTTTAACTCTTATTTCTTCTGTGTACTCATATATTTTACCAGGAGTATTTATTCCTTTTAGTTCTATTGAAGGCTGCAAAGTGAATCCATTACTCGACATTTTACTCTTTACATAAGTGGCTTCATCACATGTTATCTTATTCCGAAATCCACACATGAATCTCGCAGCTTTATTAACTACAGCTCCAATTACTGTAAATTCTCTACGCAGTGGGTGTCCAACTACTCCGCAATACACTTGACCTGTTGTTACGCCTATAGACACTTCTAAGACACCGTCTAATGCTGATACAGATTTCTTTATGCTGTAAGCACATTTCAATGCTGCCTGTGCTTCTGATTCATGTTTAAAGCCTCTTAGTCCAAATATCACTAAGATCATTACATCCTTATCAAATAAAATGATTTTATTTACACATCCCATTGATTTATACACTATTTCACACGTAATTTGATAAGAATTATTTATTATTGTTATAAGTTGTGAAAAGGGACACTCTCTGGGCTTTAAGGTTATAAAAAGAATTGAAACTTGTCTCATTTCTGTTAAATATTCTAAGGGCTGATGTGCGTCAATTTGCGTAAGTATAGGTCTAATCATAAACTTTCTGATCTCTGAACCAATATCTTTTTCTTCCGCTTGCAAGATTGCTTTGCGTAGACTAAGTATTTCATTGCGCTTTGATGTATCAGCCGCACTTAATTCATTGGGTGACATGTAAAGTAATTCTGGAAGGCTTTCAATAGAAATAAATGGTTTTTTTATTTGTCGTATTAAAGGACCAAATCCTAGGAAGGGTTTCGTGACATCTTTTTCATGAGGGTCATATAATATAGCTTTTATAGTTACGTAACCATTAGCATCAACAACATGATCATAATTTCGAGAATAACAATGTCCCCATGCCGACGGTGTTAGTTTTACTTCACCGGAGGCGCATGCGCTCTCAGCAGCTTTTGCTTCTAGTACCGGCAATCCAAATATAACATAATTCATATCTATACCCGTTCCTATGGGAGAAAAAATTAGGTTGCCAGCTGATATAGCCAGTTTTACTTTGAGATTCACTTTAACATCAGTTTCGTAGGAACCAAAGGAGTGCTGTATTATTAGAGCGCAAGCAATGGCAGTATGTATTGTATGATTAATGAATGTTCTCTTATCTGTCTTCCAGAGTGCCAGAAATGCATCGCCTGCAAATTTAATAACATCGCCACCATGACTGTAGATAATTTCTATGAGGGACCCAAGGTAAGTATTTAGAGTGACTGTAAGTCTGTATGTACCGCCTTTGCCGTAGGTATTGTATTTCTCAGATAAAGCGGTGTACCCGGATACGTCAGCCATTAAGAGAACTCCTACAAATCGAGTAGAATCCTCGGAACTGAATCTGCATAAATATAATAGTAGAAGAGTATGGGTACTCTGTTATTGAACAAGAAGAAGAACAATATAGACTGCATAAATATCTTTCAAAAAGGATTTATGTAACTCCATCTTCTTTTGGATGTATTTTGTTTAGTTTCTGGAATAGTTAATTTTAAAGAAATCGTTACTTACTTATCAATGAGAAGGATTTCATCAGGAACTAACGTAGAAAGAATGAGTGTTTGTTTTTTGTTCAATTTAACCTCTACATCTTGATCCGACTTGTCCACGCACACGCTCTTGCGGACATAGAACTCTTCCACCCAATCTTTAAGCTCACCAGCCTAAAAGATTTATGGTACAAACTTGCTGTTGACTTTTTCCTAAATAGTTTAGTAGCGAATTTACGAGGAACATAACTCTAAGGAAGTAGCCTCTGTGAAAATGTCTTCCATAATTGAATATCTTTGCTATCGGGTATAAATAAAAAAAATATAGTTTAAAAAACATATTGAGAACCCTCGTAATCTTAAGAAGGCAATTCTGCGTCCTAGAAATGTACCATGTTTTAACAACGTAATTCCAGGATCAAATAATACCTGTGCAATATCATCTTCCGAGTCTTCTTCCAAGAAATCATCATCTTTTCGCGATATCCTTTTACCGCGATTTCTCCATTTCTCACTATTGATTATGAAATTAAGGGAATTCCGTCGAGAACGTGTGCGCGGCCTTCGGAAGTTCATCCTGAATTTGTTTACATTAAATTTTATTACCTTTCATTGAAATAAATATGCCTGATTGTCTAGAAGGTCATGGACATCTACTTTAATAATGAATCCTATTGGTCGCGCGCTGAAACATCAACAACTAGTTTTCGGGACATCTACTGAGCAATAGAAATGAAAATTAAATGCTGTATAGGTATTTATAACGTAAATAAATACGGATTAATAAATGATAAAAGATGCGTTGGCTTGACGTATTCAGATGACGTATATATATTTCATACAGTTAAAGAAAATTTTAGATTCAATCATTCAATCAATCATCAATTGTCAAAATAACATTATTGAGTTCGAAAATTGCTCATTATTTAAGCATGACTTGTTTCTATTTTTTTTCTAACCTGTTCTACGTTTTTTGAGGGCTGTGCATAAAATAATGATATATAGAATTATAATATATTCCAAGGTTAAAATATACAGATACACAGTGTCAGTAACCAATCAAGGAAATTTATACTTTAGTTCAGATGACTTATAATATTATGTACATATTTCCTTCATAGGTAGGAAACGCGTTGTTTTCAAGTACGGTAAGAAAATTGTTATACTCGTAGGATATTTAATGAATGTCAAATAAACAAAGTGTGCGTGGGGTCTATCATGAGCTTTCTTTAATCAAAAACAATCCAGTTAAGACGCTGCTGAGTTTAGGTTCCAACTTCAATAGCATTTTTTCGTACCTCCTATAAACTTTCCAAAATTATATTATAACCAACTGTCTTAACTTTGCTCGGCTGGACATTTTATTTACACGAAATAATTTTTGGAATCAGTCCAGTAGCTGTCGAATGTATTCGTTAAAAACAAGCAAATCTTTTCTCTTTATAATGTTAAAAGAAGTATTGATATAGTCATTATTATTTTGTATATTATATCAAGCTTCTTTCTTTCATTAATGTATGTAGTCAATTAAGATACAAAGCTGAGGAAAACAAAAGACAATTACGGAAACAATTCTAATGAGGCCCTTAAGTGCATTTATTATTAACAGAGATATGATACCTAACGGTAAATAATGTGCTAAAATTCAGTACGCGTTCGTAGTTTGACCAAACAACACCTATGTTGAATGATGGAGGAGAAAAGATTTCTTGACAGAGTACTGAAGATTGTCAAAGATGAAACAGCTTCAAATGTACCACTTATCGAGTTCAAACATCCGAAGGAGTTAGAGGTAGGATGGATATAAATATATTTTGGTTCGTTCGCAATTTAAATAATTCAAGTAACAAAGAATTTTAATGTGCGTGTATGTTAGTTTATTACGTAGGGTTTTATTTAAAATTCGTGAGTTCTACGTGTGTTTGCTGTATCTGTTTCGACATATATTTCATACCATAGAAATTCAATGACATTGTAACATTCAAACCCCCAAAAATGTTTTATAAACCAAAAAGTTTTTATTTACTAAACTATAATGGTTTCGCATATAAATTTAATAGTACCTACGGAAAATGTCCAAACAAGTTTTAATTGATTCCATTAAGATCTGGGTCAGGTAACACTCTGGTACTGGTAGTAGGTATGTAGTATTTGATTATATGTAAATTTAGTCATTCTTGGTGTTGTCAACATGTTATATACATAAAATTAAGGAGTCTGAGAAAGGTTACAGCGTAACACTTGTTGTGGAAAATATGTACGATGTCGGAGATTTCTGCGGGTTTTCATTGAAAGTTTTTATAAAATATGTCTGTCCTATTATATCTGTCTGGTCTTGTCTACACGCATTTAATGACAACGACATGAAAAAAATCATGAAATGAATGTTCTTTATTGTAGATATGTTGCAATTACCAATCATATTCATCTGATAGCTGATGCTTGCTATTTCAAAATTAAAAAAAAGTATGTTTGCTGAGTTCCCATCTGTCTCCATACTACAGTTTTTCAAAAGCTCGGTTTATAACAACTTTACAAAGCTCACATAACTTTAGACTATAGCCTTTTGTGGTTACTTACATTTACGTCAAACAAAATCATATTTATAAGCGACTTTAAAAAGGAAGGGAGAAATTATTATTTCGACGTATAATTTTTTTACACATTGATAAGTGCATTTCCGTATTAAGGCATACTGCGTTTATTGCTCCAATTCATTCAATTGATTTCAATCAGTTATAACTTGGTCCTGTTAAGCAAATGCAGATATTATGATAAAAGCCAATAAAATTGATTCTGAAATAAAACTGGACTACAAAGTATTAAAAAATATTATGTCCTAGATTTTACTCGACATTAGGCCCAAGAAAATTTTCCACAATTGTGTTTGCTTTAACAATTTTCGAATTTTAAAAATTTCCTTAAAATGGATCTGCGAAAAAATTCGTATTTTCCTCAGCTTTTAAAAATATCTCCAGACAATACTTTTCTATGTCAAGGTTTTCGTAAAATCAATCTTTTATCACCAGGAAATACTCAAAGATGACATAAGCATATCTGAGCCGGTATCTGACCATCAACTAGAAAAGTCTGTGCGAAAAGTGTTACACTATAGTGTGAAAACGAATAAACCAACTTTCAAAAACCAACTGTATGGCGGGACTGATCCGTATGGCCTTGCGGGGACTTGGATCGCTGAGGCCTTTAATACTAGTCAGTAAGTGGTCTTAGTTTTATATAGTATTACATTCAATACAGCCTTATCCAAGGAAATAATGATTCAGTGGTGTTGTCGTTAATAGTTTATTGCTTCCGAGTTCCGCATCTGCGTTCGTTTGTTTCGTCGTTTCTGCCGTTATTCTTGTCGATTTGGGTGTTGGGTGACAAATGCTGACTTTTTTACGAGGTTTTTACTACTACGAGAAAAACCATCGAGGTAGAATCAGACTAGATGCATACCCTCAGAGTTGAGAATAGCACCACCACTAGGCTGGGGTGCTATTGCCTAGTGCCTAGCCTAGTGGCTTACATTGATGCTTCAATCTAAAACTTTCCTTAATCTACTATTATACAAAGCACTAGTCGAATTATGGACTTTCAAGCTATGGAAAAACATGCAAAACTTATCTAAATCAAGTATTTGCAATACAAATACGTATTTTAAAAACAATTGCTCCCATAAAATTCAAATCACAATATGAAGAGGACTACAGAAAGCTATTTGTATTTTTCAAAATATACCTATATACCTATACAAGAGAAAGTGGAACTAGGATTATTAAATGAAAACTACTTTACAGAAAATTACCTCAAAACAATTAAAACTCACTATCACTATTCAACACGTAGAAAATTAAAAAACGAATTTCTATTACCGAAATACAAAAAATTTATATGAAAAAAAAAACATTATATATTATAAACTCGCTACCAGCTACGCGTCTTACTAATATAACAAGAAACAATATTAAATTTAAATTAAAAAAATATTACATAAATCAAACAATTATAAATTGTGCAGAACAAAAATTATGCTATATACGTCATTCAATACATATTCGAATATAGGAAGTCACCTGTATTCGAATACACAGGTGACTTCCTATATTCGAATGAGAATTCTCGACAAGAACTGGTTTCTTGCATCGGCTATCTATGGCGCGTCAGTGTTTAAATTGGTTTATGACGTTTTACGGGCACTTTTAATCGTTTGAATGTTTTGATTGTCATAATGTTACAGTTTATATGTCACTGGCCTTAGTATATATATATATATATATATATATATATATATATGTTAATATGTTCGACGTCCTGGTGGATAGTAAAACTGTGTACAGTTTGTGTTTCCACCACATCAACTTCCTTTATATTAAGAACATTTATACAATAAATGAACAAATAAATCACAATGAAACAGAAAAAAAATGTCTGGTCTTGAAATTACATTTAATATTACCTGTTTTGGTTGGTAGACGATCATACCGTAACATAAATTTAACAATACATATATGTAAAAGTAATTACGGATTTTATTAAATTTTAAAAACCACGTAATAACATAGTTCAGTGAGCGCACGAGAGAGTAATAAATTGCAATCTGTGTATAAAATAATAAATATAAATTTGAATAATTTCAGATATACATACGAAGTGGCCCCAGTGTTCACTTTGATAGAAAACAAAATGTTGAACCACATTCTCAAGTTATTTGGTATCCCCGATGGTGATGGCATTTTCAGCCCCGGTGGCAGTATATCTATGCTGTATGCTATGGTTGCAGCTAGGTTCAAAGCCTTTCCAGAAGTAAAATCAAAGGGAATTAGGAATCTGCCAGAAATGGTTATGTATTCATCGGAGAGCGTAAGTTTTTTTTTATATTATTATTATTATATTATGATTATTACTACTGAAGATTTTTTTTACAAAAACGTTAAAAATGCTTTGTACATCTTTCATTTGAAGTCTACCTCCAAATAAATACCATTATACTGTAAACAGTATATGTATAGGAATGTATATATACTGTATGTATATCTGTATTTTCATTATGAATTTCAGTGTCATTATTCTATAATGAAAGCTGCGCATTGGCTTGGTCTTGGCACGGAAAGTGTTCGGCTAATTAAAAGTAATCAATGTGGACAAATGGTTATAGAAGAACTTGAAAGGGCTATGAAAAATGACATAATTAGTAATAAAGTACCAATAATGGTCAATGGCACTGCCGGCACTACAGTTTTGGGGGCCATAGATAACCTGGACAAAATAGCTGATATCTGCGCTGAGCATGGTGTTTGGATGCATGTTGATGTAAGTATGGCCTACGCGTTATAAAGTTAAAAGATCTATGGGCGATACTTGCTAGTCACGTTTGATAATGTCTTGCTCAAATAACTGTATTTGTTGTGAACGTGCTCTGTGAAACTGCCAGAACGAAGTAGAGCTGCAGAGGCAAGCCTTAATCTATTTTGATAGTACCGAGGTACCAAATCCTCCCACAAAGGCCGACAATGCATCTGCTAACAATAGGTGTCCATAGGCTGCGACGACTGTCTTTTTTGACCGCGCTTAATCTGATTTATCTCTGAATGAAAGTTAAGTTACGTTCATTAAGTTCACAAGATTAAAAATAAATCGTAACTAGTAGTGATGTTCTTTACAGGCATGTTGGGGAGGCAGTCTAATGCTATCACAAAAGTTTCGAACGAAATTAAAAGGAATAGAGAGGTAAGCCATGTAGTTTCGAAATAGTTCACAATAGACATTCTAAGATCAAACCTGATTAAACGAGACAAAGAGATCAACTTAGACACGGAAGCCGAAATGAAGAAATTGAGAAATCTTTGAAAATAGATTTACTATTGCTATTTTGTTTTACTAAATGTTTCCACATAAACGAACACTGGTATTAAATTCCAGAGCAAACTCCATTTCATGGAACCCTCATAAAATGGCTGGTGCACCTCTGCAATGCTCCTTATTCCTTTTGAAGGAAAGGGGACTATTGCATGAAGCAAATTCAGCTGCAGCGCAGTACCTTTTCCAACAAGACAAGTTCTATGATGTCCGTTACGATACAGGAGACAAGAGTATACAGTGTGGAAGAAAGGTAATAACTTTTATATAATTATTGGAGAAGATAAATAACTGACATATACGTAAGTATATTTCGCAATCTGCTCCTATAACATGTTTGTTGGTACGAATTTGTGAAACTTCAATTTTTTTTTAATGCGTAAATATATGGATGGATGACAAGTGGATGCACCGATTTAGAATTGGGAACAGGAAAAACATAATTGTTTTTTGTACTAATATCATTGAATTTTATTTTTAATGTAGCGAAATAATTTTCTTTATCTTAATTAATTCATGATTCTGATTATTCTCTAACAAGAAATATATAATCAATTAGCTTATATCTTTCTTTAATTTGAAGTAATAGCTAAAGGCATCTAGAACTTTTATAAAAAGTTAATGAAATTAAAAAGATAGTAAACCCTTTAAACTGCTCTATCTATATCTTTAATACAACTATAAATCTATATATAGATAGACGCATTCAAGCTGTGGATGATTTGGAAGGCGCGAGGTGATATAGGACTGAACCAAATGACAGACTATATCATGGAGTTGGCTGAGTTTTGTTTGGAGACAGTTGCCCTTAGACCAGGATTTCGTCTCGTGTCTGCTCCTTTACAATGCCCTAACGTATGTTTCTGGTATATACCAAGCTTTATGCGGCACCAGGCTGAGGATGAGAAGTGGTGGGAGCTGATGCATAAGGTAAAACATTGAAAGCGAGTACAAAAATACTAAGTTGTGAAAATAATTAGTTATATGTCCATGTTAGTAAGATTCAATCACAAGCAAAAATGGTTTTCCGCTGTTCTGTGCAATCTCACTATCACATTTTATCTAATCGGGTATTAAACTTCGTAGCTGCACCGTTATGTACATTTAGTATACTTTATAAACATAATTATATAATATATAAAATGAAGAGAGCAGTATTGGCTTAGAAGCATCAGCGTGATGAGAGTCCCTGTTGTAGTAGGTTTAAATCCGGCTGTGCGCATTTGACACTCGCTCGTACGGTGATCGTGAGCAAGCCGGCATGCCTTGGACGTAAAAAGTCGATGGCGTATATAAGGCATAGAAGGCTTGCCTATTAGAAAATAAATGATAACGAATCAGATACAGAAATCTGAAGCCCAGATCTAAAAGGTTGTAGGGCCACTAGTTTTTTCTATCACACGGAGACATTGATATTCTTCGATTCTTATAATGATATGATATTAATACATTTTATCAACTTGCGATATAAACTTTATCAACTTGAGATATAAACTTTATTAAAGTGAGATATAAACTTTATTAAATTGAGATATAAACTTTATTAAGTTGAGATATAAACTTTGTCAACTTGAGACATAAACTTTATTTGATTAAAATAGTTAATATATTAATGTATACATTAATATTAATTTTATTATTTTTATTTTGTTTTACAGATAACGCCAAAAATCAAAGAAATCCTGATGACAAGTTCACGTATGATGATTGCTTACTCCCCTCATAAAGAACACAAAAACTTCTTCCGACTCGCCTTCACCTTTCATCCAAAACTTACAGAGAAAGATGTTATGGAAATGTTACAGGCAATAGAGGACTGTGGAGAAATGACCACAATTGAAAATTTGTAAAAATATCGCCAATAACGCAGTGTATTCAAAATAGGTGAAAAACTTAAAATGCTCACTTGATTAATACCTTCTAATTTCAGTACTCTCAAATCTCTAAAAGTATTAATATACTTTAATAATTTAAATATATGTATTTGAATGTAAGTAATAATCGAAAATGGTTAAAATTAATTATTGTTTTATATTAAAAATACATATATACTGTTTAAAAACCCGTTCTGTCACGAAGGACTAAAAACATATAGAGAGTTAAAAGTTTCCCTATTGAACACAATTAAAGAGTTAATTTAAATAAAAGCTTTCAAAATATGATACATAATTTTATTTAGAAAACAGTGTTACGTAAAATCCACTCCAAGTATTTATCCACTTTCGTATACAAACCGGGGTGTTTTGGTTCCCCACATCGAACACCCCAAGACACGATTCCTATAACTGACCAACGACCACTTGACATTTGGTACATAAGTGGACCGCCACTGTCGCCCTGAAATAATTTAACGTGCAAAAAAAAAGCCATAAGGTAAAGGTAAAGCTTTCATGGTTGTAGTAGAAATACATTAAACACATATAGTATTGAACAATTAATCAGTTCAGAGTTAAAAGCAATACGTCACAAATACGTGTATTCGTCCGTCTGTTTTTTTTTATAAGTAGCATTAAAAAGCGTGATATATTCTTTATCAAGCTTTGATTAAAGGTTTATTTCTTCATAATCTATTATGCCCTAATGAAGAAGGGGATTAGCATTGTCAAAAGTGTCTTAGGAGCAGTGACCGGTAGTATATTAAACAAAATCACAAACATTTATACACAAATGCGTCTATCCTGGGCGTATATACCTGACAAGCATCTTTACCGCCCTCCTTTCCACCTGCGCACTGCGTCTCCTGAAATACAGAGTCCGCGAAAGATCTGACGCATTCATCGTGGTTCCACACCGGTACAGATACTTCCATTAGGACATCACTGTGCGGACCACCGTAGAACTGGGTACCCCAACCTGGTGAATCAAACAATACACCATGTATATCGATTATTAAAAAAAAACAGTTTTAAGCTAACTTATTTGTTATCACTGCATACAGTACATAAGGCAATGAAACGTTTAAATAAATAAATCAATGGCGCTACAACCTTTTTAGGTCTTGGCCTCAGATTTCTGTACCT
This sequence comes from Pieris brassicae, assembly GCF_905147105.1. NCBI lineage: Eukaryota > Metazoa > Arthropoda > Insecta > Lepidoptera > Pieridae > Pieris > Pieris brassicae. Next base: position 17,474,972 of record NC_059669.1, on the reverse strand, counting down.
GTTTCATGATCATTTGTTACACTAATAGGCAAGTAGGCAATCAGCCTTCTGTGCCTGACGCACACCGTCGACTTTTTGGGTCTAAGGCAAGACGGTTTCCTCACGATGTTTTCCTCCACCGTTCGAGTTTTTTTTTTATAAAATAGGGGGCAAACGGGCAGGAGGCTCACCTGATGTTAAGTGATACCGCCGCCCATGGACACTCTCAATGCCAGAGGGCTCGCGAGTGCGTTGCCGGCCTTTTAAGAATTTGTACGCTCTTTTCTTGAAGGAACCTAAGTCGAATTGGTTCGGAAATACTTCAGTGGGCAGCTGGTTCCACATAGCGGTGGTGCGCGGCAAAAATTGCCTTGAAAAACGCTCAGTCGTGGAACGTCGAGGTGATACGGGTGGAATTTTGTATTTTGCCTCGACGTCCGATGCTGAAACTCAGCTGCAGGTATTAATCCGAACAACTCCTCTGAACACTCTCCATGGTAAATGTGGTAGAAGATGCAGAGTGACCCCACATCTCTACGCAACGCCAAAGGATCGAGCCGCTCGGAGAGGGATTGGTCATCGACGATTCGAACCGCTCTTCGTTGGATACGGTCAAGTGGAAGGAGCTGGTACTGGGGAGCCCCCGCCCAGAGGTGAGAACAGTATTCCATGTGGGGCCGTATTTGCGCTTTATAGAGTTGCAAGCGGCGGCCCGGAGTGAAGTACCGTCTCGCCTTGCTGAGCACACCAAGCTTTTTGGAGGCTAATTTAGCTAATGTTAAATGCGCACATAGAATGAAAATCAGTTGGTGCACAGCCGGGGATCGAACCTACGACCTTAGGGATGAGAGTCGCACGCTGAAGCCACAAGCTAACACTGCTCCAATACCCCATGATTATTTAAAAAAAAAACGGTTTTAAGCTAACTTATTTGTTATCACTGCATACAGTTTCTTATAAGGTAATGAAATGTTTACTAATTTATATTTGAGAATAAACAAAATTGTATTTAAGACTGACCAAGAATCAAGAATCTGTAAAAAATTAACGTTAGAATATACGCACCAATTACAGTAGCAATTTTATCGTCCAATTGCAAACCTCTTGGTGGCAGACAAATGGGCCAGACATACGTGTTGAATACTGTTGGCCTATGCAGTTTTAGAATAGCAATATCGTGATGATAGTTCGAGGAATCAAATAGTTCATGCTGGCGAACGTCGATTACATTGAAGTTGTAAGAGCGGGAGTCGTTTGTTCTTTGGAAGTCGTATTCACCAAGACGCACGAATAGGTCTTCAGCCTTCCATCTGAAGATAAAGTTGTTGTATACTGTAGTTTATGACAGAGATAAAATAACACTGACAAGAACGTTTTAAAAACACAAGTAATTGTCCAATTTGCCTTGTCTGGTATATATAATTTACATTCTGGATAAACCACATACTAACCTGAGCTTAATACAGACTATAATATTAAAGTATATAAAGTAATAGATATGTACTAAGTCAATATATACCGTCTAGTGCAATGTGCTGCTGTAAGCACGTGTCTGTCTGTTATCAAGACTCCACCACAGTACTGCTCGAAGCCGTAAGGTGTAATGGAAGCCATCCATGGCCATTCTCGTGGGTTAGCAGGCCTGGCGCCGGTGACACGACCTTGGACACGCGTACTGAGTCCACAACCTGATAATAATTTTTACTTTTTACCAATACATTTATTATAGAGAATTATCGTTATTCTTACATGAAACCTTTCCGTAAGGAAAAGCAAATTCAGAGATTTGACTTCTGCAAGCGTAATAACATTTTAACAAGTAATATTTTTAAAACTAGGATAAAACTTGAAAAGGATATAAATAAAACACAGGTTGATACTGAAAAAGTTTAATCAGACACACCTCTGTTCTCAGCGCGATTGATCTTCAGGGTAATTTCATTTTCATCCCGCGGTGCTGTAGCAGGAAGATCACCAGCCAGGGCGTCTGCTGAACCTCCCGCCATACTGTCTGGACAGCAGACACCAATAGCCCTGGGTAACAGATATTTAATTACCTTTATAAAGATTTAAGTGATTATATATGTCTTCATTTTTTTAAGACTTATGTATATTATGTCTATGTAAAGGTATACTTATGTATATTATGTGTATGCTATGTATGGGATACAGAGGTTGCAGTACTGCAGGCATGGGTAGTTAAACTAATAATTACAAAAAAAACTAATCGTCTGGAACAAGCGTAAAACAAAACAAATACTCAACAACATCAGATACTTTGTAGTTTTAACTAGCTTAAGTTTCAATATGCAAACATTCAAACGTAATGTTACTTACGAATGCTGTATAATACAAAGGAAGTCCATAAACTTCATGAAATTCCTCTTGAATTCATCCTGAATACAATAGTGTAAGTGGCGGCAATGTCCTGTCTTCCCATCTGGCAGAAGGCAAGCCTGGTACGGCACATTTGGCTAGAACATAAACATAATTTGTACCGTAAGCCGCTTATACTATGTGGGCATTGTAAGAGCTTAAAAGTGTTCTATATGACAAGATTTCGTGCGATTAGATCATTATACGAGTACATATCAGTACGTAAGTGTTAAAATGGATGATTTCCTTAGAATATTCCTTCCTTACTTCTTATTAGAATATATTTCATGCTGTCGTGATCGCTATGAAGTAATATAATTAAATGTAGCCGATGTGATGCACTTCACGACGTTTCGCCATCGTTACCTATTATAGGTCATCCTGCTGCACTCATTGAGTGAACTACCAACGGCAGACTTGATCTGGTCAGTCTAACGCGTAGGTTACTTTCCGCGCGGTCTAGGTCCAGCTTTCCTTGAATGACTAGTTCTATGAACTGATCACCACGCCGACATACGTCTCCGATGAAACATTTATTATTATTTTAGAATAATTCATTTCATTTAAATACTTTCTAATTAAAATTCAAGCAGCTAATGTAAATAATCTAAAGATACATCTACATATCTATAATTGCCAGTGAACTGTAAACTTAAATTGAATTTCAATTGAACGAGCGCTGATTTTAGAATGCAACACGACGTTGTGCAAATTAGGACATGGATGTGTGGGCGGGCGACCGCGGCGACACGCGGGCGCCACTCGTGAACCCAATCGTACAAAATTGAATTGCCTACTCTCTCCGATTTCAATACTGTGCTTCCAAATCGCGAAAGTTAAATACAGTGTTGCACCTAAAATTACGGTAGGTAAGTTTTTTTTAATAATTTTGAGGCGATTTTTGTGGACAACCTTGACTATATTAATTGCTTCGAACTTCTAACTATCAAAATACACTATTGAACTATCGTATCGAAGTTTAGTTTTTGTATATCTCTAACGACGGCAGCACTGTACCAGAGATAAAAAATCGAATCGGCATGGCCAAAGATGCCACATTTTAGCAACATCTGGAGGAAATGAGGAAAATCAGATTGATATAGGTTCTAGTATTCCCTATCTTCTTGGACTATCTTGGCTCGAGAAAGGCAAAGGATTGATGCCTTTGAGATGTGATGCTGGAGGCGAATGTAAAGAATACCGTGCACTGCGAGCGCATCAATTCATTGATCCTGACACAACTCCGTATATGGACTCGCTTCTCTGCCATATGCAAAACTGAGTACTGTAAAAAGAGAGGCGCTGGACAGAATACGGTTGAATAAGACTGTCCGCTCCAGATGTTTCCTTGGTGACCAGTACGCGGAGTCATAATCTACCGACTGAAGAGAGAGATCGAAGTTTATCTATTGCATACAGCAAAACAATTTTTTATTTTACAGTTTACTGTGGCACGGTGGAATTTCAGTAGATCTACTAATTCTACAGAATGTGTCTGTTTCAAAATGTCGTTTGCAACGTGATAAAGATGATGTTAACTTGTTTATGGCAGTTGGCGCCGAAGCTGGCAAATGTTTAATTTATTCTAATTAAGTAATTATTTAAGAATTCGTGAATTTCTGTGAATATGTTGTAAAATCGATAACACAAGATAAATAAGATTTTTTATAAACATATTATATATGCATGATACTTAGTAAATTTTTCGAGTTATTAAAGGAACTGTTACACTAACCGAATTGAAGTTTGAAGTCAAGTGAATAGTCAAAGAAAGTAGTAATTTTAACAGTATATAGAGATATTTCAATTAAATATTTAATATAATAAATATCAATGGCGCTGCAACTTTTAAGGTCTGGGCCTCAGATTTCTATATCTGTTTCATGATCGTTTGTGAATGAAATAGGCAAGCAGGTGGTCAACCTTATGTGCCTGACACACACCGTTGACTTTTTGGGTCTAAACAAGCCGGTTTCCTCACGATGTTTTCTTCACCGTTCGAGCTAATGTTAAATGCGCACATAGAAAGAAAATCCATTGGTGCACAGCCGGGGATCGAACCTACGACCTCAGGGATAAGAGTCGCACGCTGAAGCCACTAGGACAACACTGCAACATTTCAATTAAATAGGCTACTTAATATCTACCCGCTTACCGTCCCTATTTAAAAAAAACGGTTCAAATACTGGCTTCCGAACACACCCTACGCAGAGTTAGAGATGCTCCTAATACCTCACATGCCCTCACTCACACACAAGTGTGTTACGCGTAATGCTCTTTGTTAAAAAAACTGGTAACAGTTTAATTGAAAAAACAAAAAAAAAAGGAATTGACTATTAAGTCTGTTATGGAAGAACTGGGAACTCTGATACAGGTATATATATACTTAAAAAGTTTCCCAAATCTAACATTTGTAATGCATTGAACAATGAATGAACACATTTTTTATAAAGGTTTCAATATAAAACTTACTTGATTTTGATTTATTTCGACAAATCTTTTGGTACGACCGTGTCCAATGTGCATACCGCCAGCGCCCAACAGCTCGTTCCATGATGGATCCAACGCATCAGCTACGAAAGACGAAGCTTTAGAATATGTACATACTTTACCAACTACAGTTTAATAGCACAGTTATCAATTTAAAATAATCATTTAATTACAACCTCGAGTTAACAGAAAAGGAGATAAAATCGTACTTGCAAGAAAGCATACAATATAATGGGATTTGTGCTTCAAAGGGTAACGTTTACCAACATTAAGGATAGCTCAAGCAAGCAAGCAAACAACGCATTGGTAAGAAGTATGTTAGTGTTACTCGTCTGTTTGGACTGCGCATGAAACTAAATACTGTCTTATGTTGAAGAGCATACAGAATCCGTTTTCTCGTTTTCTTTATTACAGACTTCTAGCATCTATCCCGTCTAAACCTTAATGTACCTAACATCATTTGTCTTGGGCGCAATAAATTATTAATAAGACGCGACTTACACTTGGCCTACTATCGACTTAAAGACTTGCGGGGCGGATGGAAAGCAACCCAAGTGTTCTGCAAGAACTCGCGTTCTTTGTATAAAGGGGACATGTGCGACTGCGAAGGCCAAGGTTGTTTGTGATACCAAGGGCCAGATCCCCTTTAACAAAAACGTTGCGCCTACTGAATGCTTTCTCTGTTGGTTGTAGCGAAATTGTGTATCTTATGTATTTAATATTATAACTATATTTTATTTTATTGCATATTTTTTGTTTTCGACATCGAATTGGTTTAGTACTCTAAGGATCGTGTATGTATGTTTTGTGAATAAATAAATATTTCATTCCCACTCACAAATATAGAATATTCTTAACTATGTAGGTTAACAATATTTTAAGTATATATTAATACTGTTACCAGCTAGGGGATCGGATAGAAAATGCCGTAGATTTATTCAAGAGTTTATTTCTTGCATGATTTAGGAATTTATGGGCACAAATTAATCGCAGAAATGTACTTATTATACACAGAAACAGTCACTTATTACTTCACTTATGCACACTTCACAAAGTACTTTATCACTTTATTCGCACTTTATGGCTTCGGTGTTTCTCTCTTGATATCGCATTCGAAACTAAAGTAACTGGTCGCGTTTCGGCTCGCTTAATCCCTATATTAAGGCCCTGGGAATAATCTTAAACAATATTATATAGCGGGATAGCTACTGAGTAGCGATTGCCCAATTCTAGAACTTCAGTACTCTTTGGCTCTTTCGCACATTGCTCCGTCCTTGTCGTACGGCGTTCTAGAGTGCTCAGTCAAGCTTCGAGAAGGTTCCGATCTTCTCTCTCGCTCTCTCGTATCATTTCGTCCTTGTCCCACACCTAGAAAGTTCGGTCTAGAATATTCCTCCAACTAGGCCTGAAAACGCCTGAAAACGGGTCTCCTGAAAACTGCACCACTTGACTAGACATATTCTGAATCTGACTGAAAAAATGTTTCAGCTTCTTGAAAACTAGGGTAACATTATAGAAATTACAATTAACTAATATGTGATTGAGCCTCTCCTGAAACGGTCAGAAATCATATTTCAGCCTGCTGAAAAGTTCTCTAAGTAGTGGAAAAATCCAGAAACATGCAGTCGACCCGTCTTCGTAACAATACTATTGATTAATAGAAAATTAAAATAAATTTAGAAAGTTTGGTCCCTTTAACTCTGGCAGCATTTCCTCGCTGTATTGCGATACGTATTCGTTGTGCGAGGAAAGCAACATCCCTGGGGAAACCGATACTATCTAACTTAGTCTTTAATTAAAACCGCAAGGCCCAAGAGTTTCTACTCCAAAGGAAAGACTCTTATATTTGAGCCGTATATTATTTTCCGCTAGCGGTTGCGCCTAACCTAACGTGTCCACACAAGTAGCATCTTATACGAAAGCCCATCCCTCCCGGGGGTATAAGACATTCCATCTGGCCGCTTTCCATCGACTCTAGCGACTATCAGACTTAGTTTTTAAGAAAAGAAAACTGTTTTCATAATTTTCACTATGTGTCTTAAAAGTCTTTTCAGATTAGAATGTTCTAAAAGTTTTTATTTTAATTTTTATTGCTATATGCTGAATATATACGTATATTAAATTAATACCAATACACAATTTATGACAATGTTATGACAAAAATAACTCTATGGCCTATTAAGGGTAAATAAAGAAGATAATTTAAACAAACATTTAATGAGTTTTATTTTATACCAAGTTATATTTTTAAGTTGCTAAGGAAATATCGATTTCAACATTGAATTAAATTTTACGATCTAATATTAATATTTAACTGTACGGCAATTAATAAATTTCTCATTTATTTATAGAAAAAAGTAGTAGGCATGATGTCAAGTGATGCAGCTCGCCTATGTACACTCACATTGCCAGAAGGCTCATAAATGCGTTGTCTGCCTTTTAAATATCAGTCGAATTGGTTTTCTTTAACAAAAGACAATACTATGGTTTTCCCATGTTTTACTTATAATGATTTTTTGCCACGCTATATACAACTTTCAATAAATAAATGTTGTCACTTCGATCAATAAAAAAATGTATATCTTTATTTCTATACTCACATATTAAGTTATTCCCCTGAACACTACACACCACACATAGTACTAGAAAGAACAGCATGATTGAATTATTCTAACTAAATCATATTACCATTTAGGGCAACGGATGTTTCTCTGATTTAACTATCCGCAGGAAGCTTGATAATGAGATATTTTTTCGCATTATGGCAGTTTTTAGCATCCCAATTTTAATTTATTATACAAGTTTTTAGATAAATTAAACACGGATTATTAAAGAGAGGAACAAAAAGGCCCAAGGTGCGAAACAAAAAAGAGGAAGACAATTTAGAAGTAAAGATCAAATTATGTGGCACAGTGTAGACAGGAATGGCGGAATTTGTAGGTGGGTACATAGATGCCTAAAAAGGGGGGGGAGGGGGGGTCTTTGATTTTCTTATTTGGTGATTACGTTAACAGTAATAATTTATTTTTTAACACGTATCACCCACACGAGGATTCCTAAAAGTAGTAGCTTCACAACAAAATAAAACTATACCATAAAATAATAATTAAAAAAAACAGACCCCTCTAAAAATAAAGTCAATTATTTTACCTTAAACATACTTTCGATTTAGGATCCTACAAGAAAAGAGCGTACCAATTCTTATAAAATCGGCAACGACTAGCCCTATGCCATTGAGATTGTCCATAAAAGACACTTTTTGAACTAATTTTCCCTAACAAAAGTAACTATAGCTTTCTCCTTGCTAACCTTGTTAGTATTCTTTGTCTTTGAGACTTTGTTCATATGGGAATATATTATACAGTAATAAGGCACTTCATATTTGATTAGGGATAAAACAATTGAACGATTAGACTGATTTGAATATATGATAGAAGCAACTCCATACATTGTTTTGTGTACTATAAGATTACGGTGTTTTGATGGGTCTATCTATGGGGCTATATTTCGCTGATTATGTTAGTTCTAAGGGTTAAAAGTTTTGGAGATTTGCAACAGACATATACAATATTCTATCCAGAATATTAAGCTATTATAATAAATAGGACATTTACTTCATGATTGTGTTTAAATAGTTTGTTAAGGTAATAAGATAAGCTAGAAAAAAGCTTGGTTTATCCAAGCACATTGCCGCGCTCAGTATAATTAGTATTGTTATGATATTAGTTTAGAATGTTATTGAAATGAGAAAAATAACTTTCTTTCCTCATTCTACGAACTCGATTCGCGTCTAACAGGTACATCACATATAAGTAGATACAACTTAGATAACGTAAGACTATTCAATTTAACATCTAATACCTTATAATTGCGTGTTGAAATCAAAATACATTTACATTCCATAGTAATTGTTTGGGCCAAGCAACATTATTTGAATATTTCAACGCCCATTACGTACGTAGGCGGCTAGTCTATCGCAATATCTTTAGCAATTTGACATCACTATACATGTGATTACGGGTTAATTTGGCGTGCATTAAATAAATGTGCGAAAAGTAATTTATTCCTGATTTATTTAAGGACGATTTGTTCTATAAATAGAACACAAGGTGCCGCATGTCGCCAGATTACATATTTGGTACTGGCCAATTATTTCTCTAGAGATTATTGCACTAGTTATGTCCATTTTGAAGTGCATTTATGTAATCCAGGCACATAGTCTTAGGCCAATTGTAAAATGTTATTACTTCATGAAGTAGTTAGTCCTATAGCATAAGAAGGCATAGGTGAGACGGCAGCGTTATTCACGAGTATACTTATTTTTGTCTAATTGTAAGAAACAAAAGAAGGCGCTTCGAAGCTTTTGAGATGTGATGTTACCGCCGAATACTTCGCATCAGCTGGATCCAAAGAATTACAAATGAAAGAGAACTTCAATGAATCGCGACTACAGGACAGTTTATGCAGACTGTTATATGGATATTATTATGATTGGCATAAGCAAGAGACAGGCTGGTAGTAGTGGTTGCGGAAAGTACGGTAGTAGACCGGCAACACATCCGCCGACGATCTGGTTAGACTAGTGACCCGACTCCCGACCCGAGATACCCGGCAATGCAAGTTGTTAACAGCCAACTGAAGAACAGAAGATTGAGATAAAATGACTAACAAGTGCTCAATTGTACGATTGGCAACGACATATACATTAGATTTTTTATTTTGAGAGGGACAAACGGGCAGGTGGCTCACCTGATGTTAAGTGTTACCGCCGCCGGAGGCCTCTCTTAATGCCATAGGCTTGCGAGTGCTTTGCCGGCCTTTTAAGAATTGGTACGCTTTTTTTAGGACTCTAAGTCGAATTGTTTCAGAAATACTTCAGTAAGCAGCTGGTTCCACATAGTGGTGGTGCGCGGCAAAACTCTTCTATTCTGTATTGTCTCTACCTCCTTACCTCCTCATTAAAGTACCATATTTACGCGGTTATTAATAATTGGAATCAATAATGTATTTTCCAAACATTTAAATATAATTAGTGTTTCATAATAAACTTCGAAAAATAAATCCGAAATCAATATTATCAGTGAAATATAACACAAGTTTGATAAATTTTTGGTTACAATAATTTTAATTATAGTACTAATAAATTGGTACGGCGCCAGCGCAGGTGGACAGATCACAAGGCCTTTTGGAAATTCTAGTGGTTTTAGAGCCTTTATTAGAATGAGTAAAGCGCCTCTAGCGACGGGGCATGGCGCACTCATGATTAATCAACAAGTTGGAATCTAGTCAGCACTTGAAACCTACAATTTAAGTTTGTCTACAAATAGTACTATAGAAATACTGCAAATATGCAACCTTTGGAACACTTCAGACCGAAATACTCTGAAATGGAATGTTTGTTTGATATTTAACCATGTTTGTTAGAAATATACGACCCTTAACTTATAGTTATCGAATTAATATTCATCTTGTTTATTATAAATTCTCACGAATCATAAAAGCATTAACTTAATCATACTTTCAGATGATGAAATAGTAATTTGACTATTTATTTTGTTGTTATTTTTGGATCCGACTTTTTTCGTATGTATTGATTATAATTAAAATAAATTGATTTTCGTTAAAATTTTCACTAAAACTGGATTATATATTTTTTTCGGAAATCGGACTCCTTAAATTTACTTAATGCCAAACAAGCATTAAATTATATTTTAATTTAGCTATCTTGAATTGAAATGTAATTGATAATATTATAATTATATACTTGGCGGTTTCACAATACAAGTGACATTTTAGTCTTGTTAGGTATTAAGTAGAGAAAATTAATTATTCCAGTTGATTTTAGTATCGTAACATATTTGCTTCATATTTATGTAATATACACAGTAGGCAAAAGTGAAGGGAACGCGTAGGCTTCAACTGCATTTGCAATGTGACTGATGTCTATAGATACTTCAGAAATACAATGTTTGTCAATGATTGAATCTTAATAAGTTTACAAGTGCAAGGAACGCAACCTTGTCTGTGAGCAAATTGCAAAATTCGGGAAGCATTTACTTTGACTAATACTTATTCTGCCGACTTTAAAATTCCTGAAGGATTACGATTCGATTCGATTCTTACATAAATAAACTGGCTGTATATATTGCCATAATATAGCGTCTGCGTTTCAGTCCAGTCCCTTTGTTTATACAATACTAATGGAAGGCGAAACCTAATAGTTGGTTGGTACTCTTCACTATAAATGAGGTTTTCTCTTTATCCGCAACTCCATCTTCATTATTTTACTTCGAATAGGTATGAATCTGAATGTATATAAAAAAAAAATCTGAAATGATAAGGATTGAAAGTTAAAGACCGTGTTTTGATAGCAACGATGTTGCTCCGTGGGCGGCCTATAATCCATAGATCATGCTTCCATTGATAATCGTGCAGCGTTTATTTTGAAGTACAATGTTTTCTTTACTGACCTCGTTTCTATAAAGTTTTATGTCTTGTCCGGATAACGCGAAATGAGATCCCGTAAGTGTTGAATATTCCAGGAGCTCAGTGCAGACACATATTTGTGTAATTGTTTCGCTGATGTTGAAGAAATCAAAAAGTATTTTATTAATGACACGGAATTAAAACTTCAGAATCCTGATTAGAACCCTAAAACAACTACGCTAAGGACTCCGACTCTTCAACATCAAGTAATATAATTGCACATAGAATTAGAAGTCATTCTCTTATTTTTCATAGTCTTCATTACTGAAGGTCTTGCCGGGCTTGAAATCTCCACCGAAACGTCGATTTCGTCGTACTCACACACTCCTATATTCTTCTTCGTTACATATCACTAAAATATGTCTACATATGGAAACTCTAAATACAGTAGATTTTACAATATCTAAATCTTTGTATATCCCTGGTCATGTCTGTGGATCAATATTGATGTCCTTCGATTCATCTGGGAACATCGCTGAAATCTTCGCTAAGTTGTATTTTAAACCTTTTATTTCCTAAAATTTATAATAAGTTTAATATTATAGAAAGTCTTATACAAGAATGCCCCAGTTCTCACAAGATCTTGAAGTTATTGATTGACGAGAAAATATCTATAGTGTCCATATGTTCTTGTAAATACCTTATTAATGCGGTAAACGTCTTGTTTCACCGTACTCACTGATTGGACATTTTAATAACATCGTATTGAAAGTTGTTAAGCTTCAACGTTTATATATCTAGAATATGATTTATATAAGAATATATATCATTAATAAACCTAACTACATGCCTGTAATTGCTTCAGTTATTTAAATCCTTCGTCCATAAGCTGTATATTAGTTTTGCAGTAGTAATCAGTGGCGATCTGTTTCGTTATCACTTTTTTAAGCTGTGATCAGCGTGTGTCAGCCACGCGATATACTTTTAAGGATTCTAAGGTATGTCGGTTTCATCACGATGGTTTTATTCACCGTACGAGCGGGTGTTAATTGTTCACATAGAAAGTAAACTCCAGTGATGCCGTGATTGGAACGCACGATTTCAGGGTTGAGAATCAAAGTCAAAGTCAAAAATCATTTATTCATATAGGTAACACAATTCTGTTGTCACAATAACTGAGTACCAATGTACACTTATGAACGTCGAAAAATAAATATACATTAAATGCTTCTAATTATACATTTACTGCTAGTTCTCAAATCAAGGGCGTAAAACGGAAGAAAAGAACTGGCAATAAACTCTCCGCCACTCTTTTTAATCTCCAAGTTTCTTTTGTATTACACAACTTTGTAAGGAGCTGCAACCATCACACCATGTTCCACATGAGATCAGCAGGAGGCATGGTGAAATAGGAGCACGCACTTACATTCTCGTGGGAAAAACACGCAAAAATACATAGTTAAAAATAACTAACATCACCGCATACACGAATTCAAGTACGACAGTCACCACAAGTAGCATGCGTTCACGCGTATCACGCATGGTCAGCCTTCGCCCCCCCTCGCAATCGACAACCCGACGCATGGACGCGATTGCAAGCGCAAGCCCCTAGACCACCAATGCTTTATGTATTTGAAAAGAGAAAATCTTAATAGCTGCTTTAACATAACTTAGATTAAAACGCTTCGGTGATAAAACAATAAATCCTGCCAATTTCGAGTACTGAAAGAAATGCGCTTATAAATTTTTAATAATAGTAATGTTGTGGTTACAGTTGCGACTGCTTTGGACATCACTTATTTATTTATCTAAAATTAAGGAATTAGTTAAGAAATACAGAAAATAACTAAGGCTAATTACTTCGTCGTAAAGTACTCATCTGTTTGTTTTCATTACAGGGTAAAAACAGAAACGACGAAAGAGGTGATATAGTTTTCATGATTAACAAAACATTTCAAATTCAATTCTAATGGGGCTTCTAAACGGGCCACGTTTTGCTGCAATTGATGGCTGCACTTTTGGTAATTAATTTGGTAAGTAATTGCCCGGCCATCCCAAAAATATTTTAATGCAACTGATGGCCGAGCAATCTATGGCTGGGCCATGTGTTGCAATATGTCTGCTATAGTATAGCCGATGATGCAGACTCATATACGGGCTACACAAACCGGCAACAATGGCTGACAAAATCACACTTGTCGCAGCAGCTTATATTATTTTAAAAAGAAACAGAAAAAGAAGATATTGTGGATTCGACCTTACTTAAATAGGCGTGAAACTGTAGACAATTTAAGTCTAGCCTTGATAATTAATTATTCCTAAACATTACTAGAATATCAAAAGGCGACTTCGACTTTCTTTTAAACAGAATTGGACCAAAAATAAAAAGAAATGATACAAACTTAAGAACAGCAATACCTGTTACCACGAGATTGGCGATAACTCTACGGTTTTTGGCAACTGGAGATTCGTTTAAAAGTTTGATGTACCTGTTCCGAGTGTCAGATTCTTCTACTATTATTCGAGAGGTGTGTGTAGCTATGATAGAAGGCTCGTTAGACCACGTAGTAGTCATTTTAGTAGTACCCTAACCTCAATATGCAGCTGTTGCAAAACACAGAAAATAGCAACAGGCATACTTCATGTCGCGTAAAAAAGGATACACTGTGCCATAACAAAGAGAGTGACTGAAACAACAATAGAACTGGCTGTGCAATATTGCAGTTGAATGCGAAAGCCTAGCGATCGTCCGGCAACACATCGGGGCAATATCGGCCATAAGTAGCTATACAAAACATGTTTGGCTATATGGCCGGGACATTACTGCAATATTGTATAGTGTGGCCGCTATTGTTTGCAATGTTGCCGGGCCACTGTGTTGCAGCCATCAATTGCAGAAAAACATGGCCCGTTGAAGAGACCCATTTATCTGTCTCCTAGGTCGGTAGCTCATGTCGGAGCATCATGTTCAGGAGAGTAGCATCTTTTTATTTATTTTATTAAAGCATACCACATGATATATATATATCTGTTTCTACAGTATAAATTATAATCTATCTATTCTTAAACACATGACAACTATGGTAAACATATTTTTTTAATAGACAGATTAGATATATAGAATATTACACTTACAACACAAATTTACGTTTTACTAGTTATTTACCTATCAAAAAATAGTTATTCGCTTAACAATACGGATGATGAGCGTTTAACAAAGTGATCAGTTCGCTACCGAATAAATCAAGCTCAGGTAGCTTTTGGAGCTGACTCTCTATCCCTAACGGTGTCTGTCTCTCATTACTTAAGAGTTTGTTATAAGAGTTTTACCGACGGTTCTTACATTTGATCTGGTTGATAAATAGCGGCAGAGATTTTTTTTTATAATCAAGATTAGTTTATGCAAGCTTTTATCGCCTCTGCTCTATACAGCCAATATGCCATGATGAATCTTAATAACTATTTATAATAGAGACCTGTCATCGATCAAACGCAATTTTAATCCTATCTAGTAGAGAATATAATAGTCCTTGCATTTATAATTAGTTATGGATTAACATAGAAATCACAAGATCACGTTTCATTGATATAATTCCTGATGGCCTGACCACGTCTGTGGCCTTTGACCTAACAGACCTCATCTAGGCTTCACAAGCATGCCTAATGCAGCTTTAGCGTCAAAGTTTGTTTGGTTACCTTTTAAATAGAGCTTCTCAGTTAGTGATATAAATTACTTCCTAGGCAAGACTTGTTACGTATATCTGTGTTCTTAAATTTAAATGTAAAAAAGGTTTTTTATTACTTACCTAGTTTAACCCTCAAATAAATAATTAATATTAGGTCCTTACATATGAAATTGGCGTTTTGTATGAACAAAAAGCCGAATATTTTTAAATATAATATATTTAATTAATCAAAGTATGAACCATTGTTTTCTATGCACTTTTGCCATCTCATAGGTAGTTCATTGATCCCATTCATCCCAATTTGCTTCAAGTGAATTAAAACAGTTTTATCACTAACACCGCAGCCTGCAGTGCCAACTAGTGCCACGGCGGAACTCGTACTCGTAAATAATGCGATACTTTAAGTTTTCCATTTTGCAAAATGAGTGACGCAAACAGAAAAAAAAACAAATGAAAGACGGTCGTCGAAGCACAAATACATGAGTAAATAGCTGTACAAATTTGAATTTGGAATTCCTTACCAAAGAGGAGAACATCGTGATTAAAGTGGCCAGTACGAAATACGCCAATTTCATATATGTAAGGACCTAATATTTTATAATTTTAATTGGCAAGGTCTAATAAATTAATTCAAAGCTTATTCAGGTTACTTTTTTATGTACAGATGGCGCGACGGAAGTCTATAGATAAATGAGGAAATATTTCTCCCACTCAACAGGTATATATTTTTCGTTGTCACATCTGAGTGGGCATACTAGAATCACCTAGTTATAGGGTAAAGGATATAAATGTGTCTTACTAATTACTAAATAACACTAATTAGTTCAAAGTATTCGCACAACAATTTCATGTAAACCTTACAATCCTATATAGAAGTGTAAAAAAAATTGCTACGGTCAAGCCTTATTTTGTTTTTTAAAGTTTACACACTTCGCCAGATGCAATATGTAGGTAGAGATCATATACAATAAATTAAATAGGCTGCTTAATATCTACTCGTCCACAATTAAAAAAAATTAAATGTCTGGCTTTTGAACACTCCATAAGCAGAGTTGGAGATGATAATGAGACCTAAGAAGTAGTTACAAAAAATAATTTGGGAGAAGTTGTGTAAACAGTTGTAAAAAAAATCAGAATAAATGTAATTGAGAAAAAAAGACTTCCTAAATCTTACACATTGTAATGCATTGTTATATGAATAAACACCTTTTTAAATCCCAACTTATAATAGACATTTATATTACGTTGAATGGTAAAAAATCGGGGTTTTCGTATATTTACGGTTAAAATAATAGTAATGAGTTAGATTTTAGAATATTTAAAATCGTTTTTTATAATAACAAGCTATAAAAATAGCCAATATATGGATTATCTTTAAAATATTCTCAAATAACTTAACCTCTACGAACTTTTTTTCTCTGTCCCGCGAGTGAGGTATGATTTCAAATTCCACTACAGTAGGTTCATTTGCTTTATAAACTAGTTAGTAGGATAGACTAGTTATATAATTATAATTACTTATCTAGAATTTCGCATATAATATTAGCGTCATTCAAAAGGACATTAGCTAAAATATAAAAAAAAAAACCAGTAACGCAACAATCCTATCTTGGCTCTATCGATCATTTTAATTTTATAGACAAATAGCGTCTTCTGTGTCTGACACTTACATTGATTTTCGTGATTGAGACACTAAGGTAGCTTCAATGTATGTAAATGTAAATTAGTGCCCAGCTGTAACTCGAACGCCCGCCCTCAGAGATTAGGAACACACTCTTAAGCCACTGAGTGAACTACGTGACTAAAACGGCAAGTTTTAAACACGAAATACCGATTCACTGCATTATAATTTTCCAAATTAAGTAATATTCAGTTTGTCTCAGCGCTTATCTTTAGTGAATAAGTTTTTTAGCGACATTAATTTAGCCAAATTATACAGCCATTGTAATTCAATGTCGATTGACGGGGCGAGGTTTTTAGTTGAATTTAAATGTAGAATTTAAACAGGTTTATCTCATTCATTTATACGGCTACTGGTTTTGCACTGTCTGAGCACGTACTCGACGAAAAACACCCGGTTGACCACATAACGTAGTTCCGCAGTTGCGCATGCGACCATAGGTATTATTCCGATTTACACACAATGAATTATTTGAGCTTTTTGTGTTAAAATGACATTTGAAATTATTTTATTTGAAGCCTATATCAGCGACTGTAGAACTGAGAAACTATTGATTTAATATATTATTATTTACTTAACTCTACTACATAACTGAATATATATTCGTTAATGAGATAATACATTTTAATTAACATTTTAATGTATCAATAAACAAAAATTAATAGTCTTAAAGGAAATATCTGAGAAGTTTTAGGCGTTACATTCTCATGCGTTACTTTCTAAGACCTTAGACATTAACCTTAATTTTTATCATCAAGACAAAATATATCAAATTATGACTCCCACAGATTGGCACAGAGGAACCAATGTTTTTAAATATTTTTTTTTTCAAATATTTGCATAATATGTATATAAAATATCACTCACACGAAAGTGGGGGTTTAGTCAAGACGCCTTAACAGTAGTGTAAGTAGAAAGTCGAAAACTAAATTGGAATAAAATTTGTCGACACGAATTGTCATTTTTCATACAAAATAAATTCCCTGAATTGCAAACAACTAAAAGTTTTTGCATCGTACCTGGGTATACACTGTACCGGCTATTAATGTAATGTTGCAAATAAACCTCATTGGAAAAGTAATACATTTTTCAATTTTTTACTCCTATTAATATCACAGTAGACGCCAGTCGGTATTGCAGTTTTTTCATTAAAAATAAATTCAAACATAGACCTTGTATGGAAATGGTCACGTGTCAAAGCGTGAACTAATGTCATTCCCATACAAATTCGTTTGGGGTTTGTGGATCGGACCTGGCTTAAAGATTAAGGCACCTAACAAAAACATCGTTGTCCGGAATAAGGACGTAGCGGTCAATAGTTTGTCAGTAATTAGAAGAGTGGTTTTTCTCTGTGTACAGTTACCGTCCAGGGCGGTTTCCTTACATGGAGACTGGCTCTGTCCCCCGGAATGCATCAATATTGTGCCGTTGATCCGTTCACTGTCCGCTTTCTATTTAGTCCTGTTATTGACATGACGAAGAATTTAGATAATAAGACGGGATTATACGGTATTGGCGGGTCAATTAAAATGTTGATTAGAGGAGTGAAAAATACAGGGAATATAATTAATAACTCTTGCGAATTCCTGCAATAGCTTTAGTACCTGATAAGGTAGTATTATTTTCTCAATACGAAAAGTTTAATTACTATTTCAAATTAAACTTAATGAAAAACGATACACGAATTTGTTATATTATTTAAATTATACGTCACGCTGTAAGGAATAATTTGTAAATCTTTTACAAATTATTTGTTCAATATAACAATATTGTTTTTTAATCTGTATCTATCATATTAATGTTACCTTGAAGCCTTATAAAAATATGTATACTATAAACTTAAACATAATAATAGATGTAGATAAATTATTATAAATCCTTTGCTCACGAACAAACAAAACAAACAAGATCGTGTTAAAACAAAACATAATCGTGATTTACCAGTAATTCATCGTTCAATGCGGTTATCCAAGGCTTTTTATGTTTTCATTGAGAAGAATCACGTTGCCTCTCGCTCCCAAGTCATTATGTTCAAGAAACGTCAATTAAATTGCAAGTTTTCAATCAAAAATACTTCGGCAACATTCTATACTTTTTATTGTGCATAGTGAAGCGTATCTGAAGCAATACGAAGATAAAAT
The DNA here is from genome assembly GCF_905147105.1 of Pieris brassicae. Classification (NCBI taxonomy): domain Eukaryota; kingdom Metazoa; phylum Arthropoda; class Insecta; order Lepidoptera; family Pieridae; genus Pieris; species Pieris brassicae. The sequence goes on along the minus strand of NC_059669.1, from coordinate 17,456,193 downwards.
TAAAACAAGTTTTAAAACAGCAGCGCTGTCAATGTAAACAAAATCAAGATAAGACAAAATACAATTTATATTATAAACTTGTTCTGTTTCAATATTACTTTGAGTTTAATGTGTTTGTGACACAATATGCACGATCCTTATTGGTAATTTAACACTTTGTTAGTAAAGAAAGGTGTATTTCAATCTACGTTTAAAATCAATATTAATCAGATAACTAAAAGTTAAAACCTACCAAACTTAAAATATTTATATATAATATATCTAGTGCAGGATTAAGTTATTGTTTATAGGTATAGTTTAAACAACGCGTGCTACCGAAACGCGGAGCAATCCTACTATCTATAAAACACGATGAAAAGAACTTTATTACTCATTACAAAATTATATTTTATTTACATGAGAAACTTAATATTATGTATATACGAGTGAGATACACATCCCAATTTTAGTCCACTAGATTAACTCTGACATGCATTTTTAATGCCCCCTTGAATCTGTCAAACACGCTAATATTGCGAATTTTCGATGGCAACTGATTAAACAGTAGTTTATCCCATTTCAATACAAAAGCCAGCAAGAAACACTAAAGTTTTCTTAAAGCTAGAACTTTAATGTTCGTATGTCGCTTTCAAAAAGTTGCATAGATACCCATCAAACTTATTGTACGAAACAAAAGTTAATTTGATAATATGTACTTGTTTTGCCTTGACATACAAACATCATTTGGCGCCTTTTGTTGACGGTTCCAGGTAAAAACAACAGTGTTCAGTAGAATATTTCCTTTTATTAATTCATATTCAACTGTGTTTTTTTCGCTACAGACTACAGTGTTTTAAAACAGATTACAAACTCGATTTCTAAATGTGTATTTTTTTTGATCTACTTAGTTTCTTCCGGTAGTTTTTTATTTTTATGTCAATTAGAATAGAAAGTTCATGAATTAGAATACATGAAAGTGTTGTCTCGAATGTGACCTTGTTTTACATTATTTGGTCAATAAATAAAGCAATTTGAAATATAATCTAATTTCTCTTTACCAAGAATTGAATAGGCATCTTTCTAGTTAAGGACTATTTTTGTCAGATGAAGTGTCTGCGCAAGTACCTACTTTTTGGAGCAAAGGACTTTGAAAACGTTCCAAAAATATACTAGTTATTCGTATTACAAGATAGTGTCTATATATAGTCATGAGTGTGTAAAAAACCTTTTTCTAAGCGTATCTTAAGTATCCAGCTACTTCACCTTATTTAGTAGCATTCTGCCATATAGCAAAAAGGTTCTTCAGAAAACTCGACATGATTCACCGCGATTTCCTCCATGTAGAATAAAAAGGATAAATGAAGTCCCAATTACGGTAATGTTACTTTGAAAATTTACATTCGTTAATAGTTCGCTATGAGACGGTATATAAGTAAAATTTTGTACATAATCCTTGATTTCTGATTAGGTAGGTTAGTTTTTTTAAATTTATAACTTGTTACTTTCGACCGCGTAGGCAAAAGTAACACGTTGAAAAGTAACAGGACAAAGGTGTGTATAAAATCTAACAATGTTTATTTAGTAATGTTTAACTATTTTTTAAGAATGGGTTTTGTAATTAATACAATGTGGCGTATTAAGAAAGAAGTAAGAAACAGTAAAAGTAGGTTTCTGCATCTATCCAATAGCATTGTCATCTGTGGCGGTCTTGGTTACCCCCCCGTTACCCTAACGTAATCCCACAGTGGCATTATTTTCCTCCAGAGAAACTAGTTGTTACTAGTCGTTACTTTTGTCACATTTTTTTGTTAAAATATGAAAGATTTATAAAAGAGCATTAAAACAATCATGAATTAATATTAAAATATTCATGTTGTTATCTTTTTAAAACTACGACAACATTAAATAAGAAAATGTCAAAAAAACTTTTTTTTTATAAGGCGCCTGCGCGGGTTAATGCAAAATCTATTTTCAGAAGCACGACAAAAATGCAGGTCTAAGTAAAAATAAAATATTTTTAGTTCTAAAACAATTAATCCCGATACTTATTAGGAGATTTTTTGCCACATATTTAGTAAATAAGGTCCAATCATTCGTTAAGAATTCTAATAGCACAGAGCAGAATAAATTGTAACTTCAATTGTCTATTTCAATTCATCAAGCGTCTACTATACATCAACGTTTGTATACATAATAACAGTTTAAAGGTACAAAATAATAGAATATATTTAAATGCGACCCTCGTTCAACAGATTGTTCAATAGATATTTTTAAGATTGTCGTGAATGATCTGATGAAATAACATATTTTTTTACCATTTGACTTGATATTTCCATTTGATTCGACGTGATTGCGCTTACTCGCTACCATTGAATACCAATCCATACTAGTTTTACTACTCTGCTATAGTTTTTATTTAACATTCAGCGAGCTACGAGATACGAAAAATTTTCAGTTAGACAATTTACAATTGTAAGTCAATATACAACAGCGGTAAAGCAATTTGCTTACCAAGAAATAGTTTTACCAGTCAGATGTGTTAAACATCAAAGCAATCTGGCAAGTTTGAAGGAAGCGCAATTCGCGGCGCAGTTAGCCATTTCAGCGCAAGAAATGTCCGTTACTCATCTCCTTGTGGTGTTGAAATCAATTAAAATAGGAGCTGTATATTGCAAAACATTATCACAAGTCCTACTTAATGCGTTCAAGCTTAGAGAGAGATACATTAGAGATACTATCGGGTGACAAAATTGTGATTTAAAAGCCATGAATAATGATTGTAATTAATTATGGTTTTCGACTCACACGCACTGTGACGAGTGCTGGCGCCAAACGGGGTCTCAATAAACATGTTCGTTAAAAGTATAATGCACTGCGTTTACACAATATTTTTAACTACTTAATTATATTACACGCATTCATTAATATCTTATAATGACGTAAGTAGACTTTATAAATTGAAATTTACACCATTCACATGTTATACACATATTTATGGATAACTAGTTATTTGTTTTAATTATTAATTTAAGCAAAGAAATAGATTAATGAAGATCTATAATCAAACCGATGATGTAAGAAAAAGTAGTAAGCCACAGAGTTAGATTGATATGTTCATGTTTTACTGAGTTTATCACAGGGCATTATCTTCTGCTTCTTCTAAAGATTTTAGAAACCAAATGCAGAGGAGTTCGAAGTTTCAAAGTGAAGATTCCCTCGAGCCTAAATCTGAAGATTTATAGCCTGTCAAAAGTAATATCGAACCAAGTCTGGCAGTTTTATAACTTCTATGAATTTGCATAATTTAAATGAATCATTTGGCTATTAGGCTATGAGGATTATTACGGCTATCATAAAACGTTTTTATTCTTATGAGTTACGTAATGCTAATATCTGTTAACTAACATTTCCAGCATTCGCAGCATCCCATATTGCAGGAAAAAACAAGGTCTATCGGCTGGGGAATCTTGACCGCATGGGACTTGGTATAGGAGTACAGCCGAAGCCCAACAACTGGCGGTAAGTGGCACAGGACAGGAGTTGGAAGTTCGAAGAGGAGTTTCGCGATATAAGAACCAGCGCTGTTACTCTGTACTGAATAATAAGCTAATGACTTCAGTCATAACCCAAGTTCTATGAAGTTCTTTTAATACCCTTATTGCGTGATGTAAACATGGGAAACTAGAAACCATTATAATATAAATCGGGATAGCAACTTCTCTTGAAAGTATTGTGGCAGCCTTCCAGATAGTTTTACCACTTTACCAATATTAAAATAATTTACATTAATAATTATTAAATGAAACGATTCATTGAAAAATGATATACACAACACGATAAAAACGTTTTTTAACACGAAGTATCATATTGCTCAATGTAAATGATTCAATTTCCAAATTATTACATGTGAATTTTATGACATCACAACTTTTAATTAAAACTTTCAAGAAGACTTACAGAAAATCCCAATATTTTAAAATAAATTCTTATACATTTTCACGCATTACTTCCCGCCTTAATAATAACTGTCAAATGATTGTCGTTGTACTATCTTCATACCTATGCACGAACAATATTTACAATAGTCTTAATGTACGCCGTAATAATAATAATAATTTAAAAAATATAGATAATAAATTAAAAGAAATTTTAAAACTTTGATCCCTTGACTTTTAATGCTGACAGCAATAACTGCCTGTATTGCGATACGTATTCGTTGAGCGAGGAGAGCACCAGCTTTGTTCACCGGTACTATCTACCAGGAGCCAACTTAAATCTTAACTAGCGCTCGTGCACTTGAACCCCACGGCATTTTCTACTCCAAAGGGAACAAAATCAAACTTGGAACATACTGGAAGCAAACCTTAATTTGAAGTAAAAATAAATATTAGTGTTTATAAATTGCACCTTAAATTAAACAGGAAATGGCCGAAATGTAAACGTTAATTGCCTTCAATTACGTAATACACTGGTTTATTAATAATGTAAAAATGTTTATTAAATATCTATATACAATTAATATCATAATAAAAGTAAGTTTAGTAAAAGGGGCGATATAAAATGTCGGTTTCCATTTTAGTATATATAATATATTTATATCTGTGTGGTAAGTTATTTATTTTATTATCAGAATCATTTAATAAAGCAAATTTAAAAGAACTCTTTTTGTCTTTCACACAGGTAAGTTGTTACCAATATATTCACACATTCTTATTAACATACATACTATTACTTGAAGTTCTTTCAGAAGAAGAAAGACTTAATAGCGTATTTTGATTTAACAGATTTCACTTAAAAAATAAACATCATAAACATTATTTCAACGAACAGTAAAATCTTTACTTAGTCACAAAAATTTGACGTTGTGTGACCTTATGAAGAATCTAGGCTCAGTTTCCGCCATAGCATTATTTTTACGTCTGTAGTACTTGATTTAAGACTAGATTTATTAAAACTACGCACCAATACCTCTTGGAATGTATCCTGTCTTTAGTATTCGATTACTATAAGGGATTCGAAAGTGTCGTTGCCCTTTATGCAGAAAGGTCTGTATAAAATTACCTTAAATAAACATTACTTAAATGTTCTAATTGGGTGTTTAAAGGCTACTAAATAAATTTTATGGATGTAGGACAGGAAACAACTGGATTTTTACATGAATTATTGGTGTGCTCATTAGGAACGCTTTTTATGAACACAAAATTTTGTAATTAAAAAATAATTTCATTCTGTTTATATAATGGCCTAACCGCCAAGTGACGCTTTTGGAATGAAGGCATTATTAGACAAGGAGGTGTAAAACAGGAACTATTAGTACGCGCTTGTTGGTTTTCAGTTGTCTTCGATTTTCTGAAAAACAAAACACTGTGGTACATATAGAGATAATTAAACATTTATACATTCTATTATAATTAATGATCGCTAGTCAAACACAAAATTGTGATGACAATACGCTTCAAAAGGGCTGCTTCGTCTTCTACAGACAACTAATTACTGACTCTAACCTCGTGATTGTTTTAATAAATGTATTTGTGACGCTTAAACCTTATTTACATATTTGTTAATATATGGTAATTGTCAAAGAAAATAATTTAAAAAAATTACATCTCAAAAATCTTCTGAGATCGAATCCAGGTTTCCATTATTGTGTCAGGTTAAAAGCAAATAATCACCTATACCTACATACTGTCTGGACCTCAGATTTCTGTATCTGTTTCATGACCATTTGTCAAATAAATAGCAAGTAGGTGATCAACCTCTTCTGCCTAACACACCGTCGACTTATTGGATCTAAGGCAAGCCGGTTTCCTCACGATGTTTTTCTACACCGTTCGAGCGAATGTTAAATACGCACACACAGAAAGTAGAAGGGATAAGTTTCGCACGCTGGAATCGAATCGATGCCTATAAAAAAATCATCGATTAAATTTACACAGTTATGTCACACTCATTCATCAGTCAAACCCTAGTGCGGGGGCTGGGACTTCACACACATCTTAAAAACTCTTAAGGAACTAATATGCTGCTGTTTAGGTACAAAATAGTATATTTGAATATACATCTATATCTCCATAGGTTAAGCTGACACCTACAAGAATTCCCCCGCGGCACACAGAAGTGAAACTTTCTTTAAGCTTTCATCGTAACAATTGGAATATAGTAAATATATTAAAAGTACAAGTGAACTTAGTGACGCTTTCGAAACCTATGTTTATGCTATATATATAGTTATAAAATATTTTGCAAAAAAAAACGGGCCCCCATGAAACAATACCTCCTGAGGCCGATTTTAGTTAATTAAATTAAATTTAAATGTCTGCCGTAGTCTATATACTTTTAATCGTGTAATCGTAAGGGAATTAATGATAATAATAAATAATACAAACTTTCAAGAAAAAGCTTTTTTACTGGATTGAAGCTAAATTAATAAAATTATAATTATTTTACATAATTTTAATTATATATAGCTTATAATAATACATAGCTTTAATCCGGTAAAAAAGTGTTTTTTTTACATGTGTTTTACATATTTAACAAAAGACAATATATACTAAATACAAACTTTATTCACAAATAGGTTTTGACAAATTCACGTATCGCTATTATTTTTAATAAATTCTTTAAAACTTCCGTGTACATCAGGTAGATGGCGCAACAATGAGAAATGTTCGGCAATTTTTGAATTAGTTAGAAATGTAAAAACCAAATAACGAGTGTGGCCTCCTCACCAAAATCATTCCTTCCTTCCTTCTGGGCATGCTTTTCACGATATATTTAATATCATTTTGAGGAATAAAACTCTTCTGCAATGACTCTTTTTAGCTCCCTGATGTTTTATAGAGCACGTTGCACTGATCTTCATCTCATCTCATTAGAACATAGCTTAATTGGATTGAGACCAGGACTGCGAGCTGGTCAATCTAAACGACGGATCCCAATTTGCATGTATGTTTCCACGTTGCCGGAATGATGCGGACAAGCGTTGTCGTCCAAGAAAATTTATAGGTATCAAAAAAGTTTATTTAAGTTTATAATATAGGCTTGAATTCCACATAAATACGTTGGAATGGGCTGATATTATTTTTATCTTCCCACTTAGATAAGTGAAAGTTTGATTTGATGTTTGACCACGCAATCAAGTTGAATCAGATTTACAAATGGCCTTAGAAAAAAAAACTGTTGCTAGCTAACATCGGCAACTTTCCATCGATTAGGACAACAAACATCCCATTTGATTACTTTATAAGGAATCTTTAATATAAAAATGCACTTTAAAAAGTCGGGTGGTCAAAGTTCATTCATTTTTAATTGAGTTTAATATTCTGTGTGGTTAAAACACGAAACGCTAATAATCAACCCAAATGGGATTTCGTGTCCTTAAGTTGATACATTTCATAACGGAATATGCCATAAGTTTTCAAGGTAAAGGAACTAATTTAAGCACGTGCGTATCGGTAGTTGACTATAGACTATTTGGTCTAAATCAAGTAACAAAAATAATGTTCTTGTTACAAGATTTCGAATAAATCCATTTAAATACAGATCAATGGACGGTGATTTTTGTAATGATCAATTTGAAATGTATTCTACCACTTTAAGTGGCACACGACATGAAAATAACCAGAATAAACAGAGTAAAACATTTCTTAACGGAAAACGATGCAATAACGTTCATTGTATTCTTTTATAACCCGATCGTGTCTTTTGTTTAAGTTACATTACATGCTTTTATGAAAACATAATTTTTATCACTAAAGCACCGTAAAAGGTAGTTCGTAAAATAAAAATGTAAAAACTGCATTATAGCATTTGGCAATTTAAACTAAAACATCAAAATATACATTTAATACACAGCACGACAAGAAACTGAATTTAGACAATACAAGATTTTTTTTATTCTATCTCGGTAGTAAACACCTAATGAATTAGTTAAGTTTTTTGTTTTATAAGCAGAGATCCCCACATCATAGCCTGCTAAGCGGCAGGAGAGTGTCGAAATCTCTCCTTTCCTAAAAAGGGACATTATTAACTTAAACGGTTTGCGTTTCCTGCTGTGCCCGAAGCCCGCAGGCAGGCGCTACCAGCGTTACCTCTTATGCTTAATTAGTTACATCAACAATACGACATTGTAAAAATTAAAACATATTTATCTATGAATTTTGAATTTATTGATTCTGTTACTGATTCACCACCTTCTAAATTTGTTTCTCGAGTCAGATTTGCCTTACTTTCTCAGGATTTAAAAATGATTATAAGTAATGAATAGATATTGTGCACCGTGTCTAATGCTTATCTTATATCGATATCGCGTGAGCTCAGCGATCGTTTAGCATGTAGGTGAAGCTTGGTAAGCTTTATTGCACTATCAAAAACATATAAAAGAGCTTTTGTGTTCGATTTGGATTTTGGTGTCGAATATCTGATTTTATTGCGTCAAAAATGGACTGAAGGAAACCTTATGCTTGCGTAAACATTTTACATGCAAATGGAATTTTTATACGCACAGGAAATGTGATGCAAGTCTTGGGTGGGCTAAAGATTATAAATGATCTTCAGGTATGGCTACTACTGGAATAGTCAGGCTAAGTAGTTTCATTTAGTTCATTGTAATGAGTGAATTGTAATATATGTCAAACTTTAAATAGAACGAATGTAAAGAGGAATACAAACTGATGATTTTGAATTTATATATACTAATAAGTAAACTTATCTTGAATTTTCCATTGAACAAAATATGTCGTGTTAAATTAACGTCACCTAGCATCTAGAATCTTTGGCGTGAATAATTAACAAGGTTGATAATATCTAGTGCTAAGTGCATAGTAGATGGATTAATCGTTGATGTAAATTAATAGTTGATGTATCTATATCACTTTATGTAGCTAATAGTTAAACTAGAGTTAGTTGGGGCTATAAAAAGGATAGTTTTCTATGAACACGTACCCACGTTGATAATCCACCTGATCTAGTTTAGGTTACGTATTCCGAGCAATCAAGGGAATGCAAGGTCCAGTTGTACACTTTAGTGTATGGACGGATAGCTTTAAATTCAGTAAAATTGGATACTTAATTTGAAAATAAAATTACAAAAACCGTTGCAAATAATAGACAATATTGCTTGATTGATATCGTACATAGCCCGAAACAATAATGATTTTGGATTGAGAGGAATATAGATCACAGAAATATTGAAAATACCTTGTTAATCGTAGAACCAAAGTTAGTTAGGATATTCCAGCTTTTATAAAGTTTCAGATTTACTGGAACATATAAGAGAGAAAATATTATTACCCTGAATTTTATTTGTTTTATAAAAATGATTTAACAGGACGCGACTATTGTAGTTGTTTTTATCACAATAACAACGATTATATGTTTATCAAGCCGCACCCAACTATTTACAACAATTACTGCATAGAACACCAACATAGTAAGTACGTACTTAAAATACGATAAGGTAATTTATGAGAAAATATTATATTTGTTGGATATAATTCTCAACCTATAATTGTATGGAATCTGATACTTAGATTACTTGATAATCGATATCCAAGTATAATATTATCTTGTATGTTCTTCGCGGTTGTCATTTACGATTATTTGTAATACTCATTATTAGTAGTGATCTTTAGATTATGCACAATAATACCTAGATTACATTTAAATGAGGAAATCGCGACGATTTTCTCGTTGTTTATTGCATTTAAAAGTTATTTTATAGGAGCTTTACCATGAAATTCCAATTTTGAAAAATGAATACATGTTGCCATGTTTATAGTGATCTGGGTCTTGTGAATGAAACAGTTTCTGTGAAATCTATGAAAACAAAGACAATTGAGGAAAATTGTCTTTGGTAGAGCATTACTATGCGTGACCTACCATAATTTACAAACTTAGTAGCTTTTTGTATGGTTAACAGAAATTAAGACCAAGACAAACAGCAAATACGTTTACGGATTATTCATGCCCGTCTCGTTGTGTATAATAAGAAACAGAAAAGTATCCTATATAGTATCAAATCGATGCCTAAAGATACTTTTTGTTTCATAGCAGTTAATCTTCGCGCTAAATATTAGAAAGCGCGATAAAACACGTCTTGCAATAAGTGAGATCATCATTTTCTTCCTAGTTCGAGTACTTAGTGCTATAATATATTCTGTACTCGAACTGATAATAGTGGACAGCTGAGGTGATAACTGATAACAACTATATTAGTAGAAAGCCACTTAAATTATTATGCAATTTTATATATCGATAATGAAATGGAAACTCAATTGCATTACAGATACCGGCAAACTTCTTGAGCATTAAACAATGGAGTGAGGGAAAGTTTGCGCATCGGGCACAGCGCGGGACACATAACGTCAACTGTTTTACCAATCGCGCGGTCGACACGTCACTCTCCCTCCCCCTCCCCCAGTGATACTTAAAAATTGCTTCAGCGCAGGCAGGACATTTCTTCAAGAAGTTTGCCGGTTTCTGTACTATATAGAACTCTGATATCAGTTATTTAAAAACAAATATTTCACTACTCTGTAAAATTACTCGTGGCTGTAAGTAGCATTTTTAATATATTGCGTCATTGTTGTAATAACAAGTATTTTTGTAGTATTTACTTATCTTAACCATCTGTTGCTATAATTTTCTTCTTCGTTATTAGTGAAACTTTTCTAGAATGCATGCACTATTCTAAGAGTGTTTAGAATAACGTGTAAACTATTTCTAAAATATGTATTAATAAAAATATACATATACTTTGTAACCTAATTCATTATTATTATCATTATTCATTCATTGCTACACTTTTTAATTGTCAAATATAATTCTTCGGTGGTACACAGTAAATAGTGCTTAATTACTCTACAAAAAAATAAACAAAAGAAAAGTGAATCTGCGAGGGGTATAAAAGAATGCGGGCACATTGTATAAAAGACATAATTGTTTATTCTTATTATACAATTTTAAGTATATGAACAGTATTTCAACACAAGTAAACATCTAACCAGTGTCGTAGTCAAGCTAAATTTATTTAAAAAGAACTTTGTATATTTGAGGGACTTTTGAAGATATAGGAGTTACAACAAAGGGTCCCTTTATCCAACAATTAGTATTTCTTGTATCGTTGTTTATTAAACCGAGTACAGCAAGTCGGCCATCGGACGATAAGTGACAGCCTATGTGAAGTTCCGTTATAGAATATGGTTTGTTACTAGGCTCAGCCTAGAGCTAGCTTTCTTTAAGGCTTATTATATACGTAAGATGCTTGAAACAGACACACACATTTAAAAATAATAGTGTGTTCAAAATGTCAATGATATTAAAAACCTAAATATTTCATAAACGGGGACAAAGGACGCTGTAATACTATTTTTTAAAAACATAGGGTTAAAGGTGTGAATAATAAAAGTACATTAATGTGTAGCGGACCCTTGGAGAGGGACTGTTTCAAGATCACTAAATGGCCATGATGAGGCGCCGAATAATTAAAAATAAAATTAGAATAAAAACTTATAAAAACAGCTTGATAGAAACGAGTCCTTTCCAATCCAATTTTAGTAAAACATCTATATTTATATTCTTATTTCTGTGTTCTATATGGGCGTATTTAAAACAATGGACTAAAGGCAAACATAAACCTTCTTGGAATGTCAAGATTATTGTGTACAATACACAATATTGTTGATCAATTTATTTATCATTAAGGCCTGTAGCATTATTAATTATGTAATATTGCATTTATGATTTTACAAACGTTAGGTACTGTATGACTGTATGACTATTTTTAAAAAGACCCTTCTTTGTCATCTAGAGTTTGTTAAAAGTAAGGTTAAAGTGAAGGTCACTTATATTAAAGCACGTAAGAGAATTATAACAAAAAGCTCTGTAACAAAAGCCCTTAAGTTTAGCCCCCATGTTCAGGTCGCTAGTAACAATGGCATGTTCCCAGGACCTTGTTATTAAACGTCATACGGCTGTAAATACAGATTGTTAGCACGAGTCTCAACATGCTCTGACCTCGCCGGTGGTGAAATTCCTAGGTTATCAATTTTGAAAATATCAAGTTTGTTTATAGAAAGCTCCACATTTTTAAGCTTTTTGCGAGAGGCATAATAAAAACTACGAGCATGGTAAATCAAGGTTCTGTTTATTAAACAATTCTTTGTTGCTAATTAGTATTAAGACTAGCAATAATTTTAGATTACAATGGCTTCGTGATTATTCAACACATTAATATTATAAGCCTTTCAATATAAAATAAAAACCTCTATTAAATAAAGAATATATCTACTATGAATGTTTTTCAGCTTAGTACTTTTCAATATGAATTATAGAAGCACTGTTGTGTTATGTGTTTATTTATTCAACATACGATATTAAATATCGCTTACGGATTATAAATAATGCAGGTAATCTAGTTCTCATAATACTGATTTCCGAGAAATATAAACTTGGGTATAATATCTACTACATAGATACAAAAAGATCCGATTTTCTACTGTAATACAGACAGATAATGTTATGTGGAACAGAAATTTATTTAAATGGTACGAAATGTATGGGGTATGGAGTGAGCACCTTTTTTGCCCCTGTTTTATTGATGATAGGTGTATTTAAATACTGAAAATCCCTTTATACATTTCAACCGAGAACAATTACACCGTGAATCGTTGTCTTTATAATAAAGAGTTATAGTTAACAGTTATAATATTTTTTATTACATAATCTATGGATGTTGTCATAGATCTTACAGAGATGTGATTGTGACAGAGATAAGAAACCGGTAAAGAAAGTAAAAACATCTTTTCGGTTTGCCGTTACCACTTGTTTAATAATATTCGCTTTTGCATTCATGTGAGTCACGGAGGACAATTTTTTTATCCTTTGGAGAGAAGTTTTACCAGTATATATACACAGATAGTTGAAAGTGATAGTAAGGAACGATACGTTTCATAATCTGTATTTTCGTAGAATCGTTTTGTTATATCTTCTATACGATAGATGATACTGCTACAGATTATGTTAATTGTTTATTGTGAAGGTTGTTTCGTGATGTAGTAACGTTTAGTACAGCTGAGTTCTCCTGGATTCTATTACGGACAAAACATTTTTTTCGGCATAGAAGGTATCTTTTGCATAGACGGTTGATTATTACGCGCTAATTACATTCAAAAGTTATTCATAAGGAGGAAATATTGGATTGTTTTGCATTGAATTGGTTCCAAAAGTATAGGACTGATGTGTAAAATTATTTAACCACTAGGACCTGATGACTTTAAAATATTTGAAAATGATCTGCATGAAATTACGATCTTGTAACCCAAGGTGTGAAAAAAAGCAATAAAATTTCCTAAATCGCGTACGCTGCGGAAGCTATTGAAGAAAGACAATAGAAGAAAGTCACGTACTACAGTTTTTTTTGACGACATTAATATCAACTAAACAGTCCATAACATTATGTGTTTGACAAAAATTATTCTTTTTGCATTAAAATCTATTTACCGAGAAAAGCTAGAACATCGTGGTGACCGAATTAAAGTCTGTGGAAACATATAGCACAGCTAGTCACGTATATATGATTTTAGTATATATGAGTTTAGACAATTAGTTCTATAAATTGTTATGTCCATACAAATTCACTGGAGCTCTTCAAGTACGCACAATACGAGAATGAAATCGTGAAGAACAACATATGAGTTTAGAAAATCTCTTTTTCAAAACTGTGTAATAATCACTGGTTTAACAATCAGTCTCCAAACACTCCTAAGATTGAAAAGTACAAATATTATATTCAAATAGTCAGTATGCGTTTAATTAAGCGATGTACTCTCTCTTAATATATGCCATACGGTTACATGGTATAAAGTACTTAGGCGAATCGAATTACTTGCTAAATTAAAAAATTCCATATTAGCATGTACTGACACCGTTTACGCTAAGACAGGTTTTGTACAAGTTAATTAAATTGTTTTTAATCAAATGTATGAACACTCGAAAATGTATGACATTTGTAGCACCTTGCTTCGAAGAATTTAGATAACATTTAGTATCTTCTTTTATTTCTAGGGTTCAGTTTATCTGTTATAGTAAAAAACTTATATAAATGTATTTATCGTACTGGAATTTTAACATGGCGTCTGAGAAAAAAAAAACATTGTTCTATCATAAGTCTAAGAGTAGATCATATTAAATAGTGGGTATCAATCCCACACATAATTGATAAAAACTACAAAAAATATTAAAACTACAATTATGCATAGTTTTTTATGTCTGGCACATTGTGTTTACGCTTATATGAAAGGCTTTTACACCGAAAAAGCTGCGTGTAAAGAGGCGGAAGATATTCGAAAATGGAAATATAAATAAATAAAACGGTTTTTTTTAAATCGAAGACCTCTTTTAGGAAATAATTCGCTTGACGTTTATAGAATAGTAAGGTGCATAAGGGCTAGATATTTTTATCTATGTCAGCTGCATCATAGTTTAATGTCATATTACTTTATGTGTTTCTTAGGCTTAAGACCAGTTAAGTAGCATAATTTTTAAATGCAAATTGGCAAACGTGTTGACTATTGACATTTATAATAACAGAACGCTTTATTTAGTATCTATGCTTTGTTTAGATCGCATCGTATTAAAGCTATTATTTATTATTATGGTATTTATACATACGAATTAATTTAGATTTTTCTGTAAGATGTTGGAATGGATTCAGTTAATATCTCAAACAATCTGATTAGCCTATTTATGTCAAATATCAACAATAGTTAACTACGGTACGAACGTGAAACGATTTGTTATTTCATAATGAAACCATTACGAATTCACCTCTGAGATCGTTGATAGCCGATAGTATCAGACAATCACGACTTCTAAATAAAATAATTAAGCAAAATGATTATAAAAATTAACAATTCTCTTTCATTGCAGGTTAGCTTGTGGTTATCTGACAACAAAGTATTGGTCAGCGTGCGTTGGATATATACAAAACTTTCTTTTCATCTTATCTTTTGATAAAGAAAACGGTAGTAAGAGCCATGAGGTGAGCTTAGCGGTCGCTGGCCGCAAGGACGTTGAGCGCGGGCGGCAATCAAGCACACGTCGCTGTGTGCGTGTAGTCATCGGATATCTTCGTGCGCCTTCGGAAACATGTTTGACTTTTGGCGGGGTATGACATTGACGATAAAGTTGCCAGTTTATTATAACTTCCTTAATTGAGGTTAAAAATAATTTCTTGAATGCAGAATATAATGGAAAATTAATCAGATAACCATATAAAGTTGCGCATATTGTTACTGTTATTTATTTATATGCCGAGAAATTGATATTAAAATATTATATTAATTTATTAAATTATAAGCTCTTGTAAATAATACAATAAATCAGAATTGATTTTATTTTATTAAGTAACATATAATAACAATAATCTAGGCTTAGGAAAATCTTGCTAAACTACTAAGTCACAGGTTGAAATTTTTTAAAGTACTAGCAACATTATAGCGTTCCGAGAAGAGCGTTAAAATCTCTACCAACCAACGATCGTACCGCGCGTCGGCGGTCGGATTACGCGTATTCATTTACGCACACTGTTGCGTGTTAGTTCGTGCCTTGTGGAGTGTTTGGTCTGCTCACGGGTTGTTACTTTTATATTGTTTTTTTTTTATTTTGTCCTTCCGACCGCTCGTACGCTTACCTGTTCTGTTATTATTTTGTGAACTTTAGTGGTTATTCTCTACTAGTTTTTGAACTTCGGAAAAAGTTTTAGTTATAAATCGCGGTGTGAAAAGTGACCTAAGTTGAGGAGTTGAGACCAATTATTGCCCAATTTGCCTAATAATTTGTGCCGAATACTGTGATTGGAACATAAATGTGATGAATTAAACAATATGCTAAACTTGTAAAGGAGAATGGGCGGTGAATTGCGAATTACGAGTTGAATTTCGACCCACATAACGTTTATGGTAAGAAAAAGTTTCGTGTTTTGTTTCGTAACAGCGAGTTTTTTCACAAATGGGCATCGCAGATGTGCTTTTTGGATCCTCCGATCTTGCTATGACATAGGTATATTAAAACTGCACTTTTGTACATATAATCTTTTTGTGGGTGGCAATAAAGTAACAACCTACCTACTAAAATGTAAAATATGATTTAAACTAAACATATTTTAGAGTCGAATGTTTTTAAAGTAGTTTGAGAATTTGTCGGTAGCTCGATTGCATATTCCTGTTTAAAAACATTTCAATCTACTCAGTAATAATGCAAATTAAGCAATGAGGTTGACTGACAAAATAAATTCTAAAATAGTTATTTGAGTAATTTCTTATGCAGGCGGGAATAAGCTAGCGCGGGGCCAGTAGCAAATTCTATCAAGGGGCCCCAACTTGAGAACCCAAAGAAAATTAGTTTGCTTGTATTAAATAAAACAAACCCGTTACAAATAAACTTTTCTTAATTTAATATCGTAACACACAAGTAACACTTTCGAATAGGCTTCTTTTATCAAATCATGCTCTATATTCAACAAACTGAGATGATTAAGATGTTCTCATACAAATTTGGTCGCTTGGTAGGTGGGTATAGATGGTTAGTCAAAATATGTCGATTATAATTAAACATTATGGTAAAAAGATTGTAAAAAACCTACCCTTTCTTTAGGGTTTAACTATAACTAACTACGACTAAATCGAGATTTATATTTTTAAGTGATGTTTTATTAGGGTTACCAACGTACCCGACGTTGAAGTGCGGGGCCCCCAAATTCTTTAAGCATTTTACTTGAAACTAGCATAAAGTTAAAACTATTGCCATAATAATAAAAAAAAACCTTTTATCCTCCTTGTATGACTTTAAAATAAGTTCCAAAAGCTTTTGCTATGCTCTTACCATATTGAAAACGAATTGGTGACAGATTTGGTTTTCATTATGGGAAGAGTTCCTTGCAAACTATTGTACGAAATTACACAGTTTAACAAATTACACATGTACAAAACCAAAAAGGTTATTCTAATGTCTTCATAAACAAAGAGCTGAATGCAAATTGACTGAATGAATACAATGGTAGGTACCTATTACAATTTACAATTGTAATGCAAGAGGCCAAATTAATGATTGGGCATACATCAATGAGTGTTACTACAATTGAGAACAGAATACCTAAAATAACCAACTATATTTACTGTAATTATAAGAAACTACTTGTATTTTTCTGTACTGAAAAAATCCTGTGAAACTATGATTATTTAATTTTTATAATACAGTATTAGTTCTTTGGTTATGTTTAAGTTATATTGTTTTAATCTTAGGAGATAAAATGTGATACATATTTTATCAAAATTGAACAATAATTTTCATATATTTCAAAAATTCTAGAGCTAAATATTAAATTCAATTCGACGCTTTTGAGAATTAAATTCTGTATATCAACAGTGGAAAGTATATTGATGGTTGTTATTTTCATTGTTTCATTCTCATAAGTAGGACTCCGTGGCTCCGTAGTAAAGAGATTTATTAAACTTTCGTTTGATTCCCGGCCATTCCTGTCAATTTTGCTACAAAATTATCATGCATATTTAGTTCTTTGTAATGCTAAATGCATACAACACTAAAATATATTTAATAATGACATACTAGTAAGGTAGGTACTGCTTCAACGATTCAGCATTTTGTATTAGTTATAACAGCTATGTGCTTTAAATCGAATCCGTTGATAAGATTTAGAAACCAAGTAGCTCGGCGTCAAGTTACCCATTACGGATAAAGTTACCGTCAGCAGAAAGCACAAGAGATTTATAGTATATATGGACAATTTTTTATTACTTAAACAAGTGTGATTTTCTTAAGAGCTTTAAAGGGTTTTTTCAACGTGATTAGGTACATAGACGACACTTCCACGTAGTATTTTTAATCTGGAATAGCGAGAAGTGATCCCGTTTGTAATATACTATAAATGTTTAAATAGTACTCTTTGAACCAAGACATGACGACTTTTACTTGTTACAAAGTTTAATTAATCTGATGTCGCTAAAGACAATGACGCGGACCAAATTTGTTAATAAGCATTAAACATCGACCGCGAAACGTATACAAACCAGTTCCTAAATAATTAAGAAACTGAATTATCTAGTTTTTTAGAAGTCCTGTGCCCCTCACTTTTTTATGGTTTCATTGAATACTCTTCAATCACGCGCAGGTGTTGCTTCTCGAATGTATTACGTACTGGTCCTTCCGTTCGGATATGCTACGAAGGTGCCAGAGCATTATTGTTCTTATTATAATTTCCTTGTAATTACTAAAATCATTAGTAATTTATTTTAAATTGAAAAATATCAATAATCTGCCCACTAATAAATGGTTTTACGATCACTATCTTGGATTAAGCACTACCGGGGTTTAGTGGCTGAATGTTTTATGTCTTACATTATCTCAGTATAATGAGTTTGTTATATTCCAATAATAAACCACGCGTAGCGATCAATTTACAGGCTCAAGACTTTACAAGTACCAATATTATTCATCCATCTATTCGATTAATACACTACCTTGCTTCCAAATTATGTAATCATTCAAAATCAGATTGCACTTTATGCAGCTATTCTTTCTTGCCTTTTGTCAAATTCTGTTGAATAAGGGGGTAATTTTACGTATTTTGATACAGAAGTGTACCATAGATAGTCATCATCATAGAACGGTCAAAAGTGTCTAGTATTTATAACATGTATATACGTCGATTTCGAAAATAGAAGTTTCATTCCCGTTTAAAGAAATAAAATCGAAAACGTTGCTTTTGAAATTTAGATACCTGTCTTGTTTTACGAGCGGCGAGTAAAGGTTCACAGGAGTAATAGATTAAAAGATAGATTTATTACTTTGGTAATAAAATCTTACCACAAACTTTGTCCTTGTTAGAATTTAATAATACGGGGAAATAAAATAAAATAAACAGTCACTATAAAAATAAAAAATTATATTTAAATATCTCAACGGTGATTACATAATTACTTTATTATTTTTTTTCTCGACTTTGATTCACATTAAATAATACACTTCTCTTGTTAAATCAGATCATGTTAATTATCCTTCCATCAAATTCCGTCTTCCGCTACCCTTCTACTTTCATATATATATATATATATATATATATATATATATATATATATATATATATATATATTCGAATATGTCTTTGGAGAAAAGCAAGGTCGTGTAAAACGTCTACAACCTTCAACTCACCACAACCTTCGCGTATATGTGTGCGATATCGTGGAGAGCTTTTTCTTAACAAAGCTTAATAATTAGCATCTGTACTCGCCAGTACATTCTCAGAAATACTGGATTGTTTTCATACAGAGAGCTATTGTTTGCGAACTGTAGTTGGTTTCAGCGATATGACCAACATGCTTGCAAGCACGTAGCCAGTACTGTCGAGGAGAAAAGCTAAACAAATATGTTAACGAATATATAATAGGTAATTTGCTGACGAAGTAGGGCCGTTTGCTCGTTCTAGTTGACTTCAAATAGTGCGTTTTGTACTGTTATGTAGAAAGTATTGTTTTGAAGCGTAATTTTCGAAATGAGGATTCCAATTTTGAAAAGTTATACCTGCCGTTTGAACCGGAAGTATTAAATGCATTGTTCGCGTTAGTACAACTTTTTAGAGTTATCCTTCGACCTTATAATTTTATTCATGGCCAAGTGCAACAAGAACATTTCACATATGCAAATATTTTACTTTCTTTAAACTGAGACAGGTTTATTGTAAGATATGACACGTACACCTTATTATCGTACTCTATGGGTATATTTCGTAGGTATACAGAATTAAATTCATATAGTTCAAGAACCTATCCAAGCCAACAAGTGGATCCGTATCAGATGTCAGTTGAGTAATTACTCGAGTTTTATCATTATCAGTTAAGCAGTTTACTACCAGTGAGTAAATACATTATCAATACAGGTCAATCGGCGTGATGCCTTATCTCTTTCAAATGTGTACATTGATTATCTGTGCACTTGTGGCTAAGTATACTATTCGAGTTTTTCATTACCTTGTACATACGAAATCCATTACATAATATAAAAATTGAATCTGAGGAAATTTTATCCAAATCCGTTTTTTTGTAAGATGTTTGACATATTTGACAGCGCTCAAGACGTGACTGTGACTTATTCTTTCTGGAATTCAAGTCTTAGCATAACTCAATCGTTGCAATAAATATTTATAATAATGCGCATGAGAATCGTCAGGAATTATTGTAACTTCATTAATGCATCGTTCTCGACTTAAATAGGAACCCAGTCTCATCACCCAACGTACTTCAAAATTTTCACGTGTTCTTCAGCAAGCCACAATGCTTATAAAAGTTTAATTGTCATAATATCCTAATTTAATCCATTTTAATCCGATACGATTTTAATATTTATTGATAATTTGAGTTAAAACATCTAAAACGCTTATATTTCACGATAACGCAACAAACCTGCCCACCCTTCAAAGGTCTTTAAACTACAATTAGGACGCAGGTTATCTAAATAAATAACTGCTTAATCGCAATCGTATCAAAATAGTGTTATCGTTAAAAGCTTCTGCAGACACGCCTTGCCACTTGAAACTTTGTGGTACTAAGTAATTAAAATGCATACATACATCATTTGTAATTTGTACAAACTACTATATATTTGGTAGGTAATTGTATCTGATATTTTTTTCTATTGAAGTAGTGTTAAATTGCTGTAATGGTAGAAAATAGGGTGAAATATAAACATTAGTTTTCTAGTATTCAGAGCAGCGTTGGCCTAGTGGCTTCAGCTTGCGACTATCATCTCTGAGGTCGTAGGTTCGATCCTCGGCTGTGTCCCAATGGATTTTATTTCTATATGCGCATTTAACATTAGCTCGAACGGTGAAGGAAAACATCGTGAAGAAACCGGCTTGCCTTAGACCCAAAAAGTCGACGGCGTGCGTCAGGCACAGAAGGCTGATCACCTAATTGCCTACGAGTTTAACAAATGATCATGAAACAGATACAGAGATCTGAGGCCAAGACCTACAAAGATTGTAGCGCCATTGATTTTTTTTCTAGTATTCAGGTAGAGAATTTTGTTTTAATTTGTCGGTTATCATGATAAAAAACTTTTATCTTGATAAAAAAATCTCTTACCTTAGATAGTAAAAAACAAATGAAGGAGACCTGGCGCAAGGCGTCAGTAAATTTAAATAAAATAAACTAAAAACTATAATATATATTTTATAAATTTTTTGAATAAATTACCTTAAATTCGACAACGGAAATATTCGAGATGAATGTTGTCTAGAAGACATATATTATTTATATTAGCCTATAATTATTTTTCCTCGAATAACTTTCAATTCCTTTTTACCGCTATTTCGATTTCTAATTTTAAAATATTGACTATATTATTAACCAGTTAAATTGTGAACGATGTTAGGTACATTCCACGACGTAAATACACTCCTTCATAAAAACTAACTCGTCTTACATTAATGTAAAACGCTCATTCGTCTCTTTCTGTCAAATTGTGCTTTCTATGTGATAAACAGAGACGGAACAGTATGAAACAAAATTTGTCTGTGAAATTTTTTTGTGAACTTAAAATCGCAGAATCGCTATCAGTTTTAGAATTTAGACCTAGGCGTAAGTAATTTGAAATCAACATAGACTTGTCGTCTTTCAAAAATATTACTTCAAACAGACCTGCTTTCACATTGAAAAATGAACTTAAAATTACACACATGTTATGTCTAGAACTATAATGTGTTTCTTTGAAGTCATGCCGTAATTTCTCTAGGTAATAAAAAATGTAACTGCGAAGGTTGTAAAAGTAATATCAATTTGAAGCCGGAACCTACGTGGCTCTAATTCATCTGCGTAATACAAAATTGGTTCGGCAATTACTGTGGTACATTAGGTTTTTATGCTTTGTGTTTACAAAAATTTTACTGGCTATATTGTGAACACGTGTCTGTAAAATAAGTCTGGTGTAGTTTAATATTTAATAACGTAATGAAACCCCTTTATAACAGTTTGTTTTAAATTTCGAACTTTAAAAGTACTCGAACTATGAGAACTAACGCAAGACGAAATCGTTTGGTTATGATTGGATATGGGATCGTGACGTCATACGATCCGTGTGTCAGTCTGGAGATACTGTTGACCAATCACAATCGGTTTAACATTATCACTTCCCTTTAATTTGGGACTCGACGTGGTAGAGGCCTCAGTGTGATTGACCAACGGCCTCTTTAGGCCAATCAAGCGTTACGATCCATTGTTTTGTTTTTGCAAGACCCGGACGTTGTAGTTTCTTCAGAAAGCCCATTTGGCAGCCTTTCCTTTTCATAGAAAAAACTACGACTCGTTTGTCCTCTAAATCAGTATCAACGTAACAGGGATTGTATTTGCTTCTGTCTTATGTATCTGGTTTAATGGTAAGATTCAAAATACTGACTAAGCCTGTTAAACCACATTCGAATCTTTTCTACTACGCTCTATTCTCGTTCGGCTATTATTATGTACTTTAAAATATATCTTAAGTCAATAAAAGAAATATGAGCTACGATAACGGTTTTCAAATTGTGTAGGCACGGCTTAATATTATTGATGAGTACACAAATGTAGGCCGCTCTATTTAGCATACTCGAAGTATCTCTTGAATTTATAAACATTATCATGTTTATAAAGATAGCTTTGCGAAATCTAATGAGCTGTTATCACAAACTATGAGGTATCACTAATGACTGTCGTAGTGCTAAACGAGATATTTCTTATTATCTTCGATTTAATGACTGTTTCTAGAGTTTAATTAAAATAATATTTTATGGTGTTGTTATGTTCGAAGAGTAGCTTTTTAGTAGTAATGCGTTTGCGTTTTACCCTTAATAAAAACGTCCTTTGGGACAAATATTGTGTTTTTACTTGTGACTCGTGTCATTTTGAAAATTAATAAAGTTGATCACATAATTAAGGGTAGTAGTACGTTCATTTCTTCAATTAAAAAAAATGAATTTGATTAAAATAATTTTCATTTTCCTTATAATTAAAGATTTTATATAAATATATTCTAATAATTTTTCTTTTATGCATTAATGTGTTTTACCTGAAAACTGAACCAGGACTGGTGGGATGTCGAAACAGGCTCCTACAGCGAAGAAAAATAATACTTAATTCATACGAATTAAACCACTACTAAGAAATTAGAAACCGGTTAGGTCTGAACTTCTGAGCTAATATTATCGAACGAATTGGGGGTCTTCCTTTCTGAAGACAGTTACTCTTTTTATGAAGACGTTTGTATATGAATTTAGTGCAAAAATATTTTCCTAGTGTAACTTTCCATTATATGAACTTATTTGATATGTATTTTTCTTTTCGATGACAGAGCTTTCAAACGATTTGGTTCCCTGCATAATTCAATCCGAGTAGATTTTTGATGAGTACCAGATATAAAATTAAAATTATTTTGTCTTAGACAATCGACACGTTAATATCTGTATATAATTTTACACTAAATTAATTCATAATTATCAATCAATATTAGATTTGTTAACTTTAAAATGAAGAACTAAAATACACGGGAGTGTTTAAATGAAACAAAGCTTTTGACGAAGGTATTATTTAGGTTCTATAGGAGTCTAACAAAACGTTCATATTGCTTAGGTGTTATTTACACCTCACTTTTGCGGCCTGGAAGTGGACCTTCTGTAAAGTTGTTATAACTAAGCTAACAAGCAAACAGGCAAACATTCTCTCTCTGACTGAAGATTTCTACTTTGTTTACATTTACATTCATAACATTGTACAAATATTTTTTGTTACAGTACTGACGCATATTCACACGATTTAATAACATTATTAACTATTATACTATATTAATGACTATTCATTAACAAATTCCGTCCTTTGTTAACCTAGGTTTGATAATTATTGCTGTATTTTATTCTTTTACTTGAATATATATTATAGATGATAAATTCTTTAGGCGAGTTCTCTTTTAAAACACGTCCACAATGAACACTCAAAGCTTCCATTTGCAAAACTTAATATGGTAGATAATACGGCAAAAGTCAATACGTAGTCGTTTTGGACGTTTGATACTAATACAGTCTATATCTTTACATTAACTGTCACGTTTTTAGCTTTGCGACCTAATTCTGAGTTAAAAATGTATTTTTATTCTGTTGCAGTATGATCACAATGTGGGGATTAAGGCTCATCGTTCTTACTCTATTCGTGCTGACCAGGGGAGAGCTGCCAGAAGATGACTTCAGGATAATAAATAAACAGGGTAATTTAATTTTATTGAAATCTTTTTATTTTGTTTTCGACACACAGTATTTACTATATTTTTAACCTAAACAAAATTAAAATAAATTTAAGAATTTTGGTCCCTGTGGCAGTGTACCTTTAACGCTGACAGAAAGCACCAGCTCTGGGGTCACCAGTACTATCCCGGTCTACTACTAGTCTACCAGTACCAGGTGCCAACTTAAATCTTCAATTAGCGCCTGTGCAATCCCGTGTGGAACCTCACGACTGAAGAGTCTCTATTCCAAAGGGAATAATCAAAATTGGAGAAAACACTCTTATATATAGTCTATTTAGTTATGTTTGAGTGAGTGAAATGGACATACACGCGCCACATATCTGAAGTTATACTTTCGAAACCTTTCTGAATACTGTAGTTGGTTTCTTATCTGATTATACTAGAAGAGTAATTAAAGAAATACCTTATGTATTGAAGGAACACAAGTGTTCCCATAATAATATACTCCTCCCATAATAATAAGAAACTTATTAGATATAGAGACTTATAGAGAATTAGAAACTGGATGGAAGTTCAATGACTGCGACCGCAAGAGATTTGAGAAGTCGTAAGTTTTTGTTACGATTTTTGACAAGTCATTGATTTGGTAACAGGTTGTATAAAAAAAAACTGTGGTAATAGCTTAGTTACATTTAGTACGCTCGAATTATTTACGATTAGTTTAAAGTGATATAATGTAATTTTTTTAGTTCCAATTTTTTTGTTAGTTAATTTTACAATGTTAAAATAATTGAAAAAATAAGATTTGTCTTGTATTAGGCAGGCAGGACACAATGCCAGCGGACTCGCAAGTGCTTGCGTATACTCTTTTCTTCAAGGACCTTACGTCGAATTGGTCCGGATCCACATAGTGGTCGAGAGCGGTATAAAATCCCTTAAACTATCTAGTTAATATTGGTTTCGATGTTTATTTAAGTAAGTTTGTTATACATATGTAAACACAAGAGAGGGATATTATGTAGTGTTTTTTTATCGATTTAAAAATATCAGGAGCAATAAATAAACAATTAACATATCACAACGACACCTTGTTTTCGAATAAACTAAGATTTATTACGATATAAAGTGATATTAGAAAATGCAACAAAAAGCGAGCATAATGCCGTTACTCTCTCGGCCCCAGGGAAAATATTAAGCAACGATCTAAATTACAGTAATTTAAATCAGTTACCCGCGGTATATCACGCAGGAAGTTGCAGGATGTCACTCATAGACATTACACAAGATCGAGACAACTTAGCTCACAGTAGTTAGATAATTATAGAATAATTTTACCCCTACTACTAGTTTCTAGAGATGTGGAGAAAAATATCTTTAGAAAGAAATATCTTTGAAATTATCAAAGAAGCATAATGCGTATGGGCTATGTTGCTATCCAGTCTGCATTTATATTTAGAAATAAAATAACGTATTTCATCAATTACCGTTTAAAATTCGCAATATTAGCGTGTTTAACCAATACAAAGCGGCATATCACAGCTTATTACACTAAAATAAGGACGGCTGTCTGATAGCGACGTGTATC
This sequence comes from Pieris brassicae, assembly GCF_905147105.1. Classification (NCBI taxonomy): domain Eukaryota; kingdom Metazoa; phylum Arthropoda; class Insecta; order Lepidoptera; family Pieridae; genus Pieris; species Pieris brassicae. The sequence goes on along the minus strand of NC_059669.1, from coordinate 17,430,350 downwards.
TCGTTCCTATATATATTAAATTTCTTAATTAAAAAAAATTGTAACGAGAAATAAGGTTTTTTTTAAAAATACCACAGACTGTAAGCAATAATAATTGGTGTGAGCAAAACGCTATTTGGTAGCTGAACCAAGTGCGAACCTTTTCGCTTTGTGCCTTATTAATTAATGTTTCTTTCATGTCCATTCAATATAGCCGTACGTACGTGATGGAAACCTATTGTCTATCTATCAACAATTAGATTTTTTTACATAGAACTAATGTTAGGGGTAAATATCAGCAGACAAATAGGGGCCAGAGACAATGATTGTCTTATATGCATGGGTGTATGCATAAAGTGAGCATTTATTCTTTGACTTAAAACTGGACATTGGTTTAAATAATAAGCAGTCAATCAAAAAAAAAACACTATGAAGTTATTTATTTAGAAAAAGTTACTTGGCTTAACAATTAGAAATCACAAAATGTTAAGTTAGTTGAACAGAAAAACAAATTTGTTTTAATATAGTTTACGATTTTAAATAACAATAAAACTCTTGGCACGTTTTTTTACATTCTGCTGCTCAAATTTTCGCGCGGTTTCTCAAAACGGGACAGTTTTGGGCCCCACAGTTAGTTTCGGGGACATCGGGACTCGTAATATGAAAAACGGACGTCTGGTTACATTATGTATGCATCATTGACATTACATCAATTAACTATACAAGCTTTTTTATTTACGTAAAGTTTTATTTAGAAAGTCATGAAATTGCACTCAAACGTAAGTGAATGTAAATTGCGTGTTTAGAAAATCTCACAGCGTTTATGTTAGTGAAATAAACACGTTATTGGAATTAAGACAGAAACATGGCAAACAAATTGTAAAAAAAAATCAGTTCAAGCAAAAAAAATCATCAAAAAAAAAATTATCCTAAATTAGATAAAAATGTCTAAACCAATACTTCTTTAACGGCTTATGTCCTTCACATAGAAAAATTCATAAAAGTTAAGTTGGCCACCTGTAAAATGTATTGGATTTGACATATGGGAGACATTTCATAGATTTTATTCGACTTATTTCAGCATTTGTGTTCTATTGGCTTCGCTGATCTTCAGAGATTACATGATATTAATATCTGATACAATCAGCTTTGTATAAATATATTCGAATATGAATTTGATTCTATAGTATATTATATTTCACTTTAGTGATGAATATACATATTTCGGTACATCAAATGAGTAATTCATTAGTGAATCATAGTATAATAATTACAAATCAAAACAAAATAGGTTTTAATATGAAAGCGTAGCAAATTAAATCTGACCATAGATTTTTACTATAAACCGGTAACTTTGTAAGCCTTTTATAATGACTTTGGCCTCTGTTATAACTTCCCAACCAGCTTTAACATGAGAACATTATGTTTTGTGAAGGTCATGCAAAAGTCTGTACATATATATTTTACAATTTTTAATTTCAGTAATGTTAAAGGAAATTTGTGTATACCTAAGTTTGTAATAAAACAAGAAAACTGGCTTGATTTTGAGATTGAATACCAGATAGTATTGTATATAGGCTATATATTTATAAAGATCCCTTTCTACGTTATATATGCTGCGTGCAATTTCTATGGCTACCTAATGAGTTATCGCAAAATAACTCGCAAAGGAACATTAATGAAAATACAGAACTTACTGGATAGACAACTTAACTCCTGGTATATATTTCTACACAAAGCACACACATGAAATTGTACGATAATATTATTTTTATTATTAAATATTGTAAGGTATTAAAATAATATCTCAGATTGTGATCCATAGGGAATTGAACTTTTATTATGTATGTATTATAAAATAAAATACATGTTTTTTATTTTATAATATCCATGAAAACAAGTTGCGGTTAATGTGTTTGTAATATTTTCTTATGGCACACGTCCTTCATGATAAAAAATTTAAACGTTTCGATAAGATCATACCCGATACAAAAATACCAAAATATGCCCCGATAAGATATGTGATTTCATATATTTCCAGACTTGCTGGCGGCGGACAGCGATATTTTCGAAGATAAGGATGCGAGAGCGTTTTCGCAACTGCTGTTCGATGTCGGAAGGGACCAAGTCATTGTGGGTGCAAGGTGAGTTGTCTTTATACTAACACTTCTTGATATTTGCGGCTTTATGGTATTTAGGCTTTAGTATCATTTGCTACTTTATTATATGGGGGCAAATGGTCTCATGGACATTCACATTGACAGTAGACTCGCATGTGCGTTGCCTTTTGGTACGCTCTGTTCTTGAAGGAACCTAAGTTCTGTGCACGAAAGCACGTTGCGAGAGTAGCAGTTACAAGCACGGCCAGTGACGTGGAAAATCCTTCAGAGATTCGGCGAAACCCGTCATGCGCCATAAAGGAGAGGTGGAGAGGTCCATCGGCGTTGCCGTTGCACCGTGCTACGCCTTGTGTAATCCTGGTCACGCAGGTGGTACAACGAGCGTCGATGTGGTACGGTCGGGATTTTGTATTCTGCCTCGAGAATTTAAGTTTTATGATAAATCCGCATTGAAGCTGCGACGTCATGTTACGTCGATTGCAAATGAAAACTTGTATAATATGTGCAGTCGAATATTGAACGTGAAAGCATAGTAAATATTAAATTTGTATGCGCTCCGTGGGCGTATGTCGACAAAAAATCGGAAGTACGCACTTCGTTCGCTTTTAAGTATTCGTATGGTAAATTAAACTAAACATCATCACTAATAACGTCATTGTATAGTTACTCCACTATATTTTCTTGCGTACTCATGTGCTTAATGAAAATACAGAAAAGTGCTCTTAATTAATCATTCAGCCATAAAAGCCTTTTTTATGTAATAGCAGGCAAACGGGCAAGAGGCTCACCTGATGTGAAGCGATACCGCCGCCCATGGACACTCACATTGCCAGAAGGCTCGCAAGTGCGATGCCGGCCTTTCAAGAATTGGTACGCTCTTTTCTTGAAGGACCCTAAGTCGAATTGGTTCGGAAATACTTCAGTGGGCAGCTGGTACATATTTATTCATTTTTATTTATACATACACTTAGTAAAAATAACACGGAAATGCGGGAAAAACGAATACTCATAATACTTTGCACTTTATCATTAGTATTTCTTATTTTGGTTTTGTTCTTAGTAGGGCCTGGAAGAGATCGCTTGTCAGCCAGATAGGGCCGCCTGCGTTGCATTTCTAATAATTTATGTTATTTGTTTTTATTTTGATAAATAAAACTAGATATATTTTCTTTGAAAATTTAGTCAAATATTTATGCATTGGCCGTAGTGTTTTAGCTTCTATAATTTCTCTTGACATTCTTACCCAATGGTATTATAAGCTAACTAGAAGCAACCTAGTTCAATCTTGATAATGTCAGTTCGCATATCCATGTTAATGCGTGGGAGTTAACTTTATCTTCTACACAGACCATAAACTCAGATTTTTATTATGTTTTACGGTAACAAAACCCGGATGTCAATTTAACAACAATATTAAATAAATGTATTGTTTATATTTATTTTTCATCCATTATCTACATAATCATACGTAGAAATAAACGCTTTTCAACCGTTTAATAAAATATTAATTAATAAATATACCTAGTCCAGCCATATTTTTTGTTACAAATAAAAATTCATTTTTTTATAAAGTAATGTTATATTGTTATTCTATACGGCCACCTTTGGCTTTTACACAGGCCTATTTTAGGCAGGGTATTTACGCATTAAATTTATTGTGGTATTTGTTTTCAAGGGAAATGTCGGCATTAGTTCCAAAGATTATTTAAGAGACTCAATGTCGCCTTGTCGTATAGAACAGGCCATCTCCTCTTAAACAGACCATAATTTGAAGTCTAAAGGGTTGAGGTCTGGTCTAGATGAGGGCCCGGGCCTCCAGCTCTTAAACTCAGTCTGGCTTGAACGTTGGTTTCAAGCCAGGCTGGTTAGTTCGTGCCTTGTGACCAGGTACAGAATCCTGCTGGAAAGTCCACGTCATATTTTTAAAAGTGTATTGCTGAGAGGTTTCACAATATGATCCAAAACTGTATCTTGGTACACTTTGGCTGAAGTTTTCACTTCTTTTTCACAAAATAGTAGTGTTAGCTTATGAAGGAGTGACTCCCCAAGACACGCCCCACCAAACCATTACTGACGCAGGATGATGACAACGTTGTACCTTTCCGATCACTTGAGCAGCTTCTTTAGAACGGTGAATAAAAAGTCGATTGGTGGAGAGCAGGGGTTCGAACCTACGACCTCAGGGATGTCGCATGCTGTAGCCACTAAGTTGCTGTGTGTGTGTTAGCTACTCGTAATCCATCAATACTTTAGCAAATTTTTCAATTTCCTTATATAAATATATAATCTTTTCGAGCTATTCGTAAAATAATACGTATTTATCGATGTTTCTGTAATTATTGTGCTATATTTGCAACAAGGTAAACATGTTAAACTACTCGTTGGGAAAGGTGATTTATAGTATCTAGCCATATGGTTTTGATATGAAATCTTAAGTATCAAAAGTGGTAATCAGAATTAATTATATCAAAAGTTCGATGTATTAAATAAACAAAAATATTAAACCTTGTATGTTTTTACTGGGAATCCGACCTTGGGAGGAAGCGCGTTTGGCTGAACACGGAAAAGTGCGACGCTATGCGTAGTCTAAAGCGAATACAGTCAAAACCGTTTACAACGACATCGTTTAGAACAATATCTTGATTATATTGACCAAAAACAAAGGAATTCTAAGTATTAGGTACTTAATAACAACGTCATCGGCTGTAACGACTATTGGTTTTTATGACCAAATATGAGTAGTCCCTTCGTCGTTATAACAGATTTTGACTATAGTAGGGAAAGAAGTATTGGATATTGACAACCCTTCGTTGCTTATTTGGTAACGCACATGAAGGTTTTGAGCACTTAAAACATGACTAAAATTTTGACTAATTTAAAATGAAATCCATTTGGAAATGTTGATTATTTAGCAAGCAAGATTACCAACTGACGTAGGATTAATTATTCCCCAATGTTCCACACCATTAATAAACATTTTAACTAATGCATTATGCCGCTAATACTAAACGCGATTTTCGGGTATAACACACTAATCATTCTAATGTAGGAACGAATTGTATTAAGGAAAATGTTAGATAAATAGCCTATAAGGCACAACATAGGCTTTTTATATTATTTCCAACCAGAACAAGTCTGCTATTCAATTAGGTACAAATATGGGTAGAAACTGATATACACTGGAGGCAAGTGCTGTGATGTGGACTTAATTGGTACAGTTATTGTCCTCTTTTATCTATGAGAAGTGGATCTCAATGTCTAACGGATAAATTTATATTCTTTGTATTTCCCAGTAATAATTATTGTATTCTTAATGATGACCATGCCATATAGTAACATTTTATTCTTTAATAAATCATTAAGTAATAAAATAATTTATCATTACAGGTTAACTATTAAAGATACTGTATTAATAATGTTATATTAGCAGATAAGCGATGAATTAAGATGAATGTCGTAATTTTACTTTATTTATCTAGAAAGAGTTTTTCTCTTCGATTTAACGCTCTTGATTTGAGAACTGGCAGTGAATGTAAAATTAGAAGCATTTAATGTATATTTTTTTGACGTTCATAAGTGTATATTGAGTTAACTATATGAATAAATGATTTTTGACTTTGATTTTCATTCGGTCAAACACTTTCACTGAAGTATCTTTCATGTTCGCGTATTTCGTTTGTACGGTGGAGAAATATCGCGAGGCAACCGTCTTAGATCCAAAAATCGATTTGTGTTACGAAAGTTTCCTCACTTATAGCCCAAAGAAAATAAATTACGCATTGATAGCTATTACAATTAGGTGTCATCATCTGTTTTACCCGGAGATGAGTAATAAAAAGAAAAAAAAATATTTAAACGGATTTTAATGAACTCTCCTATTAAACCCATAAATACTTTAAAATCTAATTACACATTAATGAAATATAATACACGTTATGGTCGTTAAATTCTTATCTTAATATAATTTTCATGTTCGGGAAGTTTTGAGTCACCTGTTTGTGATATGTTATCTCGTGTATACTACTAATGCAATGATAAAGTGTCATTTCACTCTTTACTTTGAAATTATTTCAAGACAAGCATTTGGTAGATTTTTTAAAGCGGACTAAGTTGCCTTATTATTTATCGTGTCGTTCCTATTTTGTAACCGAAATACGTGACAAAGTTAAATTAATGAGCGAAGAATGAAGTTTTTGTCATTAAAATTTAATAATTAAACCTTATTAATTCGTTATTATTATTCGTTATTACCTGCAACTTCAGCGTATGACTTTCATCCCCGAAGTTGTAGGTTCGATCCCCGGCAGAGTACGAATGGACTTTCTTACTATGTGCGCATTTAACATTCGATCGAACGGTGACGGAAAACATCGTGAGGAAACCGGCTTGCCTTAGACCCAAAAAGTCGACGGCCTGTGTCAGGCACAGGCTGAGCGCCTTGCCTATTAGAGTGACAAATAGTCATGAAACATATACAGAAATCTGAGACCCAGATCTAAAAAGGTTGCAACGCCAATGATTTATTTTTCAAATTAAATTAGCCTGATATGCGTTCTGTACCTAATCCGTAAATGAAAACGGAAATCGTATCGTAAGCTTATTAGCATTATTGTATTAGAGACACTAATAACGATTCACATTTTACATTTCTCCTTTTAATGACAACACAATGCCTGAGTGTTATATCAAGTTTATTCATATAATTAATATGATACTGATTGTAGAAATATTCAATCTATACGTTTATGAATAAGTTAGTATTAACTTAGTGTTACAGGGTTTTATGTTTAGGGGTTATGTTTATTACGCTGTTACGAGTAACCCTAGAGTTTCATTATTTCTATGTGCGCAATTGTGCTCGGCAAAGGACACAGTGTCTTAAACCCAGATTGATTATAGAAAAAAAAGAAGAAATGTTTGTTTATATGGATAGTAGTACGTATAAGTTTTATTTCTACAAAAAGACTCAAATTCAAAATCATTCATTCATTTAGATAACACAATTACACTTATGAACGATTATACAGAAACTCATATTAAATGCTTCTAATTTTACATTTACTGCCAGTTCTCAAATCAAGGGCGTAGAACGGAAAACAAGAACTGGCAATAAACTCACCGCCACTCTTTTTAATCGCCAAGCTTTACAACATGTTCCACATGACATCTTAAGTAATTAATAATAAATACAAAGATCGCTCCTCTATCAGCAGGAGTCATGGTGGAGCACGCACATACATTCTCGTTGGAACAACACGCAAATACATAGTCGAAATAACTAACATCACCGTATACACGAATTCAAGTACACAAGTAACACTCGTTCACGGCTATGACGCATGGCTAGCCATCGGAGTCGACCATTGGCGACGGTATAGTAATTCGTAGGACCTATTTTATAAAGCAGTTTATTGTTATAAAATAGTTACGTGTTTATTGCGTAGATGTAGCGATAAAGTTCACCTGCGTTACAATAGTTTCTTAACCCGACCTTCAATATTAGTTGTTAACCAAACTTGATTTTGGCTAATTAAAACAAACATGACTGAATAACGACTTTGCATAAGTTTATGACTGTGTGTATAAAACTGTTCTTTGACACATAAAATGGCTGTTGTGGAAGTAAACTCAACCTAAACTTCGCTTAGCTCCTTCTCTATCTTCTTTTTAATCTCTACTGTACATTACCTGTCCACATCGTATCCCTAACTTTCGTCTTAACTGACGTAAGACTGATCTATAATAATCGTGATTCACCTTTTTATTTTTTATGAGTCCTTTTTTAGTTTTTTTTTGTTCCTATTTTAGTTTTATTCTAAACTATGTTTTATGTATGTTGCACTTTTTGCTTACCTTATCTAATTTAATATATTTTTTTCACATTGGTTGCCTGGAAGAGATCTCTCGAAAGCAATAAGGCCGCCAGTTAACCTCCTTTTAATTTTGTTAATTTTATTATGTTATGCAATAGTGTTAATAAATAGATAAACTTGCCCACATTATGAAAGAAAAATGTGAAATCCCGTTTTTTATTTAGAAGCATAAAGATTCTCGAAACCGTTGTCAATTTCCTTGTTCAAAAAATTCATTCATATAAAAAAAAAAAAACTGTATTTAAGCTTTCTCAGCTACGATTACGACGAACTTTTTTTAAAAATATTATGGCAATAGTTTTAACTTTATGCCAGTTTAAAGTAAAAAAAAACTTTAAAGAGGTTTTAATATAATGTGTCCGAGTTTAATTATTTAAGGGCACTATAAACATCTCTTAGGGTCTAGGTAAACGAACTCTGCATGTTAATTTGTCGGTATGTCCTACGTCGTGATAGAGATAATTAATGTGCAAGATGACAGTGCCGCACCTATACGAACTAAAAATAACAATCACTAATTACTTAGGCAGTAGTCCCACGAGTTGTCGATTTGTTTTATTTGCTTTATTATATGACAATTTATGTGAGAGTATACAAAGTAGAAATAGTCGTAGCTTGTTCATTTGTTTTTGGATTTTATTACATTAATTTTGCTGAAGTTTCTTAATGCTATGCGGTAGCATGTAACATTCAAATGGTGATTTGAATTGTATTTTTTCTATTAGAATATTAGTTATGACATATCAAAAAGGTTCACTTTTAAGTTTCATTTCGCCAAACTATTAAAATCTTATTTAAAATCTATACATATATTTGTCAATAAATTGCTGTTTAGTACCAATTTTTATATATATCAGTAAATGTCTGTTCGTCTCGCTAACACTCGAGAATGTCTGGACCGATTTGGCTTTGTGATCTTGAATTATTTGTGGAAAATTTAAACTAAGAGAAACGTGCATAATATAATTAAAAAAAAAACTTCATGATATTAATATTACATATTGAATATTGATTGGTTAATAACCTTGAGGTTTTAACTGAATGAGTATAACTGTATATCTTTAATTTGTAATTAAAGTCAAAAACCGATTTTATTTAATTTGGATGTGTTCAAATGAATTCGAGTATCGGTTTGATTTAGAATTAATGTTCTTTTAACTTTAACTCCGGTGTACAGCACAACGTCTCTCAGGTCCGCTTATTTTCACATAAAACTCGCAGTAGAATCGTATTTTTTTTGTGACTATTAGTACGAAAAATGGAAAAGGATTTATCTGGATTAAGTCTTAAAAGCAAAAAGTCCAACATTAAACAGTCACATATTTAACAAATTTCTCTTTTCAGTTAGCACGAAGCTGATAAAATGTTTTTTACATTTTTTCACTGTCTTATTTTATTTACCAAAACTTCGTAATATATTTGTGAAATCTTATTATATTTCTCCATAACTTACAGTTTATCAAGGCCTTAACGATAATGCAGATTTTTAAATTATTGTTAAGTGAAGCTTTGATTATTTATTAACCCTTTGGCTTAAATGCAAATGCAACATGTTTATTTCGAATCATATATGTAAATTCATTGGTTCGAATATTTTGCAATGATCATACTTGTAATACGATTATTTACGTCGGATTATAATTAGCTGGAAACTTTATTAAGTTCTTAGATTAAGCATAATTTGTAAATACTTTTTTAAATGTAATAGGATAATAATGCAAATGGGCAGGAGGCTCATCTGAAGTTAAGTGATACCGCCGCCCATGGACATTCACATTGCCAGAAAGCTCGCAAGTGCGTTGCCGGCCTTTCGAGAATTGGTACGCTTTGGTGTTATATAGCTTTTGTTATGAAAAATCCTGTCTAATGTTTCTTCATAGATAGGCGTACCAGAGCCCTTACTCTGTAACTACCAATAGCGATACGAACTCAATATTGAGTTTATCACGAAATCCCAAGGCGACATTCGTGCCACTGATATCAACACACTAAGTACATATTTCACTGGCACAATCTCTGTTTCTGCCATTACTAGACTACGGTGATTCTACGCTGGAAACTGGATTGTCTCCAAAATTTCTGTATCCGGTTCACATTCGGTCCAAGAAAGTATAACCACATCTCTCCGTTCCGTAAGCGGCTATGCTGGTTACCCATTTCTCAGCGGCGTGATTCTTACGTTCTCTCTATATTCCATCCTGTTCAATGCTAAAACTGGCGTTGTCCGTAAAAAACGATTTCAAACTTATTGGAGCCTATAATAGGTAGCTTCTTTGTTTCATTGCTTTTGTTTAGGCGTCGTTACGTTGTTGTAGTCTTTTGTAGTTTCACATTATTTGCGCTCACCTTATACTAATTTCATTTTTTTTCGCATAGCCTCTGGAAGTGATAAGGCCAGTTGCCCGTCCTTTTTATTTAATTATTTTAATTGTACTGTATTACTGCAACGAAGTGTAAATAATAAATATATCTTGCATACAAACACGTCGGGATTGGTATCGCTGTTGGTAATGGAAGTTTCAGTAAGGGCGCTGGTCTGTTTCATTAACAATGAATAAAGAAATATTATATATTTGTGGTGACAAAATAATATGCTTTATTATCGACTCTGTTAACATTCTAAAACACTACGCTCAACGATTCTGTGAAATCAATATTATTCATGATTGGCCAAATATGAAAACCATTTCGATGTAGTTCTATCTATCCGTACGGTAATGTTAACTTACTACTCACTGTCGGAATACGTTTCGGAATCAGTTTTAATTTGTGTGGTAAGGCTTGCTGGTTTAAAAAAGTTTAGCAATAAACTATAGGCCGTAAATTCTTCATATGCAAATAGTAAATGTGTATATTGTCCAAGTATTTACTTTAGTGAAGGGACATATTTAAGGATTTCACAACTTCGAAACCTTAAGTTTTATTGATTCACTGTCGGCATACGTTTCGGAATCAGTTTTAATTTGTGTGGTAAGCTTGCTGGTTTAAAAAAGTTTAGCAATAAAGTATAGGCCGTAATTCTTCATATGCAAATAGTAAATGTGTATATTGTCCAAGTATTTACTTTAGTGAAGGGACATATTCAAGGATTTCACAACTTCGAAACGTTAATTTTTATTGATTCGAAATGCATAAATTATAAGATAATTATGGTCATCTGGGTCATTTTTTAAATAAATTAACGATTTTTATAGTGTTTCATATGAACAGTAAATAATTATATCAACCGTTTTCATAGATAATCCTTTAAGTGATTGTGAATACATTGAGAATTCAGAGACTTTTGATATAGTTCTCACTTCTCCAGCAACTTCTATATATATATTATATACGTGTCAAGTCTAGCCATTTTTAAAATTAACTAATTTAGCATAATTTTGTTCCTTCGTTATACGCAAATGATAATAATTAGTGTATATTATATTTAGTTTAATTAACCTTGAACCAGGGAACCGTACATATAAAAAAAACATAGGCGATCTGGTGGCATGGCATATCTTAATGATGCTGGACTGCAATATGTATATTTAGTTCATAGATCAAAAAATACATTATAAGTAAAAATATACCACGCAAGCGTCGTAAGCTGTCACTGCATCTACTAAAAAACTTTGTTTTATATTTGTGATTAGTACACAAAATACTATGTAAAATACGATTATAGTTCACGAGAATTATAAATTATATGTTTAAAATTTTATTATTATATGTATAAAAATAGTTTTACCTACGTTTCAGTTTGTGGAATTTGCAATTCACTGTTAAGAGTTAAACTTGTTTTTGATGTTAAAATCCTGTAAGCAATAGAGCGGCGCGGGCGCATCAAACGAATGACGTGTTACGCATATCATGTATTACCATATGTTTGGTTCAAACACCGACCACCTATTAAAACACAGTGTTTGGTCAAGTGTCAGGAGCTATATTTATTAAGTTTTAGTGATATTTTTATTGAATCAAATAATTTACATCGTTTTATGGATTATTTTTAGTTATTAGACCGCTATAGTTAGTACGGTTTTTGTAATTATATTTTTAAATTTTAGTAGTTGTAGGTTTTTTATTTGGCGTGAATAAGAATAAACTTGTGTCTTATGGTACTGGTTTTACTTATAATTGTATGTCTCCTCTATTAATCTCACAATTGTAAAACTTTAACGGCTTCTATAAACTCTACTGGTTCCAATACAAAAAGCGTAAATTAATCTTTGCCTATACATATATTATGTTTCCAGACCCACAGCATCGCTGACAATAATACATTTCAGATATTATACACCATGAAATGATTTATTAAAAGCCACATGCGCAGTATTTCATACTTAGAGTGAAGACTTTATGCAATATGGCACGGAAAAATTAAAATATGTCCATATAAGTCGACAATTGCATGGAGGATGTAGTTGTTAGAAGTATACGTAAGACATACACATACACAAGAAAGCGCGAAGTCTGAACCTACGTCAAAAATTAACGATTTTACGTATGTTTAACTGCACATAAATAAACCATAGTATATCGTTACTCAGCAGCTGATAGGTCAACTTGTAGTTGATGACCTTGTAATGGTTAATGACCCCTAATGTAGAGCTTGGGTTCCTAAAACTGTACCCCATAGATAATGTCATTGTTACTATTCGAGACTTAATTCTTTGGCTTTCGATAAATTTGAAAATACAATGTGAATTTAAACATTAACATTGTCCCCGTATGCGGAAAGTACTTACGTTTCCCACAAAACTATTTATGTACTAGCTACCTGCGAACTTCGTTTCCCCTATATGTCTTTTACATAGCCTACATTTTGAATTTTGCTACAAAAAGACTGTTTCTCCGGAATAAAAACCTGAGTACTAAATAAAACAAAAAAAAATCGAGTTCAATGAATAAATAAAATAATAATTACTCGATTAGGTCCAGTCGTCTTCGAGATTTGCGCCTAGCAACATGTTGCGATTAATTTTTATTTACATATAGATGTCTACGTTCGTTTCGAAACCGCGTACTTTCATTTGTACTAGGATAATATTTATGCTTGCATGACCTTCGATAACTTGGATTTCTCATCGTACATTGATATTGTTTGGACAATACTATATTGCACTGAAATTAGATATCAAATGTTATTTCAAAGATTGTGGTTTTGGGTAATGGTATCTGTATGTGTGTTTGTAAGGTATATTAGCGCTTGTAATTTCATCCTAGCCGATAACTATTGTCTATGATTATATAATGAACAGTTTTAACAATAAGACTGGATATTAATATGTATTACATATTTAGTATTAAATAAAACAGCGTTTCTTTTGTTTGAGTTTCATAAAAATATATATTAGAAAACATTCGTTATAAGCATGTTGGACACTTTTTTTTAAGTTATACAGTAGTTTGTGACTGACGAATAACAGTGTTGGCCTAGTGACTCCAGAAAGCGACTCGCATCCCTGAGATTGTACTCTCCAACCCCGGCTGTGCCACCAATGGTCTTCCGGTCTATGTGTAGAAGTTGACAGAGGTATAAAAGGTTGTTCAGTGTATCAATCTGTTGTTCGTGCCTACCTACTAATAATAATTACGAAACAATTATGTAAGGTCCAAATTTAAAAGGTTTATTAGGGTTTAAGGTGCCACTTTATTATTAGAAAAATGTGACAAACATTCTGTAATTTATGGTCGTAATTTGACAAATGAGACATCAGTACATTTTGAATTATAGACCTCTTGCAATAGTTATTAACTATATTGTCTCTTTCAGTTTCGTATTTTGCATATAAATGAACGCGACAAAACATTTTTCGTTAGTTAAAGCAACGTTTACGAACGTAGAATAAGGAATCGTTTATTTTTATATATTCCACAGATTATACAATATCTTGTGCTAAAGTAGTAGTGTAGGTAATTGTATATTGTACTAAAGTGTCAAGGTCTATCAGCATCCGAATTCGATTAACTACAGTTTTGTTTGTAACTAGCTGCCCCCGCGAACGTTCGTTTTAACTGGTTATTTGGTTTTTCATAACATTTACAGAGAATTCGATAAAAAGTCAGAGTTCAAAGAATAAAACAATTTATGTACTTAAATTGGTCCAGCTGAGCTCAGTTGAAGTAGTTGGCTGTAGCGCTTCTAAATTTAAAATTATTAATATATGGTCTTACCTAATAAATCAGTAGAATCAGCAAAACAAAGCATCAGTAACTATTACGAATAAACATTAAAGTCGTTACATCCGCGTCCCTATAATGACAGGCAGGTCAGTAAAGGTAGTAGCGCGAATAAATTTTAGCTCAACGGCTCTCCTTATTTGTCAGTTAGGAAGAGAAAAGGCCGTTTCCGATCGAGTGTTTTATGTTCGCAATCACGGGGTTATCGCAAGGTGCTATCGAGAGTTTGAATATTTCACTTTCTAAGTCTAAGGCGAATTTATTGTTTTCCTCGCTTAAATATTATATTAATTAAATTAATGTTTTATGAGATATAAATTAAGGAAACTTATATTGATTCAATTAACTAAATTTAAACTACTTAAATGATTCCTCATAAGTTGATTAAAATATAAATTGATTTTAGTAGAAGTACGGGGGAGTAGATTTCGAATGTCAAAAAAAATTAATGGAATAATAAACTAATCACAGTCAAACGAAACGCTGTTTTACATTCCCACCCTTACAGAGTTTAATGCATAAAACGCGTCTAGTTCTGACGAATATAAGACAAAAACACCTCACCGCAGTCTAATAGATAAAGAAAACATTCTTTTTATTAATACAAACAGTCCAGGTGGCTACAAAAGTACTTACACAGCTTACTTGTAATCTCCTATTATACTGCGTATTCAGAAATGTATTAAGTTTCATATACTACGGGTATGTATATTCGAAACTTGGGTAACAAGAAACCGGTTACATGTTTACTATGCAACTTGCACGTAGTCAATATCAAAGATTATGCACTAATAAGCATTTAGATGCAGAACTAATCGCTTAAGAAATATCTTGAAGTATGAGTTTAACCAAAAGTTGCCGGGTAAAATTGTCACGTGACCAAAAATTTTATGTAATTGGTGTTATCATTTCATAAATCCGTGATAAACGAATTTACACTTCATGACGTTTTTTTATTACATTATAAATAAAGTAGGAGTACAAAACCACGTAAACACTAAGGGGTTTAAACTTGGGATCTGAAGGGCTAAATAATATATAAAATAAGTTAAATACAATCACACATTACAAAAAAACCTTGATGTTAGACTTTTTTATACCATATGCAAATACTGTCTATCTTAAATCTATGGAGCCAGCAATCACATTTCAGGTTGACTAAAAAATACCTTCCAATGTCGGGTGCTATTTTAAGATTTGATGGTAAACTATTAACAAGACGTGGAACAGTTCAATGTTTTAGGTTGTTTATCGCTCTTGTATGAGTTAAATGTTCGACGCTGTTTCTCAGGGCAGACTCGAAAAAGTGAGAATCAAACATCGGGCTTGTACAGGTATTGGTATTATGTGTCATTAGTGATCCAAACATAAAATTCTTACGTTGAGTCTCAGACTAAAATTCACCAAACCATCCTCTTATTAATAATTTTGTGCATCGTAAAAGAAACCTTAAGTAAAAAGCCGTTACAATGGGAATCATAAGTATTATTTATTAATAAAACAATCCTGCAAATAGTGGTCATAGTTTGTGTGCTCGGGTGACGTCTATTAACAACATTTGGTATACAGTAATGGGTATAAAACCTATAAATGCTTGTTATTTTACTGAGAAATTAGGCGTAAGTAGAGGCGTGGCTCAAGGTTTAATAGCAGGTATTTTCAAGGAGAGGTCAAAATAGTTTTTTTTTCTAACTGTTAAATTTTTTAAAGTTTTTCAACGTGTAATTTTTCGTTAAACATGACGTTTGACCTGTTTCGTACTTGACGTTTTTCTAGGCTAAATCTCCGTCGAGTAAGTGACTACTTATTTTAAGGTCAAATTTTGAAATATTTAAGAACCAATAATAATTTAGTAGTTTGAAGACGCGTTTGTTTTTAAAGGAAGTGGTTTTGCGTGAGTATAGATAAAATATATTTACTTAACCTCTTGACCACTATATTTGAATTTAGACTAAAGCTAAGAAAACATAACCTTTGTATATTTGAAATCTTTATGTTTTTTTCTTTTTGCGACTAATAACATTACTGTGTTTAATTTAATAGACGAGACGGTAGTAAATGTATGTAGAAATTTAGTTCAGTAAAATTCTAAAAAAATACAGAATTGACAGAAAACACTTTTTTTATTGAAGCTATATATTATTATAAACTTATAATTATTTTACATAATTTAAATTTTATAGTCACCGTGACCACGCACGCTGTAAAGCACGCGAAACGTCGGAAAAAATTAAATTATGTAAAATAATAAGTTTATAATAATAATCTATGTTAGCTTCAATCCGTTAAAAAGTGTTTTCTTTTCATGTGTAAAAGCTATGTTAACAAAAGAAGATACTAAACATATAGAATTTTTCCCGAAGAACTTAGGACTTAAATATTCTTTATACTCGAGAAGCATGGTTTATGGTTTTTAAACTACTAAACTTCCTCACTCATCTAATTATTTCCTAGTTCCTATATAATAATTATAGTACTTATGTCTAACCTCTTGAACATGTGGACGAGGTTAGTGCGTTGGTGGATTTATACATAAGTATGTGGGCTGATTATGACATGGCATTTTTATATCAAAATAATGATAATGTATTGTGAAAGATTAAAGTGCTTTCCTGAATCATATAGGCGTTACTTAGTGTGGTAAAGTAGTCCTACTTTAGTATTTGATGTTAAATATGACTAATATCATATGTATACATATTCACAGTACTGAGCGTTTTAAGGCAATTTTTCCGAACCAATTCAACTTATGGTCCTTCAGTATCGTACCAATTCCTAAAAGGTCGGCAATGCACCTGCGATACTTATGGTAGTGAGTCAATGAGCGGCAGAATCACCTAACATTAACTGAGCTTCAGCCCGTTTGCCATCCGATTTATATAAAAAAAATTGTTTATAGTAAAAACTTTATTTCCTCTATCACCTCATCACCGAACAGAATAAATCATAATAAAAATATTTATGTTCATATTATGTTTGTTACAGAGACACTATGTACCGTCTCTCACTTCGTGGTCTGCGCCAACTGGAGCGGGCAGACTGGCCCGCACCAGCAGACAAAGCTATACTCTGCCAGGACAAAGGCCAGACGGAAGAGGATTGCCATAACCACATTAAGGTTTTGCTCTCGTACGGGCATAAGCTGTTCGCTTGTGGAACTAATGCGTTTAGTCCTGTATGCAGTTGGCGTGAGGTGAGGGAAATTAAAATATCGTTAGTTTAATGTCAGCTCATGTGAGCTTGGCGGTATGGCTTTTATTACTCGCAAAGCAAAAAATTCATGGCACTTTTTTGCGAGAAACGCAGTTTACATTGTTTATTATGTTTTTATGAGATACGAAAATAACATACATTTCTTAAAGTATATGTTTTATTACAAGTTTAACGTTATTTTTTAATATAACCTTTCTAGATAAAACTGGAACTAAATTCATAGAAGATTAGCTGAGGAATATTATTCTTAGGTTTGATAAAAGAGTTTTTAGAATGTAGAAGTATAAATAAACATTTGAATTTTTCAATCGAAATCCTTACTAAAGTAAGGATTGCATAAATCCTTGGGTATAATGCCTGGCCAACCTCGAGGGCCCATCTTAAGGGCTGAGGTGTTTTTAGTGGATGGGGTCTCGCTACCCCTCTGAATAGCAGAGGGATTTGAGTGTAGACCCAGCCCCACAGTCCCCGTGTCATGCTCGACATTCTGGGCGCGGGCCTGCCTAAGCGCATTTTCACCTCATTAAAAAAAACAGGATTGCATAAATGCAATTGTAGAATTCTTTTACACGATGTGGCGTAGTGAATTGAGTACCCATGTAGACAGAGTAGAAGATGGTGATCCAGGGATATCCAAAAAACAATTGAAAAGATTCCTTCGGACTTGCCACCATAAAGAGTTTTAATTTTCGAAAATGTCGTATATGAAAATTGAAAATCGAGGAACTTTTATTCAGCCTAAAATATATTTTTCTGAACACAGGTACCATATTATCAATTCATTACGCCACACTATGTATAATAATTGTGAAGTTTCCACAGGTGTTGAATTCCCAAGTTATTTAAAACATTTAATGTACAATATCACATATCAAGTGGCTATTTAGAATTTGATTCTCATTAAACTGTAAACTTTTTGTGACTACCTTTGCAAAAAATACATAGGAACCAGTCTTATTTATTAGTAGCTGCCAAATTGAATGAATATAGTGGTCAAGTAATTAATGTGTTTAGGTATTCAGTGGTCGTAACTTTGATGTTCATAGATAAAAGATATTTGAGACGATAATAAACAGAACTTTGGGTTACCACGCTTTTTGGGTAATGCTAAAATAGTAATACTAGCTCCACATGTATGAAATTACGTAAGGCAATGATCCAAATGAAATCAAGTGAATAGTCATACTCTATGAATACTTCTTGAAGAAAACTGCGTTGTAAATCAAAGTGCAAGGTCGTACAGTTATCTTATCATAACGAAATTAGGCGAACCACGATAATGAACTACCATATTTCTGGCGTATTTCCTAATCAATATAAGTAGGTCACGTGGGCTGTGTCAATGCTTTAATTTAATTATATACTCGCCGATGTCTGTGCTTTGAACATTTTGAACGGCTAAGAAATAATGAAATTGTTGAAGTGAAACTTCTTTATCGGCGTTAGAAAATAATTTACCGTCACATTTTTCGGTTACGCGCCATCTTTTTCTTGACCACGGTTGATTCTAAGAGAATATAAGCCATTAATAATAAAAATATATAATAACGATAACAATGATAGTAATAATTCTATTACAATTAATGAAATTCTGTAATAATCTTAGTAGTAATAAGGTAAAATTAAATTGTATTATATGTATTCATGTCCATGATAATAAAAGCCTTTAGTCAAACTTTATTTAACCAATTTCTGTAAAGTTGCATACAGTAGATAATATTTCGAAAAATAAGGTCATAAAGAAGTTTCACTTCTTACGTGTGTACACGCACATTTTTTTTAAAATTAAATTTTGTATATGATGTACAATCTGTTAGAAGACAAAAACGGAATATATATATTCATGAATACAGTGGCGTGCACTTTATTGAGACAAAAATAGGTCTAAAGATCTGTACGGAAACAGAAACGTCATGGGAATCAAGGTCGCAGTAATGCTAAATTACCTTTTTTGCAATGTCGTCAACACTCTGATGTCATTAAGTTCGACAATAATCAACTTGATACTGAGATGCGTAGCAAAGAGTTATACTGTCCAGGTGCTAGGTCGAATTACCGCTACGTTAGTTCTCGTTCCGCAAATACCATAACACAGAGTATGTAATATACAAAAATAATACAAACGGCAGTCATTTTTGTCTCTTTAATGAATTACTTTAAAGTCTGAGTTTCACGCTTCACCGAACCTGAAGTACTTGAACCTGAGTACCGTTGTCTACTGTGATAATGAAAAATAAATTATTGTATTACTAAAGTATCTAACCTAATCATACATAGTTTAAAATGTAATGTTTTATACAAGACCAGTGTTGGCCTTCAGCGTGCACCTGTCATCCCTGAGGTCGTAGTTTAGGCTGTGCACCAATGTACTTTTTTTCTATGTGCGCATTTAACATTCGCTCGAACGGTGAAGGAAAACATCGTGAAGAAACCGGCTTGCCTAACACCCAAAAAAAAAAATTGTCGACGGCGTCTGTCAGGCACAGAATGCTGATCACCTAATTGCCTATTAGATTAGCAAATGATCATGAAACAGATTTAGAAATCTGAGGCCCAGACCTAAAATGATTGTTCAAAAATCAAAATCATTTATACATATAGGTAACATAATGTACATTAATGAACGTCAAAAAAGAAGTACATAATGAATGCTTTTAATTTTATTGTTACTGCCAGTTCTTAAATCAAGTTGCGCCAATATTTATTTTTATTTTTTTATTGCTACACAGTAAATATATTTCAAGTCACTGGCTCTTAATACATCAGGAGTATAGGACACATTTGTATCTTATAAGTTTCGTCTTGTTATATTATGCAAAGCAGTCCATGCAAACCCGAGTCAGCTCAGTTAGAAAACTTTTTTTGCAGATTGAATCGTTAAATCTGATATCTGAATGGGTGTCGGGCGTTCCAAATTGTCCTCACAACCCTCATTCGAATGTGACAGCTATTATATCATCCACCGGCGAGTACTATGTTGGAACACCTACTGATTTCACTAGTTCTGATACAGCTATTTCTCGGTAAGTGATTCACAAAATTCACTAATTTAACCTAGACTACATATAAGTATATTTTAGAAATTATTTTCAATATAACATGCTCCTTACTATTCTGTATGAATTTCAATTCTTGAACGAAATTAATTGTCTTATTGTAAATAGTTATTTACACAGTGTTTGGGTTTTTCCTTATGGAGACCGTAGTAGTACTCTCGGATGTATTTTTTTGTCATCTGCTCCCTTATTTGTATATACACTGAAATACCTAGTGGGTTGACTTTAGTAACAAATTATGCAACAAAGTGACCATTATTTTCGCATTTAGTAGTTTTTAGCTATTCGTCCACTACAGAACGATACATTTGTATACATTAAAACCTTTTGGGTTGACTTTGATTACAATTTATGCAAAAAAGGAAAACGATCGGTATTATTTTTTAAGGCACAAATGCAAACATACTTTAGTTAGGCACGGAATTAGGCAACTAATTTATTAGTGACATTATAAAAACCTAGCCATATACCTTATTATTATGTACAAAGTTTAATAAAGGAGATATTGTGGTCGAAGCATAGAATAGATATACATGTAGTGCTCTAGTGCACTGTGCTCAAACCAATTTACAACTTATTAATAAGACCAAATATAATTATGTTGTATAACAAAATTAAATTGTGTGTACTAAGATGCTATAAATGAGTCCAAAATATCTATAATATAAATAAGACAAGTAAAATACTGCCGGTTGAATATTGATATTATTTTCAGGAGTCACGGTGCCTCTCGCAACACAGGGATGCTGCGTACAACTCAGTACGATCCAAACTCCTTAAACGAACCACAATTTGTAGGGAGTTTCGAAGATGACCACTTCGTCTACTTCGTATTCAGAGAAGTGGCTGTCGAACATTTGAACTGTGGAAAGGTTTAATAATTAATTTAATTTACTTTACTAAATTTAATTGTTAATGTTTACAAAATAATTGTTTATAACATTACACCATTAGTAGTATATATAGAAGAATACATATTATCAAAAGATGAATGAAATGGATGAAATAAAACTGAGCTTTTTTTCGATATTATAACTTGCATATAGTAAGTAACAATTGTAGTAACGAAGGTTTTTCTTTTACAAAACATTGGATAGAGATACTTCGTATAATAATATCATTGTATTATAAGTAAAAAAATATTTGTTACTAAAATAAATTGTGCTGATTATTTTCTGACCAAAGTTTGTCCTACTATATACGCGAAAAAAAAATAACGCCAGCAAGAAAAGAATTTATACGATAGACGACGATAGAGATATTTATAGGTAGGTTTATGTTCATGTTAAAATGAGGTCAATCAAATACTTTTGAAAATATATGAGAAAAAGTATCTGTGTGAACTTAAAAAGGCACAGCGCTATCCAGATCCACACAACTCTCGATCGATTTTTGTATCGAAGAAGTCGCATGGGTCCACCAGGCATCCGCAAATATAAATACACAAATAGCTAAATACTAATATGTATATAATTTTATTATTGAATTTTGGTTGGATTTTCTATTAGGCAACAGTTATCTAAAAAATAGCTATAAAAATAAACCCATTACAGTAATCCAGTTGTATCAAGCTAAAACCTTAAATAGCTTGCAATACGTCAGTGACATAACTTATAATTATGCGAGCTTCACTCCTATGCGTCAGTAATAAGGTTTAGAATATTTTAAATCGTTGCCAGGAAGTTATTTTACAATTCAAAGTATTTGTATATTGTGAATGGTATTTACATTTTTATGGACTCAATCGTGCATAAACATTGCTGTTCAATAGCTAATTTGGATTGAATATATATTGAGTTTATCTTTTATCCGTGATTGATTGAGACGGAGTTCTATTTTTAAAATACAAGACGTAATTTCTACGAATCGTTAATTTTAAATAGAAAGTATAGCTTATTGATGAATTAAATTAATTTTAAGCGCTTGTTGAAATTCTTTTGTTGTTAAATTGAAGTTAATGCAATTTTATAGAAAATTCCTCCTTCGCACGGCTGTTTTTTATTACATTTTGAAAAATAAATATAGCCTATAGCAGGAATAATGTATTAATGTAATAGTAAAAGAATTTTAGAAATCGTTCCATTTGTTTTTGATTGCATTCTTAAAGACATCAAAAAATACAAATCTTGCTTCTTTTAATACTATTTAGTTAAATCGCCTTTCCTTTCTATTAGTTTACTAACGACTCGTAGCTATTACTAATCGTAATAAGTATATAGAATCCCTATACGTTACATTTTATATATTATTTTTATCATGTTATCCTATATGTCCTATATCCTAGCTACCTTTAGTACTGTCCGGACCCCCTACACGGGTAAAGGTCTCCTCCAGCTTTTCCCAACTAACTTTGTCCATGGTTTTATTTCTCCATTCGCTTCCATTTTAGGGCATAAGGCATGTATAACGTACACACATATACGCCTCTCTTCATTGCATTCTGGCTTGCTACTAATTTGTTTCTTAAATTGTTGTTGTATGTACATGTGCATATATCTTAAATATTTAAGAATTCGAGCGGTGCTTAAGTTACCTTATCGTTTTCCGGGCTAGATAATAAACTAGCCGCGACAGGTGTTAGACTGCTAAAGTATTTCTTACTTGACCATAAAAGGGTTTTAATGTCTAGGACCATTAACACCATATGGCCCTATTAAGTAAACATACTTAAGAATATTATAAGGAAAATTTTTGTCGTGTGTAAACTTTCTTAAGATCACTTTCCAATTTCAAAAAAAGACATATAAAAGACAAATATAAATAACGTACTTTGACATTTCAATTGAACAGATTTGGAGCTGTCGTTTGCGGGTTGTTTAAAAAATATATATTTATTTATGTACACTGTTTTACACAGGATAAATAATAATATTAACAAAAATCTAAAAAACATGGTGCAACGGCCTTATCGCAACTAAGCGATCTCTTCCAGGAAACCCTTATTAAAGAAAACTTATTTTTAAAGAAGTACGAATACAAATACTTGAATTTGAATAATATATTTTTTCATGAGACTTTTATTCCTTATTCCGGATATTATAGATAAAGTAATATAAACCAAGACCATTCCATTTCATTCCTTAATTCACAATACAAAATAATAATAGATTTTATAAAAATTTATGAAATCTTAATATTAATTAAGACCACTAACCAACATGGTGAGTAAATATAAAGACATATTTGTGTATATGTTTTTGCTAGGTATTATAAAAAATATTATATTTCTATTTAAAAAGTTGACTCAATTGTAGAGCCGTCGTTTTAGGGTATTGTGCTTAGGGCTACTACTCAATTGTACAGCCTTTTCTGCTTCCCAATCCTAACATTGTTTCGCTTAGAATGGAATTGTGTCGGTTAATCCCTGGACTGGTCTTGGTTTATATAACTTTATCTATAATATCCGGAATAAGGAATATAAGTTTCATGAAAAATGAATATTATTCAAATTCAAGTATTTGTATGGAACAAAGAGTTATATCTTATGTTATATAGAACCTTATACATATGTTAGCCATATTATCACTAATAAATTTATTGCTTTTTTACAGATATTATACTCCCGGGTCGCCAGAGTGTGCAAAAACGACGTAGGTGGGCATCTAGTTATGAGAGACAACTGGAGTACGTTCATAAAGGCTCGCTTGAAATGTTCAGTGCCTGGTGACGTGTCGTTCAACTACGACGAAGTGCAAAGTATGGAATACCTGCCTCAGGAGAAATTACTTGTAGCTGTATTTAGTACTCCTACGTAAGTGTGGATTACTATCCTACCAGTATGCTTACCAGTGTTTACAGAAACCAGCTTTTTTAACATCGTTTTAAAATGACAATTCTTAACATCTTTTTGAATCGGTTTTTGGCAAAATGCTGGTACTTTTTCACGTGGTTGTTAATTTTACAAATATTAGCTAAGGCTGCAATCAATTCGGTTCTTTAACAAAACCCTATATAAAAAAATCCAGCAGTGTTGAATCACTTCAAGAAATCTAATTAAACGAGTAGTAGAAATCTGATTGACACTGTTTATGTCCTCAAAGAAAATAATTTTAACGCAGGTTTTACTAAAATTTAACTCCATATACGTATTAGATACATTATGAGGACTTTGAATAGCACCGTAATTTTTATTACAGAAACAGCATAGCTGGCAGCGCTATGTGCATATACAATATGTCAGACATACATGCAGCTTTTGAAGGGCCATACAAAGTGCAAGACTCGCCCACTTCTACGTGGGAACCAAAGTCTCCTTCCAAAGAAGTTAGGGAACATTTCCGATGTGCTAATGATACAAGGTAAGAATTATTTATTAAACTTAGTACTGAATCTAGGTTCAAACACTGCATATTCATTATAGTACCCACAAACTTATAGATATATCTGAATAAATTATTTTGAACGTAAAACTTTTATTTAAACAAACACATACACACAAATGAAAACTTTGTTACAACAAATTATAGATATATCTGAATAAATTATTTTGAACGTAAAACTTTTATTTAAACAAACACATACACACAAATGAAAACTTTGTTACAACAAATTATAGATATATCTGAATAAATTATTTTGAACGTAAAACTTTTATTTAAACAAACACATACACACAAATGAAAACTTTGTTACAACAAATTATAGATATATCTGAATAAATTATTTTGAACGTAAAACTTTTATTTAAACAAACACATACACACAAATGAAAACTTTGTTACAACAAATTTACCCGATCTCGAAAATGAACTAGTTGATTTTTTTTACTATATATACGTTTTATAAATTATTAAGTTTAATTACAAAAAAAAAACATTAGCATGTCTGTTCACTATGTAAGCCGCAACAAAAGTAAAAAGATTTTTCAAATTTCATATGAATTGTTTTCTCATCAATTTTCAGACTCGCATTAGAATACCACCGGTATCACTTAATGTACGACGCAATACAACCAATCTCTGGAGGACCAGTCTACAAAGCCACTCTAGAACGGTTCACTCACGTTACAGTCGATGTTGCCAACACTAAAAATGTTGGAAAGCAGCTTGTCGTGTTTGTGGCAACACAGAAAAGTAGTATCATAAAGCTGGCTATACTGCCGCGGTATGAGGGCGCATGCGTGGTCGAAATTTGGAAGTTGAAGGATGGCAATGGTGGATACGATATCCTGACTATGCAGTTTGTTAAGGATTCTGTAAGTAACAATCAACTGTATTTTTGAAAAAATCCTTAAACTCTCAAACTCTGTCGAAATGTGCTTGTCTCTAAATATACATGCAAATATACATACATGCAAAATATACTGCACTAATATTAATTATAAAAAAATGCATTATTTAAACTTCCCGCTCTTTAGCTTTGTGTAGTTGAGACATAGTGTTTTTTGTATTAATATAATTACCATAAAACGAGTGTGTACGAGTAAATAGGAAAACATTTGTGAAGGCTTTTTTGATTAGATGAAAAAGGCAATATAACTTTGAATATTTCAATAAAGAAAAGGAACGTAATGTAATATTAAAAACTTCTTCCACAGATGTCGCTCTACATAGGTAGCGATACGGGTGTCCTTCGCCTGGGAAGCGAGCGATGTTCCAGATACAAGACCAGGTCAAGTTGTGTGGGTGCCACAGACCCACATTGCGGGTGGGATGATGCGAGGGAAAACTGTATTCGGGCTCCACCTCATTTACACCACACTTACTTTATACAGAACACTGCTACGTGTCCCACTGTCAGCACACCTGGTTGGTTTATTTGTTTATCAAATAAATTACTATTTTCACTTTT
The DNA here is from genome assembly GCF_905147105.1 of Pieris brassicae. NCBI lineage: Eukaryota > Metazoa > Arthropoda > Insecta > Lepidoptera > Pieridae > Pieris > Pieris brassicae. Next base: position 17,404,157 of record NC_059669.1, on the reverse strand, counting down.
TACTTCATATATTATTTAGAACTACGGTTTCTACTTGGTTTTAAATATAAATACATTTACTTTAATTATTATTAGTATTGTCTTTTGTTAACATGGCTTTTACACATTAAGAAAACACTTTTTAAACGGATTGAAGCTCTGTATTGTTATTATAAACTTATAATTGTTTACATAATTTTAAATTTAAATTTGCCGACGTTTCGCGTGCTTTACAGCGTGCGTGCTCACGGTGACTTAAGACAAAAGGTGTTGAATGTCAAAAGTATCAGAGCTGTAGAGAAAGTTCTGTTATCTGTATTTATTTCCCTGGAGTTGGTATCGACTAAATAAATAATTATAAGTTTATAATAATAAAACATAGCTTCAATCCGTTTAAAAAGTGTTTTCTTAATTATTATTGTTAAATATGATTCGAAAGAACTACACTATAAAATTGTGTGTTTAGGATTAATTTGATAAGAATAGACCAAATATTACCCTGTTATATATTATATACAAAAATTTCAATAACTTTCTAGAAAATTCTGTTAGTAATAAATAGTCTATAGAAACATCTAACGCAAACACGACTGTTATGGAATGTGTAGAAAATTTTGTGTAAATACTTTATTTCGTAATTTATATTACAGTTGATGGCGGTTGGTCATCTTGGTCGGACTGGGAGCCTTGTATGCAGGACGGAACACCTAGAAACACTTACGATGATAAACCCGACATGTGTATGTGTCGGACCAGGCGATGTGACAACCCTAGACCAGCGAATGGGGGACAGAAGTGTACAGGTAAATAAATGAAATTTTTTATTTTATTCGAATTTTCTATAAGTACCGATTTTCAAATCATTGTGGCAACATTGTTTATAGTCCAAATCGGCCTGGGGCTTTCACAGGGTCAGTGATTATATTTTTTAACATGTATGTACCTACCGCGTCTGAGACTTAGATGAGGATTGATTAGCGACGAACGATTGACCTGAAATGTGTCTGGCCCATGCGGATTACGAGATTTAAAATAAGTGTTGTTTATACTCGGTGACCACCCGTGGAAGAAATTAGATAGCTCATAAAAAAACAAGATAAGTCCTCATAGTATCTATATTAGTAAGCAAATATAACCACATTTTTCCAGGTGCAAGTATAGCAGTAGCAAATTGTACGGTTCATGGTGGTTGGTCAGCCTGGTCTCCATGGTCAGAGTGTTCAAACACCTGTGGCATCGCAGTCAAATCCAGGCGACGAACCTGTACATCCCCTGAACCCAAATTTGGTGGACGAGTCTGTGTTGGTCTGGATGTTAGCGATATGTACTGCGCTAATTTGCCTCCATGTCCTGGTAAATAACCTTATATACATATTAGAAGTAGCTATCGTTTTATTATTCAAGGCTTTGGGGTCGATGCGACTTCATGTAGAAATAATATTATATTTTTTATTCTTATTTAAGTGAATTTTCGACTAAGCTTAAACATTCAAATATAAATGTTTACTCTAAAGGCTATTTGATACAACTAGTCTTTTCTTCTGGAATAGTCTCTTCTCTTACCCTTTCAGGTCACTCCTACAATAATGACATTGTATATGATGACTATGATTATGTGATTCTACCCTGAAAAGGTGTAGCGACTTTATTCAATTGTTTAAAAAATAATTACGTAATGTATCTGTTTCATAATCAATACCAAATATTATGTTTTCTTATATTTCAGACCCCAATTTAGCCCCAGTCGATGGAGGCTGGTCATCATGGAGTGCCTGGTCGCCATGCTCAGGAGTTGGATGTGGAATCAACTCGGGCGCTAAAGAACGACGCCGAAATTGTAGTAACCCTGCACCCAAACATGGGGGTTCGGACTGCGAAGGACCAAAATATGAGAGGCTGCCCTGTGATTTACGACCTTGTGAGGTTCGTAAGGCAACTGCCTGGACTCCGTGGGTGCAAATGCTTGGTAAGATATATTATGCGTCATAATAGTTTATTTTAGTTTGTTTTTGTGAAGTGCATGCCAAATTCTTAAATTTTTTCTATTCTGTATACGAAAAAGGCTTTTATTCATAAAAAAGCAGATAGCAAAAATATTATTATTAGTCTAAATGAAAAATTATCTGACTGTTATAATTTTTAGATTATGGTAATATTTTGAATTAAAAGCTATGATGATAAGATTCATTATTTTTACAGGTAATGCGTCTGATGGCAGTTACACTGAGAAGCGATTCAAATTCCTTTGTAAGGCACCTACACCGGAACAAATAAGGGTAAATATGTAGTTTGAATTCAGCTCAACTCTTTAATATTACACACATTGAATTACACCCTTATGTGATAGTTTTGTATAATAGGAGTATTTGCAAAATGAGAATTAACCCAAGAACCTTCGCTATGCCATTTATCTGTACACTAATCATTCCACTTCAATTAAATCTAGAAATAATTATCAACTTCACCGGGTGAAATGTAATTAATAACAGTAAGTTTTTATTATTTAATAGCTAATGTATTTACTGTAATACTATATTAGTGTACAATAAATGGTTGTGTTTAATATATATAAAATCTTATTTTCCAGTTGTCTCTAGCCCGTGAAGAAGAGAGGTATTGTAACGCCCAAGGGGCGTGTAGCAGTACACCCCCAGAAGAAGATGGATGGGAAGGTTGGGGTCCGTGGGAAGCCTGTTCTGCCCCTTGTGGAGGGGGCCAACAAGCCCGCTCTAGGAGGTGTCGACGACCCCCATGCAGTGGACCCGATGATATGCTAAGAGCTTGTAACACTCACGCTTGTAATGGTAAGTTTAGGAGGAACACTGTTTTTCTTATTAATTTTATATACGTTATAATTTATATTAGTAAAATAATTTTACAATATTATTTTACTAATATAAAGCCAAAGTCAAAAATCATTTACCATACAGTGTGTTACCTAAATTAACGTCAAAAAAAATATATACATTAAATGCTTCTAATTTTACATTTACTCCCAGTTCTCAAATCAAGGGAACGAAAGAGAAGAATTGGTAATGAACTCTCCGCCAAGTTTTTTTTGTATTACTCAACGTTTGTAAGGAGCTGCAACCATTACACCATGTTTCACATGACATCTTAGTAATAAATAATGATAAAATAAATTAAAAACAAAGATTTGTCTCAGATTGTCAAAGATCCTCTATCAGCAGGAGGCATGGTGGAATAGGAGCACGCACTTACATTTTCGTGGATACAACACGCAAATACAATATATATATAATATTAAAAGTTATTATTAACATGAAAAATATATATAAAAGGAAAGATTTATGGCGTTCAGTACTTTATTTGTGTTTGTGCTATACTTTGGTTGTGACATTTTAAGTATAGATTTAGTAATAAATAATAACCACAGACTACAAATTTCATGGCAATAAGGTTATTCTTGCTAATATCGCTTTAAAGATGAAAATTTCCTGTCAAAAGTTTAATCTATTTTTCTTCTTATATTCGGTCACCTGACCGAATTTCATGTAAGACACAGATTTATTAATCCTCGATTTTTGACCATCATGCATTTGACCTCGATGCATTAAAGCCAGACTTGAATAATATAACTGTTTTTTTTTTAATATTTCAGGTGAATGGTCTTGCTGGAGTGAGTGGAGTGAGTGCAATGGCAATTGTGATAGTGGTGCAACGGGACATCGAATGCGCACTCGAATGTGTCTCTCGCCCGAAGGTTGCGCAGACGCTGGTGCTGCGCTCGAGAGACGAATCTGTGTTAATACATGCGCAGGTATATTTTTATTTTCCTCCTTTGTTTTGTGTTTACATTAGGTAAGAATGTAGAATGTAGATATTAATAAAAACATAAATTTTCTTTAAAATTAAATTCTGTAATTTAAAATTGTTTATTATTATAGGACTGTAGGCTATGTTTTATTATACAACAGGGTACAATGGGGCAGGACGCTCGTCTGTTGTTAAGTGATACCACCGACCATGGACACTCATTTTGATCTTTAGAGGAAGATATACAAATAATTTGGATTTTTGGATCTCTACGGTTTCTTTCACTCGCGATAATTTCAGAATAATCAGATCAACTTTTTTCTCTTCGAAGTCATAGTTCCTGTTATTAAAAAAAATCAATGGCGCTACAACCTTTTTAGGTCTGGGCCTCAGATTTCTGTATCTGTTTTATGATCATTTGTTAATCGAATAGCCAAGTAGGTGATCAGCCTCCTGTTCCTGTCGACTTTTTGCGTCTAAGGCAAGCCGGTTTCCTCACGAGGTTTCCTTCACCGTTGGAGCTAATGTTAAATGCGCAGCTCCTGATTTTAGCGCATAATATTTAAAATGTTCCATAATATGTTCTGTATCGACCACTTTTCATTCCAGAATCTGAAACTGGCTGGGGATCATGGGGCCAATGGGGTGAATGTGAGGGAGGAGAAAGAGTGAGACGGCGAAGTTGTGAGAGTGGTGCCTGCGTCGGTCCACAGTTACAGGTGGCGCGATGTGATGATAACAATATGGATAATGGTGAGTTACTATTTTATTAAAGATTCGATGCTTTTTCTTTAAGTCTTATTTTTGCGACTTACATAAAATATATGTATTATTATACGTGATACGTGTTTTTCGTTAAAAAAGAAATTCTAATTAAAATGTAAGCACCTGTTCAATCACACTTGAATGTACACGACCGTGAAGAGAAATTCGTCTTACGTAAACGAAAAATACGAGCTCCTTCGACTAATTCTGCTACTAATATCGATCTTTTTTCGCACTCCTCTACTGCTTCATTTAAGAATAGGTTAAAACAACTATTAATGTCCTAAGCCTTGTATCTTTCTTCTTTATTATAGCTATTAGTATGTTTGTGGTTCTCCTGATTTATAAATCTTGTGTTGTATTGTCTACTGTATCAGTGAAACTTTTTGTTATATATTCAATGTGTTCTACGTTTTTTTTTTTACTTTTATTGGTATGTATCTGTTTTGTTTCCTAAATGTATAAATAAATAAATCATACAAGGCAAAGCGGCAAGTAGAAGGAGGCCTGGCCGCAGACGCATGTCGTATATATAAATCATAGCCAATGGTTTGGTCAAAGCACCAAGTCATTGTTTAGAAGCGCGGCATCCAAAATTAAAGTAGCCATGATGATCGCCAACCAAAAGGAGGTGGCTCTATAAGAAGACCTAAAGATAAAGAGATAATACAATTTTATAACATCAGGAACGATCCCTAAGCATATTATAGCAGAACTTTTGGATCTTGGTCCACCGTTCGACTTGATATATGTAACCTAGATGTCGCTGTGATCAATCGCAATTTAGTAGCTTTTCACGGTTAACTATTGGGCCCTTAGATGTCTCTGTCATGATAGAATAATTTATATTGTTATAGGACAAGAATACCGGATTGTAAGCTTATATGACTTAATTAAAAAGAAATGTATTATTTATAATATATTGCGCTGTTTGCCTTTTTTAGAAAATTTGTCCTATATGTCCTAAAACGGTCTCAAAAACGATCTACAACATACGGAACATTTTAGAAACAATTCATATAAAACTCTACTATTAATATAAATTGTAAAAGCCTATAAACGAGTAATGAACGTAATGTTCTTTCAGAACTAAACGCGTTGCCAGCATACAGTCAAGGAGTAGAGATGGCATCTTTTGTGACTATGAGCAACGAATCGCTCAGCCTTGGCGGGATAATCGGATGCGTTGTTGCTTCTTTTGTTATTGGTAAGTGTAATTCAATACAGGCCTAAGTAGTAGTAAAGTATATAGGATGTTGTTTACGTATGAAAAATGGTAACTATGGCAATTAATGGTAAAGTAGTTCCCTTTTTTAATAGGGCTGTAATTGTTTTTAAATATGAAATTGATGTCTACAGTTATAACAAATATAAGGATGGTTTTTTAAAGTGAAACTTCTTAATCGGCGTGGGAAAAAAATTACCGTCATATTTTTCCGTTAAGCGCCATCTTTTTCTTGTCCCTACCACGGTTGATGACACAGAAGAAAACATCGTGAGAAAACCATCATATCATAAGCTCAAACAGTCGGCAGCGTGTGTCAGGGACAGAAGGCTGATCACGTACTTGCCTATTAAAATAAACAATGATCACGAAAGAGATAAATCTGAGCGCCCAAACCTAAAAGGTTGTAGCGCCGCTGGTTTCTTTAATATTTTGAAGATCTAACTAATTTCGTTATTACTTTAACAGTTAATTTTTTTATTAAGTTAATTATCTTAATATATATAAATTCGACAAACATCGTGACAGGAGGTCACGATGTTTGTCAGCGATGGACTCCTAAATTACTTAACCGATTTTAAATTAAATTGGTACACCGTGAGCAGTCTGGTCCAACTTAAGAGATAAGATAGCTTATAACTTTAATTATAGTCGCAATTTTATTCCAAATTATTTGTGTATAATTAATTGACAGTCACAATTATCTGTTTACTCCAAAAGATTCTAACAGATGTCGATAGTTTTCGACTGGATTGAGTAAGTAATCAATAGATGGCACTCCTATGGTAAACCGGCAAACGTGTCATATACACGCTGTCATATACATGCTACAGTTCAATATCATGATTACCACGTGTTATTGAGGCTAAAGTATAAATTAAATTTATTTTGTAGTAAACGAAATACCGTGAATTTCAATTAATTCTATTTTTTAAATTTTTGGTGTTAGCATAGCCAACCACGTGTTACTTAGACCGAAGTGTAAATCAAATTCAAATTATAGTGACGATAATACAGTGAAATTATTCTTTCGTGTCACGGTATTAAGGCTAACTAAAACCACATTAAGGAGAAACGGAGTTCGCGGGGGCAGCTAGTATATTAATATATTTTGACGCTATTATTATTCTTAAAACTAAATTAACTGTATATTTAAAAAAATATTCTTATCTTAGGATGTCTGGTATGCCTGGGCGTGGTGATATTCCTACAGCGTCGTGGTACGTGGAACAGATCGTCCCGTGTACCGTCGAGTCCACATTACATCACTGCGAAACAGAACAGCTACGTGACTGTACCTTTGGATCGGGTGAGTAATATTTCTTAGTCACATCGCTTAGTTCAATTAAAAATATATTCCTATAAAATAATCAATCCCGATCACTCATCGACTAAACAAATACATCACTAAATTCTTATTAAGTAATTACAATTAAAATATATTTTTTTGCCAATACGAGGCATCGTATCTTTAGTAACGATATTCTTGAGTATTGGCAAACGTGTCAAACTTTATATAGAAACTGGCTGTGCCCTGCCATTCCAATTCGGTGGCAGCACCTTTTTTTTAAAGCTTTTCTCTGTAAATAAACTTTTAAATGCAAAAATATTTTTGTGTTAGACATGGTTTTTGTATATAGATTATTATAGCATAGATTCCGCAGCGTATTTTCTTAGGATTTTTTATTCGTATTTTTTTCATCTTCAGTTAAATTGCGATAGGGTATATAACCTATGCCCAAGGTATTGGTAGATAACGTAGGGTTTAAATGGTGAAATATTCCTGTAGTTTTAAAAACAATCAAATTTTTCTTCTTTATAATATTAGTATAGAAAACAGCTAACTGTTCTTTGAACTAAATATTAGTTCCAAGTTTCTTATAGAACGTTAAAGTTTCACTAAGTTTTACTAAGATGTAATGAATTTTCAGCCTCGCAAACCAAAACGGCAGCCATCATTCTCTGGTATCGGCGGCAATAGTATGTTATTAAAAACAACTAACATATCAAACGCCAATAACCACAATGTGGCCACTACACCTAAATTGTACCCTAAGGCCATCGCAAACGAATATGACTCCATGGGCACATTGCGAAGACATTCAAACCAGCCATGTACAAAGAACAATCTGGATATTGAAGAAGATAAATTCTATTGAGGATTGGCCTTTATGACTTTTGCCCTTTGGGTAAGAAATGATTTTTGAAAGAAAGGCCCGCTTATGTTATGTCCTTCGTGTAGAACACGATATATGAAAGTACTAAAAAAATTAGATTTTTTACTATATCAACTTTTTTACAAGATCTGTATTATGAAATATGAGTGATAAAATGTTAGATTTTTTAGGCTATAAATCTACAAACCTAAAAGTCGTAACAACATTGAGAATTTGTCAATGGCATTATTCCTATAATTAAATCTTAATTTGTCTATTTTAGTCATGTGTTTGATAGTTTTTTGATATCTTATAATTTACTGAAAAATCTTAGTATTTTTCTCATTAAGAAAGTTAGAAATTTATTCATTCTTCAGCTATATTTATCGATCTCTATGTATTTTAGATCTCAAAAACAATCTAAACCTGTTCAAGAAAGCACTGTCTTTTTAGGTAACTGAAAAATTATTTTATATAATTAAGTTCTATATTAAATGGAAAATGTTGTAAATTGAATTTAATAGTATCCTTTCTTTTGTTATACAACAAAACAAAAGAGTCTATAAAACGAAAATTTCTCTATATTAGAACCAGTATTGCCACTTTGACGCCTCCCATTTGCGCTAGACATTTATCAATTCTGTGTTTGAATAAGGAACAAGCTTCTAAAACTAGTATAAGCTTGATGCTATAAAGAAATTTAGTGCCATTATTATTTTAGATATTTTAAGTTAAATATATGGGTACAGTAACAAAGCTGTTTGTGCCATTTAAGCGACTGCTATAATAATCCCCGGTCCATTATAAATAAGCATTTATGTAAATAATACTGTAAATAAATAATGTTAATGTTAAATTTATAATTTTTTTGTATTAAATGATCAGTTTATTAATTGCCTATTTTCTAAAAATAGAGGTGCCTTAATGTACACGAGTGTTTCTTTGAAATAAATACAAATGGCGGTAAATGATATAATGTTATAACATTGTTAGGCGGTTTTGCGATTATAAAGAGATAATTATCGGTGTTTAAGGCGCTGTTGAGTTTATTTGGAAATCTTTTTATATTTTTGTATGAATTGTTGAAAATATTTCGACGTTATTATTGGCTCATATTGAGCCATATAATTAAGTTTACATAGTTAATTTTGATATTAAAATTGTCTTTATTAAGGAAGGAAATATAATTTTGTATCGCGCCATCTATTGGATGATATACAATGTATGTTAAATGTATATAAATAGTTTTATTAGAATGCTTGTTATAAAATCAATTGGGTCGTGTAAAACCATATTATATAATTTTTTACGATAATGTTGAATGAGCTTTGAGTTAGACATGGGATATGAAAACGATATATGATATATAACTGTGACGTCATTATTTATATAATATACTTTTGAAATTTGAAAAGTATATTAATAGATGTTGTTTAGAAAATCTAAGGAGGCTTCGTATAAAACTCACCGATCTTTAGGAAATTAATTGTGATTTTGTAATGTTCGAAAACGTTTTCATTCCTGAACTCCGTCAATTATGTTAACGGGCTTATTACTTAAAAATAAAGACTGTCGTATTAATTTGGTGTTTGATTTTTAATTGCCGACTACCACAATATATCAATTTCTCACAATTTCTTTAATTATATAGTAGTAACAAAAGTAATAAAACATTACGCAGCAAGAAAACACTTAGGCATGTCCCAATTCGGACTTCAAGACACAAGTCTAGTCTTGAGCACTTCGAATATTTTTTTTCGAATATGCTATGACTATATAACTTCTTATACTGAATATGTAATTCATTTACATTGTTTTGCAGATATCGTAACTTGTGCATTTGTATATAATGATGTTGTCTATCTTATAAAAAATCATTAAGTATTTGCTAAGTATCCTGACCGCGACTAAAACGAAGTCCCTTTATGTCGGTTAGCTGATTTTTTTCAAAAACAACTTTGTAAAATTTTCCTTTGCACGTAACTTGCCTAAGGGGTGCCTTTGTCGCGTTCCTTTGTGGTATTTCGCTTTGTTACTGTCTGAAACTAATAGTATAATGGATCTTTAGTTTTAAATAAATGGTTTCGCGATAATCTCTATTAGTATTTCATTTAGTTAAAGTCTTATATGATCAAAACACGACAATTATAAAATATATTTGTGAATATATTATGCTGGGTAGAGTAAAATTTTGCCGCATCTGGCAATAATGTGCATTAAATATATATATATATATATATACTGATAGTATATACTTAACTAAAATTTACCTAAACTTATTGTAATTAAATAATAGTTTTGAACAAAATTAAAACCCCATTCAAAACCTTGAACTGATAGACTAAAATAATATTTTAATTATTTTCTTAAAAATATATTGCGTTTCGAAAGTCGAAACATATTAGTTTCAAACTTATTCACAAGGTGTACCAAATAATCGATGTCTATAAATAACACCTTATCTAATGAGTTTCAATTATTCAGAAATCAGTTGGTCGATGATAACTTTAGTTGACGTTTACTATCACATAAAAACATGTTCCTAACACTTAAAAACAAACAAAGTCCTGAATGTAATTCGGGGTGATGGCTCGCGAAATCGGACTGATGAACTGAAAAGACATTTCTTCTTTTTCTCATTTCTGTCAAAACTGGGCAGCCTATGACGTTTATATAAACTTCGTTATTGTTTTATCCCTATTTCAAATAAAGTCCCTCTATACCATAACGATGGGATGTGAGATTATATACTAGATCTAGCTCAAATCTAAATTGAAAGTGATACTATTTTAACAGCTTCAATATAGCGCCAGTCTAGACGATACGTGCCTTTGTCATCAGACGAAATCAGTCTACCCGAGTGTTTAAGTAACCATTGAGATTCTATCACATATTACAGACACTAAGATTTGTACAATAAGTACTAAAAAAAATTAATTTCCACGTATTTCTATTGTAATATAATACAGGAATCTTTCAAGCTCCTAATAAAGTTATTTTGTACTAAACACAACCCCTATTTTACTTACTAATAATGCATGAATAAAATTTCGCCTCTTGAACACATAAAATGGTCTTTACGAAATAACATATACCATTTCTTAAAAGGCCATGTATCAGCCATCTGGTTACTTAACAACTGCTCTTTTGCACCTTGATATAATTAAATATATATATTTATTATTTTTATTGTTCAACAACACAAATATTTTACTTTAATATAGTTTTAGTTGAAGACCCAAGTACCGCGATGCCCGTGCAATAATTTAGTATTGACTTGTTTAAGCTTTACAAATAAACGAGTTTCCATTCCAGATATTACTGCAGTGATTATGCAAGCTCACGACCTCGCTGTTTTCAGAAGTTGTGAAGTCTAGTGTTAAAGTTAAGGCTTTGACTTCTCGATTAAACTAATAAATTCAGCGAGAGAGTTCTGTTACTATTAACCTGGATTGCAATTCGATTTATAGAGAGTACCTATGGCTTTAGCTTCTATAATATGAATATAACACTATGCCATATAAATTCTATAAATACAAATGATTTTCAAAATGATCATATCAAATTAATGAAATCAATTTCAAATTTAAAAAAAATATTAAGTTTCTTTGCCGCGTAGATGAGGCTAAAATGAGTTCATGAGTATCATGTTGAAATAATGTTTTTGACATTGAAGCCAATTGTTGTTAGTTTGTTTTATCATTTTGTTTCAACTTATATTAAGTTTTTTTATAAATAAAATAAACAACTTAAAGAACATCGACTTTGTTTTATTTTCAAAAGTGATTCGTTATAATTTCGGTTTAGACGTCAGTGGAAATACAGCATCAAAAATAATTATTTTTGTAGTAATATAAATTATTTAACACAGATTTATCTATGTAAAAAGCTAAAAAAAATATTTTTCAGTATTTAAAAAAATTACTTTAGTTATTCAAAAAGTGTATGCACGTAAATTCGTACACTATTAATGTGCTTAATTCACGCTTGTCTAGTGTTTCTCTAAAAGACGTTAGGTTCCTTTTGAGTACACCAGTTATAGGAGTTACGACACACCCAGAGTGCATATCGTTAAAAACGTGCAACTGTGCGAAACACGAGCGTGTCGCTAATGCAACATAACATATATATAAGAGAACTTATATATTCCTCAAAATTCATCTTATATTCGGCTTTGCGCGTGTAACTAATGGGCCGTCCTTGCCGTGGTCGATTTTGTCCTTTTAAACGTATTTATTATAAATTTAAACTAGGTTATTGGTACATTCATATATTCGCTTTTTTATTCTTTATGAGCCAACAATTCCTCTAGCTAGTTATTATTCAGCGATTTCTATAAAAGGTTTAAAGCTACTGCTTAAACGAAACTGAACGACAATTATATATTTTGAACTGAATGTGTATTTTGTTCTATTTTATACATATTCTTGCCTAAATTGAATTTTGTTCACTTGGCATTTATTCCAGCGATTAATTCATATATATTCAGCAAATTTGTTGTATATCACCACATTAAAAGTTCACACAACTTAGGTAAAGGCTCAGTATAGCTGTTGGCAGAGTTCCAATTGGATGGCAAACAGAGGGTAATAACCCCATAAATCATGAAATCTGGCACTACCTGGGTTCACTCACTTAAGAAAAAGTGAATTACCGTCTGTCTTCTCTCCATGTCAACATTGAACAGAAAATTTGTATATTTTATTTCTACGTTTGAATTTTTGGTAAAATAAAAAAATATATTTAGGGATGTTATGTTATGAATGTTATTAAAGCGAAAGTTTTTTTTCATAAAAACCATACTCTACATAGTGAATATATATGGGGAATACAATTTGTCACAAGCGTGGTAAGAATTATTGAGGTCAGTACGAGTATATGCCTACTAGTAAAACGGTTCCTACGTCCTGAAATTAAAAAGCTCCACGCATTTTACCTCAAGTATACAAGGTGTATGTGAAACATCGTAATCACATAGACTCAAAACTTCCTGAAGAGATGGTGACGAAACCTGTGTATGTACATCAAAAAATCTGCTTATGTTTTTTTGTCAGAAATATGTACACATACAACTGTAGACATAAGGAAAAATCGAAACACTGATTTATTACATCTGACGTATGAAAATCTTTTTCTGGTAAATTTATCTTATCCCAAGAAAGCCGCAGAAATATTAATAACAGAGTGAATGAACCTTCAAGAAAATGTAATATTTTGGTAGGTTCCATCATTATTATTAAATACGTCGCGAAATACCCGACGAGGGTGAAGGCCAAAACTCATAATTATAAATTGTAATATAATCTCGGAGTATTTAACTTGGAAGCGTCTTAGGGTTTAATTAATTTTGCGGTAAACTCTGGGTCAGAGTTCCAGTGTATTTAATGTATATTTAATACCTGACTTTTGGTAAGTCATTTATAATTCTAAATAATCTATCTTACCGCATATCTGAAAAAAGTCCAGCTGCTTAGGTGTTTAACATTAGTAAAAAAAACCTATATAGAGAATACCATCTTCACAGATCGCGCTATCGCTTCCTCCACGTCGTCTTTCAGCGATATCTGGACCAAAGAAAAATAAAGATATAAATAAAAAATAAAATAAATAAAATACGTACATAAACAAGTTACATTAACAGGTAATAATCATATACGTATCCATATTTTCGGACGGAAATTCCCACAAAGAATATTAGAATAACGGCTCATGAATTATAAATAACCGCATTATTTATTAATAACAATCTTCTACCCTTTGCGCCGCATTTCGTAAAATTATTCAGATAAATTGGATTACTTACTTCAATGAAACAAAGGTTTTTAGTGTATTTTTTTTTGTTTTTATTAAACAAAGATATAAATGTGTATGGACTGAAAGCTGGTGTGTTATAAATTTGACATAAAAGTAGAATTTCTTTGTTCATTTCCTAGATTTTCTTTATAAGTAAATCAGTCTTATTAGTTTGAGCTGGTTAATAATATAAATGTAAAAATCCATTGGTAGACGGCAAGAATATGAACTCAGGATGTCGAAATTGCGACATCACTAAGTTAAAACAATATCACAATAAAGACACGTTTAATAATTAATTGGTACGGCCCGCAATTCCGTCAATTTGAATAAACCTCAACGGACACGGTAACAGAAAAAATACCAAAATAAAAAAAATCATTTTGTTGATGATATCGTAAATACGCCCAAACATGCTTTAAAGTCACATTGATCAGATCCTGCATAGCCTCTGTAGGCTCTATGAGACAGTCGCGCTACAGCCGTAGAACGCTACGCTCGTAGCACCTCTACGAACAACTTACTATCGCGGTATATTATAATAAAGTGTGTTTTGTGAAGTGCTTACAACTTAGGGCATTATAAATGTAAGTTGTAATCTTTTTTTGGATTATGTTCTATTCATCGATGTTTATGTGTTAAGTATGTCATTTAATTAGAGCACTTTGATTCATAAGCTTGCATTTTCTGTATACTTTGGCATGTTTTTGTTCAATGCACAATAATGCTTTAAATGTTTTGTTGAGTTCTAGTATTTATTATATATACTACGAAGAGTATTTATTGCAAATTTGTGACAGCAATAAAATATTAAAATTTTGGAGTAAAAAAAATATATAGAACGTTTTGGTACTGTGTGTATACGCAAATGCGGCCTAATTCTGTTCACACAGAGCACACGAATAATTAAACCTTCTTGTCACAGTTAAAAAGGGACTTTCTTTTTTAATTCATGTATGCTTATTTACATATAACTTTATTTTATTTTCATATTGCGCCATTGATAGTAGTACCAACTAGTAACAACTATTAAAGTATTGATGACACAAACTAGTTAAAAAATTCATTTAAATTCTACGTTCCCTCGAGCAAAATTTACGATTCCACATCTCTGACCAAATAGTTTTTCCGAGACGCATTTCATACAAGAAAATCGTTGTAAATTTTTCTTGCAACATTATTCTTTGAGAAACTCCTAATTAAATAATTAATGGTCTACGGATGGAGTACGAAGTTTGCAATTACACTAAATTTACTTTTAATATTTAACTTGTCTAAAGATTCTTCTTTATATAACATAAATATATGTAAAAGAAAAGCTGATGAACTTAAGGAACGTAAAAGAAATCGCATGTTACGAGTATAATAACTTATTATTTATTGCCGGACCGGTAAAGGGCATCTGATATAATACAGGTTCCGAAAAATGGACACGCCACCCGAATACCTAATGAATTGTAAATGAAATCAATGCTAACCTTGTATAGAAACTATTTTCTTACCACGTCAAGGTATGTTTTCTATATTCCTTCACCGTAAACAAACTTAAATTTATTTAAAAAATGGCAAAGGTCGGCAAGACACTTGCGAGGCTTGAGGCAGTGGATATCAATGGGTGATGGTATCACTTAAAATCAGATGATTCTGTGGCCTGTTCACGCCCAATTGTTTGTTTGGTCGTTTAAAAAAATAAAATATAGATAAAAACAGAGATAAGCTCAAGCGCGTTTACGCTACGTATAGTTATTTATTCAAGATGAAACAACGACGATTTTTAAATTGGCAATTCTATGGGTATTATGACTATGTAAGGACTGTTTTAAGTAATAAATATATACTTTTAGTAATTTTCTGTGTTTGATACCGAATGTTACCTAGGTTTCATGTTTTAAAAAAGGTCATCGATAAAAAAACACATCTCTACCGAAATAGAAGTATTTTTTAAAATACAATCTAATCGAAAACATTAAATATTTTTTAGGGTTTAAGAGCTTTTACCAATAATCTTCACGACTAAAGCATCCGTCAGATAAAGGCATATCGATGTAAATGCTCTTGAGAATCTTTTGATTGGTTTTATACGTCGATATGAAAGGTAATTAAATAAGGGATATCAATAAAAAGATGATTTTATATGAAATCCCTTTGCACAATGCTTTCTTTTTTATTTCAAAACGATTTTATTTTTAATATCCTTTCACTGTAACTTTTCTTAATGTAAATAAGTTATACATCAGGTATATAATTATGTTTTTTTCTTATACTGTATTTAGTACGAAGGTTTTTTTTTGTTTGATAGTCAAGTCGGGAAAAATATATTAAAATTATTATATCTGTTGTAAGGCAGTGTCAACTAGGCTAGGCGTGCGTGTCTAAATGGGTCCTCCCGCTTAAATCCTGGTAGCGCAATATATTGTTATTACTTTGAGCAGTTAAAAATAAAAACATCTTGAAAAACCCTGCATATCTAAAACCCAAAACCGCGAAATATAAAGGGCACGAGACTTTATCAGTGATTAAAAATTATATTGATATTATTGTATACAGAACATGTATCTAATAGTTTATCTACAAAGCTGATAATAAGAGAAAACTTAATTAAACAAATGATTGTGTTACACCCACAGGAACACGAGAACTTACTTTGTTAATGCTTTGCTTAGGTTTTATTGATTTCTTCGAGTCTTAATAGCAATGCAGTATTCCAAACATAAAAGCGTTGCGGATGTATGAATTATTTTTCATATGTTTCTATTTATTTATGGAATTGCTAATATGCAACTTCATGAAGATTTCATGAAGTGTTTTAAATTTGTATACCTATTATTAACATATTATAGTGACAGGTATAATTGGGAGATTTATTTCAATAAGCAAGAACAGCAAAATAAATGTTAATTCCCATCTTTTAAATTGTCTTATTATGTTAGTGAGGCATGTGTTCTAACATTTTTGGAGTGAACGACCTCTCTGTTTAGTACATAAATCTTCCGACGTTATAAAGCTTTCTAAGTGTGCTTTACTGAAGGTTGTATTTTAAAAGCTTTCATAGATAAGCTTTCGGTTTTATAAATAAATATTTTTAAGTGGTTAAATATAAAAATATAAATTATAATGATATGGGGTAAAAATCTCCAAAATAATTGATTATTGTTTAAAGAAATGCGATTGACGTTGCAATTTAAAAGATTTTAAAATGGGAAATAATATAGGAATAAACCATAGACGCGTACAGTGTTCAGATTAGTGCGATATATATGTATAGTCATATCTTTTACGACGCTAGCTTCTATTATAATTACGTTTAACCAAACTAAGCCTGTTGCATTGTATAAATTGAAATATTTTTAAAATAATTTAGTAATATTGCTTTATAGGCTTACAAAATTGCTTTCATATAAACATTTTACTAAAGTTGTCTTCATCTTGTACTATTAGCTTGCCGAACATAAATTAAAATAATGAGCATTTCAAGTAGACAAATGAAATTGATACAGAAATCTGTCTAGCTAGTCTAGGCGTATGCCTCGGGTTATGGGACGTCAAATAATATTACTATAGAAATCTACAGGTTATATAGTTTTTGCTCAGTATTAAGATAAGATCTTATTTATTACTCGTGAATTTATAGCAGCTAGATAAATAATCTTTATTGCTTATCTAATATAAATTTGGGATAGTTATATAATATGACAAACAAAGCTTATATTGACAAAGTTTGATATTACTTGGAAATATCGTAAGACCGCATTTGGTAGCTATAAATCAAAAGTAACAAATAAAAATGACTCTGAATAACATTTATATTAATTAAACGCAAAGTTTAGATTAGTAGTTTAATATACGCTATTCACGATACATGATCACGAATTTCATTGCAGACGAACGATATGTTTTTGTAATTTTATTAAGATTAATTATTTAAGAGATTTATTCTTGACGAGAAAGTACATACACTACTACATACTACTACTATTTTATTAAACATGATATTCTTAATATTTATGTTGAAGAGCCATAACAAAAATATAACGAATATTTTGATTTGTAGTGCTCTGTGCTAAATTTAATATTAAATTTTTAATTTGAGTGAGTGGACGGACGTGGCGAAGTTTGTTTTATATAGTTAATTCTGTTGAGTCGTGCGCCGGCTCAGGTAGCGCGCAAGCGAGAACGCATGATATTGCCCTTACATTCGCACGCGACTACCTGAGCCAACCCGCGGCGACCAGACCGCTTTCGCACTCCGTATTTGATAGATATAAATTTTGATAATTTTATTATTTGCGTTGAGAACATATCACTCCGCTTAATTTTATTTCTATTGTTGTGCTATTTCTTCTACAAAACTTTTTACTCCTTCTTGTTTATACTTCTGTGACGTGTACAATAAACTTTCTATATTGTGCACTCGGATTTTCTAATTATATCCAAATTACATCATTTCACACCCACTATATTGGTGGCCCCGCAAAAAAGGACACAAGAAGATGGCTCAAGAAACAACATCAACATCATCGTTAGCGGAGACCTTCCGAGTCGGCGTAAGAATTCCACCCTTCTACCCAGAGATGCCAGGTCTGTGGTTCAGCCAGATGGAGGCGCAGTTCACCCTGGCCAACATCAGAACCGACGAGACGAAATTCTTTTACGTCGTCGGCAACCTGGACGCCTAATACGCCGCGGAGGTAGAGGACGTAATTTCCTACCCTCCGCCTGCCAATAAATACGACAAGCTCAAAGCTGAGCTCATCAAGAGGCTGTCGGCGTCACGTGAGAAGAAGGTGAAGCAGCTTCTCATGCACGAAGAGCTCGGAGACCGAAAGCCTTCTCAGGCCATCATCGCATCCCAGTCCAAGACGGACCTGACTGAGCTGGCCGTGTTAGCTGATAGGATCCACGATGTCGTCGGTACCCAGGTAGGATCTACAGCGGCTGTCACATGTACAGCAGCAGCACCAGGTACGTCGGGTGGCGCCGCGAGCACGGAGATCGCCGCCCTCACCAGGCAGTTGGAGAAGCTGGCAGACAAGGTGGACCGCATGTCTCGCCTACGGGAACGCACCCGTAGCCGCAGGCGTCACGGCCGTCGATCAAGCTCCACCCGCTCATCATCTGCATATCGACGGTACCCACAGTGCTGGTACCACCAAAACTTCGGCGAGCGGGCGAAACGGTGCGTGAAGCCGTGCGACTACCCACAGGCGGGAAATGCTCGGGGCAATCAGGAATGGCGACTGATGATTGTCCGAGTGCGGGTCGCCTGTTCATCACCGATCAACGGTCGAAGGTGCAGTTTCTGGTCGACACTGGTAGCGACCTCTGTGTCTATCCTAGATCATCAATAGCGCGACGGTTAAATAAAACTGATTACGAGTTGTGTGCGGCTAACCGAACTACAAGAAACATATGGTTCCATAAATGTTTCGCCGCGACTTCACTTGGCAATTTATTGTAGCCGACGTTACTAAGGCGATAATAGGCGTGGGTTTTTTGTGCTATTATAATTTAATTGTTGATTGTAGGAACAAACGCCTCATCGATAATAGCACTAGCCTCACCACCCCGGCTTCGCCTGCCCGTCGTTCTGATGACATTTCATCTGTAAAAGTAAGTCTCGGTAATTCCGCATACACACACATGCTACGCGAATTTCCTGACATTACTCGTCCTCATGGTACACACCGCACTCCCAAACACGATACTATCCACCACATCCGCACCACACCTGGGCCACCAGTATCAGGTTCACCCCGTAGGTTGGCCCCCGACAAATTAAAAATTGCCAAGTCTGAGTTCGAGGCCATGTTGCAAGCTGGCACCTGTAGACCGTCAGAGTCACCCTGGTCCTCACCTCTCCACCTCGCGCCGAAGAAGGATGACGGTTGGCTCCCTTGTGGAGACTACAGACTGCTGAACTCCCGTACTATTCCGGACTCTTACCCCATCCGGCACATCCAGGACTTCGTGCACAGCCTGTCTGGCTGTACCGTCTTCTCCCAGATCGACCTGGTCAAGCCAGACATCACCACGCCGTTCGGTCTTTTCGAATTCCCGTACATGACGTTCGGACTTCGAAATGCCGGTCAGACGTTCCAGCGCTTCGTGGATGAGATGCTCATAGCTCTGGATTTCACCTATTCGTATTTGGATGATTTTTTGGTCTTCTCGAAAGACCAAAAGACCCATGAGACCCACCTGCGTCAGCTTTTCACCAGACTGAGGGAATATGGTATGGTCATCAACAGCACTAAGTGCGTCTTTGGTGTGCCGGAGGTCTTTGTCTATGGAAATTTGAATTATTTTCTTTTAGTTGTTTTGAATATTTTTGTACATACTGAATTATTAAGAACAACTGAAATAATATTTTATTTTCAATTTAGTATTTGGTTTGAGAGTATTGCTCGTTTTAATAATTAGTCAGTAGACCTTATAAGAACTTATAAGAAGAAATGACAAAAAGGACGATGTTTTAAAAATGTCAGAATTACTGTTTTCTTTTCGTTTTCGACCTACATAATATATTAATTTTAATAACATTTGTGCTTTAGTTCGTTTATATTTTTGAGATTTTGGTAACATTAATTGGATAGTTAGCCTAGCGACTTTCGACCCTCAGTCATGCATTCATAACCCGGCGGTTCGTGGTTGGTTGAACCATGGTTTATTTCTATGTACGCATTCAAAGTATTAAACAAAACATTGTGAAGAGATTACCACAAACATAGCTGATTGCATATCAAAGACCCAAAAGGTTTGGTTCATTTACCTTTAATAGTAAGCTATATTTGTATAACCTAAACTTTACAAGAGTACTTAGAAAATTAAAAAAAAACATTTTTATTTCGGTATCTGTTTCATGATCATTTGTTAATCTAATAGGGAAGTAGGTAATCAGCCTTCTGTGCCTGACGCACACCGTCGACGTTTTGGGTCTAAGGTATGCCGGTTTCCTCACAATGTTTTCCTTTACCGTTCGACCGAAAGAAGAAAGAAGAGTGCATTGGTGCACGGAGATAAAACCTATGAACTCAGACATATCTGAGTCAACTCAACTTAGAGTATTTACTGTAAACAAAAACACAAAAATCGTTCATGTCTCAAACTAATGTAAAGAACTGACTTTTTACCTTAAATTGTTGAAAACTTGAACCGAATACGAACTATACTTACGAGTTTTCACTGCGAGTTGCTTTAGAAAATTTCAGGTTGAAACTTTAAAATGGAGAGAAAGTTTCTAATTGCGTCTGAAAATCTTAAATGTTCGTAAGATATTTACATTGCTAGTGATTTTATAAAGTTACTAATAAACACTTATTAAAGAGTGTTTAAGATTTATTATAATATAAAACATGGCGATTAAAACGAGTGGCGGAGAATTTATTGCCAGTTTTTCTCTTCCGTTCTACGCCCTTGATTTGAGAACTGGCGAAAAAAATTAGAATACATTTTGTATATACGTACATTTCTATTTTTTACGTTCATAAGTGTACATTGTGTTAACGATATGAATAAATGATTTTGAATTTGAATTGTATTGACACTAATAGTATCGAATAGTTAAAGATGTTCTTGTTGATTTAATTTTTAAATAATTGAAGATTGCTAAAAACAGACTTAAAATCTTTTTCAGGTTTAAATAATACTTCTTGAGTTATGATCAATTTTAATCATATTTTATTCTAAACATTAACAAATTTGTGGGGAAAAAATGAAAAATTGTATAAATATTCATATTGTTACGAAGACGGGTCGACTGCAATGTTTCTAGATTTTTCCACTAGTTAGAGAACTTTTCAGCAAGCTGTAATATGATTTCTGACCGTTTCAGGAGAGGGTCAATCACATATTAGAAAATTGTAATTTTCATAATGTTACCCTAGTTTTCAGGAAGCTGAAACCTTTTTTCAGTCGGTTTCAGAACATGTGTAGTCGAGTAGTGCAGTTTTCAGGAGACCCGTTTTCAGGCGTTTTCAGGCCTAGTTATACCCCTTTGGTGAAGGAATATTCTAGACCGAACTTTCTAGGTGTGAGACAAGGACGAAATGATACGAGAGAGAGAGAGAGAAGATCAGAACTTTCTCGAAACTAGACGAGCACTCTGGAACGCCGTACGACAAGGACGGAGCAACGTGCGAAAGAGACAAAGAGTGCGAACGTTCTAGAATTGTGCAATCGCTACTCAGTAGCAAGCCCGCCTAGAAAGTTCTCGAATATTGTTTAGAATTATTCCCAGGGATATATAAGCGAGCCGAAACGCGACTAGTGACTTAGTTTTGAATGCGATTACACGAGAGAAACACCGAAGCGATAAAGTGCGAATAAAGTGAATATAAGTGATAAAGTACTGTGTGAAGTGTGCATAAGTGAAGTATTTAGTGACTGTGTTTTTGTGTGTTATTAGTGAATCTCTGCAATTAATTTTGTGCCCATAAATTCCTCATTGATTTTTTAAGAAATAAACCCTTGAAGAAATCTACGGCATTTTCTATCCGATCCCCTAGCTCGTAACATTTTGGTGTCAGAAGTGGGATAGAAACATGCCAATTACTCCAAGGGAGAATCAAGAGGAGTCTGTGGCAGAGTCTTCAGCTGCGGAGGGAGTGCAGACAAGGGCGCAATCAGCACGCGACGCCGCCCGGCGACAAAGTTTCGATGCGAACCGCGGGATGGGTGAAAGTAACGATGGCAACATCCTCCTTGCTCTGCAGCAAATGATGGAAGCACAGGCACGCCGTCAAGAAGAACAGACACGACAAATTATGGAAGAACAGGCACGCCGTCAGGAAGAACAGGCAAAACAAATGATGGAAGAACAGGCACGCCGTCAAGAAGAACAGGCACGCCGTCAAGACGAACATACACGCCAAATGATGGAAGAACAGGCTCAGACACGTCGCATGTTAGAGGAGCAGGCTCGCCGTATAGGAGAAAAACTTTGTGACCTGAAAATACAGGTAGATGAAAAGATAGAGAATTTGGAATCCAAGCAGGATAAACGTATCCTTGGATTAGAAAATGAAATCCAATGCCTGAAGACCTCTGGTGTTGTCACGACTGTAGCACCACCTGGAAATGTGAAAGTGCCTCCCTTTGATGGTACATCTTCTTGGGGCGCGTACAAGCTTCAATTTGAGACTGTAGCACAGTCAAACGGGTGGACTGACGATCAAGCAGTTACCGCCCTTATTCTGGGATTGCGAGACGAAGCCCTCGCCATATTAGATACCAAGAAAGGTAAGGTGACGTTGAAGCAACTGCTAGATGCCCTGGAATCACGGTATGGAGACGCACATTTAGAGCACGTTTACAGGGCTCAATTGAAAGATAGAATACAGCAGACAAATGAAAGTTTGCAAAAATGGGGACTTGAAATAGAGAAGCTGGTAAGGAAGGCCTACGCATCCTCACCAGATGTTGCAGACAAGATGCTGGTTCAAGCTTTTGTCGACGGTATTCGAGACCGTGAAATTCGAATGGCTGTGAACCTCGGTCACCATAAGGAACTTAAGGATGCTCTTGCCCATGCGTTGGAGGTGGAAGCATTTTGCAAGGATCATCGACCTAACCGCATTAGGGCTGTCACGGAAAAACCAAGTACCCAACGTGGACCCACCTGTTACCTCTGTGGGGAAATAGGGCATATGAGGTTTTCATGCCCTAAAAAAGATCTCAGAGGCGAAATAAAGACTAGACGTGGGGATCCGGAAGCAGCGGGTGTGACTGCCGCTGAACAGCGGCAGGGAAACGAGTAGAAGCCAGGACCACGGGGCGGGTGCTGGCCGGTTCTGTAAGGAAGGCCCCAAAAGTTATGATCACTCAAACTCAGGATGGGAATACCATTGTTATCGACGGAGAAGTAAACGGATGTAGGTGTGAGTTAACCCTTGATACTGGAGCTTCCCGGACAGTAATTAGATACCAACTTCTGAAGTCATTTTACAAAAGCCTTTCTGGTGGAAATGTAGAGCTCCTTACAGCTACTGGTCAGCACATAACCGTTCGAGGGGAAGGTATCGCTACCTTCAAGATTGGGGGAAGATCATACAGACATAAGGTGGTTATTGCTGACATCGTGGATGACTGTATTATCGGTTTAGACTTCATGAAGCATTACAACTGTAAGATTGACTTGAAGAACGGCACGTTCAAGTGTAGAGATGAGGTAGTTTCTCTAAAAGGTAATACATTGAAGGGTGGGTATGACGTCTATAGATCCATCACTGAAAATAGTACAGTCAGTAAACAACGAGATATAGTTCAAGAAGTATTAAAGGACTGTAAGGTAACCTTGTCAAAAGAAGAAATGTTGAAAGCAAAGGAACTATTGAAGTCATTTTCAGACATGTTTGCTACACACGATGGAGATCTAGGCAGGACAGGTGTAGTTAAACATCGAATTGAGACTGGAACCGAAGCACCGATACGTTTGCGACCGCGACGAGTACCTGTCGCATATGAAAAGAATATAGACAAGATGATTGCGGAAATGTCAAATCATAATGTCATTGAATCATCTTCCAGCCCTTGGTGCTCTCCAGTAGTTTTAGTCAAGAAAAAGGATAACAGTTTAAGGTTCTGCGTCGACTACCGTCGTCTTAACGATATCACAAAGAAGGACAGTTATCCCTTACCTAGAATAGATGACACCTTGGATACCTTAAGTGGGGCAAAATGGTTTACAACTTTAGACTTGAAAAGTGGGTACTGGCAGGTGGAGATAGACCCAAGTCATAAAGAGAAGACAGCGTTCTCAACTGGAAAAGGACTATGGCAGTTTAAAGTTATGCCGTTTGGGCTTTGCAATGCGCCTGCTACCTTTGAAAGACTAATGGAGAAAGTACTATCAGGACTGATAGGACAAGCCTGCTTAGTGTACTTGGATGATGTAGTCATCATTGGGAGAAATTTTGAAGATCATATACGGAATCTGCAACGGGTGCTCACCAGACTCCATAAAGCCAACCTGAAATTAAGTCCAAAGAAATGTTTATTTTTTAAAAGAGAAGTGAGCTACTTGGGTCACATTATATCGCAGGACGGAGTTCGAACAGATCCCGAGAAGATAGTTGCGGTGAAGGAATGGCCAGTACCTAAAGATAAAACTGAAGTCCGTGCTTTCTTAGGCTTATGTTCTTACTACCGAAGATTCGTGAAAAATTTCGCGGATATTGCAAAACCTCTTCACAGACTCACCGAAGAGAAGAGAAAATTCACATGGGATGGAGAGTGTGAAGTTGCATTTAATGAGCTCAAGAACCGACTATGTGAGACTCCGATACTAGGCTACCCGGACCATGATGGCGAATATGTGGTAGATACAGATGCCAGTGGAATTGGCATCGGAGGTGTACTATCACAGGTAAAAGGTGAGCACGAGGAAGTAATAGCCTACTTCAGCAAGTCGTTATCGAAACCAGAACGAAACTACTGTGTCACTCGGAGGGAACTACTGGCTGTTGTGAAGACGCTGCAGCATTTCAGTAAATACTTACTAGGTCGCAAGTTCCGTCTTAGAACAGATCATGCTGCATTAAAATGGCTACTTCAGTTCAAGAACCCAGAAGGACAAGTGGCTCGATGGATCGAACAATTGCAAGAGTATGACTTTGCTACTGAACATCGCAAGGGTAGAGCGCACGGGAACGCAGATGCATTGTCTCGTAGGCCATGTGAGGAAGACTGTAAACATTGTACAAGACACGAAGGTAGAGAGGTTGCCAATGTGAGGATACTCAGAACGGATACCATTAGTCCAGATTGGTGTTGTAAATTAATTCAGGAAGAGCAACAACAAGACTCTGACATTAAACCAATTCTGGACTGGATGAAATCTTCAGCTATAAAGCCGCGATGGAATGATGTTGCATCTACTAGCACCACGACCAAGAGTTACTGGGCTCAATGGGATAGCTTAGTTCTCCATAATGGGGTGTTATGTCGTAAATGGGAAAACGCTCGTGGGGATGCATCTCATCTACAGTTAGTTGTGCCAAGAGCCAAGATTCGCAACATATTGGAAATGTTTCATGACGGCTCATCAGGCGGACACTTAGGTGTAAAAAGGACTCTTTTGAAAATTAAAGAGAGATTTTATTGGATACATTGCCGCGAAGATGTAGAAGACTGGATTCGGAAATGTAAAGCTTGTGCAGCTGTTAAAGGCCCACAGTCGAGAACTAGAGCGAGTATGAAGAAATACAATGTCGGAGCTCCATGGGAGAGGATAGCAGTTGACATAGCTGGACCATTTCCGTTAACAGAAAAAGGAAATAAGTACATCATGGTTGTTATGGATTATTTTACGAAGTGGCCCGAAGTATTCCCTATTCCCAATCAAGAGGCAGTTACAGTAGCTGAGATACTTGTAAATGACGTATTCTCTAGATTTGGAGTACCTTTGGAAATGCACAGTGATCAGGGAAGAAATTTTGAGTCTCTACTATTTAAAGAATTGTGCCGATTAATGGGAATTCATAAGACGCGGACTACTCCATATCACCCACAGTCAGATGGAATGGTGGAACGCTTCAATCAAACTTTGGAAAGGCACTTGGCAAAACTGGTGGACAACCATCAAAAAGACTGGGACAAGTATATTCCATTATTTCTAATGTCATACCGGTCTGCGGTTCATGAAACCACAAATGTTACTCCTGCTTTAGCCATGTTTGGGAGACAACTTAGATTACCAGCGGATATTGTAACTGGGCGACCACCTGACACACCGGAGAGTGTTACAGAATATGCTGCGGATCTGCGTAATAAACTGGACGAAATCCATGAACACGTACGAGCATCACAAAGTAAAATAAGTGAGACTACGAAGATTAGGTATGACAGAAAGACGAATCACATAGAATTTAAAGAAGGCTCGCAAGTATGGCTCCATAACCCAACAAAACGAAAAGGCAAATCACCAAAGCTTCAAGCTGACTGGGATGGTCCATACACGATAGTCACGAAGATAAATGACGTTACCTATCGCATAAAGAAAGTGGGTGGTTTAAGGAGCAAACCGAAAGTCGTTCACATAAATCGATTGGCTCCCTATAAAGGATGTAATGATGCTCGGGACGAGCATGTCTAAGGAAGGGGTAGTGTTACGAAGACGGGTCGACTGCAATGTTTCTAGATTTTTCCACTAGTTAGAGAACTTTTCAGCAAGCTGTAATATGATTTCTGACCGTTTCAGGAGAGGGTCAATCACATATTAGAAAATTGTAATTTTCATAATGTTACCCTAGTTTTCAGGAAGCTGAAACCTTTTTTCAGTCGGTTTCAGAACATGTGTAGTCGAGTAGTGCAGTTTTCAGGAGACCCGTTTTCAGGCGTTTTCAGGCCTAGTTATACCCCTTTGGTGAAGGAATATTCTAGACCGAACTTTCTAGGTGTGAGACAAGGACGAAATGATACGAGAGAGAGAGAGAGAAGATCAGAACTTTCTCGAAACTAGACGAGCACTCTGGAACGCCGTACGACAAGGACGGAGCAACGTGCGAAAGAGACAAAGAGTGCGAACGTTCTAGAATTGTGCAATCGCTACTCAGTAGCAAGCCCGCCTAGAAAGTTCTCGAATATTGTTTAGAATTATTCCCAGGGATATATAAGCGAGCCGAAACGCGACTAGTGACTTAGTTTTGAATGCGATTACACGAGAGAAACACCGAAGCGATAAAGTGCGAATAAAGTGAATATAAGTGATAAAGTACTGTGTGAAGTGTGCATAAGTGAAGTATTTAGTGACTGTGTTTTTGTGTGTTATTAGTGAATCTCTGCAATTAATTTTGTGCCCATAAATTCCTCATTGATTTTTTAAGAAATAAACCCTTGAAGAAATCTACGGCATTTTCTATCCGATCCCCTAGCTCGTAACAATATGATTACGCTTAGTAAAAATTCTGCTTCTATTTTCTGGATTTTTTATAAGGAGATT
The DNA here is from genome assembly GCF_905147105.1 of Pieris brassicae. Classification (NCBI taxonomy): domain Eukaryota; kingdom Metazoa; phylum Arthropoda; class Insecta; order Lepidoptera; family Pieridae; genus Pieris; species Pieris brassicae. The sequence continues at coordinate 17,376,526 of NC_059669.1, read as the reverse complement.
GTTCTTTTTACTCTGAAACAATAGCTGTTTCTGGGAATCTTACCCAAACTTCCAGGACATATCAATAGCGAAGAGTGTAAGTAATAAGACTAGCACATATTCAAATTTCTTTGAAAATAATAATTTCTATTCGTTATTTCACTAAAAATAATTTAATTCAAGAACTTTTATGAACTTTTAATTAATGAATTACAAGTTGTATGCAAATTATTAATATTATGCGACTTAATTGCATACTTGAAAATATAAATGACCAGATGAATAAAAATGACGTAAATCATTTAATGTGAAACCAACTTTTTACGAACAGGCTAGTTGGTGCCTGGGACTTTCCCTGTTGTACTCAGATATAGAGAAAACAAATAAATATTTTTGAACCAACAAATTTATTTGTTTATTAAAACTTCGTTGCATTACAATATAAAAATTTAACATAATTAAATTAAAAGGAGGGCAACTGGCAATCTTATCGCTATCGAGCGATATATTCCAGGCAACCACTATGAGAAAAAATAAGTAAGGTAGGCAAGAAATGCGAATATAGTTATTAAGACAAAACCAAACGGGAACAAAAACAAACTAGGCTAAAACCTTTTTTAGCTTAGTTTGTTTTTGTGCCCGTGAAAAATAAGAAGTGCACATGAATTACGATAATTTAAGATCAGTCTCACGTCAGTTAGTAGTTATTACGAAAGTTCGGGATACGATGTGGACAGGTAATGTTCATATGGTAAAGGTAATATATGTGCAGCATATCTATCCTATTACTAATTAATTAATTCCAACACACAAATATACAGTATTTAAAATCTTCTTAAAATACAAAGTAATCATTATAATTAAAACTTAAATATAAAATAAAACAAATTTGTAAACATTGGTCCCTGTGCAAGGTACCCAAGGTACACTGGGTACCTTGGCCCTGGGTACTGGCATCATTTACTGGCTGTATTGTGTACTTATTCGTTGAGCGAGGAAATTACCAGCTCCGGAATTATCTAGCCGGCGTCGACTTAAATTTCCAATCCAAAGGGGAAAAGAATAAAGTTGGAAGAAAGGCTAAAAATCAATTTTTTCCTATTACTTATTATATAATGAAAAGTAAATTATATTTGTTGAAGTAATAAACAAGCAGAAGATAATCTAGCTGACATTTGTAAAATATAAAATCAATCATACTCAATCAAAAATATAAATAACATACACTGCATTCAGAATATTTAGTTTCAATGTCAAGAACTTGTTTTGAGTATTGACTAGGATTATTCAAATACATTTTTCGACTCCGATACGGCCATTTTCGACATTGAATAGAATTCAGTAGTGCAACGTATTGAATGTTTCGATCTTTGACCGGCGATGCAATCTGTGTGATGAGCTTGCATATTTGTCTACTAAGTTTAATGAGAATTGCTTTAAAGTTAACTATAGCAAGCAAATAGAATTTGTTCTCTGTGAAATAAGTAAATATAATTACCGTTTTAAATAAACACGATAAAGCCTTAAAACTATTTGCGACTATTAGCTGTAGACATTCCGTTTAGCGAGCATAAACTAATTCCAAAGCCGAGGAAAAAAGCAAATTAAAACTTCTTTAATTACTTTTATTCAAAACGGTAATAACGTTTTTTAAAGGTCTGATTTTTTTCACAGCCTTTGTACTAATCTTAAACAGTTTCTTAATAAACTATTTGTTTATGGATCAATGGATCATACTGTGATATAGCTTTCAACTTTTGTTTAGACATATAAAAACACTTACTTATAAAACCTTAAAGTTATCGTGGTGCAATAACAGGACTGTTCAATGTAGATATAATTTGTATATATTAAGTGCGAATGTCATACATAATATAATATACACATCCTTTTTGAAAGTGTAATGGTAATTTGTTTTTATGTTTTCCGTAATCATATGATATTTTGAATAATAGATTGTAACTTACATTGTAAAAAATATTATAATATAGATAAATACATCTAGTTCGGCTTTAGATATTTATTGAGGAATGAATTCGGGTCACTTGACGGAATTGTATAGCTAACCGTAGCATTATCGTAGCTCGTGTATAAAGGTTTCATTGCAGTGGGTCCAAGTAATGATTATTGTTCTAAGGATTTGATCTTACGTCTAATGTTAGCTCTTTTCGTGGATTGAGTAGCCTTTTGTAAGGATCTACATTATCTTTGTTTTTACTTTGAAGTTACTTACGGTATCAATAATTTTTTATACTGTTATAATGTTATGAATAAGTACATTATGTTTAAGTGCCCTATGCCTCACTATTAGGCTACGAGACCTATTGCTAAATTTAGACTAGACTATTATCGTGTTTGTGAAACTTAATTGTCACAGAGCACTTAATTTAATGCGTCTTTAAAGAAATACTGTTGGGCCTCGAAAACTGATTATGGCCTAAGATCCGACTACTAGAATCGGCAACTATCTGTTTTTTTTCATGAAATTAATTTTAAATAAATGTTGAGGGAGCATGCAATGGCCTATCCATCCTAACCTGCCTATAAAAATATCAACAATCATTTTTGGATAAATTAATTGCTGTAACTATATTTTTTGTCTAATCATTTTAAAGAAAAAGATGTTGAATAGAAAATAAAATGGTTGTTAGGGTTGCAAGGTGTAACAAGTATTTTTTGTTAATTATTTAGTCATTCCTTTAATTTAAATTTAATAGAAAAAATAAATTGTATATTTCCTGTTTACGATAATCCATGGTTGCCTGTTAAAAATGGTAAGCTGAGGTTGCCATGGCTTCAATTAAATTTTCGCTCCAGTTAAGAGTGCGAGAGAAAAGATGCCCGGGTTGGAACGTGCTATAAACAAGATTATAATGTTTTGTGGATGTATTTCTAGTATTATTTTATTTGTATTTATGAAGTACACATTTTTCAGTATAATGAATTTTTTTACGAGTTTACTACTTTTTAAAGTTTTCTACGGAATCTTTAAAGCACATTAATGTTGTTTTATTTAATAATTCCATGTTCATTTACAACTTTCAGTTTTTTCGTTAAGAACTAGTTAGTTTATTTTTTCTTGTCTAAACTTCGCGTTTTAACTATAAATATTGCAAAATCTATAGTTTATTTAAACATTATTTCAATTATAATTTGTACCACAAAAAAGGTTTCCCATATTAGACATTAGTCTTGTCACAGAATGACACTTAAATTTCATATAAATACTTATATATTTTAATTTAACAACAATAAATGTTTGCGCCATTTGTACACAGATATTAAAATAATTCATTTTTAACGGGAGTTAATTAAGTACACAAAAATATTCTCGTCGCACACGACGTTTAATTTACAAAGAAATGCAAAAAATTTAACGAATAATTAAAACTTGCCGTGATTGTCATTTAAAAATTTGTGAATTTTAAATTTCTTACTTGTAAAAAATATTGTAGTTATGAAAGTATTGCATTCTTTTTGATTTATTGTTACTTTACTCTTTGTGCTCTATTGGACAGTGGTCTTTAGTGTTGTTGGTTTATCCCTTTTTTTTAATGCACGTAAGTTGGCTGGCGTTATCTTGTGTGATTCTCGACCAGTCCACCACTGACAGGCTGGCACGAAAGCCCCAGAGGTTAAGTTCAAGAAGTTGTATATATCCTTAGCGACCGTAATAACTTTGTTAGTTTGTTTCAGGTCATGTCACGTCACAATTTGAAGCCGTAGAATGTAGGCTACAATCCCAAAAATAGTTTAATTTAGACTGTACAAAAAGATAATATACTGTTAAGTAGCCGATTAGTCAAAGATGTAATTCCCTAGTAATGTTGAAGCTTTTAGTATGTAAAAGATGATGGGGCGATAGGTTTGATTGTGATTAGTTAACTGCATATCCCCTTCAATACCTTTTTGACCTATCTGCTAACACAAATACGGGTAACATCACTCCGTTTGCCTACCGCAAAAGCACACACCCCGATACAATGGTAACTTTTAGCCTATTGTTTTATCTCACCACCGAGGATTTCTGTTGTAGTTTCATAACTTGACTTCATAAAGCAACTGTAGCCCTGGCAAGAGGGTAATAATCGCTTATACTATGGTGTGAAAAATATTTAATTACACCATAGTATAAGCGAACCTGATTCTCGGAATAAAAGAGCATGTTCTCGAAATGTTACATCTGACTGAACCTTTCTAAGTGCCTGTGAGGATTACTATTTCCTCGCGTACGTGACGTCGAAAGATACGTGGGCTACGTTGTGCCAGAGATTGATAACAACAGTCGGGATTTTAGGGTTAATTTATTATCCTCATGTGATTGAATTTATTCTTTAATCTATCTAGTGATGTCCACAATTTTATCTATGTTAGTGAAAATATAATGTGTTTAAATGAGTTGTAAAAACTGAATAAAATACTATAAGTCCGGTCAATTTAGACCAAAAAAAGAGAGTGAAGGTACATTAAATCCCAACAAGCTGCAAATCAGTAAAATTGTTCAAAATACAATTATAAATAATATTGAAAGATTTCCCATCATTACACGGGGTATGGAATTTTTTATTCAATGTCAAAGGTCAAAAAAAAATATGATCTACATTTTGTCTATGGTACTTTTATGATAAAACTTACCGTTTTGCTGCAAATCGTAAAAAACTATTTTTTTTGACCTTTGACATTGATTTAAAAATTTCCATACACGGAAATGATGGTGAACTTTTAAATATTATTTATAATTATGTTTCGAAAAATTTTACTGATTACTTTATGTACCTTCGAATGTCTAAATTGACCGGGCTATATAGGAACGACGTTTTTATTTGTATTTCTCCGAATTTTTTGGTCCATTAAGTCCGTCAAATTTCCTAATTCACTGTTACGTGACACATTTTTATATAAATATTTAGGGCTGATTATGGTAATGTTTACAGTTAGATCCTTTAATGAAAAGTTAAAATAATATACATTCCTATAGCTAATAACTTGTGCCTGTAATATTATGATTTATGGGATTAAGACGAAGACAGTTCTTACGATATTCATCTTCAATGAACATGTAAGTCCCGCTAAACGATCTAAAACATCGTTGGCTTGTTATATTTTGTTTTAGTATACTCTAAACCTATCGGATGTCATATGTATTAACACAAACATATATAAAATTCATAAGATTGGGCAATAATAATAAATTATATAATTCATTAAGAAAACACTTTTTAAACGGATTGAAGCCATGTATTATTATTATAAAGTTATAATTATTTACATAATTTTAAATTAAAAAATTTCCGACGTTTCATGCTTGCATGCTTTACAGCGTCCGTGGTCACGGTAACAAAAGACAATATAATATAATTCATATCATTCTAATCTTCTCTATATTATAACATTCTCGTGTCACAATGATCGTTCCCATACTCCTCCGAAACGGCTCGACCGATTCTATTATATATGTCACTCTTTAGCTTAAAGCCTCAGATTATTTAGCATATACAGTAAGTCTTAGAATCGGCTACTATCTATATTTTAAACCCCTAAGTGATAAGGGGTGTCCACACAAAATTTTATTTTTTTCATTTCTTTACATACAAAATAAATACATACTGTACATACAAAATACATACAACCCTAGACACCCCTCTACGATCAACCCCTTTTCTATTATAGTAGATAGTTGTTTTTATTGAACTAAAAAAATGTTTCCTATACATAATATACATGGCAAAACGACGTTTAGTTAGGCGGGTCAGCTAGAAAAAATAGTATCCATCAATATTCATTATGAAATAAAAAATATATGTGTCTAGTGATTAAATTAATGTATTGCATAAAGTTATTCGACTAATTAACTAATGAGGATAATATTACACCCAAACGTAATAGTCTTCTCGTTAAATATACTTTAGGCTAAAGAGTGACATATATAATCGTACTAAATTAGTAGAGCGTTCAATCCGCAGTAATTAAGCCTAAAGTACCTCCATTTAAATAAAAGCTTTCCAACTGCTCTCAAATAAATTCAATAGAGCCTTTATTAGTTGAAATTCGAGCCTTCTTTTATGACAAACTATTTGTAAATTTTGTGCTTTCCTGCAAAAATGTACCGGTACGATGTTTGTATGTTAAATTATTTTATTATAGAGTGTCTCCCATAGCTCGTCACAGATAAAGATTAGACAATCATACAATGAGACATTGAAAATCCAATCGAAGGTTTAATTGTAAATGATTTAATATACCACTATATAGCACAGACTATATCAGGATTGTCTAAAGAACTATTCAACGAAGAGAGGCCGACCAATCCCTTACCGTGCGGCTTAATCCCTTGACGATGCGTAGAGATTTGGGTTCTCTCTGATTTTTCTACCGGATTTACCACGGAGAGTGTTCAAAGAAGTTCGTATTAATACCTGCAGCTGAGTTTCATCATGGGACGTCGAGGCAGAATACGAAATTCCACCTGTATAGCCTCGACATCCATCGTTCTACACTGACCGTTATTTACCCAGTTTTTGCCGCGCACTACCACTATGAACCCCTTTTAATATGTGATGATAATTCTGTAGGATTCCGGGTTTGTTAATTAAAAACGTCGACACGGGAGCTAACAAAAAAACCAGTAAATAATTTTGTTGAATCTAGAGTTATATAGTTTAAGTAGTAGGATTAAATATATATATTAGTTAATTATTAATCATCGCATAATTGAAGCCCAAAATGAGCCCTTTAGTTTTTACCACACTCATAAATTGTAATGTCGAATAATATAAGTGTCACTTAGATTGAAGAACTCTTTATAAGTCAAGTTAGTTTCGTGTTGATCTAGCGTCGCAACTACCCCTAATTTTATCTTTGTTTTGTCTTTATGACGTACAATCAAGCTTCAAACAAAGTTTTTTTACTTTACATATACATATTTACCACAACCATCACCGAACTTAACTCTAGTCACAATTTTTTTCAAACTATCTTTTGCTATTAGTCCTCACGTCATTATAATTTGTATTAAGTAAAGTTATCTTTCTCTTTTCATCATACGCAAACATAAATACAGAAAGAGACGAAGGAGTAGGTACTTTCTTACGTACATTTATATTGTTTTCTTATTCTAAAACGTAATCGTAATTTTAATTAGTAATATTAGGTATAATCAGTAGATATGTTGATGTGTTTAGCGATACCAATACAGCAATCACTATAAGAACAATTATGATATAAAACAATTCCATACATTAAAATGCCATAAAAATTGTTCTTCAGTTGGTTGTTTGAAAAGGCAGATTTAGAAATTAAAAGTTCAGACTTTACTTCAACAATTGAATAATTTTTCCTTCGAGAATTCGGTAAGTGGTTTAAATGTTCAAAAGAAAGAGATTATAAGCTTTTGTTCAAGTTGAAAAATTTCCTTTTCATGATAATTTTTTTCATTACATCGATTGAATTAAAAAGATTTAGCTTAATTTACATAGATAACATTATTACTTACTACATTCATTTTATCATTGTCGAAATAGATTGCAGTTTTGTAAATGATTGTATAAATTAAGGGTTTCTTAAAAAATCTATTCAATAAAAACAAACACATTATATTCCTTATAAGTCGTTTAAAAATGACATTGTTTCTAATCTTATTTAACAGCTCAAAGCATAAACTAAGAGGAACGACGTTATTGAGTATATAGAGGATGTATATGATTAATACTGATAATTATTAGCTGCAAAGCAGTCTCCTAATGCATAAGTTATGCACATAGATTATTTGTGGTGAGGCGTGCGGTATATGGTTGTACATATTTGGGTTTATGACGCCTGAATGTTATGAACTAGTACTTTGTTTATATACTATATAATTTATTAAAAGCTTATATGTTATGCTCTTTACTACAAGTATAGTTTTAGTGTGAAAGTCCGTTCCGGTAAAGATTTGTGTGTTATATCAACTTCGATAAAAACTAGAATAAATCACATTCGGGGAATATCTTCGCGATCGAGAACTAACCTGTCTTTTTACACGCACAGTAAGCAATAAATAAATGTTTTGTTACATTAAAAAAAAAGCAGATAAAAGGAAAAAAATTCTATCTGTTTCATGATCATAAATATAATAGGTGATAAACCTCCGTTGCCTGACGCACACCGTCGGCAAGCGCGGTTTCTTACTGAGCTTTTCTTTATCCCTTCGAGCGAATGTTAATTGCGCACGGAAACAGCAGCCAGGGTTCGAACCTTCGATCTCAGGGATAAGAGACTTATAATAATCACAAATAGACACGTTGCACAGAGTATTCCACATATAGGTTATTTCAAACATAAACCACATTCGGTGAGCACTCGGAAGCTCAAATCTCTCGTGATTGAATCTAGCGGATTGCATATTCAATTGCTATTTGAAGTTTAATATTTCAACAGTTCTCGGATTTTGGACCGATTTGAAGTGTATGTCTCTATTAGAACATGAAACTTTAGAGTTTCTGTGTCTGGACGTGCTGATCTTACGAAATAGCTTTTTCTTTACGCTTGGGTTGAATTAATGATCTACGAAACAGCAGAGCAGGGCTAGTTTTGTTCAATTCTACTGATATTATGCATATTAAAATTTAAATTCTTCAACCAAGCCAACTTCATGTTAATACTATTGAAATATAATGCATTACAAGTCACAATTTTTTTACAGTTATCAATATCTCGATAAAGATAATGTATTATTGACGATCGAAAGAAACGTCTTTCGCATCTAAGCATCGTAAGTTAGCACGAAATTTCCCATCCCGTCAACTGTCAAATCCTCTATGTGACATAAGGTGACGTAGCAAGGACGCCATTTCCCTCTAACAATATTGTCAATTTACATACATTGTCTACATGTCATACGATGACAGCTGTCAGATTTATGTCATCGTTTACACATATGACATTGCTGTTCACTTAAAGTGGAGTTTGATATATACACAAACAAAGTCATATTGCTAGCTATAAATTATATCAAAGCAGGAACTATAAATACCAGTAGTTATTCAGATATAACGTTCATAAACAATAAACACGCCTTTGGAGGCACAATTTATTTCTTTGTTTGGGAAAAACTTTGCGGTTGTTTAAAAACTTCCGTCTCTTGTTTACAGAGACAAGTTTTATGAAGTATGTGCTATCAAAGTTGTTTACTTAGTACATGATAAATTATTCTTTTAATTTATATTTGTTTTTTGTCGTTATTCAAAGTTTTGAGTTTATTTCTTTATTATTTCGGAGCACGCACTGTGTTTTTATTTTGCGTCTTTATTTTTTATTTGTACATAAAAAGTAACTAACACATATATGTGTATGTTTATTTACATATATACCACTGGCTACAACCTTTTAAGAACATGACTCAGATTTCTGTATCTGTTTAGTGATCATTTGTTTTTTTTTAATAGGCAAGTAGGTGATAGCTTTCTGAGTGACACGTTATCGACTTTTTGATCTATGTTTTCCTTTAGTGTACGAGTGACTATTAAATGCGCACATAGACAGAAAGTCCATATGTTTATGCACAGCCGGGATTTAACCTAACCCTCAGGGAAGTAAGTCGCACGCTGAAGCCACTTGGCAAATAATGCTCTATTTCATTCCGCCGAAATATATATGTTTAAAAGAAATTGTATTTCTCTATATATTAAACATTTACATAAATTATACTCACAAGGAATAAGATTTATGAATGCCAACTATGCTTAAACAGAAACTACCTTTAAATATTATTTCATGTGTATTGCATATGTACCAATTCGATTTAGGGTCCTTCAAGAAAGGACGTAGCAATTCTTAAAAGGCCGGCAACGCATTTATGAGCCCTCTGGCATTGAGAGTGTCCATGGGCGGAGGTATCACTTAACATCAGATGAGACTCATGCCCGTTTCCCCCGTTCTATATAAATATATATATGTACTGCCGTCAAATTAGATCTGATCTAAGCACGGCACTAAGCCTGTTTGATTAGGATTTGCGGTTTTAGTTTAGTTATAATTTAGGTCATATTGCAATTATACCTTTATTGTGTCTGTGGCTTATTAGTTTAGCTCTAAGGCTAAAGTTATTAAAACTATTGCTAGTGCACTACCAGGTAGAACTGATTGGATATGATGTCGTTTCAGTTTCAGTTTTGTGACTATTACTGTGTTGTGGTATAAACTCAAATAAGAAATTGATAATGAATTCAAGCTCCAACACCAATTTTAAAATATAATAAACATCATCTCATCAAATCATACTCATCAAATGATGAACACAATATATCTTCAATATATACGTAAGATCCCGAATAATACATCGTTTTACAGTCAGGCAATTAAACAAATTCGTTTCAAACGTACATGAGTACGAATAGGAATAAAATGCGTTTGTAGCGTGAAGTTAGCAAAACCTGTTTCGCATACGACGGGTGTCCATTACGCACATAATAAAGTAGGACCGGAAGGGTTGGTCGTAAATCTTCGTAAACACTTGCTGGGTTACATCTAAATTCGGCATTGTTTCAAGTCGGTACGCTTTGTGTATATTTTAACACCCTCTAGAATTTTTATCTATTATAATACGATTTGTTTATAACCCGAAGTAACAGTAAGCATTATAACCACCTATCTTAGACTTGTATTGATGTTTACGTTTATTACTCGAGATAATAAGATAGCTGAAAAATATTAATTTCCACAGTGTTATGTTCCATTTTCAAACTTGAAGCTTTAAAACTTCCTGAGCGTTCCAGTAATGCAAGAACTTCTAACAATTGAGAGAAAAGTTTAACCAACTTTAGTCAGGATTGTCCGTATATTTGTGCTTATCAATTAAAGTTAGTATTTATCTTTGATATACATAATGTTACCAACATTTCATGGAATTACGTATACAAGTCTATAGGGTTGTACCAAGAACCAGTTAATAGGTAAAATATGGAAGCTTGCAAGCAACTGCTTTGCCGATCGTTTAAGAATAAGGACGCTCTTTCTCTTGAAGGTCAATTTGGTTCAGTTCCGGTCAAAACTTTGGAGGATAGGTGGTTCCACTTTCTAAAGCGGTAAATATAAAACAAACGATAGAATTATTTAAAAAAAACGTGTTAATGGGAATAACTATAAAACAGACCTACAATGGTCTTGTAACAGATACTCTGCTCGGTATAGTATCCAAAATAATGATTTTCTGTCTACTTACAGCAACACGAGTATACACTTTCTTAGATAAAAAGCTCACTAAACGTCTATATTAGTTGATGATATCACGATTGAGTTGGTTACAATGGAGTAACTGGACGCCCGAAGCTTCAGAAACTAGGTCATATTTGTGAAGTGACACTTACCACAAGAAAATCGAGTTCGATCTCGCTTTAAGCAAGATATAAAGAGGAACAAACATTTATTGTGACATAGTGTTGCCAAAATATATCGCTTTTTGTACGAAATGTTGCTTTTATCTTTAGTTTGTTTTTCTGATGGGTTGTTTTTTCCGATGCTTTGAATTATAAATCTGGAGGACAATTTATGTAGGTCAATTCTATATATATGTTTCGATTTGTATAAATTGAAAGAATACTTAACGAAACTAGATGCTTACATTCAGCAAAATTCAAAGTAATAATTGTGAATAGTTTTAGTTATACTCGTTAATATGTATATTTATTTACTATATTAAAAAGTTAACAATTATTGTAGTTATTTAATTAAAGTTATTTAAATACATATTGTTTTTTTTGGGATTCACCGCTGGCCCTCACTTAATTCGTCATTGCTCTATTTGTTTTTATAAAGAATAATAATATCTACGGAAGAAATAAATAAACAACACTTAGGCAGTGCTAGGAAATCTCAGTTAAAATGCAAATGTACTTAACCTAGATAAATAATTCCTAACAATAAGTATCATCCAGTCTTTCGTTTACTCGAAAGGTCAATTTCAATTCAGGAGTGATTTTTAAGCTTTGCATTTGCATACTAAGGGAACTTTTACTATTCAAAAAGGAATTGAGGGAATAATAAAAAGGGAATTGTGAAAAAGACCCGACTAATTAATTTGTAATAACGAAATATACAAATGTTTTCAGATAATTGGTAAGGCATAATGTGTAGGGCCTCCAAATTGTGGCACAAAGCAAAATGACGATGATATGATACCTTGAATCACGCTACTAAAGTGCTTCCGCTGAGCATTTAAATAACATCTAGACCTCAATAACTGGAGCTTTCGGGCCGGCCAGTTATTAGACATGTCGAAAACATTCCCCGTTAATTAGAGAAATAATACACCTTGCCTTCCTCCACACGTGTATCGATTCCCAGAGAAGATATAATTTCTAGGAGGGCTTTGAACACATTATCACGAGGGCTTATTATAATAATTATCAAAATATATATTTGCTGTACATTTAACTATAAGGTTCTATTAAGCGGCTAAATGCAATATTTAAACATACAAGGGTTGAGTTATGTGTGTGTGGTGTGTAAAGATTTAATTTCAAATAAATATTATGATTATGTTAATATTGATAGACCACATATTCTTTATTTTAATTTCAAATTCATATATAAAAAGAGAATTTACAAATTCCTACTGCATATCATAATAATTCAAAATTATTTATTCTTTTAGGTTCCACAATGTACTACACTTATGAACGTCTATAAAGAAATACATTTTAAATGCTCCCAATTTTACATTTACCGCCAGTTCTCAAATCAAGGCCGTAGAACGGAAGAGAAGAACTGGCAGTAAACTCTCTGCCGCTCTTTTTAACCGCCATGTTTTTGTTTTACTAAATGGTTGTAAGAAGCTTCAACCTTTACCACCACCATGTTCCACATGACATATTTGAGTAATTAACTATAATAATAGAAATAATATATATTTCCGCATTTTAGTATGTATAAACATGTAATAAATACTATTTGTATCATTAAAAGTGTAAATTTTAAAGAGGATAATTCCAAATACAAATTAGGAAAATGTGTGATTTTTATTTATTTTTCGTAGATGCTTTAGATAAATGTAAAAAAAACTTTTAGAATGTTGTGAATTTCTAAAATTCGAAGAAACTTTTTCCCCAACTTTATATATAAACGAAAAAAAAAATCAGCAAATCAGCAATAGGCCTGGTGAAATAGGAGCACGCTCTACCACTTTCGTGGTACCAACACGCAAATTATATAAATAATACACGATAAAATAAAAAAGTTTTAAAAGTTCAGGCACCAAGTTTCTGACAGTACATTTAACACTGGCAGCATGTATTGCATAACTTAATCGTTGCGCTAGGAAAGCACCAGCTCTGGGGTCACCAGTACTATCTACTAGGCGCCAACTTAAATCTTTAATTAGACCCTGTTACACTTAAACCTCACGCCTCAAGAGAGTCCAAAGGGAACAAATCAAAGTTGGAGGAAATAATATTTTCCGCGAGATTTTGTGCAGAAATAAAATATGTTTATTATGAAATATAAGATACAGGTATCACTTATTCCACATCATTAAATTTCTATTGCAGACATTCCTACTCATCGGCAAAGAAGACAGAAGGTGGAGGCCGTGAGAAAAAGCTGGCGTAAAAATAGAAAAATGAAATAATATAAAAATATAATCATTCTATTTTTCGACTATACGAACACAGAATATTAAAACATACTATCAAATAATAATTACGTACTGAACGGCCCGATCGCTTATAAGTGATTGCCTTTAGTAAACCCGAATATTCTCATAAAAACCTCTCCCTGAAAAATTAAAAAAATTTCAGAGCTACAATGTCGCTTGTTCCACCTGGAGGCACGGACTCCCCAAGTCCACGTCGCGCGGTCAGCCCCCTCTTGGAGTCCCGAAGACCGCACTGTACCCTTGCGTGTGACTACTGCGCAGCTATACTGGAAGATAAGTTCAGGCGTAAGTGGTTATATTAATTACGATATTAATGAAACCTTTTTTCTATAAATAAAATTAATAACTAATGTGTCTAGTAGTGGAACGGAAATAATAATAAGAAAATTGTTTTAATCATGTTCATGGAAGTATTGTTAAATATTTTAATATACATAGTAATGTTTGTCTTCGTGGTTAGGTATGGCTCGACTGAGGGTCCTTCTAGAAAAGAGCTTACCAAATCGTAAAAGGCCGGCAACGCACTTGCGATCCTTCTGGCAATGTAAGTGTCCATGGGCGGCGGGCACATAACATCAGATGAGTTCTCTCCTGCCCGTTTGCCTCCTATTGCATACAACAATTTAAACAAATGTTTTACGTATTATGAACAATACGTCTTTTCAAATAGAATTTTATGAACAGCTACGAGAATTAATAGAAAACAATTTTGTATGTCACTTACACTAGATATGCGAAAAGTGAAAAATAGTTTCGTTAAAATATACATTTCAGAACCATTTTAATAGAGTCTACCTTTTTATTTACAAGTTTTGTGTATTTATTGTACCTACTGTAAATTAAATATAACGCATTTACTAATCCGATCCCTAAAATATAAATAATACACAGTTTTGCAACCAACAAATCGAAATGCATTATGACTTAGACTAATCAGTAGCTTTTATGCCCCTCTGAGCCAATAAATCCATAAAAATGATTGTGTCGTTGAGTAATAAACCCAGGATATACAGCAGACTACCTAATGAGTAATACGCTACGAAATCAAAGAGATTAACTTTAGAAATTTTAAAGTGATATTTAAGTTAATTTTGAAAATACATTTGCTAAAAATTCCTGTTAATATTAACTATTTTTCGGTTAGTATCATATTATTAAAAAAAATTTATGCCTGCCGTATATTTCGTGGAAGTAGTTGCGTTATGCAATAAATTAACTCCTGAAAATTAAGTAAACTTGTTTCGCAGAACTATCACTTGATTTGTTACAATTGGAACGTATCTGTAAATTATCTTTTAATTTATAAAAATTGTAGTTTGATCACTTGTAAATGTAAAAACAAATATTAGGTATCAAATTGGCGTTTTGTCGTACTGGCTACTTTGACCTCAAATACCTCCTCTTTGGTTAGGAATTTCAAATTCAAATTTGTACAGCTATTTACTCATGTATTTGTGCTTCGATGACCGTCATTCATTTGTTTTTTTCTTCTGTTTTTTTTCTGTTTGCCTCACTCATTTTACAAAATGGAAAACTTAAAGTATCGCATTATTTACGAGTACGAGTTCCGCCGTGGCACTAGTGCTGCGGAAACGACTCGAAGGGTGAATGATGTGTAAGGCGGTCATGTTGCAAAAGAAAATACAGTTCGTTTTTGGTTCCAACGTTTTCGTTCTGGAAATTTCGACCTGCAGAACAAGCCCCGTGGTCGGCCTGTGACCCAAGTTGATAATGAAGTATTGAAGGCTATTGTAGAAGCGGATCCATCGCAAACCACGTCCGAGTTAGCTACAGGCTGCGGTGTTAGTGATAAAACTGTTTTAATTCACTTGAAGCAAATTGGGAAGATTAAAAAGCTTGAAAGGTGGGTACCTCACGAATTGACTGAAGCAAACGCAAAGCAAACGACTTCTGCGTTACATTACTGAATCGGCACAATAATGAAGGTATTTTAAACCGAATCATTACCTGTGATGAAAAATGGATTCTTTACGATAATCGGAAGCACTCAGCGCAATGGTTGGATCCTGGCCAGCCAGCCAAATCCTGCCCCAAGTGAAAATTAACCCCAAAAAAGTTACTTGTAAGCGTTTGGTTGACTAGTGCCGGTATTGTTCATTGTAGTTTTCTCAAATCTGGCCAGACTATTACGGCTGATGTCTATTGTCAGCAATTGCAAACCATGATGGAAAAGCTAGCGGCTAAACAACCTAGGCTGGTCAATCGCTCCACGCCACTGTTACTTCACGACAACGCTAGACCACACACTGCACAACAGACGGCTACCAAATTAGAAGAGCTTGAATTGGAATGTCAAAGACATCCTCCGTACTCCCCGGACCTTGCTCCAACAGATTACCATTTTATTTCGAAATTTTGGACAACTGCTTGCAACGGAAAAAAATTTACTCTGATGGGGCAGTCCAAATCGCCTTCACAGATTTTATTGATTCCCGTCCGACTGGTTTTTTTTAGTAAAGGGATCAATGAACTACCTATGAGATGGCAAAAGTGTATAGAAAACTCATTTATTCATACTTTGATTAATTAAATATATTATATTTAAAAATATTCGACTTTTCGTTCCTCCCATACAAAACGCCAATTTCATATGTAAGGACCTAATATATACAATTTTGTATAATTCAGTATAAAGCGAATATTGTTTAGTAAAGACAATTTAACTGTAAAAGTAGTTAAAACTTAGTTACCTTTTTTGTAACTCAATTTGTGTACCCTTTTTTGTTTATGCGGAAACAGGCTTTGTAAAACAGGAAGTTACAGGCGCAGGAAGTAATAGGGTAAATCTAATGTATTGAAGAAAATTTGTTGGGACGCATTTCCTCATATTCAATTGTTTTATTACATGTTATCATTAATATCTTTCTTGTTCGGCCTATAAGAACATTGGTTTCTTAGGTAATGCAGATATGCGCAACAGAGGCACTTCACCACTGTCAGCGTCGCCAAGACAGTCGCTTACAGGCGAACCACCCTGGACACTACCAGATGACGACCGCCCCGATTTCTCCGCGCTTAAAGAAAACATTCATAGGATCAATAAGTAAGAAATTTTATCCTTCTAATTCTTTTGTGGTATACTACATATCAATAAAGACTGAATTATTCCCAATTATGAGGTAAAGTATCTTTAGGAAACCGGCATGTTTTTGACTCAAAATGTCGATACCGTGGGTAAGGCATAAATGGAAGTCATACTTGTTTAGAAAGGAATAATTATTAATACAGAAAACAGAACAGAAATAATCTAAGATCATTAAATGGATTATTATTTTTATTACATTGACATAAGAAAATGAAGTGTCGTGGCAAGTGATTCGACTTTAAACAAACAGGTTCTGTGATGAAGATGCCTGTGGTAAAAGCACTCCAGCTTTTAAGGACACTTACTCGTTGCCGCTTCAGAATAAAGCTGACGAGTAAGGCCCTGAATGACGAACGAAGTCTTGAGAATGGATTCTCGTAAAGTCACTATTCAAGACATCGTCATATTGCAAAGAATCTGTTTTATTATCATATAAAAATTAAAAAAATATTTGCACATTTTTTCACAATAATTATTCGAATAATCTGTTTGTATTTAAACGGATCCTATTTAGAGTATTTTTTTTAGGGACTGCGAAACCTCGACACGGCTGGATACTTTGTTGACACAAGTTGAACAATATGCAAACAATTTAGAGGCACTAGTGGAAGAAAGAACATCAGACTATTTAGAGGAAAAGAGGAAATGTGAGGAGCTACTGTACCAGTTACTACCTAAGTATGTATAACAATTGACATTGACGTTAGGTTTTAGACTCAAACATTAGCATTAAGTATGACTCCCGTGTGTCAAATTAAATATGCTTATAGGCAAACTACTTGACTCTGAATATTGTTCCAGCTCTAAACTAAAAGAAGGTTCTGTATTAAAGCGATTTTTAGTTAGGTAGCTTTGCATGACGTAAATTTATCTAAATAGGATTCGAATAAAGAATATTTCTTTCTCTAAGTGACTCGATTGAATTAGTGAAAGGTGAAAAACTCATTTAAGAAACAAAAACCTCACGGTCAATTATTTCGCGTATACAAAGCATTTTTCAGCATAATGAACCTAAAAATACTTTAAATTATTTACAGTAGAAACATCTCACTACATAAGTATGTTAAATTAAAATTTGTGTTGAAATAAACCTCACCTGTTTGTTTCAAAACTTTTCTTATGTTATTATCCAATAGCGAAATATGTTTTATTAGTACATTTTTCCAATTTCCGTTCGCCTAATCCCTGACATTTGTGAAACGAATACGTCAGGAGAGGTGATATCTAATTTTGTCGACATAGACAGAGGTCCTAATCCAATGTACGACCGAACTTCATGTTACAATAAATTGGCTCTGACAGTTTGTAAGCAATTTCCTATTCATGCAGCTACCATTTAAATTTTCCTTACAATCAGCACCAGAAGTGGAGCAAATATTATAATGCGTTATAAAGATATTTGTTACCTATATGCATGGCTTGAATAACAAAAGAGCTAACATATACTAAATTCATTAATAATTAACAAATGAGGTTTTAATGAACGTTTGTTAAACACATTCATTTAATAATAACGACGCCTGAACTTACTAGCCACAGATGCGTAGTATGATAATGAAAAATGACATGATAAAAATAAAAGTTTACAATTTTTTTACAACTTATATCTACGTTTCCCAACATTAGAAAATAAACTACAATTAAAACAACGACACAGCTACCGATTGTACGTATACTTGCAGTATATATCACATAAGTATATATCCCTTTCCTTAAAGTAATGGCTACACGAATAGAGGACGAACGTGAAAAATAGTTTGCTAACTCAAGATAATTCCTTGCGGGCATATAAACTACACAGGGTCTTTATTTGTTTGTAAAAAGACCCACTGGAGACCTTTAACAAGAGAAGGAAATGGTAAGTTAGTGTGGCGACAAGAAATCTCGTAGCAAAAACCGTAGTATAAAAACATTGGCGGTCGCGTAGTTCTATTTATATAGTATATATAATATTATGGTTTATAAAAAATAGGAGAGTCGTTGATAAGAAAACTCTTTAGTTTTCCATTTTTGTTAATGACCACACAGTCTACTCTCTTGGTTAGTAGTGATACTACTGTGGAGGAAGGAAGGTGTAATGTTTCTCTAACCTGAGGAAGGATTCTCAATGAGTCTAACTACAGTATTTCTCTAAAATACAAGTGATGGGTTTGTGGTCGTGATACGACAGTCATAGTTCGTATTAAGTATTCCAATACTCACCCATTCCTACAGTTACCTTACACAAATAAATATAAATTAATTTTAGCGTTTTTAATTTCGTTTTAAATTGTTAATCGACTCTATCATTATATGTACAAACATTGTGTAGGTCAGTTGCGTCACAGCTAATAATGGGTCAACCAGTAATGGCCGAGACGTATGATCAAGTGACAATATACTTCAGCGACATCATTGGCTTCACACAATTATCGGCGGAGTCGACGCCTCTTGAAGTTGTGGACCTACTTAACGATCTATATACCAGCTTCGATTCGATCATCGAGAACTTTGACGTCTATAAAGTAAGTTACTTTATATATAGGCCTATATGTATACGAAAATATATCCCAATTAATGTGTTTTACGTCGATAAAGTTAATTAATTATTTCCAGTCATAGACTTACAAAAAATAACTTATGTAACACAAGACATTTATTTGCCTACCTATATTTGAAAAATATCTCAATATTACGTGGTAGAAGATTACTTTATGTGGGTATTTAAATAAAACAATTAAGGGATATATATACGATTTTTTTATATACATTACTAAGACTAAAGGCATATAAGTTGATGACTAGCCACCCAAAATTATAATTACTTGGGATTACAGTTTATTTCGGTAATAATATTAAGAGACAGGCTCATATCATGTATATAAAATGGATTCGTTTACTTACTGATGATAAAAAATATTCATATAACATATACTTAAAGGTAGAAACGATTGGCGATGCCTACATGGTAGTTTCCGGTTTGCCTATGCGCAATGGTAACAGGCATGCAGCAGAAATAGCAAGAATGTCCTTAGCACTTCTGAATGCAGTCAGGGTAAAAACCGTACCACATCGACGTGGCGAAAAATTGCTTTTGAGGATTGGAATGCATACAGGTAAGGTTTACTTCCTAAAATAAAAACGACGAAAAATAATAACCAATGCCTGCGATATTAACCACATTTCATTCCTAAAACTGATCATCCCTCTTAACATCTTACTACGAGCCTTAAGTTTTATATATTATAACCTTAAGAATACATAATACTATAATTGTAAATAAGTTGATGACATTAAAGTGTGGTTATAAACAATCAATATTCTTTCCGTGTCATCAGGACCTTGTGTTGCCGGGGTTGTGGGTTTAAAGATGCCAAGATATTGCTTATTTGGAGACACAGTGAATACTGCATCAAGAATGGAATCTCACGGTGAAGCTCTAAAAATCCACGTCAGCCCAAAAACTAAAGAAGTTTTAGACTTATACGATTGCTTTGATTTGGAATGCCGAGGAGAAATCACGATGAAGGTAATGTACTACACATTTCCTACAAATAATTGTTATGTATCATACATATTATAATAAAACTAGTACAAAAACGTTAAAGGTTTATTTTTAAACTGTGATATTTTCTTTTTAATCAGGGTAAAGGGAAAATGACAACATATTGGTTGCGAGGCGAGAAGCATCAAAATGAAACACAATACAAGCAGACTAACAATATCGACAATTCCATTATAAATCCGAGTATAACCTTTCAAGGACCCGATAGTCCCGCATCCCATTCCCAACACAGTGACAGCCCCAAACGGAATGGTACAAAGGAAACAAAGGACAGCGCCAAAACTGTTGAAATTTTGAATGAAAGGGATCGTATAAAGCACGAAATAGCTTCGTTTGTTGCTAAAGATCTTATCAACAACATAGATATTGCCGTACGTGAAATAAAGCTGTCCCAAAGCGCAACTTTCAACACGGCTACACATAAAATGTGTAATGGAAATGGAAAAGAGATTATAACGCCGACGTATGATAAGGAACTCGTAATCAATAAAGGGAAGGTGAGAGATGTTGTGAACAGATTTAATAGCACATCAAGTGGAAATAATTCGAAAACAAAGGAGGATAAATAGACGGTCTAAAATATACATTAGGGATTGAAGTATTATTAGATATATGATAGTTTTATTGTTTTTTACTGTAGTTTAAAATTACGGAGTCTCTGTAAAATATTAAAGAACATCACATCCAGAGAGCGCAGAAACATTATAAAACATCAAACATCTATGTTAAACATTTTTGACCAGTAACAATGAGCTCCAACATTTACAAACTATATATATGGTATTAACGTAGTGCAAGGCACCAAATCCACTCATATATAATTTTATATATTTCCCATGTAGGCACTAAGATTTCTAATAGATTATAAATTTTCCGAATTCCATATAATTTATGGTGTTTCAGAAAGCTGTAGTGAAATGTGTATTAAAATAATAAATTATGTATAGATATACTATTGTATTAGACCCGTAGAATTTCTACCAAACTTTGATATTTCTTTACCTCTGTAAATAAGATACGCCCAAAATGTATATAGTGTATGGACACTTTTCACTATTGGCAAAATCAATTTATTTGGAACGGGCGAAAAAATTTCATGAAAATCGTATTAATTTCCGTTAGACCTTAGATGATATTCTGAAATTATTATTTAGCCTCACACACTAAATAGGCAAATAGCACTTTGGTATTGTACGAAACAAACTGTACTGTTGATTTTTTACAATCTATTTATTAAATAAAAATTTTTTGACCATAAAAAAGCGAATTGCGAAGACCCAGAACTACATTGCGGTTTCAGTTTATATAATGTTGACGACTATAGCCTGTTCTTAATAGTTAAATAAAAGCCTGGTAATTTGTAGATTTCCTTATACATGTATATATTAGTAAATGTCGTTTCTAGTCACATGTCTATTTAGGTTCCAGTAACCCCAACAGGGCTAATAGACGCTGGCTCTTGGTCTGTTGCATGATGTTATAAGCAATATATTTAAAATAATCAGAAATAATTGTTGATTCAATTTGACCATTTACTAGTTTGCGATGTCCGTTATCATCACGTCTCTTACTTGACTTAAAATTTTCAAAGAATTCACGCAATGTGCGGAACGCAACTATGTAGTAGAAATATTTTTGTTAAAACTAATTGCAATCCGATGTTAAAAGTGATATGTAACTAAGTTACATACCTTTTTATGTATTGTTTGTAACCTTAAGAAGGTGTTTTGGTGCATGGAAAGAAAACCTATAAGAAAACGGTGTAATTTCATCACCTATTTCTGTTTATGTATTGTATATAAGAGATGTATAAGTATATAGATGTTTAGATGTTGGGTGATATTTAAATATTTATTTATATGTTGAACTGTGAAAAACGTTACATAAGATTTTATTTAATGTTCCTTCATGTCGAGCACAAATAGTCACATAGATATATAAATTATAATAAATATTATGCATATTATTGATTTTATTTATTTTAAGCCAAACGTCTACAAAGTTATGAAATTTATAAATTAAATCAAAGCTAATTGCTAATGGTGATCGCAAAGAACGATTGTCTTTTATTTCTATAGAAAATGCAACTCGTAATACCCAGGGTAGAATTACCCACTGGCAGTGTCCTAAAACATTCGTACAAGTGTAGGTAAACAATAACTTAGTTATTAATTTTTCGTCGTCAATATGGAGTGGACATCCTTTCGTCTACATTAGTTATGTTTAATAATATAATCTGGATTAATAATTCTGATGTAATGGAGAGACTGGGTCTACGGGTACCAAGTAAAAACCTGTGGCGACAGTCTCAACTTTTAAAGCGCCACTCGCGCGAGCTATACAAATAAACAGAATTTCTACCAAGGTCACCTACTAATTTGTACACTGGCTGAGTTCACAAGAGTTACTTGCTATATTTTTAATATAAGATCTAGGTATATATATATACGTGTTTACGTGTCCTGAATTATATAAATAAATAATTGAATGTATAGAAAGGTCGTTGGATTCAATTCCTGGTCGACAAGATTTGTCTACTCCAAACTCTGTTTCGGGACCCCACTATATCCGTTGTTGTTGTTATTTTATCTTAAAGACTTTCGGTAGTGTTTACATTAACTCTACTGAAAGTGGCATTCATCTGAATATATAAATACATTATGAAGTGGCCTAGAATGCCATCGTTAATTGGAGCTGTTGGACAAAAGATTTATGAGGGCTGTCACAAATCAATGTGGTTAACAGATTCGGCTTTGCGAACATTTTTCGTAAATTTTTAATGTATTATATAAAAAACTGTTTTTATACCAGCCAAATTATGATTTACGTAAGACACAACAGAACATATGAATCCCTAACTAAAGGCTGTCTCTTCATCAGAGCAAAACAAATTAACAAGAGACGCACGTACTTTAGTTAAAAGAGTGCTCTTAGAAGAAGATATATAGAACTGCTTTTTTTTGTCAAACAAGGACCTTTCTTTTTATTCTGGACCATAGTCCAATCTGAGTACAAGCTCTGGCAAGCCAAGATTATAGGTGGAAATTATAATATATTGTTTGTCCTATAAAAAATCTTTATTTCCAACGATGTTGGCTTGTTTTTTTTAAAATCAAATTTAACTCGGGTATAACTTTTAGATTTGCAGCGAAATAGAATAAAATGCTTTCTAGAAAACTAAAAGGAACGTCTCCCGAGGGATAACCGTGGTCTGCTAAGGCAAACCACAGTTTAAGAAATCGAGTGGTTCTTAAAATAAAGTTTGTTTCAGAGATTTTGTTTTGATTGTTATATATATTACCAACGATCTGACTAAAATAATCAAAATTAATCAAGACAGGATGCTTATTTATGATAATCTGTTAAACTCTAGAAACCATAGAGTGTTATATTTGAGTATTGTATAAAACACAATCGAGAAAACGTGCACTGCTGAATCTAGCCCGTAGATTAATAAAAAAGGAAAACTCTCATATGTCCTACTGCTATGGATTCTATATAAACTGTGGACATAAGCTTAGATTTTCAGATTATCTTTTGCTATATTAAGTCCATGAAATTGCTTAAATTTCAAATTAAAAAAAATCATACCATTAAAGACAATTGTGTAACCGATGGAAGAATAACGTAACAAATACACACAAAAACAAAGTAAATCTAAATTTTTATCAACTGCCAGCTCTCAAGTCTAGACAAGAATTTGCAATAAACTCTCCGCCACTCTTTTAATCTTCTAGGTTTTAATTTTACATAATATAATACAAAATACAATCGTTTAAAAGTATCAAAATTATATAATGTAAAAACATTACATTATGTGCGGACAACACGAAATGGCTAGTCCAGGTGAATTAAAGCAATATCATATATACAAGGAAACAGGCATCGGGCCTCTGAATAGGGTACACTCATATCACTCCGCTGGCTCTGCGACCCAAAAAAAGGTCAGTCTAGATACTGCTGGATACAGAGGAGGAAAGTCTGCTGCAGCTGAAAGTCAGCAATTGGCACGAGGTGGCACAAGACAGTGAGTGCTAGAAGTTTCTCATTTCGTTGGCACGCCTATCTAGAAATTTAAAAATAGATTAATTCTATAAAAAGATAGAGGTTGCAGGAACACTTTGCGATGTTTATAAAGTTCAAGTAATTTACGATGTGCTCAATTTAAACAACTGCAACTTCTCATACCTTCACGATTCTTAGTTATGTGATGTCTAAATTCGGACGGAGGTACTGTACAGTTATACCTAGGTAACACTGAAAATGTTTAGAAAATAAAAAACGCCTTAATGTAGAAAGTTGCCAATACTTTTATTGTTTTTCGAAGTAATCTCTATTCCTCTCTACACATCGTCGCATTCGATGGAACCACTGAGAAAAGCCCAGAAGAAAGTGGGTCCATTCTTACTCTTCTATGGCATTTTCGTACGTTCTTCAGGGCTTGTGAAGTGAATACCTCAAATTTTATCTTTAGTTCGTGAGTATAAATGAAAGTCACAGGGCGCCAGGTCAGGGCTGTATGGCGGATGACTCATTATCTCGACACCTGCCATAGTCAAATATTCACCAGTCTATGCGAAGGTGTTTCTGGTCGTCGATTAAATTATGCGGAATCCGTCTGGTACAAAGCTTTCTGAAGCCTAAATGTTTGTGTAATATTTTTTGAACTTGACTCATACCAATGCCTAGGCTTAACCGTATCTGCACTCTCTTATCTTCCTCTATCATGCGTCGCACGGCACTGATGTTATCTTCAGTAGTCGCTGTTAAAGGACGTCCCTCACGCACGGATTGTCATTGAGATTGCTACGTCCACGCTTAAACTCGTTAAACCAATTGTAAATTGTGGCACGAGATGGAGCTTCATTAAGAAATGCTAATCGCAGCCTATCTTAGCTTTGTTGTTGAGTGAGCCCACAACGAAAATCATAATAAATCATTTACCGAAAATTTTCTCCCGTTAGGTTAATTTTCACGTGTTACAAGAGTTTAATAGAACAACAGACAAATGAATGCAATATACTACATTATGTATTACTAGGTTACCAAAGAGTTCTAAAATTGAAATTCAAAAAAGTTTTCATTAGCAATGTTTCTAACAGGCCCGTTTTAAACATTACCAGTGTTTCCCTCGTACTAGGTATACTCAAAACAAATAAAAAGAAAATATAAATTATCCATGTAGATAACTCAATACATACTTTTGAAAGTCAGTCAACAATACTGGGTATAACGGACGAGAATTAGCGATAAATTCTCCCTTACTTTTTTAAATCGCCAAGGTTCTTTTGTTCTTTTCCGGCGCCACTTTCGCATAGGGGCTTGAGTAGGCGAATTCCAACCCTGAGGAAAAATCAAATCCCAACAGTGCTTCAATCTATTTTTAATGTCCACACTTAACACAGGCATGCATTCCATTAGAATCGACAACATGTGTCAGGCTTATCACCTGCTCGTTTAAATGTAAAATAAAATCAGTTAAAGAAACAGATGGAGAAAAGTCCATAGGCCAGGTCTAATTTCGTGATATGTGGTAGGTCAAATATATGCGATAATACCCGCGAATTCTTCCACGTAGATTTAAGGAAACCACTGAATAGAGACTTTATTTATTAACCACATTTAAAAACCTTTTATCACAATTTACGATTGAAAATCTGATGAGAGTTATATGTATCGTGAAATTGTATTACAAGTGTGATAAACTGGAAATGACGTTATAAACTTTAAGCCGTAAACGGGTAACAAAGTTAAGAAATCTAGGTTACACGGTGACGTCATCGATCAACGCTGCTGTGACGCCACAGATATGATTAGCTTGGTTCTATTATTATTGAGTTATTTATGGAGATAGTATTATGTATATATACTATATATCTGTATAGTATATAGACGTATTCTTTTCTACTTCATATATACAAAGTAAAGCATATAGTATTTATTTTATCTGCATAACACTGTTTAAAACCCACCCAATGTGTTTTAATAATCTGTGTAATTTACTGCTGGTTCGACAATTAATTACACGTAGATAATATTGAACATAAAATTGTCATAGATCTTTCAAACTGAATGGTTCCCGGAATGGAACCCGTCTCTGTGGTGGACTTGCATCTGTTGGCTGACCTATATTAAGTAAAAAAATAAATAAACCTATAGAAGATTTCTTAGTATTAAATTTTATAATTTTAGTGAGTGTTTGTACGTATTGTGAACTATTGTAAAGGCAAAGTATTAAACGTATATTATCAGTCGAACCTCTCTTATTGTTCCCAAACAAATTTCCTCATTATCCATACAATTGTGTGCCTTTTATGTTAAGAATATATGCCCAAAGTATGTCACTGGCACATTATGTTTAGATTTCGTTTAAAAAAATTATTTCATTCTATTTTTGAATGTTTGACTATTGCTTTAAAACAAAAAAAAATCACTTGCACGTTTGTGTACCGTATTATTGATAAGTACAATAAAGTCTACAGTGTTGAGGACAAGAAATGAAACTGGCCGGACACGCTCCGTAAGCCGTAATCAAAGCTATCAAGGCGCGTATAGTAAGAAATCCTGTCCGAAAACAGAAGTTGATGGCTTTTCAGATTTACACAAAGATCTTGGTCTACGAGCATACAAAAAAAATTAGTGGGCACTTATCTACACATGAGGATTGACCTTCCTCCAGTCCGGACCTTACTCTTTTGGATTATAAAATTTGGCAGGTCTTAGAGAGGAAAGTTTATGATAAACCCCTTAAAAATTTGGAGAGTCTGAAGTCATCTTTAAAAAAAGCAGTCACTGAAATCGACATGATTATGGTGCCTGCTGCGATAGACGACTGGCCGCGGCGCTGAAGGGCCTGTATTAACAATAATGGAGGTCATTTCAAATAATTTTATGCTATTTCTATTCCTTAATTAATGTACTATAAATTCATATTTCCATTTATGACAGAACTTTGGGACCGACTACATATAGAATAGTGTATCAACAGCCAACGAACTGTTCTTTGTTGTACAACAGTGTTAATTTATTATTAATTGTAACCTCCGAATTTAATTTGAGTTACAAAGAATTCATATTACATTATGATAGTAAACATTGCTTAAAGAATACATTTTAATATTAGTTTAGTCTCGAATTTTCCCTTCATTATTTCTAAACAAGAGGCCTGAGGTTATATTATAATGTTCAGCCCACGCGTTCTCGTGTACTTTCGGTTATTCAATATTGTATTCTAAACAACAAATACGTTGATTTGTTCATCAGACATCTATACTATCATGAGTATATCAGAGCATTTTTAACATAAGAATCAACACGTATGTAGTTGCAGTGGTAAATGGCAATTAAAATTTTACTTAAAATAAAGTTGTAATAAAAAATAGTCATTACTTTTAGAGTGGTTCGTATTTATTTATATATATATATATCTCAATTCATTTTTATATGTTTGTATTATTTTGTTTTCTTTTCATTTGGGTTGTAAAGTAAATTTGAATTATGTTAGATGCCGGTTTGGTTAATTTAAATTGAATTAAAACTTATAATGTAATTACAAAGTGTGGCATTTCGATGATGTGCGTTTAGATTCCTCCACGTCTAGATCATTGTGTTACTTATTGTGTAAATGTTCTGGTATAAATATTTAAAACTGTAGCAGAAATAAAGATTCTATAAACCTTGTGTTGGTGTTTTGGTACGTACTAGTATACAGATTTTTTTTGCATTTGTTTTCGGAATGCACAATATGGTGATTTTAAATTGATGATTAAGATTATGGAATAATAATAATAAATCATAAACCAGAAAATAATGCTACGTAATATCCTCATACTAACTGTTAGGTTAGAAAACTACCAATAAAGAAAGACGTAAATATAAAGCTGGTCCAATATCTTAGTTATAAAGTTTGAATATTGTGTGAATATGTTTGGGCGCTAAGACTCAAAGCATCAGTCATTGTCGGATCTCGGGTGTTGATTGATTACTTCTATACGACCCAGTTTTGCACCAGTGCAATACTAGCCTTCACAGGCTGTTTCCACGTAGCAAAATAAACTAGGTATTAAGTAATTAAATGACAATTAATTTTGCCTAGTCTAGTGGCTAATGCAAGTTTTCAAGCCTGAGATTCCGCGTTCGTTACCCGGTAAATGAAGTTATGGAATTAGTACGTACTTGCTCATACACAGAAGAAATACATCGTTTGAAAACCATCTAAAATTCAACGGCTTGCGTTAGGTATAGACATTAGACATTATTTTTATTGCTGTATATTAAAATTTTGATTGTCCATAGGCGATGGTATCACTTAACATCAGGTGAGAATGCTTCCCGTATGCCCGTGTGACCCTGTTATAAAAAAAACAGTTTAGTGTAGATTTGGAATATCTTTAAAAAAATACCTTGCTGCTTAAAAAATTTAGTTCTAGTTGGTCATAACCAAAATTGCATTAAGCAAAAACTTCCGAATACCACCCCAATACATAGATAACTAGGCCTCGATCTTTACGAGAATCATATAAATTTAATTAACGTAAAAGGTAATTTGGCTACTTAGAATTAAGATTTGAAAACTTCTTGAAGTTGAGGAATGTTTACTTAGTACCTTTAAGGTAGTTAATTACTTTAAGATCTCAATTGGTAGTACGGTATTAGTTTTAATACTGTTTTGCTAAGTTGAAGTTATTTGAATTTATTTCTATAAAACTTCGTCAACCAATAAACGCAAATACACAAATGATTAAATTTATTATGAACATTATTTACACAAGTCGAGCAGTGTTGGTCTAGGGGATTTAGCGTGCGACTCTTATCCCTGAGGTCGTAGGTTCAATCCCCAGCTGTGCACCAATGGACTTTCTTTAACATTCACTCGAATGGTGAAGGAAAACATCGTGAGGAAACCGGCATACCTAAGACCCAAAAGGTCGACGGCATGCTTCAGGCACAGAAGGCTGTTCACCTACTTGCCTATTAGATTAACAAATGATCATGAAACGGATACCGAAATCTGAGACCCAGACCTAAAAAGGTTGTAGCGCCATTGATTTATTTTATTTACACACATAATCATAACATCAAGTTAACTGTCAAGTTCATGTAACTCTCACTGAATACGTATGTAGAAAAATACTTTAAACGTCATGTGTTGTAAATAATGTAAAATTCGCAATTATATCCATAAATTGGCACAACTTGAGGAATGCGCTTTACACAGAGGTTCAGGTAAGCATTACAGTCGAGCCTCTTTAACTCGAAAAACATGGGAGACACCAAAAATTCAACTTTTTCGGAGGATTTTAACGTTTTCGACGTTTAAGATTAATTCAATCGACAACCAATGACTTGCTTCGCTAAAGTTTAAATGGAATCAAAACTAATACCCAAAATAAACAACTTACACGAGCCAAACAAGCACGTGTGAGCGACGTAAAATAATAACTCTGTTAATTGTAAATTGTTTTCTATGAAATCCTTTATGTGGAGTCTTCGAACTATAGACGTAATGAGTTTCAAATTATCAAACTGTAAATATTTTAAAATTAAACATTGCTGTTGAGAAACAGAAATCTAATTTAATTTAGGAGAGTTTCGACTTCTCGAGGTTCGACTAAAGAGGTTTTAATGTATTTACAAGAAATTAATTATACATTTCGAGGCTACAATCACTTCGATGTCGTTATACCTTGAATCGCGCTATCAAAGTTATACTGACTGCTAAGGCAGATCTCGACCTAAGTCACTGGTGACCTTGGGGCCAGTCACTGTAGATAGACTGGTCGAAGATCCTTCATTTTGGTCTTAGGAAGAGCAGCAATTTCCTTCCTTGACAAGAAAATTACCTAAAGATGAGCATTTATGTACATTTTTGGAAATCTGACTATTTCGCTGTTCTTATTAGAATAGTCAAAAGACTTACAAAACTACATCATTTAGATTTATCTAAATCTAATTACTATATTACTACTACTATTTATAAAAATATTGATATCGCAAAAATGTGTGGGTTTTGGAATAATCATATTTCTTTTATGTCGTTCACTTTAATTGTGATAGTCGTAAGAAAATAAATAAAAATCCTTAAATACTACTTTTATTAAACCATTATTTTATATAACTACTTCTGTAATAATGATAGTGAAAGTCTGAGAATATTACCTTTTAAGACTTGTTATATTTTATTGTGTTTATATTGAACCTGAAATAAATTTTCCATATAAAAATAGACAAAGGCGCTTCCGTTCATTTGTAAATAATTCAATATTTATTAAAGAAAATGGAAAATCATTTACAATTCCACAGGGAATTACATCATTGTCTATTTTAAAACATTGAAACGACAATATATTTTATAAAAAATCTTTAAGATAAGATTTCGAGATAAGAACGGAAGTGACACATAAGGGACACAAGCGCATTTAAAGTATAGAAGATACACAAATAAAATCTAGAGAATGAAAAAAAATTGATTTGAATTGCGAAATCTTTGAAATTTTTAATAAATTAGTTCTCATTACAATAATCTGTTTTCTAAATAGTTGAAAATGTCAAAATAAAAAAATTCTACATTTGATGACAAACATTTATAATTCAATGAGTATGGACTAAAGTCCTTTGCCTTTCCCACTAGGGATAAATTAAAATCATTATCATTAATTTTAATTCAATGACATTTGACTTATTTTAGTATTTTATAAAACAGCATAATAAACAAGTTTGTTTATAATCATCGAAACAAAGCTTTACTATTAAATAAACATCTTCATAAATATATTTCCCTTTGAAACCGAATCAATCATAATAAAAAGAATGAAAACTCAATTCCCTTGGGTTGGCCTGTCAATTTAACGAGAAAGCTTGAAATTTAGGGTAGGTAAAGTTTACCAAGAAATAATTTGGAACTAAAGTTACGCAAATATACCTGAATTATTTTGTTCGTTTCTTGATTTAATAGATTCGCAAATAATGTGTAAGAAAAGAACTCCAACTGAACGGCCATAAAAGGCAGCTACCGCAGCCCATGTTAGTGCTGTCCTGTTATGGATAATTATACTTTTTGGATGGCCAAGTTTGAAAACACTAACCGGAGGGCGGGCGGAGTAGCGTTTTCAAAGTCAAAGTCAAAAATCTTTTATTTATATAGGTAACAGAATGTACACTTATGAACGTCAAAAAAAGAAGTGCTAGTTCTCAAATCAAGGGCGTAGAACAGGAGAGAAGAACTGGCAATAAAAAACTTTCCGCCACTCCATTTAATCACCAAGTTTTTTTTCTTCATTACACAACGTTTGTAAAGAGCTGCAACCATTACACTATGTTCCACATGACATCTTAAAAAAAAAAATTAAAAACAAAGATTGGTCTTAGATTGTCAAAGATCCTCTATCAGCAGGAGGCATGGTGAAATAACACGCAAATACATAGTCGAAATAACTAACATCACCATTCACCGTATACACGAATTCAAGTACGACCAGTCACCACTGTCAATATTGAAAATTTACAATTCTAAATAATATTATTTAAACTTGTGGGTAAGCTACACAAGACAAGAAAACCCTAAATACTCGCCGTATAGAGCATACCACATCAAAGATTAATTCTCATAATTCCTTAGCACAATTCCCACAACATTCTATGAATTCTGTCGCATAATACTGTTTAAGTTTTGAATAAACATTTGTCCCAAAACTCAAATTGGTAGATTTTACAACTTCGTTATTAGTTTATTTTAAGTTCTGTTTAGCACAGTTAGATGCTGTGTCTCTATTAGTAGCAGATAGCGGAGGACGTTTCCTCTGTATCCCACGTTACCCTCAATTTTGAGGAAATAGTCCATCACCTTGAAATGTGAGGTAGTAGCCGATCCACGGGTAAATCCTGGTAATCGCCCTAGAAGGTTTTTTAGCTATTGGAAGGAATTAGTGTACACTGTTAAGTGAATAAATGTGTTTATTTATTTGACAATAATTCAGTATGTGTAAGATTTGGGAACACTTTAAGTAAAAAATACCTGTTATACAAATAATTATAAATTCTTTAAAATATGTATATATAATTTAATTTCATATTTTTTAAAACTGTTATCAACAGGCCTGAGTGCATGAGTGAGTGTGGGTTCAAGGGGGCGAGTGAGTGAGTGAGTGAGTTAACGAATGAATGAAATGTGTAACTACATATTAGGTCTTAGAAGCATCTCCAACACTGCGTGAGATGTGTTCAGCCAGTACTTTCATCGTATTTTTAGATTGAAGATGGTGAGCGGGGAGATATTAAGCAGCATAATATTTAATTTATTATAGATATAGTCTGCTTACATATTGCGTCTGTCGAAGTCATTCCTTACTAAAACAAACGATAGTTTCATTCATATATATATTTTCTAAAAAAAAATTATATAATGTGTCCGACCTATTTGTTTGCAATTCTAACAAAGGGTAGAAGGTTTAAATAACTCAAGTTATGTTTAATAACTTGAGTTATTTAAACCTTAAACCGTAAACCTGTCCTACGTTATTAAACATAACGTAGGACAGGTTCAAAGTTCGAATTCCGGTGGGACAATAATGGTTTCCGATTCAGTTCAGTTCAGCACAGAAACCTGACCTATAGAAAGCTATTTTTCGTTCTAATAATGTAAGATATTTAGGTCTGACTTATAACTGCTTCTTTACTATACACTACCACTATTTTTGAAAACAACGGAAATCATCCACTTGTAAAGATAATACCATAAATCAGAGTTTATTTATATGCTCCATGTGATTTCCAAATTTTGGTATTAAAGATAATTTTTCCAATGCAAATGAGGAAACTAATGTTACCCTATAAAACAAAGAAATAAAGGTAGCGAGTTAAAAAATACAAGATTATTTAAATTGTTAAATAATAAACTATATTTTAGTTTGTCTTGCTAAATAATCCAATTTATTTTCATTATTACAATCCTATCAAAGGTTTTAATAAGAAAGATACCATGTTTCCACTCCTCTAGTAATTGAATTTCCGACGTTCTCAAAGACACTGATGCAATTACTTTTATTACCTACGAAGTCTCAAGTAAGCCGTGTGGAGCGGAAAATTAGCTCGCTCGCTTTTTAATTTCTCAGTTGGTTTTATACTTGTGATCTAAAAGCTTACGATTCAGATCCAAGTACCAAAGATTCACTAATAAGAAGAAATAAATGATAAGGATTTTAAGACTTTAACAATGGATCCTCTCTCTCTCTCATTTGTGCTATACTTTCATAAAAAGGATTTAGTACTAATATAAACATAATAGATATGTTATAATACTACTAAGACTGATTATTGTATGATATTCAGCAATATCTCAGGTGCCACAATATTCTCACCATATCTTTCATATCTTCCATTGTAAGGATAAATAAAAAACAAATTACTATAATTATTTATTGCTAGAAATTATATCTAAATTAGTATATCACGGTTCATTTGTTCAGGGTGCGTCGTCTCCTCGTAAAGGGAGATATTGGTTGCGTCTATTGTAGTAAGCTCTACGGTGATAAATAGGTTCACCCAAAGATCTTGATTGAGCCTGCGGTTGCGGTTGAGTCGGTGTTACATGTCCTACTGGTATTGGAGTTACTGCATACCCAGCAGCTATTAAACCAGCAAATTCTTCGGGAGTGTATGCTTTGTTGTTCTTTGGAGGAGGTAGCTGTGACCTCTGTTCATCAAGACGTCCCTGTTCAAAATGAACCTGTTCTGAACCTGAAGCTTGTTCAATTCTATGTGGTTGATCTCTTAACTGCTCGGGCTCAGGCTGTTCATATCTTATCACTGGCCTGATTGCCTTCTTAGGAGCAATATTCTTGCTGACATAAATTGCGGATAGGGGAGCTTTTTTTGCTTCAATAACTCGAGGTTGTTCCTTAGCGGTAACCTCATACCTTCGTCCTTCGTTCGGTCTATATATTGATCGGTAGTAATATTGTTCAGGTTGTACGGGTCGCTGGATAGAAAGGTTTTCTTGGAGGGACTGTTCTCCAATGGGATGTGCTTTTTCTGGTTCTGGAAAGCGTTTCAGATATGCAACCGGTCTGTCGTTTAATACACGAGGTTGTTCTTGTCTAAATCTAGGTGTATCGAGAATTCTGTATTGTTTCGGTGTGTTTTCCTGTTGGTACTGAGGGGAGCGGTATGGGTTAAGATTTTGGAGGTTAGGAGCTGGAACTACTTTAAGGCCTTGAGTCTCCGGTCGTTCGTACTGAACGACTTGTTGAGCCTGCAGAGCTTGTGGTTGTAAAGTAACATAGCGCAGAGTTTGTGGGACTCGTTGTTGAGGATGGTATTGCTGTTGAATAGGTTGCTGTTGCTGTTGCTGTTGCTGTACGTTTGTAGTTTCAATCAGGTACTGTTGAGGCGCTATTGTTGGTTGGGGAACGACGTGGATTTTAGGGCGAAGTTTGGTAGCCTTTTTGCTTGGTTTCGGTATGTATTGTTCGATCTAAAACAAAAGTAACCGAGTTAATTTAATTTCTGCTAGAGTAACTTCCAGATAAAATAAATATGAATGCGGTTAGAAATTAGATTTTGATTGGTAACAAACATATTGCTACTTTTGGAAGAACTGACCCAAATCTGCTAAATAAATTAATATTAGTATAGCTTAATGCTTATTTTTATCAGTTTATTTTTACCTGTTGGTATTGAGGAGCAGGAGTCTGGGCCTGTGGCGCCTGTGTCTGATAAGCCTGGGTTCGAATGGGGTGACCCAGAAGAGCCAAGAGATCCTGTCCATACGCCTCAGCTGAGTTGGAACCCGTGTCACTCACAGATAGAGCAACACCTACAGATGCTTCTCCACCGTTGGTTGAATAGTTTGGTCTGGCAATCACTGCGTGTGATGGTGGCACCACCTGTTGTAGCTGCTGAAAAGTAATATTTTTGTCAATTTCAGATTTCTGAACAAAAGAGCTACATAATTTATATTGTTCTTAAAGAAGTGTAGCCATGGTTTGTATTTTATTCGTAACATAAAATAGAACTATCAATATTATTATATTGCATTACCCGAATAATTACAAATAAATAGGGTAACATACCTGCCGCTGTGTTTGAGGGTCGATATAGTAAAACTGCTGCAGATTCTGTTTCTGATCTTGTTGTGGAACGTACAGTTGCTGCAGGTGCTGGCTAGTTATAGGAGCTTTTCTCTCTGGTTGAAGGTCAAGGAGTTCCTGAGTGTTGAGCGAGATTACTTGTCCTGGGCGATATCGTTCATCCCTATTAGGAAAGTGAAAAACAATTAACACAAGAGAAAATGACGATCTAATAAATTCAAAAACAGGTCACACGTGTGCTTGATGTTTCTTTATTAGTAACACACAATTCACCATTACATTATTAGTAATTTTCTAATAATATAAACTTCTCTTTTTTCATAATCTTTAATATTAATCATTAATCAAGTAGATTAGCTAAAATTGGTTACATCAAGACATAATATTCTTTTAATCGATTAATTAAATTCCAGTTGTTATCTAAGCAAAAATATGTAAAATAAGACACATTTCAGAAATTTCGTTATGCAATAAGCAGTTTAGGCATCCTTTTTAGTCAAGTTTTTCAAAGAAAAATACATATTAGGTTAATAACCTCAATCAAGTGAACATTTAACTGATGTTTTATTCTTTTCTCTTCCTCTCTAAATTGCCTATAAACATTTGAATCAACGCAGAAGGCACCCGACCGAGCCAATTACCCTTTCAGCAGCTGTTGGTGATTTGAAAAGCTTTAAGATATGAATTCAATCTAATATGCAAGGTCGTGTTTAATGCTATTTATATATATTATAACGTTAAATTGTGTAGTTATTGACCGTATACTATTTCAAGTATTTTTTTCGGGTTGGAAGGACTAGACTCCTATAATACACAAGATACCTATGTCATAATAATCAATTCCATTTGTAAATTACGAACAATTTTTTTTATATCATCTCTTACCTTAAAGTCTTGTCTTCCTCCTGAGGTTCTTCTACAGGTGCCACTGGTTCCTGCAAATATTTTCACTTGTAGTTAAATAATTCAAAATTCCAATAAGTTAAAAGTTTCCAAGACTAATTATCTATTATTAAGTAATATAAAATGGTTAATTTGTACTTTTATAATACAAGGTTATTTAGGAATGCACCAAATATTTTCGATTAGCTATGCCCACATAATCTGAACCTGGAAATAAAGAACTAACTATCGTGGCTAATTGTCAAATGCCCATGTGACAACATATTGTGTAGTAATAACATGAGCAACAGTGAAAGTGTAGGAAATGCCGCTGAACTCAACACGACATACACAATTGTCTATACTGCTGTAGAAAAATACATTTTACGAGGAAGCTTCATGTACAATTACAGTACTATAAAATATACGCATATATATTATAATAAAATCTATTTATAACAATTATATATTTTGGATTTACAATTATATTTGTTGCTTAAGGCTAATTGTCTCAAAGATTTTGATTCTTCATATAAACTCCGGTATTCATAAAATCAGCCACTTTAGAAACATTTTCGGCGAGATTCAGTAACCTGACTCGATATGTATATGGGATTGATATGTATAAGGATGCATACGGGATGCATATGAAAATCCAAAAGGTTGTAGACGTACGGAAATCATTCTTCACACTAAGTTACGACTATGAATCTCAGGGTGAATGACCCCAGAAGGCTAACTATTCCAACCCTGGATTCGGTTAAAGGCTTTGAATAATACAAGAGAGCAAATACTAATAACTGAATCGTAAATAACCATGTTAAATATGTGTATCTAATTCAATTTTGCATAGTCTCAATAAATGATAATGCACATGGCCTTAATGACTATAATTTTAAATTTTCCGTATTAATACCGATTTGCTTTCTAATATTTTTTTTTATAAACATACAATGTTATGAAAAAATCTCTGCTTTTTCAAAAAACTTCTTTCTTCATCTACAGTTGGTAACTGTATCGGAGTTGTTAATAGAGTATGAGTATGTAGAGCCTGAGGTTTCTATAAATTTGACACTTCATTTTCATCACTAAGTTGCGTCATTCTTTATACATTGATCAACTTACAGATGTCTTATAACATAATTAATCTTAAAAGCTTAATTTAGTATATATTATATAAGTATTATAGAAATTGATTTATTTTATGTAAGGCCGTAAGGTGTCTACAGTCTAGTCCTGGTCACAGTTTGCTTCAATACTGTATTCGTAGCTCATTCGTTGTACAGAAGAATCGTAGACGTAAGAAATAATAAACGATCTACGTTTATTTTATCTATTTCCAATATTAAGAACTTAATAGCTTACAACCGAACTTATAACTTTTCTCTCAAACATTTATGATAGTTGTAAATTCCAAATATAAATGCACAAAGTTGTGTATTTGAAAGGTTTTGTTTGTTGAGCCATAAAAGAGAAGTATAATTTGTGATTTTAACGATCCGTAAAATAGTCTTGGAATATCATACAGAGTTAAGAGTTATATCTTGTTTTGTATCTTTTTGTAACATTCACATAAAGACAGACGTAAACATGGCCTGGGTGATTCTTATATAACTTCAATAGGTGACAAATTATTTATTCTAGACGTCTTTAAATATATTTACTTCGTTCGTTAGGATTGTATAATGGTAAATTGTATGTATAAAAAAACATCAATACTTAATAAAGAAAACTACAATATATTTTTAGACATTTAATAACATATTCTGGTCGCACTTTTGCCTGTCAAGGTAATATTTTGGTATGATTGAAAGCTAATCGCTGCATGGTTTCTTCTGACTATATACCTAATGAGAGCTCTAACGTTGAACTTTCATAGAATATTTAGTGAGAAAATACTTCTGACGACCTTTTATAGGAGATCTCGGCTTAGAATAGTAGAAGCCTTATTATAAAATGTAGACTACTATTTATTTAGACAGGCTTGGTAACCATGGTTTTATCTATATAAAAAAATGGTTACCTTGTTTTATCTATGTAAAAAAATGGTTACCATGGTAACTGAGCGTTTACAATAATTCTCAGGATGTGTTAGCTCTTGATATTATACTTTTGTACACTGAGAAGACACTTGAATGTCTATTGTTGTGTTACTGGTAATTATTGAAAATTATTTGCTGCTGGCTGTGCAAAGCCAATTGAGATTGTACACAGAGCTTGCTAAAGAGATAATACGCTTGTTCTGTCATACTTTTTAAGTAATTAAAGGTAATTATTACAAAACTAGAGGACATTTCGTGATGGTGTCTCAAACAACGTAACATTGGCAAATAAACAGTTACTTCGTGCCGTTCTAATGTCGATGTTGAAATTCTGTATCAAATTAGTTGAGAAATTGTAGATATTTGTCGTTAGTAAACGTCATTAAAGTAGCGAATTCAAATATGGAACGATGTGTCCATCTGTCAAATGTCAATCAATTTTAAATGACTCCTTTTGTGTTCTTTCTTTGAATGTTTTAATTTATAATGTTAAGTTTGTGCCTTTATGTTATTGTTATGTATTGTGTGGTATTAAGGCATTTTCAATAGTCTTCCATAAACGGCAATAAATGCACCTGTTTGATGAATTATGTTTCAAGAGGGTTGAATGAATTGCCTATATATACTATGTGTTCAATGTCTTAATTCAAAATAATTTATTTTATTTATTTAGTTAACAAAACTAAAAATTAAACATTTAAGAATACATATTTAATATTTTTTTTTATTTGAATCTTTGAGTCAGATATTTTAAAAAGTATTTTCAATGCAATAGGTATCATCTTGGAAACACCTGAAGCCAGTCCATGAACCTATAGGGTGTTTTTTTACAAAAATTGAGTTAGTTAGTATCCTTTTCTAATGTTGGTTAATATGTATTATAATTAAAAAATGACGGTTTCCTTAATAATGAAACAGTACATTGTCTATTTGTTCCGCTAATCATGTTATATGTAACGAATACATAATATGAGGTAATTGCTCTATTTGCGATTATATATTCGATCAGATAACGTGTGAAGTAATTAGTTACCTTTCCCGTATTAACTGAAAAAACATATAAACTGCCTGCTTTCTTTCAAGTGAGCCAAGAACTGTTTTTATAAGATTTTTAATCGTACCCACACCATAAGTCTGACTTTATTATAATTCACGTTTATGATTTTATAATGCATTGAAATCGGGCCAGACAATTATGGGTCAATTGTCAACATTGTCATACATAATGTTGCTTGTTAATAAAGCAAATACATTTTATCAGTAAATACATATATGATTTTCAATTAAAT
Source organism: Pieris brassicae (assembly GCF_905147105.1). Taxonomy (NCBI): domain Eukaryota; kingdom Metazoa; phylum Arthropoda; class Insecta; order Lepidoptera; family Pieridae; genus Pieris; species Pieris brassicae. Next base: position 17,336,971 of record NC_059669.1, on the reverse strand, counting down.
ATATCGTAAATGATAATATCATGTAACCTAACATAACACACATATGAACGTCTTTTCATTTATTGCCAGTTAAACAGTAATAAGCAAAAAGTAATGTCATGTAATGTAAAATAATGATATTTACGATATCTGGATGGAATGTATTTGTAATAGGAAGGAACTCTGACGAAATCTGGGACGAAGTGAAAGGAGCTGAGTTACTCAGTACTTCTAAACTGAGTGGTATAATATAGTATAACTGTTCTTTAGATACAATTAAATAGGTTAAATTATACATTTATTTAAATATTAAATTAATAGGACAACTTCAATTATATTTATCTTCCATTATATGTATGCCCGTTTGAAAGTGAGGTTGAGTTACGAAAATATTAAACATTTTAGATATATTAAAAGTAGAAAAGTATGTATTCTTTCGCGATGATACTAATTTATATTTATTTTGAAGATTGATTGAAATAATTATAAATACAAATTGAACCCCGCGTCCTTGGATTTGTGTCGGGTCGACGGATATAAAGATAAAAAAAATTATGATGAAATATCAATGAAACAGAAATGTGTCAGTTATATATAGCCATAACCGTAGCCAATGTGATATATTTGATTTATATAGGTAAAGGGATAACTCGACACCATTTAAGCTTAATTAAAATAAATGCGAGCTTAAAGCTTGGTCATGGGTATTAGAATAATCATGGTTCAAATATGTGTGTCATAAAGTAATTAATGGTACAGAATTTCTTTGAAATATTGAGTGTTAGCGATAAGTCCGCCCGTTGCCTAATGACTTATGTTACCTGCTTTTTTTAATATTATGTATATTATGGTAAAGAAGTGTAAATAAATAAATAAACAGGTGATAGATAAATAGAAATTGTGCCATGCTAGTTTTGGGCTGATCGTGGTTATTAATCGAGAACGTTTAATATTCTTAATATCTCCTTTCTCCTTGGAGTGGAAAAGTAGTCTGTTAAAAGAAACAATTTTTTTACCGAATTAAAGCTATTTTTATTATTATAAACTTATAATTATTTTACATAATTCAAAATTTTCCGAGGTATCGCGTGCCTTACAGCGTGCGTGGTCACATGATCGAAAATACAAATAGCTTTAATCCGGTTAAAAAATTGTTTTCTTTCAATGTGTAAAAGCTATGTTAACCAAAGACAATAGTCCGTTAAAGGTGGATAAGTAACCTGTTTTTAAAAATAACAGCAACAAAATAAAATAATTATTTCAGCATTATTATTATTTCTTCTTTTTCTTTTCGTTTTCTTTAAGCAAATTTAGTTGGTTAAAATTATATAGAATTTCGATTAACAAATTCATTTCATTGCGAATTTTATAAACCCTTACGTGACAATAAATTGTAATTAGTATTTTTACTGGATAATCGTCTAATTAAATTTAACACGTCAATTTGATCAATGTTTAAAATTCAATTGTATAATAAGCGTCGGCTTGTCGTTAATGTTCCAGTTAACGTTTTTATTATTTGTATTTTAACGCAACTGCTTAAAATTTTATCTCAATTGTGTCTCATATATTCATGCTGAACACGCTTCCTACGGTTACTGTGTGATATCAAAATGTATAAACGTTTAAAGGTAAAAGTATAAATACCTGTTTCCTTGCATTTCTGTAGTAATATTGAGGTGAGCCGACATCCTGTGTTTGTCTTTTGTCCTTGGTTTGTTCGGCATCTTTAGTTTTTTTTGTGTCTTCACAAGATGCGCTTAGAGCGAGAGCTGTAACAAACATATCGTTTAATCAAATATTCGTAATGATTAGTAACTTTTGACAGCTCAAACCGTGGATTCTATTTTAAACTTTTACTTCGTTTACTACAGAAAAACATAGATCATTATTTAACCAGTAGTTTCAGTTCAATTGTATAATATTAATATCTCCATAGCATAAACAAAGGAGCCGCCATACCTATCAACACGTATTGAGAGATACTGTTAACCAATAACAATCGAACGAAACGAATCGTTTTGTCTTTTGTTTCCCTCTTTATCGCGAACGAATATTACCAAGATAACAAATATCATAGCTTGTTCATACAGTCATAAAAGGTTTTCCTACGATCTATATTATCATTGTATGTATATCATTTTATAGTTGTATCTGAAGGGATTTGCATAAAATACACTGAGTAAACATTGATATAGAGTTTGTTATGATGTGTTCTGATTAATGTGATCTGTTCTCTAAAGCTGTTAAATAAATCCAGACAACTTCTAGTAAGGCTGTTCTATATTTATTGAATTCGTAAAGATTGTAGTGCCGTTATTAGAGCGGTTTACACAGTACAATTAAATGAAGATTTTAACTGTCCTCTTATATTGCTTAGTATTTCACTAAGTATATTTTAGGGTCCGATTCAGAAAGACATACCAGGAACTCGTATGACAGAATTGTGTCAAAAATGTTTTGCACATTTAACGCTAAATTTCGTTGCCGTCGTACTATTAGAGTCGAGACATAACATGAGCAATAAATATTACTCCTGTAAGTCAAATCCGATACATTTTTCAAATATAGCGAGTCTCTGACTGATCTTTACATTATGTTTGTACATTACAAACATAATACAATAGTGATGGTTAGAAAATCTAAAGCATATTAAAATTTCCGGTGTTTACGAACCGAAGATTAACTCGACTGTACGCTAAGCTGACCTTTGCAATAAGCTTAGATTAAGCGAAGGAAACTTTGTAAGTGAGGCAAACAAGGAATGGCTATTTCACTTTACTGAGGATTAAAGCCAAAAAGTGATTACTGTATACTAACTGATGCCCGACTTTGGATTACGATAATTAGGGCGTGGTCGTCAAAATAAATATAAGTAACGCCTACATTAAAGGTAATGTATAAAATAGTGTATTTGCTGGTCATTTTTTAGTTGTGGAAATAAAAATGTTACACAATGAAAAAGCTTTTGAAATCCATCTTGTAGTGTTTGAGTTTATAAAAAACTAATTTAATCTTTCGATATGCGATTCGTTTACTGACGGAACAATAAACGTGGCGATATTCAATCTCACCTACTTGCCTGTTGTCAAAATGGACAGATAGGTTATTGGCATGTGTAAACATAAATTTTCATACAGAGGTCAATCTTCAATCTCTGATCGGTCCTCTGAAGGATTGGTTGAATAATAATAATGGTAACTCAATCTATGGGTTGAATATTGGCATGCTTTTCTGTAGTAATAAATTGTCGATCTAAGATGGCTAAAAATGGATTGAGATTGAATATTAATTTTGGCCGTTAGGTAATTATGTCATGATCATTAGTAAATGAATCTCTCTAGATATAAAGATACGTAACAAAACTGTGTACATTCACTCAATGAAGCACTCGGTGTGGTGTTTGATCGTATATGACTATCTGGATGTGTTAATAAATTCGTCATGTATGGGTTTTATCATGAAAAAACCAATTCTTTAAACGCATGACAGGATTTGACAAAAAAGCTATAGAAAAACTCCTGCACCTGACCGTTCACAAGCCAACTTCTACTTCCCTTACTTCTTCAAGGCGCTGACTCAACACAAAGCGGTCATCTCTCGGATCGTTTTCTTCGACCGAACCGGGTCTTTTAATACCGTTGCCGAGTCATCTGCTTACTAATCCTAGACGCTTAGGTTACGAACAATCTTCTTTAGGTCATTGCAGAAAAGGGAAGGTTTTCCTCAAAACATTAAAAACTTTGAGGAAGTTCAAAAGCTGTAATTTAGGCAAGGGGAGATCATACTCGTTATTAGGTATTTATCTTTTATTTCTAATTTATTTTTAATTGTTTTCACTTTATTTAATTTTAAAAAAGTAAGAAGTCTCCTTGTTGTCCATCGGTTTAAAAGAATAAATCAAAAATTATAAAAAAAAAATTGTCAGCATTCACTTCACGCGTATTAATTTACACGAATATAATGAAATAAGTATACAGACTACGGCAGACAATTAAAGTTATTTTAATTAACTAAAATCGACCTTATAACGCTGATTTTGCAAAAGAGTTAACAAATATACAATAACTTTAAATATAATACGTAATAATAAAATGAAACCCGATATTAATTTTTAACAGCTACAGCTCTATTTTCAGTTTAACGAATCGTTAACGCAATATTACTTTTTTTTTTTTTTTTTTTTTATGAAGGAGGTAAAAATGCACAGCTGCAGGCCCGCGAGCGCATGCAGTCGCTATCGCGGGGACTGTGGGGATAGTTAACTCTTATCCCTCTGCTAATCAGAGGGGAGAAACCCGACCCACTAAAATTTCCTCCTGAGCCCTCCATATCGCCTGCTATGCCGGACACATTCATTCTGAATGAATGACGTCTGGCACCGCATTGAGTCCCCCGGGGGTCGCACTAGGCATTCAACCCAGGGAACTCAGGCGAATATGACTGCATACGGACTCACCGACGGCGCAGGGGGATACTGTTGGGCAAACGCTCCTCGCGTCTTGCCCCCGCACCCCCGCCTCGCCGCCGCCGAGCACAACCCCTTCGGCCATCGCCACGCACCTCCCGCTGACGCTCGGCAGCCTCCTTCTGCAGCAGGACATGCTCACAGAAGAAGGCCACCGCACGCCATGCCTCTTGGCTACCAAGCATTGCTGCAACAACGCTCGGTAGCGAGAGGTCCGTCCCGACGACCGACACTAGGTCATGGCGTTGCCTCGACCAAGTGGCACAATCGGCCAGGGTGTGCTCCGCCGTGTCCTCTGGGGCACCACAATGGTGGCAGATGGGAAGGGTTTCCCGCCTCGCCACCCTGTGCAGATACCGCCCAAAGCACCCATGCCCAGACAGTATCTGCGCCATCCGAAAGGACACGGCTCCACTCGGGCGATTCACCCATTCCCGTAGGCATGGGCGAATCGCCTCCACGGTGCGTACTCCCGCCCTAGGCATAGCCAGATCATGGGCCCATCTATTAAAGGTGGCCTCCCTGGCTTGCCTCCTTGCCGGTCCGACCAGTTCAGCCCATCGGCCACCTGCCCTAGTCTCACACTTGAGACGATACAGGTCGCCTAGGGCCAACGCCTCTAACTCCCAGGGGGGAGTCCCCGCCAACAGGCACGCCGCCTCGAACGAGACGGTCCGGTAGCATCGAGCCGCCCGAACCGCCATCACTCGCTGTGGCCTCCTGAGTAGGGTGCGGTTCCTCGCCCTCAGCCTATCATCCCATACAGGGGCCCCATACAATGCCATACTGCGTATGATTCCGCAGTACAGCCTCCGCACACTCTGCTTAGGGCCCCCAATATTCGGCAATAGCCTTGCAAGCGCCCCCGCCGCCCCTACAACCTTCCCCCCGAGAGCTTCAAAGTGGGCCTCGAAGTTCCAGCGGCCATCCAAGACGAGACCAAGGTACTTCATCTTGGACGCCACCGGAACCCCCACTCCTTCCACCATCAAGACCGCCCCAGGAGGTGGACCATTCCTAGGGCCATGGAACAATAGGGCGTCCGTTTTTTCAAGAGACACCCTAAGGCCCAGGGCCCTTATCCGTCTCACAACAAGAGAGGTGCCGACCGTTGCGAGTCGAGCCACCTCCCCATAACTTGCCCCGTTGGCCACTACGAGGGTGTCGTCTGCATAGCAGAAGACGCGCAATCCCGGAAGAAGCGCGCCCCTCAACACCCAATCGTAGGCCATGTCCCACAGAAGCGGCCCAAGGACTGAGCCTTGAGGAACCCCACACCGCACAGGGTGGTAGGAGATCGTGCCCTCCATGTTGGAGTACACGATCCATCTTTCCGCAAAATAGTCCCCCACTATTTGGCGCAGATACAGTGGGACCTCGAAAAACTCAAGTGCCTCTCTGACCACACCAAAAGGGAGACTATTGAAGGCATTCGCAATATCTAACGATACTGCCAATGCCCTCCCCCCCCCGTCCACCACCCCACTTGTGTGGGACCTCAGGTCCCAAAGAGCATCAAGCGTCGACCGTCCCGCTCGGAAGCCGTACTGCGCCTCGCTCAGATCTGGCCCCTCAGCAGAGAGGTGCCGGCACAATCGAGACGCCACAACCCACTCCAGCGCCTTGCCCGCCTCATCCAAGAGGACGATAGGGCGGTAAGCCGCCGAACTGTCTGCCGAGCGCCCCTCCTTACGCACTAGACACAGTCGTCCCGTCTTCCAAGCCACCGGGAACCGTCCACTGCGTAAGCATGCAGTGTACAGCTCCCGGACGGAGACCTCCATATGAGGGAGGACTACTGCCAGGACACGCGCATGTACACCATCCGGGCCAGGAGCTTTCTTGCGGGCCTTGAGACGGGTCAAGATAGCCTCCATCTCTATGTCAGAGACTTCCGGAGCCATCTCTCCGGCCGCTTCCACTACAGTCGCCGCCATACACGGAGGGACAATGTCGGGAGGCAAAGGAAACAGGTCCGCCACCACTCTGTCCAGAAAGGCCGGCTCCAGACTCTCCACAAGAGGCATTCCCGCACCTTTCAGCCTTTTACGAGCTGATCGGTAGGGGCGCCCCCACGGATCATCATCCAGTCCCCGGAGTACCTCCTGATGGGCCCTTTCCTTTGCCTCACAGATAGCGCCCCGGAGAGCCCTCTTGCGATCATTATAGATAGAGCGAAGGCCCTCCGTGACATCGGGACCATCTCTCCTCCTCCTCTGACTCCTGTAGTAGGCCCTTCTGGCCTCGCTACATGCGCCACGGAGATTGCCAATCTCCGACGTCCACCAGTAGACCGCTCTCCTCCCCTTCGGCGGCCTCCATTTGGGCATTGCCGCATTCGACACCCTTCGGAGACTCAGACCCAGTTCGCCAGCTCCTTCATCCACATCCACAACACTAGTGGGCGCACACCATCCCTCTATAATGGCCATCTCCTCCGCAATCTGGCGGTCCAGTCGACGTACCGACCAGCGGGGGAAGCTCTTCCGACTCTGGGGAGTCTGGCCCCGCACTCCCCACCTCATCGAAGTAGAGACCCACAACCGGATATATCGGTGATCCGATAGGGTCTCCACTTCGTCCAGAACGCTCCACGCCGTCGTAACTCGGGCCGCCGCCGCAGAAGCAAGGGTCACATCGACCCTTGAACTGCCCTGCGGGCGGACGCAGGTGGGCTCCGTTCCCTCATTTAGGAAAACGAGGCCCAACTCCGCCGCCCACTCCTCCAGAACCGGGCCCCTCCGACACGACACCCTGTCACCCCAAGTGGGAGACCTCGCATTTAGGTCTCCCATGAGGATAAGGGGGCGCGGAAGTGCCCTCTGTACGGCCAAGCCCATGGCGTCAAGGAAATCCTCGAAATGGCTTAGACGCTGATTGGGGGAAAAATACGCTCCAACAAGCGTCCAGTCCCCCCAATCAGCAAGAACAAACCCGGAACCTCTCTCTCTTAGAGAGAGAGGAGGTCCATGCGGCTGAGCAATCACAGCCGCATCACCTTGAAGGTCCCCCACCCACGAGTTCTGCCGCGACACATAATAAGGCTCAGTGACGACGGCAGCCATCACACCCCACTCCGCCATCGACTGCAGGAACAAGTCCTGAGCCGCAGCGGAGCGTCTTAAATTCCCTTGTAAGAGGCTAGTGTCGCTGTCAACCATTTTATTTGTTTGACAGCTCCAGACCAACCTCCATGGGAGTGTTCCTTACCACCGTGCTGGACGCTTTAAGGGCATACGGGGCCCTCCTGAGCCTTGGAGGGTTGCAGGCCCTACCTGCCATTTTGTGGTCCGCCGGCTTCCCAGCCTCTGAACAAACCACACAATGCAACTCTTTTGAGCTGCATTCATTGGCCTTATGGCCCGCAGTCCCACACCGGTGGCAAACCTCCACCAGGTCCACCACTGAGTCACATGTCGCACGTACGTGACCCAGCTTTTGGCACTTATAGCACCTCAATGGACGGTCCTCCCGGATTTCCACCCGGCAGGAACTCCACCCAATGAGGAGCCTCCCGTTCTTTACCTTATTGGCGGAGGCAACCGGGCATAGGAGGAACATCTCCCCCATTCCCTGCTCCCCACGCCGCAATATCCTCCCTGGTTTAATGGCGGTCACTGGGCACCCCCCCATGGCAGCCACCGCCTCTATCACGTCCCTCTCAGTGACACTGTCATCAAGGTCTCTGATGCGGAGGTCCGCACACTTGACGGGCCTCCCCACCAAGGCCTCCTCCGACAGCACCTCTCTCAATCTTTCCGCTAGGCGGTTGGCTTTCTCCTCCCTGCCTTCTCCAGGCACCTCCAGCATCCGAGCTCCGGTCGCTGTCACCCGGATACCAACACGCTCTATGCCCAAGTCAGGCAGACTGATAGCCTGCCTGGCCTTGGATAAAGCAGCGGCGTAGGTGACTCCCCGCTCCACCGCCCCCTGCAGCAGTGTGATAACCACTGCAGCAGTTGTCGGCGGAGCAAGGGAAGACTTCCGCACCCCAACAGACTTCTGCGCAACCACCGACTGCCCCGCCAGAGGACCTATACCACCCTGAGCAGTAAGAGCGGGTACAGCGGGAAGACTTTCCGGCTTCTTCCCCTTACTCTTCTTTTTCTTTTTCCCGGCCACTGTCGCCCAGCTTCCACCCACTGGAGGCTTCTCTAGAGAGACCCCTCCAGCCGATTTCTCCATAGCCGGAATATTTCTTCCGGGGCCCTTGGGCCCCGAGACGTTTGAGACCCCGTGGGCCTCGACCCCTGCGAGACCCTCAGGGGCTCTCCTGCCCCGGGGCCCCGACTGATCTGAAGCCACCTGAGCCCCCTGGGGGCCGCGGGCTGATGCCAGAGGCGGACGCATCACAGGCTCAGGGAGGAGCCTGTCCCCGATCCCCGCTATCTTGGCATCGAGCATGCCACCCACAGCCCTCATCAGCTCCCCCATCAGGCTCTCCCTCACCCCGTCTAAAAGGCCCTCCGTCAATTGACGGAGGGCATCCGGTGTGAAGGAGCTCTCCGCCGGGTTGGGAACAGGGTTTTCCTTCGACTGCGCAAAGTGCGCAGTGCGCTCATTGAATTCTCTTCTGAGAGCCGCCAGCTCAAGGCCTAGGTCTTTAACTTGGGCCCTCAGGAGATTATTGGCCCTCTGGAGGCGCCTACCCTCTTCCCCTTTCAGGCATCTATCGGCGAGATCCTCCACCATCTCGCCGATTTCCCTAGCCGCAACCTTCAGGTCGCGGATGAAGGTGCCCTTGAGGTTACCCGACTTCGTCGCAATCTCTATGATGCGGCGAACCCGAGCAACCGATCTCTCCTTGATTTGCGGCACCCCCAGGAGGACCACATCATCCTCATAGTCTTCCCACGAAGACGGAGGCCCATTCGGGGCCACAGCTGCACTTGAGGAGGCCCCACCTTGCGGATGGCCCCCACAAAAGGAATGTTGAATTACTGACCACTTGTAATTTCCATTCTCGGCCTAGAACGTATTTGCTACATTCTAAACCTACACAGTCTCCTTTCTATAGTTCGATGCCCACTGCATACTATAGAAATTCGACCGTGCCCTCCATGTACGGTTTAAGCACTCGCCCGGTACCGTACAACCCTACCAAAGGCCGAGAACAAATTTAAAACTTGCACTCGAACCGGGAATCGAACCCAGTACCCCTCACCACAGCAGTCACATACAAAGACCGCTAGGCTATGAGGCCCTTAACGCAATATTACTATCTCGTCCGAGGCTAACCTAAAGTGCATTATAACTGAAATTCCGCCATTTACGTGAAATAGTCCGAGAGGTATGAGACCAATTTAATTTCAATTAATTTTATATTATTAGACAAAAATATTCTTACGATTAATATATATGTGTAATTAATAATGTGTTGTAGAAAGTAATGTTTGTATAGATGGTGCGATTGGCAGGTACCGTGCACTTAGTCCTACACTAAGTATCTGCAGCAAATCTAAAGCTAGTAAGTTGTACCGCAACATGAAACATTTGCCAAAATGTTACCCACATTTTTCTTGTGGTACATACAGGTACATACATTTATAAAAGCTATGTTGTCTTAGTAACTGCAGCCTGTGACTCTCATCTAAGGACAAATATTCACCTTCTGTGTACGTATCGACTTTCTATGTGTGCATTTAACAGTCGCTCGTATGGTGGAAGAAAATATTGTGAGGAAACCGAGATGCCTTAGACCCAAAAAATCGGTTGTCCTTGCCAACATGATCACGAGACAGATATGAGAGAGTCCAAGGTTGTACTGTTTTTTTTTTGGTATGTCATTAAAACTATTATTTTTACTGTCATAATTGTTAAATAATAACTTCACTAATTTAATTATTAACCCTCGGGATTCAGAGTCGAGACTTAGTCTTGACTCCCGTTTGTGATAAACGTATTGGATTTGACATACAAGAGTAATACTAGCGCTAAACTTCGAGTTCCTTAACACATACCCTCTACATCGCTTATAATTTAAAACAGAAGACAGACTATTATCAAAGCACTTTATAAAAGAAGACACTGTAATCACGGAAGCAAGACGTTCAGTCCACCTCTATTTTTACTAAAGTAATGGTTACTAATGTATAGATTTCTTTTTACAACACACTTTTCGATGGATTTTCCCACGACTTGAATACATCCATATGACTTGCTAAAAGTGCAATGTCGTAATGCAAATAAGATTTACGATAAATTGCTTTTTGTTTTGGCCTAGGTGCGTTTCAACCTTGAGATCTGTAAATACTTTAATGAACAACGATTATTTGTGTTATTCATTAAAATTCCTGAATTCCACTATTTTTACTAAAGCACAAATTTTCATTCAATTATTTTATAGAATTTTATTATTTAAATTTGTTATGAAAAACGTTTATTATTATAATTAAATTACTATAATAAAAGTTTGTCTTTTCAATTTGTTAGGCGTTCCTATGTTTTGGCTAGGTTTGCTTCCTCATTAACAATAACCGTTATAATAATTACAATAAATAACTAAAAGTCAAATTTACAATCGCAAAGCAAAACACTAATAAATTAGGCAGTTTAGAATTTATCGCGCATATACAAAACAGGATAAGGTCCTCGATTAACAAGTAATAACAACATATTTTATAAAATATATTCAAGCCATGTCCAAATTATGCTGTAATATCTAGTAATTTCAATAATTCAAGTAATTTCTACTATACTACATAGAGTTTATAAACCCAACGATATACAACCCAGCGATAAGAATCTTATAGACTTAATAAATGCAGTAGTTAGGAATATTTTATTCAAATATGTACCTACTAAAGTCTAAAAGCAGTGTTCGCTTAAGTGCGAGACTCTCAACCTTGAGGTCGTGCATCCTGCGCTGTTCTAGACTTACTTTTACCTTTACATGCAAGCGGTGAATGAGAACATCGTGAGGACCAAAAGTGGTAGGGATAAGACAATACCAAAGGGCTCTAAATGGGCTGTATAATGCCGTTGTTTAAAGATGACCGGGAGTGCCCGCGCTAAGATATCTCGCATGTCTGTTATGGTTATCCAAAAATGGTAGAAAATTTGTAATATTTTTGTCTGACAAAAGCAGGACATTTAATATATTAAGATGTCAGACTCTTAAGCTAAATGTAGTTATCTCGCCGCATATTTGATTACTTTCTCGATGCAATCAACAAACTCGATTTATGTTGCTTTTCAATGACATCAAACAAACGACCAGTATTCGAAAAAGGAATAAATGTTTTTATTTTCTTATTACTGATGACCCGATAAAGTTTATATCACGTACATATATTGGTAACAAAACTTAATACAACATTTTATAAACCGACATCGAACCTCATACTAAAGCTAAAACACAAATTTCTAAAATCATCTATAAATATCAAGTGACAATTTTATAATTTCTAAACTGATAAAAAAACATCAAATATTTTATATATAACTAGTAACAGTTTTTATAGGAAAATTCAATTGTCGTTTTTAGTATTTATCTTTACTGTGTAGTATATATGTTTCCCATCGTTATCGTAATATTGAATTCACAGTGTATAGCGCCTGTTTATACCTTGTTCGATTTCGCGCCTAAATCATTTGACATTATATATAATATCTACAGAGTATAGAAAATTCTGTATACAAGTTTGAGAACACAATTTTTAATTTGTTAAAGTATGTATTACCTTTTTTATAATAATCATATTGTCAGTATTCTTGAAGGCTTTGTATGCTATAATGCTATTTTATATACTGGCCGCGCTTTGAAGCACAGATTCTTTATTTATTGTGTGTTTTATTCTGTCGAATAGCGTCAAAACATATTATTGATTTATTCTAGGAATAATATAACGTTGATTGTAAGGAAAATAATAATAAATTTAAACGTTAACAAAGTTAACCAACAATTATAAACGTAATTAATTGTTAAATTTGTTTTTAATAGATTGAAATTATGTTTTTTTTCGTAATTGTATACTGTCTAATTCCTTAAAAAAAGTTTCAGAGACGCGGTCGACGCCGAAAGTCGAAAGTATTGCGTGCAGCAAAACTAATATTTCCTTATCATTTCGACACAATAAGTCAGCGATAACAAACATTTGGCACGCACTTCTTTTAATCTTCATAGTATCGCTCTAAATAGCATATGCATCGCCACGGCTGTAAATTTTGCTTATTCATCATATGTATCACAGATAAATATGATTTGGTTCACAGAATAAATAAAAAGCAATATATACACACTTGTCATTATTTTTTTTACTAAATAACGCCCTTTCTATCTTCCCTTTACTATGGGTACATTATAATTTGCATTTCCTGATTATTCAAACGCGAGTAATAAATAACACAAATAATCTAACATTGTCTGTTTAAATTCGACACACAAAGAAATAATATTAAAAGGTTGGCTGCAACTGGTAAATAAATGGCCAATTATGCGGCTACATGAGATTCGGTACGCGATGTCAATGTGAAGGTCAAGTTAATTTCACTTGGCCATTCGCGCTTTGTGTTACTGAGTAACAGTTTTTGTTATAGTTGAAGTATCTATTTAAATTTAGAATTTGTTACCCTCTGTGTTCAATTCTCTCATATGGCGGGAAAGGCGTTTAAATGACAATTGTTTCCACAGAACACTGTTAGCTGGTCTTGTCGGACTTTCCTTTAATGAAGCAGAGTATATAACATTTTATAAAAAAAAAATATATTTTCCTATAAATATACAACAACATTGTGTAATATTTCTTATGGAAATGCATGTTACATTCGTTTTACATTTTTGTCAGTGGACCGAATAATGTCAGTATTTGGGGTCTTCTCATAAGAGCCCTTACAACAACAGCTACAAAACTGTGGCTTTCTTCTCTTTAGGCTTTCAAGCAATATTTAACAAATAATTTTTATTTCTTTCTGACCGAAATTTTTTATTTCTTTCAAAAGTAAAATAAATTGCCTTCCTCTCTTGCACGTATTACGTTTAATATTTTTTACGTCTTATGTATATATCTTATGCCCACGGCTACCTAAGATCAGAGAGAAATGTTATGTTAATAGTATTACATAAAATTTACTTTGAACATAGTACTCTTAGTCTATGATGCAATTAATAACAAATATATAAGCGCATGAGACAGAAAAGAGTACAATCACAATTTGTAAAGAAATGCTCATTATTCAGGGATAAGACAGCCTTGAGACAAAAATAATCAGAATATCTCATAAAACTTTTTGGCAAACACTAGGATGAAGTCAATGTCAAAAATATAATTTATTCCAGAACATTCTGAACTAAGAACTAAGATTTTAATATACTTTGTTGCCATAGTTAACGTACATAATTTATTGTGAGGTATTTTATTTATCAGTTTTTAAGAAAAGTATATAATATACTCAGGCTACTGAATCAATTATTGTTTTAACTATACTAATGTTATAGACGTAAAGTTTGTAAGGTCGTGTATCGGTTGTAATCTTTGGATTCACTGAAACGAATTTGGAAATTATTTTACCAATTGAATGCTACATGTGTCATAGACTATATTAACCCGAAAACATAAGACTTTCGTAGTAGTCGGATTTGCAAAGAAAGCCAGAGAGAAAACGGTCGGTCGACAACCTTTCTGACGAACGCTGCCAATACGATATATGAATATTCTAGAACATAATACTGCTTCCAAAAAATTGTAACAGACCGTATATGCCTAACTTATTATATAAAAACAATTACTCCACCTTCGCGACTAACTCAACAACCACTGCACGGAACATCAAAAAGACCCTAATTAGGAAAAACCCAATGGAAAAGAAATAAGAGAGGCCGCCGAAACCTGGTAAAATGGCGTAAAAGGGACAACGGGAAAGGATTGGAAAATAGTGGCGAGGATGAGAGACAATTGGAGGACTTTGGAGTCTTATCTCCACCGGACATTGTGTCCCAATGTTTAACATGATGACATGGACTTAATGAAATTTTTTTCTGCACGGATTATGTAGTACTCGAATACAGGTTTTTTTTCAGCACGGAATTGATTACAGCTCACCAACATCTATATTGATTTATAAAAAAGGTTCAGAGTTGCCCATGCGAAGCTGAGACGGTAGTGATACACAAAATGTATATGGGACCAATTGAAAATAGTTTTACGCAAGTCACTGTCCCAATTTGTAAGCTTCAATTGATTTTCGAATGTCAACGACCGATTTGAGACTTGCAAATCACAACTTCCGTATAACTTTGAACTTTCCTTTGTGAAGTGTTTTGGCAAATTGAATTAGATTCACTGGTTTATAAGATCTTTGGAGATGGCAGAACTTTCAATAAGGTCGTTGGGGATTTTAATTATAATTATGTTCTGCGTAATATATATATATATATATTGTATATTAGCCTAAAGTGTTTACATTCAATTAATGTTATTTATGAATGTGACTTGAAGAATTCTTAGATTCATTTCTCCTATCTTATACTGGTAGAAAAGTATTTGCTTTTTAATGAGATAGCTTTTTTTAAAACCCAGACCTAAGTGCTTTATAGAATTTTATAGACAAGAACCTAATACTCGGGGAATTCTACCGATTCCTCTGATGAATATCATTAAAAGTAGTTTACGACCTCTCAGACTAATCGAGTATAAAAGAAAACACCGAAAAATTGGTCAAGCCTTTAATTATATATATTACTCAAACAAAACGTGAAAAAAACTTTCTCGTTTCGTAATGATGAATTCATGGTTTCGTCACATTTTTGAAATTGCCATAAAATAAACTGTTATTATTTAGCCTAGCGTATAAACAGAGAAAGTGTCATTGCGGTCAAGTGAAAGACAATTATATGTCCAATTTATATAACAAACGACCGAATGTGGGAAAATTACATTCTGCGCGCACCTGGCTGGAAAAAATCTATTTTAAATTATGAGAAGTTAACTGACACATTTTCCATGCATTGGTTTAAAGAACTTAGTCCATATATAAAGGTATCTTTTACATAATATGAAACGAGACTTCGTTGTGTTCCTTTATAATCTGTGATGAATTCATTATATTTCAGAAACCTTCGTACCGTATAAAACGCTTTGGTATTAATCTTGCCTGATCGGAGCACATTTTTCAAGAGCTTCCCGCGTAGGCATAAAAGAAAATTGCTGCGTAATACCGAAGCAATAATAGAGTCTGATAACATCTCATTAGTGGAGATAAGATGAATCACTCAAGCGTGGTAATGCTATGTTAGAGATAAGAGTAATTATCCGAAAAAAGAAATCCGCTCTAGTCCAAAACATACAAGATATATATGATTCGAAAATTAAATCAATGGTTAATAGTTATGATAGGATTTTTGCTTATTGAAGGGTGAACACGAAAGTGTGTTTAATTATTTGTAGTTTCATACTATATTAAGGATCTCCTGGCTGAATCGGGTACTATCGGGTTGAGTTATCAATTATACATAAGAAAAAACAGAAAAAGATTACAAGGTACCTTTAGAATATCCAGTTATGTCACACAGAACACCTAAGAGTCGTATAAAAGAAAACGAGCCATGTTTAACTATTTATTTCGTATAATTTGCAAGCGAGGCAGGACTCTAATTGATTACTTTCCTTTACCGAACAAAACAAATGGGCGTAGTTCGAATCTGCCTATAAATATCCAATTTACCAGGGTTGCTACCAGACCAGACAAAAAAATGTGTGCGTGTACTAGAGTACATATGTAAGAAGTGAAACTTCCTTATGACATTTTTTTTTCTAAAAATGATCTACTTTATGCAACTTTACAGAAATGGGTTACATAAAGTTAAATAAGCTAAAGTTTAACAAAATGCTTTTATTATCATAGACATGAATACAAATAATACAATTATTTTATTTTACCTTATTACTACTAAGATTATTACAGAATCTCATTAATAATTAATAATTGTAATAGAATTATTACTATCATTGTTATCGTTATTATATATTTTTGTTATTAATGGCTGGTAAACCGTGGTAGGGACAAGAAAAAGATGGCAAGAATAATGTGACGCGTAACCGAAAAATGTGGCGTTAATTATTTACCACGCCGATAAAGAAGTTTCACTTCAAAAAGATTTTGTGTTCTGAAACTTAACACATTTTATATTTAATGCCAAAAATTAATTCTAAAATTGAATTGAAATGTCCGAAAAGTCCGAAATATGCCTCTAAAAATACTACTAAATCTTTATATTTTTATGGTTTCCTTAACTACTACGAATAACTATTATTACCTCAATCTATAGGAAGCACAGAAGGGTCGCAAAAGCATTGCCAAAATAAAAATCAACCAATGAAACCGTACCGTTATTTGATCGTACACTTATATATTTTTTCAATATTTCAAATGTAACAGCCCTTATCCGTCTCATAAAGTAGGTTAAATTTATCTTCCGCTTTTGCATACTGAAGGTATAGTATGTTATCTATTAAGAAATTTTTCAATACTAACTAAAAAGGATTATATGACAATAAATAAGCTTTTTGTCACGTGTACTTATTTGAAGTTAATACACTTATATTTTATCCATTGACATTTGATAGCTACTAAGGGTGGACTGAACAGTCCAGAACAATATAGAAGAACTTGATTAAAGGACTTGAGCACAGAGTAGAGTAGTGTGGACTCAGTTTCCGAAATTCGACGCACATTTGGTCTTTTGTGCGTTAAGTACTGACCAATTAAGACTCACAAGCTCATCAGAAGAAGCTTCGAGGTAATTGCCGAGAGAACCACTGTTTCCTTTTGTAAGGTAGACCTGTTTGTCAGGGTTAATTAGTACGAGGCTGTCTTGCACTTTGGTACTTTTGCCATCAACTCAGACGTACTGTCAGATACAAATCGCCTTTAATACAATAAAATATAGTAAAATAAGTATTATAGTAATATACTATATTACTTATATTACATTGTCGACTTACTTAATGGTGCAGAAACGAGACACAAACACTTACATTACATCTAACAATAGTAAATTAACGAACACAAGATTAATTACTTGAAAATATTTCTGTTAATTACATTGCAATTATTAATTTGAAGGAATTCGTACACCTCAAAACAATGGCAACAAAGAGGTCGCTACCATTGTACCAATTCTCACACATATTAGCCCACATCTCAAGGCCAGAAAATATAGGTATTATCTGTGAGAAATCGATTCAAATTTTGCCGCAACCGGCTTCGACACTCACCTAAGTTTAAATATGGACACAATCCCGAAGACGTACTATTTTGTGTAACTAAACATCATTTGTTTTAAATGCCGATAAAGATAAGGTAGAGAAGAACGGTTATGTCAAATCGCTGAAGCTTGTCAGTTGTCACTTATAACTTTAGTCATTCATAACAATTGACAGGAAAGGCGGGAAGTGTTTGAAATAGGCGGGCGCCAAACTTTTGAAAATTAAATTTAATTTGATATCGCAGGATCAGTTAAGTTGTAAAGTGTATATATTAGTAGTTATTATTGTTTATTTATTTTCTTAGTTTGTTTCTTCCCCTGGTAAGTAATTTAATTGTATTATATGTAAATAGGAATATTCTTTAGGCGTCCATGTTGGAGCCTGAAGACCCTGGAGGGACATCCCTCCAGGTGTCTCATATAGTCACAATCGATGCATCGGGAATGGAAACGGAAGGTTCAATTTTAGATACGGACTGTGCGGATAGCACGAAATCGATTAAAAGAAAAAGAATTTCAGGTAGAAACCAAAAGAAGAGAAGGAATCATAGACATACGAGTCCGTCAGAATCCCAACTTTCCCCGAATAATTTAAAGGATAATATTATTTCTAAAGTGCTTGATGATAAAATCAATGTAATACACCATAATGAGGCTGCTCAATCTGCTTCAAGTAACCCTCGCGCTGCTAGGTCGCTTTACCAGGCGTCAGACCCTGCGCCTTATGTTGTCCATATTCAAAAAATATTACAACCAAATCAAACTGGGTCTATTCACCCAGTACAATTTGGATTTTTCCTGAAAAAAAGTTCTATAAAAAGCATAGTAGAGGGAAGCATCAAAAAAATTGGAAGGAACATGTTGTCTTTGCAATTTCATTCATTTCAGGATGCTAACACATTTTTAAATCACAAATCTCTAGAAATTAATAAATATAAAGCATTTATTCCGGCCTTCACTATCACTCGCATGGGAATAGTGAGAGGTGTTCCATGTGACTGGGACGAGAAAGACATTATAGAAAATATTGAGCTTCCGCAGAACTGTGGAAGTATTTTGAAAGTTCGGAGACTAAACAGAAAGGTATATGAAGGCGAGACGCCCAAGTTCATTCCAACTGAGACCGTAGTTTTAACCTTTGATGGAAAGGTGTTACCTCCCAGGGTCTTTATATGTTTCAACTCCCTATCTGTAGATCTTTATATTTACCCCACACTGCAATGCTTTAATTGCTGCCGTTTTGGTCACACAAAAATGCAATGCAGAGGCACTCCAAGGTGTTACAAATGTGCTAACAACCACCCAAGTATAAGCTGTAAGACTGAAAGAGATGATGCTGTGTGTATCTTATGTTCTGGTTCTCATTTTGCAACAGACAAAAAGTGCCCAGAGTACGCTAGACAAAAAGCTATCAAAGAAACAATGGCTAGAAACTCTATATCTTATTCAGAAGCCAGTAAAGTACATCCACCAGTTTCGAAATCCTATGCAGACGTTGTTGCTTCTGCTTCATCGGCCCCTTCTGGTCCGACTACTCCTTATTCCAGTCCCTATAATTTAACAAGCCCTTCTAAAAGCCCCACACAGTCATTTAGGAAAACAGTATACATGAAACCCAAAGCTCGTCCCAGAAATACTAGTAAGGGATACGATCAAAAAGCACATGCAGAGCTTATTGAACATTACAGCAACATTCCTTCCTTTTCTACAGGTTGTCGCAAAAATTATAATGATTTGTCAGAAATCATAACAAAGGATCTCATAATTTCTATAATTCAATACCTTTCACAATCTGACATAATTAAAATACCGTCCAACGATGCCACTTCTTCAAAAAGTTTTTTAACTCATGGACAGACAGGACCATCCACGAAACCAGTCTCTGGTGATTCAATGGAACTGCCGGAGTATTAATAGTAAAAAAAGTGACCTAATTTTTTTATTGAATAATTACAAACCATTTGCTGTGTCTCTTCAAGAGACTTGGCTTCGTCCTGGATTCAATTTTAAAATCCCAGGATATATCTGTCTTAGAGAAGACAGAACAGATGGGTATGGTGGAGTTGCACTAATTCTTAAGGGAAGTGTGCCCTTTGTCCACATACCCATGCCTAATCACAGTGATAAATTTTCCATTATTGCTGCTAGTGTAAATAATATTTGTATTGTAAATATGTATATACCACACCCTTCCACTGAAGTCTTTGACGATATTTGTAGCATTCTATCTTCCCTCCCGCGCCCTATTTTGGTCATGGGAGATTTCAATGCACAACATTCTATGTGGGGAAGTTCTAAGTCTGATCATTATGGGGCTAGAATCTTAGACATCTTAGATGATAATAATTTATGCCTTCTAAACTCTGGTTGTCCTACTAGAAGGACAAAGCCCCATGAGGGTATCAGTGCACCAGACCTTACCCTGTGTAGTCCTTCCCTTGCTCCTATATTAAACTGGTGGCCTCTATCGTCTTCATATGGAAGCGATCACTTTCCGCTAATTGTATCATTTCCTCAAAAAATTGGCGAAAAGACGTCAAAGGCTCCTCCCCGGCTAAAATATAGACTTAAGGATGCCAACTGGTCATTATTTAGAGATAAAGTTCAACAAAATTTATCAACAATACCTCCAGTAAATGACAGCAATAATCATCTTTGTGCTGAAGCTTTTACACGGGCACTACTACAGGCTGCTGAGGAAGTTTTTCCAATTAAAAATAATAGTGGCAATGGGCATATTCCATCACCTCCTTGGTGGGACAGCGAGTGCTCTGCTGCTATAGCTGAGAGAAAGATGGCCGAAAAACATTACAGAGAAAATTCTACAACACAACATTTTAATATTCTTTGTAATCTTATAACTAAAACACGTAAATTATTAAAACAAAAACGATTCAATGGGTGGAAATCTTTTTGTGCTTCAATTTCACCAGACATTTCTTCATCTGAAGTTTGGCAAAATATTCGTAGATTCAGATCTGCTTTTAAACCTCAAAGGTCTCGCTTTATGGTCAGTTGATTTGTTTCTTGACAAATTAGCTCCACCATATGTCCCATCTATAGAAAATATTTCTTCTGACTCACAGCTTTCTCTCTTCTCCCAGCATGATAGTAGCGATTCATTCATTTCGTTTAGCCTTTCAGAACTCAAAGGGGTTCTTTCAAAACTTAGGGACTCAGCCCCAGGTTGTGATGGAATTCCATATTCTTTTCTACAAAACCTGAATGACACATGCCTTTCTTATTTTCTCAGTTTAATTAATTCTATCTTAACATCAGGTAATATTCCTTCATCATGGAAAATCCATGAAGTTATCCCTATACATAAGCCCAACAAACCGATTAATGATCCAACATCATACAGACCAATTGCATTAGCTTCAGTTATTTCCAAAATTTCTGAACATTTAGTTAAAAATAGATTAGAATGGTTTATTGAGAGTAAAGGCTTACTATCTCAAAACCAGTTTGGATTTAGGAAAGGCAGATGTTCGATGGATAGTATCAGTATTTTTATGACAGACTTAAGATTGGCATTTTCATGTAATAAGTCTGTGTTAGCAGCATTCTTAGATGTGTCTGCAGCCTATGATAATGTTAACCTTTCAATTCTGAAACAAAAAATGATTAATTTAGAAATCCCTCAAATTTTTATAAGCTTCACTATAAATCTTCTCTCTGGTAGAATGCTTAAAGTAATATCAGAAGACTCCTACCAATCCCGTATTGCCTGGAAAGGTTTACCACAGGGCTCAGTTTTAAGTCCCTTACTTTACAATATATATTCTCATGATGTGGAAGCCTCCCTTAAGGGTAAAGTTAACTCACTCCAATATGCAGATGATTTACTCCTATATATCTCAGGTGATTCTGTTGACAAAATGTCTGATACTATGACATATTCCCTTAAGTTGCTAAAAGTCTGGCTTGACAATAATTCTCTAAGTCTTTCGGTTCCTAAAAGTGTTATGGTCTTATTTTCACGTATGAGACTTCCTCCATCAGTGTCTGTATTTTATAATAACATTAGAGTTCCCGTTAAAAGTGAAGCAACATTTCTAGGGGTAATTTTAGACTCAAGACTTACAGGAAACCCTCATTGCAACTATATAAGTGCCAAATGTGAGAAGATTCTAAATATACTGCGTTGCCTCTCTGGAGTTTGGTGGGGAGCCCACCCTTTCTCTTTAAAGCTTTTATATAATGCCCTAATTAGAAGTATTTTAGACTATGGAACATTTATACTTGAACCCTGTAATGCAGTAGCTCTCTATAAGTTAAACATTATCCAGTCTAAAGCTCTGAGAATAATTGCTGGGGCTATGCGTTCGAGCCCTATTAACGCTTTGCAGGTCGAATGCTCTGAAGCCCCTCTGCACCTCAGACGACAATTTCTTTCTGACAGGTTCCTGTTTAGAGCATTCCAAGTCTATAATCATCCTCTTTACTCTAAGTTATGGTCTCTGTTGGATTGTATGGATTATCCGTACTGGGCTCATAAATCGCCGCCATGCCTTATTGTTAGTCTCCAAAAATATTTAGCTCTTCAAGCTCCAACACATAGATCACAATTCCTTCCTATATTTTGTGTTAACTATGATGCCTTAACATTAAATCCTTCTATTTTGCTTGATTTTGGTATATGTAAACAAGACCCTTCTGCCAATGCCAAATTTATAGATATTATTAACAGTAACAGCCGATGGAAACATTGCCATTTAATTTTTAGTGATTCTTCCAAACCCGGACCCGAGGAGTGTGTGGGAGTTGGAGTTTTCCATCAACAGTTTGGCATTGTACAGAAAATAAAATTGCCTCCAGAGACTTCAGTATTTACTGGAGAATGTTTTGGTCTGCTGAAGTCTCTGGAGTATATTTTAATCATGAAGTTAAAAAACTCATTAATTTTAACTGACGCTAAAAGTGCCCTCCAAGCCTTGGAAAGATTTCCTTTTAACAGTAACCGAAATAATCATCCAGTCATTATTGCATGTCGTGATTTATTGTATCGATGTTGCATCAAGAATTGCACAGTTTCTTTTGCTTGGATTCCGGGGCACTCAGGTATTTTTGGCAATACCAAGGCCGATAGCCTTGCCAAGGCTGCGGTCAATGACGGAGATCTGGTTCCGTACAAAAACTTTTCTTGTGATTTGGCTCTCCTGCCTAAATCTCGGTTACTGAATTCTTGGACAAACATTTGGCGTTCTTCAAGTCAGACTAAAGGTCGATATTACAGCACGATTCAGGTCGATATACCTCCTAAACCGTGGTTTTCAACTCTGACGCTTGGTAAAGCTATCACTTCGACCCTTATTCGTATGAGGCTTGGCCATGCATGCATTCCCTTGCATTTGGCAAGGCTTAAACTTTTACCTAACGATATATGTCACTGTGGCAATGACGTTGGGGATTTTAATCATATATTCTTTGCCTGTCCTCAACATGACCGTTCCGCTTTTATTTCCTCGCTTTTGTCCATTAAAATTCCTTTTCCTACTTCAATCTCTATCCTTCTATCTAATATAAATATTGATGTATATAGAATAATAGCCAGTTTCATTTTTCATAACAATATAAAATTATAATCATTTATGTACTTATTATATACCTAATTTATCTGATCCTTTTCAAAATTCCGATCCAATTTCCAAACCAATAAAATAAATCTAATAACACACTTCCTAACTTTTTTGCATGGCTGACGCACAAACCGTGCTGGCCAAGAAAGGGGAAAAAAAAAACAATTGACAGATATTATAATATATTTCTGTGATCGAATGTCCGATCTATTTACCAATTTGCTTCGTTATTTCAATAACTTTGACAGGTCAAATTAAAATTTGGCGTTCGAAATTCGAAATTTGAATTATATTGTTTCATGATGTGAATTCAATTAATTGCAAGTATTTCAAAAATATTATATGTCAAAATAGGATTGTAACACAGGCTGTGTGCGACAAATTGAAGATATTATTATTCAAATTGAAGTTTGAAGTGTCTTAAAAAACTTTCATATCATTAACGCGGCGCTTTTTATGTTTTAAATTATGTAAATTACAATATCCCAATCAGCAATATAAAGTATATGTCAACGTTATTGTAAATATAATTAATCAGTATGGATTTAAGGGGCAAGCATGCGTTAACTATCAGATTAATCAAGCGTAATAGCAAGTCATGCGTTTATTAATACTATACTATTAGCATTGCTCCAACAAAGTAGAAATGTTGCGTGGAAGTCCGGAAAGAATACTTTGAAATCTTAACTAGGATATTTTTATTACATTTTTATAAGAAATATAAGCAATTTCTGACATCAACCTATTTTTGAGCAGAACTTTTTACCCATAGAAATATTTTCGAACTAATACAAAAAAGGGAATATCAAGTCATATAAGGCTGGAGACGTACACGAGAAGTTTCTGGGATAGGAAATGTCCATTGACGATTAAACGTTTAGTTTTTGTACGATTTAAATTATTATTATTATCATCCATTTAAAATTATTATACATTTATATTTAAATTATGTTAAGAAATTAAAAAAAAACGAATTATCTAAAAATATTCAATTGCTTATAAGTCTGGCTGATAATTAAAAAACGTGTGCTTGTGCTTATGTACACGCGTTAGAAGTTATACTTTGGCGCAACAAGATAAAAATATTTACAAAAATTTTAATTTCGCCTTATTCTTCGTTTGTAGAGTAAGGTTGTTTAAAACGACACTAACAATAGAAAAAAAATACTCTCATTTTTTCCTAACACGCCAAAAGAAGTATAACTTCAAAAAAACTAATATGTTGACAATAGCTAATTTTTGTGACGGTGTGCGCGCGCATCGTAAAAAATTACTCTCACCATTTTTCCCTAGCGCCCCAAAAGTGGTATAACTTCAAAAACGAATTATATAAAAATATTAAACTGTTTATGAATCTGGCTCATAATTAAAAAAATACACATGAAACACATTATCAAATGCACAGGAAGTACTGTTTATTAACTCTTATTTTTGTGTCAAGGTAACTAAGGAGTGGTTTTCAAAACGATTGCAAGAACATTAACTTTCTTTACGAGAGACATAAAACGTATAGATCTTTAAAAGTTACGTATCCGTCGATCAAAAGAGTCCATTTTATGGACTTAAGATTATGAGATGGGTTAACGAAAGCTTCGTGCCCTTATTTTAGTGTGATTTTTATTTTTATTAAAGTAGGATAACAAAATTCAATTACTATATAGAGGGACAATTTGTTTTTATACAAGTTCTTCGGGTGTGTAAGTTATTTTTGATTATAAATCTTTCATGAAGTAAATCGCGTAGTTAATGAATGAAGTGATTGGTGCAATAGCTACTGCAAGTTATGTATTAGTATCAAATAATATTGACAGTAAATACAATGAAAATCTTTATAATAAACAACGCCAACATCGTCCAATTCATAAAATGCAACAGCTGTGCATAGTATTCCGTACGACAGAACCCCAAGGAACTCGAAAAAATAGGTGTTAGGGGTTGGACTCAAAATTTTGGCAAACAATTTTTACGCAGGCTAAGGGAGCCCATAAGGGGCTATACAGTCATTAATGATGATAAGGATTGTTAATAAATTAATACTAATACTGTACAGTACAAATAAGGAATGGCAGAAAAAATAAAGTTATTTAAAATTAGTTACGTAAAAGAATCAAGGAAGCTGTTTTATGACACACACGAGTATTGTTCTCGGCGAATAAAGGCGAAACTATTGTGATAGTTCTGTGAAATTCTCAGAAGATGATATACTAAGATGATAAATCTCAATTTTCAAGAAACACAGTTCTAATTAAAATTATTAGTTCTCTTAACTCTGTAAGCGCCTAGGATAGAGGCATAAAATAATACACTTAAAGTCGAATCGTCCTTAGCTTAAATCTGATTGGTCAACGGTATCCTTAGAAACACAAGCGACATGATCAATGAATTGGTTTATATCTGTACGTTATTCAAATAGCGTTGAACACTTATGTAGTCCACTAAAAATGTGAAATATATAGATATCTAAATAAGCGCAAGGAAATTACCGAGACTTAATAAGCACATTAAAAGGCATGTTATATACCTAATTGCCAATTTCCTAATTGGATCACTCCTGTCATAGAGTATTTCCTAACGAAGCATGTCGTAAGTTTTATCAAGTCTTAATAAATATAATTAACCTTTCGGAAATCACTTCGAAAGTAATTTTCAATTATGGGACGGACTGTGAAATTTGTCAACGCGATAATGTGTAATTTAACGTTGGTGGTCTAGTAAAAATCTAATTGCATTTTATTCAGCATCTTACTGCAGATAAAATAGACTTGAGAATCCATATAATATTAGTCGCAGAAAACATTATGTATGTAATGTATTGTCAATTTTTTCCCTCCTGTGTACCCCACTAGCCAATCGAATTGGTACGGAAATGGTGACATAACTAAAAAGAAATAATTGTAATTAAGGCATTTTAACGCGTACAAAAAACTAAATACACTTTTGTTAAAAATTCATTTCTATTTGAGAAACAAGTTACGTTCATCCTAACTTTGGTAAAGGGATGATTATAAATCGAAATTAAAATCCATACGTTTCGTACCCTTTGTTCCAAACAAAATTAATTATCGTTTATCCGACGGGATCTGATTAAAAAAGTTTTCAAATGAAGTTTTATGTGTATTTTACCAAATGTGTAATCTGTGTAATATATGTAGAAGAAGCAAGCACAACAGTATTGTCGATGTTAAACGAGTATTGTCTCTCAATACAAAATTCTACCTGAAATAATTAAAATTTCTTTCATTATGAATATGAATGAATTATATTAACTTTGTTTAATCAGTTGTAATTAATTCTCATATGAATATAATACATGTTTAATATAATGTGTATAGATACAGAGAGAGATTACAGATTATCTGTGGAGGTAGAGATTAAAATAATTCATGGAATATATACTATGAATGTAGTTTGCGTCTTAGCCATCGTATTAATAGAAGGCTGTATTATGAGGTAATAGAAAGCCTGTGTTGACGTTGGCCCATAGGATATTACGTACGAACTAACTTCGATCAAGATATGGAAAATAGATAAATTTTCTCGTTTATATAATTTGTAGGCCATTCTCAAGCTATTATAAAATTTGATAAACGGTACTAGAAATTAATATTTGCATACGCAGACGAAAGTCTTCCATTTAATGAATTATTTGATGTGAATATCTTTATTTGTATAAATATTTTGTACCTGTGTTTGGTTTTTTTGTGTTTTAGACTCTATAAATAATGCTTACATAATAATTTTAGTCCAAACTAAAGACATCTGAAAGTATCAATGACTCGGGTAATTTATATAATTTTTATTAGAGAGATCTTGTGAAATGGAGGAGGTTATTTGTAATAATTTTAGTTAAGATATATTTTATTAAATTTATTTGATAATAAATATTATTGTGATATTTATAGGTCTCTTCAACGGGGAATGGGACACATTTCTGCGTACTTAGGACAAGGAGGCTGAAACAGTTATTGTTTCACCAGGTTCTATTATTTACGTACACTCAAGTATGGCACTAATAATTATAATACCTACGTTGTCCATTGAGTGAGGTAATAGGATTACTATTTGAATCCTATAGTGTCTGAATTTCATCGTTTCATGTTTTTATTCAAAGCCGCGTACAAATTTAAACAAATTTTCTAAACTATGAGAGTGTGTAATTATTTAATTACCCTAAAAACGTTACTGTATTTAATCAATTCAAAAGGACTTTGAAATCACACATTATTAACTCAGAAGACTAAATTACCAAATTAAAATGGCTGCCGATAGTGACCAATTAGGTTTTTAAGAAAACAAAATTGTAACTTTATTAATGAGAATAAAGTTCTTGAAACATTTTTAGGTGTGCTGTGCACCAATGGTCTTTCTTTCTATGTGGGCATTTAACATTCGCTCGTACGTGAAGGAAAACATCGTGAGGAAACCGGCTTGACGCCTAATCCTACCTACTTGCCTATTAGGTTAACAAATGATTATGAAACAGATGCAGAAATCTGAGGCCCAGACCTAAAAAGGTTGTAGCGCCATTAAATTATTTTTTAAATTTATAAATATTTTTAATAATTATGATAGTTGTTTTTATAAATCTTTGTTTAATGTTTATATATGTTATTCCTATAATAAATTTCGTTGTTTGGTTTTCTTTCGGGAGTTTTAAATTTAAACAGATATTTAAAGATATAAAATAAATTTCGTTTGTCTTTACAAATCGTTAAATTTACCAAAACAATTTTTTGGGTTATTCAGGGTTTCCTGGATGAAGTCGCTTGTTAGCGATAAGGCCGCCCGTTGCCTAATAACTTATGTACCTGCTTTTTTTATATGTATGTTTTTGAATATTATGGTAACGAAGTGTAAATAATTAAATAAATGTGTAGTTAAATTTGAAAGGTGTAGTTTCCATTTAGATTCAATGCCAATAGGTTTGTATGTATGGTAATTGAACTGGATGTAATCCTCCTTCAACTTTAACCTACTAACTGGTTTACAATTTGTTTATTGAAATAACTGTTAGTTATTTTGTAGTTATTTCTGTATAACGTACATCGTGATTGTATTTAAATAATAATCTTGGCATCAAAAAGTATTTTTTGAATTAATTTTATATTTTTTTTATAAAAAAGAAGGTGAAGCTTTCAGAACCTTGCTACAACAGTATCTTTACGTTTGCCTTCCCTACGAGCAATTCCTTAATTGTGTACTCCATTGGTGCATAGCCGTGATTCGAAGGGAGGACCTCAGGTTTGAGAGTCACACGCTTATGACACTAGGCCCACACTGTTTTGTAAAAATAATGTAAAACTTTGTTGGCAGTAGTCAGACTTCTACATTGTACATTATTATACAAAATTCTAAGAAATATCATAAGGGTTTTTTCACTGGATATCGAATCTACGTCCTCCGGATTATCTGTATCTGTATTTCCTGCGTATTCCTACAATTGTTATAATTATAATTTATGTATAGTAGAATTTTAGTATTTCAACACGGAATTGTGTTTCATTGTCACAATTATAAATTCGGAGAAATTCGTGTAATTAAATGCACCTGAATTCCATTTCTTGTTAGGAACCAGATTGTTCACAGAAATGTGTTGAATGTTTAAACGGGTTAAAAATGTTTTATTATCAATTTATCATATAGTGTTAACCAAAATTCTATTCTTTTTACAAAATCTGTCAAACCAGGCCATAAAGTAGGCAAGTGTTGTTCGAATAAACAAAAGTTATTATGAAAAGTTCTTACTATCATAATAATTGAATCAAAACTGTGCCAAGCTCATTGAACTACCTATATACATACCCACAGTAAAATTATTTTAGATATTCACACTGTCTTTACTAATCTCATCTCAAAGTCTATTTTCATGGCATTACTACGATTAGCATTGTAGGAGTGTAATCGACAAAAACAAAAAAGATCCTGACGTAAAACCGTCAAACGTACTAGAATTCTGTAAAAAAAACGTCCTTGGATTAGTATGTAAAACATATCTTACCTATTTATTAAGGTATGTTCACAGAAAATCGCGGGAAAACACAGTTTGAATTATATGATATTTTTACCCGAAATATATTAACGTATCCTTCAGCTGTAAAGGCGCGATATGAATATTCTGACAGCCTTTCGTCTATTACCACTTTATATTACGTCCCGGGCGTTAAGACATTCCTATTTTGTTCGTGAGAATTTTTCTTCATTCACTTTTTGCTCGTAAAATGTTTTTTTTATATTCGTCTGTACTTTATTAGGTTCACAATGACGTGCACAGACATTAGCTGTGTATTTTTGAGTATTTTTGAGTTCCTCATTTATATAACTTATTTTGCTGAAGCATTATATCCCGCTGAATATAACTTAAAACCGTAATTAAAACTTAGCTTACAAAAGGTAATTAAAATCCTTTCCCAATATAAATGTTTGAATGAAATATTATAATGAACCTAACCCTCTTTTGAGGTTTTGAATGACACACGGACGGGTTTTGGAAAGATATACATTTTTTAAATTTATAAAGTTTCTGTTCGTTATTGTTCCGAAACATTACTAACAATTTCAATAGAGGTATACAATTAGATTCCTGTTACAATAAGTAGTAGAAGCCTACATATGTTAATCATAATTAGGCATAATATTAAGTGTGAGTTTAAACAATTTTCCAATAAAGGTCGTAAACTCATTCAATATAAATATTAACGGCAATTCTTGATAATTGAAAATGGAAAACGGAGTTTTATAAATTGACAAGTACTCATAGTTCATTAATAAACTTATCAATATTTTATTGTACGACTCATTAATTTTAAGATACTTAATGAGTCAAATTTTTGATTTAGGCTTATGAAATGTTGTAGGCCTTTGAAATGAATGATCCAGACATGTGTTTAATATCCGTTTCATTGATTCCTTTAAAGGCGAGTGGTCCTTTTGCGTTCATATCCGGAACGGAACAAACATCATTTTACCAGAAACGCATTATACGGTGTTGTTTTCATAATTAGTAATTTTAGCAAATTACCGAAAGTCGTAACAAATTTCATAAACAGGAACTCGATTTCACAATGCGTAAGGCCCGCTATGGGAACGATCGCTATCATACAATGTACCAGTAAACCAACCTGCATTGTTCTTAACGGAAATATGATTATGTGTGAAAGATCATTGTGATCTAAATCGCGATTAGATTTGCGAGGTCTTTACTTTGTTACTGAGCAAAATACTTCAAGATTATATGGAATAAATTTACCCTCTATAATGGGTCAAGGACTGTGAAAGCGGTTGATCGCGCGACTTTTAACCCGTGAGATCGTAAAAGATGTAGAGACCAAAAGCTTGTAGGGCCACTGGAACAAATTGGAAGCAGTTCAAGGAAGCATATGCTTGCCCTGTCACCATATAGAGGCCATTATATACCATCTAAGATATATTGTACATGTCAAATTGCCCAAGATTTTCCTTCACGTTAATCAATTTGAAAGGTTGTGATGTGGATATTATGAAAATTGGACTTTTGCGATCAAATTTTGATACGATTTTCGTCGTGTAGTTTTAGCAGTCCCCATCTCCGTTAACCTCTTTGTTCTCACCTTATAATTATTGTATAAAATTAATTTCGTTTGAAACTAAGTTCTTCTATGTCCTTCTTCATTTAGAGTGCTCTTTTTTGTTTTATATGAATACGATTATGATATCGGAGCTTTGTAAAGTTCAGGGGCAACTGGTAGGTCAATTAGGTAAGGTTAAGATATTCTATTTATTTATTAACATTTCTTTACACTACAATATAAAAAATTGAACAAAATTCAATGAAGCGGAGGGCAACTTCTATATCCGATTCAGAAGATATTTTATATTGCGTTATGTCCTTTTAGTAAACTTAGAACTTTATTTATACGTATACGTAGCTTGTCAAATTTTATACAATCATGTAATCAAAGAGAGTATCGAGAATTATTATTAGATTATAGAGAAATACCTATTCATGGTACGTTTTCAAAGATATTTTATATTAAACACAAATATAAAACCGAAAGGTTATGCGTCCCCAAAATACAAAGAAGAGCGCGAAATTGAAACCGGATATATTTGAATTATTGGAAATCGTCGAAATTACGACCCGAGAATATTATACGATTTTCGGAACATTTTAGGGAATATTGAGAAAATGACAAAATTGGGCTCAATGGATATTTAATGAGTCGGCATAATGTTTTATGAATAAAGTGCACTTTTAATACAGATATTAGTATTAAGTTAAATAAAGGGAACAATGTAGCTTAGACAGGTTTTTTATCTTTCTTTACTCTTTATGACCATCTTAGACAGGAGGAATAGGATTATTGCCTAACTGTCAGGCTTATTCCTCTATTATCTATATTTAAACCTCTTCTGTGTGTGCAAACTTTTTCTGGCTTACCTCCCTCTGTGATTGACACAAAATAATAAAAACGGCATTACTAGTCAGTCAACGGCATAATGAAGTAATCTTGCTAATTGTGGTCGAGGCAACTAGAAATAATAACAATCATTAATTACCTTCTAACTACTTCTAAATTACTAAGTAGTATTACTACTACAACTTTTATACGCGACTTCGACCGCGTGGGTGATATTCTGGATTTCGGGATGTGGTATATTTATTATAATACCTTACCAAATCTACCCTTTTTACAGTAAAATATTAGATGTTTTTAACACCTTACATTAGTAGTGCGAGATCTCATTCCGATAAATAAAACCTAAAGGTTCCATTGAGATGCGCGTAATGTATATAAATAAATGGGAAATTTACTAACATGCAGAAAAAAAATATATTAATCTTAATCTTAAATCTCGCTTAATTATTTTCAGATTAACTTTTATGTTATGTAAACATTAACAGAAAACACAATTTGTTAATATATGATAGACAAGATGTAGGTAACAGGTGAGCAATTACTCCAATTTGTCCACTCCACGTGATGATGCCCAAGGGAAAGCGTTATTAATATTGCTCTAACCACGTGGTGCCTTACTGTACAAGAACGGAATCAATGTGAATGTATGCATTTACCATTTATACATACATTTACATGTATTTACCCACACTTATATAATTTATAATTAACCATTTGTATTATAACGAATAAACTCGAATATACTGGACATATTAAAAAAATCAAACATTTTTTTAATAAGCCAAGAGGAAATGCGTTTGCGCATTCCCCACACATCAATGGGTACGAGTATATGTGGAACTCGACTCACACCAGGCATCCTCTCTGCTGCTCTGAGAGCCGGGTGAGGAATATTCCAAAAGAATATTCTACCGCAAAAGGAATCTCCCGCTTTTGCATTCAAGTATCAAAAATAAACATACAGCCTTATGAAACCAGGATAGGTTTGCATTCGAGCAGTTTTATTGCACTTTCATAGAAATAAAAGAATCGTATATATTTTTATAGTATACACATTTTTATATTTTTTTGAAGGTAAGTTGAAATGGTTTGGAAATACTTCAGCTGGCAGCTGGAAATTGGTGGTAACAACGCTCAGAAAGACGGACTTCGAGGTGATACGAGAAAATTCGTGTCATAGATATTGAAAATAAATTTTGGTTTTGATTTAATAAATGGCGATTTGAGAATTATTGCTGGCTAGCGTGCCAAAGAAAAAAAACTTTGCTAACAGAAGAAATACACTTAGTTTACCTAAAAACCTAAAGAAATAAGTACAATAGTGGATTAAGTGAAAACAATCAAATAGGATTTCTTTAAACTTTGCCTATTGTCCTCTCTTAACAATGGTTGAATTGAATAAAGCATTTCTAAGATCCCGCAGTCCCAAGTACTTGACATTTATTTAAAACTAACAACTACCCCGCGGTTGAAAGGAATTCAGGAACTTGTACGATACCCACTTAATATCTTTAAGGTTACTTAAAAGTCGTAAATAATATAGACGACTTTAAATAGAGCGGCCATATTTTTCTGTCTGCTTCATTGATGGTGATTACTCTTGCTTATTAGATAATAAATAAGTATAGGCAAGGCTTAATCAATAAATATATCAATTAATTGGTTAAGATTATTAAAAGTTTTGTTTTGTTCAGTGCGTATAGCTGTCACTTCAAGATGCAACTTAAAGACGAGGCCTTGAGGCCATTTTGGAATAAAGTGATTGTTTGATATGTGTGTGTCCTTTTATCGAATAAACGTATTTTTAATTTCTCCTTCCTTTCTCTCTAATTAAACGAAGGAGGACGTATGTCACTATTAAAAAAAATGCAATGATTAAAATCTATGATATGCAGTCTTGGGCGATGAGATTTCAAACTATTACCTAGTTTTAAAATTAAGTAGAGCTTTAAAATTTACATCGGCGGTACATTACAATATATTTTACGCACCGTAGCTGCTATTTACATATATCACCTACTTAGTAAGCTTTTCAAGCACTGGCTGGTTTCAAAGATTAAAAAAAGATTGTACTGTGATAGTATATCTAATTGGTCTGTGCTGTTGGTTGCCATGGTTACCATTTTTAATATATTTTTAAAATTATCGTGTCTTATTACAATAGTATCTTGTCTTGCGTATATTTAATATATCAAGTATATAAAAACTAAGTATCATAAAAACACACACAACATTACATTTCCGTCGTTTGTAATCAATATTCAGTAATTTACAATAAAACTAAAGAGCATCAGAAATAATCAAGCGTCTGCTGACAATTAAAAAAAGGATTTGTACCTATATGCTTTATTCAATAAAAACACATCAAACATTCTCTTTGGAAGTTGATTGTCATTTGTACAGTTACTTGTCATTGTTGCCACGCAATTTCCTTGCTCGTTAGAATCCCGATACAGACTAAAAATATAACTTTCGTCTAAACACGTGAATCACGCAAAAACCACATAATTAATTATCTGTATTCTCGTTTTCACTGTTACATACTCGGAGCCGCACATCCGTGAATAACTGGGAATCATAAGATAATTTATTGAAAATGGTATTTATGTTATTTGTGACAACTGTTAGATATTGCAAAGGATTTCTACAATATAATTTTCAAATAATTATTGAGTGGGCATTATTTTGAATAAAGAAGTTATGGTAAAGTATTATGTTATATACATTTTATGTTTATGTTTACTGTTAAAATACAATTATATTTTCATAACATTTAATCAATGGTGATAATATTATTTTATTGAAAATATATAATCAACGACCGATAAACCTATTACAAATTTATTTTAAATGTTACGCAATCCCATGCCATTCCCAATGTATATTATAAACTGAATTTTAAAAAATAATTATGGATTAATACTTCTAATGACAGTATAAAAATTAAGTATTAAAAAAAGGTATAACTATTTGAAAACATACTAAACCCGTGATTACGGGTTTAATGGACACAAAATACCATACCCAACAAAATTAATATGCAAATACACAGCAATAAAGTTAATTATGTGGTGAAGGAGAAATAACTTTCATAACAAATGTTTATTGAATAGAATAAAATGTGGTTACATCTCTAGTGTAGAATTTAGATAATTTGCCAACTTTCCCGCACATTTTCCACTGATTGAACACACTTGATTTGATCGACGCTGTCCTAATTACTCTATTTTGAAAAAGGAAAGTATTTTATCTGTGGTTATAATTTAATTCATAATATGTATGTGTTTTTTTTCAAAATCTCGTCACAGTTCGATGATTTGAATTTTTTTCATGTATGCTCGATTTTTTTTAATGTAGGTGTAAGGCATGGTTGAACATAGTCTTAATTTTGTTATTAACTTACCGTAAAAATAAGAGATTTTATTTCGAAATAGATCAAACTTTACTGTTTAAATAATTCCGTGTAAAAACAAAATTATAACTTACCGAGAATAAGTAAAACCTTCGTTTCCATTTTAAAGTCACTGGCACTTTTAAAAGAAAAAGTTAAAGAATTCGGTTTTTGAAATCCAAAATTTGAATTTTTGCGGCGGCGTACGTTGCGCGTTACCGCCAAGCCGCATGTGCTTGCTTGCCTTTTGCTTCGGGATGACCAGCGTTGGCGCATTCACTTTCTACGTAGAGGGGCTGATTTAGGAACACTCTTGTACTAAGGCCTTTTAGGTCGTGACTAAGCCAACAGTAATTTATCATTGTTAAATATTCTTATACCTTTATATGCGGGCAGAGTAAGTTCACAGTAGCGAAATTGTGTATCTTATGTATTTATTTAAAATGTTTATTATACTTTTTTGACTCTTCTGTGATAAATGATATAAATAATAAAAATTAATGAGAACTAGTCAAGAAGTCACAAATATTTACTTTAACGAAATGTGTATGTACCACATGTGTTACTTTAAAAATTTCTTGTTTAACAGTGACTGGGAACTAAAAAAAACCCTCGACTTAGCAGAACTGTCTGTGAAGATTAAGTACAAATCGAAACAAATATAGATAATAAAGTATATGACCGACTCTTATGTTTGGCGCTTATACTTAAATTGTCAAAATTAGTCTAATATCTATTAGTGCATGAACAACATTTTGTTCAACTGGCATTTTATACCAATTTATTATCTTGTTTAACTAAACAGAACGAAGTTAAATGTCCTGTTAAATAAAGCTTTGATATCTGGATTTCCAATCATGTCTTGATCCAAACAACTATCGCTTCATTGAGTAAAGTATTTCAACCGTGTAATAGGAAAGGTTTATTTTGTTTTGTATCTAAATTAAATTGAATTATACGTATCCACGTTGAAGACAAATTTAAAGTGTAAATTGCATATTTATTTACAAATTCTCAAAAAGGCATGCTTAAAAAATATAAGACATTACAAATTTTACTTTTACTTTTTAATAAACTTCTGGAAATGCGAGTGCCATGGGCAGCGATATCACTTAACGTCAGGTGAGACTCCTGCCCGTTTGCCTCCTGTAACATAAGAAAAGAAATTCTGAATGTATATTTTTTATTTATATTTGGCTCGACTATTGTCATTCATTCTATACTAAAATAGTTCCAATTCGATTCCTTTTATGTCAATACATTCACTAATCATAACCGAAACAAATAGTTACTTAAACCTCATTAAGAGCCTAATAAACGAGATTTGAAGAATATTGAGATAGTGTTCTGAAATAGAACTAGGCGATTTTAATAGCATCAAATACGAGAAATATTACAAACACCTGTGGAACTTTCTAGTACCCATATCTTTAATCTAACTTCACTCAAAGGCTCAAGACCTCACTAAAAGTCATATATTAGTGATTTAATAGGAACTAAATTTATTTGTGTTTTATAATAAGTGTAATTTCGTTTTGATAACAAATTATTACAGTAATAAATGTTATAGTTACAAATTCCCCTCCAATCGCTTTGTTCAGCGTCGTGATGTTCCCGACACTCTTGGAGCAGATTACTGCATTGTCCAGGTATTATGTAACCTAGTCGGTCCATCGTGTTGGGATGCGTATCTTTCCCTCCATTTTCCCGATTATTATGAATTTTTAAAGTCGTTAAGGATGTTATGTTTAAATTATTTTCGCAAGAGCGTACCAATTCTTGAAAAGCTGGCATCGCACTAGCGAGCCTTCTGGTAATGTGAGTGTCACTTAATATCAGGTGAGCCTCCTGTCCGATTGCGTCCTATTACATAAAAACATGTAATAAAATATTATAATCAATCAATGAAACTCAGGTTCGTAGATAGGTCCTGGATATCAATGGTAGAATACACTTATCCCGGAACGATATCCCCTGTGTTACGGTGCTGATAAGACAATATGAATAACAATTTAGGGAACGTTTATATATTTAATAGCCATGGAACGAAATGTCGGGAATATTATTTAGCGGAGAAATAATTGAAACAGAATAGAAAGACAAGGCCAATGGATGTGGATGTGGGATGGCAACACAGTAAACTGGAAGCTTGTTAACTTAAAATAAAGGGTTATTATTACATATCTAACTAGCGGATCCGACAGATAACCGGCAGTTCCGAAAAAAAAAAATCTAATACCTAATTTAAATCATTCTCGACTCCACTTGAACAACAAATTTATCAAAATCTGTTATGCCGTTTAGGAGTTTAATTACGAACACGTGTACAGAAAATCTATCTTAATACCAGCTGTTTATTTGCTGTATATATAAATAACGTAGATACCGACTGCAGCGCCATCTGCCGGGCTGATTTGGGAATCTAAAAAACCCAAAAGAATTCAAATCGGTTCAACAGTTTAAAAGAAGTTCAGTGACATACACTGTTACAGACGAACACTAGAATTATATATATATATATATATATATATATATAGATATAGACTATGACAACTAATTGTTTTAAATATTTTAAAAATTATATTATAACGCCATAGTAGTTGGGTCTTTTTTGGTTGCGTGCAATGCGTATCATGCGCTCTCCAAACTACGCATTTAACACTTAAAAGTCGTGAAATAAAACTTAGTACCAAACGAATTTCTATC
Organism: Pieris brassicae; assembly: GCF_905147105.1. Taxonomy (NCBI): domain Eukaryota; kingdom Metazoa; phylum Arthropoda; class Insecta; order Lepidoptera; family Pieridae; genus Pieris; species Pieris brassicae. The sequence goes on along the minus strand of NC_059669.1, from coordinate 17,299,245 downwards.
GAGAATCACTTTTATAAATGTATTAAAAAGTAGTTTTCATGTCTGTAGCGTGCTTGTTTCTTGAACTTCCCATTATATTCAGAAACAAGCACCTAATCATTAGTGTATAATTACGCTCTGTTTCACTCATTACCGATAAGTGTTAGGTAGGTTACAGATGTTACAGACGGAGAAGCGTAATGTATGGTAATATTTATTTGTGTTACGATATTATTGCAACATACTTTACGGTCATACAACATTAAATCGTCTTTATGGAAAGACTACCGACGGCCGATCTTCTTTTAATATAGGAGGCAACGGCATGAAGATTCAAGACGCCATAGCTAAAAAATACGGACAATAATACGAACTGGAAAAGAGTCACCAGGGATCGAGACCAGTCGAGGAATATTGTAGAGGAGGTCTGTAGTGGCGCTAGATGATGATGATAATATTTTGGAAATAAATATAGTCTTTGTTACTCAAAGTTATGTGACAATCTTACGTTGAAAGGTGATTGTAGTCAGTCCTCATATTGAGATTATTCCTAACAAACATACAAATCTTTCATCTTTATAATAGTAGTATAAATATATTTTAACTAAGTTATATTAATATTTAACTGAAGTAATTGCGGACGACGTAACTATTAAAAACATAAAAAAGTATTTTTGTCATATATACATATAATAATGTAATCAATATATTTGATAGTATCGGTGACCACAGAGTTGGTGCTTTCCTCGCTCAACGAATAAGTATCGCAATATAGCCAGGAAATGCTACCAGCGTTAAAACAACACTGCCAGCACAGGGACCAGTCTTTAAAAAATGATTTTGTTTTTAATAATTTTTGTTATTACTTTGTAGGTTAACAAAATTGTAAATACTGTATACCTGATTGTAATCCATATAATAAATATCAATTAAAATCATTAATATATTATTAGATTAATGGACATTAATTCAATAAAGACACCTTTATAATAATATCTCGCTAATAGGACGCATACAAGGCTCTGTTCCAAATACTACTCAGGATTTGAAAACATAACGCTAAATATTTAATTATACTATCTTATTTCTGTTTAATTATTTTCTCACAATAACTTAATGAAACAATCTAATCAGTAATTCTCAAGCTAGCGATTTTTTTTTTCTCACAAATTAACACCGATTATAGACCTCTAGTTAGAACTTCTTATTCTGACCGAGACTTTGTGGAGCTAAGTTAATGGCGTAAAATTGTAATGTTGCTACAACTCGAGTCTTGGCCAAAACATTCCATTATCGTATAAGAAAGTACTTCGGACTCAAAAAATTATCATCACGTCAGGTTCGTAGTTTCGCAGCTTGGCCTATAGGCTAACACACTACAGCAAGTTCAAAATAATGACCGATGTGAAAAAAACCTTCTTCGGAATATCAAAAAAATGAATTCAATTCAACCCGTTATCATTTAAATTAAAATAAATATATATTTAGAGTGATTGATGGTCATAAGACAAACATTACTTATCGATTGCAAAAACATTTCCTTCAAACAATCACGATCTTGCACAAACCTTTATATAACGTGATGGAAGCAAGATTACACCGGTATGAGAAAAAACATTTATCAAGCAATTGATTGATCAAACAGAATCAACTGTTTTGAAGAGAAAACAGGATACATATTTTCTCATTTTCAAAATCTAATCTTCAAAGACATATAATTATCGGAATATTAATATTTAGTTCACGTCATTTGAACTAAACAAAATGTAATTAAACTATCCCGAAATTGATTATATCTGGAAATATGTGTGTAAATAGGTAAGGGTAGGTGGCATGGAGACAGCGCGAGCTGAATAAGTATATCAAAATAGAAAAAAAATGACATGCGGGGGAAGGAGGTTTCCTTCCAGCCGACCTCAGGCTCACGTGTCCAAACCCCGACGCAGTAGAAATTCTTAACATAAAAAGAACATCGTGACGCAGTCCAAGTCGAAGTCAAAATCATTAATTCATATAGGTAGCACAATCATAATAAATGGTTCTAAATTTACATTTACTGCCAGTTGTCAAATCAAGGGCGTAGAACGGAAGAGAAGAACTGGCAAAAAACTCTCTCTCTCTGTTTAATCGCCAAGTTTTTTTTTGTTTTACACGCTGTTTGTAAGGAGCTGCAACCATACCACCATGTTCCATACGACTTCTTAAGTTATTAATAGTTAATTAATAATAATAAAATGAAAACAAAGATTTGTCCTCTATCAGCAGAAGGCATAGTAAAATTGGAGCATGCACTTGTATTCTCATGGGAACAACACGCAAATACATAGTCGAAATAACTAACATCACCGCATACACGAACTCATCCTACATAGCAACCAAAAATAGACGGCGTGTATTTGGCACACCTCCTTAAATTAAGTGTCAGGGGATTTCAAACAAACAGTAAAGGTAACCAAATAAAGACTCAAATTGTTAATAAATATCATAGACAAAATGTTTACAAAGTAAATTAAATTCTACGTAAGACAAGTGATAGTTATAAAGAAAAACTAGAAGGAATTACATTAATTGAGGAAGTTAAAGATGGTGGTTAAGCGGTTGGTTTAATGACAGTGGACACTTCCTTCCACCGGCAACAATTCAGTTAGTGTGGCAAGTCTAAAGCGGATATTATGTATTGCTCTCGTGATAGTAGAGTTATAATTGTTAGGGTTTTCTAATTAAAGTTATACAAGGAAAGTACGGAAAGGAAAAAACGTTCTCTACTAAGAATTGGTTGATTCACAGATTGAAGTGTTTCAAGTTACGTCCTACGTTAAACTGATAGGATAATTTTTGAGTCTAATTTATTATTATTGAATCCTCGGTCACTAAGCATTTTTATATGTTTCACGGCTAATTCTTAACACAAAATACAAGCTAAAAGCAGCACATCTAAAACTTATATAAATACATTTTATCGTTAAGAACTCACTTAGAACGAAAGAACATACTACATATTGATGGCAGCGCTGTTAGCGTAGTTAATCATATCGACAACACAAGCAAGATAATTTACAACACTCTGGGTGTCGTCTTACACAATTACAAAAAAAATAACAGCACTATGAATGCAATACAATGCTCTTGTGCGTAGGACTCTGGAATACAGTTGTGTCGTGTGGCACCCCCACTATGTCCAAGTCCACAGAAAAAGGGTGGAGGGCGTTCAAAAGGTTTTTCTTTGGTACTTGTGTAAGATAACTTGTAAAAAAACCATCGTACCAACCAATTCTAGAGTTGCCTAGAGTCTAGGCGATCGCTATACAACTTAAAGCCACTTTATTGTCACAGAGATCTGCTGTATACTATATTCTTTATAAGCTGTGTTACAATATGCTGGACTCACCTCATATCTTGTCTAAATTAAACATTTCGGTTCCTAGATGCTTGAGACATTGCGGGTGCATTTTTTATCTCCACTAAGCGCTCTAATTTAAGGTTCCAGGCTCCATTATACATGGCTAGACTGTGTAATAGGCTGCAGGGCCCGAAAAATCTCGATATTTTCTCGGACCGCCCGCCGTTACAGGAAGGGCATTGTTATCACTTTGTTTGTTTTCCCTATGTATTGTAATTTGAGGGTTTTTTGTTTTGTTATCTTATAGTAATGTTTGTCTGTGTGGACTTATAGATTGTAAACAGAATAGAAAATTTGTATGTTATAAGCATTATGTTAGTACATACCCTCCGGCAGCTATTATCGAGGACACACATCGGTTGCAAAATGTATAACTTCTTTATTATTTTGCATCATTACATTATCTCAACATCTTTTTCTGTCTCTGTTTTTATTAGGTGTGGCCTTGTTTGGGGGGGGGGGCAACAATAAAAGTAATCCAGATAAATAATTACAGCTTTAAGCGCCATCTGTTGCAAAATATAAGATTACTACGACATATTTATTTCGACAATTTATGAATAGGTAAATGTAAATAGACTTATCAAAGCGCCATCTGTTGAGCAACATCTTAAATACGATGCCAATGTAAGCCAATAACACCCAGATATTATTAAAGGGAGCGCTTAATAGCGATAGCCGTTTTATGCTGACTTAGTTAAATTATTATGGTACAGATGACGCTCTAAAAATAGCCGGACGACAAAAAAAACATTTTATGTAAGAGTAAGAATAGGAATTTTTATCTTAATAATTGTTCATTTTTTTTTGTTTTGTTTTTCTTATCTTGTATGCGTTTATCGCTTAAATATTTTTCACACATTGGTCCGAATAAAGAAAACCTAAAAATTATTGGACTATATATGCCTTATTTTGTCTTTATTTACCTAGTAACTTTTTCACATATGTACCTATTACTGAACATATATTTATTTACATAACATATAAAATTTAGTGGCTTTACTTTCGTCTTAAATGAAAAAGCAGGTGTATTACCTCAGGAATATGTTTTTATTCAAGGTTTAATTGACGTTACTAGTTATTTGCGTTGAGTATGATTCATGCAAATCTTGCTCAAACCTTAGGCACTCCTCATTAAGGTGGTCCTGCATCACAGTTTCATTTGTTTCTACCCCTGTAGGGTTTAAATTTTGACAATTTGAAAAATTTATAAATTAAAACAAGATCGTTATAATTATTGTATATGTATTTCACATTCACCATTAAAAAAACCTTGCACCCATAACTTGCTGCAATTGGCAACTCAAAGAAAGAATTCACGGAAAACGAAACAATTAAAACATATAATAACAAAATACAGTTCATACAGAATTCATTACTTGAATAATTATATTAACAAAAGTAAGAACAAGTCTTTAGTGATATACCTATAACATAACAAATGTACAACGATCGAAATATATCTAAATAAGATTTTATGTAGATAATTTTTTTTTCATATTTATTGTTATGTAACACAGGAGGATGTAGTGTTTGCGTTACACTCGAAACAAGTGCAACTTTAAATTTAACTGTACATCGTTTTATGGTCTAAGTCCTGATTCCTGTCATGAGGGGATACTCTTTATCCAGCCCTGAACTTATACTACAGTGCCATAGTAGACACTGAGATAAACATTTACAAACATAGAAATAGGTAAACAAAAAAAACCCTTAGGTATTCAGAGAAGAGACTGAGCTCTAAGTTAGGCTCCTCTATGCCGAAACGTATTGCATTTGACATACGAAAATTCATTTCCAGATTAAGAAACTTAGGGACTTCTATGTTTGTAAATATATATTGAAAACAAAATAAAAACAGTTACATAATAAGTTCCGGTACAAACTGTGCTTCATAAAAATTTTAATAAAATTACAGTAGATATATATTAAAGCCGATATTATTACTAATCTCCGAATTTTCTTATAATTAATCATCAGAGGTAACTTATTACGCGCGCAGCTTAATTAATTATAAAATAACTATATTATACAACTAAAAAAAATATCAGCAAGCCAACTACATAACTTCTATTGAGATTCAATGTATGTCTCACAAAGAACTCGACGAAACTATATTTTGACATAATTCTTGGATTATTTGTAGTGCTTGTATCATGGGTAACGTGGTACTGTAACTCAATAATCAAATCGAAATCGCTACTCTCTAAAAATCTTGTTCGTATTATAACAATAGAATTATAAACTCATATTATGTCTAACTAAACTAACACAAACTATTTTTAAAAAAGATTTTAACAAATAAAACTAAACGTTCAAACAACCTAATAATCACATGAATTGATGTGGTAACATTTTTACTTATAAACTATTAAACAAATGAACAATTAACAAATGTACATATATGTTCTCAGTACAAGTTTTGCAAACTTATTTTAATTACCTTAAGTATTGTGTCATAACATTACGTCCACAATAAAAAAAATTGTATATACATTTGGACGAATCAGGCGTATGTTTAAATCACATATTTGTAACATATCTGGATAATTTTAGTCCTATTTCCCTTTGTTTGAATTGTAGTTATATCAGACTTTTATAAGCATTTATTTTTTAGAAAATTACACGATTAAAAGCGTTGATGAAAAACAATATTTTTTTAAAGGAAAAAATGAGGATCCAAGGGGGTTTTTATAAGATTGACGTCACATGCAAATATGATAGCCGGCGTCAATTGTAACATTGTGATAAAACGCGTTGTGTAAAACACGTTTTAATCAATAAGGAATGCTGTAAATCACGTGTCACCAAATTAATTATTAGACCTAGTTAATATAGGTACTATCTAAGTATGGAATCATCGCAGGCCCTCCGTTTGCCCAGCTGATGACAAAGTTGCGGTGACCCCACGATATCTCCTAGAAACACGCTGAGAAGGTACAACTCTTTGGCCTGGTCAGGAGAACGGTTGTACTGGCTGTAAAATTAAAAAATAAAATAAAAGATGCGAAATTTAATAGCAACTAGGCACAACAGAATTTAGTTCGATTTATTGTTGTGGCATGCTGATCTTGAAGATATTTTATAGAAGTATACGGGATCATCTATCATGAGGAAAGTGTTTACGCATCTCGCGCACATCTCTTTAAATACATGAACGACTTCTGCGCATTACATGATTATTTTATCCGCTACCAACCTTTAAGGTTTTCACATGCTCTAAATTTTTACCACAAGTAAGTACGAAGTGGGTACAGTATCTATATTTAGAGAGACTGCGTAATAATGCATACTTGTTTCACAATTAATTTAAGTACATATAATGATTTGTACAGGAAACTACATTGTGGTGTTGAAGGTACATAGCTATTTCCATAGTAATAGCTTGAATGGATGGGAGTGTGATTAGATAAGTGAAAGTTGCCGCAGTGTTATGCAACACAAGCACTGTATAAATCTACTAAGCTGTATTCCTAATGACATATTTATGAGCTACAAATAACATTAAAAAGCATTATAAGGATTTTTTATGAACGCGACGTATCTACTTGATTATATTTATAACAAAAATTATTTCTTGAAAAGTATCAAACCTAAATCTTTCTCGCTAGTGGCCTCATACAAACCACTCTTTTATCCAAATTTCGTAATAAGTAATCTTTAACCTACCTTATATTCTTTCATAACTAAAAATATACTTATGTTTTATAATCCTCAGAAATATATAGATGGTCAATTATGTAGTTATTTAATCTAGAAAGTATTGAACACGCTTGGCGGACAAGCTCAGTAGCAGGTCGTGGTTTAGATACTCAGGGAAACAATAATATTAATTCGCCTCGCCAGGCTCAAAGCTGATCACCTACTTATCTTAAAAAATTAAACGGCTGCCTTATTGCTTTGAGTTTAAACAGAAAATATGATATTGCAATTATAAATTATTCATTAGGTAAAGTTCAACTAAAACAATGAAACAGCCTTGACACGATGGTTTCTTCGATTGCGACTCCCAAGGCCACGTATTGGGGGCAGTGAATGCACAAGCAGTGACCAAAAGTGGGCCGCGTTACATCAACGCATACGCAACCGGCATTCACGAATTATTCGGAATTGGTCACTGTTGTGCCAACAAAGTCCATAAATTTGTTACTGGAATTTGTGCCCGTAATCCATAAATTCATTATTTAAAAGCTCACCAAGCAAGTTTTAACTTATTTCTTAAGTTAAAACATGCCAAACCTCTATTTATGGTGCTGGAATTTATTTTAAGTGTCATTGCTGTTTTTTTGTACAGCGACTATAAAATACTATGTATGCGAGGCTCTTGCTAAGATGCGTACCTTAAATATACACCAAACGTTTGAAACGTTATAAAATTTTAGTATCTGTTTTTTTATCGTTTTAGTACGTAAATACAAAAAAATAATTTTAATTGTCGAAATAGAAATAGTGTTGGCAAGGAAACATGGTCCGCATGTATACACTTCTTTACTAAATCGCAGGCTTTTGTTCGTTTTAAATTTAGTGTAGAACATTAAGTATATTAACTATCAATGATAGTAGCGAGATATAAAATAGTATTACAAATACCAGTTAATAGTCGATAGATGATATTGTATGTGTGCTAATAGCTAAGCTATTCAAGATATGTAGTGCTTTCGTATCAACGTTCGGCACTAGTAAATAACAGTATACACTCGGTTTTAAACTCGTATCGTATAACTAAAGTACTAGGGTCATCTGTTAGCTGCAGGCCAATCCATCCTAAATCCATTAAGCTTGGCGGCGTGCCCAGCCCAGACACTGAAGTCTTCCAATATTGTCAAACTTATCAAATTAGAGTTTGAAAGTGTTTCTAGATTACCTATACAAAGGTTATAAAGTTGTCGGATAAGATTGGAATAATTAGATTTTTTAAGGACTTCTGTCACGTGCACTAACGATAATAACAGTGATACTCACAAACTAGTAGCTAACTAAATAAAGGCTGACAACAGACCCACTAGCATAATAATTTCTGTTTTTACGTTAATCTATGCCTAAGTAGCCTTCGTCTTCATGGTTGCATTAGAATTATTTCATGAGCATTACTTTCGTAAATCGTTTCGGTAATTCGCGTTATATACATTTATATTTTTGTGACTATTTGATGATAAAAATCCATTTATATATAGTATTGTCTTTCGTTAACATAGCTTTTACACATTAAGAAAACACTTTTTAAACGTATTAAATGGATCATTAAATTTAAAACTATGTAAATAATTATAAGTTTATAATAATAATACATAGCTTCAATCCGTTTAAAAAGTGTTTTCTTAAGCCATTTACATACCTAAATACATCAGGCCAGTCCATTTGAGGCTTTGGTTGAATCCTGGACCTTGCTGCATAGTGTGCACACACTCTCTCAAATACACATGCGCGGGCACCGAATTCACCAACGATATATTTTTCTACTTCTAAAACGTCATAATTTTCTGGATCGCTTGCAAAAGTCAGTTGACGTCTGTTCCTGGAGCGGTACGTTGCTGGAAAAGATAGATATTGATAAGTAATGACATCAAAAATGTTCTTTTAAGTACTGAATAATTAATATTGAAAGTTATATAATTGTTTTAAAAACGATCTATATCGCTACATAGTAGTAGTGGTAGTAATGCATAAGTTTATGGGACAATTAGAGTATAAAAAATAAGTACATATCAATAAGACCTAAAGATATTTTTTAAAGATGTCCTTAACATTATAGGTGTTTTACTTATTGAGAGCATATAAATGATATGCTGTTTACATAAACTATAATAAAAAAGTCTCTTAATATACCTACGCAAAAAAATTACAATGGAGATATTTTTTTTTTTCCCTTTCTTGGCCTGCACGGTTTGTGCGTCAGCAAAAGATATTATTAACAGATTCTCTAATCTAATCCGGTAATTTTACTTGTTTCCTTGTACACACAAAAAAATACTATTTAGCCTTATTTGCCGTCCATATTTCGTTCTTGGTGTGGTGAAATATTCTTCGTATATAATTTAAATTTGACTTCACGGTTACAGTAATGCACACATTGTTATTCATTTAGTAATATTTTATCACAGCGAACTGCGAACGAACAGTGAACGGCGTTCTGAATAATGACGAGAGTTCTATAATCACCCTTATATAGATATAAGTTTATGAAGCATTGGCGAGACATGCATTATGTATCAGGGTAGTTATAATATTAACTTTAATAACCTAACAAAGCTTTTTTTCAAATTGTAAGTAGCTCAAATTTAAGATCTGACATAAATGTTTTGTACATAAGTGCCGTATAAAATAGCATATCTTTACTTCTCTTAAAACTATCACTTCTACCTGTCTCAACGATAAATGATATCCTAAATGTGCATACGCCATCAAAATGCTAGTCATTAGTCACTAGTCACGGCGCAGGTGTTTTACTTTAATCAAAGAACACAAACGTTTGGTGTATATTTAAGGTACGTCTACATCTTAAATATACAAATTATTCCTTTAATTGCTTGCAAAATGCTTCCGAATTCCTTGGCTGGTGTAACCGCATACACATTTCGTTACTAATAAATATAGTTAAACTTTCTGCAGTATTATATTTTTGGGCAAATAATTGCTCGTACGTTGATGTAAATTGTAATCCATTAAAATACCAGCATATATATCCAAAGATTGATGAGATGTGATAGGACGAGACAAAGTAATTAGTAAGGCTACGACCCGGGGCCTAGTCATCAGATTTCTGTATCTTTTTTTATCATAAGTTCAGAACCTGACCCGCCTGAGCCGTCGTTTGTTTTTTTTGGGTTTAAGGCATGGCGGTTTCCTCAGAATGTTTCCTTTCACTGTAAAATCCGTTGGTGCACAGACGGGATCGAACCTACGATCTCAAGGATGAGAGTCACACGATTAAGCCAACATTGCTCACTGCAGGAAGAGAATGTTACTTATTTATACATAAATTTTCAGATCCATACAAATCTTTGAATATTTCTTATTTAATCTTACAAACTCATTAATTACATTATTTACATCACTCGACGTTTAGATTGCTTTTCAGCAATCGTGGACATTCAGAGTCCTCTAAAAATACTGTAAGTAAATAAGATTGAGAAGCATTTTTGTTATACAAGCTTTTTATGAATTTATTTGCAGTGAAATATTTAAAAGTATTCAGAAAAGCATATGAAACCAAACAATGACTCATAAATGGAGATCTATTATAAATAATGTATGCAGCGTCACGATTTTCAGTTTTCGGTGTTTACAAATACAATAAAATTCATTTTGATATATTATTTCTCGAATACTCTATACTGTGGTTGCGAAATTATATCGTATAAATGTAATTTTAATAATTATAATCGCATTTGATGAAACAATTTTTCGTGATGTCTTTACTAAAACTCGAGAATGCCTGGTATATCAGGGAAGGTTTAAACGCTGAGAAATATAAATAATAAGTTAAGAAAATTACTATATACTATAAAAATACTAAACATTACAATGGAAATTTGTTCCTAGCTGGCAATTATATGACGTCTCTTGCCTTTTTAGAAATAAAAGTTCCTTCAAGATCCTCTTTGGTCTACTTTAAAAATATTGTATTATTTTTTGACACAAATGAATCTAGTTGATACGAAGTTCATCTATTATAATAAATTTAATTATGTTTTATACTTAACATTTAAGGATTGTGGTTTTGTTGTTTGCGACACAAAAGTGAATTTTCTTTTGTCATTCAATTCGAATGTAGAATAATGTAGTTTAATATTCAAATGAGCGATGCAACACAAATTGCGATTCAATGTTGTATTTGAATTAAACCATTCACAAATCCATTAAAAATACCATTTATATATGTTTTGATTGTTTGACGTAGAGAGAGAGATCTTGCCATAGAGAAAAGACAATATTGTCATTGGTATCGGAGCTAGCACAGAGAATATATTTATTAAACTGTGTTAATTATTTGGTATTAATATTATTTTCTTTCTTTAAGGAATCATTATGTAATGACAGTGTATATTCGCGGATGCTTGGCGGATCCATGAGTGTTCTTCAATACTATTCCCCTCGTGAGTTGTGTTATACTCAATCGTGAGGAAGTTGCATAGATATTCTTGAGTTCTCAAGTCATTTTCACACATGTATATCCTTTCTATAACATATTACCACGAGTATGATCCTGATTGTGATCCTTGTAAAATGTGTGATGTTTGAGAGTAAAACTAAACTAGGACGGGGCACGACTACAAAAAATAATTGAAAAATAGAAACTTACTTTAAGATATAACCTCGAACATGGGCGCGGACGGCATGAACGTATTAAATAAGTACAACGTTTACAAGTAGTGAAATCTATACATTTAAAATTATAATAGGCATACGAGTTTCCTATAAGTTCGATTTTAGATTTGTTAAAAACATTTTTATTTATGAATTGTTTAAAAATTTCAGTGCTTGCCTATGGTAAGCAAACTAATTCTGGAACCTCACCAAACACAGCAATCGGAACAATCCTATAATAATATATATAATATTTTCTTAACAATGAAATGCACAGAATAATCTTGTTGTATCTATGCACAAAATTCCATATTCATTTTGTATATATAACACAGAAACAGAAACTATTTTGTCACAAGTCCCTTAGGGATTGGGACTAACTGATAACAATATTAAATAAGTATAAAACCTACCAGGACTTAAGGAATAACCCAGCTTCTTGAAGAAATTCGTTAATCGCACGCTGCCCAAAATAACAGGAAATCCGACCAATTGCACCGGAAGTTCAAACGGCGAATCCTCGCATGCAACTTCATTGAAACTCACGCACAAAATCAATATAAAGCATAGTTTATTAAAATTCATTTCTACGCACTTAATTTGCTGCTATGCGATTAATATTCTATCTTGAAATTGGCGCGCCTTTTTTTATAGAAACTAATTCAAAAATTAGAGAACACGATCAATATTCCATATTCAAATTATTTTATACAGACGAGCTAATTGTCAAAACCTAGAGGCAACTGGTACGTGCTTTAAGTTTGGCTAGAGTAACTGGTAATGATGGTATCGGTCTGCGAACGACACGGCTACCCCGTCTTGTTGGTCAATCGCAAAGTTATGTCATCACGCAAGTAGGTTATTGTGCTCACTTACACTTTGGATTTTCCGTAGTTGAGATTCACTTACATGTTATTAATACCTTACATAGATATTAAAGTAAGTAAGTTATTTATATTAAACTCTTATGCGTACGAAATCCTGTAACCTTTTAATCATAATCCCATTTCTTGGCATATAAATAATCACTGTTCAGTTTCCTTTGTCTATTATGTCTATTTCCGATAATTGAATCTAGGACCGCCTTAAGCGCTAACCTAAGTCATCAAGGCGTTTTCACTTATTGTATATAAAAATAAATTTATAACTCAATGTCCTATATATTCAAGGTCACACACCATTAGGTTAAAACTTTAAAAAAATGGTCTTAAATAAAAACTTTTTACTCTTGATTAATTTCTTAAAATTATTTTCGAATATATTATAAATATTTGTTCTAAATGCGGCCCCTTTAGAGTGTAAAGTTAAATAGGTTTTGTTCTACGAGTGAAGTTTGCGAAGTTGCTGTATTTGCTTGAATATTCTTGAAAGTTTAAGTATTTTACTGAATAGAGTAATTTTATAATATCGGCTATCTACAGATTAAAAAGATACAAACATGAATCGAAAGGGAAAAAAGGATTTTGTTATTTTTTTTCTGTTTCAACAGTATACTAAGATAAAATAATTAGTAACAGTAACAAACAAATAAATATTCGCTCAAAGTTTAGATCAAATTATAATAGAAAGTAAAATGGTAAAGGCCAACCTGTGCAAAACCTTGCAGAAACATTTGTAATAAATTAATTATTAACACAATTTCAATAAATTCCTCATAAGAGGAAACACTAAATGCGTATTTATATGGGTCACTTTAATTAAAAACTTTACCTGGATCGAGGGCGTACGACAATTTCTTGAGGAAAGAAGTAACTCGTACAGCCATTATTATGAATGGAAATCCAACTAATTGGACGGGCAGTTCAAAAGGACTCTGCTCCGTGCCAACCATCACACAATGTAGCACTAAAAAAGTTAGCACTGTCCACAGATAAAAAACTTTCAACAGCTCCATTTTTGCAGTTAACACCGACTTTAAAAGAGTTCTAAATTTAAATTTAGTTCGTTCGGTATTGGTACAATGTTTTTCACGGCGTTGCAGGCTCGTGGTGTATTTTTAACTGACCATACCTAACTGCGTGTTACTTCTCGTAATGTTGTAATCTAATGATCTATTACTAAATCACCCTGCCCATTTGACACGTGTTTCGTCAGGACAAACCTAATTTGTCAAGGACTGTTAAATAACTATGACGTGGCAAAAATCATGTATGCTTAATCAGTTTTATTTTTTAGACTTGAGTGAAGCGTTAAGCCACTTATATAATAAGCTAACACTTAATAAAAAAAACATATATATTTCCATCCAAAGAAACTAGCAATGATAACGAAAACCTCTTTTAATAATCTATGATTTCAATAGCTAGAAATGTCAAAATTTCGCGCGCGCACAAAATGCACAAAACGCATGCGTTTAATAAAACGTCATTAAGCCAACTGATAGTACTAAAATTATTAACCCCACTGTCTATTGTCTGTGGAAAGTACTAGATTGTAAAACAAGAAATTACCTAACCATTTGACAGTTGAACCGATATACAACGTAACGTGAAGACAAATATACCTAACGTAACTAACTGGATTCAAATAAACATGACTAAAAAATCAGCGAACTGTTTCAGTATTAAATTTAAGCCTATATTTTTATCAAAATATTTTATTTTACAGAAGTTAAATAATGTTTTAATAATTAACAAATATGCATTTATATGTACTTTAGGGCGTAGTTAGTTTTTTTTATAATATGGCCTCTTTACCAGGCCAAAAAATAAATTACTATGGCCAAGCATTGATCAAAATATCGACAATTATTTTTTAAATATGCCCTAAATTAGAGTTAGTATGTATTTCTGAACTTCAATTTACAGTGTCGTACTCACATAAATCAAATGCAAAAAATATGCTGCTCAATATTATTTATAAGGAAAACTTACAGAACATATCATTACATTACATCGTTATAACAAAAGTATTGTATCTATTCGTAACAGTGTAAACACAACTTGACAAAATACATTATATACAATGGTTTAATATAACATTTTTTTAAGGTTAGCTTAGTCTAAACAGAGCCATTCTTATAAACGTACACTACAGCATACGCATAGTACACACCGTTGAGCGATGGAAAAATTGTAACGGGAAAAAAGAACAATTATAATTTATACTTCCGTAAAAGGGTACGGAACTCTTTCGATACCATATAAACGAGTAACTTTGGTCTTCCGACATTTCTGGAAAAATAATAGGAGAAAACAGGCCATCACAAAACCATCAATAAAAGTAAATTTTATAATGTTAGTACAGAATTGTCTCGATAATTATTATTATCGGTGATTAGGTTTAATAATTTATATTACGCAATATTGTTGACGATATGAACCTCACCAACCAAAGGTAAATGTTATTCTTAAATACTTATTTACAAATATAATTTACCTTTTATGACAATTTTCCAATCATGTTAGTAGAGTTTAAACTTATGAGGAAGTCAGGTCAAGGCTAACAATTTTGAAATTTAATATTTTTCCACCGGCTTGGAAAGTAGGTACCGTAGAGCCGACAAGAAGCGGTCGTTCCTTTTTTAAAAACCAAATTTAAACAGCTATATAACGCTCGCACAATTCTGCTAAGCTTAAAACTCGAAGACGGCCGGACCAGTTTTGAGCATTTTTTAATTTATTCCTTGAACTCTGAAGAATGTTTTTATGGGGAGAAAAATTGCATAAATCAGTTTTTAGTCCGGAAAAGTGAACAGTGTCTATGGGGTAGCGTAGCAAAATGTTCCATATGTTAGTATGTTAGGCTAAGTTAATATTAAGGTGAGACGAAAATCGCTGCGGCAGCTAATAATTGTACAATTCTAAAACATGTAATGCTGTATTTATATTATGATATATTTATACATTATGATATTTAAAATATACATTATTTATTTATTAACACTTCGTTGCATTACAATATAAAAATTTTACATAATTAAATGAAAAGGAGGCCGTATCGCTTTCAAGCGATCTCTTCCAGGCACCCCATATGAGAAAAAATGTATTAAATTAGATAAGGTAACTATTAATTTATTTTAAATATAATAATTTTAATAATGCCAAAAAATTAAGTAAATTAGGAATTTAAGATCTGTGATTACATAACATTGTGTGTTCTGGGATCCAATGGTTATTGTCTTTGTTAGACCACAAAGGCCTTTACATGACCTCAATACGTAAGATTTCCCACCAATATACATATTGTTTGTCTTTGCGGTTAAACTGAATATTTAACGATAAGGGATAATTTGTCGTTTAGTCCTCGTTAATAGAATTTAAAATCACATCAGTAAAGCTGTTGAAAAGCCTTTTTACTGCAATAATCATCATTAATATCATCATCTATTAGGATTCGCCTGGACGAGATCGCTTCTCTCTTATAGCGCAATGTTATTGCTTTCCAGTTATTTATTATTATTTTTATAGTTTTATGTGTTATTAAGAGTTAACAAATACAGCCAATGATAGGTTATAATATACAAAAAATATATTATTTGGCTGTTGGCTTCTACTAAAGGTAGTTAAGAACTGGATGAAGAAGAATATGACAAAATATTATAATAAATAATTCAATTAGACTGAAGGGGTTAATCCAATCAAATAAAATTAATCCACAAAGCACTTATCGTCTCGAATTCAATTGTTTCGGTGCGTTATACTTAGAAGCCTGACTTACTTGTATTAAACAAAATTACCGATATAAATAAAAAATCAGTGGAAAATAAATTTAATATTTCAATCATAAGTTGAATCAAAGGCTAAAAAGTTAAAATATTCCTAAATTTTCAACGTTAGCATAATATATAAGTAGCATTATATCTGTTCGCTCTAAATCGGTGTCAATCAAAGAAGGATAACAATTATCGATTTGACTTTGACACACGAACCGGAGATGGGAGGTGGTGTCCCGGCGTAATGGCGCAAGGGAGTAAAATTTTAACCGCTATCGCGTGCGCACTAAATATAAACCACATGCCGTATAGCATTTACTTTTTTTGATTCATCATTCAAGGATCCAGTGTTTGGAGTGAGATACGCCACCGATTGTAAGTGCTAGTTTTAGTCTTATCGATTATTGGATTCCTTTTTTTATTATACTGACACGCGACAGCCGAACCAGCGCATATTATTTCACCGAGGGAAGGGAGCATCCTGGATATAGTTTCCGGATACCCAGACCCACACAATATCACAAAAGATAATTTAATAGATGTTACTGAGTGTGAATTAAATTCCATTAGTAAAAATGTAATGCATAAATTAATTTATTAAACGTGCCATGGTCATGCGTTTGGCGGGTTATAAGGAGAACTTGTATTAGAAAATAAGTATCATACAAGAAGCCGTACAGTGCAAAGTAATTATAGTACATAATACAGAGTTCCGCCGGCTACTTAGAAAAATTTAATCAACTTCGCTAATTAACTGCTCCCATCTCAAGTCCAAGAGAAACTTGAGATTTAATTTTCTACCTAATAATTCCACTTGAGAATTGAAAAATGTAAACGATTCATAATGTTATAAATATTATATAGATAGTTCAAAGGTAAATATAATATCCAGGTTATTTTATATAAACATCAAATCAAATATAATAAAATATATATTACGTAGCTATTTAGGTAATGGTAATCAAGAAATATTTGAATATTTCTATAATATTATTTTTTAAATTCAGGTATTGACCTGGATATAATGACTATTTATGTAAAAATATCATCAAAAAAGAGAAATATATGTTTCAATTTTAACTGGGGTATTTAAATATAAGTTAACATAATGTAACATGCACATGCAAAAGGAATGAAGAAAGGGTAAAATCATTTATAATTTCTGTCTTGATAGGACTACCGTTTAACAAGAACCACTTGTCTTTTGTTAACATAGCTTTTACACATTACGACAACACTTTTTAAACGGATTGTAGCTATGTATTATTATTAAAAACTTATAATTATTTACACCGTGACCGTAAAATTATGTAAATAATTATAAGTTTTTAATAATAATACATAGCTTCAATCCGTTTAAAAAGTGGTTTCTTGTCTCCGAATGCCAAATTTAAGCAAACACCGCACCAACAACATTGCTTAGAAACATTACATATTACCTAGATGGTCTAGAAATTACGAACGTAGACATTATTGATATTAATACTAAAATTCATACCAGACGCCGCCACTATCAGCAATACAGCTAAAACAGCACTTAATCTGCCCATTTCACTGAATATTTTACGGTACACTGGTTCGCACAGTGTCTGAGTGTGTTATAATCCCAGTCTCAAGTAATCTCATTGAGGCCGCATTGTGACAGAGTCGATTTCATGTGTTACAAGATTACTAATAAGTTCAAAGCAATGGAAAGTATTTTCGATGCATGCTTAGTGCTAACATCGTTTAGGTGAATTATAAAGGAATATTGCTAGATATAACATAATTATACATATCAATAATTGATAGGTAAATGGCCTGTTGTTAAGTGATACCGCCCATGGACACATGGATAATGTTTTACAGACGAATGCATGTCCGGCCTTTTAAAAATGTGTTCTCTCTTTTCTTGATATAAATAATAAAAGGTAAAAATGGATAAAAGTTTGCTTCAGTTCTTTATCTACATCAAAGCCAGTCGAAATTATTACGAGTCGTTGATTTCTTTATTAAAATGCAATGGCTAACAGAAAATTTATAAGTTCTTTTTATATCTGAGTTATGTTTATTTTCTGTTTCCTAAATTGCACTTATGTCTGAGCTATTGGATATCTCACAATTCCCACTTACTTTAGGTGTCATGAGAGTTATATTTTAAGGACTGTTCCAGATTTCACATTATAATAGCGAGCTTTTATTGCCGGGAACTTAACTTATGAATCTACCGAAATGTTGCCAAATATGTCTCGTAATTAAAACAAATTCTTTCTAATAACCCAAATTGCTTTAACAGTTTTCCTTACTTTTCTAAGTTGAATTACTCGCGTGACCAAGGCTACACACAACAAACACGTAATAAATCGATTAAAGTCAAACGAGAATGTTTAACCATTGCCTCATATACTTTCTTTCATCTATTTCTGTAAGCCTTAGCTTGGTTAATACCTTTTCTGGTCCTTAAAATACCTTAATGCATCGTAAAACTTTGAGCAATAAAGCCAAATATATAATAATACTTACAACTCATATACGTCAAATCCATTATACTATTTTTGATTTGACAAGCGCGGGCCTTCTTTGAAACAACCACAAAAGTATAACATTTTCATAAATATCTTAATTTACGAATACTTGTTTACACCTGAATTATTTCGATTATTGTATAACCTTTTTAATATATTACGTGTATAAAAGGAATTGATCATATTACAGTTAACGATATAGTAATGTACAGACACAAAGAAACTCCGATTTTACATTTATAATATAATATTATTATTATGACAATAACTCACATGGATTTTAGACACACATTTCATCTAGTTACAGAAACAACAGTGCGAATTAATACTGAACTAACAATCCTTTTCTGTAGAGGAAAGGTATTTTTTCCTTGTTGATGTTTCAAACTTTCTCTGTCTGAATTTATAGATTTAGGCATTTTTCCTTAACGGGTATGCAGAGAACAAGACCTGACATACATCTCTCGCTTCATCCATGTCATAACATTCACTATGAATGCTGGTCGGTGATAGGTACTTTTGACCTGTCCCTCACCATATATGCATGATAAGTCCCAGCGGACCCGATCCCAGGGTTACCTTCTATATTCTGCTCCTAAGCTGCTTACCATTCAACTCACGTGGTTAAAACACCTAAGCATTCACTATCATATCCATGTCCTTTTTTATCCCATACTGCTGACGTCATAAATATACCTGAAAGTGTAAGATACACTTTTAGTTCTACATCAAATTAAAGCTTTGCTCGATGCCTGCCTCAATGCGACATTGTTTTAACATATGTTTCATAAGTTCCCAACCATTTCCCACATTTAAACCTTTTTCTATTTGACTGTACATTGGGTGTATTACGCATAAGTACGTAACGATATACGTAATAATTTAGGTCGACGGTCGCGCTCTGTAACTTTTGGTCTTACAACTCATTGGGTTCTGATATTGAAAAATGAATGCGGAAAACGGGACTGGTATTGTTAATAAATTGCTGTGACTTTGCAAAACTATTTTACTGACTGTTTCGTGCTAACCAAAAAATTTTAACTATTCAAAATGTTAACCCTTTCATAGTATAAGTGCTGACTAAACAAAATAAAGATTATTGAAAGATGTAATTAAATAAATTAAATGAGTACTGAGACTTTTGTTATATATCAATCGATCCATATCAGATATTTTTGGAAATAATGTGCTCCTTTATTAAGTCAGTAAAAAGTAAACGCTAACTCCAATTAAAGCGGGAACGGAGCTTTGCAAAACTTTCCACGTACAAACAACTATGAGGGAAGTTTGTTTGATCTGTTTATTACGCTAAACATGAATTGTTTGACATAGTTTTGCTCAAATGAAATGATTCACAGATCACACGTTATAGTTTTTGAACATTCTGGTCTGAAGCTGGTCGCCACTAAGTATTATATAAAAAGTATCCAGAACCACTTCGGCGATTCTAAATAGGATAGTATAGTAGGTATTAATAAATATATATATATATATATATTTTAATCAAGCGTTGTATAAATTAATAATAATGCAAATTTAATTCTGTCTTTTAATTATATATTTTCGAAAAATCTCAGGTAAATGTGATAAAATAAGTAACGAAGTCGATGCCATATGTAAGAAAAGTGCATATTCTCTAAGATAAAAGAACCAAAGATTGTATACATTTTCACCGAAACCATAACCATTTTTTTACCGCGAGATTGGTTGTAATTATCTATGATTTTTAAGGCCTAATAAAAACATAATTTGTAAACTAAATTCCATACTCGAGCTTTTGGTATTAATACAGTAGGCTTGAATTATAAGTTCTCCGTAACAACAATGCAACAAAAAAGTAAAATGAGTTATCAAACTATATTAAAACCAGTTTTTGCCTCATAAGGCTAACCGAGTGTACAAGTCCTTGCCCTGAGGTCGTATTTTCCTATTTATTACCAGACGTACGAAGAAGTTAAGAACGTAGAGAAGGTAAATTAGTCGATAGTAATAAGTAAGTAAGTGTGTCAGCACAGATAAATACTAATAAAAAACTAACAATATAAAAACGAAAAATTGCCAAATTTTTCATTTGTTTTTTTTTATTATAATGTAAATATGATTGACAAGACAAGTCAAAATACTTTTCGCGTGATAGTTAACTTTTTTAAATCTCTGAGCCCCTCATTATTCCATAACACGCACGGCTTTAAACCCTGGTAATTAAAAGTAATAAAAATTTCTGTACAAACTGTTTTACATTTCGCTTGCTGTTTTATTCTACAACACTGCTAAAATATGCTTTAAATCGTGGTATTGTATTTTTACGAAAAATTGTAATATTTTAATTATAAGCTATAATTTATTAACAGTGAACTGAACCGCGACCTACTTCTCGTTCTATCTGCCTCTAGATTTGCCTAAGGTAGTAAAAAATTGTGTGTTGTTGTTCAAGGTGTGTATACTAGCTTGTACGTGTGAACTGTGAAAATAAGCCTATTTTGTAGGACAGAGCCATGAAGAAATACATGAAAAAAATATTTGTAATATTATTAAGAAGCTCATACGTTGAGTTCGAATAAAGATGGTTAGAATTGGCGAAATAAAAAGGAAGTCAAACATGCCGCCGACCGGTTACGGTGAAGAAGAGGGTCCCTAATCTTAACGCATACATACGGTTAACTTAACTACACGAGATTAATATTAACAAGCCAATACACGAAGCAGAGGCCACTCTACAAACTGAAATACAGCGAGGATTGATTCCGGCCCCTCGCCAAAGCCGGTCTTACGGCGACATCGGACTCCCCGCTTTGTTTAAGAATAAGTTTTATATATACTTAACGATTGAAATAACTTTGTTACCGTGTTTCAGGCCTCGGGTTTCGATTGGCCGGTTGGTCATGGACACTGGAGCAAAAAGTGTTGCGTGAGGCCGCAGAATGCTGGCAAGTGTACCGTTAAGTTGGGTTCATAAAAACTGTTTGATATTGTATGATTTCTTTATTCGATGCAAGTCTTCGAGCCAAGTAGTCAAGTTGAAACAGATTTTCAAATGTTTTTAAATCTATAAGTACGTTATTTTATTTTCATTAATTGATTTATAAATATAGTATATTAACTAACCGAAACAAAAACCTTCGAATTAGTTAGGGAGAACAATCATCTCTAATATGATATATGATATTCATTGTCTCTATATTATGATTATTTTAAGTGATACACATATCTATACAAAAATATGGAAGCAGTGTAATGTTTAAAAATTTGTGTGTGTAAAACTATGGGCGTAACTATCTCCCATATAATAATAGGCCTTATCATAAAACGTAGATTATAGATAGTCCGTGATTATTTCCATGGTTAACATGTTTAACTCAAGACTATGGACATCAATCCACTTATTAAAATACTGCTAATTGTAATAAATTGGCCATACGACAATATTTGATGATGTTAATAATTATGACTAATTACTAAAAGAGGGATATTCAGAGTCGCGACTGCGCTAAGTGTGACTCCTGTATGTCAAAAATGTATTGGGATACTCCGAGTACCACTATAGTCCCAAACTAAATGTTTGCTATAACCTCATACCTCGCAAACAATACTATACATAATACTAGTTAAAAATAAAACAGTAGCGCTACAACCTTTTAGGTCTGCACATGAGATTTCTGTTTCGAGATAAGTTTTTTCTGATAGACAAGTAGGTGATCACCCTTCTGTGCCTAACAAGCCGTCGACTATTTGGGTTTAAGGCAGTTCAGTCACGCTATTTTCCTTCGCCGTACGAGCGAGTGGTAATGCGCACATCGACACAAGGCCATTAATGCACAGCCTCATTTCGATTACGACGTCAGGGATGAGAGTAAATAATTTAACAAATAACATAAATTTTCTCTTTCTAAGACATTATGGAACAATAAGATTTAAAATAACTTAAGACTTAAATTAGTTAAATAATTAAGTAATTTGAATGTAATCTAATTTACTAATAGGGATATTAAACATATGGAAGTGTTCAATAACACTACTTACAGTCTCTATTAAAGGGAAAACACTCTGTTCTTGTGTTCCATTTTTTCACTTACCACTGTTTAGCACTTAAGACTAACGTGCACTAACACTCATTCACTAATTCAAATGGTTTTGTCCTTTTCAGCCTTCCCACTAGACTCGTGGGTCAAGAAGTTGAATAACCTCTACTCTCACGTGGGAGTGGAGCCTATGTTCGTAGGCTCCAGCAGTCTTTTTTTTATTATTGTGTCGATATCCACTACACTAAGGTCCCGATGGAGGTTGCGATTGTGATGTACCAGGGAGCATTGACTATTCCCCGGAGAACTTTGTTTTGGAATCGAGGGATTATTTGGATGTTGCTATTACTGGTACCGTCCAACAGCTGGCAACCATAAGTCGATACAGGTGTCAGTTCTTGCTTGTAGATCAATAATTTATTTGGTACTGATAACGTGCAGTGCCTTTCGAGCAACTAGTACAATTTACTGTAACGAAGATCTAACTCTTCGCGCTTCTTTCTAACATGGATCTTCCAATGGAGTTTGGTATCCAGCTTCCTACTTAGCTGAATTTTGGCACGACGCTATGACGTTATCAAAATACACTGGCTGGTTACTTGATGTTTTGTTGGTAATATTTTTGTGAACTGATTTAGTCGTATCCGCAATTTTTTGTTTGTGGACCTATATCTTGGCCATTTTTTTTAATCCCGAACATTCATAAATCAAAGTAAGCAATATTAGAAAAATACGAAACAATGCCTCAGCCTCGAGCGATATGTGTTATGTAGGCCGTAATCGTTTCTTACATGCCTCATAATAAATTCATAAGGGATTCTGTTGTTGCCATTCGCAATATTTTAATGGTATGCCTATAGAAATATAGCTTTCTCTTTCTTCTGTGAGCAGTTATATTTATTAGATTTATACATCATACTTCATCAGTCATCTAGTCATCAAGATCGCTTGACAGACGGAATTCTGCGTTAAAATAATTTTTTATTTTGTAGAATTAAAAATTAACTACGCGGAATCTAAGTGGACTTCAATAACTTGTATAGCTCAAGATAGATGAGCAACATGACCGAAGTATTGCGATTTAAGCACTGGCAACTCCTAATAGCGATAACAATTGCGATAAATAGTAAAAAACATTAGTTTGTTCAGTTAAGAAAAATATCGCAACTCCAAAAAAAAATTAACATCTTCTTTTGGTGCCTTTCCTTTATTGGAGGTTGGGTGCCAGCTTCGTGAAGCTCGTCTATACCCGTCCACTCCCCACTGTTACGAAGTCATGATATTTTTCTTCTACCGAACACGCTAGGATAAACCTACAATTCACCCATTATAAATAATTAAAGTAGGTGGTAGTGGTCATGGCGAAACACGTGTCCCAGCATTTTTGACATACGGGTAGGTTTTTGTAATATAATTTTATTTCTCTACAAAAGAAGTTTAATGTTTGTTTGCAGGATATCCTTCACAGTACAACAGAGAACAAAGGTTAGCTTATTGACTGGGACTAATTAAATAGTTTGATCAACATGTAGCTGTTCTGTGAACACAGTATGGTGAAACACCCCAGACGCGCATCAATTTCCTAGATAGATAAAGACATCTATATTTGAAACTCCTGACGAGAAAATAGTATGAAAATACATGTTAGTACGTTGCTTGAATTTATTCACAGGAAATTAATCAGTATTCCTGATTCCAGACCCTAATTGAATTTAATAGGTTTTTGAAGCGATTGGTATTGGATGAGTGAGTTTGACTTCCGATAAAACAGTAACAATTTTGGGTTAGTGAACACAGATCTCAGCCTAAGAAAATAATTAAGGCCACGCAATAGGCCACATTCTCCGTATCATCGTATAAAAGCTTACATTTAAAAGAAAAAAAAAACTATGTTATTGGGACTTTATTTATTTGAGGCAACAGAATAATATCGTCTTGCGTGGGTAATGTCAGATGACTAGCAGCCGCCATTTCTAATGAAAGTAATAATAAGCCTTTTATTTCTTGCAAAATCAAAGTTAACATAAATTTATTTTTAAAAACAATGTAATTACATTAATTTTTACTTATTTTTATCTGTACGTGTCTATTTTGTAATTTGTTTACATACTGTCAAGCAAGCAATGGGCAAGCTGCATCCAGCTCGAGCCAGCTGTTTTGATAATGTAATCCGCCCATTCCGTGAGGGGTCGCCCTATGTGTTTAATTCATTTTGTTTCCCAATAGGGCCTCCTGACCGAGTCACCTTTACGGTCTATCGTTCGTCTGAGAGTCTTGCTACATGCCCTGCCCATCTCCATTTATGTAGATGCTTTAGTAATGCTTCTTAGCTTCTGTCTTATTATAATTATTTTTCTAATTTTAGCCTGCTTGTGAAGTGAAAAGTATTGTAACATAAATCTGACAAAAATTTACCACGCCAAGGCCGTAGCGTCATAGTGTATTTCTACGTCTACTTTTTTTTATATTTTGACAATACTTTATGCCAGTTTCAAGTAAACTGCGTATACTTTCATACATTTTTAAACTAGTTAAAACGGTATTTTATTGTAGATAAACGTATTTGCATTCTCTATCCATGACTGTAAGTGACACTGGACGAGGGTTAGGCGAAACACTCCACTCTAATTAATATCATAACAAGATATAATTAATAATTATGTGGCCTAAATTCATTCTCTATTAACTTTTAGTTTTGTTGTTTTACGTAAAGGAGCAGTGTTGTGCTTCAGCGTGCTACTCTCATCCCTGAGGTCGTTGATTCGATCCACGGCTATGCACCAATGGACTATCTTTCTATGTGCGCATTTAACATTCGTTGGAACGGTGAAGGAAAACATCGTGAGGAAACTGGCTCGACTTAAACCCAAAATGTCATCGGCGTGTGTCCGCACAACAGATACAGAAATCAGAGGCCCTGTTTTTTTTATTTTTACGTTAATAACTGTTACCTAAAACCACTAGCTATATCTAATTATTCAATATAGTAGAAACAAATTATACAAGCAGTGTTAGCTTAGTGGTAAACCGTGAAATTTTCAACCATGACCGTCGTACGGTACGGTTAACATAAAAAAATAATCTTGTTTTCGCCTACAAAACTTATTTATGAAACAAATGCAAATGTCAGATCTGCAGTTTCATAAAGGCTCGTTGCGACACTGGATTATTATTCTTATTTCTATTATACTTCTAATTTCCTTGCAACTTGCTTAATCCATGAATCTATTCGTCACAAAACACCGTATTATTGAAAAGTTCTTACAGTAGTTAATATTCGAGCTAATGCTTTAAAGTAATCCACAAGCTTGCAGGCTGTTGCGGACAGCAAAGTGCTTTGAGTTTCAGTCGGCGACAGGTCTTTGTTGAGAAAGCTCGCGTATTGCGAAATACGAAATGTAAATATGAAAACGCCGCGGTCGTAGTTTATAGTCGTAGTGTACGGATACTTTCACGACTTAAGGTAAGATAATAGCTATTATAATAAAAAAATGAATACCTTCAAACTATAATGACGAAAATAAAATAAATATTTTCATAAACAATTCACACTTCAATCTTGATGCTAGGCTTTATTTACGATTAATCTTACATTGTATCTATTTCTATGATGTTGTTTCTTAAGATCATCCAGGATAGTATAAGAGGATGATGTATACGGGAATTCATATTAAAATACGCTAAATTACAAAGCAAGACACTTCTGTATAATTGTACCTATGGGTTACCTATGCATACAAACTTTCATTCCCAATAGGTATAAAAGTCCAGCCATAAGATCTGTTACAAATGAAAATGCAATTTGTTTAAATAAAGTAATGTAATCTTATTAAAATGTATACCTACATATTTATTAAAGTATCAGTAAAAGATAAAACAATATTCTAAATAGCCACCTTTGGCTTTTATACAAGCCTTTAATTGGTTCGGCCACAAATCGATGGATTTACGCACCATTTCCAAGGGAAATTTCGTCACTGCTTGCTCCAAAGATTAAGAGACTCAATGTCGCCGTGTCGTATAGAACAGGACATGGCCTCTAAAACTGACCATAATTTGAAGTCTAAAGGGTCGAGGTCTGGGCTATATGAGGGCCAGTCTTCATCTCTTATAAAGTCCGGAACGTTGGTTTCAAATTGTTCATCGGTAAAGAGGATATTGGGGTGCTTTTCACCTGCGTAACGCGACAGGAGGCGTTTTGATAGATCCAGTCCCTTTAATTGTAAAG
The DNA here is from genome assembly GCF_905147105.1 of Pieris brassicae. Lineage (NCBI taxonomy): Eukaryota > Metazoa > Arthropoda > Insecta > Lepidoptera > Pieridae > Pieris > Pieris brassicae. The sequence goes on along the minus strand of NC_059669.1, from coordinate 17,272,154 downwards.
ATTGTTTAGGGAATGTCCTGTAAAACGACGTTAAGCACTGAGCTTTTGGTCTTGTTTTATAATACGCGCTCATTTCTGACAATAAGATGTTTTGCTTCCTAATGGGGTTTCGACGAATTCTGGCTTTAACAGCCTTTGTATTTCTAACAGCACGCGGCCGCCCTGATTTTTTTCTGGTCTTCCACAGACCAAGTGTAGTTGTATATGTTGATAGTACGATATACGAACATACGGCTGATACAAAGCTTTTGAAGTGTCAGGAATATGATCGACGGCTCCATACCCACTTAGTGCAAGTATCGATCACTGCAATCCTATTTTCTTTAAATTCCATATTTCCATATTGTAAATTGATAATTAACACGATAAAATATTTGAAATCGAAAGAAGTTTTTAAATAATATACGTGTTCCAAAATCAAAATAATTAAAAAATTTCATTTGTAACAGAACTTATGGCCAGACTGGTTACACACATCTTTCACGTGCAGCTATTTTAACAACTATTTGAAAACCATCTTATGAATTGTCCTCTCCTCATGTGAATTTAACATGAGTACATCATTACTGCGCGTAAATGGTCTCAAAGATACTCATTGTAATCAGATGATGAAAAATAAAATGAAGATCAAAATTAAACACTTACCCATCTTTCGAATAATGCATTAATGTATACAATATTTTTTTAAAAGGAAAATTTCCAACAAACATGCTTTGCGTAACTTTATCTGTAACTGAAACAGATATTGATGCTTCCATCAAATTGGTCGTTCTATTATGTTCCATAGGCGTATTCCTTCCGCGATAAATTGATTGTCCAACATCAGAAAAATATTTTAGTTCATGGAAGAACTGAGTTCAACAAGACAAACCAACTCTACAGTTTTAATAAAATGACTGACCTCATTAAATAAACAAATCTTTGATCAGATTTGTATATTCTAGTTCAGCTTAATAAAAAATATCACCTACAACTCGAATACACAATTTAATAGGTGCAAATCCCTTGCTCTTGAACTTTCCGGATCGAATAAACACGTGCAAGACTTAATACTTTATACAGCAATCTATATCTAGGGATGTTAGAATGTTCCCTTTACATTTTTTATTTATATCGGTATATATTTTGGTTAGAAAAAGGCGAAATTTATAATTAATACTAATAATACTCATTCCTCGGTTGCTTTGTTCATTAATTTGTATTGTTATATATTCTGTGGTGTATTTTGTATCAAAGTAGATGATTATTCTTTTACATATAACGTCTTTTATATTTTTTTTTATTGTTTGTGGGTAAATTCTAATACAGTTAGTGCAAAACATGATTATATGCTTTTTGTTTTATGCACGTTAAGTTATTTACAATTTGTTATTTAGTTCCCTAGGCTTTTGAAGAGATGAGATGATGAGAACATTATTACCTTTTCCACAATACCGCGTATATTATATACGTATATACGCGTCAAATAAATCCTACAGAAGTCGGTCTGAATATATCAACTCATGCTATTTCAAGATTGAGGTCAGCCGATATAAGCGATCAATCAATAACTATTACTACTTATACTTGATTATAAGGTTTTGTTATTACTAGTTAATCTGCTTTACTGCATACATCCAAACTATTTGAAACATACACAAAATTTCGAAGATAATTTCACGTTCCTAAATTATTTGTGTCGATATTAGGGATTCCAGGCGACGGCTTCCAAAAATGCAACTATAAAACTTCACAAATATATTTACCTGTTTACAAATATTTCAAAAAAGTATAGTTGGTAGCCCTTTGTTTAAATTTTTAATCCTATTGGGGTACATAAGAGTTACTAAATAGGCAGTGCATTGGAGCCCCAGCGCTCACACATGTGTACTTTCATATCACCTACGAACATGGCCAGTTCGAAAAAACATTAGCCGCGACTGCATAGGCCTGACATTCAGTTACTATATAAATATTACATAGATCCTTAATAAGGCAACAGTATACTGAAAACAACTAAACGTTCTTGATTACGAAATTAACTCAAGTTTAGCTATTTCGATTAGTTATACGGGATTTGGTAGCAATGCTATCTTATGATTGATGACAGACATGTTAATACTGTAGTATGTAGTAATGGTTATCTGCTGTAGAATATAGACTGAATAATTTAAGACATATATTACCTACAATTGAAATGGTAATCTACCAAATTAAATGAATTCATAAAATATGTGTGTTGCCCTAGTTGTTTTAACAAGCGATTCTCATCCCTGAGGTCGTAGGATTGATCCCCGGCTGTTCACCGATGGATTTCTATTGCACATGCATATTTAACATTCGCTCGAATATTGAAGGAAAACATTGTAAGGAAACCGGCTTGCCTTAGACCCAAAAAGTCGACGGCGTGTGTCAGGCACATAAGGTTGATCACCTGCTTGCCTATAAGATTGACAAAAGGTCACGGCTCAGACCTAAAAAGGTTGTAGCGCCATTGATTTATTTTTATTTTACATAAAATATGTGAAATTTTATATTAACTTCATTATTAAATTTTAAATTCATTTAAATTATGTAACAACTATCAGGGAAGTCGAAGGCTCCTGAAACACACTCCTTACTACATCTGGAGTCTGGGATGCGTGTTTGTTATGTAACCTGTTTTTGGCAAGAAGTAAAATTTCTATCGTTTAACACTTGAGTGTACGTAGAGATATTTACCCTGAAGGCGTGTCTTAAACCCAAAAATCGATGACGTGTATAACATAACATGATCAGAAATATGTATGTCCCATGCTCCATAAAGGGACTTAAGAACAAATACACGTGCATTTTAACGTTAACCATACTTACTTCTATAGACAATTAGATTATAATCATAATATTTATCGCTAATATGTTACAGCTGTTATAAATGGTAATAATCATTCCGGTCGAGGGCTTGTAACTTGGCAACATTTTGCGTATAAGATAAGTAGTACATATAGTTTTAGTTGACTAAAATCAACTCCTGTGCCTCTAACTTAGGCGACATATGTTGGAACCGAAAACTATAATTTCTTATGAAAATCAAATGCTTGCGAAAGTCGGATATTTTTTGCGTTCATTTAAGCGTTGTCTTCTCGGAAAATATACGACACATAGAAGTTACGATTGTTGGATTCGAAGCCTTGCTGTTGAAGAAAAATGCAATTCTTGCGAATTTGGCCAGTACCCACAGAAAAATGTGACTTGCCAAGCTTAGTCCCTAGTGAAAATTTTGTAATAATTTCTGAAACAGCTTTATACGAAAGGTTAAGAAATAAAATTAAAATCATTCGGCGTTAGTGATGGTTTTGTTATAACGTTTCAATTACATATTAATCTGAACAATCATATTGATCTTACTTTTCATTTGATCTAATGAACGCTTTCAACGGTAAACTTATTGAGAACTGTACATTGAAGACGGGAAGTGAGTGAGAAATCGTTAAAAGACTTCTCATTGTAGCACAAGCTCAATGCTTTTTAACTTGTCGTTAGTCGTTATGCTATTTCAGAGATGAATTAAGGACGTAATTGTTCGGAAACCTCTCTATGACTATGGATAGTTCAGGTTTCCAACGGCATCCATGCCGTCTTACTAAAAATAAATAAAGAAAAAGGCGTTCTATGTTAACTAACATACAAATATTCATTGGCCAGGGATCGAACACAAATAAAGGAACGTTGTATGTTAATCACTTAGTCGCTAATAAACAAATAGTATTACATCGTAAACGGATTAAATTAAACAATTCCTGGTGCAATTAGATCTCGCTTCCCGGCAACTATTCCCTAATTAACTTTGAATTAAGCCGAGATTCAATAAGTTCACTGATTCATGTTAATACGGCTCAAGAATTATTAATTGTACTTTGCATTATTGTATTGAGTATTGTTAACTTAGTGCTTAAATGAGAGATTGTAAACCCGGAGATCGTGGGACTTTTAGTGATATAAAACGTCAGGAAACCTGCAAAATAATCAACTACTTGCAATTAAAAATAATCACGCAAATGAAGAGTCGATCAATAAATGCTCGAAATTTTAGTACTGTATAAATACTTTGGTACTGATAATAACTAATAATAATAATACTGATATATTCTAGTCCAGCGCATGAGCCACTCTAATGCAGAAGACCTTGCATATGCTAGTGTCCAGAGCCCGAAGTACATTATTCAGTCTTCATTTGTGATTCCTTTAGTTCCAACTGTGTCAGCGTGTCACACCTACCCTATTCATTATTTCACTTACCGCTTAATTAAAACCTCATTTAAAATGCCTTTAAAGATACTTTTTTATCTTTAAAGGCTGGCATAATGTTAGGAAATATAGTTGTCTACCCAAGATCAGGACAACGTTTAACCTTTTTTTACCGATGTTTTGCACTTATATTTACTACGGTGCAGTCACACTTATTCACCAATTCGAATGGTTTTGTCCTAAGCAATTATGTAAAATAAAAATAAATCAATGGCGCTACAACCTTTTAGGTCTGGGCCTCAGATTTCTGTATCTGTTTCATGATCATTTTTTAATCGAATAGGCAAGTAGGTGATCAGCCTTCTGTGCCTCACACACCATCGACTTTTTGGGTCTAAGGCAAGCCGGTTTCCGCACGATGTTTTCCTTCACCGTTCGAACTAATGTTAAATGCGCACATAGAAAGAAAATCCATTGGTGCACAGCCGGGGATCGAGGCTACGACCACAGGGATGAGAGTCGCACGCTGAAGCCACTAGGCCAACACTGCTCTAAGCAATTATGTATTGAAGATTTTATTTCATTTATTTGAAGGTTATCAATATTATAAATAGACCCTGTGTTATTTTTTGTTTATTGAATGTTTTTTTTTTAAATTTATAGTATTAGTGTGTATTGTTTAGGTAAAAATAAAACGTAGATATGATCGCGTGACTGTCGGTCGTAGCCCCAAGATATTGATTTTACCGTGACTGTAAGTTCAAACCCTACGGCTAAACTGATTACGTATCAACGACTTATAAGTTATGGTAATCGAAATTTTTGTGATGACTGTTCATCATCGTATCATGTTTTTTGTATAGGACATTTGCTTTTTAACTTAGGACAAACTTAGCCACGGGTGTAGTAAAAATTATTTTGGTTATTCGAAAAATATAAAGTAGAAAACTATCTGCGTTTTGCCAATGCATTCATCGATAATTTTGAAAGATGCTTTGATGTTGATGAAAAATCTTTAGACAAAGCTGTCTTCGTTTTAAGACACAAAAAGATATTTCTTTTGTTATCGTTACTACCTAACTTCACAAACATTCTTAAAAGCTTTCATTAAGAATTTATAAATTATTTTTTTAAGATTGGAAGTTTCCAATGTTTTCTAACCGTGGAAGTGTCGTTAATTTATTAATTATACATAGAAGATAACTATGAAAATTATATATATATTAAAATATGCATATCTGGGGTAGATTTCCAAAGCGTGGGCAAGGTTCCGCTGTATCCACGCCATTATTTGTGGCTTGTACACTGTACATACTTTTTTTTATTAATACATCACGATATCCATCAATTATTAACTGCCATGTTTTATTTCAAAACTTTTGCACGTTGAGCAGTGGATGTATGTTATTTATGCCTGTGACTGCTTATTTTTAATTTAATATCTTTTAGACTCCTTTCTGCCCTGTCTTTGGTAAGCTTTAAAGCTTAGTCATGAAGGTCGAAAGGTCCAGCGAGTTTCTACATAAAGATAAGGTATCTTTATCATTTTATTCATTTATATAACTCAAGTCTTTTCAAAGGGTAAAACCACGGACCTCATCGACCTGTCTTTCCAAATCCATCGCCTTCTTGGTTCTTATATACTGAAGGTAATTTGACGGTTTTTTTTACATCAAAGATAACTTAATCCATCGTTAACAAAAGAAAAATCATCTTATTATTCTTGGCTTGCAATTTTGTCAGAATTTGGATTGTGCGGGAAATTACAGCATATACTTTTAGTAAGAATAAAACCTAATAACGACTCATTCGTCTTTTTTACAACTCACTTCTTAAAATTTCCCGGCTCATACTTAGATTTTGTCCTAAGAAGTATTTAAACAAATAACAACATTCCTGTAACATTGAATTTTATGTAATTTAAGTTATAACACAATAATTTCAGTGTGCAAAGGAAATATGCATTAGGCATGTACCAGTTATCAATCGTTGAAAAGCTTCGGATTGCGGAAACAAAATGTATAAAGAGAAACAGAAAACAACACTTTGATTCTAGGAATAATTTCAAATTCCACAATTTTTAGACAAGAGAAAGTTTTACATTTTTATTTATAAAAGTATAAGTGAAGGTTTTTGCCTGGTTTACACTAATATTATTTTTGCAATAATACGTGAAAATGTTTAGAACTGGCCAGTTAAAAACATTGCCGATGAAAACATTTTTTTGAATTTAAATTTTAGAACTCTTTGGTAACCTAATGTAGTATATTGCATTCATTTGTCATTTGTTTTTGTGAATTGGCGGCAAATCTCAAACTTTTGTTACACGTGAAAATTAACCTAACGCGAGAAAATTTTCGGTTCATGATTTATTATGACTCGTTGTGGGCTTACTCAACAACAAAGCTATGATAGGCAGCGATTAGCATTTGTTAATGAAGCCCCATCTCGTGCCACTACTTACAATTAGTTTAACGAGTTTAAGCGTGGACGTAGCAATATCAATGACGATCCGCGTGAGGGACGTCCTTTAAGAGCGACTACTGAAGATAACATCAGTGCTGTGCAACTCATGATAGAGGAAGATAAGAGAGTGACCTATCAGCAGATACGGGCAAGCCTAGGCATTGGTATGAGTCAAGTTCAAAAAATATTACACGAACATTTAGGCGTCAGGAAGCTTTGTATCAGATTAATGTTAGATTAGTTCAACGGCGGTGACTCAAATGCTGTATTTAACATCATCACAGGTGATATATTGCTACGAACCTGAAACCAAAAGATAATCAGCTTAGTGGGCTTCCTTTCGAGGATCGGCCAACTAAGGTAAAGAAAAGAAGAAGTCGAGGAAAAAAGATGATTGCCTCATTCTTTGGTCAGAAAGGTAATTTCGCGACAGTTGTGCTAGAAGATGGAAGGTCAGTTAATGCAAACTGGTATGTCAATCGTTGTTTACCCGAAAAAAATCGACAGCAGCGCCCTCGAAGCAGGATTCTCCTTCACCACGACAATGCTTCAGCGCACTCCGCAAAACGGACTGTTGAATATTTGACTATAGCAGGTGTCGAGATAATGAGTCTTCCGCTATATAGTCCTAACCTGGCGCCCTGCGACTTTCATTTATTCCCAAGAACTAAAGATACAATTCGAGGTATTCGCTTTACGCGCCCTGAAGATGCGGTGAAAGCGTACGAAATTGCCATAGACGAGACCCCTAAGGAAGCATGGGCCCACTTTCTCAGTGTTTCCATCGAATGCGACTGTATGTAGAGAGGAACGGAGATTACTTCGGAAAATAATAAAAGTATTAGAAACTTTCTACATTAAACCTTTTTCATTTTCTAAACATTTTCAGTGTTACCTAGGTATAAATATATATCAAACTTTTGCATATTCTTTGCTGATAAAATCGAGAAAATCCAACCGTACCTATTATCTACGTTTTGCAAAATTTCTCAAGCCAGTGACCTCGTTCGAATTTCAAAACTAGGATAGGTAATTTTTTGTAATCAGCTCACACCCCTGTAGGCAATCGGCCAATATTAGACATCTCTCACGATGAAATATTTATAGGTCAGCGTTGGGAAGTTTTTTATCGATTTATGATATCGGCACTCTTGTGTTCGATACCATAATTTATTTGATGATCAAATTTGACGTAATGGACGTATGCTTGATTCATTATTTATATATTGTTCTGTTATCTAATTTTCTGTTTTAAATACTTTAAAAGGTGAAATAGACCGAGCGTATTTAAGGCAGCAGTTATCATTAAAAAAATTAGAAATTATATTTTTACATAAAGTAAAACAGTCCGTTTTTAAATGAGTTTAGGCTATTTTAATCAGTCTTGGCTTCAGATTGTTTCCATTTCTAAGATCATTTTTATTTTTAATACACAGTTAGTTGATAACTGTAAAGAATATTTATGTAGATAAATAAATCAAATCAGCCTACTGTGTCTAAAACATTTCATAAATTTTTGAGATGCTGGTTTCCTCAAGAGGTTTGCCTTCACCGAACAAGTGCTAAACAGGCACCTAGAATATTTCTTCTTTTTTACAATTTAACCTTATTATTATGATTACTTCTATCTATATTAAATATAAACAGCTATTTCATGTTACTTACATTTCATTGATGCATTCCTGGCTTCCTCGACGTTTTCAATAGAACTTCATAATATAAATAAAATTGTGAATCCAATGAAATATGTAGTTGATATTCAAGAAACGTTCAGTATGATTTCTAGACTCGTGATTGTCCAGCGATAATAAAATATTGCAAGGTTTACTGTTCTATAATTTAAGAATACAACGCATTTCGTAGTGTAGGTTTTTTTGCTGGTTGTGTTGATCCAGCGGAATGACCTTACCAAGCAATGGACTCATAATTGTTAAGACACCACAAGTGGCTACTATGACTCGCTATTATGCATACCCACTACAACCCCACGGCACCACCAACAATCGCCGAGAATGTCGCAGGACACGGTAACAGCGTAGCTTTGTCCGCATCCCACGTGTCCCATCCGAAATGAACCCAAGACCTGCAGGTTACAGTAAAGCAGCTCAATAAACACACATGGCGTTATACAATAGTATAACTATTATTAAACAGGGCATAAAAGAAACAAGCCTAGTAGACTAATATTAGGACGGCCGATGGCGAAGTGTATCTCGTATATGTTATGTTTCTCATGTAAAAAAAAATTTTTTAGACTACAACAAAGAAACATAATTTAATAATTATTTTGTTACTATAAACAATATTCAAGAGTATTTAGTTCCTAAATAACTCTTATGTATGGAGTATGAATAGGAGTGTATATTTACGATGATAGTTTTTCCAATGGATTGTTATTTTAAATAAAGGCAATAATACTGAATTAAAAATGTATGTGTTGATTCGATTTGTCAATCTAGATCTAAAAAATGACTATTTGATAGCCTAAAGCATCGTTTTTCAGAGATTTTATGTCACGACCAACGAAAAAGCAAACGAAAAAAGTTAAGTAAACTGTAAAACACTTTTGTGACCGTCACTGTAAAATTATAATAATTATTATATACATAGCGCGCTACTTTTAACAAATCTTTTCTACTTATATATAGTTTGTATTAATTTTTTTAACAGCCTGTGATCCCCCGCTTGAGAGACGGAAATTCATAGTCATTATTATTATTGATGTCGGAGCAATGGCATAGTTTTGTCATTATATGAGTAATTTAATTACGTCAAAATCAAGATAGTTTAACACCGTTAATACACGTAGTAGTTTAATTAATTTGTCCATGTTTATCACAAATTTAGATTCAGGCACTGGTTGCTGCGGCCCGTGCGTCGATAAGCGAACCAAGCAGAAGCCTTATAACTCTAATATCGAAAGTCGAAGTCGAATTCTTCAATAATTAATCCTCTCCTGTTTGTAAAATTTAGGTGGTGCTTGTCGTTTATTGCACAATCAGTCCTTGCCTCTGTGTTCCTGTGTGTTGACGACAATACTTCTATGATGTATTATCAGTTACTACCTCTGATTTTCTTTCCTTACTCCACACGTAACACTTTACCTACCTGCACCATTATTTAGGAGCACCTAAGGGCAGCAGCCCTCGTTCTTCATTTCTGTGACTCTTCTCTTTATTCTAACTACTACTACTACTAACTAATGTAGATAACTACTCACGCCGTCATATATAAAGAATAACATAGAGGTAGCACCAACCCGTCTTAATCTACGATTATGGGTTCATAAAACTGATTACGTACGCAAAATGACTTTATGTGACATATTAAAGGGCTATTAAGAAAATTTAGACGGCCATTCACGTTACTCGGGTACTATGCTTCGCTGATTTGCGATAATGTTCACTAAATATGGTTTAAACTGTTTAACTAAAATGTTGGGAGAAGCCAAAGCCTAACTTTGAATCCGTATCCGTAGTAGCGCTAAGTAGTATTAGAATCAGATTCACGACTATAAGATAATTATAAGATTCTTCGACAGGTTTCAGAACCATAAGTGAGTACTGGTCGCAGTAGTATTGTCACGGTAAAATATAAAAAAAAGATAAAATCAAATCTTTTCAAAAAAATTAGCTTTCACTTTATTCTAGAGTTTGTCAATGTCGGTTGTAAAAAATGACCTAACAATAGAACAAAAATACTCTCATAATTTTTCCCTAACGCGAAAAGAAGTATAACTTCAAAAAAAATTAAATGTCGACTGTATCTAACTTCAGGGTGTCGGTTTAAACAAAAGAAGTATAACTTCAAAAACATCACATATTAAAGAGCAGGCTTCCATTGTATGGGTTAATTATTTCATAATTTTACACTCGACAAGTCGTTTCATAACATACGAGTATGAGTATATCTCGCAAGTTTTACCCCTTGAAACTGTTTGCAGGCATATCGCTTGCTTGAGGTGTTTATGCGTAAAGTTATTCGTACGTGTTTGTAGCACATTTCAGAAAGTTTCACATAATTGTCTCTGCTTTTATAAGTTTAAATGTATTTTGACTTTTTTGTGCAATCAATATATTTATTCAACCCTCTTTGAGCTACATTAGTAAAACTTTCGTCCAGTGAAACGGGTACTTAGGACTAAAAGGAAATGACATCATTTACCCTGGCATTCAACAGTATTTTGCTAAAAGGGTTATGCATAAATCATTATGTTTGTCTGTATCTGTATTTGCTACTATGTAAACATTTTCACATATTTTATTAGGAACTTTTCCCGCTTTGTATATGTATAAGATTTAGATATAATAATGTAGAAATTATACCAAAAGACTCAGGTTTTATAAAATAACTGTTACATTTTAAAAAATAGTATGTTGTGCAGTTTTAAATGAAGTTGAAATTTAACACTTATTTTCATTATTTATAAAGTTTAATGTATTCTTGGCTAAGGCTAAGAAGCTCTTCCATCTCTTACTGTCTAATTGTGTTTACGTTATAATGAAATAAATGACTTTTTTTGAATACGTGTTCATTTAAAATTCGATATGAATAAAAAAAACTACTGACAATAAATATAGTTTTAAACCAATATTGGTCATAATATAAAACTGTATTAAAGAATAAATGAATTATATATGTTAATAGACAACTAAATCATTCTTGATGCAACTGCAATTTTACCCGAGATTCCCAGAAGTACGATATATTCTTCAAGGGTACGCAGATGTGTATTACCTATCACATCCTTTGATACAGATAACGCTAAGTTTTTTTAAAGAACTCAAATAATATAATAAGAACCCTTTTTTCTTTTCAAATATAACAATTTGATATTGTTAACTACCTATAAACATGCTAATAAAGTGAAGTTTGGGAGAATAGAGTTCAAGCCTAGGACAACTGCGTGCCGTAACAAAGATGGTGAAATTGTAAATGTCCTTGATGGTATACTAAAAAGATGAGCTAAGCACTTCAGTGAACTGCTAAATGGAAATACTACTACTGGATGACGTAAGATTTGAACAATATAAGGAGTTTACTTGGGCTCAATGGTGACTTGCTATTATTATCCCAGCCTTTGGCCTTCGTAGATATTTCCGATCGCGACTTCTCTGAAAGCATACCAATCTTGTTCTGTACAAAAACTCTGCTGCGACCAGTGCTCACTTATGGTTCTGAAACCTGACCCGTTAGCAAGAAAGACGAAATCTCTCTCCTTATTTTCGAGCGGAAGATTCTTCTAATAATCTTTGGTCCTGTTTGTGACGACCGCGACGGTGTTTGGTGTATTCGCTACAATAAAGAACTTTATGACGTCCTAGACGACGCCAGCGTCCAATTCATAAAGTTCAACAGACCTCGAAACAATAGGCGTGCGCAATTGGACGCGGGAAGCATTGGATAGATTGCGATGGCGAAGTGTACTTAAGGAGGCTAAGGCCCACAAGGGGTAGTACGTGTACAACCTTTGATGATAATGATGATGATGAAACATGCTTAATATTTTGTAAATCCGAAGTGTCATTCAGGAAAAAGGTACCACGCATTAATTCTTTATTCTCTATATTAAGGTCTTATGTAAGATAGTAACGAAAGATTTCCACAAAAATAACAGAATTATTTTACATAAAACACTTTAGTGTTTTACAATCTAGTGAGCTGCGACCAGTCTGCGTAGATTTATAAATATAATTCAAGGCTTACATAAAAAACATCTATAATTTATAAATTTCTAGCATACATATAAAAGTCACAATGGCGCGTACTGTATATTTTTTGCTTTACTTTTACGTTCAAAAGCTCGACCTCAGGTTTGTCTTACGTATCTGCTCACGCAAACACTGACCATGTAGCATATCACCTTACCTATATAAATAAATAAACCTAGCTCTCTCATTTCAATTCACGGCTTAAAATCAGACACTCGACAAAATTCCGAGCCACCCACCAATTTATTTCACCGCATTTTCTTTCATTATCTGACCAAAATGAATACCTGATTTTGAAGCGAAAAGTGCGCCACGTTAGATCCCTGCAGCTTAATTTGAATTTTAATTAATTTTGCCTGTTAATTTATTTTCAACTGCAACTTTAATTTGGAACAACAATTTGTGGGTTGTGGTTATTCATAATATCTGTTAGCCTCCGCTCTGCTTTACTCGCAAAACGGTTATGGTTCATTTCATAATAATATAATAACAACTGGCTATGAGCAGTGTTGGACTAGTGGCTCCAGCGTGCGACTCGGCTGTGCACCAATGGGCTTTCTTTCTATGTGTGCATTTAACATTCGCTCGAACTATGAAGGAAAATATTGAGAGGAAATCGGCTTGCCTTAGACAAAATCAGTCGATGGCTAGCGTCAGGCATAGGAGGCTGATCACCTACTTGCCTATTAGATTGACAAATGGTGATGGAACAGATATATAAATCTGAGGCCCAGACCTAAAAAGGTTGTAGCGACTTTCATTTATTTTTATATTAGGTCCTTACATATGAAATTGGCGTATTTCGTACTAGCCACTTTAATCACGATGTTTGGTAAGGAATTCCAAATTCAAATTTGTACAGCTATTTACTCATGTATTTGTGCTTCGATGACCGTCATTCATTTGTTTTTTTTCTGTTTGCGTCACTCATTTTACAAAATGGAAAACTTAAAGTATCGCATTATTTACGAGTACGACTTCCTCCGTGGCACTAGTGCTGTGGAAACGACTCGAATGGTGAATGATGTGTATGGCGGTCATGTTGCAAAAGAAAACACAGTTCGTTTTTGGTTTCAACGTTTTCGTTTTGTAAATTTCGACCTGCAGAACAAGCCCAGTGGACGGCCTGAGACCCAAGTTGGTAACGAAGTATTGAAGGCTATTGTGGAAGCGGATCCATTGCAAACCACGTCCGAGTTAGCTGCAGGCTGCGGTGTAAGTGATAAAACTGTTTTAATTCACTTGAAGCAAATTGGGAAGATTAAAAAGCTTGAAAGGTGGGTACCACACGAATTGACTGAAGCAAACCAGCAAACGCGCGTCGACTGCTGCGTTACATTACTGAACCGGCACAATAATGAAGGTATTTTAAACCGAATCATTACTTGTGATGATAAATGGATTCTTTACGATAATCGGAAGCGCTCAGCGCAATGGTTGGATCCTGGCCAGCCAGCCAAATCCTGCCCCAAGCGAAAATGAACCCCAAAAAAGTTACTTGTAAGCGTTTGGTGGTCTAGTGCCGGTATTGGTAATTGCAGTTTTCTCAAATCTGGCCAGACTATTACGGCTGATGTCTATTGTCAGCAATTGCAAACCATGATGGAAAAGCTAGCGGCTAAACAACCTAGGCTGGTCAATCGCTCCACGCCACTGCTACTTCACAACAACGCTAGACCACACACTGCAAAACAGACGGCTACCAAATTAGAAGAGCTTCAATTGGAATGTCTAAGACATCCTCCGTACTCCCCGGACCTTGCTCCAACAGATTACAATTTTTTTCGAAATTTGGACAACTTCTTGCAAGGGAAAAAATTTAACTCTAATGGGGCAGTCCAAATCGCCTTCACAGATTTTATTGATTCCCATCCGGCTGTTTTTTTTAGTAAAGGGATCAATGAACCACCTATGAGATGGCAAAAGTGCATAGAAAACAATGGTTCATACTTTGATTAATTAAATATATTATATTTAAAAATATTCGACTTTTTGTTCCTTCCATACAAACGCCAATTTCATATGTAAGGACCTAATATTTTAGCTATGCGTGCGGTTTATCCTTATTAAGGTTATAAAACTAAGTCGATAAATTGACGTTTCAAATATATTAAGGCACTTTACATAATCTAATACAATAATTATTAAAACAGTAAACACAAATAGTAAAGACCTAAAACTATAAAAACTTTCGAGCAATTTATGGAATTTCCTCACTATTGCATAAACCTATCTCTTTATTCTCAAGTACTTCGCTCAAATACTTATCCTTATGACCTTATCCAAGTTATAAAGTACCTTTCCAAAGCTTCTAACTCGGAAAATGAACTCTTCAAATTTATCTCTAGGCAAAAGGGTTTTCCCTGATGTTTATGGCTTACTAGAACGTCTAACGGATCGTAAAACTTTGTAAATGTCCGTCAATTCAATGTGAATGAAGTAGATGTGAGGGCATATTCTAATTTATTATGTATTCAGAACAGGTGAGCCACACTATGTTGAGTTCTCATGGACACTTACGAGTGCGTTGCCGGTCTTTTAAGAATTGGTACGCTCTTGGACCCTAACTCAAAATGATTAAGTTTAAATTTAATTATTCAGTTATATTAATTATTATAATGATATGAATAAAAAAATTAAGCTACGATACTAGTGTATGTGTATTGTTCGTATATTTTTGTATCATAATTTGAAATGTAACAATTTGCGCATTTGTTTACTTTCAATTAAGCTTTAAAAGTCATATACTCGTAATAATACTTGAACACAGCATTGTGAATTCTTTACAAATAACCGCAGGTGTCAAAAACTTCGTCAAAGCTTTTGAAAAGCTTTTGGCTTTTCCGGAAAACACCGCAGTCGTGGTTTAACTTTCGCAGAGGAAAGACGTACTCTGTATTTTTTAAAACACGTAACTTATAAGCATGTATTAACTGATAGCGAATTTGAAATGTTATGTGCGGTATGATATTCAGGTGAGTTCATGTTCCGTTGTCATTTGTTTAATAATAATTATAAAATCAACTCAAAAACCTTTGAGTTAGATATTAAATAGACACTCATAAAATACGTAAGACAAGATAACAAAGTTCTTTTTCTTGTCGTTATTGTTAACAAACAGAATATAAATTATTTTATGAAAAGGTAATAAGATTGATTTTTCGGCTCTATGCATAACCCTGATAAACATGGCGCTAATGTGGCGTATATTCCCTTCAAAAGTATACCAGCTATTGACTTTAGCTGCTTTTAAGGTTTGCTTTACGTTATCAAATATCAATTATTCTGTAACAACAAATTTATATTATAAATGTTCAACGCAATCATCATTAAAACTCTCTAGGAATTTCTGACAAATTCATTATTTTGTACCATATACAGTATTATACTGAAGTATATCATAAAAGTAATATTGGTTTAATTTTACTGTTCCAATGTGAAAGCATATGTATCCTAACATTTTTTTTTTAAATACAGAGAATAATGAATTATATTTTTAGAATTCTTACAAATAAAAACTAAAGAAATCTAAGATTTAATTGCGTAAATTTCAAATTTTTCGTTCTTCTACATTGTTATACGTATATTACGATATCGTATATTTACCGCGATACTAAGATATGTCTACTCCCTAGATACATTACATAACACTCACAAAAGTGTAGTTTGTCTAGACAAACAACCTTAACTGCATGAAATCACCAAATGAATTTAAAATAATTTTATTAACACAGCCTTGTCACGTGACCAAAATCTTAATTCTGGTAAAGCTTTTATTTTATACGATCAATCCTGAAGACGGCGAAGCTTTTTGATTATTTTCTCACATATTAGATTAGTGTACGGTATGACCCACCACATTCCCTTTTGTCACTAATTATTACTAATACAGTACATAGTGTTTTAAAAACAACTATAGATTAAAAATAACTTAATAATTGGATTATATTAGAAGTAGCATTACATACGACTATCGACATATCGACTACAACTACTACCACTACTGTGTTAAAGTTAATGCATGTTATATTATGTATGTATCATATAACTTGTATGTCAAGGCACCAAAGCTGAGGCTTGGGCATTAATCATTGTCTTTGATTGGCCTGCTGTAAAGGAGATAATTGGTCCAAAGTCTAGTTAACCGTTATTGGGTTCACATTCAGTCTTGGTCTATATGTCACAGTCAAAGGTCGATAAACAGCCTTTCCCGAATGTCTGGTTTATCCTAGGTTGGCCCTAGCCTTTGGCAAAGTCTGAAATGAATTCCAATTTCGGCCATTGACAAAAGTATTTTGAGTCAAACCTAAAAGTCCCTAACTTTTGAGTCGAGTCGAGTGTAAAATAATCTGTTCCGGCTTCACCTAGCCAATTCTAGAAGGGACTGGCAGAGTTGGTTATACATTCTGTCTCTAATAGAAATAAGTGCATACAATTCTAAATTAGGGCGCCTTATAAAATGTCATTGCCACAAAAAATGCTTTTCAAAATTATGTAAATGAAAGAGATCATACGTATAGAACAATAAAGACATTTTTTATTATGAAAAAATCAAAACGTTTCATGACACCTAATCTACCAAACTAATTGAAGTTTTCCTGGTCAAATCCAGATTTCATTAAACTGAGTTTCGTTTGCCTGACTAAATTAGACGTCAGCGTCTCCTAAGTTTGACGAATTTTTTAAAGTCAGACCTGAGTATTGTACTGACCTAGTAAAACCTAGAAGCACCCAAGCTTCGAGATTTGACTATAACATATACATACAACCAGTGACGCAATAATCCTTTATGATTGCTAAATTTCTGAAGTAGGGGCCTTTGGCATTCACTGCTTGAGACATGTGGGCAATTCATTACTTTAGGACAGTTCGATGTTGTTTGCGTACATGAAACCCCATTTTTGCTGCTGCTCTACCTGACTGCTCGACTGAAGAGACTGAGACTGAAATAACTATTAAGCCTTATATTCTTCTACAAGAAACTCTCTCAGACTACCCTGTTACTAGTGTAAGATACAATAAAGTATTTATGTAAGTTGTAATTTTTTAGCTCAATGTTTATTAGTCGAAGTCTCTAATCCTTTTATAATCACTTACTAAGGATGAGAACGACCTCAATTCCATGCAAGTCCATGTTGGTGATATCTCCAAATGTTCTAAATACATGTATGCAGATTAATGCTCGTAGAGCCTAATTAATATCCATTTGGTAGGTGTTGTCTATAATATTTAAAAATGTATGTGAAATGGTGTAAGAAATAACAAATGTTTTTATTATTATATTACAAGTATCTCTACAGACATTAAATAATTACACGTAGCAAATAATCACTCTATGAGTTCGAATAATCGGCCCGCATTTTGATGTTTCCGAAAAACTAGTAACTTTGCAAATAATCAATACAACATTCTATGAATTAAGAGATATTTCGATTCTAGATATTTTTTGTACTATTTCCCAATAAAGCTCAGATGTCATATATTTTAGCGAGTTTTAAAATTAGATGCGAGTGCTGCCATCTATAACTATGTACTTATGTCATAGTTTTTTATCGATACTTTAGGATATTGCAGGTAAATATTTGCTTTGTGAAAAAGTGACAGTATCAACATAAATGAATACTTGACAAAACCCTACTACTAAGAATACGAAACTAAGTTTGTAAAATAAAATAATAATAATAGGACGATAAATTATAGAAATAGTAAATTTAAATAAAATAAGTTGATTACGAAAAAACATAGGGAAAGTCCCTATTATAACACTACAAACTTATATGTATTATCATATAGTAACAATATCTAAATGAACAAATGTATATATGTTTGAAATTGGTTTCCTTATACTATGTTTGCGTTTGATTGCGATCAATTTGCCGGTCGAGCGAATCTGTTGATGAATTAATGCCTTCCAAGATGATCTAATTCATTTCCTTAATCCCACGCAAACATTGTATTTCCAAACTAAACTAAACTACTACAACTAAAAATATTTCTTGTTAACATTTTGATAGTACTAACGGGTTGACGCGTGATTTGATTTCAAAAAAATAAAATTTAGGGTGAGACCCTAGGGCTATAAGAAATCTCGCAATTCTTAGTTCTACCGAACAAATGCAACTTTTTAGAACTTTACATAAAAATCGATCAAGTCTGAAATACATTTTAATATTGTATCTGTTTTATGCCTACATAATGGAGAATGCCATTGTGATTAGTGAGATTAGCTAGTTTAGTGATTTTTTAAGTTTAAGTTTTATTGTATAAAAGTGTTTCATATCTGTCGCGGTCACCAAGAGTCAATTGAGATTTATGTAATATATCACGTTTATATCCAATAAGAAATATAACATAAGTGACATTGTACTATTTAGTATTGATTTGTCAGTAAGTATTCTATGACATTTGACTTACAAGTTCTTTTCGTAAAGACTTGTAGCCTTGTAGACTTGTGTTGTATGAACTAAAGGTCTTTATCACAGTGGATTTGTTCAATAAAAAAATCAAAAGCTATTAAAAAAATACCCATTTAACGCGATACAAAGTAGTAGGATGTTTCACTACGAAAAGCGATCATAAGTTCTTCTATCGCCTTCATCAATGTTTGTTAAACATTAAATGTGAAGTTTCTTGATCCTCAGTTTACGCAATACAGGGACAAAAGACACACCCACTGAAAATAATATCAATGGAACTAATATCTTCTAAATGTATATTATTTCTTCATCACATGAACTAGTATATTGCAAATTATGGAGGTAAATTCATATTTTAAAAGGCCAGATGAATTTTCGTTTTATTAACAGCAAAACAAGCTCTTCAGATATAAGTCGAGTGGTTGCAGTAATGAAATTAGAAATTGGCTGCAATTCAGCTGAAATTTTTTTTTTTTTTTTTTTTATAAAATAGGGGGCAAACGGGCAGGAGGCTCACCTGATGTTAAGTGATACCGCCGCCCATGGACACTCTCAATGCCAGAGGGCTCGCGAGTGCGTTGCCGGCCTTTTAAGAATTAAAAGGCCGGCAACGCATATATATATACAGATATTTTATATTATTTAAAATATCTCTCGTGTAAAATGTTAGGTGATTTAAAATATAAAAATTAAATTAGTGTTAACAGTCCTTAACAGTCTGTACACTGTTATAAAATTATTAATATTCAACATACAAGACTACCAACCTTACTACCTAATAGCAAGTTCACTAATTGACAAAATCTCTTAATAATTAGCTGCTAGTGCTATATACATATACAAATGATTATTTTTTGTCGCGCTAAAACTTTAGAATGGCTGAATCGAGTTGGCTTATTAAGATCTTGAAATATTTGTAGAAGTTCAAGAAAGGTTTGAACGGTGGGAATCATAAATGATAAGTAAAACACTAAAAAAATCCAATAAAAATATTCCTAGCCGGGAAATATTCTTAATAATTATATTTAAAATAGTATTTTTAGAAATAAAAATTGTCACTTGGTCGTTATTTATTTATAGCCTTCAGAAAAAAGTGTTTCATATCTGTAGTTTGAAGTACGATATTGAATTTAGAACCATTTCTTAAATTAACATTGCAAAAATTCCTCCTAGTTTCATTTCTCGCCAAAATAATGATTATTTCGTATAAAAATGAATTTCTAATAACTTTAATCTTTGCAATATATTCTTCTAAATTTGCGTTTGAAATTACATAAAAAATCTGATTAAATTAACGCAACACTCAGACGTTTTTGCCAATTACTTATTTACTTAAAAGCTTAAATGAATTAGCAGTGAAGGTAAAGCAAAACTTACTCCAACTCGAACTTAACACTACAGTTAATTAAAGCATAAAGTTAAATTAGTACAATGCTCGACATTGCATTAAAAATTTCCACGAGAGAACCAAACAATATAAGTTTGCTACAATACAAATAAACATTGTTTATTTTACTTTTTACAAAGACATTACTGTGTGTATTAAGCAATTATAATAATATGTACCTATGATAGATTTTCTCACAAGAGGAATAAAGGGGGACGGAGTTTTGAATGTTCGTTTGTCTCATGTCTTTGAATGAAGACATTGGGGTGCAAAACGTTTGACCTTTTTTAAAGAAGACTGTTTATCTTAAGTAAGAAGCAGTGTTAGTCTAGTGGCTGAGTGATTCTAAAGTAGTGCATTGCAACCCCAATGCATACACTCACATACTTTGTCTTTGTTTATTAAACACTATATTAGGTTAAAGATTTGATTCAAGTTTAGATTTCTATTGCGTTTCATTTTCTGTCTGAATTTTTGTATTTTCAAGCACGTTTTATAACTTATAAAAAAACGTGTGTATAGTATTGTCTTTTGTTATTTTTTATGTTAATCTGTTAATAGAGATAAAACCACCTTCTCTGTAGCTGTGATATTTTTGACATTTAACACCTTTTGTCTTCAGTCACCGTGACCACGCTCGTTGGTCGTTAAAATTTAGCATTATGTAAATAATTATAAGTTTTTAATACTAATACATAGCTTTAATCCGTTCAAAAAATGTTTTTCTAAACGTGTGTGTACTTATGTACACGCGTTATAAAGTATACATCTTTGGCGTAACAAGATAAAAATCTTTTCAAAAAATTTATTAGAAACTTTTGTAGAAAAAACGACACTAACAAAAGAAGTATAACTTCAATAATTATACTTTGATGCAGCCATATGCTTTTTTCATTCTAAATACGTATTTAAAAATGAAGAGGAAAGATGAGAGGAAATCGTCTCAGAGTCAATTTTTTTTACACACTGCTTATTTGATAAGTTATATAAGTTCTTCTACTTATTATATAAGTTATACTGATATTTGTAAAGATTAAAGATTGAAGAATTGACTTGGATAATTATACTAATAGTATTTTGAGTTACAAAAAAGTAACAATGTATTAAAACAAAAATATCGCAATAACAGTGATTTTATACATTACTTAGTTTTATATTTACATAAAATAATTTAAAACAAAAACCCAAATCCAACAGAAAACAACATGTACAAATATTTTGTAAAGGTATTCACTTTGTACCTTTGAAATCATAGCCTTAAGGTATTCCCTTTTATCCTGGCTAATACTTGGTAAAAAGGCAACATTTTATAAAATACCATTTATATATTTTAGGTTCATGTTTCTCGTATTAAATGTTAAATCACTGGCCTTTGGGGAATAAAATTGGATTAATATTTTAATAATAACGGCGGAGGTATTGTTAGTTAATAAAAAAGTGGTATTAGATAAGAATTTTGTAATAACGTTATAATATTTTGATATATAAGTATTTGCATAGGTTTGGAAGGTATATAAATGTAAATTTACATGATTTAATTAGTATAAATAATAGCGATTTCATTTTATACTTCATCTGGCTTAATAGTAGCACTCTAATACATTAACATTCATGGCCGTTCACTAGTAAATTATCCAGAACAACACATTCCAATTTTGAATAATGGTTCGAATTTCAAAATAAAAGAATAGCTTTTCAGGGTAACAAAGTTCTATTGTCTCTGGAATATCGAAAAACTATTTTGGTGATACTCTTTTTAGGTTCATATGTTTATTTTTATCTGTATTATATAGAAATACTCGTTGATACTGGGTCATTGACTTCATTCCGCCCAGACCTTTGATATTTCATTCTTGTTAAGGATCGCTATTCAATATTCCATGAAATTGCTCAAATAATGCAAATTTATTCAATGTTTAACAGATATATATGACTTTTTATATCTTGTATAATGAGCAGTGATGGCCTAGTGGCTTCAGCGTGCGACTTTCATCCCTGAGGTCGTAGGTTCTCTTCCCGCTAAAGAATTCTTCATGAAGACTTACAATATATGCTTCAATCCCTAGAAGACACAAGTAAAGAGTGTGGGCTGGAAATGTGTAATGATAAATAGCATAAATAACCGTCTACTGTAGAAATATAGAGTATGTACCAGTATGTCTAATACTGATCAACATACTTGGCCTTGGACAAAATATATCACTTAAAAGCTTTATGTAGAAGAGGTAGAAAGAAGAATTAAAAAAGTTCATATTAGTCACACAAGCACAATTTCAAGTCTCAAATGAGTTCATCATTAAAGAAAGAAGTAATGGACTCTATCGTGATACCTACACTACTGAAATGGCGTTGGGTGGGGTACACAGCAAGAAAGTGCGTCAACCGATGAAGCGAGAGAGTGCTGCACTGGTACCAGCGCGACGAGCGCCTGCCTCGGGATCCACCCGCGCCGCCACTGGGCTGATGACGTTACCGCTGTCGCCAGGGTCACCTGACCGCGTCTGGCCCACGACAGATACGAGTGGAACTGGATGGTCCTCCATCCGGCCTGTGTCCAACGGTGGACAAAACAAATGATGATTACTAAATGTCAAAGTGTAAGTTAAAAAAAAATCCATTCAAAATCAATGAAACTTCTAATCAATCATAATTATGTTTTGGAAATAAAGGCTATTATTATTTAAAGAATTCAATTGGCATACTAATTGTATGTATAATACACCGTCAGCAAAAGAACTACCTAATAAGGATAGATATAGCGTATTATGATTATTCAATTTAATGAATATTCAATTTCAGGTCACCGCTTTAAATAATCATCGTGATTACACAAGGAAATTTTGAAGTTTCCCCAAAATTGTATGGCTGAATAATTAAACTGCCTATATAATTTACGCATGGCTGTCCACAAACCAAACGTTCTTTTATGACAATTAAATTAATAATTGCCAATAGCAGTGAAACCTTTACAAATGGTAATATAGTTGACAGTGTAGTGTAGTGTATACGTATATAGGATATATATTAGTTGAGTATATTTGAAGCCTTTTGATTTGAAGTTCTGATAGAGTACATAAAGTTGATGTGTTAGACAGGTTGAAGATGAGAGTACTGATTAACCGCACTGGGCATGGTAAACGACAACTATTGCTGGCTGGGCCGTGGGCGCGCAATAACTCGTAATACACCATTCAGATTTAGCACTAACAGAATACTATATTCTGTTAAGCACTAACAGAATTTCAGAGTTGCATGAGTTGCATTTTTGTATTTGTTATTAAAGGCTAATTACCATTTAGTTACCATTTACCATAATATGCTGGAAGAAAATAAGGCCAAAGTATAGAATGCATATGTATCGTATATTTTGTAATGAGAGGCAAATAATATCATTACTACCAAACAGCTATGGTAATGATATTAGATTAATTTGTACGTATGTGCATGTATTATTTCTAATTGTATTGAGAAATCAAACTCGGAATCTTGGGTCCGATTCTCATCGAAAAAAGCCTTTTCGGTTTAGACTTAAATGACTATCTAGTGGACCTCCAAAATGCCTAGTCTGAAACGAAAAGTCTAGGCGCCTTCTCTAATTAGAATTCAGTAACTGATTCAATTATTTCATAGTACTGAAAAAAACAAGTGACGCCTCCTTAAAATTGTACTTATGAGAATTAAAAAAAAAGGTAATTCATAGAAGATAAGAATGCTTTCTGAAATATTTTTTTTTATTAATAAAGACATATTGTGTTGAAATCCTTTGTTTCTAAATGTATTGCTTCGAGCGAGAGCATCGCTATGTGTTTACAGATATTGGTATCATCAATATTTTTTGTGACTTCTGTACTAATTATTGACGTGTTTCTTTTGCCCAGATTTAAACTCAGTATCTAATCGTTAAATACTTCTTAACCAAGCTAGACCAGCCGAAGACACAATTACTAAAATTAATTTACATTAACACATAGGTAATGTATTTTTCAGTGTTTTTATTGCAGGTCTGTTTTTGATGGCCACGTTTCCGTTTGCATTGAGGAAATATATCGTATTACAATCCAAACATTACAAACTTCGATTTAACTTCTGTAAATCGTTCGTAGATTTACATGACCTTATATGCCTTCAGTGATAGATGGATAGCACTAGATGAATTTTTCAATTCGTACCAGTAGTTCTTAGGAACTATGTCAGTGTATTACTAGCTAAGTACAAATTAACGTCAATATTTAAAATGACGATCTAAATTAAGATTAACGAGAATTGGCAAATAATTTAGCGCTAACTTTTCGTCTGGTGGTTGGAAGGAACTGCAATCATTACGCCAATACTTGACATTTTGAAACAAAATATCATAATAATGAAGTAACAGCCTAACATCAGCGGGCAAAGTAAAGCAAGCAGTTACATGAGAACCAAACACAAACACGTCGTCTATGAAAGTTAGGTAAGTTAAAAAAAATGATAGTACAATCAAATTCTAACTTAAAATGAAAAGTAATAGTCGTATAACATCGATTCATTTTGTCCTTCTTGAATAATTGAGATTTTAAAGTGGTAGAGAATCGATACTATAAATATTTGATGGACCTACTTCACTTGGTCGCTATTGAGTCTAAAAGTGAGCTATTTACAAAACTAAAATGTTAAAATAAATAATAACGTAGGTGATTGTGAGATGGAAACATAACCTATACATAGTTAACTATTTCCGAAATTCATTGTTCTATAATTTTGTGTTCAATGTACCTCATTTTGAATATTTAATTGTTTTTAAATGTCCGTTGTGGACATTTAATTACGAAAATATAATAATTATGTGTAGTCCAGTAATAAGAAAAGAAAGATTTAGGCTTCAACGTGTATCAAGTTTTAGAGATTGTAACAGCTGATATAATTGGTAAAAATATATTTTCTTCTGTGAGTCTTATTTTATCAGGCCTTCGAAATTTTGAAGTTTTAACAAATTCCTAATGGATTTATTAAATACATAAAGCAAAAACTTTACAGGAAAATATGCCCTGGGGATACGCTTACTTACTTTTTGGCTTAATCCTATTAAGACACAAGAGCGGATGGTATCGCTTTGTAACTAATGTTTAATAAATATTCTTACAATATAACTTATATAAATTTAAAAAAACGGTATTTCAATATTCTGTATAAAATTTATATTTAAATCGGTTAATCTTGTCCTGTGTTTGATGTGGCAACTCTTCCCCAGTCGCAATAAGTGTCCACTACCTAACTCATTTTTTCCTTCTAACACCACGTTTATTTATGGATTTTACCCATTAAAATTAATTGAAGGTGACTTCAAGACGCAATTTGTGACCCAGGTCCGCAAGACACAATATAAACACACAAGTTTACAGTCTTATTGAAAGAAATACTTTAAGACAAAACTAGGTTTAGATTCGCCCGTGCTGAGCCTTACCTTTACCTCATGATATTTTTTTTTATTTTTTTTTTTATTGGATAAAGAGGCAAACGAGTCTATTGGCTCCAAAAAGGGCAGTCATCACACCCACTAAAATGGGTGTCCATGCCGGCCTTTTCCTTGGGCCTGGGAGCCATGGGAGCCTTCGTAATTCTCAATTCTAAGCAAAAGTTTGTAATATTAGAAACACGATACTTAGCTGTACAATATAAATATAGTATAAATTTACCGTAATTTCATATCAAGCCCAATTTGATGGATGATATTAAGAATTACATTATAAAACTCTACAAGAGCAGGGCTCAGGGTCGTAAGGGCTATATTCCAAAGTCCCACATACTAATTTATAATTTTACACAATTATGTCTTGCCTATTCTTTCCCATACAAGATTACATGATTATCCTTACAACAAACAAATATAATATATGGTTTTGTTGCAGTGATAATTTTCGTATACACTCTGATTAGACTACATCTACATTGGAATCAACAATCACGGATATACGAAATTGGAAACTCGGAGCTAATTACTATTTTCCTTTAAGCTAAATAAATTGGTAGATTTAAATTTTTTTTACTTAATTTATTCGCTATATGTTTCGTGTACTGTAAATATATTTTGAAATGTATTAAAACTGTCCCGTTTAGAAGCATTTACTTAAAACTGAAACCCCTTATCTCCCTTGGGGAAGTAAGCTATACCCGTCATATTTGATTTCAAGTAGTCATTTCTTTCAAAATGCCTACAAAGCCGTGTTAATGGAGGCAGGTCACGCAATATGGTTGTCATGGCAACGAGTAATGAGGTACATTATAGTCAATTTATACTAGATTCTTATTTCAGTACTAATAGCATTCTTATTCTGAAAAAAATTCATAAATTCTATTACATTTTTAAGCACTACCTACTTTACGTTATTAACATTTCGGTTTTCAATTTAACATTCAATTTAATTTTTAAATAGTCCCCATATATTTCGGTAATATTTCGATTTTGCCTATCATTTTAAATGGTTTTTTCTAGGTGAATACACTTATATGTGGAAAGTTTAGAGTTTTGTATCGTGACTTCACAAGAGGCAAAAACTTTACATGATTCTACAGCAATTAATTTACAATCAAAACTACGATTTCACTGGAAATCGACCCAAATTAATTAGATAAAACCCTGTACACAACTAGCTTATTAATGGTGGATGTATTATTTAGAGGCCGGAAAGGCCTCTTTAAAGTTACGTTTTATAAACTCCAATTTTACGTACAAAGAATCGAATAGGCAGTTTGTACTGTATGCAGTAAAAATGCGCCAGTTCCCTGTTTAAAATATAGCCTGGCTTATTTTAATAGCTTTGTGTCTTAGTTTTATAGGACAATGTACAAAATCGATAGAGTCACAGAGAATCATATATCAATAATGAAGTAAAAGATATGTTTGGAATTTATATCAAATAGTGTATATCTGTAAAAGTATTCACTTTAATAACACATTGTCTCCTTTACTTATTTGTGAAGTGTCATAATAATGATAATTGATGTTTGAGTCAAAGTGTATCGTGTACCACATACGGTCACAAGTAAAAGCCTACAGCTACATATACATGTACATAAGACATACAAGTAAAAGCTTACGGCTTAGGTGGCTCTTAGGGACCAGAAAATCCCTTGTAATCGCAACATGAATTCTTGTGTGAATTTCTGAGTGAAATATAATATGTATTGAAATATAATGTTTAATTATCTAATTGAAATCAGTTAGTATCCTTAAGATTAATCAATTTTTATTCAAATGGTGGCCTTTTTAACCTTTTCTCGCACAATTAAACTGATATAAGAAAAGGCATAAAAGGGATTTGTGAATGAATTAATATTTTACATGAATTAATTTTTTAAATAACATACATTGCCAAGATTTAATGCAAGCATAGTCTATAACTGTTATTGTCATTTATACAGAATATAATATCAAAGAACTATTTACACGCGAACACGAATTCCAAGAAACTTTCGCATTACAAAACGGTCCTATTTTCAAATGAAAATTATTTTAATGAATTTTGTAAAGTACTATATTGCTATTATAAAATAATATTTTTTTGAACTGTATTAATCCAGTGTAGAGTTTATCTGCGTAAAAAAATACATCATCTTCATTTTATAAAATTTATGACTTATTAAAGAGGTTTTATGCTATAAATCAATTTAATGGCATCCGCTTTTACGGCGTTTTGATAAGAATGTTACGTAAAATTCATATTATTATAATTTATCATTATATACCTAAGTAAAGTGGATTTTATGCTAATTTTTATCAATATTTCAAGTTTACGATTGCTCTCGTGATATAAATGATGGGTACTTGAAAAAGGCATTATTTTGACTTCAAACCAATTTTTACTCTAAGCTTTTTAACTCATAAATATTTAATGCATTTTTGTTTTAAACTGTGAATTATGACGAATTATAAAAGTAATATATCAGCCTTCACCTGCCTTAGTATCTTCTCAATTATTGCACAATTCATTTTCGTATATTTTTATTTAATATTTGGCTACCACATAAATAAAAGAGTAATAGAAATGCAACTACTCTAAAGCATTGTTACCAATTCAAATCAGTTCATAGTTTAACGAATCCTCTTAATTTTTAATATGTGTTCTTTTGAAGCAATATCTCGCTATTCCGTGGGTGTTCCCATGACTGCCACAGCCAGGTCGACGTTATTTTTTGACATTAAAATTCAAACAAAAAATCTTGCTTATAATAACTTTACTTTCAGATATCAATAAGCTCATACGAAATACCATCTATATCAATTCCCCTGTGATAATGTAACTAAATTGCAACATAAATGGTTTGGCTAAACAGGTTAACGCTGCAGTATGCTTGTTACTGAACTACATTTCATAAATAGCACAGCTTACTAGGGCTCTATATTTATATGTTGTTTTTAAGTAAATACATATACATATAAATAATAAAATATTGTTATTGACACAGCTATATTTATTTATATGTCATCCATTTCGAGGTCTGTGTTCAAGTAATAATGTTAATATTATTACCTTTGTGTATCTTTCCCTATAAACTCAAACTCAAAATAACTTTATTCATATGGGTAACCACTTATAAACGTCAACAGAAAAGATGTTAAATTGATTCTAAATTTACTACCACTTCGCAAGTCAAGAGCGTAGAGCGGGCAAATAGAACTGACTAGAAAGTCTCCGCCTCTCTTTTAAATCTCCAAGTTTTGAGTCTTACAAGTTTAGCCATATTTAAATGAAGTTATTACACCGTAAGATTCGAACTGTCTAATTATGATATATTACCTTAGTTCTCAGAGTAATGTAACGGATAAATTTCCACGGAAAATAAACCATCAAGTGACCGATTTCCAAAAATAAGTTATACCCGAACTAATCGTAATTATGCATATTGTAACGAGACGTTATTAGATATATAAACTAAATTATTTTACATCCCGCATCAATCCGTCGGAAAGCTTATAATGCCATACATCGATGTCTAGAATCTAGACTATAAAAAAACTAATTTCTTAATTACCATTTACGCTCATAAAGTTTCAACTAGCCACAACCCTAACAAAATGCAATTAGATTGATGAACGCCGAGATCGTTGCAGTGGGCAATGGGCAGGTTTTGTAAACAGCTCACAAAGTGCTACTGGTAAATGGATTAATGCATATACAGCGATCAAAAGCTATCAAAGAGTTACCAATCTAGCACTTTTAGGTTTTGTATAGCGCTTTTTACGCTGCACACGCAAACTAGAAGATATTAGATAACTAAGTTACAAGAATCACTAATAAATATTATGGAAAACAAATATTCGTCCTTTAAATATTGCAGAATGATCTATAATTGTAAACAGGGGGCCAATGGGCAGGATCTGATCTATAGTGATACTAATGCACAGTCTTTAATGCTGCAATTTAAGAATTGGTACGGTCTTTTCTTGAAGGACCCTTGGACTTGAAGGAGTCTAAGGAAATACTTCGGTGGGTGCTGGTTCCACATAGGCTAGGCTAGATGAAACATAGTTTATTAAAGAGCACGCGGAAAGGGTTCGGGAGTGTAACCCCGATTCTGAACGTTAAAACAAAAGATGGCCTGGGAGACGGCGACATGACTACGTATGTACTCCACTATGAGCTACCATCGTAGCAAATTGGATGTTGTGCAGCGCAATAGCGCTGCAAACACTCTTGTGTGTTGTGTTGTGTTTTATTGTTTAGGGGTTAATTTCATTTCTCGACTGCCGCAATCCTTGCGCCATTTTATTATTTTTTCCTGACGAAAAAAGGAGTTCTCTTTCTTATATTAAATATACTTTGTAAACTTAATAGCTAAACAGAATTCAATTTCACTTTAAAAATAGTAGGTTCAAAAAGTGATAAGGATTGTTTAGACGTATTATTACAATACAAATCTACGCAGGTCTAAATGTGGACAGAAGCCATTTTTTAGAATAATTTTTACTATAACAGGTGGTAATTGTGGACAATAACTACTGCAGAAGGCCTAGGCTCTATATCTGCTTTAGGAATTTTAAAAATACGCCCTCCATTACCACCTTTTGTGCTAGATCCACTAAAATAGAGTAATATTTCCAAGCTATCGAATCTGCGCTAAATTAACTGACCTGATTTAAAATAAAACAGACTAAGGGAAAGACGAGATAATACATACATTGACACAATTTAAAATAGTCTCTGTAAATGCTGAGGTTAAGTTTGGAGACTCTATTTTAAAATAGTTTTATTTGTTTTAAATGAATGAAATATTCCATTCCATTTTATATTTCAATGTAGATTTTGGAAAAACGTGCATGTTTATCGCCTACACACCCCGGTGGACCTGGGCTCGATTCCCGGCGCAAAAACAATGCGTTCGGGTTGGTAGACAATTCAACTGCTTACTTAAAAACTATCATTAACGGAGAAATAAGATTTTTGTCTGCCCCATATGCAATTTTGAAATAATTACATCTTAGTATCAGATTCAGTGGAAACTTATTTCTATGACACCCATAATAACAAATACACTTCTAATATACGGTTCACAGAGTCCTCCAAAAAGGGCTAATATCGCTGCTTAGTAATCTCTAGCTTGAACTAAGTATCCTGCAAGGTTAGAATCGGACTTCAGACAAGAGATCCTCAAACCCGTCACACTTGTGAAAACGAAGCGAATGACGGCGCCACTCTGATTGGTCAATTTACTTGTTATTAATAAACTAATCAACCAATACTAACAATTCATTGTTCACTAGCTACCTTAGCTTAGTTGCACGACACTTTAGATATAATTTACAAAAAAATCAGTTTATAATCAAGAAAAACACTTTTTGAACGGATTAAAGCTATGTATTAAAAACTTATAATAATTTACATAATACTAAATTTGTGTCTAAAGATGACGGGTTTTTGCAAATACCCGTCATCTTTTAGTCGATATCAACTTCGGGGCAATAAATACAGATAAAGCAACTTTCTCTGCAGCTGTGATACTTTTGACATTAAACACCTTTTGTCTTCAGTCACCGTGACCATGCACGCTGAGAAGCACGCGTAACGTTGGAAAATATTTAAAATTTAGAATTATGTAAATAATTATAAGTTTTTAATAATAATACATAGCTTTAATCCGTTCAAAAAGTTGTTTTTCTTAATGTGTAAAAGCTATTTTAACAAAAGACAATACAGTTTATAATCAATCAAATAAATAGACGGAAAAGAAAACAACAGGCATAAAGCATCAGGTATAAAGAATTGTGCCCAGGCAAGACTACGCTGGTATGACGTATAAAGGTCTCGTAAACTGCGTGTATATTATAAATGTCAGAAATTTAAAAAAAATATAAAATAATTATAACTAAAAGTACGATTACAATTATTAATACACCATTACGGATTAAACGGACGACTCTAAAATAACTTTTATCGTTGCATTCCAACTCGTTTTATAAAAAATACTAAAATTCCCTTTCACTCCGAGTGAGATTTACGAAACATCATGAAACATTTACACTGTCCTGTTCCAAAACATTTTAAGCATTCAGCAGTTCATTATAAAAACATGGCGTGAACAGAATCTAACATTGTTTCTGCTTTATTCCCTCGAAATTGAAGTTCATTTTTAGCTTTTTATTAATTCTGGTAATTCTATACATAATCATACATTCATGTCAAATTTAATTTTAGTGTGTCAGCGTAATAGTTTAATCTATTTGGTCATTGTACCATATTTGGCATGCGAAATATCATTAGATTTACGTTTTGTTCTATATATTATCACGATTTTAGTTTTAAAAAATTCAAATGTATGTGTAACACATCTTTGAATTTATATAAAATTCTCGTGTCTTTTTTTTAATATTCTTTAATAACTATATCATAATACCCCAATAACTCAAACTTTACATGTTCACGGCGCCCATTTCATAAAAATTATATTTAAAATGGCTTTTGGTTGTTTGCCGTCTTTAAATGGCTTTAAAAATTTCAAATTATTATGTCGGGTAAATTACTCAAACTAAAACCTGACGAACAATTTTGTTGAACGTAATTTGCCTTCCAGGCAATTACTTTTTGTACTCAACAACTATGCTAGTATAGTTTTAACGATTCTTTCGTGGACTATATATAATCTAAGGCAATACTGTTGTTGGAAAAACCATAGTAGAAAAATAGCTGGATCATCTTGGATTAGAATAGCGAGAGACGAATCTTTGTAGAGAATGATTGGCGGGAGGCATGCTTTTTCTGGAAAGCACGGTAATTCGGAGGGTCGGACCGCTTGAAAGTTTTTTTATACTTCAATTTGATTGGAAATAAAGCTTATTTTTATATTATTATCTGTGTATAAAATTTAAATAATAGAACTTAAAATTAAAATTACTGGTACAGAAGACAGAAAATGTCTCTTCATGTCCTTGGTAATAGTATTTTTAGCTTAAGGTCCCATAAAACGTCTTGGAATTATTCAGTGCTTAGTTACAACTCTGAATCTTACCCTAGAAGAACGTGTTTGGAAATAATATTTATACATCTGTTTCCCCACAATAGTTTCCTTCACAAGTATCGCGCACATATATATATATATATATATATATATATATATACATATAGGAAATCCATTAATCCACAGTGGGGGTCTGAACATACAATCTCAGATATCAGACTCGCACCTTTACTATATATTCCTAGTAAACTACTGCTGAAGACATTACATATATAAAGTATTTTTCTTTCCCCCGTAAATAACACGGATATTTAAAAAAAATATTACATCGTTGAAAAATACAAAATCTACAGGATACGATAATTTGGATATCAAAATCATGCTCAAATTAATCACTGACATACATAATTAATCTATCGATAGTAGAAGGGATCTTTTCTGGAAAACTAAAAATATCAATTCTATGAAAAAGGAGCAAAAGCACAAATGACTAATTATGTAATAGACCAATAACTTTAATTCCCATATTATCTAATGTTTTAGAACTGTCTTTATTCGTCCACAAAACCATACATATTTTAAGTCAACGGGAATAAACAACTGTCGAAATAGACAAGGGGAGAAATTGGCTATGCCAAATTTTAATCAGAAACTGTATAGGAGAAACACCTTTTGTATGGCAATCAAGATTTACAATAATTTACCAAAAACATAAAAATATCTTCCGATTACAGTTTTTTATTATTGACTTAATATACTACTCTTGGAACAATTTTTTTATTAATAATTTGATAACATACAATGTGATGGAACATTTAAAAAAATTACTTAGTTTCTTTGAGTACTAGGCGTAATTTTTGTTGCGTACATGAAATAACTTGTTCAGATCTTCTTGAACTCATAACATTCAATGTCCATGCCAGGTCTCTACGCTTACGTTCACACAGAACTTTTAACCTTCTGACTCCCAGAACCAACATAGGGTTCTGCGAACCTCCTCACAGGATGTGTTCTGCTGTAGATTGTGTCAATAACATCGACCCTTTTTCGCACTCCTCTACTGCTTCATTTAAAAATAATTTAAAACAACTGTTAATGTCCTAATCCTTGTATCTTTCTTCTTTATTAGAGCTACAGGTATGTTTGTCGTTGTCCTATTTTATAAATGTTGTGCTGTCATGTTTTCACATCCAATGTGTTTATTTAATGTCTTATTTTTAACTTCTTTTTTATTGTATAGATGTATCTATTTTGTTTCCAAATAAATAAATGATACAAATAATATAAGAATTGACTAGTTGATATGACAAATAATGTAAAATTTCTTAAAAGACATATTTGCACGCTATTGTGGTTGTGTAGTTGTAAGAATATGCGAACTTCCACCATTAAATTATTGCTATATTCCTGCAATAATCATTATTATTATCATAGTAAAAATTATCGTTGAAAGATTATTCCACATTACAAAATTATTGTTAAAAAAAACTATTCACGTGCATCTTTTAAAATCTCTATTCGTTAATCTTAATAATATGAAGTTTTTTCAAAAGAACGCTTCAGTTCAAACTTTTGATTGGCTATTAACAAAATCGATTGGTAATCCGTTTTCACAATTTCCATTCTATCGGAGATTAATGTTGTGGTAAAGTACTTTATATAGCTTGTTATAAATCAGATAAATATCTCGTGGGTTATTTTAATAATTATTTTTTAATTTATTACAAGAAACAAGGTATCGTTTACGTACGAGTTTGTAATAGGTATACCATACCAGTATTTTCTAGTATGATGAAGGAATACCTAGTGTTGACCTAGTGGCTTAAGCATGGGACCCTCGTTCTTGAGGTCGTAGGAATCCCGGCTGTGCACCAATGGACTTTTTATCTATGTGCTCATTTAACGTTCGCTCGAACGGTGAAGGAAAAGATGATGAGGCAACCGGCTTGCCAAAAAGTCGACGGCGTGTATCAGGCACTCGAGGCGGTATCACCTTTAAGATTGACAAATGATAATGAAACAGAAATATGAGGGCCAGACCTAAAAGGTAGTAGTGTCACTAATTTATTTTTTATGAAGTAATACACCTCAAGGAAGCATACCTTAGAAGGATCACGAATTATTTTAGACACAGGCTAGCTACCGAGTCTACAGAATTATCACCAAAATTGATGCAGAAGAAATGCGTCTAGCTCATGCATTGGTATTGCTGAAAACTCATATAAACTATTGAAAAAGTATAGAACTCCACAGGCTGGTACTGTTTATAATTACCGATATCTCGAACACCAAATTTCAATCTTATTAAGATGGGTTCGAAAGGATAACGAAACAGATAAACGATTGTACTTAGTATGTCATCTTACAGCCCTCATGGGTACAGTAATATTAAAGTTACAAATGAGTTTTCAACAACTTATTTTCCGGAAATGATACTCTCAAAGAATATGTTATATGTTTGATTGCTATGAAGATTATCCCTTCTATCTTCTACATACGTATCTTCTACTTAACGTCCTTATTTGTAAAAAAATATCGGTCTAATACCAGTTCTAACTAAAATACTGTTTACACATATACGAGGGTAAATATATATATCTCTTCTCAATACAGCGTAAACACAATTTGACAGAAAAATAGTTAAAAAAGAGCAATTCCACTGATTTATATTTAAATATAAACGGGGATAACTGTAAATATATGTCCTAGAAAGGACTTTAGTATGAATAACTATTTCGTTTTATACATGTAGCGAATTGTAAAATCCGTTACGTAACAAAAGCCATACCACATTTTATGAGACTTAAAATATTTGCATAGTGGAGAGGGTGACATAAAAACATACCCTAATACTTTAATGTATATTTAATGCTAAATCAGTGATATTACTGTATGAATGCACGCCCTGAAACATTCAATTGATCGGCCCCTTAATGGTTTGTTTCTAGTGTTTGCAGCTTGCTCGTTATCCTCTTTAGTACGTAACTTTACTTAATTAACTTAATTACTACCCTGTGTCAGAGTCCGCTATCGGCCTCTTATTTTGTTCCATTAGCTAGTGATTATAGAAGTATCTCTTAGGGATATCAAAGTCCAAGGCTGTAGGGGCGTAGTATAATATTAGATATTTTTCCTTTTTTCATCACTCTAAAATATATTTTCAACCAATTTATATAATACAAACTTTAGTAGAATCGAGTACAATAAAGAGTATGATAAATGTCCAAAGGTTCGAGATTCCAAAATCGTTTTGTATGTTAAAAATTTTCTCCATTTATTTTTAAAATATTTTTATGGAAAATATGTTTAAGTTAACATTTAGTCTCAATAACATTACACAGATATTCGCCAGAAGTGCAAACCACAGTGTATAATAGTTTGGAAAGGCAAATAGCGGTACGCTCTATTGTCTATGTACATTCCTGGTTTAAACAAGACGTCGTCTATGGACTAGGTATACAGGAGACAATGAGTGTAAGCCATAAACGTTGCATGTAGTCGGGTCAAGCGTCGACCTACATACTTACTGTCTTCACTAAACCCCTTTTGTTAATTTATACTTTCAGGAATTTTTATGTGGGTAAAGAATATGGGCAAAAATGTCTATGATGATCACCCAAGTTAATTTCAAAGTTGCTTAGGGGTTTGACAAAGGGTCCATTAGTCTAATTAAAAATAACCTACATTGTATGTTTCTTCTCATATTACGTTAAGCATTAAAATACCTATATAGTATAATATTTAATAAAGACGCTAATGCCTTGTACACACAAAATAAGTCGTCTTAACGATCTTGTTTATAAATTGACTGAAAAACTTAACTGGCAATTGCTTATATATTTATTAATGAGGACCTTAATCTACAAAAGGCAGCTTCGGCTTATATATAACTTTACTAAGCTATTGGGAACTTATTGACAAACCGAGCGCATGTTGTACTAAGCTGAAAGCTGGTTCCGAAAGTACGCAAATTAATTCACAAAGGTCTGCCAATACGCTCTATTGATGTGTGCTTAGAACTCTTATAAATTTTGTGAAAAATATCTAACAAATTTAAAGCCGCTTCATCGTATTAAGTTAGGACGTAAGTGCCCGGTTATTACGTCACTCAAGGAAGCGCAATTCGAATCCAGGGAATGAAAAATGTTGCGGCTACGAGTTCATAGGTTACTATATAATTTCAGAGTTTTAGTACTGGAATCGTAAAAAATTACGTTGGGCGCCTCTGTCGCTCAGTGCCTAGCACGTTTGTTTTTCGGCAAGCAAACACAACAGTACTGACGCAAAGGTAACGAAAAAATATTTACAATTAATTTAGCTAGACAATTCTCATTCTCTCATCTCACAACGTCAATCAAAAAGTTAGAACAACTCACATATAGTCGTATATAGAACAGTCCATTAGTCTCTAATGATAGATTGATTGATTAATCCATATAATAGTCAGCTAGTTCACTGCTCGAATATTGAATAATTTAAATATTACGTAATGGCGTAAGTATCTATCTTATAACGACCTACTATATGAAAATATAAATTATTATAATTATAAAATAGCTAAACAATTGCTCTCTCAGATATGAATATAAATTGCACTATTCGAGTATTATGTTGCCGTCTACAATATACGCAACAAATAAAAATTCATTTTGTTAATATCTGGAGCGTAAAACTGAAGTTTTATAGTTCAGCGAATTGACTTTGTTCACAGTTATAAAATATTCATTTCGGCTGTCAAAATAAATGAAAAATATCATCAAGCAGCTTATTTTCTCAGATGTCGTACATATGACGTGATCATTTCCGAAATCTAACGGGATTTACGATAAAAAAGATTACGATTTGATTATCCCAATTAATGAAAAGCTACGGAATTTAGCCTGATAACTAATCACGCGTGAAAAATCTTTAATGACTTGTACTTTAAGTATTAATTACTGTCTGGTTCTATAGTGCATGTTTGTCTGCCTGTATAAACCCAAAAACCACCGACCGAATTTTTTTTTCGGTTCACAGTTTACACCAATATATGATGTGATCGATTTGTGTTATGTAAATTTACTGTATTTTGGTTATTGTTGAACAGTAATCTCTCGTACAGTAATTTCTAAATGGCTTATGAAACTTTAAACTATTACTGAACCACAAGAGCACTTTCTACCTTTATTGCGCGCTTTATAATTTATTAACAACTCACTAGCCAGTGACATCGTCCCCAATATAATCTCTGGTCATAGACAATTTAAAAACAGAACAGTTCAAAATCCGACTTAATGAACCATGTATCTATTAATGTACTATGGCTGTAATATAATCTCTGCCTGCCAAGAGTTGTAACATTTTATTTTTCTCATATAAGGGTATTGTGTCTTTACAAGAAATAAACATCTTAAATCTTTTTCTCTAATTAGAAAAGACAGTACTTAACCTCGTAAAATCAAGTCCTTTAGGGTGTGACATAAAAAGTGACCAAGTCGTTACCTTGTGGCACCTTTATAGTTTAACAATGAGAATAATACTGAATGAGCGTCGGCTCGAGTCGTGACCCATTTTTTCTTGGCGTTATTAAACTGCTTATAATTATACTATGGTAATAAAGTAGTTAGCAAGTTTTGTGTAAAATGGGTGAATTTATTTCAATGTATTTTCGAATAAGTATTCCTTTAATCTTTAGCGGTAAAAACGAAGTAAAACTTTGCTCTATAGCCAGCCAATTCGAATAAGTTGATAACGCATAGATAAAACCAATTTTATAGGTACACAATTTGCTTTTAATATATAACATCTGAACCGTATGACAAGAAAACCACACAAAGCATTATGGCCTGGTTGTCTGAGAGAAATCGCTTAGCAATTTGGACGCCGTTTCTAACTGAAGTCTAATGATAATAAATAAAATAAAAAATTAAATGATAATAAATCTAATTGCCTTAAAGTGCAAAATATCTACACGTAAAACAAATGAAAAACTTTACTATGCCTAAGAAATTATATATATTTTTAATACGAAAAGTCTTGAAGAAGACATCTATGTAAAATAAGAGTTCTTACATAGATGTTCCTGTCTTCAATGAGAAAACTTGAATATAGTAAAATGGAAAATGTATTCAACTAACTCAAGCTTTCATGAAAGGCAAGAAGTGTCATGTTAACGAAAGTGTTACTCTAAGTTTAACATGAAATTTTGAAACGTTTTCAAATTTAAATTCATACTTCTGCTATAACGTACGGGTCTTATTGAAGTAGTTTCCGCGTTACATTTCTCCATTTGCATTTTTAAGTCAGACTTTGGTAACGTAATCAGGTCGCCTTAGAAAGATGTCCTATAACGGCGCCTGTTGCTGTAAGCCTTTGTGATTATGGTAATTGTTTTCTTGTGTTCAATTGGGCGTTAATAAGTCAAAAAGACTGTAACATACAAACAAAATAACATCCTTATTATACAATGAGGACCTAGATAGAATACTATAATAAGAGATATATATACTAAGGTTTAAACTAAAACTTTAGTATTTAAACTAATTCACAGAAAAACTTAAATGCATTGAATTGGGTGATTCACCAGTGAGCTACGGATGGTTAACTATATTATTCTAGTACGTTATGATCCCCAATTAAGCGTGCTAAAGAATTCTCACAACCACTTTTTCTAATTCATTGTAAATTGCTTTTCTTTTGAGATTGTACTACTTTTTTTACGCATTTTTGCGCCATTTAAGCCTCTAAATTATCGATAAAGTTTAAGAAATTTCAATTTAGTTGTTTATTAAAAAAGACGTTTAGTATTATCTCAGTAACGTGTTTGTCCACCAGGAACATTTTGAATGTTATTCATGTTTATTCGTCTTAAAGTCGGTTTAATATTAAAACGAGATTGAATTGTTTTAAGCGTGCGTAACCGTTATAAAACTGAAAAAATTATAGGATTAACCATGCACCAATGGAATTTTCTGTCTATATGCGGATTTAACATTCGCTCGTACGCTGATGGAAAACATCGTGAGGTAACCGGCATGCCTTATGCCCAAAAAGCCAACGAGGTGTGTCGGCAGGCTGCAGAAGCAAATTGGCAGAAGGCTGATCACCTACTTGCCTATTAGAAAAAGCAAATGATTACGAAACAACTACATAAATCTGAGTTCTAGACCCCAAATGTTGTGGCGCCATTGGTTTATTTATTTTTATACATTAACTTTAGGTTTGATTCCCACTTGTATGCCATAATGGCCGAACTGTTATAATGAATAACTATACTGATATTTAACCACGACGTTTAAAGCGAAAAGGCATATAAAATCAGTGAATTATTATGATAGGACCCCGAAATACATTTTCATACAACCAAGTTACATTTTCTCAAACAGCGTATCCTTTATAACCATGCATAATAAAGCAGTAAAAACGACTTTTGTTTTCCAGCACTGAAATTCACCATATGTTACCAACGTGGAACTACCCTCTTATTTTCATAATTTATGAGACAAAAGCGTGTCTATTACAGCGGTGCGATTTGAAATTTTGATAAACTAGATTTTTACAAATATTGTAATCCTTTACCTGAAATATAAAACCTTAATTTAATTAATGGTTTCATATAATTAATGATACACATTACCACATGTGTATCAAGCAGTGTCCAGATGTTCCGATTTTGGCGGGAAGGACCAATTTTTGAATGAAAATTAAATGTCCCGCGCAGGCTTATTCCCGCTTTTTGGGGATAATTCAACCGCCACTCAAGACACAATTGTCATGCACATAAATGACACCGACTCTTTCAACAGTTTCCAAAAAAAGATAGGAATGTGTTTAAACTAGCATCTTAAGTATATTTAGTATCCCAACATCAAACTGCTTTCCTAAACGCCATTTATCCCTGATGAATTTAAAATCGGCGGAAGTTTTTCATCTTTATTAAAGAGAAAAAGGAAACTTTAAAAGAAGTTAAATCCTCACAGTACATAATTATTATATTATTGTAAGTTGCAATTGGTAACACTCATCCTTAAGACTATTGTTTGAAAAGCCATATTTTTATAATGAATTTCTTTTCGATTGTGTTTATTTTTATTAAGAAGACAATTAATTCTTAATAAAATCTATTTTTGCTATTTATTGTCACATAAAACGTAACTGAAATTAAATAATAAATATTTAACAATATTTTAGACACTAATATTTCTATATACATAATGGAAAGCATTGTAGATACTAACAGTGTTGCCCTACAATATCTGAATTTGACCTTTACTTATCAAACTTTTGGATGCTCTATTATTCCAGTCCCTTGTGTGAGCTGACAGTGTCGAAGTATCAATAATTCAGACCGCAATCTGCCAGAGTTTATTATTTCAGTGGAATCCTTCTAAACCCGCTCAGGATTCGTTTAAAATTTAAAGCTCGTCGTGTTAGTCGTTCAAATTTAAGAATAAAAATTGATTAATTATAGATTAAAATTAATGATACTATATATTACAACTTGCCTTAATCACGTAAACTGTAAACTACCAAATTATCCATTTACAATACAATATACATAGAACCGTGTCAGAGTAAACCATAAGACTTCGTATAAATTGAAAACTTTACTAATTAAAATCAGATTAATTCCAAAAAAAACGTATGAGCGACAAGCCTCGCCGAATTACTTTGGAAACAATGTCGTTATAAATTCATAAAACATTGTACGGAAATTAATTTTACATACTTCAATGTGAAACATGTTTATTTTTATACTTTGCTACAACTGTTTAATAATTGTCTAGTGGTTTGACTGCAGATCATCCTTGGCATAAATCTCGGGTAGGGGTATATAGTGGGATGTAGAGCACCCAATATCTCCAGCATCTGTTAGGATTAATGTAGAAGATGTCACATTCTTAAATATTTTGTAAAAAATAATTTTGGGAGGACTTTTGTCAATATTATTTTACAATAATGTAAATCAGTTTATATACAGTTAGCTTTACTAGCAGCAGCACTGTATTGGTTTAGTTTTACCTTTAAATTCGTCAATATTGACCGTATAATTAATTAAATCTCTCTCGTTGACTTAGTTGGGTAACGTTTTGTTTCATTGCGATGAAATGGGTTCGATTCGCTGCGAAACAATAGTTTTATCTTTAAAACATTATCAGTAATATAGATACTGATTGCCTTTTTAAATATACTTGCTAAATTTCATTATTATTTCAGGACAGCAACGATGTGGTCATACACTAAAATATGGAGATGAAACGACACGATAAGCCGGGCAGCTTGTCGCCCGTGAAGATTAGGAGTGAGGAAGGGCGAGCTGGAAGGTCGGAGAAGGAGCTGAAGCTGCCGCCGGAGAAATCACTCAGTGATGATAGGCAACGACGCTTGTCACGGGCCAGCGAAAGTTCTAAGGGCACGATAGACAGGTAGTCAACTAATTAAAATTATTACTGATAATGTACGAACATACGTATTTCTGTAAGATAGTTTTAGGCTTGCTAAGCCGCTGCAACCTCATTAAAAAGTCTGGGCCTGTAAAATGACAAGATTATTCATCGTGGGAGAAAGTTCTTAGGTTTTCATAGTTCAGAAGTTATAGAAAATTTATTTCTGCTACAATTTAAAAAAAAATACACAGAAATTAAATATTTATTTGCTTGCACCGAGTACTTATAATATATCATAAAACACAAGATAAAAGAATACAAAGTAACGACCACAATTAATGATGTATTGAAATAGATATAACAGTGTTAATAACACACAAATCTTTATTTTACTTACGCCAAACGTCTCTTAAAATACCCAAGTATAGTAGGTTTTAAATAGTTATATGTTCCTTCTAAATATCTCTAATACATTATTCAATAGTAACATACAGTTGGTATTTGTATTTCTAATCTTTGTGTGTTTTTAACTTAATATTAAGAAACGGCTCTTGAAGACAGAGAAGTTATGATACCAA
Source organism: Pieris brassicae (assembly GCF_905147105.1). Taxonomy (NCBI): domain Eukaryota; kingdom Metazoa; phylum Arthropoda; class Insecta; order Lepidoptera; family Pieridae; genus Pieris; species Pieris brassicae. The sequence continues at coordinate 17,229,599 of NC_059669.1, read as the reverse complement.
TCCTCGCAGATATGTTTAATTATATCATAAACACCGAAATTATGCCAAAACAATAGACACAGTCAAACATTAACCTGCTATATAAGAAGGGAGATAAACATGAAATGGGAATCTACTATATTAGTCTAATAGGCAACACCCAGATCTAACGAATCAATTTACCTGGGACAATAAATGACACAAAAGGATCCTATTAGCAAAGAAGTTGGGAGAAGAATAACAACCGGCTGGAAAAGTACTGGAGCTTCAAAGAGGTCATACAAATACTAAAACCAAATTATTGAACACCTGCATTCTATCTGTCCTTGTGTATGAAAGGTAAACATGGGCTTTAACACAAAACATGACTAACAAACTGGCAGCCTGCAAACGCGCAATGGTAAGGTGTATGCTTAACGTAAGAAGTCATGACATTACCTCTAAAATAAGAAGACTTAAATGGCGATGGACTGTCACATGATAAGAGGAAAAGACAAAGGAGTATAATTGTGACATGATGGTACCTTAGGGAGGGCAAAAGGAGTAGAGGAAGACCACAAAAAGATGGGAAGACTACATCAGACAAGTGGCAGGAGTGATGGAAGGAGTGGAATATATTGGCCCAAGAAAGATATGAATGGAAAAGGTTGGAGGAGGCCTTTGCCAACTGGCAAACAGATCTGCAGAAGTCAAGCAACATCCAAATATTAGAATAGTTTTTTTTTCAACCTTCTAATATGTAGTTTAATTATAAAACCTATGTTTATGTGTGTCAATCTGAATAAAAGGCTATATTATTATTATGAAGACCGAGAGAGTACTAAACTTTCTGTCAATAAATCTCTTAATCTAATACTAAATTATACATACAAATATTTTGTCAAAAACAGGATTTAAATGATTACACTGATATGACGCGTCATTTTTATCGTGTTATTGATGAGACCTTTACAAAAGATAAGTACTTCCAAAACAAAATAACAATGAAATGAGATAAGTGAAGATAAGTTACACCTGAAATAAACCTAATTATTTTAGTCTCATAAAACAACTCTATATTCAAAACTGTATATTTCGATCGATTATATAATACTAATCAATGGCGCTAATTGGATCTTAGGCAAGCCGATTTCCTCGCGATGTTTTCCTTCACCGTTCCAGCTAATGTTAAATGCGCACATAAAAATAAATCCATTGGTGCACAGCCGGGGATCGAACCTAAGACCTCAGGAATAAGACTCGCACGCTGAAGCCACTAGGCCAAAACTGCTCTCGATCTATTATATTATATAATATAAATAAAAATCAACACCTGATCATACAGTGAAATGTATGATTAGACTAATAATGGACGATTTGGCACTGAAGACTGATCTTCTAGACTTTAATAAATTGATCAAAGAATCGGAAGCGAACTGAGCACAGGACATGTAGGTGTCTGGACTATTATGGATACTGATATTACGCGTTTTCTTAAAAAGAGAAGCAATCATGCATGGAGAAAAGTTCATAAGAACGAATCAAGAAATAGAAAGATATTTATACCTACGGTTGCGTGATTTATAGAAACTTTTTTGAGAGATGTGACTATTCTTATTATTAGTTATCGACTTTCAGATAAATATAAGCTATATTATGTAGGTATTTAATATCGTAGTAAAAATAGTGTTGTTAATATTTTGTTCAAATATTATTGCTAAGCTAAAGTCATATCCACATATTGAATCATGTTTATTATTCGCTATTATAGCAGAAAGTAAGATAAATAGTATATTATATAGTAAATAGCATTACCATCATACACTTCGAATACTAGCTATGGTCACCTTTTTGGGTCCATAGGACGCTGGTTTACTCACGGTGTTCTTCACCGAGCGAGTGTTAAAAGCGCACCGAAAGTTCATTGACACAGGCAAGGTTTGAAACTTCGACCTTAGGTATCAGAATCACACGCTGAAGGCACGAGGCCAACACTGATCCATGGTCAATTTTTTCACATGTACCCAGTTTTTTATGCATTCAAAAAGTATTGTTTCGCTGGTAATCTAGATGATTCGATTTACGTTTTACCCCAAGGCTCTATTACCTATTCTATTATAAGAAAGATATTTCTACCTCTTCAAAACGTTTTCTTTAGCTTTAGATATAAAGTAGAGCGTTTACCTACATTACTCAAATTCTGAAATAAGCACTCCCTAGAGAGTCCTAGATTCTGTCGGTGTACTCTAAGGAGTGCTTAACTTTACCAAACATGTATAAATTTATATTCTAAATAGTACATTAGATGATCAATATTGTACTACGTAGAATATAAGTTATAAAAACAACTTTGAGGTTTTATTACGTCTATAACTTTATACCAGCTGTGTACTTAATTGTGCCAAAATTTAATTCAAATTAAAAAAATACATCATAAATGCAATATAGAACAAATACCAAGGCATAAAAAAAGGTTATTATTTTTATTTATTATCAAAATGTATTTTTAATTCCTTGTTTAATAACAAATGTTTATTACCTCTTTTATTCTATTAAAGAATTATGATACATATTATACTTAATTGTTCATATGTGTAGCACGCCAAGGTGGGTGTGTAGTCACGTCACTACGTTCTAATCATTTAAATTTTGCTTACAGATAATATTATCGCATACACAAATACTCGTCACTAACAAACAGATATATAAATGCACGAACGTTTGTGTTTTGTGCATAAATAATTAAGAGTTGGTGCAAAGTGCTTTTAAGTAAAGTGGGCATAAATGAAATAATTATCAGTAAAAACTATTCGTTTCACTAAAGTAAGTAATTTTAGTTTATGATATTTACGGGAGTCATACAAAGCGCTTAGTCTCGACTCTGTATAAGATATATCCGATAAACCCATAGAATGGAACGGCCTAATGGTAATTAGTCTCTAAGGAGCTTGGTGTGCTCAGCGGGGCGTAGCAGTACTCCACTCTCGGCCATTAACAACTCTATACAACGCAAATCCGGAGTACTGTTTGTTCCCTTTGGCCATAGGCTTCCCAATACTAGTACCATTCCCAATACTAGTACCATTCCCAATACCCTGTTGACCGAATATTCAGAGCAGCGTGAATTAATAAATTAGAAAGACCCCGTTCTTTGTGACCGCATTTTCAATCATTGGTGTTGCGGCTGTATGTAGATGTAGGCTCCCTCAGCATCTTCTATCGCATATACCCTGAGATATATTCTGACCAACTCTTCGGATTAATTGCAAAATTCCACCCGTTCCACATTGGCGTCTGGCAATACATGACAAAGCAAGAACTAGATCTTATTCCAGGTATTAATAGTTACAACTTAGAAGCCTTCAAGAGAAGAGCGTACCACTACCTTAGAGGCCGGTAAAGAACATTCATAATAAAATAAAGTCTCGTACTGAATTTCACTCATAAAAAAAATCGAACATCACATTTGCAATGTGACGTCATCGCAGTAGCGCGCAATACGCACGCAAAATTTTAAAAAAAACTACGGTAAAACTTTACAACGTTGTATCAATATTAATAAACCAATGTCTGTTGTCCTCACTGTCCGACACTGTCACTCCGATCGCCATTCAGACCGATGGTAGAGGAAACTTGCCTTTTTATTGAATCATAATTCATTCTATGTCATGTAACTCAAATTAGCTTGTAGCTTCTTATTGCGATATCTCCCTATCTCTCTGGCTACTGTCTACTCTGTCTTGCGATTTGATACTGGCTGTTAATGTTAATTTAACTTTATTTCATTTAAATAAACTGAAGAAATGAAGTGGATTTTGGTAGGCAATGAAGAAAGAAACATTTATTTGATTGAAGCACACATATGTATATAAACAAAATCACTTTAATCAAAAAATGGTCTTTACATACTCTGTCAACAAAACCGCGCCTTTACTAGTGAAATATAGGGTATATAGTAAAGTATAAAATAAATAAGGGACTGTGATAGCATATAAATGATTTTTTATTAAAAAACCCTTCATAACTTACAATAAAAATCAGAGTAATTGGCGAATTATATTACAATATAGGACTCGTGTCTAAATGTTGGATTTATATGAGAAACCGTTTTCTATGTAACTCTCGTGTCCGACACGGTCGTAAAGGCGTTTTTGTATGTCGCTACCAACGAATATGCTAACTACTGGAGAAACAAATATACAATCGACGAGAAAACTAAAAAGCAACTGAATAGCTCTACAGATATATTAATATGTTTGTAATTGTAAACAAACAATATTGTGTATTACTAATTACGTCATATACTTTCGATCATGCATTTATCGTATTAAGAAAATATTGCTATGTATGTCTACAGTTATTAGACTGAAATGGCGATGCAGCCCGGAAACAAATTAGAAAAATTTTATTTTATAAACGTAGATGATGGAAGGATATTATTCCTTTTACCTTGATGGTTAAACTTGACCTCTCGATAAAGCGTATTAGGCAAACTAGTCATTGAGAATAATGTACCAAATTTTGTCTACAAATGCTATATACAAATAATTGTAATTTTTATCACTTTTATTAGCATTCGTTCTATCTGAATACTGAGGGTACTCAGAGATTCCGTCGAAGTGAATACGATTCAGCCGCCAATTGTTTGTATGGGAGCGCCTACTAACCAATACAAGAATCAATAGGCTGATGAATTTCTAGTCCAGCAATTTATCATATGACTTTTGAACTTTTTTATACGTTGATATGCTCGGGACATAATAACACTTAATCTGGCCTTATTGAAGATAAATGTAAAACTGTATTAAAGCGACGACTTATTTGCACTTGTGAGGTGTTAATACTATCAATACTTAACTCTAATTAATTTTTACTTGTTTAATCTTAAAAATGACTTAAAAAATAAAAATGTAGTCCTATCATATCAACTCGGTGATGAAGAATATCCTTCAAGGGTATTGAATGTTTCCATTAAAATAATTGTTTCATGAAGACTACATATATTCTCGTAAATTGGTTTATTTTGTACGATGACAGAGACAGACACAGATTATACAGTACATACAGTACTATATAATCTGTGGATAACGCTGCTAAATGGACAAAGGCTACTCAAATATAGCAGTTTTTCCACTTCGCCTTTCATGAATAGAAACTAATTTGATAAGAATGATTGGCTTTTGGGATTCTGTAGCTGAATTAACCCACATTAACAGGGCAATAGATAATAATAAAAAATAAATCAATGGCGCTTCAACCTTTTTTAGGTCTGGGCTTCAGATCTGTTTCGTGATCATTTGTTAATCTAATGGGCAATTAGGTGATCAGCCTTCTGTGCCTGAAGCACGCCATTGACCTTTTGGGTCTAAGGCAAGCCGGTTTCCTCACGATGTTTTCCTTCACCGTTCGAGCGAATATTAAATGCGCACATAGAAAGAAAGTCTATAAGTGCACAGCCGGGGACCGAACCTATGACCTCAGGGATATTAATAGCCGTCGAATTATAACTAGATCGTCGAGGTTTTTACGCTAAAAACAAAATCAATTTACAGAAAATTTTATTACGTCACTCTATTTAATACATTCACAATTTTATTTTCACTCAAAAATAAAGAAATTTGATTGATTTCCATTTCGAAGAAAAATACTTTTAGAATCTTGCTGTTTTTACATAGTACATTCAACTAAATAGTATAAAAATATTATTTAGTAAATTCATATTTTCACTTTATTACAGACAGGACTCCAGATCATCGCTAAGCCCAAAAGTTCCCCGCAAATACTTCACTAATTGGAAACAAGCTTGCGATAAAACAAAAGATAAAACGAAAGAACTGCTGAAGCGTTGGAAGACGTTACCGGAAGGTGAAGCTGCACAGATGTCAGAGCCCGGTCACAGCGAGGAAGAAAAGCACGGATGGAGCGTGCACGTTTGGAGTAGGTATTTATACTTTTACACTACATAGTTTTAGCATAAAGTAGTTTACTATACTAATATTATAAACCTGAAATAATATGTGAATATGAAAAGAATCAAATAGCTTAATATAGATCATTAAATAGTTTTCTTAAAAGGCCGGCAACTCGCGAGCCCTCTGGTATTGAGAGTGTCCATAGGCGACGGTATCACTTAATATCAGGTGAGCCTCCTGCCCGTTTGCCCACCGTTCTATGAAAAAAGTTAATATTATAGTTTTACAATATTAATAATAATAAATAAATTTAAATACACAATAAAATAATTAACATACCCGCGCGTGTATGTTACGCCTGGATTAACTATTTAGAATAAAATAAGTTGTCTTGCATAGTTCATTTATCGAGGCTGTATATGCTTTGAATCATTCATACGGTTGCCAATATACATTAAAATGAGCCAGTTTGTCTATGAGTATTTTCTATATAAAATATACGAAACACAATATGTTTGAAAATATCTGATATCGTGCGGCGATGCCAACCCATAGGGAATTTAATAGGGATTCGTAGCCTTGTAGAGGCTTTCCCGTACATTTGCTACGAAGGCTATGAACATCTACATATGTATCGTAATATTTTCTGGTAATAACTTTATTTATTATAAATCAGTACGACACTGATTCAATTGAATTAATTATTTTAACTATTTCAAATTGAAGTGGATAAAGTTATACTAATCAGCGCTTAAATTAAAATATAATCAGACTCATATGCATTGTGCATTATACATTTAATACTTTTGAATAAAAACTTACGTAATAAAAGTACGTTCGTTCTATTTATTCTTGACACAGAAACTACAATCACGTTGGCTTAGCTTAATGTTGATTACGAATTCATTTACAATAACTATGCCAAAGAAAATCGAACAAACCAAAAAGATACCCGATCAAATACGCATAACGAGAAGGTCCAATATAAAAGAGCAAGGGTTTTATAAATTCCAAAATATGATGGCAAGAAACCTATCAATGCAGGAAAATCAAAAGAGCATCAAGCCTAGAAAAACTACTAAAACGAAGATTTACAAACGCTAAAATTATTGTTTTTTAGTTACAGCAGCAGTGGTTGAAGGTATAGATACATTTATAATTTAACTGTGAAATTAAAAAATATAACGATATAATTTCTTTGAATAAGCTAGTTCGTAATTTAAAATCTCACGTCATGTTAAAGAATCTGTACTAAAAAATTGTGAATACTTCTTCCTATTGCCACAGAAAATGAAAAAAGAAGCCGACTTTGTTGTGACATTAAGTAAATGTAAACCTCTACATCGACAATTACTATTATAGTGATTGCCACAAAATTTGCGACAACGCATTAATTATACGATCTGAATTGCGCGGACATATTTTGAAATTAACAGTTGGTAATGCGTTGTTAATGGCCGTAAATTATTATTAGAAGAGCTTTGGTTTATTTTACTCAAACCGGATGTGAATAGAGAAATATTTAAATCCAACTAACGTTTGATTCGTTTGTATTTCCATTCATGAAATATTAATCAAACTCTTTTTGATCGATCTATTTTATTCGAAGCTTTTTCTGAAGGTTGTGGATGTGAAAGCAAATTACTGTATGACTACTATTGATGTTTTTAGTGTGTTTTAAGATCTTTTATAATACTTCATAAGCAATTGCAACATGAATATACTTTTATATGTATAATTCAGTATCAATGATTACAATAAAGACTAGTAAGTAAATTTTTGATATAAAGTTTTAACCTATAAGTCAGGTTATATAAGTGTCTTAAAAAAAAGAGCGTACCAATTCTTAAAAGGCCGGCAGCGCACTGGCGAGCCCTTTGGTATTGAGAGACCATAGGCACTTAACATCAGGTGAGCCTCCTATCCCTATACTTCCTGTTAAAAAAACAAGTAGTAAGTAAAAAACTTTTTGTCGCCGATGCTTCGACCCATATAAAGATTAAAAACATATCAAACGCACCGGCACAATAACTGACTTTATTGAAAACCGTCCGAATCGCTAGATTTATTACATACAATACAAGGGAACTCAAACCGAAAGTTATTTTTTGACACATTTAGTACGCGATTATATTCCTATCCTCAGTCTTATCCTATACATATACATATTTATACAGTTATAATATTGGAACTATTTATTTTGAACGTAGAACCTAAAATATATAGTATAATTTGAAGTTCTGACAGTTAATATTTTTTTTTAACTTTCGCTGTAATCGTGGACAGGCTAAAGTATTTCGACAATACCTTCTCTTAATGCATTGCATCACGAAAATATCTTTAAAAAACTTCTTAAATACCACTTATAGAAGTATTTTTTTATTTATATATGCTAAGTCCATGAGCTAAATAAAAGGCGATTGAATTGATTGCGATCGGCCGTTGATAATAATTAATTACGACAATTAACGAGCAATTTGAGTATAAATATAATGTTACTTAAACATACCTTAGAAAATGTATATTATATAAATTTCATACTGTATATTAACTTTAAATAAAAGCGCACCAGATACGAAATATGATATTATTCTGTAATATTAAACCAAGTCAAAGGACTCAAGAAGAAGCCAGCGGTTTCTTTGAGACGAGGAAGAAAAGCTCTTCATTTTACTATGAAAATTTGAAATTTTAGTATTCACTGCAGTTTGTCAAGTGAAATACGTCCCGGTGCAATGTTTTTAATATAATTACACCCATGTAAAGTAGTAGTCGAACCTGTAAATAGTAGGAATTTCATTTTAAAACAGTATATAAAATAAAAAAGTCTTTCAAATGGTATATGTCGTAGGGATAACGGGACACACGTGAAAGGCTTAGCGTATTACGCTGGAAATTATAAATTTCCCATTTTTTTATTCCTACAATAACTTAATACTAATGGAATAGAACATGAAACCAAAATGAGACAACCTATAGACAACACGTATTTCTTTTAATAATCAGGCTATCCTTCAGAATTGAGATAGTGTATAGTTTAATATATAGTCTCACATGCAATAGTATTGAAGGTACGCTCATGTGTTAAACGGAATACAAAAAGCCTTAGTACGTATTATTTGAATTATGACAATATTGTTATTTGCTACAATTGATTCACTTAAACTTTCATCATCAAATCAACTTTATAAAAATCATAAATTATATTTTATAAAATGCCTCTATCAGCCCGATTGATTTATTGCTTAAAACAATAAACGCATCATTCGATGGATTTATTCATGAAATATGTGTTCTGTAAATACAAATTAAAATAATTTTTAATAATAGAATCGTAATTACTGAACACCAATGTGTTTATTGAACATTATTAATAATAACCACATTAATACAAAATAAATATGTCTAAAGGAAGAAGGTAATCGTCTCTTTCTGGCAAATTGTGTTTACAGTGGATTGAAAAGAGATAGATGAGTACTTTAGTAATACGGGACAGTACGACTTTTTAGCTTTTATAAATAAATTCTTTTTATACCCAATATATACGCCTTAGAATTGACATAAAAACAGTTTTATTTATTCGTATGCGTCAATTTCAATCTGACGAATGAATGTCAATGTAATGCTAGTGGCAAGGAGTTCTATAGTTCAAGACCAATATTTTTAAAACATATGATACATCTTATCATTTGTATATATTTATCAGTGGAATTTATTTATCATCTCTCTAGTGGAAGCCTACAAACTTGTATTTTACGCGGTTTGGAATAAATGTAGGACGTGTTTAAATCATTCTTATTTTTATAATCTAAATTTAGTTAACGAACTTTCAGTGTGTATAATTATTAAGTTTGTATAAGTGTCAGTAAGTAACAACAGATAAACCTGCCTGTTTACCATTCGTATACTCGTAGTACAAGATTTCCATTAGTTAAATGAATTATAAGGAAATTGATCGTTTAATACATTCGTATTTGCCAAATTTTACTTACTAAATATCTACGAGAATAAACCAAGTCAATGGTACTTACTATGAATGATACGTGCCAAAACATAGCGGTGATCTATTAACATATAGGATAAATACGGTAATAGATAATATAATTATTTGAGTATTCTACTACGGGAATGTAAAACAAAATACGGATCGTTTCGCGTGTCTGTGATTGGACAAATACTGTTGACCAATCTCAATCAATCGATACGTGCCATCATTTCATCTTTAGTTGTCATCAACTGAAAATTTTATCGTTCAAACCGAGTAGATTAAAAAAATAATATTCACGCTGTAATGCCAGCACATGTAATTAGTAAGTCGCAGTGAAATGGTGATAAGGAATACGATTATGTCGTTTAATCACGACAGTGTAATGTGTTTGTTAGAGTATGCAAAGTGGTTATAATTACTTACGTTACAGCGAATATTAGGCTTTAACGCACGTACTTTAAGATCGGGAATTGTACGAAATAAGCACGAAGACGTTTTAAGATTTTCTTCTTGCAGCGTCTATCGACTTAATGCTTTGTTTCTAGTACTTTTTCTGTATTCTTACCAATCGCCCATCATGTAAGTTAATTGTATCATTCTATCTCAACAGCTACCTGGGTAAATCGTTGCAGTGAAGACCTGGAATGTCTGGATTTAGAGGAAGAACAGCCCTTAGCCCAGCTAAGCGCCGTACAAAATGAAAAGATGACACTTTTCTTTACTGAACTTCTGGACCATGACCGAGATGACGTTATCTGTGACCAAGATTTTGATACATTTTTTGAGGTAAAAACCCAATGAAGTTTTTATTGCCAAACAAAAATGTATTTTCTTTCATAAAATATAATATTTATATCGATTATAATTTCGAACGGTCTTTTATTAACATAGCTTTTAAACATTTAAAGAAAACACTTTTTACCGCATTGAAGCTATGTATTAGGCATAGATGTTAAATCTGAAATACCTATCAAAGTGATAATATTATTTTACAATATAAATGACTTGACAATCTTTTGTTTTGCTAAAATCAAAACTTGTTGCATGAAACTAAGGAGTTTTAAGAACGTACTATCTTCAATATACATCGCCGATGTTCACAATAAGGAAAATATTTTGAATGTACGAACTAAGGTAAATTCGCCAGAGGTTTATTAACATATATAATAACAATCTAGCAAAGCCGGGCATCAACAATAGAAGAAATAGTTACGTTTTTAATAAAATTACAAACTCTAATAAATATATCTTCGTATATACCTAAGGCTCGAGGACATCAGGCTACAGCTACTATAAAGAGCTTCATATTTTTTAACCTTATGCTTAGAAAAGCCAACTCATTGATATGGATCTGCTCCATTAACCTTATTTATTAAGTCCTACATATTCCTATATGTTATATTTTTATGCATTTGAAATAGTTCCACTGAACCTTTGTTACTTTTAACTTCACTTATTTCCCAAGGGAAATTATAGTTTATGAGGCCTGATAACGCAATAATCTAATATTTTTAGCTATCAAACTTAATAGTTTTCATGTTTTGTTCATGCCAACACCAGTTTTCACTAGGTTAGTAGGTAGTTTTCAAAAGGGTATGAAAAATATAAATAAAATATTGAAATTACAATAAATATGTTGTTTGAATTGAAGTTAGATTAAGACTTAATACCAATTATATAGAGACTACATTTTAAAAGCATATTTACATACAAAATTATAAAACTTCACGAAAGCTTAATTTACGCTAATGCCCGCTCGGTTTGGTTAAATATAAAATAACCATAACAATGACTTAACAAATGTAGGAATAAAAGTTTATATTACTCGGTAAAGAAATAGGGACAATTAAACGAAATTTACAGAAGCTGGCCCATTTTGCGGATTGGTCGCCCAACTCGTCGGAGTTTCACATACTCCTGGAAGTTAAGAGAGAATTCATCGAACATTTCCTGGACCCGTTGCCCAACAAGTAAGTTGACTGGTCCAGCTTTTGTTTGCGTTGTAACTGTTCATTGTTTTCAATTGTTAAGTATTTATTTATACAATTAGCTTAAGGATCTTCTTCAGAACATTAGTTTTTAAACATTTTTTTTACTGAATAATAAATAAAACCCAAATATGTATTACATTTGAAAGTTGTCTTACACCCACACACCCACTGTGTTTGTAGTAATGTATTGTATGTAATATAACTAATATGATCTATATTTTGTTTGGTTATATTTCAGCATCTATTTAAAAGATCATTTCAGCAGGGTTTTTTGTTTTTATCGCATTTGTAGCTAGAAATAGGATATAATTTATTCTCATTACATAAAACCTTTTTGCAAAAAATCTAAGATAGGAAGTACGTGATCGGACCGGAAATTGCACTTTCAGGTAAATTAGAGATAAAGGTGATACGTGACACCAAGTTTCCTTAATCTTAGAAATAGTTCGAGTATAAACTTATCTGATTGGAGGATAACAACAGTAAGGAAATTGACATTCTGACTGTGAAATAAAATTCACTTGTCCTAAAAAACTGTCCCATAGATCAATGTGTACTTTGGCCGGTATTATGTGTTATTCGACTTATTTATTGTCTAAATTGTAAAGTTAAATGATTCAAAATCTATATATATATATATATATATATATATATATATATATATATATTAATACAATTTAACAACAACAAATATATATATATTAATATTTTTATATTTTTTTTTGGCGTCATATAGATTTTCTTAACTCGAGTAAAAGATAATATCAAATCTTTGCACATACAGGTTTTGAACTAATATGTCTTCACAAATTATTTCTTGTTTCGAATCAATTCAAGATAAAATTACAATGACGACGGTAAAATTATCCTTAAGATATTTTATTTAATGTATTTTGTAAGTTTTGGAAAATTAAGGAAAATTAAGAAAACCGCGATTACAATAATAATTTAAATTACGTATTTTCTAATGTTAATGTGCATTTTCTGTTTAGATTTGCAGAATTACCCTACTACAGACGCGTTTGTGGTCCCGAAGCTGGAGGCTTACCTGGACGAACTACACTTGAAGGCTGGCTGGCCAGATGGGCGCTTCTATTGAGTGAACCAAACAAGTTTGCGGATTTACCATTGTATTTGCAGTACTTCTGCAAGATTTTGTTCCACATTATTGATAGGACAGGTAAGAGAAAATACCGCGAAAGTTGCAGTCCCTATCGAAAACAATTATTAATTAATACATATGATTCTGCTAAATTACCGAAGTGTTACTAGTACGTTATAATTAATTCGACGTAATAACGATGATGATGTTATCAAAGGGAAATTTTAAATCGTCTATATATCTGAGTAATACACGTGTCAATCGAATGGATGTATCATAGGATAGGTGTTGTTGTAGGCCTCTCTTACTTTGTAGCTTTAAGCACTGGACCCTCCCCCAGCTTAATATATCAAATGGTGCGATTTGAGTATGACTTGTGGTAGCAAGAGTCATCACAAATCAATCATGCCCGCGGAGAACCAACGAAGAGCTACTGTAGATCGCGTGAAGAAAAGAAAGACCTTAATAGTGCCTCTCTTATTATCTATCTATCGTTATTTACTTCATAAATAACACATGATACAAGTACTGAAAAATAATACGGGCATTACAAAATATACATAGAAAACGTAAAATAATAGCAGAAATATCTTTTTTGTTAATTAAGTCTACTGTCACCTGAATTAATATATTAAATTAAATAAATAGAGAAAACACTGTGATTAAAAAAGCCAAGGTTCAATAAATCTACGTGATCTTGATAAATCTCCTTGATGAATAGGATTAATTTGACGTAAGTGTACCTGTCGGGAGCCTTAGGCAATGAAATACGATAATTACGATCCACAATCACAGTAATAACGGCTTTATATCATTGTAATAAAACTCATTACAGTACAACCATAAGAACCGAAAATTGTTGGGAAAATTGATGGACAATTAACAGCCTACACTTTGACGAAGCAAAAATAAACGTTACAATTTCTTTTTACAAAATTAATTACATACCTGCCTCATTTGAGTCAATTTTATTTCAACCGCTATTATTTTCATTACATCATTACTAACTTCATTTATTTTTACTACATTTCATGATTTATCTTTAAGCATTAACGGTATATTTAAAGTATTTAACAAAGCTTTTAACCTACATCTATATTATAATATCGTAAGACAAAAACACGTAACTCCTAAATATTATATTGTATGTTACGGTTCTGCTGTCGAATTTGTATATAATGTATTTTTATTTCTGTAAAACTGTTTTAGGATACATCCAATATTCTTTACCTTTTTCTGTTTGTATAGAGATATGTGGTTATTTCTTAATAAATAAATATAACAAAATTTAGGAACCTATACATGATAGTATAGAGCTGAAAAGTTAGAAGCACGGAAAGATAGCAAAAGTATATAATAGTCGCATAGTGGGCTTGTAACCACATTTACAAGCCCACTATGTAACACTAAATAACGGCACAATAAATATACATTCTGAATTTGTCCCTAAAAACTAAAACCTAATAAATCAAAAAGCGTTTATCATATCTATATCAAAAATGTAAGAATAGAAAAATAATTGAAATCCCGTTTCCAGTGATATTTCAGAGTTGGCAATTGAATTGAAATTTCAAGCCAAAATCCTACTACGTACGTTCCTATTTCTTGCGACTCCTATTATATTATATTCCCTCGGCCTCTTTGTTTCAAGTCTAAATCCGACGGCTGCTCACAAAATAAAATATAAAACACACGATGTACTGCCAAATGCAAGGCAGGCATATAAAATGCTATTCATTTTGCGTACTCGAAAACAAATAGTACTGATCTTTTGATGTTTATTTATATAAATTCATTATTTAAAAAAAAACATTTCATACTCTGCGATATTATAAAATATCACAATATGTGTTATGTACTAAAATCTAAAGGTAAAGCATGCGTTCTTTTTTTTCAAACAAGCTTGGGTAAATTGTAATTTCTAAAGAAAATTTTAGGATAAGGAATGGATAAACGTACTATAGTTCACTGGGATACGTTATATACCATAGTTATTATATTATATTAGTGCTTCTAATTTTTGCAAGTTTGTATCCAAAATTCGGTTTGTCCACAATTTCGGTTCCTCGATTGATCGATTTGAATACCTGATATTCAAACTTAGGTCCAACAGTCCAAGCTATCAAAATCGATTTCGATCGAGTCTGTTTAATATTTCTAAGTTACTTTTATTATGTATCGTATTCAAAGATAATATTTCCATAGGTGTTGGAGAAATAACAAAGGATGCCCTTGCATCATTTTACCGGTCAGTGATTGGTTTACCAGCGAAAAGAATAGAAGAAATTATAGATACTGCTTACGACCGGATGACGAGTGTGAGTAAAACTATATAAATTTTAACGATTTTAGTACGTATTTAAAATGTTTCCTTCATAATTATTTTGATTCCAAACTAATCATAGTAAAACCTTTATATGTAAGCTGAAACCAGGACGATACCTTGTTTTGGCCTCAGATTGCAACTGTTTCTTTGATACGTTTTTATATACAAGTATGTAGGAACAGCCTTCTATGTCTCGACACATGTCGATTTTAGATTTCCTCAAACTATTGTTGTAAAGAACAGTTAAATGATATAGTCTTGATTCAAAAAGGTGAGAGTGACTCTCTTTAACCATTACACCAACAATGCTCTTTGAATGCGGTTAAGAATCTGCAGGAACACATTGCCCAAGTAAGAAATTGTTCGGCTTAAAACGGACCGAAATCTGGCTGCTTAAGATTGTATATATATATTTTTTTAATCTGAGTCATTACTTTTCTCTGTAGTCTTTTATCTATTACTTTAAGTCGAGTTAGTAAGCGTAGGTGTTGTCGTTGAAAACTTTTATTACTTAACTGATAAACAGTGTAACTAATTTATTTCAGAATAGCTACCTAATCCTGGATTACGGCACATTCGTTCACTGTTACATAAATTGGCTCATGGGGAAGAATCCCAACGGTCCAGGACAGTGGGTGCTTGTCCCTTCGAAGGACTCCCTCCCACAGCCGCCTTTTCCCGTAGACTATAGCGCCTTAAACACAGAACCTGGCAAGTTAGAACCATATGCACCAGATAAAAAAACTAATCGACACTCTGTTATCGTTTAAGTTGATGTGAAATGAATTGTTACGTCATAGCTCTATAATAGTAAATACAGTGTTACCAGGTTAGCTAACATAATTAACGGGATTGAGTATGACAGTTGAAGAATTATTTAAAAGTATATTAATTTATTCTTCCCAAATCGCATGCGTATTTTTTGTTGTTGTAGGTATATAATTTTAGGTGAAAATCTCGAACAATTATATCCAGTGAATTCAATTGTAATAACAAAATGTGTATTTACTTTTAAAGTTGTGGTAGTCGCGTTACTAAATAGCATGACTTATGTCGTAGTGGCTGACAGTGAGTACATGCGACATGTCAAAAACCAAACTTTTTCACTTTTCCACATGTTCCATACGCTTACCTACGAGATTGATATATCAATTAGATGTACTTAATAATTTGATAACAATAAGCTGATAAACAAAAACCCTTAACTGATCTTACGAAAACCAATTGCGATGTAGTTCTTGCAATTTCCATAGCACTAATTTTAAAAAATACGTGGTACGAAATTTCAATTTTGGTGATCGGATCTTAAAAAGTTTTTCAGGGTAAACTTGCCGATCGTATGCTGTCTAATGTACTTTACGTTACCCTTGGATAACAAATATTTTTACAATAAATAGTAATGTTTACCAAAAGTATAGTTAAACGAGTTAAAAAAGTATGAATGATAATATTCTCGTGTACATACATTTTGTATGTCTGTAATACATATAAACGGTTTCATGCTTTATACACATGTACAATTAAGAATTTATAACACACTGACAAAAATTTCAAGTAGTTACGTAATTTGTACTAAAAACAGTATGAAAAAGTACAATCTTTTCGGTATTCATATTTGTTACTGTCCTTCGTGAAGTTAATCAATTTCCTACGGTTCAGCAAAAGTTCTGAAGACAATTACACTTTGTTTATTTATTTAGCCGAAGTTTAAATATCGATCATCATTGATTGAATAAAAAGTTTTAAGAGAAAAATAGCTCTCGTTTATTTCATGAAACGAAGGAAAACCAAGATATTCTTCAAAGAATCTCTCTTGTATTCCTAATAAGTAAAAAACATAATGAATATAGCTTATAGTAGTCTCAAAGAACTTTGCTTTGCTTTTAAGTCTAGCAAAAGAACAGTCCATAGTAGCAGGACTATATTGCAACAATACATATTGTGTTGTCCGCCGTTCATAAGAGTGGTGAAATTATTTTTATGCTATAATTTCTATAAACGCCTAAACTTTTGAATTGTTGTATATGGCAATTTTACGGACCTGTGTAGTTTTAGCTTAAATATGAAAAAACTAGATTACTGAGTCTTGGTCGGCCTAGTTTGTTGGCTCCACAAAACGTCACTCAAACGACTCATCCTACTCTTAAATTCTGCTTAATTGAAATGAAACGCTTTAATCTTTTGGTAACTTGACCAATCTATACGCCTTTAGGTATTTGATAAGTGTAAATAGTCGAGTAAATACGTGCACAACACGGTAAGCAAGAACTGCCTTAATGTAAGTCTCCTCACTTTACGTATAGCCTTATTTTGTACCTTAGGTATAGTTTATTCTATTGTAAAGTCACCGAATAAAGAATTTATTAGAATTGACTTTTTGTTAGCAACCTCCTTACTTTTTAACAATTGAACTTGGCCCCATGTGCCAATCGAGCTAATCCCTCATACAATAGATAAAGAATAATGTACCTATAGAAAATCACATAGTGCCGTAATTTTTCGTGTTAACATATTAAAGAGTAGTTTTAATTTATTAATGGCGATATATATCTTCCACTTGAGATTCGTGTGTCTAAACCCTGAAGTCCTGAGTCTGAAGGGTTTGAACCGGCTGTAAAGTAACCGCACCAATAGAGTACTTTCTATGTGAAAAGGCAAGGCTTTGCTCGTCTTTTCGAGAAGGAAAACATGGTGAGGAATTAAAAGTGTGTTACGATACAAAAAGCTATATGCGTTTGAAGGGAAATGATCAAGAAAAATAAGCAACGTCATAAATTTGACGCAAAGGCCAGCTGTAGCGGCAAGGCTTTTGACGTGACAACGTCTTATAATTCGATGGAGCCGGATGGAGCACGCACGAAAAAACATGACTCATGCGGCGTTACCTCGCTCTGCGGCGTTACCTGGCTCTGAGGCGTTCCATTTAAGGCTTGAAGTGCAAGCGAGAGCACGGAACGAGCGACAAAGAGGCAAAATCGGCATCCGCGTTCGGCAGCGTTTGACATCTGTCTCTCTCCTACTAGAGTGAGCGATGAAAAAAAATTGACATAATTGTATTTATGCGTACAAATATTGATCAATTCAATTATGATTTCCATTTACCTACTTCTCTATATCCATACAAAATATCAATCAAACAAATGAAATTAAATTTTTCTTTTGAAAAAGCAACCATTCCATCAATATTTTCTTATGACGTTGTCACGTTCAACTATCGTCAGTAAACCGACTTTACAGACAACCGATTTTTTAAAAAGGTTTTCTTACAACATAACTTGTTTAGTTTTATAAATGATTCGTTTTTTTTTATTTTAAGATAAGAAAATAGAATATTAGACACTAATCACATCTTAAGCAGACTATATTTTAATTTTAGTAATTTATCTTTCATATCCTTATGAAGAAAGCTCAAAATGGAAACAAATTCAAAATATATCGTATGATTAATGTCGCCACAAACCGTCCTTTCACAAAAGTAAAAAGAAGTAGAGTCATTAATCAACTTAAATCAAGACAGATTTCAAAGGACAAATTGAACGACCTCAAAAAGCTCTAAAGAAATGAGTTTATTCAATCAAATATTAGGGTTCCGTTCTTCCCTTAATAATAACTAGTCTGGCTATAAATACTGTTACATAATCTTTTTTTTTTTCAACTTTTTAAATATTTTGAATTTGGAACACGTATATTATTTTAAAACTTCTTTCGATTTTGCGCCATTTCACATATTTTTTCGTGCTCATTATCAACTAACAATATGGAATGAGGTTTTAAAAAGAATAGGATTGCAGTGTTCGCCTTGCACAAAGTGGGTATAGTGCCAACGGTCATATTCCAGACACTTCAAAAGCTTGGTATCAACCGTATGTTCACATATCGTACCATCAACAGATACAACATCACATCGTCTGTCGAAGGCAAGAAAAGATCGAGGTAGCCGCGTGCTGTAAGAACTACAAAGGGTGTTAATACTGTTAAAGCCTGAATTCGTCCAAACCTCATTTGGAAGCAAAAAATCTTATTACGAGAAATGAGGATTCCCGCTAGGACTCTGTCGCGTATTATAAAATAAGACCTGAAGCTCGGCGCTTATTGTCGATATATGAGGACATGCCTTATCAATATTTACAAATAAAGAGTTGTTCGATCCAAACGCCTATGTTGCAATACAAAAATCAAAAAGAAAATTCCTGGATTAAAGAACACTACAATAAGCAAAATGATAAAGTGTACGCTCACAATTCTAAATAAACACAACAAAACTAAAATTTTGTGAGAAAGGAGTGAAAACTTCATCCAAAGTGTATCAAGATACAGTCTTGGATCATGTTCAATACACTTTTTAAAAATATATTGTAGACTTTCCAGCAGGATTCTGCACCTGGTCACAAGCCTGGCTTGAAACCAACGTTCCGGATTTTATAGGAGCTGAAGACTGGCCCTCAGCCCAGACCTCAACTCTTTATACTTCAAATTATGGTCGGTTTTAGAGGACATGTCGCTCTATGCGACACGGCTACATTGAGCCTCTTCAATAATCTTTGGAGCAAGCATTGCGAAATATGGCTAAATTTCCTTTGGAAACGGTGCGTAAATCCATCGATTCGCCAAACAAATTGAAGGCATGTATAAAAGCCGACGGTGGCCATTTAGAATAGAATATTGTTTTATTTTTGCTGAGACTTTAGTAAATATGTAGGTATAAATTTGAATAATATTACATTACTTCATTTTTAAAAAAAACATTTGTAACAGAACTAGTCCAAACAGGTATAATATTTTCCTGAGCTTCCTTCACCTAAACCAAGAGGCATAACAATATTATTTTATTTTGAACGCAGACTTTAGTCGTAAATTACATATAACGTGGTTTTGTTTTACTCCAGCAAAGAAGTAATATTTCCATTTGTGGTCAAGACCTCAACAAGTTCAACACATTATAGAATGTAAGTGTTATTTCTAACACACAAATATACTGTGCACTAGAATCCAACGGCCGAAACCAAATCAAAGTTGGAGGAAAGACTCTTATATTTGAGTCGTTTATTATTGTAGTTTGATAATTGAATACTTACAATAAATAACATTTAAGTATTCCGTATAATACCAGTTACTATACCGTGAAGTTTATGTAAATGGTCCGCAGTCCACGCGAACCGTTGACGCAATGACTCGCTTTAATTGATTTTTAAGGATAAATACTCGTTTTTGTTTTATGATAACTTTACTATGACTATTTCCTACTCATCATAGGTTAAATAATCGTTGTTATCAGTTCAATAGTATTTTCTGTAAATATAAAGTAAAATCTTTCCTCTTTAAAATGTTAGGGCAGCATATACGAGCCCCAATGCAAAATAGTTCGTCTACCTAGTGTGAAATTTTATCTATATAAAATATTAAGCTGTCCTACTATGAACTACTACTAACACATGTCGCGTTACTTATGCATTTTTTTAATTATGAACCAATAAATTATTTTAGCTTTTTAAATTTATACATATCCTGTATTAAATTCGAAGAAGTTATAAGCAAAATAGTTCATATTCATATATTTATTTGCTCTATACTTCGTCTACCGGTGAGTTAAATAACATTATTCCTTCTTTCTACAATTATATTGCATAATTTAAATTTGTACAAGTAATTTTGTGTCAATGGTCATGTGAGACAGTATAAATTCTGAAAATTTCAGTTTTTTCATTCGTTTTCAAATAACAATGGGTCATGGCAAACCCGTTCCTGTGTGAAGAGCTTCGAAAGCGAATAGTTTGTGCTTGAAGAAAACTGTTCGGCCACGCATCACAAGTGCAGTAGAAAACAGAATCCTGAAAAAAATTATGAAAAATAACCGTCGTGCTCGAGCTGGAGAACTCAAGGTGCAATGGAAGGAATTCACAAATAAGTCTCAGTTGATACTTGCAAGTCTAAAAATAGTGGATTACGGATTTTATACCGCTAAGAAGAAAATACTGTTGACTGCTGGTACAAAAGAAAAAGAGTTTGAAGTTTGCTCGTGATCATTTAAATTGGACTTCCGATCAGTGGCGTAGTATCATTTGTAGTTTTTGAGTCCAAATTTGAAGTGACAGTTGGCGATGAAAGGAAAAAAGTGATTCGGAACAAAAATGAGGCATTTCATACCGATTGTCTCAAACGCAAAGTGAAGTTTCCTCCTCTCTATATTCCGTCACATAAGCATCAAGATTCCTTTATTTTTCAACAGGTGATGCTTCCTGCCATTATTTTGCATCGGGGCTCGTTGTATTACTAATAATTATTTTAAAAAAAAGCCATGTGTTTAACAATATTTTATTTATTAATTATCTCCACCATAGACTTCACTATTATTTTATCAGTCACATATACACTGCTACATCCCATACAAAGATCTCTTTTAACTTCAACAATATTTTTCTTAACTTTACAAGAACTATGCACGATTTTGCACCCTATTTCAATAAATTTCCTAACATTTTCTAAATTCACACCAGATCCTGGCATAATTTCTATTTCAGTGCCAAATTTTTCATTCAGTTCCTTGATCAGTTTAACTGCATCATTATCAATAGCTGTAATTCTTTGGCCACTCGTCAGAACCCTGTCAAAACCCAGCTGTATTATTTTTTCCATAGCTTCAAAAGGATTGTTACATAAATCAAAAGCTCTATGAAAAGTTACAGGGATTGGAGAAGCTTCTAATACAATAAGAGAACAATTTTGTATGTCTAATTCTTGATTGTCTGTTAGCGCACCAAAGACAAATCTATTTATTTGCAATTCTTTAAAATATCTGATATCTGCAAGCATTGTCTGTATCTCCATACCATTGTAACAAAAGTCAGAACCACCTCGACAACGAATCATGATGTTTAATTTTGGTACCTAAAATAAATGAAACATTTTATTTTCAGGGAAACAAGTTGACGTCAGAAAATCACTAAATTTCTTACGGCATTTCATTAAAAGTAGTGAATAATTAAATTTAGTAGAAGTGAACACTTCAGGTCTTTTAAGTTATATCTATACTATATTTAGAAATTCACTTGTTTACCAAAGAAAGTGGAAAACATGTATAATATTGATTCTAGTTACATTGTTAACAACATACATGCTGATTTGCTGTTTGATGACCATCTTCAGCATCACTACATATTCCATTAAATTTGAACACCTCAATAACTTTATTTACAAGCCCTGGAGAGGGGGTGAGCCCACCTTCCATCAAAGAACTGCATATTTCTAATTCATCAGCTCCTCCATCTATTGCATTTATTGCAGACTCTAGGCTGTCAACACATACTTCTAATTTTCCTGGAAAAATGTAACTCATTTAATTATATTATAAAATTGACACTAACTGTGCCTGAATATTTACTGTTATAACAAAATAGAATATAATGTAATGTGGAAGGTGTAAAGTTATATGTATACTTAGCTAATAATAAGCTCACCCTAACAGCGAACTTTCAACAGTTATTTTTATAATTTAATATCTTATAAGATAATCTATGTCATATTCCCTACCCGTAAATCTTGATTTTATATAGAATGATTACTTAATTTAAAGCAAAGAATTTCTGTTCAGTTTATACTTACGTTTAGAACGATTTGCAACAGAAACACTATCTTTGAAAGAAAAAAGTTCCATCTTTAAAAAAATATAAAATAGTATAATTTACTAACATTTTCCTTAGCCTGCGCGGTTTGTGCGTCAGCCAATTATTTACTAAGTACCATAGAGAAATAACATATACTGGGAATAGAGAGCCATCTTACAGCTTTTTTGTCTTAATCTATACGTCATTGTGAACATACAACGCCATCTCTTATCGATTTCGAAAACTAACTATACGTAAGTGTGTGTGTACCAACACTTAGCTATGCACTGATTTCACCAGACTAGGTCAATTTTCGACATAATATTCGGTTGATTGACCTGCACCACCTGTATATTCTTTAAAAAGTGTCAGTGTCATTTCTTTAAAAAAAATTGCCTTTTTATGTGTTACACATTTGAAGGGAAATGACACAATATGTCAGTGTAATGTAAGAAATTTTCGACTGGATCATGTTTGAAATTTCTCGTAAGCAAGAAATCAAAAGAATATTTTTGGGATAAAATTTTCCATAGCTCTTGCATACCTTCAATCGTTTTAATGAATTTTTTTATTAATGGTACAACCAATTCAACCACACGTATTTTATTTCCTTCGTTTTTTAGCTATTAATTTGACACTTTATAAAAGTTGGAGTGCTTTTTGCCACAGCTGATGATGACATGAATTTCTTTTCTCAGCCCCTATAAAGATTTCCATTTGGCACATGAAGAGAGCTACAATTCAGAGAATCAAACAAATTGTTGATTATAAGGAAGAACAGAATTATTTGTCGGCATGCCTGCGGTAGTACTCCTGGGGCTGCCAAATGCTCTGCCGCAATATAGCTATTGCGGCAATACAGCGTAGCCGCTGTGGCTGATAATTTGCACCGCTGTTTTCACACGCATTTTTTTTTGCTATATTAACATGCTCCTCTGTTAATTTCGGCATGTTAAATGCGTAACATCACATATGGGAATATTTTTTCGTTTGCTCACTTCAAAGAAGTTAACTTTGGTATCCTTTCCTTTTCTGAGATAATTTACTCTTGTATCGGCCACAAGCTCATTAATGACACTCACATTTACTGTGCTCTGGGTCACACACAGTACATAAAACGGTCAAGCCAGTTGCTTGCACATTTTTGATAACTTCCTGTATTATTACCTTCTATTCATTTTTGTTCAGGTTACTGGTGAAATAATAAGCGACAGGTTGTTTGTACCTTTTTTTAATTCCCTTCTCCATGAAAACCAATGCATGGCTTGCAAATACTTGTTTGCCGTGAGTTGCGAATCCTTTTAATTTGTCGGTTGCTGCATCGTAATGCACTTGCGGCGTAAGTGACATCTCGTCAAAGTTTAACGTGTACAGTTTATCTTCGCGAGGCAAATCATGCACAACTTTTTTTAATTCTCATAAATTCTTTTTAAAGATTTTGCTGATGGCAATGTAAAATATTTTGCCATCAAGGCATCACACTTGGCACTCCTCTTATACAAAGACAAGGACAATACTGTTTCTTCTTTCTACAAACAAAAACGACGACCCTTTTGTTTTTTCGCCGTTTGCATCTGCATGGCGGTAAACTATTTGGCTTGTGATGTCATACCTTTAACTACTTTCTGAAAAGTAGTGTTGGCATCCAGATTTTCGGCTTTTGCAAGCCGCGCCGCGCGTGGTCATTCACCACTTTTTCGCAGACTGTAGATTTCTCTTCTCAAGTTACAAATTTGTTTTTTGTAAGTGCTATACCTATTTACTGTCAATTTGGACGGCGCCGTTCTTTTCGAAGCTGTATCAAAAAAATATAATTAAATAAAATCAGACAATTGGAAGTCAAACTCGCGCAATAAGGGTTCTATGCTGAGCCATAGGCAACTGAAATGATGTCAGATGTCTCAATTATTATTTTAATAAAAATAAAGTGTTATGTGTGTATTTGTGCAATTATAACCCTTGCAGCGCTCCACTTATACAAAACCGTAAGAGGATATGATACTTTTAAAAAACACGTACTTTATGAAAGTATTGCTGTCACAATGACCTCTATAGCTAAACAAACACGTAGCGAAAGGAGCTGTTGCACATAGGCATGTTTTTACCTACACAAAATGGACAAAATCGAGGATTTGTATTCCTTATACGAATACTATCCTCCAATATACAGTTAGATTTTCAATTTTGTTTGATTTTTAACAATCTGTCCTCTGCCTTCCTTATCCAGACTCTACCAGCCACCTGTTTTCCAGGCATACATTGAGGGGACATGCTTGTTCGAGATCTCTACATAGTAACTCATTTAGTACAGTAGCAGTCAGTTGTCTCTTAGTACTCATTCAAAAAGATATATTGTTATTACCTGATATGGATGACTTAACATTGATGTCTTCAATGGTGCAGCTGGTGGTAGCTTTGTCCTGGTATATGTTTGAAAGTGTTATAATATTATGTTCAGGAGAACCTGAAATTAAGAAAGAATAACCAATGTCAATACAGAAACTATTAAATTAATTGTTATTGCTGATTGATAGAGAAATCCAGTAACATACACACAAAAAAAGCAATACAGGCAAATTCTTATTCAATTATTTCTTTTTTTGTAGTCCCTTAAAAACCCAATTATTTTAATTACCTGCGTCTAATTGGGTGTTCAGTTCCATTTCCTGACTGACCATTTCACTAGGGTAAGGAAGTTTTCCATGAAAGCCTGAAAAGAGTTAAACATTTTCCCACTAAAATCTTTATAAGAGATTAAGTAACACACTATAATAGAATCTATTGTCAATATATTGGTTTGCCAACCATCCAAGGGTTCAGTAAATTAATTAATATTTCAATTACGTACCATTCAAATGAGGAGTTGGAATGACTAAAGCATTTAATTGGTTACTACGATTACAATCTCTGTCGGTGAAATGAACATCACAAACTTTTTTACCTTTTCATGGAGGAATAAGTAAGACAATGAAAATTCAATTGCTATTGTAGATATATTGGTTTCTCAACCATCCAAGGGTAAAGTAAATTAATTAATATTTCAATTACTTACCATTCAAATGAAGAGATGGAATGGCTAAAGCATTTAATCGGTTATTACGATTACGATCTCTGTTGGTGAAATGAACATCACAAACTTTTTTCTTTTTGAAAATCTCTTCATTAGTCAATCCAAAATCACCAGTAAGATTAACCCAAGAATTAAATTGCTGATGGAATCTTTTAGGGTTTGGAAATGAATGAAGGCTGGCATCTGAAAAATAAGATAAAATATGCATGTCAATATGTTGATAAAGTTTAAAGATTCAACATTAAATCATGAAATAATATCTTTTATAGTGGCTGAAATAAATTAAATTAAATTTCTGCTGTTGCTGAGATGGATAAGACAATGCAATTTCGTAATTTAAATGATCTGTTCTGTTATTATGTATTTAAACAATACATTCATAAACATAAGCACTTATGCCTGTAGACCCTTACGGGATAGAAAAGGGTGCATTGCTTTATTAAAACGAGTTCGCTGAAGATATATATCTTAAATTTATTTCCAGGTATTTTCGTTACTTGGTCAGTTAATTTATTTTATAATAAAAGGAAATACAATAATAAATAAATAAGAAATAACAAGGAAAGGTACCGGAAAGATAGGTTATTTTTGTTTCTGGAATCGATTATGTGATTTAATATAATTTTATAGAATAGTCCGAAGTGTTTGCACATCGAAATGAGCCCTTTGGGGTGGCAGATCGCTAGGAGAGACATATAAATCTAGCAATTAACTATAATAATCTGAATAGTAGACATGCCTTAAAGGCTGTCTTACCTGTCTGCATGCAATCATATTTTGTAAAAGATGCTAGTAAGACCGTCTCCTGCAAGCAGATAATATATGAATCTCCACTTGGCGTGGTATTTCTATCGCTTAGTTTATACTTCTATACTTTCTATTATAGTAAATGCATCACTTACCACTAGGTGAACAACCAAACACACATCGTTTAGGCATTATGAACGAAATCACAAAAATACCACAAAATATCGTTCTTTTGAAAAGTCTTAAAACACCAATTTACACTGTACAGCCCAGTGCATTCTGCACCCGACAGTATGCCAGAGAAACTAAAAGCTCGACTCGACGTGCTTACTAGAATATCTCACAATACAGAAAACAGGATAAAATACAAAATGAACTACAGCAAAATGATAACGCAACAAGCAGGAGTCAGTTTGTAATTTGTAATTTTTGTTTTGACACTTTTGCCGTTGGGAGTTGGCATTCAAATACCTGATATAACATTATCCTTCATGTTAAAATTTTATAAAACATCAGTGTCTTAATCTGTGTCTAAATATGCGTAAAAGTAAATCAAAGTAGTTTTTGAACGTTTGAAATGGTAATCATATTTTTCATTAAAGCGGCATCTTTTGAGCACAGTAGAATCTAGGAGATCGTCTATAGAGGGCGCTACCATCGAAAGAAAAATCACGTTGTATGAGACTGTCCCCCCCCTGCTAAGTACTAAGTACTAACTTATAGTTCCCACAATCAGTCTTGCCCGATGGTCTCGGTCTAGTTATCGTCATTGATTAATAAAAAAGGAACTAAGTTTTTGAAGACAACATTTCCATATTTAATTCTGTTCTCCCTACTATATTTAAATGAATAATTATGATTCTAAAATTAATAACGACAACTTTTCTTGTCTGTCTTCTTTGACTGAGCCGTTATCAAAGTATTGTTCTTCTCAATTATTTTTTAGCTATGGTTCAATTAGACGTGTATAGACGTTTTGTCACTGTCAGTAATCAGTGACTGCTATATTTTAAAATTATCAACCCACTTCATTCTTCTGCCTTTTGACATTTTCAGATCTAAGGACACGCGAACGTAGGCAAAGATTAGTCCACGTTCGCTTTTATTAGTTAGGTATTTACTTAATAATAACTTAAAGAATAAAATTTAAATATTTATATTTCATATTAATCAAAAATAATTCATTAAAATTTGTGTCAAATATCCTGACTCATCAAATCCATTCTATCATGTTTTTGGAGGTTATTTTTCATTTCCAGTGTATATGTGCCACATATTCAGAGAAAGTTCTGACCTATGTACTGAAATAGCCCTTTAGTTGTGTGTCATTAGGTTTTAATGTTTTACAGTTATGTCTCGAAAAAAAGCTACCGAAGAGACCGACAAACTTACTCGTATTGCTATTGTAAATGCTGATCGTTGTAAACCTAAAAGATGTAGACAAGAGTGTAAGAAAAGCTGTCCTGTCGTGCGTATGGGAAAGCTATGTATTGAAGTGACTCCTAATGATAAAATATGCACCATATCTGAAGAACTGTGCATAGGTTGTGGTATCTGTGTCAAGGTGAGCTACCATAAACTTATATTTATGCTGATATTGTCTTTAAATAAATATTTTATATAATATAACAAGCATAGCAAGTACAATAGCTAAGATACACATTATTTTACAGAAATGTCCCTTTGATGCTATTACTATAATTAATATTCCATCAAATTTGGAGAAGCATACTACTCACCGTTACTCTAAGAACTCTTTCAAGTTACATCGACTTCCTATTCCTCGTCCTGGTGAAGTCCTGGGGCTTGTTGGTCAAAACGGTATTGGAAAGTCAACTGCTCTGAAGATCCTTGCTGGCAAACAAAAGCCAAATTTGGGTAGATATGTGGTATGTTGTTATTATTTTATAATAGATTGAATAGTGTACTAAATTTCTCTCTGTTTAAAATTTTGATTATAGGATTGGCAATTTATTCTAGGACCCCCCTGACTGGCAAGAGATCTTATCGCATTTCCGTGGATCTGAGTTACAAAATTACTTTACTAAGATCCTAGAAGATGATTTGAAGGCCCTCATTAAACCACAATATGTGGACCAAATCCCAAAGGCAGTAAAAGGAACTGTAGGAGCCTTATTGGATAAGAAAGATGAAAGGAAAAACCAGAAAGTAATATGTGACATGCTGGGTATGCTATTAATTTTTTAATTTTCATTAACATAAAGCATTTCTAGTTGTAGAAGTTTAATTATCACCAACCTTAACAGGATTTATTTAAGTAATCAACTCCGAGACTCAACTCTACAGCAATATAGTTACAGAACTTCACAGTTCTGTACTTTAAATATATAATATTATATTAATTATATTCTTTATGTTAAGCTTGGACTAAAATCTGTTTTGCATTTTGTTTTTACATAGTCCCTGATGTATACCTATGATATTTTATTTCTGTATTTAAAATGCAAACATAACTACTATAAAAACAAATAAATAGTAATGGTTAGTAACATTAAGTTTAATATTCTATTGTATGTTTATCCATATAAGTGTTTTCTTAATTAGATTTGTCACACATTCGTGACCGTGAAATTGCTGCTCTGTCGGGAGGGGAGCTTCAGAGATTTGCCTGTGCTATGGTGTGCATACAAAATGGGGACATTTTTATGTTTGATGAGCCCTCCTCCTACTTGGACGTTAAGCAACGGTTGAATGCTGCCCGTACCATTCGATCTCTTATACATCCCGATAAGTGAGTTTAAGAATCATGCAGTAGTTATTATTTACTAAGACTTTATACTTGGTTAAATATAATAACTTCATTAGAAATCTTAGCATATTTTTATTAGAACAAAATTTCAGCAGATACTAATATCATGCAAACACAACAACATGGCTATCTTGATTAGGAGAAAAATATTAATTTTCTTGACATTTTAATAATAGTTTTTTACTTATTTTTTTTTTGCAGATTTATCATAGTTGTGGAGCATGACTTGTCTGTGTTAGATTATCTGTCCGATTTTATCTGTTGTTTGTATGGAGTGCCTGGTGCTTATGGTGTAGTTACTATGCCATTTTCAGTTAGAGAAGGTAATAAATATTCAAAAAATGTTTAAAATATTACTTGCATAATACTTTTTAATTTATTAATATGCATATATTAGTTACACTATTGAACATATGTCTATTTTGAAATCTACAAAAATATACTAAAATTTCATTATTTTAGGTTTGTAATAAATTCTTCTATTGTAGGTATTAATATTTTCCTGGATGGATTTGTGCCCACTGAAAACATGAGGTTCAGAACTGAATCTCTTGTATTTAAAGTTGCTGAGTCAGCTACAGAAGAAGAGGTGAGGAAATAAAACTTATTTATTAAGACTAAGCTGATCTCTAGAAGTAAGCTGTAAAATCAAGGATATAATTTTTTTGTAATTTTGCCCTAGTTACATTATAAAGATAATATTGTTAACAGATCAAAAGAATGAATCATTATGAATACCCAGAAATGACAAAATCTATGGGGGATTTCCACCTAAGTGTTACACAAGGTGAATTCTCAGATTCCGAAATCTTAGTGCTACTTGGGGAGAATGGTACTGGAAAAACTACATTCATTAGAATGTTAGCTGGAAACCTAGAACCTGATGAAGGTATGTGTATTTACAAATTAGGGTAAATTAAATATTAGTTTTATTGTAATTTCAAAATGATGAAACTATAATTTATATAAATACAAGCTAACTAATTACGAATAATACTTTTGAATAATCTTGTTATGTAATAAAAAACAAATATGTTTTATAATCTGTATGTTTCTAAATGGAACTGGCAATACTGTTATCTACGTCATCTAGGCTCACGTCGATTTGTCAATTGTCAGTGTCGAATGTTTACTGTCTGTTTTGAACTTTGAAAAAGGGAAAGCTATTTTACAACAATTCAATGATTTAATTTTATCAGTACATTATATTAAAAGGAGAAACATAATATTATTTTCAATTATTCTGTGTGATGCTTATTTAACATGTGTCTGTGTTCCATTAAAATTTGTGAAACAAATAGGTTATGGTGGTTTTAACTAAAAGTGCTTTCTATGCATTTAAACGAATTATAAACATTTGCAATGGCTCGAACAGAATTATTTGATTTGTTTTTTCATCCCGTATTTCAAAAATGTTTGAAACATGCTGAGGCATCCATTCCAGCAGAAGGTAAAGGACACGAAACATTCTTTGTTATCTTTTTCAAAATAATATTAATATTTTGTAATGAAACATAAATCGTTATTAGAAATAATTACAAAATACGATAAATTCTTGTGTATGCACATGTGACACGTTTAAGAAATATTTTATAAATGTTTTTTTTTTTTCAATTTAGGACAGAAATTTTACTCTTTTTATTACTAATTAATTTTTATTAAACAAAAACATTGTTTTGACATAGGTCCAAATCAGTTACCACAATTGCACATAAGCTATAAACCGCAGAAGATTTCTCCTAAGTCACAGGGCCAAGTACGAAACCTGCTCCATGATAAAATACGAGATGCTTACACACATCCACAGGTATTCTTATCTAGTTTACATAATACATTAGTAATTTGGTGTTCTTCAAAGTTCTTTTATATAAAAGAAATTATTGTTTATCTTACTGACTACTGACTACTTTAATTACAAATGTCTACTTGTCATTCTTTACACATTATCAACTAAGATCAGTTGTCGCAGGTACATTCAGTTAGAAGTAAGTGTGTGCATACTTTTATTACCAAGCATCCTGGAGAAGTTTATAAGTTGCATCAGACAATGTGTCTTATAAACTGTTTAATCAGTTGCCATCTAAAATTCACAATATTAGTGTGTTTGACAGATTCAAAGGGGCGTTAAAAATGCATGTCAGAGTGAATGTAGTGGAATAAAATTGGGATGTGTATCTTGCTCATATATACATAATATTAAGTTTCTCATGTAAATAAAATATAATTTTGTAATGAGAAATAAAGTCCTTAAAACATTTATAAATATGCAATGGGTCTTTGAATGTATTCCTTAAGTGCGACAGGAGAGGTATACATACTGTACAATACCAAGTAGTCTATGGAGGTACTTGTTGTCTTGGCCTCGACTGTAGGCTGTTCACTGTTTAGCCTTTGTAATAATATTGATTTAAA
This sequence comes from Pieris brassicae, assembly GCF_905147105.1. Taxonomy (NCBI): domain Eukaryota; kingdom Metazoa; phylum Arthropoda; class Insecta; order Lepidoptera; family Pieridae; genus Pieris; species Pieris brassicae. The sequence goes on along the minus strand of NC_059669.1, from coordinate 17,197,722 downwards.
AGTCTAGTAGTATTCATTTATTGTTAATTAAGCAAGAAATATATGACATATAATTTAATTCCAGTTCATAACTGATGTAATGAAACCAATGAAAATTGAAGAAATTATGGATCAAGAAGTCCAGAACCTCTCTGGTGGTGAGTTGCAGCGTGTTGCTCTGGTGTTGTGTCTTGGGAAACCTGCTGAAGTATACCTAATTGACGAACCATCTGCCTATCTAGACTCTGAGCAGCGTCTAGTCGCAGCTAAAGTTATTAAGAGGTAAAGCTTACATCAGTTACTCTTAGGTCCATATTCTAATTCATGTCTCAAGTTTTGTCTCAATCTTGTCTTAAGCTGTCGAAACTTCATACAGTAAACATGGTTTTACAACTCTTGAACCTAGATTTTAGCTAAACTTAAATTCTAAAATATGGGCCTTACTTAACTGGAATATAAACATCTTTGTTTAGGAACTCAATTAGTATTTCTTTTTTAATTATATGTTGTTTTTTATTAAAATATTGTAGAAAAACATAATTTTAAGCTATGTTGTTATTATTCTAGATTTATCCTACATGCTAAGCGTACTGGTTTCATAGTAGAACACGACTTTATTATGGCTACATATCTAGCAGACAGAGTCATAGTATTTGAGGGAGTACCTTCTGAGCATGCTACAGCCAACGCACCTCAATCATTATTAAATGGAATGAACAGATTCTTAGAACTACTTGGTATTACATTCAGAAGAGACCCTAATAACTTTAGACCAAGGATTAATAAACATTCTTCAGTTAAGGTGAGTTTTATTTGATTTATAAAGGTAAACCAAAAATATATTTAATTAATGGTGCATGTGCAAATATGTTATATCTAGTAGCTTACTTAAATTTAACAGTGTAACTACTGAATTTTATCTTTTTATTTTTTTCCCAATATCATAAAAAATTATAGTCTTTGCCTCCATTACAAGTGAGTTCAGTGATTATCAATCACTGTTTTGGTATTCTTTTCTTTCTAAAGTAGTTCTAAAGCAAGTAAGTCTCCTATTACTATTGAAAAAAAAGATTTGTCAATGTTTGTCAAATATTAAATCCTAATAAAACATTAAGAGCTAATTTAATTATATAAACAAATATGTAAAAATAAATTTTTTTCAGGATATTGAACAAAAGCGAGCTGGTCAATATTTCTTCTTGGAAGACTAAACAATTTGAATGAAATATTATTTATGTATATTGGAGCTATTGCTATAGTCACAACAGCCATCATCCGTGTATTCCAACAAAATGTATTAATGTAATAAATCGGTTTTATACAATAAAATGTTTTTTTATTACTATCTTATGAAAATCAAATCAATTTGTTTGCTACAAAGTAAAAATAAAAGTACTATTCAATCATGCACTTACATATACTTTAATCAAGCAGTACACAAAACGTTTGAGTTTTCACTACTGGTATTGAATTAAAATTGTGCAGTTGTTTTGAATGGAACATTTTCAGACTTTTTCAGTCATTTGACTTGATTTTAATATTTAAGAAAGCTTGGAAATGTAGTTAATTGCGAGTTGTTATTATAATCTTCACAAGATTAAATAATAAAATTAACAAACCTTTATTTATCCGTCTTATTGTACAGAATCCGTATTATACAGAAAGATATATGATGATAGATGGGACTACTCATATTTAGTCGTAGAAACAGAGTCGTAACCGCGGATGACGTTATTAAGTAACTAATACAATAGAATTCAGCCGGGACCCTTTTTGATTTTGGTCAATATAACCGATATGTTGTTCTAAACGATGTCGTCGTAAACGGTTTTATAAAACTAAACTGTAAACGTAAACTGTATATAAAATTTTAGTCATTTGTATAACGGGCTACCTACCCTGCTCACTGTTTTATTTTTCTGCGTACTTATACATTAAGTTTTCTGTTCGTCGCTTAGTTTAATTCCAAGAATACTTCTTTCTACCGCACGATGGCAAGAACGTATTTTTGCTTTCGTTTTGTTTTGGAAAATCCAAGTTTGTTCCCCATTTGCAAAGCAAGGCAGCAATCTCGAATCCACCACCTTATAAGATATCTATAGCCGTCTACATACTCGATGGCAGTTTTCTTTAGCAGAATAGGGTAAATGTTGCTATTTGTTATTTTATTTCTGTAAGATTACGTGTCACAAGTTACGTAGAAAACACGTATATAAAATATTTACTATTTCGTTATACATACTACAGCTTGTTGACGCAACATGATTCATTACTTGTAGTTGATGATCTAAGAATTAGTGAATAAGATCAATGACTATAGCACTATAATAAAAAAATCGAAATTATACTTTAAACAATATCTAAAATGAGTATGTGGTTCATATATATTCATATTACATATTTAATTAATAAAATATGCAATTGGTTAATTTTCGATAAAACTGTTTCAATCGGCCCTATAGTACTATTAAATTTATTTTTAATTTAAAATATGCATTTCCTGCATCTGTTGAATACAAGATTTTTTTTACTAAATACCTAAATGGCAGGTTAAATTAAGGTCAATAATTACTAATAACATAAACCAAAAGCCAAAATAAATATATTTATTTTACTTAGAAATAATAAAAAATCCTATTTTACCATATAATATTTTACACCATAGAAATTTTATATTGTAAGTTTACGCAGCATCGTTTAGCGCGGGTCGCCGCGCTGCGCCGTCGTCGATGACATCATTGGGCCATTACGTGGACTAGGAAAAGGAAACATTTGGTATATGTGTATGTAAAATTTAACGAAAACAGTATTAATAAACGTTTTTACAATAAAAAGTATGGTTTCTATTAAATGAATAGGCACTAAATATCAACGGCTCGAAATAAATCAATCCAAAATCATAACGTACTTAACCTTTAACAGAAGTTCTGTTTAAGACTGAAATTATTTTTTTATATGATACCTGTACCAGTAGGTAAAAACATTTATTACTCCTATGTAAGTAATTTACCATACATTTAAAAGCTTTACTTACTTGAAGTTTTCGTTAAATTTTATATAATTATTATTTTCCTATTAATAAATATCATGTAAAATATATTAATTAATAGGAACTTCTTATTTTGGCTACATGTAGAAAGTATTATTGTAATAATTTTAACCAAAGGTTTATACGTTAGTGAGTGAGAGGGCGAAACAAAACGCCACGGAACCGGCCGACCTCATTGACTCACCGAGTGCCATTCTTACGACACGAGTTATTTCGGATTTCGCTTCTAAGTAGTTTGGGTGTGTCGTCTAATAAAAAAACAAGTATGTATATTTAATTAGATATATAATAACATTATAAATGTAATGTTAAACGCACATACAATTCAATAGATTTTCCAGTAATTACAATGTAAAGTGATAAAATTGCGTAGCGGCCGGTGTTGTTTGCAAATCGAAAAGCCGGTTCAGTGTTTGACGTGTGATATTTTTAGAACTCGAGTGCTTGATATGAAATGTTTTTCACGTATTTTCTATTTGTTATAGGACTTTTCCATAATGAGCGGACAACAGTATTACCCCTACAAGGTAAATATTACATTTTATAGTTGAGCGTTTCGATCGATTGTTAGGATGATGTCATCTTTTCGGCGCAAGGTTGTTCTTATGAAAGCGTTTTATTAGCAGATCTAATAGGTAAACAGGTTAAATTTACTGGGAAAATTAACTGAATCAGCGGAAATGTTCTAGTTGAATTTTTGCTAAGAGTCTTCACGAAGCTCAGTTACGTTCGTATAGAATGCATAAACCGGTTGGTGACAATGTATGTACAGAATATTTTTATATAGTATATCAAGAAACATATTAAAGAATAATAATAGCAAAGACATAATTATTTTTCAAATTAGTAACATTAGTGGGTAGGTAGTAAGTGCATTATTAAATATTTATTAAAAGCTTTAACCTAATGCAGTCACGCGATCTAATAGTTAGGTTTTTCTAGTATTTTATTACTAATGTAAATTTGTGCATACCTGTATATTTAATATTAATTATACTTATTAAATTTACTTGCTTCAACCTGAACTGCCTGTAAGAAGTTAGCAGCAACTGACCGTTGCTCAGTTATTGTTTCTAATACCGTGCCAATCAAGAAATATCATAAATTTCAAAAACTGTTTGATACGTGAAGTATGTGTAATGTTAAACGATGTCAAACTTCATACACATCGAAGGTAATTTTTACGTAAGGGACCTTGGTACAAATAGTCTCAAACTATTAAAATAATTAATGTTACCGTTGTTGCCCTCCAATCGCTCTGAAGGAAAAATTTAAGGTTGGAAATATATTATTACAGCATGATTTTCCTTGCACTGTTTCTATCTTTGCTTAATTAAATAAAATTTCTTCTTCTAATTGTATTTATAGATTTTTTAAATGTTTCGCCATGTAACTTGGCCAGATTTTCTGAGGTGAGAGATTTGCGAATTCGTACAAAAGGTATCTACTTTTAATAAGGAAACTATTAAACGTTCTGGAATAGGAGCCATAAGTGTTCTGCGCATGTAACGATTCTGGCCAACTTATTTCCGGAACTATAAATTTCAATAAAGTCCATTTGATTTCTATTGATTTAGTTACGTATCTACATGATCTTTTATATTTTCATAATATTAGATCGCAGGGATCAGTTGGTAAAACTATTTTATTATTGCCAGTAGGCGACCAATACCGATTGTGTTAGTACTCTATCTACACAATATTTAATTTAATATTATTACAACTGCACGTTTGTAGTATATAGTTGCATGTAAAAAAGATGTTTATGAGTCAAAAGACGCCTCTTCTCTCGTCACCTTTGATTTATTGTAAGATAAAATTTAGAATGTCTTGTTCTCTAATTTTGCTTATTGCGATTTAATCGTGTTTTAAATCCTAATCCAGACCCCTATTAAAATTTGCATTTCGTTATGCTTTTTGAAAAATTGCTAAGTTCTACGTCAATAATCTTTTTAGTATATTACGTTCTAAACTTTTACATTACCTTTATTTCAATTTTTTGTGTAGTGTTCATTAATACGAAATGATAAAGACGGCGCTACGATTAAAAATAATCTAAACACTTTTAAATTTGACCTTCTAGTGCACCCCAACGGTGTACCCCGCGGAGCCCTTTGACCCCGCTTCTGATGCGGAGACGCTTCGCAAGGCTATGAAAGGTTTCGGCACAGATGAGAAGGCCATCATTGACGTTCTCTGTCGTCGTGGTATCGTCCAGCGCCTGGAGATCGCCGAAACCTTCAAAACCAACTATGGAAAGGTAAGATCTATTTTTACTTATATTTTGTTATTTTGCCGACGTCTATCGAAACTTTTAGAATAAATATTTATTGCATTACAAAAACGGAGTGTGTATTAGGGTTTCTAAGGTAATTCCTATTTGTATCTCCAGTTATAATCTGTGTGAGCACTGTCAAACCTTATATGAAATTTGACAGCTCTTTAAACTAGATTTAAGTATGATGTTCATGTTTGTGATCATTTTTAATTAATAATAACTACTGTGATTACAATTTAAATATAATAAATACGATTAAAACAATTCTGAATTCATGTGTTTTTGATAGTTAATATGATAAACGCGTTTTATTAAAATGACTAACCAGTTAGTTTTACCTTGTTATCGCATAGCTATTTATGACTTCATCTCACAGCTGATTCATTAGTGTTATATTAGGAGTTTAATCAATGCTTCCATTGAAGTATATATTTTTTATATTTACGAAAAATAAATTATAAGCGTAAATTGAGAATAAAATACGTTACTTAGTGCGATAATACATGCACCGTAGCCTTCTAGATTTCATTAATGTCATATCTTATCGTGTATTTGCACCGGGGACACATTTGCATAATAACAGACAAACCTAGATCTTGTGACTCTAGTCTTATGTACTAAATCGTAGTTATTAACCTAGTTAGGTTACACATTATGAGTTAATTAAATGTTCTGTGAAAAGCGACAAAATATTGGAATAGGTAAAGTAAAATTATTAAATTAAAAAAAAATAGATCCTATTGAGTATGTTTAGGTTTGATTTAAAATGAACAGGTTTCAGCAAATACCAATGAATATGTACAATTGCTTAGTTTTATTTCTAGGAAATTAATTGATTACCTTTTAATTCTAGTAATAAAGCCAATGGTGGCGTGATTCACAAATGCAGGTGCATTCCAATGCATGAATAAATGTATTCGATAAAATGGCTCTGACGTTTCAAATGAATTGACCTTCAACGAACCTTCCGACTGGTTCCTAATTTTAATAGTCTGTGGTTCGTCGAACTAAGTACGCGTTAAGGAATATCTAACATAATACTTTAGGCTTTGATTTAAAGCTCGCTAATAATACGACTTTTTGTAAATACTATATTGCAGCAACTTGGTACAACTATTTCAATTGAGTAGTCATACAAAAAAATGTTTTAGTTTTAGGTAATAAATAAAAATATTTGGCATTAAAAGCGCGCCTTATTGACCTTGCAAACTGGTGTTAAATATCAGCAGTCCCTTTGTGAATCTGATTGATATTAAAATCCGTTTTATAAATGTTTATATAGGACCTTATCAGCGAACTCAAGAGCGAGCTCAGTGGCAACTTGGAGAATGTTATCATTGCTCTGATGACACCTCTGCCCCACTTTTACGCGAAGGAGTTACACGACGCCGTCGCGGGGATTGGTACTGATGAGGAAGCTATCATCGAAATCCTCTGCACACTCTCTAACTACGGCATTCGTACTATTTCTGCATTTTATGAACAATGTAAGTTTTTACCAGTATTAAGACATACGACATACGACAGACTGTAATAGTTGTCTAGCCTTGCCCAAGAATCACGAGTCTGTGCTATTCTGTGCTTCACTGAGAGGTGACTTCTTAAGGCAAAGTACAATATATAAGAGCTTAGCACGCGGCTCTTAACATTTAGGGCGTTCGAATTCGGCTATGTACCAATAGATTTATTCTTTATATAAGCGCAAAGGGAAACATCGTAAGGAAACCAAAACGTCTTTAACCCAAAAATCGACGGCATATGTCAGACACATACAATAAATAAAAATTATCAGAAACCCAAGGCTACTAAATATTGTGGCTTCAATGGTATTCTCCAAAGAATATTACATTAATTTTTATTAGTCTATTTATGAATCTATAGTTTGGGCCGTACAGCAACGGCCTACTTGCGATAATTATTTTCGTAGATAATGAGTTCAACAAAATTAAATGCTATATTATATGAAACATTTAAGTTATTTTATGCTAGCGTTATTTTTTTTGCAGCTATCGATTTTAATTTAAGTTGGAAACAAGTGGAATAATTTTAAGCGATAACAAAGTTAGGTATTATTAGTTACCTTTAGGTTATCATGAATGATGTAGACAATAGCATGAATCCCCGATTTGTTAGGCAGTGGTCACAGTATTGAAAAGTAAGGGAGAACTAATTTCAAAGTTCCAGTATTTTTAAATATGAAACGAATTACAAAAATAAAAGAATCAAAAACCAAGCACCATTTTTTTAAATTATTTATATTTATCCTATAAACAATATTTGTATAATTAGTGAGAGTAATGAAAAACATCGCTGTTGTCCATTATTAGCTTGCGGCATGCGATAGTTGCAATCTAAAATAGTTCATGCGAAACTTTTATCAAAATACTTCATTAAAATATTTTCCTTGTATTACCATTATGTGGTTAGTATGTAGAAACCGTGTAGATTTAGAGTTTAGAATGCATTCCGGCGTAATTATAATAAGTAACTTAAACCTTTGCTTGTACCTAGAACTAGCTTATAGACTAGTGTACATAGACGTCAAGGATCTTTGGTATAAACATTATTGTGTCAGAACACCCACCTGAAACAAATACATCATATAGAATATATAATTGAAAGTTTTATTATATATGATTCTATAATAGACTAAGAAAGTGGTGCAAATTGGTCCTATAAGAATTTATCGCCTTGTTGCAATAACAAATGAGGTAATACGTGTCTAAATGGGCATATTAATTGATATCAAATAATGTAAAATATACAATTCATAATTGTGTTTCGAGAAAATAACGTCCCATGAAGCTATAATTCCGCGCATACTCATATAGTGGTCTTATTTCGACGTACAATCCAATTTATAAAGAACAAAAGTCCTTATCTATACAAACTAGTGTTTGATTTAACTCAATATGGCCGTGAATTATTAGGTCACAAACCGAACCTTCATTATTATTCACAGTTAGTAGTGCCTTTGTTAATTGAACCATTGAATATGTTACAGCAAAGCTTATGTTATTAGAACAGAGCCTCTATAAGCAATGTTTTTCATTATTACATTATGTTCACGAACTTATAAAATGGCGTCTAAGTCTTGTGTGTTTAAACAGCAACAATACTGATTTTTCGTACCACGTAATTGCAAGCTACCGCCCATCAGCGCTACTGATTTTGAAATAACTAGATCGAATGGTTTTTGTCGTTCTTTGTTAGGGAATGCTAGCAAATTGTTAACAATAAGTCAATCAGCGATGTACTTGTATTGCAGTTGTCCTGTTTTTGTGGTCGACACAATTGGAAGAAATATGTTTGATTCATATTCTTCTTGCCTGACAATCAATCGTAAACAATCACGTATTATGTCACTAATTAATCACTTTAATATCTCAATCATATGCAATTTTTGACGTATAGAACGGCCTTTAGCAATTAGCGACACCTTAGAACCAAGGTAATATTTGCACCTAGTTATTGTTAAGTCTACTTTCCACAGATAAAAGCACATTTAACAGCACATTTAACGACTTAATTATAATGTTCTCACCGATTAGTCATAGATTATTCTTTATGGCTGACACACGTTAGTATACCCACTTTACAAACACCAACTCACAAAATATACGTCAATTGTCTAAAACTTAGAGAGGATCTTAATAATTCAGTGTGTACAATGTGTGTCAGACCTAGTACCTAGACAATGTTATTTTAATATATTTTAACTCCGCAGTATACGGCAAGAGCTTAGAGTCTGACCTCAAAGGCGACACTTCTGGCCACTTTAAACGCCTGTGCGTGTCTCTGTGCATGGCCAACCGTGACGAGAACCAAGGCGTTGACGAAGGTTCAGCTAAAGCTGACGCGGAAGCCCTGGCGGCTGCCGGTGAAGGCCAGTGGGGAACTGATGAGTCAGTCTTCAACTCAATCCTTATTACACGCTCTTACCAGCAATTGAGACAGGTTTGTTATTTATTTGATCTAATAATTACTTTCTTTGTGAATATTATTTACAAAATATATAATCTGTAATTAAACTATTTTTGCTATAAAATTTTTACGTAAGAGCTACCCACAGCTCAGTTTCGCATCGTAAATGGCAAGATGTATTATGGATTTTTCTCTCAGGGAAAGGCGTCATAAGACAATACAAATTTTTAAATAGTTTTTAAAAACCAAAGAGATCTTTAATAATAATAGTTGTTATATTTTAATTTCATAACTTTGTTTTTCAATTACCTTGTAGATCATAATTTTGATAAAAACGACTAACAATTTATCCAACTTCAATGTTCATAAAGGTCATGAGTCAAATCTATTATCAAGATCTGTCAAAGAGATTATAACAAAGTTTTATAAAGTAAACTAAACGTGACTTGAATGAGATAGAAAAACTTATTGTTTCCGGTGATTCATAATATTCTATTGGCAATTTCCTTATTAAACTGCTAAATACTAATCATTTGTTAAAACGGTAATTTAATTATAGATCTTCGCTGAGTATGAAGCGCTCGCCGGCAAAGACATCGAGGAGACTATCAAAAAGGAATTCTCTGGAAGTGTAGAAAAGGGAATGCTTGCTATTGGTAAGTTTGAAGGAACAATATATATAATTAATATTCGAAAATATATTTCACAACTTGCGAAGCTTGTCTACATATTAACTTAAGAATAGTGTTCCCAGATTTCCGACACTAAAATAATAATTCCGTGCTTGTGTTTTTTTTAAAGATGTGTTTTTGTTTAGTTACTTTATGCAAATGTATTAAATTAACGGGTACATATATGATAAAATAAAAACATTGCACTAAGCAGACAAGTGTTAGGTTAACAGTGAGACTATCAATACATATCGGCTGTTTATATATATATATATCTATTTCTATGTTATCAATCGTACAGTGAAAGAAAAAATATCAATGAATTAAATTAGAAACTTGTCTTATACACAATCAGTTTGTTAATTATTTTGCATGAGTATTGCCTGAATCATACTCGGCTATTAAGTTACGTGAAGGCTATACGCACAATAGGAAGTCACACGACCTTGGAATTTACCGTGATCATATTTTAGTCTGTCTTTAAAAGCTGAATCATAACGAAAAATGTTTTGCCGGAAATTAAATTGTAAAGAATATATCGGGAAACGAGAATAATTTGTACGTGAGGCGGAAGTTTTAGGTTAAGGCTTATTAAAGTCGAGATAATGCGCCAAGTATGTTAAAAATAGTAGTAGATACTTAGCATTATATTAATATTAGTGTGGATAACGACATCGAAGGGACTACTCATATTTGATCGTAAAAACCGATAGTCATAACAGCCGATGACGTTGTTATTAAATACCTAATACTTTTATCCGCCGGGACCTTTGATTTTCGTCAATATAACCGGTAGGTTGATCTAAACGATGTCGTAAACGGTTTTGACTGCATTATAATTAAAAAGGTCTAAAAATCCTCTTTATTTAAAATTGTAGAAATGAATTATTTGATTTGAGTAAGCAACATCATAATAGCTTATTTTTTAAATTACATTCACTATGCAACGTTTCAAATCAACCAATTAACATTACAGTTAAGTGCGTGAAGAGCAAAGTAGGCTTCTTTGCTGAACGTTTATACTACTCCATGAAGGGGATGGGCACAAACGACAAGACCCTTATCAGGATTGTGGTCAGCCGGTCTGAAATCGACCTTGGAGACATCAAACAGGCATTCCTCGAGAAATTCGAAAAGCCCTTGGAAGACTGGATTGCGGTAAGATTCTTAAATGTTGTATATGTTATATTTGTGTATTCTTTAGTCATTAAATAAGCGATATCGTTAAAAGAACAATGGCAAAGTGTGTAAATGATAGTCTAAATCCACGTTGTTGGTGTAAAAAAAGTGACGACCACCGCAAGACTGAGTTAAACAATCATAAAAAAAGTAGTTCTTTAATACGCCTAAGCGCAATCATTAGTCATAGTAGGCGTGTAAAAAATTATGGGTTGATTCGTCACTGTTCAGTCCAATAACATTATAACGCAATATAATCGAATACATATTATGCCACTTAAAAATAATATATTGAATGTTTTTAATGGGACCATGTGTTGCATCGGTTTTAGATAGCAACAGCATGTGTAATAACGGAAAATCGCTTATTAAATGACTATATATTGTACAAAGGAGAATTAGAATAACTTTTGTTAATTTTGATTATCATTTGTGGTACTGAGAATATTAAATATTCCTAAGTATTTGCTTGAGAATTGCATTATATTGCTCTTTAACAATTTTTATTATTGTGTCGTAAAATAACCCCATTTAACAGCATGATAAATATATGAATCTGACCCATATTTTCTATAGCAAAATATATTAGCATGTATTTATCTTAAAACTCATTACCAAAAATTCTTAGACATTCTATCATCTTTGCTTGTTAATTCCATAGATCATCGTTTCACGTCTATTGTATGAGAAAAATATATACAGATCTATATTATATCCACGACTGCAAAAAATAAACGTTATTAACATTGTTTGTTATCGTCAAAGTTGTATATAACAGACTTTTGTGTAAAGATTGTAAATAAATGTCGATAAAACGAAAACGTAGAATGTAGATATACTTCAGTAAAAACAATATTCGCATCTACCAAATTCTTCAGTTAGAGGTGTTAGTTTACCCTTAATATATTTTTATATATGGCAGTTACAATAAATTCAATTATACTAAAGAAAAAGACCGCATGAATAATCGCTTCTTTTGCTTAAGATATATATGTCTGATAAAAAGAGTAAATCAATGGACCCATGTACAACAAATTGTATGTTTAAAAGTTTGGTTTGTATCAAAATGCGAATAAACTCCTAAGTATTCCCGTAAATTTTGCTTACAGGGTGACACTTCCGGAGATTACAAGAAGGCCTTACTTACACTTGTTGAATAAAGGACTGTCAACGCATACGCAAACCTATAACTATTTTATGTTTGTCAATTGTTAGGTTACACATTAGGCTAAACAAATTCACCATAGACAAATGTCGAGTCGGGTGTAAATTTCTCTAAAGATCTGTATATTTTGCTTCTTCACTATCTATGTTTACTTAAGCACAAGTCACAGTAGTAGTAGTAACTGCTTAGTATCGTGCACGGGCTTGGGATTGAGGCTTGTAGCTTGTTTTTACAAGTAGTTGTGAATTTTTCAGGAGGACATAGGAGGTCCGCTTGGTCATCTCTTATCAACTATGTGTTACTAAGACATCCCTTACATACCGAGCATCATAACCCCGTTGAGCTCGATTTTAAGTGATAGTACCCTTGTTACTTTTGGTACATTGCATTTTAAGATATAAATAATATATTTTGTATTGTAATCTTTAAATTCGATTGCACGTGTTTGACTATAGAAATTATGGGCCAGTTTCTACTTATTTTGCTGTAGTATAGTATTTTTTTTAATATTGCAGGAAGACCTAACTGGTGACTTCAGGAATGTGCTAGTCACACTTTGTGCTTAAATCCTGCAAAATTTTATTTAAAAACAAAATCTAATGTTTTTGCATGTTTTATAAATCGTTAGAATAATGTAATATTTTGCAGGATGATACTAAAGGGGACTACAAACGCGTGTTACTCACCCTTGTCTCATAAGAAAAAAAAGAGATCTAATTTCAGTATGAAACTGCCTTAATGTTGATGTTAAAGATATATTTGCTTGATATTTTTGTGAAAATGAGATATTTATTGGTGCTGTAGTTTTGTTTATGATGTATTTTCATATACCGATTCATTCAAATAAAACTATGTATGTTGTAAAAGTATTTTTATTTAGCTAGACCCTTCGGCATTCCAGCAGCTGAGATTCATCATCGGACGTCGAGGCAGAATACGTACGTAATTCCACCCGTATCACCTCAACGTCCGTCGTTTCACAACTAAGCGTTATTTAGCGTTATTTAGCCAGCTGCCCACTGAAGTAATTCCGAAATAATTCGACTAAGGACCCCTTTAAGAAAAGACATTACCAATTTTTATAAGGCCGGCAACGCACTTCCCTCACACAACCCTCTGGCATTGAGAGTTTCCAAGGGCGGCATCACTTAACATCAGGTGAGCCTCCTGCCCGTTTGCCCCCTGTTCTATAAAAATATATATATAGTGAAGTATTCACCTATATCATTATAATTCTTTGTGTTGTTTGTTCAAATTATTCACTAGTATCTCTAATACCTTCAATCGTGATCTGTAACAAGAATTCTTTACTAAAAATCAGTTTGGAAACCAAATTAATACATTTATAATTTTGGTACTATTATGATTTTACTACTACAGGCAAATGTATCACAAATTTGTCAGCATTGTTGTTTTCTTTGCCTGAAAGAAACTGCTTAATTATTACAAATAACTGTGATTTATTTGTGTGATAGACAAAGCTTCTTAAAAAATATTTACCTGAAATTTTCCAACCGCCTCTGGCGAGTTATTACTCTTGACTAGGGCTGCAAATCGCTCATTTTCTAAAGGTTTTGGCGCTGATAACAAAACCCGCTTATTACATATATGGGCCCATGCATCACCGAATGCGCCAACAAGAGAACCAGTTGACAAACCTATCCGAGTGCTCATTTCATTTGTTATTACTATCTAAAAGAGTAACAATTTTTAACAGTAAAGAAAAATACTAGTTAAATTTTATTATCTGGGTACAGGTATAATATATATATAACCTCTTTTGAAGGTGAGAAAATTAAAAAAAGTACCAAAAGCTGTTCTCTATATTTAAATACACCTGATATAAATCAAAATGGACTGTATCCAAAAGACTTTCGTAATTTGCATGAATGCATACAACCACTTATGAACTTTAAGACAGGTGGTATAGCCTATAGACATCTTATTTTAATTATTAATAATATATATTGCATAACTTATACATTAATACATTTTTTGAACAGTTGAATATTAACTTTATTGTTATCATAACTTAATGTAACACCTCCTGACTGAGTGGCAGTACCTGGGTTTGCTTCCCAGCTAAGCTTTCATTAAAGAAATATCAATATAACAGATGCGATAATGCTCTGATGTACCAGCTTCCCATAACTCATTCAGAATTTCAGACTACCACCATTAAATTATCAAAACAATATTCTATATATATATATATAAGCCCAAGAGGTTGTATCAAGGATGACATTCCAAGGAAATTTACAATTTAACTTACTGCAATTTGGTTTTCTACAGAAATCTTTTGTAACACTGCAGATAGTCGAAATAAGACACCAGTTCGCTGCTTGAGTGCAATACCGTCTTTGAATGGGAATGTTATTGAATCTATAATGATTAACCGCACCTATAATAAACAAATACCATACAAGCTTAAAAGATGAAAATGTCCAAGAATGTTCAACAATTATTGTAAACAGAATAATAAGCAAAAAAAAAACAGCTAATAATACAGTTGAATGTTGTAGCTAAATTGGTTTTTATGTCTTGGTAAATATGATAATGAGATTAATTGCAGCAAATTGTCAGTTCTTTCGCTAGATATTTTACCCTGAATTTTTATGGCATCTGTAGTAAGAAAACTATCAAATGCCAAACTGAGAGAAGTTTTTCTAGATTGGTTTCAGTATCCTTTAAGTAGAAAACTTAAGAGGTCTTCAAGGGACTCTACATTAATTGTGACTAGTTTTCACATAAGTCTGATCACCTACTTGCCCCAAATATCTTTAAATTAATCTTATTTCTCAGTTTGTTTAACGCACATGCACAAAGAACTAAACTTTTATAACTTAATTCATCACACTAGTTTATTTGTAGCAGTACCAAATGTTAGTATTCCAAAAAACTTACATTTGGTCTCTCAGTGATTAATTGTGGTAAAGTGTATATCAAACTGCAAAATTTTTCCAGACCAAATGCATTCACATAGTGCAATCTCTTCAAATGATCACTTTCACAGTTACTTTTAGCAGTATTTAATATATTTCGACATTTCTCCATACTTGCTGAGAGTATTTCTGAAATTATTTATTAAATACTAATTATTTTTTTGAAGACAGATTAGAATTTTATATCAAATATGTACATAGTTATGAATCTTACCACTGTACAAATGCCTTATAATCACACAGACCCTTTTTGAATATTAAATTATAATACTGTTAACATACCTTACATAGTCTTGTACACTATACTTCAAATACAAGTGCTATCTTTATAGAATATAAGTTGTTTAATAAGAAAAAAGTTAGTTTAATCACCTTTAAATCTATTTATAGTAAAATTTGTGTTGGTGTCAATGTATAGAGCTTCAGCATCCAAACCTCCAAGCTCTGTTGGTATTTGAACTGATGCACACAGCTGTAAACTAATAAGTTCATAAATTATAAAGTTCAGCAAGGCACATAAATAAATAAAAACCTATGCTTAGGGACTTATATTGGTAACTGTCATCTAATTAGAATGATCTAATTGCTTATAAAGCTGTTGCATTAGTAATGCATAAGTAACTTAAGTCACGCAGTTTTAGTAGTAAAACGGGTAATAAAAAAATCCTTAATATACGGTATTTAACTTAAAAAATAAAATCCTTAATAATTTTGAATAAATAAAGCACTAAAATCAATAAATTTAAATGTGTAACTAAATACATAAGTTTTACATTCATTTATATTGAATACTGACCATAATTGAGTTTTTCCTGAGCCTGGAAGTCCTAATAGTTCTGTTATAGATCCCACTTGGATTCCTTTATTTCCAAGTACATTATCAAGACTTTGACTAAACGTAGGTATTGCAGGAAAACTATTTTCTTTCTAAAAAAAGTGAGTGGCTATTACCTACTATTAACTAATTTTACTTTAAGAAATACATGAATAGCTACTTACTTGCCAAAATTCAGTGGCGTTTAATATTTTAAACTGAGAGGTCATTACAATTAGTTGATATACGTGTAATGACAAAATATGATGAAATGATGACGTATGATAACAAAATAGAATTAAATAGTAATACTTAAAACAAATAATATTATTGCTATTTACTATAAAAGTTTAAAAGTGTGACGATTGGCGGGTGATAGTGACAGACATATGGCACAGAAAAATAGAATTCAGAGTTATATGACATTTTCATAATGACAAATGGAACTGACTTTTATAATAGCCAATAGTCAATACTAATACAAATTAAATATTTTGTAAACAATAAAATTTAAAACAACTTTTTATTTTTTTCATAAAGGTTAACCATATCGACTAGTTATAAAAGTGTTACTTAAACAGTTACTTAAACATTGTTGAATTTGTGTTTATGAATTAAAAGTATAAAATGAATCAAATGAGCATGCATAGTGGAATGAACCCTGGTCCACCTATGGGTGCTGCACCGCCCATGCAAATGCCAGTATGCGGTCAGATAATGCAGCAACCTCCTCATCAAATGGCACCAGCTCCCATGCCACAGCAAACCCAACAGGACAAAATGGATAATATTACAAAGGTTAAAACATTGATGAGTTCCTTGAGAGAATGTCTACCTGTAAGTATGCCTTTTTCAATAATGGTAATCTTAATCAATACAAAACCAGTAACTATAAGTAGTAGAGAGACATGAATGTATTTTCTTACCTTGAAGAACTCAAATATTAATATATTGTAATCCACAGAACTATTATAAAGGTTTAATAAAACTTTAACTTACTATTATATTAATATTTCAGGTGACATTAAAATCAGCGGCCCAAATATTACATCACAATCACAATGTGGACTCAAATACTCAGTGAGTATTAAATTACATAATTAATATTTGTTGCAGTTTTTTATGGGAATATAAATTATTTAATTAAACAAACTGTTATAATTTTTTTCATCAACAATTGCAGTTTAAGCATTATTGGCATGCAAAAACATGCTAAGTGTAATTCTTACTAACCTATATTAAAAATATTGACATAACATCTTCCTGATGATAACTGATTATTTTATCACACAGTAGACAAAATTTGGTTTTAAAATTTATGGCAGGGCATAAATATTTGTATTTTAATAAATAAATGAATTCATGTATTGCCTGTCTCTTTATTTTTTGTCTACATTATTTCGATCTGAGCATTACTCATGTCTTAATTTAAAAATATTATTTCAGAAAATCCATCGAGCCTCCAGGTGCAAGGTTTGACAAAAATTTAGAAGAATTTTTTTCACTCTGTGATCAAATGGAGCTTCATTTGGTTAGTATTATTTTAAACTGGTTTATTTTATGTTAATTAAGTAACTGAATATAAAGTATTAGACTTTTGTTTCAAATGTACAAATGAATCTATAATTAAAAGTAATATGATGTGTGTTGGAAACAGATTTGCTTAATTATGAAGGAAAATGTGTAACAAAACAAAATTTCCAAATGCTGAAACATTATGAGTATTGCAATCTCAAAGGGTCTTGAAAATCAAACAAATCATGATCTTAGTTCAGTCATTGAATTTATTAAAAGCAAACACTGTTTGCTATTTTGCATTGTTGTAATTTAGCATGTAGGGTCTCCTGCTTCGGCTCCTCTTTAATGTTCAAATTATGAGTCACCTTTTAATTGTATTTTTTTCTTAACAATAAAATTTATAGTCCAATCACATACGATCACATTCATCTCCGTTAGACTCACTTCGACTTTCGTTTTAAAATCTCACCACCTAGATTTTTTATATATATTAGTATCTAGTACTAATATAATCTAACTTTATTATTAATAAATTAACAGCTACTTAGATTACTACTAATTTAATCTAAGTAGCTGTTCCGAAGTTTCCCTTATTAGAATGAATAACTCATCATCAACGTTAATCTCCTTGCCCAATCACAACCTAAGAGTGATGAAATAAAAATGTATTAGGCCTACCGGGTTAATGGTAAATGGGTGGTGGACTCAGTTTCGGCACTTAGACTCTCAGTAGGTAAGTTGAAAAGTCGTGGCTAACTAAGCCAGCTTAACTCCTTCCAAAAGCACAGAAGCCTCCTGGGCACTTCGTAGGCTTCACGGACCGACCTCACTGTTCCGAAGATTTCTCACGTTGTTTAGCCACAGCTTCGCATTCCAGGACTACGTGGGTGACCCATTCCTCTGCGCTGAAACAGCCTCTGCACATGGGGCTGTCTGTCGCGGCCAGGACCAAAAGATGTTTATTAAGTAGACAATGGCCCGTGATTGTCCTTATCATTGTTTTGAGATTAGTTCTGTTTAGGTTTAGAAGTCGCTTTGTCAATTGCGGGTTAACTGCTGGCAGAGCCATTTTGGACTGTCCGTCCTTCGCGACCATCTTTGCTGTTGGAGCTCTGCAGATCTTTAGCGAATCTAAGTTCGCACTTGCGAGAAGGGCAAGGGAAGGAGCAGATACGGGCCAGCAGGCCTCTTTCCGGAGCCTCTCCTCGGAAGTTTGTCGGCAGCAGCATTGTCGCGAGATCTACTGTGTCCCTTTATTCACTGTAGGGTAACTCTGTTTGTCAGTCTTACTGCCTCCAGCGCATTGTGACACTCTAGTATCATAGGCCTACCGGGGAATCGCTATAAACAAAACGCTCCTTGTTCTTTACCTCGGGTGATGTGCAAAAGTGTAAGTTTCTCACATCTCTAAAAGCGCATAATAACGCTCTTAGAGATTTAGTTCAATTTATCCTATAGCATCAATTATAATAGCCAGGTAATAATTTCTTGAGAGCTTTTGAGAATAACGTTGTTTTTATGATTACATTAATTAAAAGTCATAAAAAAATGTGTAATATGGTTAACAACGCAAAATAGCTATGTAAAAATATATCATTGAAATCAAAGTCACATTTCATAAATCTCTCAGTCCACTACGAGCCCACTGTGCGCCTTGGCGGAATCAGCCTGAAGAAAAATTAACCTAGCCCAACCATGATTAGCATGAACTTGCTTGTCCTTTAGATAAAATATAATGTGATTCGATTAACGTCATCGGCGATTATTAAATTATCCTATTTAGATAAGACATAATTCAATTAAATAGGTTTTCTTGATTATACATTATATAGTTAATACATCTATGTTGTACATGCACTCACATTACAAAAATATATTACAATCATTATTTTAATTATGTAATGTATATTTTTGAAATAAATACACCCAAAACTAGCAGTGGCGCAACAACAGTCAGTTTTATGCTCAGATTTTAGTATCCGTTTTCATAATAATTGTTCTTTATCCATCCCCAACTTAAGTCAAGTCAAAGTAAGTCATAGCACAACGTTGGTTTCGTTACGATGTCTTCCTATTAATCGCTCACTTAGACTCCTCTCCTAAAAAGCTTCTACTGACTTAAAAAGTAGCTGTTGGCTTGTATTCTTTAAAGTAATAGTTTTATTTAAATCTTATATAGAATGTTCTTTCTAGTTTCTAGTTTTAAGTTCGGGGCTCTATATTTCAAACTACTAATGGTTTGTTAGTCAAATTTCATATATACAAACAAGTAAATATAATGATACCTATCTGTTACTATGTAACTTAGAAGTAAACATGTATGTTTAGTTACGTCTAAGCAACCATTAAACTATTGACCTCGTCTATCTCAGTAACTCATGGATATCACTAATGCCTTTGCTTATTCCATTTATTGTAACTAACAACAATCCGGAATTGAGCGATGTTCATATAGACTAAACAAATTATCGAGGGAATTTCTTTGTGGTTTGACCTTTAAGTTTGCCTTTTAAGAATTGGTACGCTCTTTTCATGAAGGACCCTAAGTCGAATTGGTTTCACGTCGTTTCAGTAGCAAGCTGGTTCCAAATAGTGGTGGTGCGCGGTAAAAACTGCCTTAAAAAATGGTCATTTGTGGAAAGACTGACGTCAAGGTGATACGGGTGGAATTTCGTATTCTGCCTTGACAGATCATCGGATGTCAAACTCTCTGCACGTATTAATGTAACAACTTATTTAATGGGGAGTGTTCCCCATGGTAAATGCGACGCCAAGGTATCAAGCCACTGTCGGTCGTCGACTATTCAAATCGTTCTTCGTTGAATACGGTCAAGTAGAAGCTAGTATTAGGAAGCTTATTATTATTTAAAGAGTTGCAAGTGGTGGCCCGGAAAAGTACCGTCGTGCCTTGCTGCGCACACCAAGCTTCTTAGAGGTCTCGTCATTCGATATGTGAACCCCCAGTATACCGGTGATAGCTGAGGTTGTAAGAAGAGTGTCTTCGAAGAGAAGAGTAGCAACATAGGGTGTTTTATAGCAGAAACACGCAAACTTGTGTTGTCTTGGGGTTAAAGTGGACTAGATTTAGTCGCCAAGCTTTTGTCACTTCTTATTTTAAAGAAATGTTTGCAATATAATAGGAAACAAGCGAAAATTATACTGCGCAAGAGAATAAAGAAATTATATTAACTGTGTATTATAAATTTCTTGTAATTTTTATTAATATATGTGTATTGTCTAGTAAGCGATTGATTGTGAAATCAAAAAAATCTACTATCCGAAATCTATTTATCATAAAAGTAAAAATAAGATCATTATGCACGACGCTTTATCGAATTAACCTTTGTTCATAATCATAAAACCAATATGAATCGTAATAAAAGTAGTACATGACATGTGACCGAATAGATGTTTAATGTTATACGCCTGGTAAGTTTATCCAATGGGCAAAGAAAATCCTTTAGATTTCTACATCCAGAGAGATGTATGAAACTTATCCCCAAACACACAAGTGGCGGCTTCTGTTTCATCATTTGTTTTTTCTAATAGACACGTAGGTGATGACTCTTACGTGCCTTAGATTTTCCATCCATCTGATTTAGTCTTTAAGATAAAGAATTAGAGTTTAAAATCCTTGAACGCGTAACCCTTGTAAAATTATACACTCAGATGCTCATCATACGATTGCTTAGAGTCAATTTTGTCAATAACTAATTGATAACACATTCATACGTAAATAGCAACAATAACACAATAGGATCTTATCGAAAGGAAACTTCTTGATGCACTTATCTTTTACAAATATTGACTTATTCAAATGATTAGCAAAAATGTTGCTTCCCTAATTGCCTGTTATGAATCAGACGAGGGAATTGTTTCCGTTGAAGAGGTTTATAAGAGATCTTTACAGCTTTCAAATAACGTTTGAAGTTATGTTACATATTCCGTAGAATTGAAGTATTTTCTGTATTATGCAATTCATTATTGCAACTATTTCTTGGTTTGACATTTATACATATCGCTATTTCCTTAACATATCAATGCAAAATTTTATTTTATCTGGAAAGAGAAGTAGTATTGTACAGAGACGGACGGCACACATTTTCAAAACATTTTTTTCTCTCGATAATATGTGTATATGTTCCACATGAACGGTTCCAACTTTGAGGGGACTATTTTATATATATATATATATATATATATATATATATATATATTAGAAACATTACACACTTACAAATTTATTACAATAATTTACGTTTATATATCACTAGGTTGTTTCTAGTCTTAAAGAGAAGTACAAAAACATAACAGAGAACAATCTTTTATATACAATTTATTCCAATATTCGAAACTAAAACTTTTTCTTCACATGTAACAAGTGTTGCCTGCCATTATTTATATATTCAAACTGCAACAGAAACATATTCTCCTACTTCCATTTAGTTACGTGGTGTTCCATATAAAAAGTTTTACATCCAATATTATTTTATCATGTGTTTTTTTATAACTATATAGGTAATGAAGAACACATACCTTGTCAGTATTAGGTCTCATTAATATATTTTTTATTTCAGAGGACAGCAACATCATGTATTCAACAAGCTCAGTCGGCAGCGCACTATCTTCCGCTTACTGTTATACCATCAAGAATGGATTCCGGGCCCGTACAAGTGAGATTATTTAAATATTATGGCACGTTTCAAGGGGCGCTGTTGATAAATTTATAATTATCGTTGAAACAGGAAAAAAACCTATTTATTTTATTTTTATACTTTTCTTCCTTCTTGCGTTGCCTCTGCAATAACTTCAGATCGCCAGTCAATGTCCGAAATCATGTTCATTGTCTATCTAAACAGTTGTTATACTAGCTTGAATGTTATCCACTTTCGAATGTTCCGTAGCCAACATCATTTTGCGCTAACCAGGTTTGCGTTTACCCGCAAGGATGTGGCCAAGAAATGAGACTCTCCTGCTTGATTGTACGAACCAGTTCTACTTTTTTGCGCATACATTTAAGATTTTTTCATTGTTTAAGCGCCCGTGGACTACAGAAAACTCCAACTAACTAGAAATGCTTGTTTCAGGAAACAACACTAAGCTACCCTCAATATTTGAACACTGTAAGACTTCAAATCGCATATGCGAAAGATATACACGACACTCTTGTTGCTGCTGCACAAAACATATCACCTACAGAATAGTATATACGGTTTTCAATTTCTTACATCAAATGATTCAATATTATAAATTCGAGAAGCCCAATCCGGGTAAAATCTTCTATCTGAACACAATAAAAAAGAATACTTTTTATAAGGAAAACGTGAGATCCGCATAACTGAACGGAAGAACCTGACAGAAACAACATCGTATTGACACATGAAGAATCAAGAGTGGATTTATGTCAAAGCTTAGGTTTTTATGAATGAGTAAACTTACACGTTTGTATGTTTATAATATACAAACGTGTAAGTTTGCGACGTTAATACGAATATTTGTCAAAATAGTAGTAAAGTTTGTACTGTACGCATTCATCTATGAAATAAAAAACAAATTGTTTTATCAATTATTTATTTAGGACAAATTAATAAAATGTCTTACATTATTACATCTTTATTTCTCTGCCACTTATACATCAATGGCACTATTTTAAATTAAATCAAATTCATATAATTTTTACGTCATTTAATAACTGGAGGATCGTTCTTTGAGATCATATATATTTATTGATATTTATATAAAATTCATCAGATCCCATTTAACAAAAACCGTATTTTATTTTATAATCTTTGTTAAATAGGTCTTACCTAACCGGACCTGCCATTAAAGATGTTACAGCATGGTTATAATTTAAAACTTATATTAAAATCACAATTGTAAAATCGTAAAATTCTATCAGTCTTTATATCATATTTAGTTGATGGAGATAACTTGACGCCCGTGAATATCTGAAATAAAAAAATACATTTAAATATAAGCATATAGAGTTCCTTTGGACTATAGGTATGTTCTAATGTTAATTGAATTTTTATCCCAAGAATGAATGAATATTTTAACCATAGTTTAAATTTTTTTAGAAGGGGGACGGACTCTTACCTTCCAGAAAAATCTAAGTAGACTAACTAACACATGACTTATTGACATTAACTGTGCATGAAAATTGTATGCATCAAACCCAGATAACCCAATCTTTATTTCGATATGACAAAGTAATAATAGTTTCGTTTTAAATCAATTGGAAATTACCCATTCTTGATTAAAATACAATGAATATTGTTGCCCTTTGGTCTACGGAGAAATCGTTATCGACCGTACTGATTTATAGCCCAGCCCTTGGGGGTACACAGTAGAAAGAACATAAATCGCTGCTATCTCACAGGCCTCGAATGTTTACGAATAAGACCGGTGATAAAGTTATTATTGTGACATAAATAAAATGTCCACTGCTGTGGAATAATACAGGCATAATACACAATAAAATATATTTTATACAATTATCGAAAGTTTTTTTAAAACAACATAGAGTTATTAAATAAACCTAGACTCCGCTTACATCCTACTATACGCTAGTTATATCCATTATCTAGTTATCATAGACAAATCTATAAACCACAGTCAAGACATAGATGAATTGTAGACGTAGCAGATAAATATTTCAAAATTATAAATACCTAATAAATTTAGGTTGTTAATTTATTACGTACGACCGCAAAAGAACCCAGTTTGTCACGTACCACGATCGTGCCACTAGGAACGTTGTTGATACCCACATAATATTAGATAACAATTTGAAATTAGATACACCTCCGCACAATTCGCATGGAAACAACAGTTAACGAGTGATTAGAAGGGCAACAACCCGTAATATTACATAACAGATAGTATCCTTGGCAACTGAAAATGTCGCCAAAAGCATATGCCTTTGTGATTTGCAACTAGGGTATCGAATTTGCTAATTAACTTAAATATCAAACACGTTTAGCGATAAGGGCTATGTAATTTAAGGAGTGCATTGCCCCTAATAAACATTTGACTATCTATGCAGAGTCGAATAAGTGACCGTTGCTTTTAGAAGATATTTAACTGATACGAGATATCTATAACATCATAAATAGCAAAACGGTCTTGTAATTTTTCGATTACTATACTACTACTATTTTGTGTAGCGTCCCAAATCTAAAGGTGGTTTTCATCGTAAGACAATACTATATCAGGAGGTACACACCGCTTCTACGGATTTAACGTCGAAATGAAACTTCACTTGTTATGTAACAAAATAGTTTAAAAGCTCATTTCGTATTTCTAGTCAAGATCTTCCTGTAGCCTAACCTCGTATATTCTAGAACTCTGTTATGGGGGCCGTTCAAGTATTACGTAAGCAGATTTACTGCGTTAAAAAGTTAATAATTACTGTTGACGTAATAACCAAAAATAAAATCAAAAACCCTCCCACCATGTTACAACTGGGTCTTGAGACAAAATCTATAGGCGTGACCCACTAATGCCAAACGATTTGGTCACGTCTCAACCTATAATATATTAATAATTTTACAGCACTTGATGATCTAACAATCTTTAATCTCTGCCAATTTCCGAAGAATAATTATTATAGCTTACAATCAACAATGTGTCCAGTTCACATAGATACAATTATCAGGGAATAACAAGTTAATAAATCGTTCATATTTTGTTATTAACGCAGTTTACGGTCCTCGGCACTTTATACTATTGTAAACATTACCATAAAAAATTGTATATCATTTAATTAACCGGTATAAAAATATATATCATAGAAAAAATAGAAATCATAGCTCGTCGTCACTTTGACTAAACTAAAACCTTTTCTATATATTTTTCCATTGCTTAACTTCACTGCGGTAAAACAATACGTGATAGAATTTTCTAGAAGAAAGAAGAATTAGACCTTTTTAGAATTTTACTAGAATCAGTGTTGCCGTTTTCACTCCTATTATATAATTTCGTGCCTACATTATGCTTCCATTCATAACTATTTATTTCGCGGATATAGGTTATAGAGATCATTGATGGAATTTAGGAAAACTTATATAATTTATTGTAAAACTCGACGTGTCGAGTGCTTTGCAGCAGTCTTGGGCAGAGATATAAAGCGGTAAATGTAATAAATTTGCGTTCAAGTTCGTTAAGTTTTGTATAAGTGAGTAGTACTCGTGTAGGGCAATCAGTTTTCAACTTTAAAATGTTTACTCGGTTAACAAATACTACAGCTACAATAAAGTAGGAAATGCATTTAAAAACAATCCATAAAGAACTTCAGTTCATTGTATTTTTATCTTTAAGTGTATATAATAACTTGTGATATAACTCGTTGTAATATTTATTTACATTCTGAGCATAGATAAGTGAGATAAAAAAAAACAAGTTGAATGTTGTCGTAAAGGGTTAAAGAACTACATACAACAAATGGAATATTCATAATATTATCACTCGCCTAGATCTAAGCAAGATTTGTAATGTTTAGAAAAGTGGTTTAATCAGAAGTAAATTGCACTGCCTGTTATGATACTTATCTAAATGTCTTACTACGCAGGCTTGCTACGAAAAGCTGAGATCGTAATAAGTTTTCAACGCAGTAAAGTAAGGCATAGAAATTCGAGATCAAAGGGGTTTGTTAAAAGATGAGTTATCCATTGGAAATACACATCTATACTTAAACATAAAATGTCTAAATATAATGTTGATTGATGTTGATGTTGATGTTGTCGCTATCATTCTGACATTCAAATTATACATAAGATTATACTTATTTACAATTTGACCTTTTTGTCTGTTAGTTAATAATAATCCTAGTGTTCCTTGGCTGAATTTATTTTGACATTATGTTTTTTCCTTCGTGTCATAGTGTACTTCAACTTACTCTTTGGTTGATGTTATGTTATCTATGGATTCTTTATCTTGCGTTTTGTTGACATTATTTATATATATTAATTATCTAACAAAAAGATACAGTTGTCAGATTGTTTTGTCTACTTGTTCACTATTTATCTATAGCCTGTGCATCGTGGGAGAATGTTTGTAAACTATCGCCAATGCTATCTACGGACGTCCGGGACGGTATCTATTCCTGCCTATCTATATGTTTCTAGAGCTTTCTAGTGAAGTGCTATAAATGTCGAGTATATAAAGATAAGAAGTAACTTTTTATTAGGTATGATTTCCCGATTATCCCGATCAACGTGTTCTTAACACGTTGCGAAATGTGTGTGTAATGTTAGTATGCCTCAAGTCTATTTGATCTCATCTTATAAAATGTGAAAAAAACCTTTTAATTGTTAATAGATAGAAAATAGTCCTACATGGATTAATTAGTGTAACTTGTGAGGCACCATTTTTGATTGTAACCTGTTTTGTGATTGAGAAATGATACTATAGTTCCTACCTACAATATCTTTCAGCCAAAGACCTGTTGCGCTGCATAGGTGATGTGCAGTAAACCGTCCGGTCCACGGAACTGTTCATAAGCTTGCGCCATGGTCATACTGTGGCTAACCAGCACTTTATCGTTGACTATTAGGTACAGCGCCTGTAAACAAATATTAGATATATATTTTTCGAAATATCGAATTTTTGCGTTTCAGTTACAAATCAGCGTAATAATATGCTCTACAATAAAGTTTGCAAACAATTGCTGTTTCTTTTAGTTTTTTTTTACAGTAGCATAGTAATTACTGTACTAATTGAATGACAATTTTAATTATCTAGTTAATTACTTGCCCCATTTAAAAATAAAGAAGACAGCTTATCAGTATCATAAATTATTTTTAAATCTCCGCCTTAAATATAATAATTTCCCGGAACGTTCTTATCACAGGGACACAGCGACCCTACCAAGGTATAATTATATATAAAATCAATAAAAAATATGGATAAAAATTTCATAATATTCTGATTAAAATCTAATAAAATGTTTTAGAAATGAAATAATAAAAAAAACGAATCCCTGAAACGAACGTAATACCTATATGATACTCTTTAAACTTCAGTTTAATTGAAGTAACTAGTAGATAAAATGGGGTACCTGGGAGTCTCTCAGTTTCATTTTTGTCCTGATGATGTATAGGAACTGAGACATCGTGAGTTCCTGTGGCACTAAGAATTTGTTCCTTCCGAGCACTGGTACTTCTTTCTCTCTCGCGTATCTTTCCACGTACAACTAAAACACAAGATTAGGACTCAATCTAATAATAATAACTAAACCACTCATCGATTTTTTTTCTTCAATTTATTAAAATTTTACCATAAACTAAGTAAAGTGTTGTTTCTAGTTGTAATGAATTGAAAAAAATGAAGACTGCACATTTAAAAAAATGCCTAATAACGTAGCTTCGTAAATTATAATTAATAACTTTGTTAGCAATATAATCAAATACTATGATTAATTATCGTTGACTATATTTACGTCTGTTTTGTTCATTTTTTATCAACCATTATTGTTTTGCCATATAAGAATATAAGGAATAATTTATATTGGGAGTTATCAAGTCCCTTGACACATCATTCTGATAAAACTTACCGGAATCTTGTTTGGAAATCTGTCTCTAATGACTTGAACCTCTTTGTTTGACCCCGTCATATCTGCACAAATAATTTGGTAGACATAATATTAATTCAATTAGATAAACGATGCCTTATCGTCAAGCGTAGAAAGACGGATGCAGCAATATCTACTCACTAGAAATTGGATATATCTGGTTAATGTTATCTTCATTAATGAAATACATATTTCATTAAGATGCAGGTCCTGTTTAGTATCCGAATAAATCATATTACGTTATATTACATTCCTGGGGGCTTAGTCAAGAAGAAAATCACAGTTCGTGTCGACAAATTTTCATACAAATTTAGTTTTCGACTTTCTATATAGACTACTGTTAAGGGACTATGAGTTTAAGTATTTCTATGTGTGTAAAAACACTTGTCCGTACGGGGAAAATAAACCTTGTAATGTAACCGCATGTCTGACTCAAAATTTTCATCTTGGAGGGCACAGATAGCAGGTATATACACGTCCAGAATTGTACCATTACTGAATATATACTCTGTTGAATTAGGTCGGTAACTCGCTTTCAAGACCTCTGACGATACAGGTGTCCATGAGCGGTCCTTATAAAAATCGATCGATTTTGAATGTCCTTCTTAAGTAAATATACAAAACTCACCGTCCTGATATCCAAAAACTTCTTGGGAAGCGTATGTTATGTAGAGAAAACCGTCTTCATCGCTGTATGTCTCATACGCTTGTGCCATTGTTAGACTCATACTCAGCATGGATCGGTTGTTGATTATTAGGTAAAGCGCCTGTTAAGGAGAATTGTGACGTTTAAGTATGGAAAAAGCAGAGTCATGGTGTGTCAAGAGATGTCGGAGATGAAACATCTACGGGATAATTGTAAATTTGCTAAGCAATTATTTGTCTTTATTAATCATATACCGACTTCATGCGTGATTGGAGGTTTTGGTTTGCCCATTGATAGACTCTTTAATAAGGGAAGGAAATTGAGTTAGTATAACGTTGTTCATTTGTTTTCCGCACATAGTGCTTTATTATCATTATGGATTGGTTTTGATGATTTATATTTGATGTTTATTATTGAATAGTAGGTAGATAACACTAGATAATGTTCGTATAACAGCGAAGTTTTATTGTATTTATCATTTATTTTTTACCTTCTTGCGTATTAGGAAAAATAAATGATCACAAAACAAATACACAAACTCCTGGGCCTCAGCCCATAGGTATAGTTTGCAGCTCTGCTGTTTTTGATTTTTTTCTAGTATTTAGATTATTCAAAAATTACTGGCGCTTATAGAATATATATATATATATTGTTGAATTGTTTACATACATAACATGGTTATCTTTTATCTAAGCCTATTAAATATCAATAACTACTGTTTACATTAAAATATTCCAAGTGAAAATTCATATCTCTGACCTTTCGTGATAGTAAAATGACAGTTTCCATTAAATACAATGCTATTAAATTATAATAAGGATCAATGTTTTAAATTTTCATATATTTACAAAACATTCTTAGTAGAGACAGGGTTAATAACAGTGTAATCTTACCTGATTAGGCTTAATTTTGATCCTATTGCGTATTATTACTAGGAATTGTGACATTGTTATATCTTCGGGAACTAAAAATTTGGTTTTGTCCAATGTTGGCAAACTGCGCTCTTTGTGATATCTTTCTACGATTAACTGCAAAAAAACACATGTTACACCGTTTTCGTCGTGTGGTGAAAATAATAAACAATTGTTAATCCCGACAACGCACTTGCGAGCCGGCAATATGAGTGTATTGGCTGGCGGCGGTATTACTTCATCAGATGCCTACACTACACTTTTGCCCCTGGTTTTAGAAAATCAATGAGACTTTATACTATATAATATGTATGATGTAAACTAAATTTTTTCGAGAGTGAAAAAAACAGATAAATAGGAACTTACCGGTACTTTTGTCGGAAATTTACTTTTAATCGCCATTACTTCTTCTTTTCTGCTAACTGCAACAATTAAACAATTTACATCTATAGGTACTTAAATTATAATGAGTAAATATGACTGGTTGAAAACTTAATTTACAATTCTTTATTATCTCTGAATAATGTAGGCTATATTTCCAAAATATTAAAAAAGAATGTACAAGTGAGCGATGCCGGGACAGGTCGCTTGCTTGATTTTAACAAATTTAACTTACAGAGTATAAATAACTAAACCAGCTTCATTATAGAAACTCAGATATAAGATTATATATGATTAAGGTAAGTATATATAAAGGAATATATTTTGAATCAAACCAGAGAGTATCAACTCTCTAAGATCCGGTATAAAAGACTTCAACGCTAGACGTAAGTGCAACTAACTAGCAAATACTAGTATTATCTATATACTAGATAAGGAACTTTGTTATCATAATACTTACAATACATAACCTACGTTGATTTGCAGATTAGGTCAGAGCTCTGCTCGTCAATTTATAGTAAAGTTCAATTTGATGAAAACAAATGATATGATAGGAAACTGGGCCTTTATTATCATTAGAAAAACAATGTTAAGGCCGAACAAGAAGAAAAATTACACACTCTTCATAACCTTCTTGCTTATTTCGGTCTTATCCGGATTGTGAACCCGACTTTGTGAACTACAGTTCAAAAATCATTAGATTAATTCTCACCTTACAAGATTTAACAAATTCCACGGTCAGCTGTTACGTACCCCACAGACAGACTGAAATTGCTTTGTACTTATAAAACTTATTTAAGACATTTATGTAACAAATAGATTGTTAATTGTTTGACAAACACCAAATCAAAAGTGGAATATTTTATGCATCACGTCCCTAGTTTTAATGAGTTCATGCACATGTATTTAAGTAATATATTTTTTAAGTATTCCTATTTAAGTTATAAGTAAATTACATTAATAATATAGGTAAAAAAGCATTGTTTATGATTTATTATATTTAAAAAGGTTTTGTTTAATTGTAATGAAAAGTTATTATAGGTTATCGTGAATATTTATATATAATTTGGACAGTTAGCAATGGCTACAAAATTCTGTATCGAGATTTTTTTAAATCATCATACTTCTTACATAATAAACGTAAGCATTGTATTTTATAGAATTAATACCAACAATAAGTGTAAAACTGATATCAATAACAATATTAAGCGGACACGTAAATTACAATTACAAAATCTATTCTTACCACCTCAAGAGCCTTTCGAAAACTATATTATTTTTCCAATTATTCAATATTACGATCCAATATAAACGATAACACCCGTAAATATGATAAATATTACTTGAAACTGCAACCGGTTGCACGGTTGGTGCTATGAATATTCCCATTTAGTTAGAATGACGCGAATCACGTATACAAATACAATTCGTAATTAGGTAAATATTGAATGATAAATAATATACATGACCCGTTTAATGATATTGTTTCTAATGGTGACTTAAAACTCTGTGATAAAATTATTAGGCTTTACATTAATAATCGTGTTTATATTAAGTCTTAATTAACAACGTTGCGCCAATTCTGTATTCTAACTTCGTTCTTACATTATAAAATATAAATTTTTGATGGAAATGCTTTAAAACTATCAAGCTTCTGAAATTGTTCTAGACTACATACCCCGTTGTTATCAATATCTAGTAATAGGTTACACTGGTTAGTTAGTTGTTAGTGAGGTTGTTTTAATATAATAATATATTATATGTCATAAGAAACGTAATGTTTATTGTTTTAATTAAGCACCAAAAAAACGTCACTAGTTCTACCACAAAATCACTTTACAAGTTGTCGTAACATTTTGTTGAGAAGGATATAAACTCACACTTTAATTTCTCATTTCGTTGACACGCGTTAATTTTCAACAATTTGAGTCCTCTTTTAAGCATTGCAGGAATGTTCAACGATACTGATACTGTCTTTCAAATTGTGTGTGTATTTTAAGAAAAAAAACTTTACTCGGTACAAGTCAATGTGGAATGTGCCCATAGAAAAAGTGCAGGTAGTATGCATGGGACGCGAATACCTTCTACAAACGGGTTTAATAAAAAATTAATAAACGATTTTTGGTTAAAATAACTTGGATCTATATTAGTATATAATAGGTATATATCTAGACTAGCTACTTGTTGTTTTAATATTTTAATTATTGAAAATAAATACTTACTGAAATTTTTTTTGGATTTAAAGCACTGTTTCACATTGTGGTTCACATCATGTTTTATAAGTGTTAAAAAATTTAATTCCATTTTTTCACCGGCTCCGACACTGGACTGTCGATAATTTTATTTGGCGCGGGCGTCTGTTCACAGCGCTGTTTAAGGCCACACTACCATTTATGTAGCTGTCATCTATAGTATACATATAGTAACTACATATATATATTCATTTGTACTATATTATAAGTCGTGTGTATATGCATTAATGCACATAACATCTATTGAAGGCGTAAATGAATTATTGCCTGATAAGGAATGATGTCTTATAAATAATACTTTTGTAACGGACATCCATTTCTTACATTTTCTTAAATTGTTTCGAATTCTTAATGTCGTTGTCAACAATATACGACTATCTCAAAACGATGACTTTAGTTAATAGTATAATAAATTGGCGTTTCTTAAGAATAAAGACATATTTATTATTTATTTATTAACACTTGCATTACAATATAAAAATTTTACATAATTAAATGAAAAGGAGGGGAACTGGCTGCCTTATCGCTTTCGAACGATATCTTCCAGGCAACCACTGTGAGTAAAGAAAAATGTATTAATTTACATAAGGTAGGCAAGAAGTGCAAAAATACATATGACATATAGTTCTAAAGAAGAAACTAAACAGGAACAAAAAATAAACTAAGCTGATACTGGATACATGAAAAACAAAAAGTAAAAATTGCACATGAATAAGAATAATCTAATTCAAGATCAGTCTCACGTCAGTTAGTTAGTACGAAGCTTATGGATACGATGTGGACAGGTAATGTTTGTACAGAAGAAATTAAAAGGAAGATAGAGTCAGAGCGAAGCGAATAGATATAGACTAACTGGAGACACCTTAAAGGAATCGCCAAGAAAGGAGGAGTTATAAGATGGGCTTCAAGGGTATAGTTTTCGGAAGAGCGTAAGCTATAGTTATAGGCTCCCAAACATTTGAAATATTTTTTGAGATAGAAAACTCCTTGTTTTAGGGGTTGAAAAAGATGGAACATAGGAGATGGAGAACATGAGCATAACATATAATTATTTATATAAAAGCAAAATAGGTTAACGGTTTTTTTAGTAAATAAATATTAGTACACGGTTTTTTTAGTAAATAATTAATTCATTGTTTTTTTTTGACGTTACGGGGTATGTAACCATTATTTTATTGATATGTTATGTATTGCTGAGTTATTTTAGCACTAGATATCCTAAGATATTTATTGAAACCAAATGATGTTAAGGGTTACGTATAAAATTAAACAACTGTGATAAATATCAATAAACGAAAAAGGATTAATATCATGTTTACAAGTCAAATTAATAGTGTTCTAAGTTAATGTAATATAATAATAATGTTTATATTGTATAATAATAAGGTTGGGATGGAATCTCTCCCACCGCACGAAACGCGAGTACAATAAGGCGAACCTATTGCGAGACAGTGGTACTGCCGGAGTCGTGCCTGGCCATTTTGGCTGTAGCCCGAAGGCAACAACATGGCACTCACACTAGGAAATGTGGGACAAGTTACTATTAACGTAGCATCCTAAGCTAGTAATTAATCATTTTTAATCCCCAAAAATATATAGTCTGTCTCACAGACACACACCCTCCATGGGTGATCTATGGATGATCATGGCTGATCCAGTAAAGAGTAGATTTAGATAAAATACGTACATATCGATATATGTTACTTTCTGGCTAAGGGTGAGATTCAGAGACAGACAGACTCTAGACTATTGTAGGATAGTTTGTACGATTGTCAGTTGTCAAATTAGCAAATATCAAAACTGACAGCCAAATTGTCAATTTTACTAGGTACAACTTCCATAGATTTAACTTGTAATAATTTAAATTAGTTGTTAAGTGATTGTTCACTTGTGAGTCGGGTTGTTTGTGCCTGAGCGATTTACGTAAACGATCCTGAAATATAAATATTATAATTTTCAATGGCTATTTCGAATGCTTCTCACGTAGCTACACTAGTGTTTAAACTATGGTTTTAAGCCAAAAATCTAGACGCCTTCGTCTTAAACGTTGACCACTGTTATGATTTCCAGAATCAATACGTAACTCTTTCTTGTAAAACTCATGAATTAGACTCGATAGATACAAATTAATATGATGACCTTGTGACCTCTCACAATAATTAATCATGCTTTTTACCCCTATTTACATTGCAATGACGTTCATCAAGACCTGGCGAATTCGATCTTTTAGAGCCCGTCTTTTGGAATTCTTAAGTGGGAATACCAGTGTCGCATTTTGTAAAGTACCGGAAAATGCTGCTGGTAAGATGATTTCATACTATATTTATATTAAATACCTCCTTTTATATAACTTAAAACATACCTACATTATCTTTCCATTTTAGAAACACCTACATTAAGCTCAAAATTGTGTACTAATCCTAAGAATGCACATCTATGTGATCTATTGGATTATACAAATGCATCTAGGATATGTAGTATGAAACCAACTCAATGTATTGATATTGGAGATTGGGTTACATGTGCTGGTGGCTTACCTTTGGGCATGTATGATTCATCACCAATCACAGATGTTGATATTGAAGTACTATTTGAGTGTGAAATGGATCCACATGAAGAGAGTTCATTTTATGATATTATGTCTGTAAGTATTTATTCAGTAATGTCCAGTCTTTGTCTATTTCAACAGCCTCAAATTTTCTTTGATCAAAACTGGATATTCTTATGAGGTAGCATAGACTAGTAATAGTTTTGTTTTGCAGTACTAGTATGAAGTTAATGTAATTCATATTAGAGTTCTAAGACCCTTTATCCTTATTATTTTAGTTGGAATCAATGGGCCAACCAATTGCCTGGAAAGCTGGGTCGCATTTGGCAATTGTTTTGAAGACTAACATGGAACATCTTAGTATTATTGGTTTTCAATTTGTTGGTGGGGAATTCATTATTGATCATAAGCTTCCAGTTGTGAGAATACAAAGTAAGTTAGATTGTTTCTCAAAAACAT
Organism: Pieris brassicae; assembly: GCF_905147105.1. Taxonomy (NCBI): domain Eukaryota; kingdom Metazoa; phylum Arthropoda; class Insecta; order Lepidoptera; family Pieridae; genus Pieris; species Pieris brassicae. Next base: position 17,162,436 of record NC_059669.1, on the reverse strand, counting down.
TTATATGCTTTGGTTAATATGAATGAATTGCAAAATTTATTATCTTTGTTTAGCTGTACAACTTTCGGGTGAACCAAATAAAGCAACTGATTTATCAATGAGAGGGCTCCGTAGTGACATTCAACATGGCTTAAGATTGGCCAATGAGGAATTTCAATGGCCTATACATGCATCATTGCTCAGGAAACTATCAAAAGTGGTAGATATTAAATCAGATAGAAGTATAACTGTAATGAATGGAGGTAGTGAACAAGTTGAAACATCTGTTGATAGAAGGAATGTTACATTAACAGATGTAAGCACAATAACAACAAAATCTCTATCAGCTGATGACGATGACTCTCCAGAAAAGGTATCAGACCAGAAAGAAGAAAAATCACCACAGAAAATACCTGCTAAAACAGATCTAAATCAACTAGATGGTGGTTTAGTTGTTGAAAATGTCACTGTCGAAATACAACATAATATAATACCAAAGAAAGCAAGTTTAAAGCTTGATTTAAAAAAAGGAACTAGTCAAATGTCGACATCTCTCCTTAATATATCTAGTCAAATTAAATCAATAACAACACATAAGAGAATTGTTAGTACAACAGGGCCTAAGAAAGCTCCTCAAGCAGATTCATGCTCCCAACAAAAGGATGAGATTCCTAAGAGTCCTTGTATGTCTACACCAAAATCTGTAAAGAGTTCCCGTCCACTAGTTAATACAAAGTCTCCAAATGTTTTAATATACTCTGACAGTGTTGTAGCTAGAGATAATTTGGAAGCATCCTTGAAGAAAGTTCTGGATTGTGATAGGTATGTTAGATGGTATTTTAGTTATTTTGCATCCCACTAGATAATATAAGCCACCCTTGGAACCATAACACGAAGAAGACATGTTTGATTATTGACAACACACTAATAATTTCAGATATGTACACAAATATTAGTGTACTGGTACTTTTTTTAACTAATTTTAGACAAGTCAACTTAAGAACTATGGTGTTTTACTAGGTATACAGTATATAGCGTGTCCCGCGAAGCCTTATGTGGTGGAGCTTGGCGTGGGCGGGCGGCACTAGTCGCTGTTGCGGGTTGTGCTGGACGAGCGGCACCCTTACTGCTTGCTCATTTGTTAGATGGGGGAAAATTGTTAGCAATATGCTCCGACCTACTGCATACGGTTTTGCCGCATTATAAGACTGCTGAGGTAAGTATTACTATATATTTGATGCATGATTTGACATCAAAATCATCCTATTAAAAAAATACTGTTGATACGATATTCATTTTAATAAATTAATTTACTCATTTGTGATTGATTCTATAACTCATTCTTATACATAGAGCCTTTGGAGCTCATAAAATGTTACATCATACATAACTCATTACACTCATTACATCATACTCTCTGGATATTTTATAAGCAATTTTTCCTGATACGTAAAATATTATATCGGTAAAGGTCCAATTCAACAGCGTTTCCCTCTGCACATTATCTTTACTTTTTGCTTTAACTTAATGCTGGACTCTAAATTCTAGATTATGTACACGACTATGTCTGCTGAATATGATTTATATATTGTGAAAAAATTAACTAGTGAAAAAGTAACAAAAACGTTTTATAATTTTAGTTATTATACTACGGTATTTACGTTTAATGCGGTATTTCTGTTGGCTTCCAACTTTTTACATTTCCTAAGACTAATTCAAGTAAAAAGACCAGCTACGTTCTCAAGTGCAATGTATCGATTATGCAAATCCGTCACGACAATGATTGTTGACCTTGAAACGCACCCTTCCTAAGGAGATAAACTCCACCCGATGTAATACGTTTTATCTACTTTTAAATCAATATTATAGCTTCAAGAAAACACTTTTTTACCAGATTGAACCTATGTATTATTATAAACTTTAATTATTTTACAGTGGTTGGTTTATGGTTCATGGTTATAGTACGTATACGTATAACACGCGAAACGTTGCTGAGAAATTTAAAATTATGTAAAATAATTATAAGTTTATAATAATACATAGCTTCAATCCGGTTAAAAAGAGTTTTCTTTAAATGTGTAAAAGCTATGTTAACAAAAGACAATACAATATAATAGTTTTCTATAATTTTATGCAAAGATTTCTCTATACATCTATCGGATATATAAGCCATTGTCGAGCGTAGTTATACCTATAAACAAATTAACAGTCGTAATACATAAGAAGTGGCAGCCGGCAGGTAGGTATATAACGTACTGGCTTTGAACGTTGATTGAATTTAAAATGGCTTTTATCGGGATGTTGAAGATTAGTCTACTTTTGCGTGATATGGACAATAATATTCACAATGCCCATTAAAATTTTCAAAAATTTATATGGAGTAACTTTGAGAAGGTATAAGATTTATCTGGTCGAAAAAGCATAATACAAGAAAATAAAAGGTTTATACGATTTTAGGTTCGCGACGTATTAATATAGATATATCGTATCATTTCCAGGTACGAGAGAATGAAGTGGTACAGTTTTCGTATGACAAGTGGAAAGCCGTGAAAATGAAACATCACATTTTCTGCTATCAAGCATCGCCAGCAAAGAAACAATTCTCTACTGAGAGCGATAGACAGTGAGTTATGACAATAAAATTACAATGACAATAAAGTTGTGTAGTATCGAATTTAGGGAATTATAATGAAAAATACATTAACCCTTGCAAGTTTTTAAATGAATACTAAAAAATATTTGTAGTATATCTAATTTTGTACTGTCATCCGAATTTGTCATGGAAATGCGGAGTCATCAGTCAAGTGCTACTTTGAGAGTATGTGTTTCAATTTTTCCGTTACTGTATATCTATGCCTATTTTGAAATCCAAATGGTTGTTTACAGTAAACTACCAGTCAACTTATATAATCAATACTATTATGACGTCATTGATTATTCTCAGGTATAAAACTTTATTAGCTTAAGCTATATATAGGTCTTACGCCCACTATGAACTAACCCTGTATACTAGGGGATACCTGGTCTGTGTACATGCACATATTTACGAAGCACCTACCGCTGATATTAAATCTAAATATTACGGATTTTCAGTCTAGGGCTTTGCAGTCCCAATGAGATTATTTTAGAAATAGATTTAGAAAATGCATGAAGGTTATTCTTAAAATACAAGCAATAAAAACAAAGTGTAACTAAGGCTACTATTCTTACAGAGCCAGTCAGGATGCCAATATGTGTTGGTACGAATTTAATATCTTGACGTTATTATGCTTTTAGAAAATAGAATATTATTTGCTATTGTAAACTGACATAAGTATATAATTTTGGTAATATACGCACTGTCGAATATTTGACATTGAAGAACCATTATTATTTATGTTTTTGGCTGATAATTTAGTGAGGGTATCAAGGAAATTATATTCTTTATTATGAAATTTATGTTGCCTCTTTACATTTATCATTATCTTATAAATTCTGCATGCACACGAAGCATTTGTTAAAATACGTAAATACAATTTGTCACTATATTGTAGTCATAAACGCAATCGCAACTAGATTTTGTGTATTATGACAGTGGCTTCCATTAGGATATGGTTGGTTATGATTAGGTGTACTAAGCCGGAGAAGGTAGAATGATTAATAGCTTAAATAGAGAATTATCGAGTTGCCAGTATCTTATATTATGTAAAATTTCACTTGGTTTAAAAAAAAGTTCCTTTAGTAACATTGGTAAACTGTCCTAGTACACCTTATTTTTTTTATCGACAAAATACTTTCTGTTTTTATCATTGCAACCATAAAACAATTTATAGATATTCGATTTTAACATATACTATGCATGGATTAGTTAATTTTTTACAGATGTAAATTAAATTAAAGGATTTACATAACGATAACATGTTTTAGGCCGTCCAAATACACGGGTCATCCTGGCCATGAGTTGGACATAAAAGTTCTGGCTTCAGAGGAAACTTGGCGCACACCATCCCTGTTGGAGGCCACAGATCTTACTAATCATGGTGTTGCTATTTTCTCGCAGGTATATATTAGTTAGAAACTAACAAACTAGACTAGAGAATATGGCGTTTTCTCTTTACTGCAATTTACACTAGATATTTATTTATATAGGTGTGAATGCCTTTTAACCCGAGGGCTAGGCAGAGATCTGGCTGATACATCCTGGATTTTGGCCAGATATGTACAACAAAGCTACCCGATTCGACCTTAGTATCCGAATACTTAAATGTCCACTTCCAATACAAGTTAATATTGAAGTATTAGTAGGTTCATGTCATATGCAGTCGATATTTTGTAAGGAGTTTTATACCTTATCCAACAGTTTTATACCAGTACAAAAATATTGTTTTTAGATTCACCTCGAGTCTGATCCTACTGACTACCTCGGCGAGGAAGGTATAAAAAGTAATGAAGCCAGATTGGAAATCCTTCATAAAATTCTGGGAGATATACTGAGCCTCCACGTGAAAGACCCCAAGGAACTTGTCGAAATTGAATACACTAAAGGATTCTTCCTTGGAGATCATGTGGTGAGGGAAATAGATATTGAATTGTGTTATGTGCATCCCCATTTTGGTCATGGTAGTAATCGCATTTTAGATGATTATATATTAATGTTACCATAGTTATAAATTTTGTGAAATATTTAATAAAAAGAGAATAGATATGGTTTCTTATTAACTTACTAATTTAAAGTTCAATTACCTCCGTACTGTTATTAATAATATAATCGTCTGATATTTATGAAAACGAATTACTTAGTTGTGATGTGCAAAAAGTAGTTTGGTTTTATATTTATTTTGCTTTTAGGCACACCGTCATATGTCATTTAGTTGTAAAATTACACTACACTCTTCGCGATTGCAAAATTGAAAACCAGTCAAGATATATATCATATGTAGAATTAAAAGTTCATCTGAGTTAAAAACTATTATAATTCTCACTTGATGACTTCGCCATTTTTAATAGCAACCTTACGTCACTATAAATTTCTAGTTACCAAAAACTATCTTTCACAGTAATAAACAGTCTTTTACCTACTCGTACGCAAATCAAACTATTTTGCAACCAACAGATACCCAACGCTGCCGATACATAACGTTTGATTTTAGTTTCCTTGTTCATAATATAAATTAAAATGGTATGAATAAGTTAAAAAGACATATTGTTTGGTAGGACGCGTGGTCGACGTGTCGAAGAGGCCCGGGCCACGTGACCGTGTGATGCCCGGTGAGGCCTACCTCGCTTGTGCTTTGTGTTTATTGTGTGCTTAAACTAGAGATTTCATGGTTTTGATGTTGGTGCCCCAAATTGGTAGGTATCCGGCTCGAAGGACCAAATTATGCTCAGTTTCGAACATCTACCACATCTATTAGTATTTTATTATGTGTCTTAAAGTTAGGCATGCGTCGATATTCGAATAACTTTGCCAATATGCTAAAATAAATAACATTATACGTGGTTCCTTGGTTGCGAATATATTTAATCTGAATAGTATACGTATAATGATAAAATCCTGAAATTCTCGCTTTCTCGTATATTTTCTTAATAATATAATCACGCTTGCTCTTTTTAGAACTGCTTGCACCGCTCTCCACAACGGCTTAATTATTTAAAATGAAGCTTGCTGATAATATAACTACATAGATATGAAGCTAGCGAAATATACAAGATTTCTGTCCAAAACTCATTTTGCTATTTTTTCGTTATAACACGGATTTAAAATTTATTATTGTCGCATGTATTCTTCAAAATTACTTTTTCTAATTGGCTGCTAATTTTTCATATTTTTCGATATGATATTTATTTTGTTCTAATTATATTCTTTTGGTGCAGCACAAAATGTCCCTAGTTGAAGGTTGGTGTCCATTGAAGGACGGCAAACGGGTGCAGAGTGTCGGTAACCTGAGTGTGCAGTGGTGTATGCGGGACGAGAAGCCAATGGACCAACCTTCGGATGTTTTTCTACCTATTTCTTTATATGAATGCCCTGAAAATTTCTCAACTGTTGAATATTTTGATGTAAGTGTAACGAATTGTTTGTCAGTAACATAATCATTAACAACATCAGGCTGTGAGGTTTTAGAGATATACTATGATATTGTCTTTTGTTAACATAGCTTTTACACATTTAAAGAAAACACTTTTTTACCGGATTGAAGTTGTAAAGCACGGGAAACGTCGAAAAAAAAAGAAATTAAAATTATGTAAAATAATCATAAGTTTATATACATAGCTTCAATCCGGTAAAAAAGTGTTTTCTTTAGATATACTATGAAATAAACACATTTTTCGCCAGATTCATTGCCCATATGCTCTCTATCCAAGTAAATCGTTGTAGTTAGAATATTTGTTTGGTATATTATTTTAGAGCAGTGTTGGCCTAGTGGCTTCAGCGTGCGACTCTCATCCCTGAGGTCGTAGGTTCGATCCCCGGGTGTGCACCAATGGATTTTCTTTCTATGTGCGCATTAAACATTAGCTCGAACGGTGATGGAAAACATCGTGAAGAAACCGAATTGCCTTAGACCCAAAAAGTCGACGGCGTGCGTCAGGCACAGAAGGCTGATTGCCTACTTGCCTATTCGATTAACAAATGATCATGAAACAGATAAAGAAATCTGAGGCACAGACCTAAAAAGGTTGTAGCGCCATTGACTGATTGATTGATATTATTTCAGAATCTAACATCTAAAAACATTGGCCGCGTGTTAATATACGCGGATGTGTTAACGTCCACTCAACATATCATCGAAGGCTCATTAAGTCACGGCGTGGGTGCAGTTGCGAAGAGTCAAAGCTCAGGTCGAGGCCGGGGAGATAATAAGTGGATATCACCTAATGGACAGGCTGTCATGTCGCTACAGGTACTTTCACTTTGCAAAAGATCGACTGCACTTGAATAAAAACAAACGTCAGCCACTTGCTTTAAAGTAAAGAGTTCTATTACAGTTGGATCTTAATGCGGGATCGTTATTATTGTCGCTGCAGTATGCAGTTGTTCTTTTAATCAGATAATTATTTGTACGAATCTTATGTAAATAACATTTTAGGATCACGTATGTCGCTACCTTTATAACTTACAATGCCAAATTACGGGGAGACGAGTTTGCCACCATACACACTTTTCGTAAACGTGAGATGAGAATTTACAATTCTAGAGTGGTTGTAGAGGATTAGTATTGATAGTGGTGGCAAAGTATGTGTAAACAAATACACTTGTATATCTTATCGCTTTTCGTTCATTAATTAATGTGCTTGGCAAGTTTCAAGCTCGAAGAACTATATCGTCCTTAAAATACTATTACTTGCAACAACTATTCTATGAGAAAACTGTGTGACTAATTATAACTGGCCAGTATATACAATATGAATTGGTTTGATAATGGTATTTAAACGCGTATACTTTTACAATTTCATAAACCGTGTAGTAAATTTCAAATAAATAATAACAAATTGTTTTAAAGACACCAAGTTCACCTTGTGTTTTTAAATGTTTTAAATATATAACTATGAATTTCTAGGTATGGCAAAAAATGAACCCTACAATTCCCTTAATACAACACGCGACTGCGCTCGCTCTGGTGCGAGCTGTACGTTCAGATCCACCCTACCAAAACCTTGATATAAGGTCAGTATTTGTTATTGAAACACCTTTTAAACTCATATACATGACCACCGGAAGACGTGGTCAAACGTCTCTGCTTAGCACCTTATTTATAAATGTAAACATCGTGAGGAAACCGGCACGTCTCAAAATTTACGACATGTACGTTACGAGATGCTCAACTATTTGTAATTAAACTTTTATTACCCATAGATCATTCCAGCACAGGACATTACTATATTATGGCTCGTTTTACTTACACTTGCATACCATCAACAATTTTATTTCCTTTTGAGAACTATATGTTCCAAATGTTAACAAAACAACAAATATTATTTGGTTGCCAGAGAACTGTATAGTAGTTTTTTACTAATCAATTTAAAATGCTAAATTTGTGATTGGCGTTCTGTGCCTGCTACGTTAAAATTATATTGCGGGATCCAAAGATATTTTGTACACGATTTATTTACTATGAACCAGAGAACAGGGAAAATATATTTCATGCAATATTTCACAGAATAAAATGGCCAAATGACATTTATTATGGACGGAACGTAAAGATCGGCGGTGTCATTACTACTGCGAATTGTATAGGGGATGACGTCATTATTAATATAGGTATGTCTTGAGAGTATATTTATGACCTAAGTCGATTTCATTTGCAGATAAAATACAACTTCGATATTTTGTATATTATAATATAGTTTTGTCAAACTTGAAAATATGAATAATAAAGTGTTATTGAAAGTATAAAACCTGGCTTCAAAAATCATTACCCATTATTTAAAATTTTAATTTTTGTACGATAGTCATGTTGTTACAAAAAGGTCACAAAACAATCGATTTGACTCGTGTTTGCAAACGATCGAATGATAATTAACATACTAAAACGTTTGTTTACGTCGCCATCTTGCATCTTAAATTTTGGCGGGTTATTAAATCTGTATTTAAATTGATTTTTTAAAGCCAATACTTAACAGAATTAAAAAAAAGTAAGGCTACAATTTGAAAGGCCCTTCCCTTATTAAACCTGTGCACTTAATTATGAAAATATTTCAGGAACTGGCGTAAACATATTTAACAGTGTCCCAACGACATGTGTAAACGATATGATAAGCGAGTACAACACTAGAGAGGGCGCGTCACTAGCGCCGATATCAATAGAGAAGTTCCTGGCCCGGTATTGTTCGCAACTAGAAATAATTCTCGATAATCTTATCTCCGAGAGGGGTGTCGATAATTTTCTTGAAAAATATTACGAGTATTGGCTTCATGAGTAAGTAGTTTATTTATTCGTTTACCGTAAAATACATTTTTTTTAAATAAACATAATAAAAAGGTTATTCTGTAAATGGTATAACCGGTAATATGGTATGACCAAAACTGTAACAGGCTTGCTCCTCCAATTGCAAAGCGGTTAGCGCGTTGAAGCGCCTCTTCAAAGATGAACTTGTGCTAAAGTTGCTGGAATAGCTTTGGTCGCGTATAATTTTTATATAAGCTTCTCTTATGTATTAGCGGACCCGACAAACGTTATCCTGTCTTAACTATGACTATTAATTTGGAATTGGTATAATAACTAAGAATTATTTCAGAAGCAAAGTCTTTATTATTCTAATGCTTTATGATAAACAACATTCTTCTGCCGCGTAGATAAATAGTTTTGTTGGTATAACATGAGAACAGGGGACATATAACTGCCCATGTGAAAAACATGAATTTGTCATGATTAATGCTACAAACAATTAGCGACTAATTATTTTATCAATATAATAACTCCGATCGAAGCATTTGTTTTAAACGATATTCGTTTTTCTTACATCCGACGATATTTGCAGCACCCATTCTGTCAATGTTATGTCAAACGCCATAAGGTTACATGAAAAAAGTTTGAATTGTAAAGGCGCACTGAAAAAATCGCTATCGTAACAAAAGTATTCTTAAATTTTCTAATTTTCCGCGCAATTTTCTTTTTTTTCTCTTTCATAAGAACGTTCTCCTGACAATAACAAACACAACAAAAAAATAATTCGCGAAATTGGTCCAGCCGTTCACGCGTGATGCCGTAACCAAGGGAAATAGGGATTCATTTTTATATATAGATATATATCTCTTATTTTACTTACTTCCTTTACCTTCTAACATATCCTTAGAGGCTTCGTTATTGTTATTTTGCTATCATGGGGCCAGCCGAGCGCATTTCCAAGGGCATAGTGACGTATACGTCACTCAGTTGAATATTTTTGTTTTTGTATTAGGCCTGTGGTAATAAAATTATGTCGTGAATTGCTTTGCATTTGTATAATAAACGATTATTATTATTTATACTTTAGCTTTTTCATTTCAGCGGCGAAGAAATCCGTATACAATCCAGGGAAGGCAGTCCTGTACCGGGTACGATATCCGGTTTGGACGAGTTCGGTTGGCTGATAGTACGTACAGTGGAGGGCGATGTGAGAGTGCAACCGGATGGCAACACATTCGATATCATGAGCGGCCTTATTGCTCCTAAACTTTAATGGGGACAAGATAAGTGTAATTAAGAGTCGAGACTTAAGTAAGGTGAATATTTAAAAAATGTGTTGGACATATGGGACTCATCTAGCGGTAAGTCTCGACTCTGAATCCGTAAAGGATAAGTCATGTAGATTAAGTGAACTTAAAAGTGGCATATACATGATCAATTAAGAAGGGAAATCACTTGTGACTCCTATCTCCTAATTAAACATTTATAGTATTGCAACAATTTTCAAAAATATTATAAGTAGTTTTCAATCGGAAACTAGGAGCAGTTTACTGAGTAAGCTATATATGTTACCGTAATGCTTACATGCAAATGAACATCAAATTAATTATTTGAAGTTCTATCGATGCTAGAATAGGAGAACCAATAAAGAAATAGTATTCTAGTGAAAATATTAAGATCTTATTCGAGCCTCTACATACTAAGTATGTTTTATCTCATTTATTTATTTAATTGGTAGAATGACAAGCGTTTAAATGTTGCAAATAGTTTTTTTTTATAATGGCAATAATAAATTGTTCATAGTGTTCGAAATTTAAAAAGTTTACAGTCGGTCCCTCGAAAACAAAAGCAAGATAGCCTAGAATTTATTTATTGGTTTTATTATACTTATTAATCATATTATTTATCAACGTGGGATAACGTTCGAAATTTGAAATATTGAACGCATATTATCTGTCAAAAGCAGATTGATTTTCGACGCCTGTGTAATATTATAATTAATATTCTAAAGTTGAATTTCGATGTGATTACGATACTCGTTTTGTAATTTTAGTAGTTTTTGTTTGTTAAGACGGGTAAGGTTTGTGATATTATTTGTAGATCTATATCAGTGGTGACAATTTTTCAGGGTATATATTTTAGGCATTGGTTTCATAAAATATAATTTATTTGGTGACGAATCTCATTAATCAAAGTATTTAAACTATAAAAAATAGCCAGACTGTGACATCTGGCGGAAAACGTTTCGTTCACACTAGCTAAAATATTGCGTAGTTAGGAAGAAAAATTCCAAAGATAGCGGTTGAAACTAGGTTGTATTTTATAGAAATAGTAATGACATTGGTGATTGTTAAACGATGTAAACAAATTGTGTAGTTATTAGGAGTCTGGCCATATAAAATTATAATGTGCAACAAAAACATATGAACGATCTTAGGTCTGATGCTAATACTTATTTATCAAATTCTTATTACCATGCTACAAGAAAAGTGCCATGAGCGGCCATGACCGATACAGAAATCAAGCTTAAAGCTTCTACTATTAGAAATTACAATTTCTAAGTTATATTGAACCCTTGCTCTAACTAGACTAGCTAGACTAGACTACTATAGACTCCGATAAACAGTTTATGTCTTTTTGTTACATTAAATATAATAATAGGTCACTTAGGTATTGATTTCTCAAAGATTAGGGTTTTAAAAATGTAGGAACTTTCATATCACTTAGTCGGCCACACCACTGCCAGTGATGTTTGCATTAGATTTAAAAAAATAAAATTCTCTAAATGCTTGCTAATTGCTTGATAATTTTTATTCATCTAAACTTGTTAAGATTTTTCTAGTTTTTTTAAATTAAAAGGTAAGAACTAAAACTATTCTAGAGAGTGACTTTCAAAAACATGTTCGAAGTGTCTGTCAAAAAAATCGATGAGCATTTGACAGGTGCTCCGTATTAAACACGTGTCTTTAGATCTTAAACATATGTATTATGTTATTTATAGATATATATATACACTTTCCCGCAGATATCTTGGCCAGAGACATTAGGCCAAATGATATGCTGATTTATATAAACTGGCATTTTTAACAGAACTCAGTTTTATACAATGTATAATGGTAGAACATTATTGTGTTACAATTTAGAATTCATCACAAACATTTATTCATCAGGTCAACAGCATTAAGTTTCGCATTTTATACGCATTTACTTAGTAATGAATTCGCGCTTCTACTTAAGTTTTTTTTATTATATTGCTATCTTATCATATTCAGTTCATTTATAGTACGTTCGATATAAAGCTAATATCAACATGGAAATTGAATTTAGACTGATTTTATCAAAAACATTCCAAATTTTAAAAAGCTATAGAAAATATAGATAATGCTTTGTTAGTCTGTGATACATTTGAAAGAGAAAGCGATCAAGGCTAGATGACGGTTTTGAAATGTGTTCTCTTTCTAATCGTATCTAACAATTCATAGTCTGTCAACAATATCCCAGAACTGTTAGGTATGACTTTAAAGTGATGTGGTTTTTATATATTATCACGTTTTAAGAAAAGAAAAGAAAACAGAGTGACAAGAGTTGTTGTTCCCATTAGAATAGTTCTAAGTCTTAATATTGTTAAAAAGTACTTCTAATATTCTAAATAACCTTGTTATCATATGTGTGTGTAATGTGTGCATGTGTGTATTCGTCCATTTTGTATAGCCTTGTCTGAAGTTGAATAAAAATATTTGCAGATTGATGATATTATACGAAGTAACATTTAGATGTCAGTAAAATTCAGATTTCAAACTGCGCTAAGTATGTCTCCCGTATATCAAAAACATGGGATTTGACCAACTGAAGTAAGCGTTAGTCTTGAATCTGAATTTTAGGGTGAGTTAGTTAATCAGGCGCCCGATACTTTCATTTGACCGGAGATGCGTATTTGACGTTATTGGCGCTGGTGATAAATACTATATTTCATCACAAGTCCGGAAATCCTGTCATTGCAAAGAGTTCCGACAAATGTCTACCCGAGCCGAGGTGCAGCAATTGCAATGACGGTTCCGCACGTGTACTGAACAACTATTTTTAATACAGTTGCGACAAAATTAAGCAATAATAAAACTATTTGTTTTTTTCTATCCTCTGCACGCAAGAAATTCGTCGTATGTAGAAATGTAGCGACTTTTCCGGTAAAATGTTCTCCAATTATACTGAGTTCCGGTGGTGTTAATTCAAATAACATTTCGTCGAAATTACTCTACATTATTTGAGCAACTGTATTAAAAAAGCAATTGCGTGGCACCTACATGATGTGAAAAGTAGCAAGTGGAACGGTAGTTTTCGTGTTTTTATTTATCAGGTTGTACGACAACGCAATTAATACATTTAAAGAATGAAAGTCAAATCTATATACGTTTTGCTAAATTAATTTTTGACACTGCTCAAGGCAGACACGTTAAAGAATTTAGGCGCTTAGTGTTTAGATGGAAATGTGTAAATTTGATGTCCATATGCATTGATTGAATTTTTTTTGACATAAATGCCTGTTGGTGAAATAGATGGTTCCTAGGTTTAGATAGATTGAAATGTGCCTAATATGTTCAATTTATATAGGTGGTTGATTTTTTAAAATATTCTAGAATTTTTTAAAAATATTTCTAGAATAAAAATATTTTTATGTGGTTAAAAATGTTTATGAATCGCTTAGTAAACCTTAAGTCAATTTTTGATAATTTGTATTCAAATTAAATAAATTATTGCCGCCATTTAGCCAATTAAAAATCTAAAGTAGAAAATATATTTAATATTACGAGAATTTGTATTTGCTTTGGTAGAAGACCTCCAAGCAACCGAAAACCTCCTTATCAGCAGCGCTAGTTTGTAAAACCGATTTCAATAATTGTTTAGAATTGGCACTAACAACCGAGGTAATCAGTACGAAAACCAATTTTGATGAAGTGTTAATATCCATAGCGCTAATACTAAATTGGAATTACTACTAAAATCAATATTAAAATCGGAATTGCTATTGAAGTTGCTGGGTTAGCTTGCTAATAATTTATGTTGTAATGTGTATGTAAGTAATGTTTTTAGACTTGAGGTTTATGAGTATGTTTTCAAGGTATTTCACATTTCATAATTATATTTCGCTGTTGTGTATTCTGTTGTCTATTGATGAAGTCTACCGTTATAAAAGTATCCTGTTATTAATCTTGTTGTAAATGCAAATCAATAAAATATTTGTCATCAATTATTGTTTAATTTTTGAGTCCCTGAAGTACTGGTTGGAAAGCTTCAACACTAAGGCGTTGATGGCTAAGCTTCCAGCTTGATGAATTTTTATGTATAGGAATCCAAAGAGTGCATGTCAATGAAGTTACCACTTCCGTTTCACAGGTGTCAATCGGCATCCCCCAAGGCTCGATTCTCGGACTTTTCTTATTTCTGATTTACATAAACGACCTCCTTACGACCTTATTAACGACTCTTCACTTCTATTTAAAGTGAATAAGAAAAACGTATTATTGGACGATGTAAAAATTATATCTTTCGTAAAGTTAACTGGTTTTATGTAAATAACTTACTGCTTAATGAAAGCAAAACAAAATGTATTAGATTTACAACTTCTAGCGTAAAGCGAGATTGGTAAACTAAAAGGACAGTGAATTAGTCACAGGGACAATAGGACAATCACTTTTACTTTGTTTATAAAACTATTTCTAGGCATAAAATAGATATAGTAAACACTGGGGCCCACACTCTTTCAAATAAGACCTCTGCAGCATATGTAGTAAAGAAAATCCGATAGTTTACTTTTCTTAATTAAACGGGCAGAAAGCTCACCTGATTTTAAGTGATACCGCCGCCCATAGACTCTCAATGCCAGAGGGCTCGCGAGTGCGTTATGCGTTACTGATCAGGACACAACTAAAATTGTGTAGCTACTTTCACAGCGTTAGGTCGTACGGTATTCTAGTGTGAGGTGCAGCTGCAGAGGTTCAATCCATATTTGTGCTGCAGATGCTGTGATGTTCTGGGTATTTATTGTGTTTCCCCAAAGGGACCGTACCGACTACGGAATAAATTTAAGGAATTAAATATTATGACACTATCTGGTCAATATATTCTTGAAGCCTTGTTGTATGTGCAAAAAATATAAACGATTTTAAAACAAATGGTGACTTTCACCAGTATAATACTCGAAACAGAACTAAATTAAGCGTACAACTTACCTTATATGGAAAGTGTATTGGTTTTTACGACAAACTCCCAAACGGAATTATAACACATTCAAAGCTCTCGTTAAACGTAAATTAATCAATAAAGCTTTTTTATAAATTTTACGAATATTTTAATAATCCTAACCCTTGGGATTGATTTTCTCCAGTTCAAATAATTTGAACGAATCAAAACATAGAGATGAAATGAAATGAGTGGCGGAGAGTTTCATACCCGCTCTACGCCCTTGACTTGCGAACTGGTAGTAAATGTAAATTTAGAATCAATTTAAAATATTTTCTGTTGACGTTCATAAGTGTACTTCTTTACCTATGTAAATAAAGTTATTTTGAGTTTGAGTTTGCCACCTGACGTATATCATAAGTTAACAAGGTCAAAGATAGTTCTGGTATGTGAACAATATTATTCTTAGCTATTAATACCAAACAATCCAAGCGTAGTGAATTATGGAACGAGGACTACTGCTGCCAACCAACACATGCGGTACCAATTCAAAATATTTATAGCCAGTGGCGCTGCAACCGTTTCATCATCTTTCGTCCATCTAATAGGCCTCAAGATCAGCCTCTTGTGCCTGATATACGGCGTCGACGTTTTGTGTTGCTAAGGCAAGGCGATTTCCTCACAATGTTTTCTTCACCGTTCGAGATTTTACACTTTTAATATTTTACGTTTTAACATTCGCACATAGAGGAAAGTCTATTGGTAGCTGGGGGTTGAAACTACGACCTCAGGGATGAAAGTCGCTCGCTGAAGCCAACACTGCTCACAAAAAATACTTTATAAGTTAATAAAAAAAGTATATTTTCCAGTCTCTCATCGTCGCATGATGTAATCAAGAATTATTAAATGAGATTTAGATTAAACATTATTTGTGTATGATACACATATATTTCCAATATTTTGGTCGGAATACTTTCTAAATTGCTTTAAAAATTATCAGCATCATTAAAACTGAGCTTTTGATCAGGCACGCCTCCTGTTCCAAGTTTGTGTAAAATGTAAAGCGCGCCTGACAGTGGTTCCTTTTCTATTTCCTCCTTTTCCATATTCCGTCGAGATGTCGTCACAACTAATTCTTCTAAATGTGGCCCCGCCCACGACAATGACGTTATACGTGATACAGGCAATTTGTATTTTCCCACAATTGTTTTCGTTTCTGGATTGACCCTGATTACCTAAAAAAATATTGACTACGTCAAAAGAAACCTTCGTGGATTAGAATTAAGTTAATAAGAGGCTTTGAATTCAGACAAAATTATTTTAAAATTAATACTATGAAATCGTCAGCCTCCAAGTCTTCGCTCGAGTGCAGTATTATTGTTGTTTGCAATCGAAATCATATACCACAACGTGGAGACTTGAGACTGAAGCTGTCCAAATTGGAACTCATTATAAAATGATACGTATGATTTAAATTTCTTAAGTAAAGAATTACTTAGAGGAAGGTGGTCATAAGTAGTTTTGGTAGGGTAAGGCACAAAAATGATTGGAAAACACTGCTCTAGGGTTTGAAATCATAACATTTTTAGCACTTACTGCTCCACTGTGCATTAGTGCGACCCAAAGATATCCGTTTCTATCTATGGTCACAGCGTGGGCCACAGGCCTTGATGCTCTCATAAAACTGTACTCGGCCAAGTTTAGTATGGTACGACGTTTACCTGAAGAAAATGATTAAATTTTATTGAAAACGGGTTAATCTTTACTTAAAGCGTCATATTATCTAGCAAACGTACCATTTTTAAATTTTATATGTAGGTATAAATAACTTAATTACCTACTACCAACTCTCTCATAAACAATATTCAATCTTAAATAAATTTTAGATTTTCAGAACAAAAGTGTAATTCAAATTAGCTAATAATGATTTCACACACATAAAATTACCAGTCACGTCACAACCCATAAGTCTTGGCCTCAGATTTCTGTATTTGTTTCGTGATATCTTAATAGACACGTGGGTGATTATTCAATAGTCAGGCATGCCAGTTTCCTAACGCATATCCTCAGGTACATGAGAGGTTCACGCTCAAGCAACTAGGCTAACACTGCTTACTGGTTTCACAAAAACACTAATAAAGCTAATATAAAAATATCTAAGGCAAGTTAGAATTTAGAAAACATTAAATTCCTTTAAACTAAACAGAAATATTAAGCGCAGCTTTTATGTTTCAATTTAAGCCTTACTTATCCTTCCTTTGGCTATATCAAAATCAAACGCATCTATTTTCTTGGTTTCTGAGTCTATGAAGTATAAAATACTATTATTAAGCGACCAGGTTATTCCGTTAGTTGCTGATACTGGTTTTAACTGGACTGTAGGTTCAAACTTCGGCTGTTCCAGACTGTAGAGTGCGCCCTGATCCTGGAGTATAGAACTGCCATATATAGGACCTCTTGTACCTTGAATATGAAAAGAAAAGTTTACCATACTGTGACTTTACTACAATAGACAGTAGCGGCTACTGCTACCGATAGCAAAACTTGGTATTTTTAAAGTATTACTTATGATAATAATATAATTGTATCCGCTTTTCCCTTTAAAATATGTAATGATTTAATGATTAATAAAATGTTCGTAAATATTAACTTATTTTGTTAGTGATTTTTACGAGTAATATTTTTATAGATATTCCTAAGTTTTTCAAAATTGTCAAATTCTATTTTTTTATTGCGTTCCTAGATACCTTTGCTACGTAAGACCTACCTCCCCAAAACCTGCCCTTTGAGTCAGCCTTTCCTTCATTAAGGATATTGCCAGGACTGCCTTTATCCAATGCAGCTATGTACTTCAAACAAAATGGACATGGTTCATCCCAATCAAAGAGATAGACAAAAGACTGAATTCCGAGCAGAAGTCGTTTACTTCCTGCTATTGGCAGCACTACATTTAATTCGCCCATGCCTGTAAATAACTTATATTTATTTATATGTCCTAAAAATACAAGATAATATGTCACTATAATTTTTACACGCGTACACAAACAATATTAGAATAGTGATATTAGAGTATGGAAATTTTCCTATATTAATTAAAAAACCCAAGTTTAAAACTAAACTTAAAAAACACTTAACAACTTAGTAAATATTTAAAAAAGTTCTATTTCGAACATTTATGATGTAGATTCTGTACGTAATAACATATTTGTGTTTTAATTATATATTTTTTCTTTTTAAATAAATATGTGCATACCTATATGCTTATGCCAATGTTGTTTAGAGGTGTAGTTCAGTGCGTGCACAGTCTGATTTAGAGCATCAACCCAGTAGAGAATTTGGGCATCATGGTCCCATACTGCGCTTTTAGCATCCGTGACGGACGTGAATTCAAGCGTTTCAAATTGTGAGTGAAGCTTGATTGTTTGTTGCTTTTGGTTTTGATGTATAGTTGTCTAAATAAAATAATACATATTATTATTTTGTTTTGTAAACTCGTCTTTATACGCTAACAAACAACTTGTTAATAAACACCTGCTACCTCAGAAAAAATTCAAATACAACTCAATCGTATAGAAGAGAAGCATGATTTCGTAATAGTCCTAATGGGTGAACAAGTTCACCATATAGACAATTTTATTTTGTATCTGTAGAGAATTAAACTTGAACTTCCAATCTTTAAATTTATAAATCTATATCTATAAAATAATTCCTAAATAAAAATTATCTGTACGTGTGTGTGTTTGTGAATTCCTCCTTAACAGCTGTGCCAATTTGGATGAAATTCGACAAAGATTTTAATTTTTAATGAGACATCGATAGATCTATATATAATAAAAAATATTGTTCTCTATAAAACATTTATTCATTGCAACTGAGATAAAGATTGTTTTTTATATATTATAAGTAGCTGTTCAAGTATAACGTAAGCAGATTTACTGTAATTTATCCTCCCCACTCCTTTTTATTGTCAGCAAAATTAAGCAAAGCTATCACAAATAATAGTGCATAAACGTATAATTCTTTTGTAGGCTCGAAAATACATTTCGTTCGCAAAGACAATGTGTAGATAATGTGTAAAAAAGTAAAAATTACTGTTGACGTAATCACCACATAAAAAAATCATTGACCCTCCACCTACAGTGCTTACGTCATAATTGAACTGTCCTTAAGGTTTAATTAAAATATATTTATACTTAAACTTACATTTTCTTTTTGTGCAAATATTTCGCTTGTATAAAACAATGCACAAACCAAAACCACCTCACATAAAGACATTATACGTTCTTCTCCAGTGTTGAAATAATTAAGCGCATAAATACCCATGACGCCGTGAACTAGTTTATTTAAATTAACATGGACGAGGAAATTAAAATTCACCATAAGCGATATGGTGCGTTTACTCTCTTGAGCGTGACAATCAAGAGTTTTGTTAGCTTGTCTTTGTTTTAAATTTCAAAGCGATTTTACACATGGCGTTACAGTAAATCGCGGGAACCTTATTCGTGTTGGAACAAGCTGATCTATTAGGGAGAGGCCTACAACTATGGATATTCTTAATACTCCTTTTAACCATGTTCCCCGAAAGCTTCAAAAAGTTAAGATCAAATGTATCCTACATTAAAAGAAATTGTTATAATTGAAAAGTATTTTTTTTAATCATTTGTATTTTTTTTTTGTAAACAGGTTTAATCAATTAATTACATTCGATTTTATTATTAGTATTCCGATTCTATACAAGAATACTCCAATATTTTTTCAACATAATTTATAATAAAAATACTAATGTTCTCTTAATATCATTTATTAGGACTCTCACAGTACTTATAATAGTCGCTATAAATCAGCAAAAAGTCTTCGTAAGCAACAATACAGTTAATGTGGTTATAACGTTTAACGACTTTTGCCAAGCAATGAACTAAAAACACAAATGACACATAAATTTTCTTAAATATACATTTACAAAAAGCAAAAAATCCTTTGTTGATTTAAGTAGCCTATTAACTAATAAATAACAAGTATTACATACTTTTATACAAAATACAATGTTTACATTAATAAAATCCAACATTCCTTTAGAAACCAGTCTTATTTATCTTAATACTTATATCATAGAACGTGTGAGTGCATAAGCAACGAACAAACGTCCTCAGGTGTAATTGAGTAGGTGATTTAAAGATGAAGACGGCGTCTCAAGGACATAACCAAATATTGACTCAGCTTACCATAGTAATTTTCAATACTGTAAGGCAGTTATAGAACAATTTCTAGGTCTGTGCAAAATTTTTGTTATAGTCGAAATACCTTAGCCGGCCCTGTGGACGACGGTGTAGTTTCCCGCGTAAACGCGTAATAAAGTGTTTCATACAAATGTATGAAATAACGTTAAATACTTATGGCTTACGAAACTCACTGAACACGTAAAATAAATTTACAACTCAAATACTTCTAAAGACGGCTGATATGCTTAGGCACTGACACAGTATTGCTCATCATTAATTTCTATCTTAAACACTATTGTGATAGTTTAACTGGTTAAAGATATGCAAAATATTAATTATAGGCACGCTATAATAAAAAAACTTGACAGAACATCTGTTTCTCTAATGTTATCGTGTTACATTAAAAAAATATTAGATTAACATACAAAAATAATGTACTAGACAGTGGAATTTGGCCAGATGATCATTAGCGTAAAAAATTAAATTAAAATAGATAAAATCAATTTTATTAATCTCTACTTATTTTAACCTCTTTGAATAGGTCCCTTAATATCGTAACAAAGAAACATCATAGATAATTAAAATCAAGTAAAGTATTTGTCGATAAATTTTACATGAAAATACCTAAATAAGAATTTGACAATCTTACTTGGTTGATGACAGATTACTGAATTCAATTGACTGTCAAATAAACTGTCAACGTGTCAACGAACAAAGATTACAGACATAGATAATGCACTAAATCTATGACAGGGAAACATTTTATATGACTTAAGGAAATGCATAACGGAAGTCTATTGATTATTAACATATAGTATGTATATTGTTTAGAAAAAAAACAGTTCAACGCCCATTAATAACGCGGTGACAATAACCACGTGCGATTAAACGCGAAACCGCAATCGCACCACCCCTTTTAAATACTAATTCATATATCTTGCTTTACTTTCATGGCGCAATTCTTAGCAGGAAAAGCCACGAGTTGCATCGTTCACGCGGTTAACTGGATATTTTTCAGACATTTACCCAGAGAGGAGTGTAGGTAAAGTGAAATGCCACTGTTCGTCTGTCGCTTGGTACAGTGGCGCACGCGCTTTAACACCGCTCGCCGTGGGTCGCTGGTTCGGGTCCGAGCTTAACATTAGTTTTAGGACCTCCGTCTGAAACATATTATAAAATATATAGTGTTATGTAATGATTGCAATAAAAAAAGTTATTTAACACAAATATAAGTCTTTAAAAAGATCATTGTTAAATTAAGATATCTCAAGATTTCAATCTAATAACCAAGGGAAATTCGTTTGGATCCGAACAATAATAATCAAAATTTTAGTCAAACTTTGATAACGAAATGTATCTCTTATATTTAGTATAGTAAATTGATATTAATTTTTCACATTTAATGAAATATAATTTTTTTATCATAATTCGACATATATAAACGTGATCAGGTCTGTTCATGTTCCTATGCAAGATCATTATTGTACATACCGACTGATCCTCGTATTAAAGATCTAAAAATCCCATACCGTACCTCATTAGGATAATTCTGTTGAAAATGATTGGGGTACTGGCCATCCCGAAGCCTCATTAGACAGGAGACCCTCTCTGATTCAGTGCCAAAAGGATGCAGCAGCTCGAACAGGACCAGTCCCAGCGAGTAAATGTCCACTTTGTAGCTATATGGCAGCCCTAGAAGTTGTTCGGGCGACATGTATAGATGAGTACCTGAAAATTTAAGAATTACACGTGTTTCAACTGGTATACGTATTGTGACTATTTTTAAACTGATATAGGGAGGAAATTCAAACCCGAACTTATAGAATAACACGATAAAATAGATGATGCAATCAAATTTATTTCATATGGAACCTGCGAACTTCTATGTCCCATTAAATAATTTCCATAAGGAGTTTATATAGGAGTGTATTTTTCTAATAAACACGTTTCATCCTGTTCACAAGTTTTATAAAGCTATTTTTTTATTATTCATACAAACACGAAATCAAAAGCGATGTTTAAATTCAAGAATTGTTGTACTTGTAAAACTTTTGTTATCACCAAAAGGGATTGTGACATTTGAGGCGCTGTTACTTGGGTCATAAAATTTTCTTCCCGTAATTATGACGGGCTCTTTAAAACGCATATATCCATATCACGTAGAACTTCTAACTATTAAACCATGATAAATGATTCAAAATCATACACGTTATATATTTTATATACTTTATATTATTAACGCTTAAATAATTAAAGAAATATTTTGTAAGAATTACGTGTCCCAATTATCTGAATATAAAATCTCACTATAAGTTCTTACTCACCGACTCGATGTGTATGTCGCGCATGCATATTCATTTGTTCAGTTCCTTCGCCATCCTGTGAATTATCTCCCATAGCTGTAACGAGGCCGAAATCCCCAACTTTCACTTTGCCATCCGGCGCAAAGAAAATGTTACTGGGTTTTAAATCTCTATGGATAAGGCCCGCTAAATGGACGTATTCCACTGCTGATACTATTTGACAAAATAGTGTTTTGACCTAAAATGATATAAATATTGATATGGCAAAGTTATTTTTTTTCCTTATTTATGATAAGAGAACATACACGAGATACCCTCTACATACATATATAAACATTCTTTATTATTTGAGGCCTGTTTTGTACATGAATAAAAAATCTAGAACCAATCCGATCCGGTAATAATTGTCACATCCTTTTTCTTATAATAATATTATAAGGAATATTGTTTCCTTTGTGTAATTTAACTGTTAAAAGCAAACTTCTCTTTTAAACATAACTCAAATAATAATTGTATGTAAATTATTGTGTAAATATTAAAAATAAAAAAACAATAATGCATTATAAACTCACTTTATCCCTCCGAGACTCCCAGGTCCTATTATTCCGTAACCAATCATGCAAACTGTCTCGCAGACAAAGCTGCATTTGTATGTAGAGGTACATTTTACTGCCTTGGGGAGTTTCCTCATTGCTCCGGACTACCATGTCAAGAGACCAGTGACGTGTATGACCCTTTTATAAGGAAAGACGTTGTAAATCTTAGTGTTTTTAAGTAAGACTTTTTTATAGTTATGGCCTGGTAAGAAGTAATATGCTTTCAACTCAAACAGAGACATAAAATAAGTTGTAATATCATAAATGTTAGAAAAATTACTAAACATATATAGAAATAAATGGATTTTTTAAAGTGAAACTTCTTTATCGGCGTTTTAAATTTACCATCACATTATTCGGTTACACGTCACATTATTCCGTTACGAGTCACATTTTTCCGTTACGCGCCATCTTTTTATTGTCCCTACCACGGTTGATTCGAAGCCATTAATAATAAGTATATATAATAACGATAACAATGATAGTAATAATTCTATTACAATTAATAAAATTCTATTATAATCTTAGTAGTAATAAGGTAAAATGAAATAATTGTATTATTTGTATTATGTCTATGATAGTAAAAGCCTTTTTTTGAATTTATCTAATTTAACTTTATTAACCCAATTTCTGTAAAGTTGCATACAGTAGATCATTTTTCGAAAAATAAGGTCATAAAGAAGTTTCAGTTCTTACGTGTGTACACTAGTATACGCACACATTTTTTATACAGGCGTTTGCCCACAATCCAATCTGATCTTAAGTGAGATGAGGACTTTTGGAGGACAGGCCTGTCTAGTTGCCCATTTAACCGCCGCTTTTAGGAAGTCACATGTACACTATTTTGGAAAGATAAAGAAAACAAGAAAATTCTAAATGACAAGAATTTCTTGCTAATTTATAATAATGACGTATATCTTTATTTTAAAACTATCCTTATGTGCGGAAACCCTTATTAAATACATATTTTAAAAATAATGAAAAATATAATAAAATCACCTTTTTCTTTCGTCCTTTCGAATATCCATCACATTCCATTATTTTATCCAATTTCTTATTCGTGACATCTCTAGGCTCGGATAATCCTTTGGAATGTTCTGAATTCGCGAACACAATAAACGAATCGTCATCAGTTGCTTTTTTGGAAGTGGGCGTGGCTTCGCGTAATTTGGGCGTGGTCGATGTTACGTGCACGTCCTTCGATGCGTTGTCGTCAAATATTATACTGAATGAATCGTTGCAGCTTAGTGACCTGTAGACAATATATTGATAATTAGATATTTTTACGATATAATTAGTCAATTTTAGGTATTTTTATTAAGTAAGCAATTATTACTCATAATAGTAAATTAAAATGTAAATTATACATATATTTAGTATATTATAACTTTTAATTAAGGAAAACATTTGAATCCCTAAAAAGCAGTAGTGTGAACAAACCTCAACCTCTTTGGTTCACCGAGTTTCTTCTCAAAATCAAGTGCATCAACACAATCATCTATGCTCTTGTGGATATTTAGCGTGACTGCATCACCCTTTGGCGACTTGTCTTTTCTCGGCAATGGAGATGTACAGTCCTCAGTCATGCCAAGTGAAATACCTCCCAATTCCCTATAAATTATGTAACTACCATCAGTAAATTAAAACAAATATACATATTATGTAAAATTCTCTCTGGTTCGGGTTTTTTTAAGTTACGATTTTTCTATAATATTACTGATACGTTTATCACGATGACAATACTCAGTTAATTAGTTTGAAGTCATGTTGACTATTATATATTAAACAACCAACACAAAACTAAGCCTAAAGTCGTTGATTAACCTTGGTAGGGCGTTCGGACGCCGGGTGTGTATCAAAGGATAACCTGATAAGGAAAATTAGGTCTCAGACCAAAAACAATGTAACAGGCACAAAAGGCGATAACGAAAATCGATCAATGGAAATCTCCGAACAAGATTCTACTTCTACTAAAGTGACTACTACTTGTAGACAATTATAACATCATCAACGTGGTTACTTACCGTAGCCAGTAGGCATCTCTTTCTTCCTGCCACCTCACTGGCGGCTCCTCGAGCCACGCGTTGAAGTAACGCACTATGTGTTCATGCTCCAGTTTAGCTAGAGCTCTCACTTCTCGTAATACACGTTCGCGACGTGATTCTCTATTTAATGGACAAGAATTAAAACATAAATTTTCGTAACAGACAGACAGGAGCAAATCGAAAAATAAAATTGTTTGTTTGTTTATCCGACGTTTTGCTTTTCATCAAGCATCCGCAATTTATAATTTATGTCAAACTTGTACAAAAATAATCTAGAATAATACGAAATAATTTTTCTTCATGAATGTACCATGAAGTTAAAATTACGTTTTGTTTTAATGTAGAAATATATATTTGTATCTCTTAGTAGAGACTGGCGGAATTTTACCAGTATAATTGAATTATATAATATTTATGAATTAAAGAAAAATAATAAATAAAACACCTACCTCCTCGGTAGGGTTATCCTCTTAACCGCATAGGAACAATGGTCGATATTATTTCTAGCCTCAAAAACCACACCGAATCCACCCCTTCCAAGACACCTCAAAGGCGTAAAGTCGTTTTCGTATCTCCCAGAATACTCCACCACCGGAGTCTGTCTCTCATAGTGCCTTTCCACGACGATCACTTCCTGGTTAATCGGTAATGGTGTTATTGGTCTGATTTTTGCTGCGAAGAATCTCGGCCATATCAGCAAGTTCATTAAAAGCGCTGAACTGATCGCGATGAGTAGGACCTCCTTCCACCAGAACCATAGAGAATATACGTGGACGTGCACATGGTGATGGCTTAGCTGGTCGTCGCTGCTGTTGGGAAGAACTATGTCAGGGCCGGGTAGGGCATCTTCGGATACTTGAACTGCTTGGTCGCAGGTCTCTTGCAGGTATAGGAAGAAACCTTGGTTATCTGTAATCAATAATTTAAAATCATATTGGTAAAGATCTAAAATTATATAAAATTACACAGATTAGATAAATTACCTTGAACTCCTGTGTTGCCATACAAAGTGACAATAGAAAGCGTATTCTGATCAGCATCAGGTAAGGGCTGTAACGCCTTGTCGTCCCCTATGAGTGGCCTGGACTGCTTCACCTTCCACGGCAGCGGCTTTGTGGATAGAGAGGTTGCCAGTTTCTCAGAATAGAGGGCGCTTTCTTGGATATATAGCTGCAAGAAATGTATGTATTTTTTTAAATACTTTCTTTATAGCAATATATTATGTATTAGTATGTAGTAAATTCTATTATGTAAAATATAAAGTTAATTAACTTCGGTTTCCAAAATACTAAAGATTATATTTTTTATGTCATAGGAGGCAAACGGGCAGAAGGCTTGCAAGTGCGTTGCCGGCTTTTTAAGAATTGGTACGCTCTTTTCTTGAAGGATCCTAAGTCGAATTGATTCGGAAATACTTCAGTGAGCAGCTGGTTCCACAAAGTGGTGGAACGCTGTAAGAACTAATACCTGTGTATTGTGTATTCCCAGGTATAAGGATGGTGCTGAATTCTTAACATCGGCTACAGCATGAGCGGCATGCCATAATACATCCATGTGTTGTACGACTCCTCCCTGAACACGCCACATGTTGGCTACTGGCGCTTCTAACTGTAATAGCAATTGCACAAGAACATATTTTCTTATAACGATAGAACTACCCTAACAGCTAATAGCCAATGCGATGTTGCTGTTGATGGTGTGTAACTTAATTACCGTTAATTAGGATATTTAACGACGTTTTGGCTTCGCTCTGAGTAAGAACGGAGAAAAAACCCGCTATTATTATATACATTTTTTTTACCGCTATGTGGCACACAAACGGGATGGGTGGAGCCTGCAGCCAGTGGCAGTGCGACCAGCGGACAGTGCGATAAGGACTATCGAATGTTGAACCCGTGCGCGAGCAATACGAATTCCCCCTTTTTGAATTTGAATTTTATAATAAACTATTGATATCGTTTGCTTTTATTCGTATTTTGTTTTCTACTCTTTTCGTTATGGTGCTCGCCTCACGCGCACCTATAGTTCAAATGAACTTATTTCTTGCAAAACACTAGGATTAAAAAAATCCCCACAAAATTTTAACAACGTAGCAAGCAAGCTGTAACTCCCGTCGCGTTTCTGGCTTCTTGTATATAACCATCTTTAAGACAAACAGCGTTGGATACATTAAAGGGTGGAAAGGATAAATATTATAAAAACTGAGTAAATTCATTCTGAATGCGCTCCAACATCAGAAAGTACTTCGACTCATGCGGAACCCGGTCTGACGGATTGAGCTCGAACACGCTTCTGATCAACGCATTATACAGACTTGAAATAGCTCGAAAACGTTGATCCTATTCGAGGAATTAGATTAGGAATAGTTTTCATATATCCTTAAACACATCTAAAAGTAGTTGTGTACCTTGTGTTGCCATATCAAAATATGTGATTCCGGATGTCTGACGGCTACAACTCCTTCAGGCAACGCTACGGCGATAGCTAAAGGGCTGGAAGGTTTCGTTTTACCCACACATTCCCTTCTGCTCATTGCAAGTTGGTGTTCTGCTACGCTGAAGTTCCATCTAGTAAAATACAAGTACAATTCAATATTTACAATGCTATGCCATGCATATATTTAATATTCTACCAGACAAATTTTTTTTCTAAATAAGGGAGCGTTCAAGTATTACGTAACGTTTGGGGGGGGGGGTCCTCTTGTAAAACGTTACGCGGGGCGGGGATTGAATTACGCGTTATTGTTAATATTATTTTCAACTTTCCAGTACTTTACACCACATCATGGTAAGTTTTAGGTATAAAGAGTCACTGGGGATGGTCACGAAACGTTTAACTATTGGATACAGAAAACGGCAAAAAATACGGCGCGTTTCATGGGGAGGGGGGGGGGAGAATCTCCAAACCGTATAATCATACAACCAACACTTAGGGTAAGATTGAGAGACGCGACCTAGCGCGAAATATTAACTCAAAAAATGACTCCCGCTAAGTTTGACTTTTTACTTTAAAAACGAATTCATTTTTGGTATATGGGAGTAATAGCCCCATTCTAAATCTTACGGTAAGTGTCAACTCTGAGTACCCTTAGTATCGTTTACAAACACACGAATAAAATTCTGATCCGACCTAAATCTGACAATAATGTAGACTTATGGTTTTAAACGGGGATAACTAATTGTTATTATCTTTACTATTATTCATAGAAAAACAAAACATAATCATAAAGAAAATACGATCTTTAGCTTAATAAGACTGTAAAAACTAGGGATGCATCGATTCGCCTTTTTGCCTATACGATAGCGATGCTATATACTCTTATAGAATTATCGACGATACCGATACCAACGCTTATTGAATTAAACTTAAGTTAAAATATAAACAGTCACAAACTTTTAATAAGATTAAATAATAATATATATAAGTTTTATGACTTAAGAATTAAGGGTAATAATTAAAATAAAATAAATAACTGTTAATAATTAAAATTGACATTGATAAAAAATTTTGTAATTCTGCATTTTATTTAATTTGTTATGGAAAAAAAACTACGCACGAAATGGAATACGCGGGTACAAAGCGGGTGAGAGAGACAACAAACTGAATAGAACGCGGGGTTTCCCCGGCATAGATAGGCCGTGCCTCATTTGCATCGAGTTAGATCAAACAAGGTGCCCATTTCACATTACTTTTTTAAAGCGCGATATTGGAAAGTATAGTATTAGTTGCATCGGCAATTAAAATATCGCCGATGCATATATATAGGCAAACCCAAAATATCACTGATATATTGGTATTGGATTCATCCTTAGTAAAAACATACTCTTTAGATTGAGACACAATATTGAATACATTTCGAGTAGTCCTTTCTGTAAAGTTACCATAGAAACACTATTTTATAAAACCAATTCTATTAACCAATCAAGTAACCAAGTTTTATCTTCTCTTCAAGAATGCGAACTTCATATTAAATCCTTACTTCTCCGTACCGCTCCGTGGATCTAACGCTCTCACAGTATTAGAGTGACGTCTCAGTACAAGGACATCTCGACCACTACTGGCTGTCTGCTGTTCTGAGTTACAGCCGGAGGAGCCGCATTCATATATGGTTGCACCAGAGTGGGCATCTATACCCAACCAAAGAGTTTCTCGAGCACCTGAAACATTTTTACAAAACATCTTAATTTATAAAATTGTACCTACCTTTCTCGTATTTTTGTATTTGTAATTTAAATATAGAATATGTAGGTTAGGCACCATTCTTCAACAATTAATAAGGTAGGTAGTCCGTAGGTTAGTTTTCAGTTTGTAGTAGGCATTTGATAATTATGAATATACTTTCTAAATACTGACGTGACCGTTTATTTAAATAAGTAAGTGATCTCGGATATGATTCTATCTTAAATAATAAAAGGTATTCTTGGACTTATGACCACTTTTAATCGGATATTGTTATCTGGCACCATACACCTAAGATAATATTATTTACTTGGCAATTATAAATGTGGCGCCATGGCGTTTTTAAATTAAAAAAGCCTTTATGTTTGTCTAATGTTACCTAACTTAAAGGCTTATATTATTGACTAACACAACAACGGACAAGGTTTTCACTTATACAGAATAGATCAATTATGGGACTTCAAACAAAACTATGATGTTAATATTTACTTCAGTAAAATATTTACATGTTGCATTTAAATTATATCTTAATTATTGCATGTGTTTAACTGATTATAGATATGTGTACAACTTTATCTATATAATATGAATTATCATATCTTAATCATATTGCTATGTACTAGGCACCATGTAAAAGGCAATTATTTATGGTCAATTTAAAAGTCACATGGGAAAAACAATGTGTTTAAAAATGACACACATGATTAAAAACCAATGTACCTAACGCACTTCTGTATCTTAATATTGGTATTTTCAGAGAGAATTAATACTGTAATTCAGGGTTCACTTTTTTCCAAATATGGATATCCATCTATCATTTCTTTTATCCAAACTAAAAGAGGATACTAAAGCAAAGAAATAAACACTGAGTGAGAATTCTCTTTGGTAATATTTCATTAAGTACAATAAAAATCATACCAGCAATAACTAGGTCATCAGAATATTTGAATGAAGATGATAACAACTGATCAGCATCAAATGGCAATGGCTCCAGAGTGTCACCGCTTAGACTGTACAGAGTACCACGTAAGGATGGCACTAACCGTACCCATTTTCCACCAGATGTAAGCTAAAAAAATATACATTATGAATACTAATACAAATGAAAGATTTTATTTTTTTGTGTAAAGTGATACTAGAAGAGAAAACTAGACATTAATATTTAATTAATTACAATATTTTTCTCACTGACTTATTGATGACAAATTTGAAAAGTAATAATTTTGAAATGTAACAGTAGCTAAGAAAAAATATAAATTACAGTCAAAATCAAAACATCGAAGGGACTACATGTATTTGGTCGTAAAAACGGATAATCGTAACAGGTTGTTATTAAGTACCTAATACAGAGAATTACCAGACGGAACCTTTGATTTTGGTCAATATAATCGGTATGATGCCCTAAACAATGTCATTGTATACGGTTTTGACTGTATTACTTTATTATGTCTCATGTACTGTATTCGAATGAGAATTCTCGACAAGAACAGGTTTCTTGCATCGGCTATCTATGGCGCGTCAGTGTTAAATGATTTTACGTGCAATTTTAATTGTTTGATTGTTATAAATTTACAGTTTATATGTCACTGGCCTTAGTATATATATATGTTAATGATTTAAATATGTTCGACGTCCTGGTGGATAGAAAAACTGTGTACAGTTTGTGTTTCCACCACACCAACTTCCTTTATATTAAGAACATTTATACAATAAATAAATAAATGTAAGTTATGCTAAATATATATACTCAGTATGATGAATGAGGTTGAATATTTAACAACTTTCACTTAGTCTGTCAATAAGAGCCATGTAATGTATGGTGTTCTAGAAAAGCTAAGACAGCTTTTTATTTGCCAAGCAGATTTAGTTAATTAATGTGTTTCTTAACCAAAGACAGATTACCTTATCAATGGAAATACATTGAAGTCTTTACCTCCACATGATGAAGAGTAGATGATAGAAGAGGTTGAGTATCCAGCACCCATGCTTGGTTTCCATTATCAGTTGAAAACGCAGTCAAACGGCCATCTATGGTACTCACAAGCACTAAGCTAAAATTATTACTTAAAATTAAAGTAATAATTTAAGTGAAATTAAATGTAAAATCAGAGTCACAATTGAAGCAATAAAAATAGAGAATGTATTATGTTTATGCATTGTTAGATAATCCATCAAGGTCAATTGTAATCCTATTAGTATTTGATTCAGCGTAAATTACCAGACCTTTTCAGCCAAGCTGACCATACGTTTATATAAAAACAACCATATATCTAATATTATTTCAATACATGAGTTTTGGAAAAGCTTTTATACTAATCCAAATTCTAAAAGAAGATATAAGTATGATGAGAATATAGACAAAATAAATCTGAAAATATTAACGTATCCTTGGTAATAGCTACTTACTCATCATATACCGGTGCATCTTTAGCGGTATGAGGATTACAGAAAGGCAATTTTTGTATGGTATCATCAGCTTTAAGATAAGAAACAAAACATGTAAGTACGAAAGCCGCCTTGAAGGCAATCACCCGCCAATACCAGTCCGACATATTATTATTGCAAAATTATATTTGGACATCGCAACCCTTCGTACGGGTGTTTATTTTTTTTTTAAATTACTATGTACAAAACTTTCGTTGAAAAATACAAAACAAGTTTTGACTTGAAAAAACCAAACAACACAGATGACTGCTGAACACTCACACAGGTCCACGTAAAGTGTAAACTATTAGACATCACTGTCAAAAATATGACTCATAAATGGTATGCCAAGAATTCACATATATACCATAGACTACGACTAGTCTCGTCACGCACTTGTCTACAATTATTTTTAACCTATCGTAATTAACATTTCCGCGGGCTTTTAAGACAAATGTCAAAACTCAAAATAAACGACCGCGTCTTGATGTAGTGTAGCGAAAACATTTTATTTTGTTTGTAATTGAATGTTGTAAACCTATAAATAAGCACTTTTTTGTAGCGATTAGCAAATATTTTAGTATATCAGCAGAACTAATTTCGGTGCATAATGGTCAGTGTAACTGTAATGAGCTGTTGCTATGTAACCAAAAAATGTTCTTAGTTTTTGTATTAAATTGGATTAGTAATTATTAAATTTATTCATATAGATATAACAATGGTAACAAGCAATCTCTTTTAGATATA
This sequence comes from Pieris brassicae, assembly GCF_905147105.1. Classification (NCBI taxonomy): domain Eukaryota; kingdom Metazoa; phylum Arthropoda; class Insecta; order Lepidoptera; family Pieridae; genus Pieris; species Pieris brassicae. The sequence continues at coordinate 17,129,897 of NC_059669.1, read as the reverse complement.
ATTTTAATACATTCTTAATATATTGTTATAGAGTTCTCCTATACCCGAAACACCAGATCGTGATGATGCTAGGTCTCGAATGACTTCTCCCGCTCGTGACTATGAGATGTTTGAAGATGAAGGGGCCATACTTGGCGACAACCCTGCAGAAGAAGAAGATGATGGAGAAGAATTATTTAATGACAATATGGAGGCGTAAGTAATTATAAATATACTATAACTAGATTAATGATCTTCTTGATTCTTAGATTTGATTCTCTCTTTAAGTTTACCATATTTTATATAAATTTTTATTTATTTATTAACACTTTGTAGCATTACAATAAAAATTTTTAACATAATTCAATTACAAAGAGCAACCTTAATGCTTTCAAGTGATCTCTTCCAGGCCACCATTAGTTTATGTTAGTTATAAGTCATACTTAACTTATATATTTTTGTCACAGGCAACAAATTAATATAGTAATAACATTAATGAGCATCGCAATTTTCTTAACAATTTTAGAGATTATCGTCCAATGCCGGCATTGGATCGGTATGATGCTGAGGATTTGGATGATGATGACTATGATTCAATGTCAGTTGGGGACCGTGTTGCAGCTGAAAGGGAGCTGCAGCGAAGAGATCGAGAAGAAGGAAGGATAAGAAGGGATGATAGAGGACTGCTGTATGGTAAGTGATTATCCCTCTGAATTGTGAATTAAATTGGTTTATAATATTTTGAAAAATTCTTAACACATTTCCTAGTAAATGTCAATAACAAATGTTTTATTTTCACTCTTCCCTCCTGTTACAAGAATCTTAGAAAAAGGTATGTAAATCATTACTTACTTACATTACTCATTCTTTCCAACTGCTATAAATATAAGAATAGATATTAATTACTAGTTACTTTTTGTATTTATACCTTTTCCGTAACATGGCTAGAATGCTGCCTGCAAATTTGTATAAGAGCTAGTACTACTGGTAAAGTTCCCTTCATTATTGATTAAAAACATGTTGGACTATAAAATGGTATTGTCAAACAGTAAATACTTTTGTAAGTACCTAAAAGTGTATTTTTAATAAAGTTTGTGTTTCAAGATGATTCAGATGAAGAAGGTGGAGATATACCTCGGGCTAAACGTCGAAGAGCAGCAGAAAAAGCAGCCACTGGTGCTGAGGATCAGGTGGAAGAGGGTATAGAGAGTATTGAGAACTTGGAGGATACAAAAGGATACACAACAAAAGAGTGGGTCTCTATGTTAGGGCCTCGTACAGAGATAGCAAATAGGTTTGTAGTATAGTATAGTTAGTTATTAACTACCTAACAAACTTTTACAATTACGAAATTCATAAATTAATAAAAGGCAGATTTCTCAATTTTCCTACCTCAAAAAGAATATTGGTATCATTTTTGTGTAATTTATAATAATAACTTATATACTGAAATATTCTCATGTAATGAATATAATCATTTCAGGTTTAAAAACTTTCTCCGTACCTACACTAATAATAAAGGACAGTATGTATACAAAGATCGTATTCGTCGCATGTGCGAACATAACCAAGCTTCGTTTCATGTGGAATTTGATGTATTGGCTAGGAGAGAACAGGTAATAATATGTTATGTTATGTAATAATATATTATTTATTAAACTTTCAGCCCGAAAGACAAATAAATTTTTTGTGAATGTTCATATTTAATGGTACCTATAAACAAAGCTTTATACTATAAAAGCAGTTATATTATAAGAAACATGTTGGGATTGGGTAGTTGTTTTTAGAATGTACATTACATGAAATTATTAACTATCTTAATCTTTTTGGTAATGCATGATCACAAGTCATTTATGTTATCTATTTTTAGGTGTTGGCCTACTTTCTACCTGAAGCACCATTTCAAATGCTACAAATATTTGATGAAGTTGCAAAAGACATTGTCCTTCAAATATTCCCTAGTTATGAAAGAGTTACCTCGGAGATTCATGTTCGTATATCAGACTTACCACTGATTGAGGAGCTAAGAACTTTCAGGAAACTTCATTTAAATCAGTTAGTCAGAACTGTGGGAGTTATAACAGCTACAACTGGAGTTTTACCCCAATTATCAGTAGTTAAATATGACTGTAACAGGTGTGGGTATATCTTGGGGCCTTTTGTCCAGTCACAGAATTCAGAAGTCAAGCCTGGCTCCTGTCCTGAGTGTCAAAGTTCTGGACCCTTCATGGTAAGTATTGACAGCTTTTATGAATCTAGTAAGATATCTTAAGCCATATCCTGAGGTATTATCTGCCCTCAGTCTATAGCCTTTCTTAGTAAAAGCAATCCAGCAAAAAGTATTATTCAATTTCAACCTGTACTTCATGAGATTTTTGAATCTTTATTTCTTCTACAATTTTATAGTTTTTAAGCAGTAACATTTACATTTTACGCTTTTCAACACATTTTTTAAAATTAATCTTAAGGTTATTATTAGCACATTACACAAACTTAAATATCTTATTTTAACTATTTTTGTATGTCGATTTACATATTAAATGTTTATGTTATAATTCATTAGGGACAATTAATTATTTGCATATTTTCAGGTTAACATGGAACAAACTGTATATCGTAATTATCAAAAGGTGACCATACAGGAGTCACCTGGTAGAATTCCAGCTGGTCGTATACCCAGGAGTAAGGACTGCATACTTCTGGCTGATCTTTGTGACCGCTGTAAACCTGGTGATGAGGTGGATCTTACCGGAATTTATACTAATAACTATGATGGATCGTTAAACACTGAACAGGTATTTCAGATAGTGATAGTGATAGATTATTTGAAGAGATTTCTCTCTTAGACTATTACTTAATTAAACACTTTGATTGATTCACTTAGTTGTAGATAACCTAGCTAAGCAATATTCGTAACGTAATGTCGAATCGAAGACTTGATCACCTTTAGAAATAGTATTTGAGAATATGATTGTCTATGTTCTTTAAAAGCATCCGAATAAAAATATATTTTGTCAACAACAACGTTGTTCGAACATATTTAAGATAATAATTAGTAAATCTAAATCTACTTCAAGAGTTTTACTTCTTATTCTCTCATGGAGGTGATAAAAAATGTACACCTTGGGCAACATGTTACATGTTTGCCTCGAAGAAATCGCTTCGTAAATGTAATGGTTACTGTGTGACATTTTTAGTAACAGATAATATTTTTTTTAGGGATTCCCAGTATTTGCAACAGTCGTAATAGCGAACTACATAGTAGTTAAGGACTGTAAGCACATAGTTGAGTCACTGACAGATGAAGATGTGGCTAATATTAATAAATTATCAAAGGACCCACAAATTGGAGAGCGTATAGTGCAAAGTATAGCGCCCTCTATATACGGACATGATTATATTAAGAGGGGTCTGGCTTTGGCCTTGTTTGGAGGAGAACCCAAGAATCCTGGTAAGTGTAAACTTAAACCAATACTAACTAATTTAAATCGCTGTGTCCGTTGAAGTAAATAGATACCATAAAGGTAACAATAGTCTATAGAAAAAACTATAGAGAAAACATTTAGAAATTAAATAAATGCTGTTATCGTTAATTTGTTAATCTCACCCAGAAGTTTGTACAATTTCTTTTAAAAATGGTTTTAGTCCAACATGGCCTCTCTAAGTCATACAATTTAGAGTTTCAGTACCCATTTTGAATATTTCTATTATTTAATTTTGGTTCGAATAAAAGTAAAATTATTTTATGTCAGGTGAAAAACACAAAGTAAGAGGTGACATTAATGTTTTGATATGTGGAGATCCGGGAACAGCAAAGTCACAATTCTTGAAATACACTGAAAAGGTAAGTTATATATTTATATATACAGTTCATTTATTTTAAAAAAATATAAAATAAAAGAAAATCGAGTTCGACAATGATGATAATGCTTTTTTGGCCTTCCACATTATAAGCATGTGTGTAGCACACTTCTTATAATTTATTATTGTATGAATATATTTGTGTACATAAATGTATCTGAAATTTAAATTCATATCGAAATAATTGCATAATCATTTTAAACTATACCAATTTCATTAAAATCGGTTGAGTAGTTTTTGATATATAGGTTTACTGGGTAAAATGCTTTAATAAAGTTTGACAGTTACTTGAAGTTGCTTTATTTGTTTTAATAAATATCAGATTTAATGATTTGATTCAATGAGTTAGGTTACTGTATTAAAAATAGTTGTTCAGTACATGTGCGGAACCGTCATTGCAATTTGTACCGACTGTCCAACCAACCAACATTTGTCGGAACTCTTTGCAATTACAGGCTTTCGGCACTCGTAATGAAATAGCACATTTCATGATTACAGATAGCTCCAAGGGCGGTGTTTACGACAGGTCAGGGAGCTAGTGCAGTCGGTCTCACAGCGTATGTTAGGAAAAACCCTACAACTAGGTAAGTAAGCATATGCCATAGTATTGTCTTTGGTTAACATAGCTTTTACACGTTGAAATAAAACAATTTTTTAACCGGATTAAAGCTATTTGTATTTTTTATAAACTTATTTTAAATTTAAATTTTTCCTACGTTTCGCGTGCTATAATTATAAGTTTATAATAATACAAATAGCTTTAATCCGGTTAAAAAATTGTTTTCTTTCAAAGCATATGCCAGTTAAATTAGTTAAACACTTTTCTCATCTTTTTTATTTTTTTATTTAAATTACATGAAATAATTGCAATGTTAAAAATTTAAACCTCCAACTTAATTTTAAAAGTCATTCTAATGTTATCTATTCGTAATAAATATAGATTAGCGACAGTACTGTGGTTGTAGTGTTGAGGTTTTGTAGCACATGCTATTTTTAGTTTTTTATTATGTTCGTCCGCATCACGTATTAAGTAATTTGATATTTTTTTATTTATTAATAACACTTCGTTGCATTAGGCTAATAAAAATTGAACATAATTAAATAAAGGGCACTAACTGGAGGCCTTATCGCTTTCAAACGATTTCTATCAGATGAAAAAAAAAATGTTAAATTAAATATGGTAATATTATTAGTTTTTTTTCTCTTTATTATACAAAATAATATAATCAGAATATGTTACGTTAAAAAACAGGAGTTTACAAGATTTAAATGATAAAGAATTTGCAACATAATAATACAATAATTTTACGGACCTGGTACAATAGCTGGCTTTAGGTTGTAAACAATTTTTAGAGTACCGTCACTTTAGCCAAAATGTGATTTTTGCTATGAATATCTTTCAGGGAATGGACTTTAGAAGCGGGTGCGTTGGTTCTAGCGGATCGTGGGGTGTGTCTTATCGATGAGTTTGATAAGATGAACGACCAAGATCGGACCTCCATACACGAAGCTATGGAGCAACAGTCGATATCGATATCCAAGGCTGGAATTGTTACATCACTACATGCGAGGTAGGGTTTCCAGCTTTAAATTTAGATTATATTATATAAGTTATTTGTAAGCTTATTCTAAAAGTCTAATTCTATTTGATCACATTATTACCGAATTGTGGTGGGAGATCCCTTGATTTGAATCCCTGGTATCTGGAGTGTTTTCAACTTTTAATTCAACGTTTATGATTTTTTTTTTGTTACGCCATTCAAGTATTACGTAAGCAGTTTTACTGCAATTTATCCCCATCCCTTCCACTTGCCAGGAAAAGTAAGACAATGTGTGGTTAATATGCATTAAACATACAGGCTAGGCCTAGTTTAAACGCCAGTGCTCATAGTATATAAGGTTAAATATAATGAATATTATATCGCAAGGTTTATTGCCTATTGTATGTTTAGAACCTTTAGAAAGTAAGTACAAAATGCAATGTTTTTTGAGACAAATAGCCTGGCCTTAGTATATATATATATGTTAATGATTAAAACATGTTCGACGTCCTGGTGGACAGATAAACTGTGTACAGTTTGTTTTTCCACCACACCAACTTCCTTTGTATTAAGATCATTTATACAATAAATAAATAAAAAAATAAAGTAACTTTTTTATGCGTAAAACCGTACGTAATCACCAAATAACTAAATCTAAGGGGGGGGGGGGGCTTCTCCTCTATATTGCTTACGTAATATTTGAACGGCCTCTAGATCAAAATTTAAAAAAAATCGTAAACGTTGTTATTAAGTCTGTCAATAGCTTGTTTGAAATATATATTGTTACGTTAACAGGTGCTCAATAATCGCAGCAGCCAATCCCATCGGTGGTCGTTATGACGCGTCATTAACGTTCAGTGAGAATGTGAATTTGTCGGAGCCGATTTTATCGCGTTTCGATGTACTCTGTGTTGTGAGAGATGAAGCTGATCCAATGCAGGACGCGCATTTGGCCAAGTAAGAAATATTCGTATTGTCTTTTGTTAAAAAGAGCTTTTACACATTAAGAAAAACACTTTTTGAACGGATTAAAGTTAAAGTTTTTAACAATGTATTATTGTTAGAAACTTATAATTATTTACATAATTCTAAATTTAAATTTTTCTGACGTTTCTCGTGCTTTACAGCGTGCGTGGTCACGGAAATATTCGTATATATGTCACCGTAAAATTGTAAATACCGTTAGTTTGTAAACTATCTCGCGAGATTGTGAACCTCAACGTACTGCTTACAATTTTACGTAAGATTGTAAACTATCAAATTGTGAAACGGAACGGAATTTACGTTTAACGAGAGCTATAAATTTATTCAGTGATAATTAACTAACTAATTTCGTTTGGGAGTTTGTTGTAAAAACGAATACAATTTCTATATAAGGAGTGGTTTATCTTCTGGAGCCTAGTTAAATTAATTCTGTTACTAGTATTATACTGATGAAACCATTTGTTTCAAAATCGTTTATATTATATTTTCTAATAGTTATTTCATTTTATTTTTTATGAGTAACCCTCGCATAAAATCTCAGCCATGAATAGTGTACGCTTCCTATACAATCAAGTCTCAATAGAGACACGGCCGAATCAGTCTAAAGAACTTGCATATATTTCTATTGTAGGTTCGTTGTCAGCTCCCACATCCGACATCATCCAACCCACCGTGGTACAGCGCTAGAGGACGCCACTGAAAATGAGAACACATTACCACAGGATCTACTGAAGAAATATATCGTGTATTCCAGGGAAAACGTTCATCCGAAATTACAAGTATGTTTTTTCCTATTCTATCTTTACTAATATATGCTAATATGTTAAAGGGAAAAGATTTCTATGTTAGTTTGTTTGTAACGAATTGGCTCAAAAGTACTGGACCGATTTAAAAAAAATCATCAATTAAAGGCTTCATTATCACTGAATAATATAGGCTATTGCAAGGATTTCTACTAAAACTACAATACTGTTACCCAAGGTGTAAAAAATTGTCTTTAGAATATATTTCATCGTATGCGCTACGAAAACTATTAATGATAGAACAAATAAATGTTCAACAATTTTAAATAACATATCAATATAAAAAAATGTCGCGATAGCATGTGTCTAACTATTTTAGTTATGTCACTATAACTACTTTTGAACATTTTAAAATTTAATAGAATTTTCGACTAAAATCAGACCAAGTTGTTTATACCTTTGCCTTAATAAGTTTCTGTGAGTGTGCTTGTATTTGAAGCCCTAATCGACTCGACTGATCCATATGTTCAATATCCTTATTAGTAAATTCATCTAGCCTGATCGTAAGGTCCATAATTTATAAAATAAGATAGTCTATTTTAGACGAAAGCTATACAACACACTAGAAGTATCGATAAAAGAGAGTGAGAGAGCCATCGTTCAGAAATTATAGCTATAAATGTTATTAATTTACATTATGTGTCTTCGATTTTTTTTTTATTATAAAAAGATGACGCGTGTGTGTATAATAGAGTGAGTGAAGAACATTTTTAGTACATAATTATGGAATACTTACAAAAATAAGCGAATAAAAATTAAGTTCTCATATTATTATTCTCTTTACATGGGTATAATTTAGTATATTTTTTATAGAACATGGACCAAGATAAAGTCGCCAAAATGTACAGTCAATTGCGACAGGAGTCGTTGGCCACCGGGAGTCTCCCTATTACCGTCAGACATATTGAATCTGGTAAGAGCTTAAATCTTAAGTCTTATAACAATTAATTTCCCCTTTTTATGAATATATTGTTTTTAAATACATTACCTTAAACAATTGCAAGTCAATCTTTAAAGCTTTGCGAGACATTATTGTGATCTTACTCATAAAAAAATTCTCAAAAAACATTTTTTATACAATTATTACGCTAAGAATGTGGTTATAAGTGGAGGATAATAAGTGTTTCGGGGTGTTCTTTGATAAAGCAAAAGAGAAAAGCATTTTTTAAAAATCCATGGCGCTACAACCTTTTTTGATCTGGGCCTCAGATTTCTGTATCTGTTTCATGATCATTTGTAAATCGAATAGGCAAGTAGGTGATCAGCCTTCTGTGCCTGACGCACGCCGTCGACTTATTTAACCATAAAAATAACAATAATTAAAGATCTATGAATTTCAGTAATACGTATGAGTGAAGCCCACGCACGTATGCATTTACGTGGTCAAGTGAATGAAGAAGACGTGAACTTAGCCATTCGTTCTATGCTCGAGAGCTTCGTTGATACACAGAAATACAGTGTCATGCGGGCTATGAGACAGGTATATTATTTCTATTATGATCCATAATAAGCTTGTCCGGCGTGGGAGTTATGCTAACTAATATAATTAGTTTTTGCTAGGCGTCATCAAAATGATAACATATCATTCACGATGACGATCAATGATAAGTATCGAACTATAAAACCAGCCGCACAGATTATTTTTTGTAATAATTCTTGCATGTTTAGAAGTGAGCCAACTGCAATCTTAATTACAAAAGAACTTTACATTGCATAGACAAAATATTGCATAAAAACGCCAGAAACCATTGCGATTAGTTGGTTGGAATTATTGAAATAACTTTAAGATCAAATCAAAATATAATCAAATCATATAACAAAGCATTCGATCATTGACTCTGCCATCACATATAAACACAATGTATCTCACAAGTAATACATGTTATATTAACTGAGATCCAATTCCAATCATTTGCCCGACAAAATTAAAAACATTGGCTAGATATGATTCTTAAACTAATGGCTTGAAATATACCGTGTTTGTACAATCCCTGCTTGGTAACTGATTTTCAGGTTTCTAATTTTATCCACAAAGAAGTCGTAAGGTCGAAAATGGTCTGATAAGTGTTGACATGATTAATGTAAATTTAATTAACACTGTTCCCATTAAAAAAAATACAGTCTTACCACTGTGTACATGTAAATAAATAATCACCTGGTTATAGAAGCGCTAATATATATATATTGTTATTTCAGACATTCCAGAAGTACCTCTCATACAAGAAGGACCACAGCGAGTTGCTATACTACATTCTCCGCCAGCTAACCATAGACCAACTAGCCTATATGCGAGGTCTACACAATTACACACAACCAACCATAGAAATATCAGAAAGAGACCTCTTAGAACGAGCGAGACAGATTAACATCACAGACCTCAAACCCTTTTATGATAGTCGGATATTCAAGATAAATAACTTCAGTTACGATGCTAAAAGGAAAGTCATTGTGCATTTATTGCCAGAAGTACCTACGAGTACATAGAAATGCTCATTATTTGTCATCCATGGACTTTTTATTAGTATTTTAACTGGCTTTGACACTAAAATAGGAAAACCCATTGACCTGATAAAAATTCCGCCAAATATACAATATCTAGTCAAAAACTCAACAAATTATGGACACAGCCTAAGTACCACATTCTTAAATGTTAATAATAAACCTAAATCTAATTGAAGAGCTATCATATCAATTTTTGTATGGAGTTTGACACTAATTTCATATTCACATCACAGAAAGAATAACATAATTTAATTCAAGATATAAATTTTTTAAAGTGATTTTTCAATATTATATAGTTGTATTTTAAATCATGGTTTTAAATAAGAAAATAATTTACCAAGTAAAAGATTGGTTTTTAATTTACACAATAGCAATCTCCCACATAATTCTCATAATCAATTTTATAAATGTTTGAGTTGGTTTAATCTAGATGTTGAGCCTATGATGTGTACGACCGCCTTGATTCTACATCACAGTATTGTTGTACAGGCTGGATCAGCCGTCACCATAGTACAAAATTAAATATGTTGAACATACATACCCACCTTTTAAATCATGCATTCTAACAATTTTGAATTGTATGTTTAAGCATTTTAAGTTTTTAGTAATAGGATTATTTTTGTATATTTCAAAATAAATTTGTGATGAAGATAATATTCTTTTACTACAGCTTCATTTTATTATAAACAAAACCCTTTGGCAGGCTTAAATATTATTAAAATATTTAAACTTCTAAAGCTGTTTCGAAAGATCATAGAAACTGTGTCCTGATACCAAACATTTGTATGAAATACTTTTATGGCCAATGAACACATTCATAAAAAAGGAAAATTAAACCACATTTACAAATTATTATTTTTATTAATATCTCGACATCAAAATTGTATGGCTTTTAAATCTAAAATTTATCTTAAGAAATTTACACAGTCTTAACAAAATAAAATTAGCATTAATTACAAAGCCTCTTACACTACCAGAGTTAAACTCTAAAATCATTAATATATACTTTTAAATTAATTGAGACTCATCATAGATTATAAATATTACTGTACATTGTGCCTACAATAATTATTGACACAATAATTTACAATAAAACAGAGCCATAATAATACATTCATTAAACAATAAACACTAAATCAGGTAACATTCATCAACATGCTAAATTCTAAATGTAATAAATCAATCAAGTCTACAAATAAAAAAATATCCATATTTTTTAATGACCAGCATTATTTAACTAACGAGCAATGTCTAAATAAGAAGAAATAGTAAGAAAGAAATGAAATGTTGTTAGAAAAAGAATATTAAAGAAATACTCAAAATGATCTTTAACATTTTTGAATGATAATACTGATATGTCTGATTAGTCTAATATTTTCTCAATTCTTGTTCTAAATGAATTTAATTATAAAACACTGAAATGAGTATTCATATTTTTTTTGTTAATAAGAGAATGTCTATTCATGTTAATAAGGAAAAATATACTTATAAAAAATTAAGATGTCATATTACACTGCTCATATAGTTATAACTTTACAAACAATTAGTCACTATCGGAGTCAGATTCTGATCCGCTGCTGCTGTCAGAGTAACTGCTGCTACCACTTTCATCCTCGCTACCACTGTCTGACTCGCTGTCTGATGATGAGCTGTTAGATGACGATTCTGATGTGGAGCCATCATCAGAACAGTTTTGACAGTTGTTGCGTTTCTTTTTAGTAGGAAGATCACATTTGCCACCACTGTAAAACATTCACATTTTACAAATTCAAAATAGGAAAGCTACATGAAATCTTTTATGAAGCTAAGTATTACAAACATATTATTTAAATTACTATTACTACTGTAATATTAAACAGTAAAATAATTCAACGAATGATCAATCTTATTATGTTTCAATTATAATATAATGTGATATAAATAAAGAATAAGTATGGAGTAATCTACTACTACATATAAAATATCTAAATATTATCTATATCAAATCTAATAATCAAATACCTCCATTGAAGACAAGTACATAACACTGAAATAGGATATTTTATAAAACAGAAGTAGGTGAAAGAACTGATTAAATGTTCTAGAACTAGATTTTTAGTATAAAATGTGGGTAGACAAAAATATTTCTCAAAGCCTACCTGCACTTGTCCTTTTTGGCCTTCAAATTTTTTTTCAAAACTTGAGTGCGCGAGGGTCGAACCAAAACTTTGCGCTTTCCGGTACATTCATAGCTCCAGTGCCCATACTCCAGGCATTTTTGGCACTTTATCCCTTGGGGAAATGCGGCTGCCAGTTTCGCTTGCCTGTGGAGAAATTATTACAGAATCCAAATAAGACAAAGTTAAAAAAATAGAGAACTACTAAAAGCAAAAAATCACCTCTTCTTTGCTGATTGATGCCTGTTGTATGTTCCCAAAGTCATTTTGATTCTATTGCGTTTAGCAGCTTCGCGTACAGATCCAAAATTTGATACGACGTTGGAAGGTACTTTATAATAACTGGAAGGAACAATTACAACGTCCTGCGTTTCTTAGGTCCTCAAATGTGAATGAAGAAAATTTGCAAACTTACAGTTTGAAAAATAAAGTGCAATGATAGTCACTCATCAGTCAATAACCAAGCGTGAAAACAATATTGACAGTTGTTGGTTTTTTTTAATTATATGGGCTGGTAACGAGACCTTTAAGCACAGTTGGTGTTTGGTAGACGTTAACCATGACACGTGCTGACGACCTTTTTAGCTATAGCTAAATTATTATATATTCTATATTGTCTTTGGATATAGACTGTTCAGTATTTATTTATGTTTTTAGTTTTAATGAACATGAAGTATATTACTTATTTTTATAAAGAATTTTGTTAATACATGGGTTTTAGGATAGGAAAATATGTCATAAAAAATAAATCAATTGTAAATTACTTTATGTACTAATATATTATACCATATCATTTTAATCATACAAATAACGTAAACCTCATTCAGAACTAGAAAACAATTACAAGAACTCCCCTTGCATTTCTTGTTCTTCATCAGTGTTTATTATAAATATAGTCTATTGAAATGTTTGAAAACAATTTGAGGGCCAAACTGAACCTTTTTCTAGAGTACGCAATTTTATTTATGGGACATGGAGGAGGACAATACAAACATAAACTCATGTTTGTGGGGTTGGTGCCCTTGTCCCCCGGCCGCCATCATGGAAAAAGGGGTAAAAACACGTTTTTGGGTATATCTCCTACACTATCCATCGTAAACAAAAATTGCAGACTTTGCCTACAATTATGTATATTTGACTTTTTATCGTGAATCAAAAAGTAATAAGTAAAAAAGTGAAAAAATTTAATACAAATTTCCTTTTTTGCGTAATAGCTTTGATTTGTCAATCGTCAAATCAAAGTACTTCTAGAATCTTATTCAAGATTTCTAAGTTAATCATCATGACTAAGGCCCCTGGGGGGACAATTTGTCGACACGAACTATAATTTTCGTCTTTCTACTTTCGTTTGTCGGCGTCGGGACGTGACTACCCCATCCCCCGCTGGTGAAATAACCTGTGACAGCGGTTATTTCACAGAAACTGCGAAGCCGGCCTTATTCTTCCTTACTGAGACTCACATATGCTCTTCGGCTGATAATGTCCTATCCCTGGTACAAATTGCAATATACCTTTGTGCCGTGGGCGGGAGTTGCGTGCGTGTACGTCAGGGAGGATATCTGTTCTCGTCGCCTCGGGACGCTTGAAGGATCGGACCTATCTAACCTATGGCTGCGCGTAGACTGTAATGACCATCTGCAATTCTACGCACGTAAAGCGGAAATACCGAAACACCGAAACTGACCAACTCATTGAGCACAACCAAATGGATACAGATTACCTGCTTGATAAGGTTACGAATAACGATACTTGGCGACTTTAACGCCCTCCATGCCGACTGGCTTGGCTCTGGTACTACCGATCACGCGGGTAGGTTTTTTCATGACTTTGCTTTGACCTGACACAAATGGTTCCTGCAATTACACGAATAACAGATGTGGATAGACACAAACAATCAATCAGATCTACAAAGTCTCCGTCGACCTTCCTCTGGGTTCGTCGGATTATTGTGTGGAGTACTGTACCTACTAGGCGCCCTCCACGGCCCCACTTTTCAGGTTGTCAGCAGAATGGGACGGAATGTGGTCTTTCTTTGCGTCCCACCCTTGGGACTATTATATTATACTATTATATACGTGCTATTCGTCGAAAACTCCAGATTCTACCTCTGTCGCCGAAGTGGTTCGGCAGGGCATGTACCTCTTTATTCCATTTTCTGCGGTGCCGATCGGTGGCAAGTCACATCCCTGGTTTAATCGTTCTTGCAAGGCGGCCTCGCGTCGAAAGCGAGAATGCTTTAAGGCATGAGCGGAAGCGATGATATCTCGTGATGCCAATACCGACTTCGCCTCGCCTTCGACTTCGCTTCCAACTCGACTTTGGATGACCTAGGTAAATCCATCCATGGTCATTCATAAGACGAGCGGGCCGTATGGTATCCCCTAAAAGTGTTGCGTACTTGTTCTCCTAAGTTGGCTCCGGTCCTTACCGGCAACGCATTCGTAAGTCCTCTGGCATGGGCGGCGGTATTACTTAACATCAGGTGAGTCTCCTGTCGGTTTGCTCACTATTCTATAGAGAAAAAATATTACACTACTGATAAGGCATCTTAAGGCTGAGGCCTTAATTAATGCTTGAGATAAAAATAATATATTTTTGTCAAAACTCTTCATAGAACTCTTTGATTCTGAACAAGTTAAAAACGTAGTTGTCATTGTCATAATATAAATATTTTTACTTATTTTTATAACCTCAATAGGCTAATAAATTGCGATCTGCTGTGGCGTTATGAGAACAGATATAACATTAGTATTCAATAAGACGAAAAAGAAATGGCCAAATATATTGCTCAAATAATTGTTTTGGGTGCCCAAGTGGTTGGAAAAGCTTTCGCTCGAGCTTTGAAACAAGAAATCGCTGCATCACAAGAAGCAGCAAAAAGAGCTGGTGGTGGACCTCAGGGCGCTAGACGGGCAGCAGCCAACGCTTCATCAGGCCTCACATTGGAGGAAGCAATGCAAATTTTAAACTTAGAGAAAATAGACTCGGAGAAACTCAATAAAAATTTCGAACATTTGTTCACTGTTAATGATAAGGCAAAAGGTGGATCATTTTATTTGCAATCGAAAATAGTTCGAGCAAAGGAAAGATTAGACACTGAAATTAAATTTAAACAACCTCCAGAAAACGAAAATCCCACAAAGCCATCTTGAAAATAGTTTGGGTATAGTTCCAATATTATTTGTATATTAGGTAGTGTAGACTGTTTATTTAGTGAAATAAAATTTGTTTTATAAAATATTTATTTGTAGAAAATGGACACAATAGTGACTAGAATACATCAGTCTTCATAAAAATGTTGTTTATGTTGTGTTGATTGTGTATAGTTACAAAATTTTGACTTCTTACTACTTATAGCATAAACAGCAATGTATAGAGATCAATAAATCTGATAAGCAATATCATATTCTTTTCATTCTTGGTTACATCATATATGCTTGAAGCTTCAATAAACATGACAATATATGTAACATTAGGCAAAAAAGCTATTCATATAATTATTTGCGACATTCCAGTCATATTTGTGCGTAAAATACATTGAATAAATATATTAAGAGAAAAGTTCCTAAATAATATAAGTAGTTCAGTACTTTTACATAAAATTATGGTTAATTAATGTTTTCATGATTTTTTTATTTTTCTTCATATATTTATTCAAGATCATATAAATACTACATATTATAAATTTTATGTCATCACAAATAAAACTCAACCCAGTGTGAAAACTCTGGGATAATATCTAATTAATGATATGGACAATATTGATAACGTTTTCCTAAATTAGAAGTAGTAGATACAAATAATAAGGTATAAAAGGGAAGTTGAGCAGGAAGATTTTGAATTTGACTTACCTAACGCAATCTTTAAAAGAAATGCATGATGTGATTAATCTATTAAGTACATTCCAAACAAATCTCAACATACTTTGATCCCAATTTCTACATTCTTCTCACCCACTTTTTAAATTATTCTTAAGTCAATATAAAATACTATACGTCAAAAGCCTTAAAAATGTATAAAAGCAATGGCAGTGTTTATTTTTATAATGAATTAACTTCCTTTACATGTTTTTTTTTCCATAAAAATGTTAATAAACCTATTTTTAGATAAGTGATAATTCTATGTAATGGGTATGTTTGGTTTAAATTTGTATTCACGACTAAGCATGTCTAACATATTGTTATCAATGTGGAAGTGAAGTCAAGTGAAGTTTATAAAACCATAACAATTATGGTTTGACATCCATTAGAATTACAACCTCATATGGACTACACTCAGCCATGCCCAATACATTACATAACCATCCATAAAAACCTTTCTCAAAGTCACATACATCTTTCCACCAGTTTGCTCCACTAAATGTCAATTGTACGATACCTGCATAAAGACCTAGACCAATTGTAAATATAACAATTAGAAATGGGTACGATAAAATTACTATTGGTGCCAAAATCATCTTTTTAACACAAGTAAACTCTTCAGTAACATGAGAAAAAATATTGTACCAAGCCAGAGTACCCATATAAAATGAATAGCCAGCAGAAATACAGACAACAATTGGTACACAGAGGAGGCTGAATAAAAATATATGTGGCCCATTATACAGTGAGCATTGAGACACATCCATTTTACTTAACTCATCTGCAACAATTGATGCCTCTATAATTTCCAATTCTTCACGAGATATATTTAGTTTTACATCAACATTTTGACCTTTTTTCTTGCCACGTTTTATTGTACCAGTCATTGTCAAGTAACCATCTTTACTCTCTAATGAGCAGTCAGTAGTAAGAGATGCTTCGGAATCAACTCTTAAAGCTGTGATCTCTGTTTCAGTATTTTCCGACTCGGTTATACCAGAAACAATGTTAACTCTCTTCTTTCTCTTAGCACTATTTTTGAGGCTATCAGTCATTATGCCCATTTCCAAGCTCACTTCTGAATGGGTTTGTGAAAGGGTGTTAGGAGTTGGGCATGCACTTTCGTTAGTGTCAGAATTTAACATTCTGCAACTTTTCTGTATTTCATTGTCATCCCTCAAATCTCCATGACTAGAGCATGCATCTGAAGAGTTTTCATAGATAGGGGAAAGATCAATAATTTCTCTACTACTATTCAAAGTTAAAGGCTGGTAACCATTTTTCTGCTGAGATGGTTTAGATTCAGTGATTATATCTGTAATATCTTCATCGTTAACATCATTGATAATGGGCAAGTTAATTTTCATGTTTGATTTGAGGCCTTCCATTGTAGAGTGAATTATCCCATTAGCAACGTGTTCAGATACTGGTGATAACCCATTTTTGTATTTTGATGAAATTTCCGTATCTGTAGCTCCCTGCATAAATAAAAACAATGTAAGCATATGTAATAATATAATAATATTATAGTCGCAACTGATTTTACGTACCTGAACAGTGATGATGTGGTCTACATGTCCACCTATTGAGTTTTGCTTCTTTCCATTTCGTTTCTTTGGTAAAATAAACAATGGTTGCTCTACTTTAGCCATACTTCTAAAGGCTGGTGTAAAATATGACCTTTCTTGGATAGATAGGTAAGAATTGTATTTCGTAGTATATTATTTGACGACTTTGAGCCACTGCTTTTGAAACTTTCATAACTTATACACATGGAATTAAATAAATATTGACTACATACTATTTACTATTACGCCTATTGATTTTCTTCATTTTCCCGAGCTTGGGTTGGAAAACCGGAAAAGGAAACACTTTCTGAGGAAGTGAAATTTTTTACTATGAAGTGACCATAGACTAAGAAATCCGTTAATCTACTGCAAGAGGATAATACCTGGCCTCTTCAATTGTTAACATGATTTAGAGGCAAATAACGTTAATAATTTCTGTATTTTGACAAAGAAATAAGTACATTGGGCCATAAGATACTAAAACTTTCGAAAGTGTATATAGTAATGTGTGTAAAATACGCATTTGGTCAATGGTTTCTTGTGTTCCTGAATTTGGAATCTGTTAATCGCTACGCTTATTATTAAAAAAATAAAACTTCATATAAAGTAACAAATATTTCTAATAAGAACCCATAACATTATTTCTGCAACTACAAGGGATAAATAATATTTTTTTAAGAAGTATGCTAACTTTCTGGATTGGAAATTATATCTGAGTTTAAAAGAAACCTACAGTTACGTATTTTCCCTATTTATAATTAAAATATCTGCTTGACAATCATTATAAAATTATTAAATATATAAAGCTGCGGTGGAAGCACGAGGTTGCAAGGCCTATCCGCCATTAGAGCGAATTATTTCAAAGTAATCATCAGATGAACAGAGAGTGAGTCTGTGGATATGGGTACAGACAGCGCGGTTTGAATCAAAAATTAAATCTTGATAGATTTTAAGTTAATTTTAAATACTAAATGTACTAAATATTCCTTTATTTAGAAGAAGCAAACTAACAGAAACTATTATATATATAAAATGTTGAAGGTTTATATATTGTTCATTTTAATAAGATTTAATAACAATTCGTAAACAAATGCATAACCTTAAACATTTCAGGGAATGGTAAGTTTGGTAACTGGAGGAGCATCGGGACTGGGAAAGGCCACGGTAGAAACATTGGCAAAACTTGGTGGAAAAGTTGTTATTCTTGATATTCAAGGAACCCGAGCAGAAATTGTTGCCAAATCCATAGGTGAAAATGTTTTAGTATCTACTGGTTGTGTAAGTATTATTTTACCTCTATTCCTTTATTGTCATGTTAACTCATTTTACATACACTTTTCCAAAGTACTTCTTATCTACTTCATAAATTTTCAAGTAACTTGATTACGAGTAACGGCTGAATAAGTTTGCTCTTAAGGGATGTGTTAATTCGGTATTTCGTATTTTTACCAAAACCATAAAAATGTAATCTCCGAAACTTATTTTCACAACTTTTACTTCAAATCCCGCATCATCTTAAGTAAAGTTGTCCTATGAAGTAGTTGTTGAATGTCTGTTTGGCAAAAAGCTTAAGGCTAGACTTTGTCAAATTATCAAATCTTCAAGCCCATCAGACTTGTTGGGATTTAAGATTATAAAGGAAATAAATTTTATATGGGAATAAAAAACCCCTTTGTGTTTAACAATATGCAAATTTATTTTATAATGTTTTAAAATATATTTCAGGTGACTTCAGAGGCAGATGTTAAAAAAGCACTAGATTTAGCCAAAACAAAATTTGGACGTTTAGATAATTTAGTTAACTGTGCTGGTTATTCTATGTCTCATCAAACATATAATTTTCATAAAGACAAATGTGTGGATTTGGATCATTTCGAAAAATGTATAAATGTAGGTCATTACTTATTAGTAATTTCTCTCTTATTTAGTTCATGCTTTACAGACTACATTTTATAATTTTCTGGTCATAATACCTGTCTATCATAACTTGTTAGTTGTCCCACATTCACCCAATTTAGTTTGGAGCAGACACATTTTGTTCTATAAGATCATTAGCCTTCTGTGCCCTACACTGCTGTGAACACAGCATACATACAGCATTTATTTCACCAATGCAACCTACTCACACAGACCCATTTAGAACTATTGTACATTAGACTCACCATTTTAACTTAACTCACAAAAGTGTTATTATCCACAAACAACCTATAAATTAACCCCATGACTCCTAGAAGGGTTATACCTGTGGTGTTGTGTCAATGTCTCTATCTTCAAGAATCAAGAATCTTTATAATAAATTATTATAATACTTTGGTTTCAATCTGCTTTGGTGACATCAATCAAAAACATCAATTTTATATTTTTTATAGAAGTATCACTCTAATTGTCTATGTACATAGTGCATGTATACATTTTTAATTATTGCATTAATTTTTTATAACATATTATTAATCCTTTGATTATTTTTCTACTAGAGGCGAAACTTGGTGTTCAATTGTAATTTGTGGACTATTCAAACAGATTTAAAAGTTTACTGACCTAATGGTAGCATGGGCAACAGGTTATCTGTTAAAACACAGTTTTTAAAAGATTTGTGTAAATTTTCTATAGGTTAATACTGTAGGCACATTTAACACAATTCGGCTAGCTGCTGGGCTAATGGGTAAAAATAAACCATCAGAGAGTGGTCAACGTGGTGTTATAGTAAACACTGCATCAACAATAGCCATGGAAGGAGACATTGGTCAGGCCGCTTATGCAGCATCAACAGCAGCTGTTATAGGCATGACATTGCCAATTGCTAGGGATTTAGCATCCCAAGGAATTCGAGTTATGACAATTGCCCCAGGTAATTTTATATATATGTTAGTTATTTGATTTGCAACAACTTTACTTTCATTTGTTGTCAAGTGACACCACTTAAATGGAAGATTTTTGATTTTAGACATTTGTCATAGTGTAAAATAACATTAAGTACTATTTCAAAAATACATGTTTATTTAAGTTAAGTTTGAGGAATAAGAGGACAACATATTTGTTGTTACTACATTAAACTAATATTATTAGCTTATACCTGAAAATGATTGGTATTATAGATACATTAAAAATGTTTTTAATTTTATTCAAATTAATTATAAATAATAATATGACAAGTACATTATAATAAATATTGTTTGCAGGTATCTTTGAAACACCGTTAGTTTCATATTTACCCGAAAAAATGATAGAGTTTATCAAAAGAATGACGCCATTTCCCTCGCGCTTAGGAAAACCGGAGGAATTTGCACATTTGGTCACAAGTATAATTGAAAATCCCATGCTAAATGGTGAAGTGATACGAATAGATGGCGCGCAACGCTGGTTTCCGTTATAGATTGTAAGACTGTAATATGTAGTTTGTAGCGAATCGTGAGTTATAATATACTTTATTTTAGTCTGTTTGTGTCTTTAACAAAACTATACCTTATATACTAACTGTATATAAGAAATAACTTACATTACACAATAGTTGAAGGTGTATGAAGACCATAATATTTGTGTAATTTAAACTCAATTTTTTAAGTATAAAATACATTGTTTGTCAAGTACATACAAGTCGTAGCAAGAACTATATCAAAGACTTAATTACACTGTTTTAACTAACTCTCATTGGTCTTTTTCTGTCAAACTGTGTTTAAACTGCTGGAAAGAGAGTAGTGTTGTTGTAGTATAGTTATTGTTATTGCGTTCGATACAGTTGATTATTTTAGAATTGTGTCTACATTCTCTATTCAAAGCCTAACTGTAACGTGACAACTTGGTTGGTAAGAATATAAAGCGAATGACGCATGACAAAACGGTGCGTTTGTTTTATACAAACTATACATTTTAAAAAATTGAGAGAAATAAATGATAAATCCGATTCAAAACTTATGAATGGGGTAAATTTGAGGATAAAGTTTATTAGCCAATTTACATATCCTCGGAAGATAAAACATATGACGGTATGATCCGCGGACAAAAGGGAATGCCAAAAAGTTTAATATGGTGCAGAAATCCTTAATTTTATTTTTGAGATTAAAAAGCTGACTATCGAAGTAACTTCAAATTTTTTTATATATTATAACAGTGATGTCTACAGTGAAGATAAAACACCTGGTTTATAATATTATGTTATGCCAAACAAGTTTTTTCTCAATTCTCTGTAGTCTTAACTATATTAACTGTATTGCATAGTCGGGGGCCACACCACACTGCAATACTCGATAAAGAATTGTATAGAGTTCTATATAAGCCTTTTTTAAGTATCTTTCGGTGTCATCATCTTACGTTTTAGCGGTTGATAGTTTGGGATCATCAGCACACAGAAAAAGCTTACTAAGATTTGTAATATTGTTTGTATATAAATTAAACAGAACGGGTTCCAGATGTGATCCCTGCGGTACCCCGTGTGTAATGCGGTGAGTAATCGAGCTAAAGCCATGAGTAACGACGTAGAAAGTACGATCACAAATGTATGAATTAAGCTACTTAATACTTGTATTACACAATGTTCCCGAAGATAATAATAAGTTGTGATGGTTTTCAATAAGTAACACATGAGTGTATGTCAAACGGTTTGCTAAAGTCAGTGTGGATTAAATCGCACAGAGGTCAATCTATCTAAGGCTTTGGTTAAGAAAGTCAGTGAATTCCATAAGATTTGTGGCTGTGAACTTACTTTCAGCGACGAAAGCGTGTGGCTACAATCATTGTTTGAAATAATTTTGTAGTACTCTACATAACAAGGACTCCAACGCAATTTATGAGCAAGGGTTATTTTGCATGTCAACGCGTATTTAACTAGAGATGCTGTTGTCCAATCAATCATTATTGCAGACCACTTCGGTTTAATCATCGGTTACATCGGTTTTGATGAAATCATCAAAAATGTATTTAAAAAATTCCCGATTTAACTATTTGCACAATTTAAACGTTTATAAGTATACACTACTTCAGACAATTAAATTTTATTGAACGTAAATTTCCTTAGATGTTCGTTTTATTACAAGAGTTTTAGCGGCTTTATATATAAAACCAATAGGAATTTACTTAGATGTACCTAGTACCATACCGTACGAAAATAGTTCCCCGTTATTTCTGCGACATTCCAAACAAATTGATAGAAACTCATTTCAATAGAATATTCAAATAATACTTACAACTGACGCTAAATTTCTGCAAATTTTCTTTCCGTGCACAAGTAATACAATAAATTATACGAAGTATTTGTCGTTCAAGAGGTGACTAATTAATTTATTTATTTCAAATTATTAAAGTTAAAATCTTTATATTTAGTGTAGTGTAGTGTGAACTTAGTTTCTGCATTTAGACGCAAATTTTGGTCTAAAAGGTCTGGCAGTAGTAAACAATTACTAATTGAGCCAGCCTAGCTCCTTGCAGAAGCTTAAAAATATCCTTGGCAATGAGCGCTCAGCTCCGAGGATTTATGTTCGTTGGAAAGTCACAGCCACGAATTCCAGGACTACGTGAGTGATCCCTCTGCGCAGTCTCTGCACAAGGGACTCTATCGCGCAATAGACAAAGAGATGAAAGGAGGAATGTTTCGTCTCTTTCTATCAAAAAGTGTTCACGCCATAATGAACATAACAGATTCGTGCTATAGTTAAAATAGTGTAATATGGCTAATGGTTTCCAATGTGTCTCATATTTTTAATTGTATTTCGCGCATAAGTTAATTTGTTACATACACATTAACTTAAAAATTGGATAAATAAATTACCAATATTATAAATATTAATAACCTATTTGACTTAGGGTTTTTTAAGAAAAGGTGGGAAACGCACTTGCGAGCCTACTGGCAATGTGAGTCCATGGGCAGTGGTATCGGTATCACTTACCAGACGACGACACAACGTCTAACCAAGTAAATTTTTAAAGTATACTTTATCTTTTGAAGTGAAACTTCTTTATCGGCGTTGTAAAAAAAAAAATAACGTCACATTATTCCGTTACGCGCCATCTTTTATTGTCCCTACCACGGTTGATTCGAAGCAATTAATAACAAAAATATTATAACGATAAAAATAATAGTAATAATTCTATTACAATTAATGAAATTCTGTTATAAGCTTAGTAGTAAAAAGGTAAAATGAAATAATTGTATTATTTGTATTCATGTCTATGATAATAGAAGCCTTTTGTAAAACTTAATCTAATTTAACTTTATTTAACCAAGTTCTGTAAAGTTGCATATAGTAGATCAGTTTTCGAAAAATTAAGGTCATAAAGAAGTTTCACTTACGTGTGTACACTAGTACACGCACACATTTTTTTTGTTAGTATCTACCTGAATTTAAATGTTATTGACATTATTAGCAGGCTGGGGATTATGTAAAAAAAGATCAAGAGAAAAAATGTTTTAACTTAGAGGCCTTCCTCATGTGTTTTGATAGATAATCTTTTGATTTGACCACCTCATTTCTTTTTCCATTTCACGGATACCACTCTATTACACCCTTAGTCCATTTTTCTGTGTTAGTCCTCATTATATGTACAGTCCAGTCCTTCAGTTAAATATTGTTTCTATAGTGTGAAAACACAGATTAGTTATTAAAAGTTTTAAACTTCGTGATTCATAGTTCGTTAGAACAACTACTTATAAGGCATTAGAAAGTATAATAAAATATCTCGCTTTAAGCATTATTAAGTACTTACTTATCAAACTGTGCACCGCTGGTGCCGCGGTATCGTAATGTATATTTACAGCTACAAAATAAACAAGGGTTACAGCCCATTGATTTTAAAAACGCCCGTCTGAAGCTGGAGTCTTCACAATAAATATCGCTCGGCACCCTGCTGCGGACGCGTGGCTGGTAGGGTTGACACAAGTGAAATTCTGGATAATATAAGAAACTTACAAGCCATAAAACTGCTAAACTGCTAAAAAAATCTTTATGGGAGACTTTCCAATGATTTACATAGTGTTACAGTAATATGGAATCGTTATAAATAATTGTGAATTTTGTTAATGTTGGTTGTTGCTGTTGCTGGTTGGTTGCTGTCATGCATGACCCACAATAGGAGGGTTTTTTATTATGTTTACTAAGATAGTAAATAAGTACGAATTGTTACTAACCCTAACTAGAACTACTTATGGATATAAGCTGAAATAAAAAGGTATTATTATTGTTTATTCATCTGTAAGTTGTGACACGTCAACACTTATTTTTTTAAATAAGGCCTAGAGTAAACAATTGAACAAAGTAATATTAATCAATTTTATATTTTATTTTACAAGCGAAAGCTTTTCTCAATTTGGTGAATTATGTTTCATCTTACTGTTCCGTTTTCTTGAATCTATAGTGAGGGACAAGCAGGACATTATACACAATGTCCTAGCGAGACGTAGACCAATGTAAAACGTACTCTTATTCTAGGGATATAGGACTTGTAAGTCGATTGGATTAAAATGTCTTAATTTGATTTAATCTCCATTATATTTTAGGTGTAGAGACAACCCTCGGATCCGCCACCGTCACTTTGACAGAAGATAAAGCAATAAATACATTGATATACCGCCCAAGACACCGGCCAATTGAAATAAATATGTTCATTTGTTAATATTTGTGTATGGTATTGTCCAGAGCGGAACAACTTATGAGAAATGATATCCGAACGGCCCCTAAATGTTCGTATCATATTATCTAAGAAAGATTTAATTTGATTAGACACGTTTGGTAGTAGCCACTGATCCATGAATAAAAATTATACTTTTTTGATAGCCGTAGATGAATACATTTTAATATTTGTATACGTGCTTATGTTTGACAAATACTACTATAAAATATTTGTTCCGGCGGAAGCCACTCATTCCGGTGGCCTAGAGTGAAAACCTATGTGCAGTTACAGGCGGTGACGTTAAAAAATTGAGCAAAATCAAATTCTTGCCTTTAAAATATACGGCATACATAGTACCTGCACAACATAACATTCCTATTACCACACACGGCGCGTCATTTAAGTAGTTAACTAATTTTCTCATTGCTAACAATTAAATACATGAAATAAAAAGAAATTGCCCGCTTGTTAACATTTAGACGTATTATGTTTTTATCTTAAATTACCTGCTTCGCCAAAAAACTTTCAGCTAATTAAAATACTTCCATGTAGTAGTTTTGATCTGTTACTCGGAACTGCGATGGTCTTAATTAGTGTGAAATCTAGAAGGAAATTGGTGACTATTTTATAAATAAGCTTCAATAAGTATAAGTTCGAACTTATACTACATACCCTCGCTTTTGATTACCTCCATTCATTTTCACCGTATGTGAAATGTATTAAGTATGATCTAATCACTAAACTTGCTATCATCTATATATCTTATTTTTCTTTTTCTATTCTTTGGACAATAGGCCTTAAAACTAATTATATCTTTTTTGATGAAATCTGTCCATTCATAAAATTACTTATAGTTACTTCTTATAATATACCTACACATGTTACTTATTTGTCTTGTTAATGCATATAAATCAAGCTTATTTACTTATAGAACGCACAGGAACTTTTATATAAAAAAAATTTTACTCACCAACTTTGTCCGTAAGTACACAAAAAAGGTTACCTAGGTAAAATCTATAACTTACATTATATTATAATTACGCTAATTATTAATCCTATGTTTTGATTTTATTAAGTATATTTAGCAATGCCTACTTCGAGTATATAAAAGGCTATCTTGACCTTTAACATCGCAATTTTAGTAAGCTATATTGTATAATTAGTAAAACAGCAGAATTAAATGCAAATGATCATTGAATGGTGGCAGTTTAAAGGTTACTCTTGTACTAATTGACACTAAACGTAAATTGAAACGTGATAATCATTAAATGTAAGGTTATAGTACATTCAATATTATAATATAAAAATATAGGTTATCGTTAATCGTATTTTCGTTAGCTGTAATAAATAAATAAAAATTGCACTCTAGAGTATTTTAAGTACAAAATTTGATATATGAGTTATAAGAAAGATATAAAAAATCCATTATTGATTATTAATTTTTGTTCTAAAGGCCGTGTCAATAAAAATCCGAATTCTCTTTTAATTATTTCAGAAAATTTATTTACCTTATTATTTTAGGTCGATTTTACATAATTAAAGTACAACAAACTAGTCTATCCCAACATTTCACGGATGGATATAATTATTATTTTCTTACAAATATAATCTATGTAACTAAGAATTAATGTCGGTATCATTCTATTAGTGAATGCTCAATCGGCCAGGTTGTGTCCCAGTTTTTTCCTCTTAGTATAGATAAGCCAAAATGTTTGCAACAACAGGTATGGATAAAAAATTAATAATATGTCCTACAATTAAAAAAATACGTTCATTGTAAATAATGGGTGTAAGTGAAGTTTGTCTTCTTATTATTAAATCGTGTGTTTAAAGCTTTATTTTAAAATCTATTGACTATCGCTACAACGTTGTGATTGTATTATTGCAAGAGAAACAATGCAAGTTATCTGACATACTGAGTTATAAATAACTTCTCAGTGGGTCATTGTATGGCGCCCTATAACTTTAACCATTTGAGGCTGAAGTAGGAGCTAAACTATTATTGCAATTTGTACATTGATTTGAAATTAATACTTGTAGTTTACGGATATTTTCTTTTTATTTAAATACTACATTTTGTCACTTAGAAATAGTGAAGTTTTAAAGAGTAAACAAAAAAAGCTTCAATGATGAACATAATTATAGTTTTAATTTACAAATTCGACTGATAATTTGCTATTCACAATTTAATGCCGCGAGATTTTTATTGCTTTGTTAAAACTCGTTACTTTATAGAAAACAGGCAAGGTAATAGTTGCTCCTTCCTGTTTTTTATGTAAAAAAAATAATATTAGCGCAACCTAAAACTGGTGTTGTTGTTCTTTAAAGTTTGTTCATTATAAAGTGTTTGTTCCTTGAACAAAATGCCCGTATGTTACCGACGCCTGAACTTTTGTTGTGATTGCATAATACTCTCAGAAGTACTCAAGAAACGTTTCTAAAAGGTTATTATTTTTTTAATAAAATCCATAATGTTAAGTGTCGCGGAGTTTGTATTAAAAGTTCAACGATTATTAAGATCTTAGCAACTTAAACTAATGAATTTTTGTAATAAATTAATGTTAGCGAGATTTTACACAGGTTCAGAGAAGTCGTTGTTATTCTAATAAAAATAATATTAATCTAGTTTTTAAACAATAGTCAACTGTCTTACTTTTCTCTCAGTCTCTGCATACATAAATTTCCCTCCACTTTAGTTAAATTGAATAGTATTGGATATTTATTTAAATAAACGTTATGTAAGATTGATTGGCAATAGAGAGGCATCCATATAGCTGCATTCTGCTAAATTCAACAAGTCATTATATCTCGCATTCGATATTCAAAACTGGTCATTATTCACGTCTCAGCTTTGTTTATGTTCCCTCAGTCTAAATAGGGTGAACATCTTTTTAAAGTAACATTTTCTTTTAAAAGTTTAATGTTTATTATTGTTTCAGTGTAATTTAGATACAAAGATTCACATAATGTATAAGGAGCTGAAGTATACCCCATTTGTTAATATATCTAAATATATTGTAACAAATGTACTGTTGTCACCTCTGAACGGGAGCTCTCCAGTACCAGCTCATTTACCATGGAGAGTGTTGAGAGTTTCATCATCGGACATCGACGCAGAATATGAAATTTCTCCCGTATCACATCGATATCCGTCGTTTCATGTGAAACCAGTTGTCCATTGAAGTATTTCCGAACCAATTTGACTTAGGGTCGTTCAAGAAAAGTCCGTACCAATTCTTAAAAGGCACCATTCCCGAGCCCTTTAGCATGGAGAGTCCATGGGCGGCGGTATCACTTAACATCAGCTGAGCCTACTGCCCCGCGTTGTATAAAAAAATAATAATATAATTATGCAATGTCTATCTATACCATGAGCCCCAGTAATGGACGGATTCTACGTAGATATGATGTCTGGAGAGTTTTTTGGAACCTTTAGTGGTAGGCAGTAGTATAACTAAACTTATTTAAGGTATGGAAACAAACCAAAGTTTTTCTACAAAATGCGAATTACGAATTATACACGTTACAGTTTCTCGGCTTCTTCTTAAAAGAGATGGGTGTTTTTTGTACACATTCTATAACCGCTTGTTAATTATTGCTTTAAGGTATAAAAATAAAATCTTGTACATTTTTACTTTTTAATATTTCAAGAATGCTCATTAAGTTTTTTTTATTACGTCGTCAATTATCAAATATCCACTATACTCAGTAGGTAGTTTAAAATAATTATTATGATCTACTTATCCCATTTGAACTAACGACAAGGTCAGCCGAGGTTTAACATACGTTTGTTTAGGATCTGTGTTAATTATGAATAAACAATAGGTGACTTGTTATTCGGAGAGTTATTTGATTGTTTTATGTAGTTATGGCGTTTTAACAATATTCATACATATTTATATGTAATTTTACAATTATTTCGCTTACTCAGGAATTATAAAGTGCTCTAATATTCAAAAAATATATAAGTTCAAGGAAATTAGTAGGCCAACTGTAGAGATAGATTCATGAAAACTTACACATACGAAAGACATCGACGCGCTCAGTGTGCCGTTATACCTATGTATTTTAAATAAGGCTTACCTATAGGCTGTTTACTGTATTCAAAGTTCGGGGTTGAAGGCATTTGAAATTCAAGGTATTTTTATATCATAAAATAATTATTACTCATATGGGATACTGCTCACATCTTTGGGCTGGTGCTCCCAAATACCAGCTTCTATATTTGGACCAAAATCAGCGAATTCAAAACTGATTCTCTGAGAGAGAATCAACAATACAATTTATATAAAACGCAAAGAGACGCGTTTTATATAAATTGTAATACGGTGAGTGTTCTGAAGAATTGTTTGGGTTGTTACCTCCTGCCTCGTTTCAGCAAAGACTTTGCGTAGAGAGAGAATCAACCATTCAATTTATATAAAACGCAAAGAGACGCATTTTATATAAATTGTAATACGGTGAGTGTTCTGAAGAATTGTTTGGGTTGTTACCTCCTGCCTCGTTTCAGCAAAGACATTGCGTAGAGAGAGAATCAACAATACAATTTATATAAAACGCAAAGAGACGCGTTTTATATAAATTGTGATACGGTGAGTGTTCTGAAGAATTGTTTGGGTTGATGCCTCCTGCCTCGTTTCAACACCGTACGAGACCTATGAATTCAAAATTTTACCAATATCACCTTGATGGCTGGTCTTCCAGTTAGTGTATATGGGTGTTAATGGATAACTTTCTTTTTTATTTTGAATAATATTTACATAATATTAAGAATAAATTAGTCGGCCAAAGTAGCATTAAGCAATGTAACATAAGTTAAACATGTATCCATTTATTCTACGTGATATCGTTAAGATAATGTACCAATAACATGATCATTTAATGATATGCCACTTACTACAAAACTTGTCAAATACTTAAGAAAACACTTTACGAGACGATATCTAGAACATGCATAAAGATTACGGGGGCTGTTTACATACTGAAAACAAGCTGTGACCGTGTGGTCGCGTGGAACTTAGAAAAAAATATTAATAAATAACAAATCTAGAAAGCTTTTCAGGAGTTCTGCATTTTAGCATTAGTTCTTATTACAGCTATCTGCGTTCTGATTCATTTTATGACAAATTTTTTTTATTAAAATAAAATTCGGAAATCGAAATATTTAAAACTTTGTAACTACCCTCTTTTCTCAAACCCCAATCTAAACGACTGTTCAGGTTGGGGATGCTTAGGTCTAAAAAGTCACGTGACATATATTATTTTTAAAATTAAAATCTAGTGGCCACGGCCACTGGTATTTAGAAAATAAAATCCCGACGGTAGACTGGGTGGAGTTAATAACGCAATATCTAATCAAAATTACTTTAAGCAATTACTTTCATAACTAGAGTATTTACTGATAGTGCACACTTAAATACTATCGTGGGTATTAATCTATTTATATACAAACATTCATAATTGTGGTCTGCCACAGGCGGCAATATCTTTAGTTAGCGATCTCGTCTATATGTAAGGAATTAGCTTATAAAACATAAAGGAGTACTAAGATAAAAATAAAAATTGGTTTTAAAGGTATGTAGTTAAGGATTCTTTTACGAAAAAAATAGTTTTTGTCACTACACAGTTTTGCTTAAGTTGCTCAAGTGTTAGTAGACAAATTTGGAAATGTTACGATTGGTGTGTTTCATTTCACATAACATCGTTGTCAGAAATATCCAGTAGCTATACGCTTTAGTATAACTTGATTAACACTTGTCTCACAAGAAATACTTAATGCATGCTGTCACTCTGCAGGGTTAGGACGAGATTCAGAAACGAGACTCATCGTGAATTCCGTATGTCAAAATCCAATACAAATTTGACGTGTAATGAGTCTCACCCATACTTATTTCGAAGACATCGTGGTCTGCGGTTTGTCATTACATTAACATTTATTCAGTTGCTTACTTAGCTTCTTACCCATGCTACGGCCGGCTAGAAGGTTTAAAATGTTGATGGTTTAGATTTAATAAAGGTCATTGACATATACTTAACCGGATATGCATTCTGGCCGCCGACGCTTTGCAATTTCATAGCAATTTGAGCTTTTAAGTTGACCGATAAAGCATATTGATTAATTTTCATTAAGGCAATGTATCGACCGCGGTGACAGTTTTAAGATATTACCAATTTGGGTAATTAAAAGTATGCGTTTAATTAAATACAAAACGTTGTGCTCAAATTTATGCGCTTTGAATTTTTTTACGAAAATAATGTGCTGGTAATTAAAATGCGTAAGAAAAGAAGGGATATATAACACTTACGAATGACCAAAAAATTCAATGTTTATTTTAAAAATGGCATCTAAAATTGTTTACCAATTTTTTTAGAGGAAGTAATTCTGAAGTTCCATTTTATGCTTTCTTATTTAATTTACTTACGAAACGGCTTGGATTAACTTTATTGCTAATATATATTAACGTTTTACTTTGAACAAATAAAACTTATTTCATATTATATATATATATCTAATTAGAAAACACAGACTTTAGTTGAAACTGTATTAGTTTTTGCGAATAGTACAAAACATTTAGACATTTCTATCTCAATGTTTTTTTAGTTCCATATTTATTTCGGGAATTTTTGTAATTCACCGTTTTTGGTAGAGGTCTTTAAGGTTTAAGGTTAAATTAGTTAGTGTTAATTAATCTAATTCCGTAGCAGTATCGGGTTATCTTTGTTAAATATATTCGTATTTATCGGTGCAATTCAAACATCAAAGGCTAAATCGAGGTACTTATCCGAGGGTACGAATGCCTGAGCGATGACATGTTATGTTTAATATAAAACGGATATAGGTCGTTTTCTTGTTGTTTTGACAAGAAAATTAATAAATGCATGCAATTGAACAATATGGCATGTAAGATGATAGGTCTGTCAAATATTTATTGAAAGAATCAAGCGTTGTGATTCTTTATCAAACTTATACGAGAATTTAGTATTTTATACGTCAGGTGTTTTGATCTATCTTTTATACGAAGGATTTTACAGGCCAATATTAGTAAATTTTTGGAAAACGACGGTTGTCAAATCTAAAAAGGAAATGTATGATTGGTACGATAGGTATTTCTGTAGAACCCGAAAGGAACTTTTATAAACTTCAGAATTCAAAGTTTGGAATGTCTTTACCCATATTCGGCATACCTTCATAATCAAAGGAACTGACATCGGCATCAAATACCTTATAAAAAAATAGTCTAAGATTAGTACGGGCACACTTTTTGCATTCCTAACTTATAACCCTTCAACTGAACAATCTATGGGAAAGTTATTCCAGGAATGAACGATAAGAGCACACTTCCTTCTATATATGTCTCTTTCTCTCATATGGGATTACCCGACGATGAGCAAGACAGGTAATAAAGAATGTCCCGTACCAACTCGAGCATTATTATTCAAAGAAAGTCACCAATCATCCACGTACTTGGAAATTGTTAGTTTTATAAAATTGTTACCTTAAATAAGTTAAACGTGTGCATCACACAAATGAATTGTAGAAATACTCGGACGCATTTTAATTATGAATGAACTATGCATATTTTTGTCATATTCTTAAAACTAACTATTAATTTTGAAATATTGATATTCGATCCATCAATCGTTGTATTTTTATGACACCATATTTAAGTTTCTAATTTTATATGTAGTTCCTAATATTCCTATTTATAAATAAAACTATAATAATTAATAAATTAATAAACAATATCCTCTCGCACTTAGTCCTGTAGTGTTAGTATAGCACAGTATGTTGTAGAATAATTTGCCTACTACAAACGGTAACATGAATAATACTACCAAAAAACGTATTCGATGTTTGTTGACTTAAGCACAGTTTTAAGCACCTTTTGAAATGATCCGGTTTTTACCTACATGACCGTAATTTTGATCGTTAATAATTCCCGAGCAGAACCTTTACTTCTGCAAGTTTACAAAGGATATCGAAATGTATATCTATCTCTTACGTATGAAGCCGTATTGAATGGTTAGATAAAGACGAAAGATGTAAAGCTCGAGGCTTGCTAGCGGGACATCGACCAGCAGCTTTCAGAAAAACCTCGATTTGTGGTAACAATATTGCAACTTGGGAAAGCATGCTTTATCCTAAACTCGTCTTTTAATTCGTTTTCTTAAATTACCTTTCTTTTGTAGTACCAAAAATCTTACCTAGTTAAAACTACGTAACACGTTGCCTTATTTTTTTATGATTTTCTTATATTTTGTGTCTAAATAAAAAGTTCATAAATGTTATAAGTCAATCGTAAATGTCTAATTAATGCGAAAACAGACAATTAAGACTCAGTTCCGATTTCTGAGTTACAACTTTGTCGTTCTGCGGTTACTTGCCCCGTGGACATCGACAAAAACCGTCCAGCCTTTACTCGTGTGGGTAAATACACATACACCCACACAACCTAACGCGCATACCGACAGCGCTCGCGCATAGAAACTTTGCAGTAAGCAGTTGAACATCGGCTTTTAGGGTCAACATTCGTTTTATAGCGACCCTGTGTGACAAATTTTTAAACATTATGTATAGCTTTGTGTATTAGGATGTGTTTATGAGTGTGTGTGAGTGTTGTGATGTGCCTTGGAAAATGTGGGATAAGTTTTTCTCGAAGTCTGTGAGAAAAAAGCTTTAGGTAAGTCATTTGATAGCTTGTAGATTATTATGTGTGATCTAGATTATCAGATGAAAGTGTTGTATATCAGTAAAGACTGGATTCGATTTGATTTACCAAGGCGAAATTCCTATGAACGGTTATAAACTAACCTCTCATTGTCAAAGCACCAACTTGCAAGCATTGTAAAGTTTTTCATTATTATATTCTGCAGCACTGATATAACAATCCTTTAAACATTATGGTGTTAGGTTTAATGAAAGTTTATCTTTTTGTATATTTATAAATGTGTCGTAATATCTTTAGGTATTTGTCCAGTCATAAATATTGGCGAAATGTTTTAATGATCGTTTATTTATCGGAATTACTTTTGATGTAATGAAAACTCACTAATCACGATACTAGATACAACACGTGTTTCCTTTTCTTCTCTACCAAAACTTCACTTATTTATAAGGATAACGCCATTCTCTTAAATAGTTTTATAAAAGATTAATAAAATATATTGCATTAGCAAAATTCACTTGCCATAAATCCACTCTGGCCCTCTTTTGATGAACACGTTTTTTGTCTCAACCAGATTCTTTACAGTAGCTAACGGGTTCATTCCTTTGGCTGGTTTAGTTGAAAAGTGTTAATACTAGAACTCTACATATCTATATAAATAAATTGTTCTATAGTTATAAGATTAAAACGCGTTTAGTCATCACGATTTTATAATGTAAAGCTATAATATGTAGACGTTATTCAACTAGGTGTCATGCTACTGCCAAAATATACGGTAATATTAATTCTTTAGTGAATCGTATTATCTGATTACAGTTTAGTATAACATCTTCAAAATTATATCAGTCTATCAATCTGTGATACAGCTATGTTATTTGATGGCAATCATCAATCAATTCATATAAGTAACCCTAAATCATATGAATATATATCAAATAATTGAAATATTATATAACATGAGAGCAAATCTGTTTTTTTAAAATGTATCTTTCAAAGCTATCGCTGATTATATAGATTTTATTAATCACTAAAGTCCTTCCACTAAGTAGTCAAAATTTTATGTACTGTAACTCTAATCCTAATATTATAGACGAAACATAATACTAAAGCTGATAAAAGCAAATATTGTTCCATAGATAGTTTGATCATTTTCCTTTATGGAGATCATCTTTATGTGCCTAATTTCTCGTCAATTTTCGATTCTAAAGTCATTGCTTATAGTAATTAACATTATCGGTCAAAACTTCTGATGTCTGATGATGCAAATAGCATAAGATGTGTCCGTGATTAAACTTTTTTGCCTTCCGGTTCATCCGGATATTAAAGGCGCTTTCTATATTTAATGTGAAAGTTATTTGAGATTACATTTGCAATCTATAATAAATCTACCATTGAGTGTGTTACAGCCCTTTTAAATTGCGACGTAAATTTCTTGTCTTTCAGACACTAACTAATCAGTTATTGTATTAAAAAGGTTAACTACAAGAAGATAAAAAACTTAAAATAGCTTTTTTGTCTTTCGTCGTCTCTGGTTCCACGAAACATGACAAGAACTACACCGTTTGGTCTACTCATTTGCTGCTCGTCATCCCTTGCGAGACAACATCGGACACAAAGATTAAATTAAGCTCGACAGACTTGCTGTTAATAAGTCGCTTTTTTAGTCATCTTTTAAGGTCCCAAACCTGTATTGGCGATTGTTATCTTGTTACAAAATGTCGTCATAAGAAATTCTTGTAATAAAGTTATGTACCGTTCAAATATATCATATTTTGTTATAATTGCGTATTATTTTAACGAGTAGGTATAAGATGATTAATTATATTACAAGGCAAATTTTCTAGAATAAAACGAATAACAAAATAAATAGGAGTTAATCAACAACACTCAACGGCTACGTTTCTATGAATAGTTATTAACTATTTAAATTGGAAATAATTTTTTGGTTTAAAATATGATTTTAAGAAGTAAGTCTTAGTAAGGTAAGTTAGGCGTGAAAGTCTTTAATCAGGCACAACAGACGTTCTCGTCGGCGCCGGGAGCAGTTTGTCAATCGTATAAAAAAATAATATAAGTATTGTTTAACGTGCTGAATGGTCTAGAAAACTATATATAATTTTAACGTCATGTTTCTTTAATTAACTGACAAAAAAAGTTTGTATCTTAAAATCCGCAAAAATTGCGTTATAATTTCATTTATATATTAATTGTATTTTAATCGAGATTTAAATTTTCTTTCGCAGGTCTCGCATAATATAGTTCTACATGAATTCATCCTCTGTAGGATTCGGATACTCTCGCCCTGATATTATACGTATACTTAATTAAATTCTAGCGAAAAAACCATCCTTAAGGTTCCAGAGTCTCAGATTCCTTTATCTTT
The DNA here is from genome assembly GCF_905147105.1 of Pieris brassicae. Classification (NCBI taxonomy): domain Eukaryota; kingdom Metazoa; phylum Arthropoda; class Insecta; order Lepidoptera; family Pieridae; genus Pieris; species Pieris brassicae. The sequence continues at coordinate 17,093,995 of NC_059669.1, read as the reverse complement.
TTCGTTAGCCTTTATTTTTTTATAATAAACAAGTATGTGATCACCCTTCTGTTCCTGATACAAGCCTTTGACTTTTGGGTCTAATGCATGCCTGTTTCCTCACGATGTTTTCCTTCAACGTACGAGCGAGTGTTAAGGTCTGGAGTGCTAAGGAGAGCTGGAGCACTGAGGCGCGCCGGCCCGTAATAAAAATTGCTTATCTAAAACATTAAATTAATATGATTTTATCATTTTTTTTTCTGAAATAGATTACTTGACTCGCGATAAAATATATCGTGTAAATTTCATAAAATGAATTCAAAGTGTCAAAAATTGGCTTTGTTGGGATTTTGGATTCCATTTGCCAAGCTTCAAGAAACGATGACAAAGAATGGAAAGAAACGATGGACTTTTTTGGAGTTTAGCGACCGTATAGGCCCTTAAATGCGCACAAAGACCATGTCCGAGGATCGAACCTACGACCACGGGTATAATAGCACTAGGCCAATACCGTTATCTCTAAAACTAAATAGACTTCTAGAGAAAAAAATCTCGTAAAACTGTTAATAAAAAACCTTTAATAATATAATAATAATGTCTCAAACTTAACACGGAAATGCAATAAAAAGCTATGAACACGTTATAGGGGTAACCACAAACAGGCTAATAAAACAATAACTTTATTATTCTGTATTGTTATGCTTGGGTGCATAAAGCCGCGAACCCGTAATAAAATTGTGACTATACAAGCGATCGCAACTGCCGTCGGCCACTTCAATACTAAATTTGTATGGGATTTTACATGTATTAATAGTGAACAGTTTCCAAATCTTTCATGCGTAAATAAATGGCCTTGATTTGTTAAAATGTGAGCGTAGCTCGTGAGTAGTGTTCTTTCATATTCGCTTCTGTGAATGAAGGATTGATATATGGCAAACGAAATTCTGCTGTTCTATTGATATTTTCGATAATAGCAAAGTAAGTAACCTTTTGCCAATCCAAAACAATTATGTCGGCGGAAATCGAATCTGTCTCGAGAACCTCCATGTTCATGGTCGTATCGGATTGTGTTTATAACCGACTTCGTTACGGGGGCGGATATTTTTTTATTATATTTGTTCCATTAATCTTTTATTAGACTCTTTAAAATAAATATGTATACAGTTATTTTCAAATAGATCAAAGCAATGATTTACTTAGCTAAGTTTATGTTATCAGTGAATCAATACTGAAAATAGTCCAGACTAGTTTGCTATTTTCTCTTAAACTGGTATGAAATCGGAGGAAGTATATCAACTTGCCTCAACACTTTTACACCTTATAGCTAAGTTAAATAATTATAAATGATTTCCCGCAGTTTCACATGAACATGTCGTGCAACCAGACTGCGAGTGATTTAATACTTTTTTTTATTTACTGTTAAAAGTACATAATCGCTACTACAACACTATATCAGATTGTTGGGAATCATTCTACGCAGTCAAATCATTTAGTCATAAAATCACATATTAAAATCACAAAGAATTGGGTCCCTTCGTTTCATAGAAAATATATTTAAAAACCTTTCAAAAAAGCACCCGTTTTTAAATTATTTTTCGTAATTCGCAATAATATAAGTTACAATTTTAGGAATAATCTTAGACTTTTTTTAATACACGGCGTACAACGAGCCCAAATTGTTCAATTCTAATCTTATTAAAACCATAAAAACAATCAATTTTTCGAAAGTACTTTAATTTATTATTGACTTCTTCAATTACCGTAAACAGTAAATTTATCGGTGTATAAAAGTATTTAATCTCATACATTAATGGTCCCGAAATCGTGCCAATCCGGTAGCCGTTGGTTCGTTAATTAATTACAACATAAACGAAAGTAAGTTAATATAAACATTCTACATTAATTTCATGCCACTAATTATAAATATAACGTTAACCAGTAAGGCGTTTAATTTCTCTCGTTTCTGTTAAAATATTCTTTTGAGTGTAGTGTGTTCTTTTAGTGGTACACAGAAAGCTCTACACCGTATAAAATCACCTATAAACCTTGCGTCATAACGAGGTTATGGGTGCGTATTACTCGAATAATGTTTGGTAATTATAAATTGTCTGGTTTATCAATTCCTTTCGGGGATTTTTATTTATTCTTTGCGTACGTCTGGTGAGCTTAAGAACTCATATCGTGAAATTTTCCATGACAGTTTTTCTATAAGACTAGCGGACCCGAGACTTCTTTATTACAAAAAATAAAAATTTTAGAGTTTAATTGCCAACGCGCACAGAACATTTATATTTATATAGAAGGATATATTTTTTAAGCTATATAACGTTTTTTCGGACACAATATTTTTTAAAGCCTTATCATATTGCTATTATTCCACAGTTATTTAAGGATACAGACATAATGAGAACAATATTAACGGAGTTTTAAATTTCCTTCATGTTCTAAGTGTGATTATTTTTCAAGAGAGGCAACTTTGCTAACTTCGTGGGAGCGCACGTTTTGATCTCGACAGGGTTGCGACATTAGAGAATTTAATAAAATAGAGACTCAATGTAGATATCATTTGTCTGTGGTCATGTTATTATCATTCATCATTCACCATTATTATCGACTTTTTTTAATAGATTCGTTCGCATATTACAATAAGAGGATAGTTTAAGAATTTGTTTTGTTTTACGTAGAGATTATAGATACATATTAGCGTTTCTTTTGAATTATGGTCCTCGTGTGGTCCAAGGCCATTGCGTGGCTTTGAAGTTCTAATCTTACAAACAGCGCATTGATAGACTGTTTTATACTTTGTAAATTCAGAAAAAGACATAGGTATAGTTTTTTTTCAACAATATGTAATACATAATTTAATATTATCACTTTGTTATTATATTTAACTACTTTTCTACTAATATAGCAATAAACATAAGCTATTGATAGCCCTAACAGTTCGCACATGAAAACGTAACATTGTTAGATTTTCATCTGATACGCATGTTGGAAATCGCCTTTCATTGTATTCGCTACCATTTGGGGATTATCCTCTATCATGCGTGAAAGCTCATTAAATTAGAAAACTTCTATAGCATATGGGTTGCCACTAGATCTATCTACATACTGTAATGTGTATTATTATAGGATTTTGTTATTGTTTAAAGTACGAAATAAAAAAAGAATACCAATGTAATCGCCATAGGTTACATTTTTTTAAATATTATGGCAATAGTTTTAACTTTATGCCAGTTTTCAAGTAAAAATGGGTTATATTATGACTAGTCATAAATACACAATTACATTCAAAACTTTTATTTTTTTCAACTTTTTAATTATTTTGAATTTGGAACACGCATATCATTTTAAAAACTTCTTTCGATTTTGCGCCATTTTAGATATTTTTACGTGTTCGTTATCAAATTACAAAATGCAATGGGGCGTTAAAGAAAATAGGATTGCAGTAATCGTCTTGAACAATGTGGGTATGAAGACGTCGGTCACAGTCCACACACTTGAAAAAAATCACCTGCACTAATCAAAGTGAATACAGGCCTTTAGTATATCGTACTATCAACATACACAAAAACAGAAAAGATCGGGGCGGTCGCGTGCTGTTTAAACTACAAAGGCTGTTAATGCTGTTAAAGCCAGTCGAAATCTTATCGCGAGACATGAAGATTCCTGCTAGGACTCTGTCGCGTATTATAAAACAAGACCAAAAGCTCCGTGCTTATCGTCGATATACAGGACATGTCCTAAATCAATATTTACAATTAAAGATAGTGAATTGAACAAATTGCTTTTGTCGCGATATGCAGGTGAAAAGCACAGAAATATCCTCTTTACCGATAATATTCACGACTGAGGAACACAATAAGCAAAATGATAAAGCGTACGCTCACAGTTCTAAAGAAGCTGTTCAAGTGGCTGGAAAGGTACAACGTGGTCATCATCCTGCATCAGTGATAAATTTGGTGGGGCGTGTCGAATCAAGGAGTCACAAAACTACATTTTTGTGAAAATGGAGTGAACATTTCAGTGTATGTAGTGTAACCAAGATACAGTCTTTGATTATGTTGTGAAACCTTTCAGCAATACACTTTAGAAATTTACCGTGGACTTTCCACCAGGATTCTGGACCTAGTCACAAGTCACGAACCCAAGCCTGGCTTGAAATCAACGTTCCGGACTTTATAAGAGCTGAAGACTGGCCCTCATCTAGTCCAGACTTCAACCCTTTAGACTTCAAATTATGGTCAGTTTTAAAAATCTTTGGAGCAAGCAGTGACGAAATTGCCGTTGGAAACGATGCGTAAATCCACAGATTCGTGGCCAAACACATTAAAGGCCTATATAAAAGCCAAAGGTGGCCATTTCTAATAGAATATTTTATAGTTTTTTGCTGTGACTTTAAAAAATGCATTTTCATTTGTAAAAGAACTTTTTGCTGTATTAGGTTTAACTAGTTTTTTTGTTTATAAATATATATATAATTTTTGATTTGGTTAACTTCTCATCACATGAATTGAAAACAGGAAGTGTCCGTTTGCCTTTAGATACCTGTTTTTGTGAGAAATATGTCGAATATTAGTTTTTGATGCGATTTTTTTTTAAATTGGGGAAAGTGCAGGTTTACTGCGTATTGCATTTACCAATAATTTGTCAGCAAAATTTAAAAAATAGGTTAGTTAACTTGAAGAAAGGTTATTTTCAGTTCTGATTTGTTAAATTGTTATAAATATCCTTCATAGCATATGTACCTAACATAGCATTCATAACTATAGTCTTGATTGATTTTAGACTCAAGTAACATTCAGAGTCGTCACTCATCGCTTAGTATTACTTTCGTATGTTAAATCATTATTTGCCATTCCATGTCTCGAACGAGAATCATAACGTAATTTAAACTAAAAGACTTAACTTGATTTTTTTAATAAAAAATTCAGGCTAGTTGTAAATCATCAAAAATCAGAGACAATCATTTGGTAAAAACTGTCTCTTTGTCAATCTACACAAGTCTTAATTGGCAAAGTTAAAAACTTTTGATTACTTGCACAAATTACAGGCAACTTTTTAGAAGGTTGTTTCTAATTTGTACGAAAAAAGTTATAAATTAAATTCATTAATACCAGCTTTCTTTCATATTTCCGAGCTCAAATAATTTTTATTTCTTAGTTGTATTTTAGCTACAATTTAAAGACCGGATACAGTAGTACTTGGAAAGTTAATTGTAATAAGTTAAATATTTATGATTAATATTAATTGGAAATGAGTATTAACAAAATGCTGATGATATCAGTAATAATATGATAACAAGTTATCGATTAATAATAATCAGCTGAAATATTTTATTCTTGTGTGCTATTAGCTAAATTCACTAGTCCCTTGTAATCATAGATGTAAAAATAATGTTGTAACTAAAGTATTGATTAAGAGGTATATATATATGTGGAAGATGATTTCGAAGTAAGAAGTACTCTTTCTAGTTTCTTTTAAACTGTGTAAACGTTTTCATGAAATCATAAGTTATTTAGAAAAGCATGATTACCGATGTAGTTTTCATGAATAAGCGAACTTACGAATCTGTCAGACTCATAAAATGTCATTAAGATTTAAATAATAATTAATTAAAAGAATATTTTTGTCCAGTGAACCGTATCTTAATTAAAAATAAAATTTTGAGATCCCAATAAGAAGAATTAACATCTCGAATTACTTGAATAATCCGACGTATAGGTATGAATAATGCTAAGTTTTTTTTCGAAGTAGCATGATTTGCTAGATTCCCTGCTTTTTAAGGCAACAATTTATTTTTACGGTTCGTGTCCTCTGCTGTATCTAGATTTTATAAATTTAATAATAAACGTATCATATAAAGTTACCCTGACAGCTAACATAATATAACAAAAAAAAATTATTAAAAGGAGTCGGCAAGGTTCCGAAGATACTGGCAGCGTTCCCCCTTTAAATAGCTAGACTAATTCTTTGTCCGAGGTGCTGCCAGCTCATCGGTTTTCTGTGATGTCGACTAACCTCTTTGCTATTTCCAAAAAAAATAGTAACACTTTAATGAACGAAGCTTAGCGAAACGAATTATCATGCTACTAGAGTTCTGATTCAAAGTAACTATTGAGGGCTAAGTATGAGTCACGTATGTCTAATTTCAAATTTTTGACATACGGTCTTACACTAAGTGTTAAAATGGTTTATTAGTTTATTATCAAATTAATTAACCATTTTTTGTTCTTCTTGTTTCGTGGGTAAATGCTTTACACATACGCTCCCGGAGCATACAGCTTTGAGCATGAAGGTTATATGGCACACGTTATTGTGCATACCCCCTTAAATCCCACGGCAACAACTGCAATCGCCCGAGGTGGGAAACGGTAACAGAGTAGCTTTGTCCGCTCAGTTGTTAAAGCCACATCCCTCAACCGCCATTTATGACGTAGTATGGATCTTGGGTCAGCAATAACCATACCCATCATACCCCATTAGACCTGGTTTGCAGAGCTGAGGGAAATCGGGTCCAACGGGGTCCGATCTTGAATCTAAAGTATATAATAATAACGTAATCAACGAGTAAATAAATTCAATGGCATAAACAGAAACTTATATACATAAAGTACTTACATTTATTTCTTTACAGCATAAAAATGTACCTACCTTAATCTACAAAAAACTTATATAATGGTATAACTTCATAAAAATTAAAAATACCTAACATTCCTCTAAGTCTTTCCTAAATTCATAATTTACGATATTTAAAACACGTGTAAACGCATTAGAATAATGTAACTGTGTAACACGAATTATCTAAACGAATAGAGACATGTAAATAGTATCTATGGTATGTTATGACGGAACTTGAAGTAACATAAATAAGCTTTCTTATTTATTTGTGAGGAAACGGCCTTATCTCGAAGCATACTTTATGGTATAATGGTTTCTAAGTATGCGAAGATTATTCGAATAAGTTATGGTTTATTTTTAATTGTATTTCAATGGAAATATATTTGAATTCAGAAGATTAAACAATGTGGTTGTGTATTAAAGATTTAAATTGTTTTAAATAGGTATATATTAAACATTATGTTAGGATATAAATTATTTTATATGCGATAACAATAAAGAAGGTAATCCTCAAACTTTGATTTTGATCCCTTTGGAGTATGGACTTGGGGGGTTAATGTGTTATTTAAAGATTTAAGATTGCGTCTGGTAGACATTGCAGAGTTGGTGATTTATTTGCTCTAACAAACTTAGTGTTTTAGTTATTATTATTGTGTAGCAAAGGTAAAAAAGTACCTAATTTGTAGGTAGAAATAAGCAGTAATAAGTATTTCCCGTCTTATAAAATTAGTAATTAATATAGCTAATTGGTATTTTAATATCAACGAGATATGCAAAGAAAAACGAGTGTACATCTAATGTTTAATTCAAATTCTTCGGTATTTATAACTAGAAATTGAGGAGCTCAATAAAAATGCCAACACCATTTCTAACTTGCAATCAATTACATCGTCACCAGCAACAGAGTCCCACAGATAGCGCAAAAAGTAAGTTCTTTCACCTATCAGGTTCCGTAAGCGTATTAAAGTGGACATTTTTATGTTTTACTTTGATTTACGATGTCGCATTTTAGTTTTCTGAACGTTCCAGTAAAGGCAAATCAAACTCGTTTTTAGTTGATTAATTATATATCTATAAAAGAACGAGAGATGTAGAAAAATTATTGTCTTATAACTATTATTATTTTATTATTAATAGTTTAGGAATATAAAACATTGCGTGAAATGCGTGTTCAAAATGTAATAGTTATTTGCAGTACTGTTATGAAAATATCAATTGTATGTACTATAAAGTTATATATTGTTTTGATCGTTTTGTGAACATTATTAACAATTTTCTAAGACCGTTATTTCTTCAACATTACGTTTGTTAAATCCTTAACCCTATATGGAAAGAAAATGAAACCTGCCGTGTGTTTTCACAGACCACATATGCGTAAATTGATTTATATATATACTTATATGTGCGTCATGTAATTTGTACTGGTTTTTATTAGAATTTGTCTATCGTATCTTATGAATAAAGAATATATGTTTTTATTTAATTAAACTAGTATTTATTTTCGTTGACTATAGTTGGAATTTCTGTAAACTCATATCATTTTGCTGATATAAGTTTATAGAAACTTACCGAACTATATGGAAAAATATATGGGAAGAATAATAAGAAATAGGTAGTTCGGTGATTGTTAGGTATGTCTTATGTAGAAATAATACCTTTTTAAATTCCATTATAAATAAATATTGGTTCCGGCGCCCAGCAATAACTCTTCTAACTCGAGACAGTTTAGTTCTCATAAAAGTTATGAGTAAATTGCTTGTAAATCTTACAACTTCAAATATAAAGCACGTTTTAATATCTAAACCTGTCTTTTAAAGCTGACAGGTGAAAGCTCTAAGGTCGCTTAGCTAAAATCATTTCTATACCTTTTACACAAACATCAAAATCGCTTCACAAAATCTGTTTATGTAATTTAAAAGTATACAGAAAACTATACTGTATCAAACTAAAATAAGGGTGAAAATTGTATTTTTAAAATGATGGGAGTGATATATTGGGAGTAGTGTAGTGATCTATGACTTTGCAAATCGGTTTACAGTTGATGCATTGTCTTGGAAGGGTCATTTAGTTGGTATGCGACCTGTAGGTCAGAGTAAAATGGCGTAGCTGATTGAGTACATGAATGGCTGGTCATCATTTTGACAGCACCATATTTTAAATATTTGTTTAACGGGCACTTTACGAGTGAGCATCAATAAGATGCCTCTAAGTTATCTGGGCGTGCGTGGGAGTATTTAAGCATGTTATTAAGTGATGGCTTATTGGCTTTAGCGCACTTTGCTTAATTGTTTGAAAGTTTAACACACAAAGACATAGTAACCACACTGCAAAAACTATATTTTTAAATACTTCATACAAGTTGTATACAAGGTTAGCGATTAGAAAACAATTAAATGTAGCGTCATATTGACTATATAATTATTCAAATACCTGAGTTACTAACTAATACTTATTAAAACGGTAAATCTAAAAATAATAAAAACACGTGTGTGTACTTATGTACACGCGTTAGAAGTTATACTTCTTTGGCCTAACAAGATAAAAATCTTTTAAAAAATTCTAGAGACTGTATCATTCTAGTCCCTAAACGTAGTGGTGATAACTATACTATAGTTGTCGTCGTCTATATTGCTATTTTTATTTTATATTACTATTTTGAGAGCCTTTATAATTATTATATTTAATTAAATAGGTTTAAGAATTGTTGGAGCTCGCTAACTGTCGTTGTATCACTATCTAATAATATTTTAAGCGGCGACAGGTTAGTATGAAAATAATCTTTATAACAAATTTCATAAAAATACATCACCACAGCAGAGTATGATATAAGTTGGAGCATTGCTATTTGCCTCTTTAAGCCATTTTGTTTATTTCCCATGTGACGTTGCTTTTTAAATATTCACCATAGTGTATAGAAAAGTCTCTTAGCTAAAGGTATTTTGCAGACAAATCCCAAAAAAAAACTGGTTAAAATACATTCGTTCAGAAACAGCTTTGTAACAAAGTTTATATAAACGAGAACGAGAAATCCAAACAATCTGAAATCATATCTGTAAGATGAGTTTACGATGTGAATGCGATCTTGATATAGGTCTGCCTCAAATATTTGTATAAAAATGGTAACAAAAGGTGCTGTAAGTTTCTTATATTTGACATATAGGTAGGTAATCCGTCAAACTAATGGTAAGCCAGCTAAATTAAACAAAAATTCTCTTCAATCTGTTTAATTTTATACGTGCAAAATATAACTTTTATATGAATTCAATTAGCATTCTTCGAAAATAAGTAGAATTCAATGTGTGCGAAATCGCCGCTCTTGCTATAATAAAATATACAGTCATATCTGCATATTTCTAGGGTTACTGTAACCTGTTTAACAACGTGTATTAATTCGTATGGCTTCTGGCAACACTGAAGTTTTGTGGGTTTATTTTTTGCTTCTGCAAGAAAATATGTGCGTCGTACGAAGGTTTTTTTCTTATTTCCCGCAAATTAAATTACCACAGTCTCTCTACAACCTTTTTAGATGTAATAAAAGTTACAGTGGAAATGTGTTAGGTTTCTTATGTTATTCGAGAATTCACATTCACTACGAATACCGTAATTGAATCATGAATTTTAAAAAGTTTTGAAGTTTCTTTAATTTTTTTTTGAGACTGAGTCAGACATTATTTTGTAGTAGATCAACCTATTATGGCAACCAATGTTATATAAGTATTGTTTTGTGAGGGATCGCATCCTGATTTTTAACTTTGTATGCGTAGTCAGTTTTTTAAATCATCTCTCTAAATCTAATATTTAATATACTATCTCGAACTTGCATCAAAAATTTCTTAAAGACATGGGAATATGCATAACATAACTTGCCCATGAATATTTGTCTGTAAATAATGTTACACGTTTATAAATTCAAATCAATTTATTAAATACTTGATGATGGATATATTGCACGGGCTGTTGCATACCTTATAATAATTATATAGGAATTGATTGTGCTATCCCGTAGCCACATGTCCTCAACCACCACAACACTAACATGTATATGTGTATTTTAAAACGTTATTACGGTATCTTTCTAAAGATCTCATAGAGTGTCAACTAAGGTGTACGCAAAGTAAATTGCAGCGGTTAAACGTGCGTTAAAAATGAAATACATACTATTGTTTTAATTTTAATTTACGACTCCCTCTCACGCGATACTTTAATGCCCATAGATTTTACTACGCACATTAAACAATTAAAATACGGCTTGTTGATATTATCAATTGAGTTCATTAAAAAACACGTATTTTTAAACTGTTATCGTATGCGATACAGTCACGCAATGCTCTTTGGCGTTTGAGATTTTTTAAGATTTTATCTTTTTTATCTATGTTTGATTGCATGATAGTTTTTAGATTCCTGTAGCCCAGTACGGAGCAAGCGTGTATCTGTTTACATTATTAATTTTGGAAGTAGCCTTTTATTCCTGAACAGTTCTTGTTACAGCGGTATCGAAATCGGGACGCCATGACCTCTGAAGCAGGGAGACGTCATAGCTATAAATTATATTTTATATATTTATATTTACATAATGGCATCTTAAAAGACTTTGTCTTTTAAAACTACGACCTGTCAAAGTGTTGGTTGGTTAACTATTCTATTCCGTCCCCTTAAAAGACTAGATAAAATAGATACCAGGATAAATAATTCCATGAAATAACAACCAATTCACAGTTTTTGTTTTTAGGTGCAAAAATATTTGAAATAAAATTTGTTATCGAATAAAAATAGACTTTGTATATAGCGTGAAGCAACATTTTCAGCGGCTATTATAATTGGTGATTAAGGCCAACTTTTTTGCCTGGAAGCCAATACAGGCATATATTAACATATTGCCTTTGCCTACGGCATCAGTCACACGATTACAAAATATCTTCATGAATTCTTGTACATTTACTGTTAAATTCAGAGGTATGCTTAGTAAAGATTAATCTAAAGGCAGTATTTGTTACATGACTACGGATAGAGAGTTATGTAAACATCTTTGAAGTTTTTAAAAGGGCTAGTGTTTATATAAGTATGGTCTTAAAAAAATTGTTATAAGATACAACAGTTTTAAAAAAGAAATGCGGTATGAGTTGCAATTAGTGGGATAATATGATTATAAGTGTAGGGTATGAATTAAATGTTGTAGTACTTCTTTACATAGGGTTAAACGCTTAAATAACGAATAGAAAATTATTATAATTTAAATTCTGCGCAGACATCATGTTCAATAGCTAAGAAATTAAAGCGCAAAGTAGCTTTGACCGTTTGATATTAGTTACAACCATTATTTTATTGAACTATAAGAAAATGCGATGATGGAGATTTACACTTATTTCAAAGTAGGTATAAGTTTGTATTTAAATGAACCTGGTGTATTTATAATTTAACAACTTTGAAACGCGAGAAGTAAAATAATTGCGTAAAGTAATAAAGACATCAAATGGAAATAGCAGTGGCGCGGGAGTGGGACCTTGTTAGAAACTATGATCCGGTCATATTGAAACTGCTTCAGCGGTCTTTGACCTTAAATAAGAAACAAAAATAGGTTTTACAATACATTTTAATCCAACTTACCCAAGTTTTCAATATTGATAGGAATTATTTTGTTAATGTTCACTTGTGTGTCCATCAAAGTTTGACTTAAAATATTTTGTCTTGATTTTGATACACTTTCCAAGTAATAAGTTTTATTGTATTCTTGATAATATTTCAGTCTAGCCAAGCACGGTTTTCTTACTTACTTATGCCTGTATTGTTGTAGATGCCTATCATAATGTATGTTTGTCTTGAGTTTGTCTTGAGTTTGTCTTATTCAATTAAAATATATAAAAACCTTTTGTCTTAACTCCCATATAAAATATTTCTTGCTGTAATATCTTTTGATCTTAAATAGAAGCACGTACAAATAACAATATGATTGGTAATAAACAAGTCAATCTAGAGTCGAGTCATAAACAAACACGAAGAATTTCGTAACTTTAACGTTGAGTCATAAGATTAGTGTTGTCTATGAATAAATTGCTAACTTTATGATATTATGTATGATCTACAGATAGTAGTAACGTTGGTAGACTCTTACTACTCATACCGGTTCATTTCGAAGGAAATATAAACATGTAATATTATAGAACATGTAAATTAGGTAGTTTTAAGATGTTATTTTTAACACGGATCTTGGGCCTCAAATGGTTCTGATCGATTTATTTATTAAATACTTTAAAATATGTTGTCCTATGTTTTTCCTCCTGTTCCACTGTAACAGATTCGGAACAGATGAAATTAGAATCAAAATGCAATGGCGTAAAAATATTTATGAGTCGTGGCCTATGTTTTATGCAGCCGTTTCGTTGAGGGGTTTATATTTTAGGATCTAATACCTAATACCTAATTACCTGATAATGTTCTTCATAGTACAAGCTAAGTCCCATTGGTATATAGATGTGGTACGAACCCACCACGAGGCTGACAGTCATGGAAGAATAAAATAGATCATGATAGAAAGATCATTGATAAATTAATTTAGTTATCATTGAAAAATTTCATTTACCACGGAATTGATAAGAGAAAAGAGATTTCGGAGAACGAAAGAAGGTATTGGTCATAGGCGCCTAATCAGTTTCTGTGTTTGACTCACATAATACAAGGTTCTATATAGGTCTTAGACGGTTAGAAGGGCATTTCAACGAATGTATGCATAAAATATTCATTTAGAATGTAAATTGCTATTAATATGAAAATTGGTTCCGACAAACTAGTAAGGCAATAAAAATCTAAAGTTAAACTCTGCAGATTCATTTTATATTCTTGTTTATTTTCGCCTACGTGCGTTGATTAAATTAACTCAGTGTGAAATGTTTGGGACCGATGAAACGAAAACTCCCGTCAGACCTTTTTTCATAATGTTTAAAAAATTCAGTATAAAATAGTGTAAGTATGTACTTTAAGTATAATCCATAATCATCCGTAGTTTAGAAATACCAAATAACTTGAGCCGATGCCTAATCATGAGTAGAGGACACTAAACGAACACGACATAATTTCATAATTTTTAACTAATACAAAATTGTTATTTATTCATACGGCTATTCACAAGAAATATCTTCTGAATGTACATTTACAGTCAGTTTTCTAATAAAAAGGGTAGACCGGGCTGGAATAAATCCATTCATTGCGCCGCTTTTTAATTGCCAAGGTTTTTATGTTACAAAATGTACCACCAAAGACGTGCAGCCATTTCACCAAGCTCTGTTTAGATATATATCACAATATAATTTAACTAATATCAAATTCCGATTGTTTATGAAACAATTTTTATTTATTTATTGTTTAACCTGAAACCGAAGTCTTCAATATCTAACAACTACCTAGAATGTTGATTATAGCTTTATAGGATATTGTAGAATTAAGTTATTCTAATGCTGTAAGCTAAATAGCGAAGGTCAAACAACTTCTAGACTCTTAAGTATCGCGATGAGGGCTTAGAACAGGTAACATTAAAATATTATGTGTACTATTTCAATATAAAAATATGTATACTATGTCAATATTAAACATATTTTTATATTGAAATAGTCCTGCAGTGAGTGCTATCTTCGTGCACACCAGTACGCTATCAGCCCTTAGTGTCTGCGACACGTTATTATTATCCTATCAACGGGAATCAAAACCCAGGATCTCCGGGATATATCTGCAGGTCTACAAAAGCACATTTATTAATAATAGTAATACATTTCTTTTCTATATAATATGAACTTTCTATCTACAGAATATCATAAGCTTGCACAACCAGACAATGCAAGCAGCTACCATATTTGGTGTGATTGGTCTAACCGTTTTCTACCTTCACCGATTTCGATCGAATAGACGTTTCATTGATTTTAAGATTTATGTAGCGTGCTGAAACCGTTATGCTATTTTTATAATATTTATTATATAGTCGTGTCTTCCTTAAGACAAATGTTAGTTCAAAATGTGTAGTCATTTCACAAAATTAGCATTGATATTGGAGGCGATTTTTACGTCTTTTCTGTCCGAATCATTTTTTATTTATATAGCGATAGGACCTTTGATTTAAGTTTTACGTAGAATCAGACTTAATTAGTCAAGTCTTTTCATTGCTGTAATTAAGAATGACTTTATACTACTACTATACAAAATAATACAATATTTGCTTGAAAGGTATCTTTAGGTATATATATACATATATCATTTGAACGGCTTATAAATATTTACACCCACATCAGCAGTAAAGCAGTGTTGGCCTAGTGGCTACAGTGTGAGACTTTTAACGCTGAGGTCGTATTTTCAATCCCGGGCTGTGCACCAACAGACTTTCTGTCTATGTGCCCATTTAACACTGGCTAAACCAGTATGCATTAGATCCAAAAAGTCGACGGCGTGTGTCATTAAACGGATACAGAAATCTGAGGCCAACACCTAAAAGCTTTTTTAAATAAAAATATAAATATAGTAAATCCATAGCCGAGGAGAGGTATCGCATGAGGCTTTAACCCACCTGCCTTTCCCGAGTTCGATTCCCGGGAAAACTTAAAATACGTATACATCTTATATTATTACATACCCGAACTATATGCTAAAGGCTTATTACTAAAACTCTCTCTCTCTCTAATTGATAAAATGTGGCCTTATATGCAAAAATATAAAAGAAAAAATTAAATGTTAATTTGAAAAAAAAACTTTACGCTTAAAAGCAAAACCTTGTTTTAATTAAGTCGTTAAGAGAAGCCTCCAAATGTTTTGAAGACAAAATAGGACGTGACTAAGAACCGGAAAATCAATATTAGTTAACCTTCATTAAACAAATATATGTAGAGGAATATTCTCAATGTCTTTCTGGCTTGACAATTTTATTGCAGTCCTATAACTCTTTTTATATTAAACAATAATACTGCTAAGTTCATGCGTTGGAACTCCGACGTAGGAACTTTTTTTTACTAGGGAAAATGGCTTGCGCATACCCTTTTTTTTTTTTTTTTTTTTTTCGTCAGGAAATGCTTTTACGCATATCCCTACGGTATTTTACACCAGCAGGGATTATGTGGGACTCAGACTTAATAAACCCTACCCACTAAAACCTGACGGATGACTTCAGCTCGCCAAAGGGCGACGGCAGGTAACAGCTGAGCCCTATCCTTACCCCCGCCAAACGCGAATGCCACAATGCCACATGACTCCTCTCACACACAAATCTTCCAAATCTTAACTTAGGGCAGACGTGCGAAAACACGGCGTCGCTGCCCCGGTCGTCGTTTCCTTACTTGCGGAGCATCTGAATCATTTTCACGCTGACGCTCCGCATTCTCTTTCTGACTCATGACGGCCTCACAAAAAGCCATGAAGGCATTCCAAGGACCGTCATTGTCAGCTTCCACCATTCTTTGAATAATTAGTGGAAGCGACAGATTGCCATCAATGCTATCAGCAAGCACCGAGCGAAAGTAGTCCCAAGCCGGACACTCCTCCACTGTATGCCTCACCGTATCATCTAAACAGTCACAATGATGACAAGCGGGTGTCGCCTCTCTTCCAACGATTCGATGCAGATAACTTCCGAAGCATCCATGGCCAGAGAGAACCTGCACGAGGCGATAGGAAAGCGATCCCCACCGTCGGTCCACCCAGTGTTTCAAAAAGGGACGAATAAGATCAACGGTATGTAAACCAAACGACCCACTAAAGCACCAAGCCGCCACCAACAATCGCCTTGGTGAGATGTGGTAACAGCAGAGCCTTGTCCGCTTAGCTCCGACGTAGCTACTCCGTAACCCCACTTAGCTTTAGCGATCTGGACCTCAGTTCTGCACAGCACTAAAAAACGACGTCAATGATAAATACATTGGAATCAGTACCACCATTTGACGTTACAGAGCACCTACCAGCGTGCCTGTGGAGCAACGCTAATTTCTTCCTGTGTATGCAAAATACTTGCTCATGCGGTGAAGGAAAACATTGTGAGGAAACTGGCATGCATGCAAAAAACACGTGACAGGCACAGAAGGTTGATCAATGATAACTTGAGAAAAATAATAATGAATCATTGGGAGTTACGGGAACTTATAGAATTTATGATTCTATATCATGAAACTCTGTACAGGAATGTGTACAGTGAACCCTACGTTCAATTTCCGACTAATTGTATTAGGCACCTAGCAATTTCAAGAAGATTCACACGCAGTTCAGTTCATGCGCTAACCCACGCTCTTGTTTATGTAGAACCTAAGACAGAGGTGTTCAAACTCTGTGATTGCTGGGGCCGGACATACAATCTACTTACTATCTTGTTAGATGCATATATAGCAACAATATTATTATTAGTATTAACAATTGTCTTTTTTCATTTAAATGTCAATATTATTTTTTAATAGAAAGTGTTTACAGGTACATATTTATATTATTGGAACTATATATATATATATATATATATATATATATATATATATATATATCTATCTATCGTGTCGTGTGATGAATTAGAGGTGCAGTGGCCAAGTTGTATTTTAATAGAGAATCTCCCGAGTTCAACAGTAAAACAGTACAATTTCGTAACAGGACGTAACAAGGATTATCTTTCAAGCTTTGAGCATCTTAGTCATTATGTATGACGCATTGTATCGCTGATGGTAAGACCTAGCCAGGCTTGTTGGAACTGACGCGGTCAGCCGGTCAACGGTACTTTGTCTTGCTGTGTTTGACGGGAGCTCATTATAAACCTGTTTAGTTTTACTGTAACATAAGAGCCTTATGCAGAATATTAATATGTATTAGATAAATACAACACAACGAATCACGGAAGCAACATAAAAAAACAAAAATTAAGCATGAGTTTTGCTCGAAGCTATTGGAATTTGGAATTTGAAAGGTAATATTTTCATACTCCAAATATTCTCACGATGTACTCCGTTAGGTTAACACATTCGATATTCCACTCTGCGTTTGATACCAGAAGATAAAGCTAACTGACTATAAAATGCGCAGGCCCACCATGTAGCCATTTGTTATTCAAGTTTTTAAAATGTATTTTAAATTTAGAATAAATATATTTTAAATTA
The DNA here is from genome assembly GCF_905147105.1 of Pieris brassicae. Classification (NCBI taxonomy): domain Eukaryota; kingdom Metazoa; phylum Arthropoda; class Insecta; order Lepidoptera; family Pieridae; genus Pieris; species Pieris brassicae. The sequence goes on along the minus strand of NC_059669.1, from coordinate 17,076,296 downwards.
CAGTTTAAAAAATTTGAACGCCAAACGAGAATTACGCAATTATATGTCCTAGCTGATTAATATAAAACCACAATCTCCATTAGTAAGTAGGGCGAGAATGTCTTTTAATATCGAGCAACTTAAGTCACTTATTACTAGTGTTTAGTAGTGTAGAACATTTTCAATTTTCAAGGCGTATTGCTAAATACAAGGTTAATAAGGAATAAGGTTTTCAAATAAATGTTGCTCTCAAATAATTTTGTACTGTCAATTTCATGATAATCAGCTCGGATTAGAGTATTAAAAAATAAAATAAAGTACAACGAGTATACGATAAGTCGCACGTTAATGTAGTTAGCAAATACAATCTCAAGGTCGGTGTACGAAAATAACCTAACATACGGAATGACACACCACACTTTGAAAATTTCTATGGTGTCGTTTTGTTATCGCGTTATACACACGCTGAACGCCATCTGTTGTAAATAAACGAAATGATGAATAAATATTCCGACAAATGTCTGAGACTCCTGTACCTGTTTCCTTTGATTCTTGATGCTTTTTTAAAGTTCTTTTATCTTCTGTGCCTGACTTCCGCTGTCGCTATTTGTGGTCTTAGCCGTCACGTTTTTCACGATACCAAGTGAAGCACGGTCGCAGTTCCATGTACCAAAACCTGGTGATTAAAAAGAGTGGCGGAGAGAGGGTCAGTTTAGTCACTTGATTTGGGAACTGGTGGTTATTTAAATCTTTTTGAAGTTATACCTCTATTGGTGTTTCGGGAAAAAATGATGAGAGTAATTTTTTGAATGCGCGGGCACACAGTCACAATAAACCGACACCCTGAAGTTAGCAATAGTCAACATTTCAGTTATTTTGTGATATTTAAATAAACTTGATTTAACTAGATTTAAGATAATAAAGATTTCAATATTAAATACCTTTTTTTCTATTGTAAGTGTCGTTTTTTCTACATACGTAGTATACAATTTTTGAAAAGATTTTTATCGTGCTACTCCAAGGAAGTGTAACTTCTAAGACGTGTACATAAAGTTTTTGTTTGAATATTGATGTTCATACATGTACAATGTACATAGTTACTACTCGTATTATAAATAACATTAACAAATTCATGTTCTTTTTCGCGGTTTCAGCAAATTGTTTGTAATACTCTATTTAAGTACCTATGAAAAGTTTTAAACAGTAAAGTTTATCAGGACCTATTACGAGCTTATTACCCAGTGGTAATAAGCTTTATTTAAGTAACAGATTGCAAACAAGAAAACTTAAGTTTGTAAAAGGCTTGAGTGAAATGGTTTAAATGTGTGTATTTGTGTTAATGGTTAAAAAATCGATGAACTATGGATATAGTATCGTTTATTAGAATGCTCTATCTGGATATGGCTAAAACGCGTTCTCGTGAATGGATGGAGAATGCCTGTTCTAGAGTAATATTTGATTGTGGTCAATATATGTAATAATGGTTTACTTATATCTCAATACGGCATCTCATAAATTCTTAGAGAATGCATCGCATATAACGAATATTGATTAATTTACTAAACCTTAGATTTACATTCGTATCTTTACGCCCATTGAAATAAATTTATACCTTTTTATAGTAATGCCTACATTCCTAACTAGCATTACTTTCACGTAATCCATTGTCCCGTGAGAGTAACATTGCACCAGCCACGCCTAACGCCAATTACTACTAAGGCTTTAAACTATTTTAGATTTCTTACGTAAATTGAATTTAGATAATAGATTTAGTCTAGATCTCAGAGAAAGCTTTTCCGCGATTGTTTTAATTAAATAACATTTACCAACAAATCCCTTTATATTTGTCTGAAATCTAATTCAGTACCAATTCTTCATAAGCAAGATTCTCGATGTTTTCTTGACCGTACTAAGGTACTTACATGCCCGCTTAACCATTAGTCTAACATTGAACATTACTTATAATTACAAGAAATGTATTACTACTGTTGCTTTAGGTGGTTGTGTTCGTTTGTCTGGCTTTTTAGTCACCTTTATATCTGAAATATATTTAAGAAAAAGGATATATTTCTTATCAAAATATAATGCATTCGACACAATATTAAGTATATTGAAGTGAATAAAAAATGCTAGTAAAGGCTTTATATTTTAAATAAGACAACAAAAAACCGTCTTCACGTGGGAGGCTAGTGATGTGCCGCGGCCATTTCCGTTTATTGCTCGATTGAATTTATGTCTATGGCTGTGAATTACGATCGCGTTAATGCGAATACAATTATCGATTTCGATTCGATTGCGACTCGATCACGACTATCGTTAAGACATAAGTACCGTGACATAAATCGGGATAGAGAATCTAGGATGGTCATTATGTAGAGGAAGTATTTCGTATGAAAATATTACAATGTTATATATAACATTTATTACAAAGCTAAGTCAATGTTCCCAAAAGCATAAAATCATGTAGTATTTATCAAATATATCGCTCACAGGCAATTATTAAATTATATTATGTCATAATGTCTAAAAATAATAAGGGTTATTAGCTATAATAAAAAAGTAGCACATAGACCGTCAAAATTATGAATATTTATTTTTAACATTATATTTTATGCTACAACACTTAGTCACCGTTGTTAAAGAAGGTGTGAAATCCGTTTACAACAAGTATGTCTAATCATATACTAAAGTTCCAGTTTTGTTGACAATTGACAAACCCCATTAGATAAAAGCCATGATGCTTTAGCGTTGCTGCGCAAACAATTTGTGTGGAAAAATGACGTTACGAGAGAAATCATCTCCAATTCATATTTGTTTTTATAATGTAGAAGATTGTATATATTATATTTATATATACAAAAAAACACATGTACATGTACCCATGTTACCGATTATAACCAAAAACTGCAATTCTAACCAGACAATAACAACCGAAGTTTGATAGATATTGATCAAAAGTAACATTATAACTAAGATTATATGTGGTTGAACACTGTTAATCCTGCAATACATGTTTATTCGTTTGTTTTATTAATCCTTCCTTATTATATATATAATATTTGCCAGATATCACAACGCCATGAGCATTAACGTGAGGCGAACTCTGTTTAAATAAATGATGTTTTTGACGTAATCTTTCTTAGAAACATATTCATGATGTACCTATTTCCTATGTACCTTGGTACTTAAATCAAAATAACGATATTTTAAGTTATGTATAACATATAGTACTAATGATATAGTAACTCATATTATTCTAGTGTTATTAAGGCAATATTACATTTAGTACAGCTCTTTGATATTAGCACCAAGCTGTATAAAACTTTATAACGGCTATCAAAGGCATTATTTCCGCCATATTAAATTGCAACTATATACATACCTAAGATGTTTCAAGTAACTATTGACCTGGGTCTACCATAAACTTGGTCTCTTGAACTGGTCAACTTGTATTCGATACAAATAAAATTTATCATGACGTAATTACCTTCGAACAGCATTTGGCCGTCTTCGTACTGATGTATCTTGACAGTTCGCTTTACGATTTTCCAATAAGTATTTTACTATATACGATACACACATAAATCATAATAAGGTTTTGGTAACCGTAAGTTCATACCGAATAGTGGGACAATTTGAATATCGAATTTTATTGACCAGCCCTAATCTTAATAATGTAAAAATCTCCTGTCATGATGTTTGTCCGCGATGGACTCCTAAACTACTTAAACGATTTTAAATTTAATTGGCACACCGTGAGCAGTCTAGTCCAACTTAAGAGATAGGATAGCTTAGATCTTTAATTATAGTAGAAATTTTATTTTATTGCAAATTATTTGTCTATAATTAATTGACAGTCACAATTATCTGTTAACTCCAAAAGATTCTAACAGAATTCGATACTTTTCGACTGGATTGAGTAAGTAATCAATAGATGGCACTGCTATGGTAAACCGACAAACGTGTCATATACATGCTACAATTCAATATCATGATTACCACGTGTTATTGAGGTTAAAGTATAAATTAAATTTATTTTGTAGTGAAATTCAATTATTTCTAATTGCCAACCACGTGTTACTTAGAACGAAGTGTACATCAAATACAAATTATAGTGACGATAATACAGTGAAAATATTCTTTCGTGTCTCGGTATTATAGCTAACTAAAACCACATTAAGGAGAAACGAAGTTCGCGGGGGCAGCTAGTATATAATATAGCATAAATGCTACTGAACGATATTAGGATGCTACTGTAAGAACCTACATGCATTACTTTATATTTTTGTTATTTGTATAATAGAAAACTTCTATCTATAATTGATATTTAATATAATCCGATTGAAAAAGTATCGCCCCGCAATTACAAAATCGACACCCACTGATTTCACACCAATAACCAGTGTGAAGTAAATTGACACCTCGAATACCGCAATCTAATGTGAGAACCGATATGGGCGTAAATAAGTACCCACAATTAGCACATTTAACTAACGCTAGGATCTTATCAGAATTCATTAGGGCATTGTCACGTTTCCAATATTTCAACAGTCTTTGGAATGCGTCGAGAATTTATAGAATGAAAGGTTAGGCTTTGCTACGTGTGTTGAAAACATTTGTCCTCTATATATATTACTCGATATTTAAGAGAAGTTCAACGCGTTTGAACTCTTGAAACTCCCAATTTATAAGACTGACTTCTACGTCCGTAACAGAGTCGGTCATCTCAGTAACGGACGGGTACGTCAATGGGAATAATATCCCATTAAATTAAAATAATGACACTAATATTGGCTAGTGGCTTGTGTAGAAAGTTGCCTATACTTTTATTGTTTTTAAGAAGAGCAGTGGGGCCATGCTTCCTTAGGGGTCTCTTCTATGGCATTTTCGTACGCTGTCACCGTATTAAAGGCTCGTAAAGCGAATACCTCGAATTTTATCTTTAGTTCTTGGGTATAAATTGGGTATAAAAACGTCCCTCACGCGGATCATCTTTGAGATTGCTACGTCCACAATTAAACTCGTTAAACCAATTGTAAATAGAAATGCTTATCGCAACCTATCATAGCTCTGGTGTTGAGTAAGCCCTCAACGAAAGTAATAATAAATCATTGACCGAAAATTTTCACGCGTAAGGTTCATTTTCACAAGTAACAAAAGTTTGAGATTTGCCCCCAATTCACAAAAAAAATGACAAATGAATGCAATAAGTTAATAAGGTAATAACGATTAAGTTATTAAAGAGTTCTAAAATTTAAATTAAAAAACAGTTTTAAAGTCCGTTCTAAACATTGTCAGTGTTACCCACGCTTAAGGTAAGACTGACATCTATTACATACATATATTCTTTAAGACAGCTTTTTAGATCGTTACCATTATTTATTTAGCGTATAAAAATAAGTTTAATTTAAATCTTCTTATGTACTTTAAACCTTTTACATCAAAGAAAAGCATTAACGTAGATTGCACAAGTTATTGCCAATTTAAACATCAAGGTCTCAAAGCAATGAAGTAGTAAATAAAATTATTAATTCTAAGAAATATTTGCTTGTATATAAATCCTTTTAATTACCGAATGATTTGTTTAGAATAAATAAAATAGTTTTATTTGCTGGCCGGGTATGGGATGCAACCTGTTCAGGCACACTGGCCCATTCCCATCTACATGGAATCAGCAACAGAGCTGGTGCGGCTTGTGATACGGCTGAAAAAGCTAAAGCATGTAAATACATGGGTTCAGAATATGATTTTGTCCCTTATGTCCTGTGTATATAAGTCTTATATACAAAGTATGTGTGGCAAGATATGCCAAATTTAGATTGTACCACAATAATATACAATGTTCTCGGAAATAAAATATTATTAATAGAGACGATTGTGTTTATTTAGAAGGATTAACATCATACATATAGATAGTATCAACATGTTACGGCATGTTAGTATTACATCCATTACTTTCAATGTTTGAACTATTGCTGGAGCCACAAATTTGTGGCTAAGAGCTCTGTGTCATGAGGATTTCATAAACCCCGCTTTACAACTGAAATATATCTGCTACGTAAATTGCTTCAAAGTTTATCATATTAAAAAAAAAGTATTCTACAGCGCATTAAAACCGAAATTATTATATTATTTACTCGGGAGCCTAGTAGGGAGTGGTAAGTAGACTTTTGCCGAATGCATTCGAAACGCCGGGTAGAATAAATAATAAAATAATTCGTGTGATTATTAGTTAAAGAATATCTATTTTAATATGTAGTTGGGGAAACAAAAACCGATATTGCCATATCAAACATGGCTTTACATTGCGTTGTTATTAATCAAAGTTTGACATTCATATAATTAGGGCCAATTCAGCTAGGTGCGTCAAGGGTTAAAGTGTGGGTTTGGTGAATGTTGGCGCCGATTTGTCACTGCATTTAATTAAGGAGTGTGTTTTGTCCTAAAAGCTAAAATTAATAGAACTTAGCTATCGTCTAAATTGTCTATGGCCTGGTAATACGATATAGCTTAAGAGCCGTTATTGTGAACAAGTTACAACCACAAAACAAAATAGCATGTTCAAGTGTATAAAAAAAGGAAATTATTTGCTTACATAATAATAAACATTAAAAATATAAATGTAAAGAATGTGTCCCTGTGACAGTGATGTCGACAAGCTTGGACATCACATAGGATATTGTACGCTGGTCCCTTGCCGCCGTCAACGTGCCAAGTCTACTCGAGCCGACATGTATTGTAAGAGACGATGGCAAGGGACAGGACGGTACGAGTTTGATTCCATGGAAGATGCGCCAGGTTGCATCCTATACCAGCAGGTATAGGATGCAACCTGTTCAGGCACATTGGCCCCTTCCCATCTACATGGAATCAATAATAGAGCTGGTGCGGCTGAAAAAGCTAAAGCTTGCATGCTTTAGCTTTTTCAGCTTAGGTTCAGAATATGATTTTGTCCCATTCGGTGTCGAGACCCTTGGTCCGTGGGGTCCTATAGGGCTTTTTAAAGAAATAGCAAAAAGGTTAGTCGGTATCTCAGGAGACCAAAGAGCTAGCGTCTACCTCGGACAAAGAATTAGTCTAGCTATTCATATGCTGCCAGTATCTTCGGAACCTTGCCTAAAAGGCCTACTTTTAATAATATATTTTAGTTATTATATATTAAGGTGGTTATTGCTTTTGTTATATTAATTTATGTTAGCAGTACTATGTTATTTTTACCTTAAAGATTATTCTTATATGAATGTGAATAATATTATAATATATTTTGATAAATGATTGTGACTTCGTAATACTTAATAGAAAATACAAAATGTTAAATTCTATTTAGCTCTGGTTCACAAGAATATTGGATACGTGGCTAACAAACCATGCATCGAATAGATTCCAATAAAGGAGTCTGATGTGTCCAGTGTTGGATTGAATCGGCGCGGGGCCCGTGAAATATATCGATAACGCTTAGCATCTTTGTCGACATAGCTCTAACATCGGCTTGAAGAGTTCTTGATTTTGTTTGTAAACAGAAGATTTTGGGTTTCCATTTTAGATACAATTTAAGAAGTAACTATTAACAATGTCAAATAATTGTGAAAGTGACGAAGAAATTAACACATATCGTGCCCTTTGACCTATGATCTAACTTATTAGTCCATCAATTTCCCCTCTGATATTTCGAATAAAGGTACCCAAAGCGATACGATAAATCCAAAAGATCACTGGGAAAGACGATACTAACTAGACTTGACTTGACTTGATTCGTGGATTTTTCGGTCAATATGCGGAACAGATATTTATATTTAATGGTTAGTTCGACACTGGTTGTGGCATGTCAGAATGTATTGCGCCGAAATGAAGTATATTGTGTGTTCTAACATTCAATTTGGAAGCTGTGGCAGTATTGTATTTTCTAGACATAACCTCAGATTTCTGAACGACATCTTTGTCAGTATCTAGGAGTACTTATTGGGAGTTTTCAATAGGGCATGAAACGGACACACAATTTTTAAATTAGCATCAATTGTTTACCAAAAAGTCTGTCAGTCTTATATTAACATTAAATTTACCGTTATATCTTAAGGATCCACACGTCGTTATTTCTAATTCAAGGAATCGGGCAAATCGCCAGAGATTACAACATTATCAACAACTTGATAAATTCTATTCAAATTCAAGCAGTCCTGAGAATGCTGGCGCCATTGACATCAGAGGCGGTTCAGGCTGGACAAACCTTAAATATAGGAGTGTCCGTTGTCTTCATGTACATGTTGGCAATGATATATTAACAGTTATGAAAATATGATATATTGCCAACGTGTACTTCACTTAATAATTGTCAACTATATCTTCGAAGGTTCTAATTTTTAATTTCATCATTTAATAGATAATTTCAGATTACATTTTAAGACATTTAGGATTAACTAACAGCACTTTTATCAGATTCAGACATCACTGTCTAGTCTTGTTTTCTTGTGTCGGTTCTCGACCCAACTATCGTAATCACCCTTAGGCATTGCATTAACCTAAATGGTCTAATGTCAAACTGAACACGTCAATCGAATCTAATCTGTGCTATCGATAAGTTTACCGGTTAATTGAATCGATTAATTGGTTGTTTATCGTTTAATTTGTCTAACGTGATAGAATGCTTACAGATTTGAATAGAACAAAATTAGATCATTTTTCCAATCAAAAAATATTTTGACATGTTTTGCCTAAATGCATTAAATAAAAACAATCTAAAATAGTTTATACTAATATCACCAGTAGCCTGATTCCGAATTTATGTAAAGACAATTGGATGAAAATAATATATTACTTTGGGTTATCAAAAGTTGGTAAAATAATGTATATTAAAGCTACATAGATTAATTAAGCTATTTTAAACTATATTTATTATTGCTCGTTTGGTGTATTTAGATCTGAAAAAAAAAGATTCTTCTAAAACAAGATAAACTTATTAAAAAAGACAATTCCCAATATCTGCACTTCTTCATTGTTTTGCTTAAGATATTATCACACAAATATTTGTCTAATCCGTAAATCAATCCTATAGAAACAATCCAGATATATTTTAACTTCGATTCCAGGCGGAATCACAGGCATAAATTGTGAAAAGACACGCGTAGGCGTCAACACGGTTTAACCGATTGTTAAAAAGAGTGTATGCTAAAAGTTTGTTCACTAAGTGCTTCACGTCAAAGGTGATTTATATTGAACTTTGTTAGCTTTTTTAGGATTTTCTTTTCGTTTTTTTCGTATAATATAAAGTTGAATGTAAACTTTTGTATATACAAAGTCTTGTATATAGCGGTTCCAGTGTTGTGGATACAGCTCTTCCGTGTTTTAACAAAAAATAATTTCTTAACAAAACTATTTATTAAGTAATTAATTTTTGTTTTGTATAAAAATGATTCTTAAAATAGATTCAATTTTAAATTGATCGAGTATAATTTTAAAAGAAAATTATAAAATATAAGTTTAAATTATCTTATCTTTGCTATGTTTAAAATTTAAAAAAGTACTATATAAGAAAAACGATAGAATACCGTCAATAACTAGCCTTTATGGCCTGGGCTTTCTATATCTGTTTCTTGATATGAAATTTGTATTTCTTAGTAAATAGATGATCAATTTCTGAACCTGACAAACGCCGTTGACTCTTTGGGTCTAAGGCTTTTTCACGATGCCTTTCCTTCAATATTCACCAACACACTAACACTACCTACTTGGCTACTAGGGAGTGTTAAATGCACACAGAGACCGAAAGTCCTTTGCCCCACAGCTGGGGGTTTCACCTACGAGCTCAGGGATGACAGTCGCTACCAGTTGAAGCCAATAGGCCAACAATTACTCTTTAAAATAAAACCTTTGAGTTGCACAAAATGTTTTATTTCGTAAATTAAATTTATACTTTGTAATCAAGCTATACTGTGTTCTTAAATTTTATTATTAGTATTTGGGTGTAGTTGGAATAGCAGTTAAAATTTAAAAAAAATTATTTATTTATATAGTTGGCAAATAATACAAAATGCCAAAAATAGGAATTCAGTTCGCACTTTGTTACGATTTTAATTGGCGCGCTCTGGACAGTTTTTATCTATGAGCATAAATCTTTTTAAATTTATGTTCGCCAAGGCATGGTTGATTTTAAACATTCGATTATGAAATTCAACTGATAAATGGAGGTTTTAATTGCTTAGGACTTAAGGAATTGACGATAGCATTACAAAGTTTCGACATGTAAGAAATGTAATCTTATTTATTTTGTAATTCATAATTAATTCGACTTCAAAAAAAGAGCGTACCAATTATTAAATAGGCGGCGGTATCCTCGGCGGAGCCTCCATTTGCCCTTTGTTCTATAAGTAATTAAAAACGCTGAAAACAAACTATAAATAATTGAATTATAAAGACGCAATTTTCGTTAATATTTTGTTCTTAAATGTTTAAGATTTATGGTTAATTTAAATAAAATATTTAGCGAATTAAGGTTTCCGAAGGTTTATCATCATGTGAGGAAATAAATGTAGGTAATGTAAAAACAAAGTGATTTCCGTTTCCTAATTTCAAACCAGTTCATTAATGAGCAATATACACGTGGGATTTTACGACTAATTAATTTTAACAAATTTTAATGAATCAACGACTATATAATACTAAAATTATAATCAATCATGTTTGATACCTATTAATATTTTAGGACGGTTTTACTTACCATTTATATAAAAAGTCATTATAAGTAGTCTATCCAAGTCATTACAAGTAAGTCATTAAAATGAAGTGTACATGATAAGCGTTCGTCAAATAGAATCGCAATTTTTAATAAAAATCATTCAATGTTCTTTTCAATTCTCAACTGTTTATTACCATAATACAACAAAAGGTTATCAAAGACTCAGCTTGCCTCTCGTGAATTATTTATATTTTATTCTATTCATCCTATTACCTAGTAAAAAGTTGTATAAAAGTTCAATTGAAGAGTCTAGTTGATTGATTTATATGCTATTGTGGATTTAATTGCAAAATAAGGTCAATGAGTACATGCAAGCTTAGATTAAAATTGAATGTAGAATTCATTATGTTGACAGCTTTATGGGACCGTCAAATAGATTTATTTTTATAATGTGCTATTTTATGAGGATATCTAAAAAGTTTCTATTTAAAATTTACTTTTTGAAAATAGAACACTAAAACTTTGTTGAGTAACATTGTATTACATATTTTTAAAAGGGCTCCACGTTGTTTGAAAGATAAATGTGATAACAAATTTAATATATTAAATTTACTATCACCGTTGTTTTATATAAGATATTAAAATTATCTATTAACACATATAAAACTTACCTATATTTCAGTAATATATCCATACTATTGAAAAGGATACTTAATCTTTTACGATGCGCACAATAGTCTTGACACATCTGTGCCGAATTCCGTTTTATTCTTCGTCTTTAAGTGTAACTGTCATTCCTTTGCAGGTCACCATGTCAACGGGCAGTTGTTCAGGCCCGGGAATCTGTGGGGGAGCGAGACGAAGGCCACCCCCACCTCCTGAGCCGGCGCTGTCCCTGGCAGCAGACCTGAGCGAGTTGAGTCTAGATCAGGGATACCACACCCTAGCAGACTGCGGCCCACCCAGACGGAGGCGGGATAATAGCTTGAGTGATACGCTCTGGATGAAGATATTATCGTATTTAGAGGTAATTTACGATCTGCAATGTAATAAACTACATTTACAACTTTTATTTTGTGCTTTAGATGTGTAACAAAAGACGACCGATCTTTTCGAGTGATTGTGATGAGTCAAAATTTTTACTGGTGGTGGGTAACATTGTTATCGACCTTACGTCGACCATGTTGTTGTGTGTTTCTTTGACAAGCTTTAAAAGTAACTTAAAATAGAAGTCCAACGACACGAACGATCGTTTAACAATATTTTGTAAGTTGTTTCTATATCTAATTAAAATTGTGATTTGTGTATGGTATTTAAATATGAAATAAATAACTAAGAATTTTTACGTGGACATTAAATTAAAATATGATATATTCTCCATGTTTTTAGTATAGTACCTTGAAATGGAGACGACGCGTTCTTTTGTCTTTGGTATTTCGGTTTTGGGTTCCCGCGCAAATTAAATTTGAAATGTCAATTGTCAAGTTTTGTCTATTTTACAATGTGCGTCGTAATATGTTCAGGATCATCTCCATATAATTTCATTGAATATTTATAATATATTATAAATATGTATTAATATAATAATTGTTTTACGCCGACCGAAAGCTTAATTTTAATCGCTTGCACGTTTTTGTTTGACATTTCTAACCCCGTAGACAATTTTCAAAGTTTTTTATAAACGTTCTCAACTTTATTAATCAAACATTATCACTTAAGGTATCAGACTTATGCCGAATGTCCCGGGTGTGTCGGAGATGGTCCCGTTTCGTGAACAGACTGTTGGCTCGACCTGAACCGTGGCGAAGAATCCGTGCAGCTGGTCCATTAGAGATTGCTGCAAGATGTGCTGGGGCCAGAGCCGGATTATGTGCTGGATCTGTTAGAGAATGGAGGATGAAGAATACCGCGGTAGGATACTTCATTGACTAACTTGTAACGTGGTTTCCATGTAAGACGCAACGTATCACGTAAATAAATTGGCTTAGAGGTTCTCGATAAATGTGAAACAAACGAATGATAACAATGTATTTTGAATTACAATTTACCATTGACAATTAAAAAAAAGGGAATTAAATAAAAATAACTTTTGTTTTGTTTACAGCATACAACATTAAGAACATTCATTAATCATAAGAAATGTTAACAAAATAAGATTTTCGTTGGAGAACGTTTTTAGTCATGAAAACTGAATTAGTGCTGACAGAATTTTTACATTTAAACTACACAAGCCTCAATGGTTACAAATATGCCTTGAGTCATCGCTGTTAATCGATTGTCATCTGTTTAAAAAATCATCGCTGGTTAATAACATCATCTATAAAGCTTGTTGCACTGAGCTTTTATTTCTTTTTCAGGTATCAGTAGCGGGCGCTCAATTAGTGGCTGCTTCGTTTAGAAATCTGACACATCTGGCACTCACCGGTTCAACGAGTATGGACGCGAGATCATTAGCTCCGCTAATAACGGATCTGATGGATTTACGGCATTTGGATCTTACTGGTGATTGTCATTATTAAACATAACTTCTAAATTGTAGGGTAGGTATTTTATATAACCACGGAACCACCTTTATATCTGATAAAGGCAGCTGTCGCAGTTCAGACATGGTTAGTAAGTGCGTTGTCGGTCTTTTAGGAGAAGTATGCTCTGTTTTTTTTTTAATTTGGCGGTAGGTAGAGACCTCCACTGGAATCCGATTCCACAGCTTGCTATTTCGCATAACGACTATATACGCAAAAGGACTTTAAATAACAGACCCGTTTTAATTGAATTGTATCCAATTAGTACTATGTTGCATAATAACTATTGTCAGAAATTATCAACGAGTAAAAACCGTTTGCTTGATGTTGTAAATTTAAAAAAAAACATTTTTCTTATGAAACGGTAACCCTTCAAAAACAGACATACTTGAATCTGTTGAATGAAAATGTTATATTACTAGGTGCTTCGTTTTCTGTGCTTGCAGTATCGATACATACCTTCATCGTAATAATAATAGAAAGTGTCTATTACGTATATAGAATCCATTGCACAGCATGGGTTCGAACCAGTCCAGGTTTGAAAACTGCAAACTTACCTTCTAGGATGCCACTGCTCATACACCTTAACATACATACCTTAAGTAGTTGACAGTGACTATAATGTATGAACTGTGATCTAACCCGATGTGATTCCAAAGACGAGTTTTTATCCCGTACTAGATTACTTATGCATTGGAAATTAATTATTCTAACGACACTAATAAACTTTATGTAGACTGTAAAACATCCCTTATAAAACGAGCATCAATGAAATGCTGATGTTATGCCAATTAATATGCTAATTGAATAATCCATTTAATTTGAACTCACACGTTATAAAATCATCTGGTATGAGTGTTTCATTGATTTGCAAATTGTCCTTTAATATTAATTAACATGTAGGTTTTGTGGGATATTTATAATATGTAAAACATAAAATTTACATTGTGTAAAAGTATCTTAAAGCTTTTATTTGGTTATAAAGTGTCTGATACTAGTTCGAAAAGCAAGTGACTGTACGTATACATATATACAATAAAGCCGTTGTAATGCTGCTATAAAATAATGTAAAAACCGACCGAAGAAGTTATTATCTTATTTTTTTATTTTGTAATAACCTGTATTACTCCTATGTATTTAAATGTGATTATTTATATAAAACGTATACGAGCAAAAAGATAATAAATTAATTGCGCCTACTTCATTCAAACTCGCGTTGCGTAATCGGTGCTTTCTGAACATTTATTTGTATTACACATGAAATTCCTACCAAATGAAAAGCTAAGAGTTATTGTCAGATTTTTAAATTCAGAAATGCCATTTTTCTTCTATTTCTAGGTTGCCTTAACGTCGACTGGCCGGAATGGGCGTGGTTAGAAAGTCGGCTAGCAGCGCGACGTCCGCCAGTGGAATACATAGACCTCACTGACTGCAGCTCAGTGTCAGATGCTGGCCTCTGCGCTTTACTTCACACCTGTCCGTCTCTTCAGTACTTATATCTAAGAAGGTGTACTCTAGTCACAGGTAAGAAATCGGTTGAGTGGAGCGCAAACAAAACAATATATTATCTAATAATACATCTATTTCTGTATTGTGCTGTAAATCTTCTTTATAATAAATAAATAAAGGTTCTTGTACCAGATTTTATAACCGAAATAAATGTATTTTACATCCCATTTCTATATAAAAAAATACAATCGTAATTGCTTTAATACATTTTTTGACAGTGGTAGTATATAATAGTAGGTTAATGCGATCTAGTAACCAAGCACCACTAATCTTAAACTCTATATAACCACGGAAGGAACCTACTGCGCAGGATTCGGCGTTTTATGGAGAGCAACGTTACAGTGTGGGGATTTTTATTGCTGTACATGATAAAATTATTAACACAATTAAATATCTTTTTTTCAAATTTAAAAAAAATAATAAAAAGCCGCTCTAAAATTGGGAGATTTTTTTAAATATTTATTATGGAGTGAATAATTTTTGATCTAAACTGCGGACAAAGGCACGGATACTGCGATATTAATGCACGGACAAGGTAAAAACCGGCTGACTCGGTAAAAAGCAAAGAACACATGCGAGCCCAACAAGTAGGCTATAATGATGATGACATGATGATAAATGAGCTACAAATGGTTGGTAATGCAGTATCTATCATTAGAATAAGGGTCGGTGGACACTCGATAGCTTTAGAAACATTGGGTTTGAATACACAATGTAAAAAAGCTGACATAAAAACATACAAATATTTTATATAAAAACAAAATAAAAATATTCTTAACTGAAGCCCTTACGCCGTTCAACGGAACAAAACAATTTTAATCATACTATAAAACATGGGCTAAAGATTATATATTCCGCCATATTTGTTATCATTTATTTATTTATTCTTTCTTAGTAATCTTACAGCTAACATACACATTAGAAAACAAAACACTTAATCAATACGGAAAGCCAAAACAGATTACATAGATTAAAAATATATAAAACAGTAAACAAGTAAGTACATTTACAAACAAAATATATTAAAAAAAATTAAACTTAAGAAAACTGAAATTTGAAACATTTGAAACAGCAACAATAATTAATATTTTAAATTACTGGTTAAACAAAAACAGAGTCTTCCCGCCTCTTCAAAAACTTCCTCGCATCTTCTATGGTGAGGTGGAAAATATCAATATTCTCATAGTTAGATAAAACCCGAAACATTGGCGAATTATGTATGTAATTCGATTTCGTACGAGCCACATTGAACAGTTTTAAGTATCTTGTTTACCAATTTTTTTTCATGGTTGAAGTAACGTAACCGTGGCAATGAACGTAGTACCTATTTATATCTTTATTTAATTTTTTACTTTTATAGCAAAGCCGACTAAGTCTAATCAATAATGAAAACTTACCACTTACTTAAAACCTTAAAAGCTATCTATTATATAAAATACACAAAAGAACAAAAACATTCACCAAATATCATGCCCTAATCTCGTGGCAATATTTTAATGCCGCCAACATTCTTTGACAATATGAATCACTCTCAAGATATATAGTAGTGAACTGAAACGTGACCCATTCTTCAATCTTCAGTCTCGAATCTCATCCTCTTATCGAATTCATATAAATTCGTCAGCTTATAAAAGATTTATTAAAAGTCTAATAGTTTAACGCTTTGTTCCAAAGTATTAAAATTGTCTATACGTCGATATGAGAGATTTCTCATAAGTGTGCGCTGAACCTTATTCTCTGTTTATGATGGCTGTAGAGCGATTGCAATGGATGGATTCTTAAAGCATATTTATATTCTGTTTAACAAACATACGACTTAAGTCATTTGCAATTAAAAACATATCCTTATTTATTTTATAGTCAATATTCTGATCAACATGGCACGAACTGTTATAGATCATAATGTATTTTTCCAAAATTTATTACTGTATATATAATTCCCGGTATAAAATGTGAAGCAACCATCGCATTTCTGCCATTACTGGTCCCTCAGGGATGGGAAATGCGATGGAGGACCCCAAGCAACGTGATGGGAAGACGTCGTAAAAGTCAGAGCTGACAATCACTGACGGAGTGCGTACCCGTAGTCATATCTTAGCCAAGATGCACACAGAACTACGTGACAGTTTATAAATTTTAAGTATAACCGTATTGATGACATGTACTATTTCTCCAATGGTTCTAAAAGAATTTGATTAATTGAACAAACACATTATCTAACAATATATGTATCCTTCGCTGATTCCCGTGATTGATTAATTTCTTTAACTACATTAACGAATTATAAATAGGTCATATTATAAACCAGCCTTCGTTCTTACGAAGACTTACGAACCAATAATATTGACAAAGAGGAAACAAATTTATTGGGGTCAAAGAAGCCATGAGGTTCAAATTATTAAAACCATTTTGCAATTAAATTTGACTGCTAAAATATGATTTGTAGACAATACTGACCTTTGCAGAAATATCAAAGGTTAATGTATTCTATTGAAATGCACTGTCTCAATTATTATGACACATTGATTTATTTTTTAATGATCTTGTGTCTTCATGTAGTGTTTATGGAACGTATTTAATTTTCCATTTGCGTAGAATTTAATTATTGTATATATTCGATAGGCATGTCCTCTGAAAATTATAAAGAAGAAATTAATTCAGAAAAAAAGCCGATTTTATATCGCCGTATGATAGATACATTTGTCAACAATTAAGATGTTCTCAGTCATGTCTAAATTTTTATAATTTTCATATGTATAATTTTCTTGGATTATTTAAAACATTTATTGTCTATTCTTACAGTAGCTTAATACCAATACAATTGAATACTTTTTATACAAAACTTAAACTAAGAACTTAATATCCCATATAACAAGAAATCATAAAACTTTTTATAACAAATTTTGAATAATTCAATCCTTATTGAATTATTCATAATTTGTTCATAAGGATGAATTCAGACACTGTAAAGCTAAATGCGATTAATCATGTCAATATTTTCAGACGCAGGCGTGCGGTGGGTGCCATCATATTGCGCTTTGAAAGAATTAAGCATGTCTGACTGTACGGGTGTGACAGATTTCGGCTTGTACGAGTTGGCTAAGCTTGGCCAAGCTCTGCGCTACCTCTCAGTTGCCAAATGTTCCCAGGTATTTGTTTTTTAAGTTTGTATCGATATCATCATATATTACACCTATCCTCGAGATAAAAGAGATTCTAGTTGCTTTAGAATGAGTTCGACGAGGCATTTAATACGAGTACAATGCGTAAGACGTTTGACATACATTTATATTGTACCGCCTAAAAATCATAGAATCTCGTACAGATAAGCTGAACTTAATTAATGATTTTATAAATGTAATATAATGAACACAAAAGAAATATTAAGTTCACTTTTATTCAGAAATAAACACATTTCAAATATTAGCCTAGGTATTTTTATATTGCAAATAACATTTATTACTTTTACAGTGTATTAGTTTAATACATAAATATAAAAAGCTTTTTCGAAGTGGTATCCATCGGCTGCAATACAGCCCTTTAAACGTTGAGGCCAGATATCAATAGAAGTACGCAATCTTTTCATGGGAAAATGCTTCACTACCAATCGTACGGATTGTGTTAGAGACACCAAATTATCATGGCGTTTACACCAAGCCGTACTCTAAAACCATAAATCATAATCCAGCGGATTAAGATCGGGACTAGACAGCTCAGCTCTGATGAAATCCGAAACGTTTGTTTCCAACCAAGACTGAGCATTACACCTATCTATATATATATATATTAAGGATTTGGGCACCGCTTCAGTAGTTGCTTCTTTTTAAAATATCATGACTAGTACATCTCTTATAGGTTACAAGGTCATCTTTTAAAATACGCGAAACTATTCTAGATGTTATCTTCATCTCCTGAAATAAAATCTTTAGCTTTCGGATAGGATTTCCTCAAATTCCTTCCCTTGCTGCTTTGACCATCTTTTTCGTACGAACACTACGTGGACGGCCAGATATTTTTCCGTCACAAACAGAGGAGGTCTCTTTGTACCTATTAATAGCCCGGTACACAAACATTTTACTAATATCAAGCGTATGGAGAGTTTTAAAAATTCCATTTTGCTCCATACTTACTTTGTATAATGCAATTACAGCGATTCGATTGTCTTTATCATCCACTCCATTTTAATATCGCTAAATATTGTATAATGTTTTGGGGTCCAAATAAGAAAACCCAAGGAACAATGATATAAGAGTGACAGATTCTAAATTCAAATGTAATATTTTGTTAATATTCAATTGTAACAGTATTTATGGCCAGACTAAGTATATAGGTATGTATGTCAATCTTTTTTCAATATTCGTCATTTAAAATCTCAAAATACGGCATTTCCAAATGTTGTGGATAAAGCTTGTAGGTTGGACACCTTTATTTAAATACGTTGTTTAATTTGAGGAGAGAGTTTACCGTATAGACGGGATGGACATTGAATGTTTGATAATTACGAAACCCATGTACATTTTGCATGGGATTTTTTCTTTTATTTTAAAAGTACCCAATAAAATTGTTCTGCTGAAGCCAGCACCAGTCGAATCTACTATTTTATACAGGATAATTGTTAGTAGATGAATTGAACTATCAATTTGAAATCAATACCTATTATAACTTGGTTGCACTATAATTTAAATATGACGCCTTCTGTAATTTACATAGCAAAGTGTTGCAGGCGAACGTAATACGAGTTGTATCATAGCTTAACCTTACCTGTATTCAAGACTAAACTACACAATATTTTGATTATCAATTGTCATTTCTTTAAAAGGATTATTAAAAATACAAAGAAATTATTTCTTACGATCTCGTGTCTATGTATGAGATGGATTAATTATTTATTCAATGAAAAATTGTATGCTATATTTGAAAAAGGTTCAAAAATAAATTTGTAACATTGCGCCTACTAACATCTAGAAGAATCAAGATTTTGGTTGAACAAACTAATCTTAACTACTGTTTTGAATTGATATTTTTGTTTTGGGTAGACTATCTTTTGGATATTACACCGATTAACGAATGGAAGCGGAGCAGTTATTAAAAATGTTGCAATGGGATTCATTTTACATTGAGACCGTCCTATTCTATCAATTATGAATGATATTAATAAAATATGACTGTCCAAACAACTAAATCTTTGCTTCATAAATCCATAACACTGTGACGTTCATATTCATGTAAATACATTTGAAAAGTGTGTTTGTCGACATGGTTGCAAAGTTTAAATTGAAGCTAAAACATAAGTTTTATCCTCAGATTTCTTGATCTGCGAAACTACAAGAAATACCACTATCTCATTTTAATATTTTAAACACGAGAAACAAAATCATATATTCATAGTCATTAGATAAGCGAATTGCGACAGAAGTCTATACCCATTTCTCTCACAATTTAACATTATATTTGGAACAAATGCGGAGTTCATTAATCCACTAATACCGAAGTATATAACTTTAATTTATCGTTCAAGTTAAGTTATATGAACATAATAAAAATGTAGTATGAATTTGCCTCAGCTCGTCTGACACTACGGTTCTATTTACATAAAACAATCTCTGTAAATAGGTTTCAGATTCGGGTATACGTACATTGGCAAGGAGGTGTTATAAACTGCGGTATTTAAATGCCAGAGGATGTGGTGCCCTTGGAGATGATGGAGTAGAAGCCATCGCAAGGGGCTGTTCCAGGCTTAGAGCACTCGATCTGGGGGCTACTGACGTATCTGAAAATGGACTACAGGTTATTATAAACAATTTATAAAAAGCGCATTGCACTTGGTTCAATTTGAAGTAAAGCTTACGGTCCGTACTAGTTACGGCTTTCATTTTCGTGAATGAACGAAGGCTGACATAAATTTGATTAAGCAAGCGTTTGGATATTATTTTGAAAGGTAATTTGTGTTCATCTAATTTACGTTTGAAAGCTAAAGTTATAACATTAGGCAATGTCTGTAAATATCGTGCTTCCATAATCACTTATAAAATTCCATCACTTTATTCAACTTCAAAAAACTTATATAATTTAAAAACAGCGTGAATAATAGATTTATGAGCTATTCCATTAATAATATAAGACCTACTTAACTAGAAAGATGATCAGTTACTTACGTGATAAATATCACGAAACAGATACAGGTATGTGAAACGGAGCATTAGAGGTTGTAGCGCTACTGGTTTTTTATAACTGCATGATGTTTTTTTACAAAAATAATGTTTCAGATCCTGGCCCGATGCTGTCCAAACCTCAAGAAACTCGCCCTTCGGGGCTGTGAGCTGGTAGGAGATGATGGCTTAGAAGCGGTAGCCTACTACTGCCGTGGTCTTACGCAACTCAACATACAGGACACTCCCGTAACATTACGCGGATATAGGGCAGTGAAAAAGTACTGTAAGCGATGTGTTATTGAACATACGAATCCCGGATTTTGTTAACTAATGTTTCTGATTTTTTTTATTGTGAAATACTTGGTGCTTTATTTGTCAATATGTATTATATGTTTGTAGAAGTTTTTTATAAAGTGTAAATATTTGTAAATGTAATTTTAAGTATTTTGTATGTATATTAATAATATAATTTATGAAAAGTTAAAAAGGTTTTTAAATGAGATATTTTTGGATGAATAAACTATTTGCTTTAACTTTGTTTAAGTCTACACAATTTTAAATATTTGCAATATAATCGTATGAATAACGCATTGAAACAATTGGAATTGTACTGTTTTGTACTTACTATACAACCTGTATAGTTTCTATTACTTCAGAATACTTCCGAATCGTTTTTATACAAATAGTATTATTTTTCTATTAAGATAGTCGATCTTGGTTCTGTGTGACCTTATCGATAATATATACAAATGCTATATACATTTTATAAATAGTGATTTAAGGAAATTCAAAGGTATATAATAGGGATGCATCCGTTACCGACCCCGATACCGATTTATCGGCATCGGCGATGTTTTAATTGCCGATACAACGATACTTTTCAAATTTCGCGCTTTAAAAAAGTTATGTTCGTGACACGTTCTAGCGCAAACGAGTCACGGACTTTCTATGCCCGGATAATCTGCGCGTTTTATTTAGTTTGTTGTCTCTCGCCCGCTTTGTCCCCACGTTTTCCATTTCGCTGGATACTTTAGTTGGCTTTTAACTGCTATCGTGCGTAGTATTTTTTCGATATTAAATAAAATTTACAATTACAAAAATCTTGCCCATGTTAATTTTAACTATTAACAGTTATTATATTTTATTTTAATTATTATTCTTCTTTTAATAACTCTCTCTTATTCAAAGTTTGTGACCGTTTATATTTTTTAAATAAAAATTACAAACTTAAACTAAATATATTTTATATTTTACCTTATTTTAATTTTAATTCAATAAGCGTTGGTATCGGTATTGTATCGGCAAAAAGACGTATCGATGCATCCCTAGTATATAATTTATCTTCAAGAAATGAGTGTACCAATTAATAGGTTGGCAACGCACTTGCGAGCTCTCTGGAATTGAGTGTCCATGGGTGGCACTTAACATCAAATGAGCCTACCGCGTGTTTAGCCCCTTGTTCAGTAAAAAATAATTTAATGAGTGAAACTTTTGGTGTGAAAGCAAAATTTTCCTCATAATAATGATGTTGAGCTACAAGGGTCTAGTAATTATGCCTTAATATTTTTTACGACAACAACCCTTGCCTTTTCAGACGTTAAATTTTTACTTACTTTACAAATAATTAATTTATTATATTTTTCCAACGTGCCGTTTATATACCGCAATAAAATTTTATTTTTAAACTACTAGTTCTCCCGTAAGTATTTAGCATAGGTGTAAAAGTTCTGTATATATTAAATAGAAGACTATCAAAGTCAAAAGAACATTGATCGTAGATAAAAACTGTACAGTTAAGAACGTAACAAAATATAAAAACTATATTTATTACCAAAAAAATCTCTCCAACAATATTTTCCTCGTTCTTTATGATCTTGAAATATAGCACAAGCAATGAAAGGTAATAGACACACAATATGGAAAGAACAATTTAATATGTTCAAATTTATATTGCTTCTTGCTACACGAGTGTACACGTTGACATGTACAAGTTCTCAGCCGCTCTCAGTGTATACTTGCCGCATTACAGTATATTAAAATCATCATTGTCAGATGTTTAAAATTATACATGGGATTTAATTCCATAATAGAACTGATTATACTGTCAAAATAAAATTGACAACTACATAATATTTTGGCATTTGATGTTTTATATGGCGATTTCTATTAAAATACGACTGTCAGTTCTTATTATAATTAATATTGTGTAATTTTAAAATTTCTAAGGTTTGTATAAAAATCCGTCATTTTCAAAGATACAATCACAGTCGTGGCAGTGAAGCTGTTATCGATAGATAAGTAAGGTTTTTATGTAAACGTATGAAAAGCTTAATGGTGTATAGTATTAGGTATGGTATTGTTACTTGTACATGTAGTTATTGTATAAAATTGCCATTGTTTTACGAAATAAGCAATAAATTATAATTTATACAGTGACTTTCTACTTTACAGACCCAATATCTGAAATAAAAAAATATAAATCAAAGGTCTCGAACAAATGATAAGAAAAGATTATGTAAATGTGATTTCTCAAAGGGTGAGTTATTTACTAGGCCAAAGTGTTCGTTCGTTGCCAAGTCAATTATGTATATTTCGTCAGCCGCCTGATATATAGGTAAATTTGTAGGTTGAACAAAAGAAAGTTTACTTAAACAAATTATAAGTATGTAGTAAATAACTGTGACCATGTTTGAGAGGGCGCCTTTTTCTGAAAAAAAAAAACAAGAATATCTTTGCAAGAAACTATACTAAGATTCATAAGCAAGTCGTTTAAAATGGCCATCGATGGAATAATAATCCCTTCTTAACAGAAAGAGAAATTCCACTATACACGAGCCCTATATAAGACAAGACAATACTTTCCTAAATTAATAATGTTTATCTATTATTATTTGCAATCGGTACACGGGATGGATACACGCTAAGCCACTAAGCTGTCTATATTATATATAATTATATTCTAGAAAAAAAAGGTTGCGCTCTATCTACTATAATAATGACTAAAACAGAATACAAATAGCAGTACTTCATGCGACTACGGGCAATAAAACACTGGAATTTTTTCCCGAATAAAATTATTTTCACGTAACCTTTGGACAAAATTCAAAACCAAAGATCTTTATGCCTAGTACTAAACTTTTCATTTAACTTCTGGTTTTAATTCAATTCAATCAGTTTTTGCAAGTAAATATTATAAACAATTTATTTTCTTTGAAACAGTATTTCCTAACAGTCTTTCTATCTTTTTATTGAAATAAAATGTAAACATTATTAAAAGGACATTCTATATAGCGATTTACATATGTATAGTTTGATATGACATATTAATAATATTAAGCAATATTGAAGTTTTTAAGTATTAACAATATTCTTAAACTACATAATAATAGTTAAAAATGGATAAATAGGACACTATAATAAGAAAAAGTTCGGTCTATAACGCTGGCAGCATTCTCGGTGTATTGCGTTAGTTATTTATTTAGCGAGGAAAGCACCGGCTCTGTGGTCACTGGTACTAGGAGCCAACTTAAATGCTTAAGTGGAAAAAAGTAATTCATCCAGATCTAACTGCATGTGCTGTGCATCGTTGTGAAGCCAAATTGAATGACAAAAAATGCAATATAATAAAACATGTAAACTATATAGTTGACATTTGTGATAATGAAGGTTAACTATAGGTTGTAGCTTTTTTGTTTTTAATATGATGGAGTAGAACTAAAGTAGCGACTTTGTGAAAATATTCACCACTAAACATTTTCAAATGATCTGAATTCATATCCATATGAAAGCAAATTAAGTTTGGTGTTTATATAAGAGTGATTTAGGAGTATACTTCAGAATATTACAGTTCTCAGGAAATGTTATTTTACATCCTATTTCTGACGTCTGACATACGAGAAATAAACTTATACTCACTGACTATACGAAATTGTTAGATGAATGTTTTTGCTTCAAAAGCGGTTTTGATGTACGGGAGTCAGTCTTACTGCTAAGTCACGACTCTGACTGCTGAACTCGATAATCGTATGTATTTTTAACCGGGACTCTATAGGATAATACTCGTTTATGAAGATAATTTACTTCATTGATTAAACCACTAGACACACAAAGGAAGGGAAAATGTATAGAAATTGTAAGGGTTACAAAGCCTAAAAAAGCTTTTCTTTTTGTGGATATAATTTACGCAACCAACCTTTTTATAATAAATACATTTTTTTACACAAATATTGTTTACCATTATTTTGTCTAAACATTTTAGTTAACTGGCGTTGATTTTTATACTACAGAAGATGATTTAGTTTATTTTAACTGACCTGAAATAAGACAACTTCAGTGTAATTATACTCTTATCGAATCTAAACTCTTTTATTTTGTGTACCAAGATACCTTCACACAGTGGTTTAAGTTTAAGTCGATTTTTTTTCTTTCAATCCTTAAAATTTTATTTGTTTGAATATCTATGTAAAGACAATATGACATGTACTGTTCATTGAACAAACACTGCTTTTGAACTAAGTGGAATATGTGGATTTTACCAAAACTGGCTAACCGAACCTAGGAGCAAGACCTACAGCCGAATCACAATTTATAACTAAAATATGTAATATTATCATTTTTGACTAGTAAGTCAAAATTTTTGACCGCTCAAGTATGAGCGGTCAAAAATGAAAAACATATCCGTGACAAACTGACCTAACATTCAATTAATTTAGACGCGATGAAATAATAAGCAAATATTGTGGCACAAAAAAGTTACGTCAAAACAAACACTTATAAATCACAGTGCGCATAAAAATATTCAGTATCTGCCACTCGATGTCGATAAGTTATATTAAACCGCGTTATCTATATATTAATTCTCTTAAAATATTAATTGACTATCTTATCAAAGTACTATCCTATCTATATACCGAAATTTATTTTTGTACATTCCATGGTGGATAACAATTGATTTTCTTTTGAAATATGTTTTAGTTGCACGGGGCTTGAGAATTATCAGTTTGTAGCGTGATATTGGCGCGTCGAGTCGCGTTTTGTCGCTCGCGCTCGCGATAAACTGTTTTGCGAAAGTGCATGTGACATTTTTGAGTGGAATCTGTGGTAAGTCCACATGAACATTGACGTTTCAGCATAACTTTCAGTATGATTTGATTTATTATCACTTTTAAATAAAACTGCTTTCTTTTTGAGAATTATATTTTTTTGCCTATTGTATTGCAATTTGTTTGGAGTTTGTTCGAGTTTGGACAGTCAGTGTAATATTATTTTTAATATTATCTGTAATAAATGAATATCGGTCAGACTAATTTCTTTTACTTTATCTGATATAAATTATCTACTTAAGATAAGCTATAATAAAATATTGCAAAGATTTTTATTTCATTGATGAATTTAAAATAACATCTTATCAAATTTTGCTAACTCGAAGTCCATTATCAAACTACTTTTTATCTTTTATTTGCTCTAATTCAGTATTTTTTTGCTATAATTGTTTACTCCACATGTAAATACATAGGTTATAAGTTAGTATTAAATATATCATCACAACAGTATTTAAGAAGTTAATACGCTTCTGAAGTAAATACACAAATGTAGATTTGTAGCTCTAATAAATGTACTAACAATATTTCCGTGTATCAGTAGGTTCGTAGTTAATTTAGTGGTTCCGTTTGTGAAGTACAATTATTTGTTTCTAACTGGATTAAACTGGTTCGACAAAAAAGCCTTATGCTAAAACAGATATATATCTGCCCTATGTTCACCATATGACAAAAGACTTAAAACAAGAATCGTTAAAACTTTTCGCTTCAAATAAAAGGCCAAATCTATTAACAATTCATTTTAGTAAGTATTATTAATAAGTAAGTGTACATAGAAATCGATCGGAAGTTCTTATAGCATTACAATTTTTCCATTAGAATAAAGTTGTCATAAAACAAATTTTCTATTTATCCATTTTAATTATTAAAATTATTACTATGGTTGTTTTAAATTCATAGTGCGGGCAAATAAACAAGTATAATATGCAGCGGTTATTAACGATATGTTTAATTCTTAGAGAGCTTTTATAACATTAAGATATATGTTCTCTAAGCTTCAACGAGCATCTGTTGAAAGTTCTCAGCTTAGTACACAGCTTAGGAGTAGTAAATCCTAGAGTCTATAATAATATACATAAACCTTTCAAGATATTCGAATATTAATTCAAAATTAAATATACTAACCACTAATAACTTAGAATCGCTTAAGATTTCTTAGACTCACATTTTATAGGGAGTTTTAAAAGATAACGAATTGTTTTCCGTTATACGCAAAATTAATTAAAGGATAGATAATATGAATTGCTATAACAATTACGCATTTGTTAAATTTAATTAGCTCCGAGTCCTATATATCGAGGATTTATTAAATCTGATTTCTATTAATTTCACTAGCATTGAATGTGTGTTAATAATAAAATACTTATGTACGCTCAAGGTTTGAACATTTTAAGGAAAGTTTTTAGTTATACTTTTTAGTTTTCATATACACTTATACGTACATCCCAGTACAAGAGCTTTATAAAGACCTGAGCAGGAGCTTACTCCGAGGACCATAAAGCTGGGGCTTTTCTCGCCTTGGTCTTTGAAAATTATTTATTTGTTTAGGTTTTAGTATACTACCTTGTATTCTAAAGCGCGGGCTTTAGAATACAAGGTAGTAGACCCGGGTCTTGTGCAGTAGTGCGGGATACCCCTGAGACAATTCCAGTGGGTCCTGTACCCTGATCTCCGAGAAATATACAACTTGCTAATTCGACTAAAAACATATCACAAATTTAGAGATGCAAAGGATGCGAAAAAACCATTACATTAGGTTGTTATTTTATTTAACATTTTACGAATTTGAATCTACAAGCAAAGACCTACTGTCTCAAAGAGTTTAGTAGAGCTTTTTTTCCATTTTTACATCTACCTCCTGTGATAATGTCTGTCTTATAGATTTTCTTAGTTATCTAAATAGTACTCACCATTAACCTTAGAGGCAGACATGATTTAGTATCGATTTTTTAACAGATTTAAACGTAGAAAGTTTTGTCGTATTAATCCGAACTTTAATTCCTATCAATACGAAATACAAGCAAATCATATACTAAAACGGTTGCTAGCTATATGTATGACTGTGTGAGGTAACCGGTCGTATGCAAAATCTAATTTAAATTAATTAATAATTTAAAAAAAACTAAATAAGCTAACCTAAATATGGAATACGGTGTTTTGAAGCTATTAACTCACTTTATACTCGTATTAAGTACACTTGAAGAATCTTTTGGACTCAAAACAGTCGTAGAGACTTTAAATTAATGAAATGAAAGAGTTCAGCCAACGAGTTACGTTAGTGATTAATTGTATGAATCGTTTTGAAGAAAGTTAGCAAAATTTTCTGTGAACACATTTTTGAAATTAATTACTAAAATCGAATTATAATATAATTTTGCTGCATATCATCAATTCTTGATAAAATTATCGTTTCAGCTAATTTATTAAGAATAACGCGTAAGAATTTTGATTTTTTAATTTATTTTGAAAGGGAGTGAAAACTTCAGCCAAAGTGTACCAAGATACTTGGATAGTTCTATAGTTGTCATCTCTTATCCCGTAATATTGCAATGCATCTACATAAATCAACAATAACATCTTAAATAACATGTGAGTTACGAAAATAATAACTTCAATAATTTTGTGTTAATGTATAGCTTGGTTGTTAAATATCGTTATTGATGTTAAACAATAGTATCCTTCTATAGATTTAGGGACATAACAGTCCGCAGTATAGGCGTAAGAATCTTTATCTTCTCCGGCAAGTTATATTTAGTAGCAAGATTATCTTTTTATGTGTACTTACACTTGCGGTACAGGGAATATTACAATAAAATCGGCAGGATTTTTAGGTTCTAAAACAAGATGTCTCAAACAAGGAAACTTGATAAGCACATGCAAACGAATCATTCTTATATTATTAAGTTTATTTATTATTAGTATGGAGTAAAAATAAATTCTCACATCTCAACGTCGTGGTCGGCAAAGTCTGGAGAGGACTGTCGCCATCAGTTTTTTGTCCAGCGATCTCTTCCTCACTATCATTACACTACATCGTAATGTAGAATAGAATATATTATATTTAATTGTAGGTTAGTACTCTAGAATTATAGTAGCCAGTCAATCAAATTATATAGTACATAATGTGGTACATCAAATATAGTGTTAATAGTCAAATCATGTTATTGCATAACTAAATTGGAATAATTCTCAAATTCGATTCGCCCATTGTTCTTTGTATAAACTATTATCTGTATTAATAACCAGTGGCCTATCCTATAGAATATCTAAAAGTACATGGTGGAAACCTTGGGCCTCAGATTTCTGTATCTTTTTCGTAGTTTATTTTTCCATTAGACTAGATAATAGTAGGTAGGAAGTCTTCTGCACCTGAAACATACCGCTCACTTTATTGGTCTAAGGCATGCCTGTTTTCTAAAAATGTTTATCGTCACCGTACGAGTGGTGTCCATTGGCCCACAGCCAGCATCGAACCTAGCACCTTAATGGTTAGAACCACATGCTGAAACCACTAGGCTGGTGTTGACCAATCACAATCGAACGGAGCGCGGTCTATATATTCTTACCTGTTTAGTTTAGTAATACTTTTTCACAAATACAGTGTGTTATTGTTTTTAGTATTATTTTTGGTGTAGCCCAGTTAAAAGGATTTAGTTTTATTTAGATCATAGATAAACTTAACAAAGTTATCTCTAGTTATCTTATTCAACACTAGATGTAATTATGATATATTTACAATCGAAGTATGTCTTACGTGCTAGTGAGACTATGCTTAAGGTCCACGAGAATGTAAGTGCGTGCTCCCATTTCACCATGCCTTCTGCTGATAGAGGATCTTTGACAATCTGAGACAGATCTTTGTTTTTAATTTATTTTATTATTATTTATTACTTAAGATGTCACGTGGAACATGGTGTAATGGTTGTAGCTCCTTACAAACGTTGTGTAATACAAAAAAACAACTTGGCGATTAAAAAGAGTGGCGGAGAGTTTATTGCCAGTACTTCTCTTCCGTTCTACGCCCTTTATTCGAGAACTAGCAGTAAATGTAAAATTAGTAGCATTTAATATATGTTTCTTTTTTGACGTTCATAACTGTACATTTTGTTACCTATATGAATGATTTTTGACTTTGACTTATCCTTATAACAAGGTCACTGGTCCATTTTTCAGATACTAACAGAAACTTAACATACTCGTAGTTTCAGTAAAAAAACTAAACTTATAAACTTTAACAGTTACGTTACCTAACTGCATTACAATAGCCAGAGTAATTTGAAAAGGATATTATAGAAATAGTATCGTATATTAATAAAAATATCAAATATCTGTATTGAAAAGAGGCGGGTTTAGCGACCGTCAGGCTACAAGGCGTCAATACAATTCACGTGAATTTTAGGTGAAACATTATTCCGAATGTTTATCTCGCAGCCAAATACATTAATTAGCCGTTCAATTAACAACCTATCCGTTTAAATAGGGGTCTGAAAGATGTTCAGCCAGTTGATCAAACAGCTAGGCAAATGACTTGACTGTTGACTGTTAATTCAAATTTAATTCCACTTTCTGCTACTCTCAAACTCTTCACACTGTCAATAGGGCGTCGGCAAACCACTACTTTGATGGAGTTTTCCAAAGTTTCATGAAAAACAAGAACAATGGAAGAATGTTGTGACAATAATAATGTGAATTTGACTTAAGCAATTTAATTTTAAAAGCAATATTTTTTATGTCATCTTATTTATTTCTGCAAAATAATGACTATCGTACGAATGGCCCAAGCATTAGCCAACCAGTTTATTAAATGTTATAACAAACGCTACGGCTGAATATCTTTCAGGCTGTTGTTTAAACGGCGCCGTTTAGTTAAAAGGCTAGGCTGTTAATTGAACGGCTAATTAAACTAGTTGGCTGCGACATATGTATATATAGGCATATAAAAACGAATTGCTGTTTTTTGTATCGCCAAATCTCGGGAAGCTAGACCTAATTTTGATCTCGATTTTTTTGTGAAATAAAAGAAATAATAAATTTAAGCATAAATAATTTAATCTTCCTATAAAATAGTTTATTGCGCTGAAATATTTGATTTCTTACCTTTTTCTAAAAAACAATACATTGCTTTTTTTTCAATAAAAAAAATGTCACTTGGTTTGTGAAATATTTTTAGTTTTGTTTAGAAATTTGTCCGTTTCATAGACGTTTTACAGTGTAACCATTTACACCATTATAATGTAGGTGATACGAAGTTCACCTTAAATAAAATTGCAAGTAAAACATACTAGAATTCTTAAGACTCAAGCCGTTGTTTTTGTAAAAAAAAACCAACGGAATTAGCTAAATATATGGAAAATTTAGGGAGTCAATGTTATGTACACATAACACATTTGAATATCGATGTAAAGTTATGTTTGTTTTATATATTAAGTTATCAACGCGTATTTGAAAGCGCCACGTACAACTTCCTATCTATTTTTTTACCTAGAAACTACAATACGTCATTTGGCGTAAGCGTTCGTTTTATACGAATCTCAAAAGATTGTAACTATTCAGGCAAATCTTGGGATAAAACATACCCTTGTGAAGGGTTAAGAGACCGTGTTAGTTTGATGGCCACTTGACCGAGTTACAGCGTGGGATGATTTTGACGATTGAGAATCCTTTATAAGGCAACTTTTGATAAATAGCATCTCTGTCGCAAATTAGCTCGATTTACAACACGCTTGGTTGAATAAAATACTTTAGCGAATCGCTGGCCGCGACTGGTGTGAAGTACAAGAAATGTATGTTAAAATAAAAACATTTTATGATCAGCGTATTCGTGTATGAGTACTAATATCATGTTTATTAAATCAGTTTCGGCGATAGTACATGTCAGCCTTAAAAGGTAGACTTATGTATTTCTTATTAATAATATTCCGTTTCCATTAGTAGTAGGCTATATTATTATATAGCCAATTTACAATTCAATTTATATACACATATTATTATACACTTTAATTTGGATACTTTTGTATCCGTAATTTATTCAAGGACAAAAAAAATGCTACCCATTTTTGGTGACTTTTTATATCCAACACTGTTATAAGGATATAAGATCAAATGGCGTTTTTGAAAGATACAAAGTTCATAGTTCAGCAAAGCCTAACACGTTTTATTACAAAACGTAAAACGTATTTTGTAGTAAAAGATAACCTTAAACACGTAGTACTAACAGAAAACTAATGATATTATAAATACAGGCAGAATACTTTGAATATTTTTAGACGAAGTAACGTTAGAATTGATTTGTTTGAACGTAGAATGATCAGTGATGTACGTAACTATTTGTAGTGAGTTTTGTTTGAAAATAGAATTTGTTCTTATTTTTTTCAATTCCAGTAGTTCCGCGCTTTAGTTCTTATTAAACCTCCTTATTACTACTACTGTTCAAACATTAAAACTTCAGGTAATGTATTTAACAGTTTGTTTTATTTTCATTACCCATTAATAGTTCATTTATACTATACAGTTCATAATATTTTCAATCAAATACATATTTTACACAATTTTCTGTAAATATAAAGTTACTAAGCAATCAAACTTTTTCAATTTGCGGCTTCAACTGAGGAAACCTGACGTTTGATATTCAATGTAGCTAATAAAGTTTATACAAGTTCCTATTTCATTAAGTTGGTTAAGTCATTAAGAAATACTTAAATATTAATTAAGTAGCGGACCCAACCGACGTAGTCCTGTAAACATTCATGGATTTTCAAGATTAATGCCACAAACACTTAGCGACTGTAAATATTTTATATGTATTTTATCAATATCATAACTACGATCGAAGCATTTATTTTTAACGATATTCATTTTTCTTACATCAATATTGTCAAAGTGATGAAAGGATGTAAGAAAAATATTGTCAATGTTATGACAAACGCCATAGGGTTACACGAAAAAAGTTTAAATTGTAAAGGCACTATGCACTGAAAAAAAACTTGATATCGTAACAAGTTTTCTTAAATTTTCTAATTTTCCCGCGAAATTTTCTAATTTTTTTCTTTCATAAGAACCTTCTCCTGACAATAGCAAACACAACAAAAAAGAAATAGCGAAATCGCCCCAACCGTGACCAAGGGAAATAGAGATTCATTTTTATATATATAGATTAATTAACCCATTTTGTAGACCCTTAAATGAACCTGCCTCACTTAACTATGCGATAATATGTTTATCTATAATATGAAGCTATTTAATATTCAGTCCATGCATGATATTTTAATTAAATATTTAAGGCCCATCATTAATACCCGCTTTCTGTAATAAAGAATTAGTAATCATAATTTTGTTTAGGGAAATTTAATTAAGTCAATTTATTAAGTCAGCCAAGCCCCTGAACAAAATTTGTCTAGACGAAGTTGAAATTTTGCTAATTTTTTAACCAATAGCGAGACATGACTCTTGTGTCTGAGGGCATACGTTCGAACCCTGTCTGTGTGCTTGTGCTGACAGTGTGTTTTCTCCAAGCTCTGACAACTAAAGGTAGATGCAATAAGTATACTTCCTTTTCATTATTTCCTATACATTTTCTTATCAAGGCTGCAGACCTTGTTAATAAATAAATGTAAGTATTATGTAAAACTAACGACGGTTATATACGGCTGTTACCATGGTTACAATCTTTAGTCTGCGTTTTAAATTTTTTTTACAGAATAGGGGGATAGATGGATACTCTCAATGCCAGAAGGCTCGCGAGTGCGTTGCCAGCATTTTAAGAATTGGTACGCTCTTTTCTTGAAGGACCCTAAGTCGAATTGGTTCGGAAATACGTCAGTGGGCAGCTGGTTCCACATAGCGGTGGTGCACGGCAAAAATTGCCCTGAACAACGCTTAGTCGTGGAACGGCGGACGTCGAGGTGATACGGGTGAAATTTTGTATTCTGCTTCGACGTCCGATGATGAAATAATTGTTACTTGTGGATATCATAAATAGTTGTGGGTTACGCGCAGAACGCGTCGGTACCTTGATGTCGAGCTTATCCAAAAGATAGCTGGCAAGTGAGCCATTTGCTATTTTATGCAAAGTGTCCTCCTTTCAAGACTCTGGTCATATTGATTTATTTAGCGCATAAGTACCATACTGTGAGCATAAAGCTCTAACAAACTGCCTTTGTTCAGATTCTAATCTATTTGTATGAATTTTGTATATCGTAGCCCATACAGCTAAACAGTATTCAACCATCTTTCTCATGAGAGAGCTGTTTAAGACAATCAAGAAGTCGGCTTGCCTGAACAGTTTAGCGATTCTAAGAGTAAAGGACAACATTCGATTATCTCTACAGATATGTTCATGATGAGGTCTAAATAACAGAGTCGAATATTACTCCCAAGTCTCGAATCATCTCAACTCTATCCACGAGAATATGCTTAACATTATAGTTATACTGGACAGGGTTCCTACTTTTGTAAATGCTATTGTTAAGTCCTAATACTTAATTAAACCTAGGTTTTTACTGATTCTTGTCTTACAAAACACATCGAAATAAGTAAAACAACTAGATGTTTGCTTATATTCAAGTACGAAACTATCATTTCGAGTGGCTGTCTCGCGATAAGGTGTATTAAAAGAACATGTTGCCGATAACACGGTAATCCCACAAACTTTGTTTTTCTTTTGAATTCTCGAAGCAAATTGATTAAGATACAAAAATGTAGAAAAAGTATAGGAATCAGTACTGCAGGGACTCAATAGGCAATGTCAAAACAACAACCCTATAACTTTTAACCCTAAACCCTTCTATTGTATCTGTTTGCAACATTCTGTGTCAAACACGGCGATTTCCTCACGATTATGCCTTCGTAGGGGCAAGTACGCATATTGACAGATTTTAATGGAGCATGCACTGCCGTGATTCGAACGCAGGATCTCAGGTATGTCTCTACCAACACTGCTACGATTTATATATTATTCAATTAAAGTATAACGGAATACTAATGGTCTACGTTTCACTATATTTGTGCAATTGCCTTTTAAAGTCACACTGGTTCATTAGATTTTTTTATTGTCGTGATATCACAAAAGCATTAATATAAGATGACTCGTCTATGCAAATTTTAGACAAGTATATAATTAATTTTTATACGATATAAACGCAAACATGTGAACAGAATAAACTAGTAGTGGATGTTCTATTAATTGAAATTTGATTATTTTTATATAGATAAAAAAAATCAATAGCGCTACAACCATTTTAGGTCTGGGCCTCAGATTTCTGTATCTGTTTCATGATCATTTGCAAATCGAATAGGCTAGTAGGAGATCAGCCTTCTGTGCCTGACACACGCCGTCTACTTTTTGGGTCTAATACAAACCGGTTTCCTTACGATGTTTTGTTTCACCATTCATGATAATATTAAATGCGCACATAGAAAGAAAATCCATTGGTGCAAAGCCGGGGATCGAACCTACGACCTCAGGCACGACGAAGGCACTAGGCTAACACTGCTCTAATTCTAATCTTATTTTTTATAAGTGGTTTGTATTTTAAATATAATTGTATTTGAATATGCAGTTTAAAGTGAATATTTTCTTGCAGCATACTTAATATATTTTACACAGAGAATGCATTATTCAAGATTCAATTCAGACAAGGTTTTATGTATTTTATATTTCACCCTACGGGATCCAATAATTTAAATTGGTCTGGGTACACTCACCGACTCACAAAATCATATATTTTTTATCTTTTCGTATGCTTTACGCTTAAGCATGGAGATGGATACTCTATTATTAAAGTTTGATTTGAAATTACAAAATTTTGACATGTGCCTTATCAAATTTTTTCATAATAGTAAGTGGAGAGAAAAATAGCTAGGTTTCCTCTTATATTGTTTCTAGTAATTTAAATACACAAGGTGATCGCAAGCTCGGATACATTTCTAGAATATTCCAGATCATACTCTAATAAAATAATTCCATCCGTTCAGTAGCTCATACAAAATAAATTAACTGATAAAACTAATATTCGTCGTTTCACACAACGTTCATCAATATCATAAGGTGTGAATTTTTGCTATGCTCGCGTTCATTTTGAAATATCGCGCAAAGGTATTTCGGAAGAGTAATTGCAAAAATAAAGCTACAATTTTACTAATCCTTTTGTGCCTTTTTCGAAAATAAAAATTAAAACATGGCTACCAACATTATCAAAGTCAAATATTCCGCTTCCTTGGCTCAATAATTTAATGTTGAACAATCCGGCGACACAATATTTCGAACATAAGTGACTTACGAAGAAAATAATTGTGACTTGTAAAAGACATAGTATCGTAAATTATATCGCTAATCAACACGGGACAGACTAAATACTAGCGATCTAGGATTAATTAACCTTGAGTTCTCCGATTTATATTACGGTCCTTAGGGCTGAAATTCCATTTATACATATATTTTTATATGTCCCGCTTATTTGTAACACGGTACATACACCTGAAAATAAGAGAGTATGATGACTGTCTGCACATTCCTCTAGGGTATTTCACCAGTAATTTCAAGAAATGCTTATAAAATTACTAGCTGCCCCCCCTAAATTATTATCTACTTAATATCATGTTACTTAGCCCACCTTTTTATTACATTGCACATTTTGGAACATTTTGCTATGTTGCCCCAGAGACTGTTCGGTTTTATGGAATAAAAACTTTTTGATTTTTTATATATAAGCCACATGTACGAGAGGTGAAATTGTGTCTTGCATGCGTTGATAAACAGCAGACATGACATGACAAGACATGACTAGGCATGGCAAGACAAGACGACGTGCTGTGATAAACTGATACCAATTGTGAATAACTAAACTAAAATTTCTGTTGTAATAAATTAATTTAGGGGTTGGACCACCTTTAACATTTAGGGATGAAGATGATAGACGTTGTCCGATTTGCAGATCTAACCGATATGCCCACAAAATCTCACAAAAATCAGTCGTATGGTACGACTTTAATTACAAACACCGTGACACGAGAATTTTATATATTAATATTGTGAAGATTGTACGACCGGATTGTACAATTGTCATAGTTCCAGATGAGTTCATAATTGCTTTTTTCATACTCTAATGCTAAGCTTTGAATGATAATAATTGTATAAAATAAATATGGTATCATACTTAAAACTCTTAGTATATCTTGTTAACAATGAAAAACAAATTGCTACCATTGGTCGTAGATTTCTGTATCTGTTTTCTTTGTAAGTAAGCTTATGATCAGCTGGTGTCTAGTATATATACGTAGACAAGACAATAATATATATTGGTTGATTGCTAGAGTTGGTACAAACGACCTCAGGCTTATGGGTCGTGCTCTCAGCTACTAAGCAGCTATTGTTAACAATAGGCGCTTTAAAATTCCAGAGCACATCACACATTCTTTCGTTTTACATTCATGCGCTTACGCAGCGTTCATTTAAAGAACTATAAAACAATATTAATTATAAACAAGCCTCGTCTTACTATTGTGACTATTCATGAATCTTTCGCTTAACTTTTATGTTTACTGCCGGTGTTAAAATAGCACCTGTTTATATTTTGTCGTGACTTGCGATTCTTCTATTGATCTATAAGTTTAATAATTATACATTTCACACCTAAAATATTATCTCTATTTCGTGATAATCAAATAACTAAATTTGTTAATTCCTATCCTAGTACAAAGACCTCTAGATTTTTTAAATGACTTCTTCTTTGCTGCGACTAAGTAATAGTTATATAATGTAAATTAGTTCGTGTAAAAAAATTACATTTATTTATCCAGGTAATTTTTTATACTATTAATTAAACAAAATGTTGCATAGCGAAATAGAATACAGTTGACATTATGAAATGAAAAGAGGGGCAACTGGTGGCCTTATCGCTTTCGAGCGATCTCTTCCAATCAAAAAAAATAATTTTTGTAGGCAATTAATTATGTAAGTAGTTATTTTTAACTTCAGTTTTCCTTAATTATTTTTTTTACTGAACCCTTGTTATAATATTAACTTTATAAAAACGATCCTCAGAGTTCAACTAATAAATTAAAAAAGTATTTAATTGATCCAGCAATCATCGAATATTGCGGTTAGCAACATATTTTTGGATTCTTTATTCATATATAAGATAACAAAAGGTATGATGAAGGTAAGGTAAAAGTTACTAAATGAAGCCGAGCGTACGTTGTGGCTTTTCTGATTCAAAGAAAACATCTATATATATCACGTACATGTTTTAAAACAAAATATAACATGCATATGAGATGTTTATAATATAATTTTATACTGAAAGTTCTAGCAAAAACCTGATGTGTTTAAAATTGCCGTTGAACTTATGATGTTTTAGTTTATAAAAGTAAACTTGTTTTTATACTTATACTAAAAATACTCTAAAAACGTGTAGATTGTTTTAGGATACATTATTTAAAAAAAATGTCTCAAATAGTGGTTATCTATTGTACTCGTACTTTAGAAGAAGCTATACAAAAAAGAACAAAATGTTCTTATGTTTTTCTCACATGTGTTTATACTCTGTATTTTTTATGAAGACTTTATGTATTATATGATAATACCGTCATTTATTATAACATTATAGTGTTAAAAGCTTAACATGTGTGACTAAAAAAATATAATCGAACGAACATATACTATAGTTTAAGTTAACAGAACTAATAATAGAACTATGAGTATTCTTTCACTTAGTAACAAAAAAGAATTTAAATCAAATTATTATTTAATTCGACATTTGTCGATAATAATGTCTTCTATAGATTTCAATCTAACCTTAAAAGAATTGAAAAACACTCGGATTTTGAGAGGTTTGACAGCAGAAAAAATGTCATAAAACATTTTTAGAGTTAAGACAAACAATATTCATGAATTCAGTGTAAATATAATTTATTAATATTAATACCTTAACGTACACTTACAAAAAAATGACTTTTAATACCCCACCTAAATTATTATATATTAGTAGGATTTCAGATAAATTTCACATTAGGTTGTGATGTACAAAATCATGAATTTCAAAGATCCTCAACGTCACTATGAAATGTTAAGATGAGTGATGAAATGTATAAGCCGACTACAAATTAATCATAAGTAAATAGTTAAGCTACGATGTCTTTTGAGTATTAATAAAAATACTAAAGTCCTTCTGACAAAATTTATTTCACATATATATTCTTTAAACACTATCTAAGCAATCAAAACAATTGATTACTTTTATAAAGATGTAAGTATCTTGTTACTAATGACAAAATACTGTACTACTGTACTGTATTATGTACATTTCAGCGAAACAAACCACACGTTAAACATTGTATTATAGCTATTTATTATTGTAACATAAATATGCCGAAAACGATTAGTCGATTAGTGGTAAAATATTACAAACAGCAGGCAGGTGGCGAATTTTCTATCAGTCTATGAATATTAAAATATATGAACAGGAAATAAAGATCGACAATATTGAAGTGATTGATGGTTTAAGATGGTACTAACTGTGCCAAAAACTCAAAAGTTTGCCTTTTTCTATCAAATCATATATATCTGTTATTTCTATCATAGAAGAGGCATGAATATAAAGCGTGGTTACAAATTTAGTAAAAACTACATGTACATTTCGTTACATGTACACGTGGCATTTCGTTAGTGAATTCAAACGGCTTACGATTTCAAATCATTCAAGCTCTAATAGGCGAAGACGCAAAATAATAACTTTTTAGTTAGTAATGATAAACTAATCTATCTTTAATGATTTGAATAATTCAGATTACAATTCCAATATATATTATGCGGAATTTATCCATGAATATTGCTAACGTGTTTACACAACTTAAACTGGCAGTTAATGGGGGATAAAGTGATGGAAGTGGTAGTGACGGGAATTTGACGATGTTTACACTTCTGTGCCTTGTTCTTCGGACTCGATATGTATCGGGATCTTCACACAAATATATTTTGCTAAGGCTTGATCCTCTGGTGCCAAAAGAATTTTTATGGTAATGGTCATTGTCCTAAGCGTGATGCAATGTGATTCCCATTTAATGAAGTTTATCGGTCACGCCTGACACACTAACTATTTTTGTCTTATCAATTAGTGTTTTATTCTAATTTAGCATAAAAGATATACTTTTTATACAAAAATCAAACATTGGTTAGATGTTTTGGATGAAGACAGATGGTGACACAGCCTTTTATAGGTTTTGGTCTCAGATTACATGTAACACTATGATAATTGACTTTCATAATTTATTTAAGTATATTTTTATCTTAGATGCTAGTTAAAATTCAGCAATATTTCATTATTGTCCTTTTAAAACCTTACCACATGAAAACGAGTACGTTATAAACGTTATCACAATTAATTTATTCATAATGCACACTTGTAACTCAATATTAAAAAATATCATCAGAAAGCAAGATTCGTATCTGCACATTTCAAAAACTTATCTGCTTAAAGTAATTGCTTCCGCATGGAAATAAACATTTTAAGACTCCATAATAGATGTGCGATAAAAATTAATCACCCACTGAAGTAATAAAAGAATCAAAATAACACATTATTTCAGATATCTTTCATTGCTTACATGTGCGTATTGTATTCAAGGTTTTGAAAATCAATATTTATGGATGCACATCAGCAAAATCAATGCACTACTTACGATTTTGTTTACCACGGAAAACTATCAATATAGATACGGAATACCCTTCCCTTGATACCCGAAGCCTCAAATGAACGCCTGATATCGTGATATTTGGTCGTGTATAATCCCGATTCAATTTATGCGTAGGAGTTATTTTACAATTATATTACAGTCAAAACCTTTTACGATGACATCGTTTAGTACAACATACCGGTTATATTGATAGAAAACCAAAGGTACCGGTTGAATTCTATGTATTAGGTACTTAATAACAACGTCATCGGCTGTTACGACTATCGGTTTTTACGACCAAATATGACTAGTCCCTTCGATGTCGTTATAACAGATTTTGACTGTAGTTTATAATATTCGTATTTTTTGAAATTTGATTAAAATTAATTTATCAGTCTTAAAATATATATTGAAATAGTGATCAGCATGTGCTAGATAACAAGTTATAATAATTACATTACCCATAACTCATTTATATTTTATTGCTCGCCAATACACCTTGGTATATAATCTCTAAGTGTTTTACAATCGTACTAATAATATCACTATCATAAATCACAGAATTATCAATATAATCAGTCTATTAATAGATATTGTGTAGTTTTAATGAAAATATTTATTTTCAATACATCCTATAATTTGTCTTTTTGTCGGAAAGCCTCATAAAACTCTTTAAAAAATTAAGTAACTTTTGACGTGACAACGTCTTATAATTTGACGGAGGCGGCTGCACGCACGAAAAAACATGACTCATGAGGCGTTACCTCGCTCTGAGGCGTTTCATTTATGCGCGGAACGAGCGACAAAGAGGCACAATCGGCCTCCGCGTTCGGCAGCGTTCGACATCTGTCTTTCTTCTACTTGAGTGAGCGATGAAAAAAAAATTACATAAGTGTATTTATGCGTACCAATAAATGTAACTTGATCAATTCAATTGTGATTTCCATGTACCTACTTCTATATATCCATACAAAATATTTATCAACAAATAAAATTAAAATTTTCTTTTGAAAAAGCAACCATTCCATCAGTATTTTCTTATGACGTTGTCACGTTTAACTATCTTCAGTAAACCGACTTTACAGAAAACTGATTTTTTTAAATTGTAAGCAGAAGACTACAAGCGAAGGTGCGTACACGAACTCCATAAATATATGTACTACTATCATTAGATGTAAGCCATATTCTTGTGAATATTGAAAATTTCAAGACATATAGTAAAAGTTCATTTAGTGCATACCTACACGCTAAATCATAAATTATTAATTTAATTATTGATATCTCATTTCAACGGTAAGCAAGTGGCAACTCTCAATCAATCGACACCCTAGAACTAACCTCAAAGGAATAAAAATAATCATTATTTCGAAGAAACGTTATTTTTGGAATCCACTGTATGCTACATAAAACATGCCTACGTAACAGAGAAATATAAAGAAGACGTCTTAAATCATTATTTCTTGTATTATATTTTAAATAGACTGTAATAATTACAATTTTGAACGAATCTAGATAAAGTACATTTAGTTATCGTATTTCACATAATACACATATACATTGTTTATTAAGCCCTAAAACAGAAGTTGAAATAGGCAGGGCATATTGCAAGATATACAGATAAAAGACGGACTTTAAAGACACCTATATAGAATATGGAAGGAAGCAAGGGAAAAAAGGAGTAGTGGGTGCCCCACTAAGAAGTGTTAGCAGGAGATGGAGAAAGAAAGCCATGGGCAAAGTTAGTTGGAAAAAAATGGAGGAGGCCGTTACCCGTGAAGGGGTTCCGGTCGATGGTACTGAAGGTAGATAGGATATAGGTTATACAGGATAACAAGAAAAATATTTGTATAAAGCTGCCTGTCAACCCAACTTTGGGGCCTTCAAGAAAAGTTCGTACCATTTCGGTATCATGTCTATGGGCAGTGGTGTAACTTAACATCGGGTGATACTTCTGCTTGATTGAAACCTCTTCTATAAAAAGAATTACATAAGAATAATTTTTATACCCAAGATTGTCTTCATTGAAAGATATTATAAAGGTACAAGGAATGTTTTTCAGTAGATGTTTGTTGTACTGACTTCAAGACTATCAAATGTATAGAGTCAATCATGATAATGTACTCTATGCGGTCTTACAGAATTAATCAGATCGCTTAAAATATAATTTATTAACACTAAAGAAAATATTGTATGCGGGATCAACCTTTATATTAGAATTGCCATTTTTTTCGACAATATTATCGAGTCGTTCTATTTTACCGAATCGATTTATCAAAGTGACGAAATGCTGCTATTTCAATCTACAATTCGATAATTTCAGATAAGATTATACATATTTTTCAAACTATCTGGTAGCCGTACTGAATTACTGTGGAGACAAATGGTTCGATGGTATATATCTAGTTATTTAATATCTCGGCCTATACGCAAATAAATTCTAAGTACCAAAATACAGAATCGTATACGAATATCCAATATATAACTACCAATATATAGTAGCCAGTTTATGTCTCATAATGGACTGTTATTACCGTTATAAATATACGGCGCAATGCATGGCTACACTAAGCGAAGTTATCAACAAATTACAAAATTAAACCCAAATTTAAATAGGATTCAGGTAGTCGGGCTGAAATAGTTTTACCTTACATGGGGGTTTGGATTAAGTTTGCATACTAATACCGACCCTTCTTACGATATACGATCTTTAAGTACAGATTTTATTAGGGTAAACGTTTTGTTTTTGGACAAATACCAAGAAGGATTTTAATTTTTATCTACAAAATATATATACTATAGATAAATACCATAACTCTTAAATAAAAGATCAAATACATATTACATAAAAAATACATTAAAGCCATTTAACATTTTATTGTTTAAGCGTTTTTAATATCGGACGAAGCTCTTTAAATAAATTACCTATAACATGATTTTGAAATAAATATTTATTTATACGGTAAAAGTGTATTTTCAAAATCTCTTTTCTAATACCATTGTATACTATTGTAAAAATTAAATAAAAAGATCACTTTATACCTAGTATATAATAAAATGCATTTTAAAAACACAGTGTTATGTCATGGCGTAAAAACCTGAAGTTTTAGCTTTTATGACCTTTAAATCCATATAAAAGCATAAAATTATATTTTCAACTGACTTAAATACGTAAAAATGAAGGAAACTTTTATCATTTCG
Organism: Pieris brassicae; assembly: GCF_905147105.1. Lineage (NCBI taxonomy): Eukaryota > Metazoa > Arthropoda > Insecta > Lepidoptera > Pieridae > Pieris > Pieris brassicae. The sequence goes on along the minus strand of NC_059669.1, from coordinate 17,032,498 downwards.
ACGTGTATTGTTTGATCTGCCGGGATCATTTTGCAAAGAACTACAAATCTTATATATATTATATTATATAGTATATTTCTTTGTTTCAGATGGTGACAAAGTGAACTAAGATGTAGTGATAATCTTAACAATAGTGATGTGAGTAGTTTTATCGGTAAAATGGATTGGCGGGCAGTGCTAGTGCTGTTATCGATAGTTGGTGGTGTCTTTACACAAAATTGTAGAGGAGAGGAGCTCAAGCCCAGGGCTTGTGAGAACGTTTGCGATGAGAATGGACAATGTAAAATACGAGCGGCACTTCTCTTGCCAAAGAACACGACATTCTACGCTTCCTTACCCGTGGTAAGTTAATATCATCCATGGTATGATTTGTTCTTACCGTGGTACCATCAGCTGTTTATCCCACATTCTATGAGCTACTTAATTTATGCTACATAAAATTAAAATATAAATAAAACGAATACTATTTTAGCCATACTATGAGTATAGAACTTCGAATATTCCAAGAAAAATTGAAACTCAGACTGGCTATCAAATTCCATGTAAAGTGAAATTACCTGTGGAGCAAATGTGTCGCAGGGCTTAAGCGATAACTTTTTATCTGTATGATATATGTAATAAATAGTAGCTTTCAAATGTTTGTGAAATTGGGGTTTCAATACTAAGCCCCTACTCGACGGAATGACAAATATTTTGGTACTATCGTAGATTCTTTTAGGTTGAAAAAATATGTCTTAAAAACATAAAGGATGGAATGTTTTTCTTTGTCTTGCTTTCAAATGTAACGAAAGTATTGAAACTGTGTAACCAAAACCGATATTAAATTCAAAACACTTCTAATTTTTATTGGAATTCAGTTGAAACATGTATTATTAGTGCTCATAAAAAAGTACATGGGTCAAATTTACCATCTCAAATCGAGTTCTAGCAATATGAAGCTATAACTGCTCACTAACATCAAAAGTTAGTGAAATTAAAAATGTTTAATGTTTAGTCATCGTGTAAACAAATATGTTATATTAAGCGTGAAACTCTGTTAATATAAATTCCAATGTAATTTTATTGTTGTTATGTAGACGTTGAAATATTAAATCTGGAATTAAATTATAATTCATTGAAGTTTAATGAGTTCACTGGTTTGTGAAAGCTTTGTGATCGAATCTGAAGACATTAATTATTCTATAATAACCAAACGTTTCCCCCAACAAATTTTATTATTTTTTTCATGTTTTCGTGTGACAATATTTTCGTTGTATTATGCTTTTTACGTTTAAAATTTGCTAAAGTTAAGCAATCTATGGTATTCTTTTTTTATTTTCACTTCACCGAACTATAAGAAAAGGTCCGATTTGCGATTAAAACGGCCAAATCTCTTTTAACGTGCTCACAAAATTCTGGGAATTTTCTAATTTTGGTCAGAAGCAGATCCTAATCTGATGATCATGGGTAGAACATTTTCAAATAAAAATGTGTACGTGTACTAGTTGTACACACGTAAGAAGTGAAACTTCTTTATGACCTTATTTTTCGAATAATGCAACTTTACTAATTAGTTAAGTACAGTTAAATAAGATAAAGTTTACCAAAAGGATTTTATTATCATAGACATGAATACCAATAATACAATTATTTCATTTTACCTTATTACTACTAAGATTATTACAGAATTTCATTATTTGTAATAGTATTATTACTATCATTTTTATCGTTATTATATATTTTTGTTATAAAAGGCTTTGAATCTCTTCGAATCAACCGTGTCAGGGAAAAGAAAAAGATGGCGCGTAACGCAAAAATTTAACGCCTAACTGAAAAATGTGGCGGTAATTTTTTTCCAAATCCTTCTGTGCCTGTATTCATTTATTAGTTCAGAAATAAACATTGTATGGTTATAATGAATATATATTTTAAATAAATTTAGTTCTGTTTAGTTTTGTTTTAATAAATGTGTATAACATGTATTTTTGCACTACTTGCCTATCTTATGTAATTTAATACATTTTTTTTCCTTTACTCACAGTGGTTGCCTGGAAGAGATCGCTCGAACGCGATAAGGCCGCCAGTTGCCCTCCTTTTGATTTAATTATGTTCAATTTTTATATTTTTTAATATTGTAGTGTAATGAAGTGTAAATAAACATATATTGACTCAAAATCTTATAAAAGTTTTTTTTCAATAGAAAGGTCATTCACGCCTTGGGAATAGGTAAGTTTTGTGTAAAAGCATATTTTAGCATATCATCTTCAACAAGTTTGAAGTATGTGTTGAATAACTCTTTCACCCATGAGGGTTAATATAAATAATTTTCACGAGAATTCTTAAGCCATTAAAAGAAATTAGATAAATTGATAGCTTCATCTGCGTGATGAAATAATAAAAAAAGGTGTGCGCGTACTAGTCTACACACGTAACAAGTGAAACTTCTTTATGACCTTATTTTTCAAATAATGATCTATTATATGCAACTTTACAGAAATTAGTTAAGTACAGTTAAATAAGATAAAGTTTAAAAGGCTTTAATTATCATAGACCTGAATACAAATAATACAATTATTTCATTTTCCCTTATTACTACTAAGATTACAGCATTTCATTAATTGTAATTATCTCTTCGAATCAATATGGTAGGGACAAGAAAATGATGGCGCGTAACCGAAAAATGTGACGGTAATTTTTTGCCAACTGGCGTTGGCGAAGAAGAAGTTTCACTTCAAAAAATGTAATGATTTTGCCTGAATACCTCTGTACTACTCTGAAATTTATATAGCAAGCGACATCTTGGTGTTTTGGTCTCCAATTTCCTTTTATAATTAAAGTTCGTATCGTTATTAGAAGTAACACAGACCAGCACTGTATTTTCAGCGCTATTAATTCCATACCAATAAATAATTATATGTACACAGATTTTGAATTCATTCAACACATCTAAATTAAATTAATTTAGTTTATTTATTTGTGTTTTGTAATTTAGTTTACAAATAAATAAAAACCCAAAAATTCTTGAACTTATTAACTCATCAGTATTGTTCATAAGTATCATATCATACATTTGTATCGTATGTAAATTGATATTTTTTCATTTGTTTACTATATTTGTTAGTTATAAACGATATGTTCCCATTACAGTACGAATCATTAAAAGTCTGGACTCTAACGAACCAGAGAGTTCACAATGAAAAAAATGACAGAAGAAATTAGATCTAAATGTATTATTTCAGGTGGAGCCGGTCCTTGATCTTGCAATTCAATCGCAGGCCATTCGAAATGCATTCCCACCATGGCTCAGTTTCGAATGGACGACTTATGACGTCACAGATTGTGATGCTGCCTACGCGGTCATATCCGCTATAGATGCCTACAATGACTGCGCGCATGTGTTCTTTGGTCCAGCCTGTGATTTTGCTCTTGGTGAGTTGATTATATTTTTTTAAAGTCCTTAGAGGCAAAATATATAATGTGGAAATGTTTGAGAGACTGGGGCTGCGTGTGGTAAGCGATCGCAATTGCTGGCAGTGCCTCGGGCGCGTACGAACTTACTTAGAGAAGCACCATTTACGCGTGTCTTGCGCACCCTAAATGTTATTGCTTGTGAGACACATGTTTTTATTTGCACACTGGCTGAATTCACAAGAATTGCATTTATTTATTTTTAATTAGTTATAAAATGGTTTATGTTTAAATTATGTTTTTAGTTTAGTTTTTTATTATAAATAACTTTACAATATTTATAAAAAATAAATTTACTAAAATAAATACTTATCGATATTACACGTATATACATAATCGATAAAAGGTTTCCTAGATATTATTTGACGCTGCAATTAAAAACAGATTGTTGGGGTGAACCAAAAACAGCTCAGGCCGGTTCACAGTACCCGTAACTCCAGCGTTCCTAACACAGTTTTTTTTAAACCAGTACCTTCATCTTATTACTATTCGTAATTTTAGTTACTGTATTGTCAAACTAAGCAATCAATAATACATTAATATATATATTGAAGTTATATTTCTTTTGGCGCGTTAGGGAAAAATAATAAGAGTAAATTTTAACCATACGCGCGTACACCGTCTCAAAACCGCCAGCCTGAAGTTTGCATAGTCTACATTTTATAATAAAAAATGTCAATTTCTTTAATTAAGTAAAAAATATTTAATATATATATATATATATATAAAAAAGTATATAAATAAACTCTACTTAGCTAGATAATTCGTAATAAAACTTTCAATGAACTAAACATTTTTTTTCTATTGTAAGTGTCGTTTTTTCGACAAACGTAGAAATAAGGTGAAGTATAAAAAATTTAAAAGATTTTTATCTTGTTACGTCAAAAAAGTAAAACTTCTAACGCGTGTACATAAGTACACACACATGTTCACATACATATAACACATACATCTTCTACCAGCATTTCTTAACCTGTCCTAAATGTCAGATGCTGGTGCTGTCAATGTTGATTTGCGTTATCAATTATACGCGGGACCGGAATGGCATATATAATAAACATAATGGAATCTGATATTAATTGAATTATATGCGATTGTTATCGCTTAGTTTAATTAAAAATATTTCATAAAGTACAGGCAAGTTGACTGTATGAACCAAGCCTGTACATGTATTTACATGTACATGGCTATACTCTCGGGGCATACCTTAGATGAAATCATTAATCATCAGATACAGGCCATCTCTTCATTAATTAGCAAAGCATTCCATTTAATTACATAACGTTCATTTAGCATTAATAGCATTCAATTGTTAAGCAAAAAAATATTATTTTGTTATACCTTAGCATTAAAAAGTGTACATTATATTTTAAATTTTTTTAAAGTCTTTCTCAATTTCCTGACTTAGGAACTGTACCATTCTAAGAACCATGCTATTTACTATGTCAGGTTAAGTGAGTACGTGCTCCCTAAACGCTTCCCTAAGCGTAGGGAATTAGGGAATTTGTATGATGTTTGAAGAGTTGTATCATTAGTCAGGGCCAAACTTGAGTTCCAATACATGTTCCTTTTAATTGCTATTTCGTGTTAACGACGTTTCCTCTTCAAACTGTCTTAAATGTTTATAACATCATCAATGAAGGCTTTTATGTAGTATTTTATGACAATTCTATTTCTTTCCATATTCCTTTGCTGAGTTTGGTTAGGTGAGGTTAGGTACACTTTATACTGTCTTTTGTTTGTGCGAGTACTATTTATTTACTAGTTTTAATTCACAATTTCAGTTATAATAGTAGTAACTTCCGTAGCATATATTGGTCACGAATACTGACTCGTAACGACTGCGTAACGCTACGGCGCTACGAAATGGAATATAAAAGTTTAAATTAGTAATTTGATAAAATGCTAAATTATTTTAATCTATATGATATATTTTGTATATAAAAAACATTAAAACAATATTTAATTTAATTATTTACTTATAATAAAGTCGTGTAACATCTGTTAGCTTACAACTGCCATTCATATATTATTCTTTGTCTTTCTTCGCGAAATTCATCTAAAATAATGAAGTAGTAGTTATACGAGTTATATACTAATGAAAATGTATTCAAACTATTTCGGCCATGATATATTTCTTTTACTTCAAACTCAAACTCAAAATAACTTTATTCATATAGGTAACCAAGAACACTTATGCAGAAAAGAAGTTAAATTAATAGTAAATTTACATTTACTACCAGTTCGCAAGTCAAGCGTGTAGAGCGGGCAAGAAACTTTCCACCACTTGTTTGAATCGCTAAGTTTTGAGTCACACAAATTGTTTGAATGGGAGCAAATCCATCCCAAGGATTGTAAAAACGAATACAATTTCCATATAAGGAGTGGTTTATCTTCTGGAGCCTGGTTGGTCGTACACTCAAATTGGTTGTGTTTCGACTTACCTAAAGTAACATTATAATTGTAACAGACTTACGCTTAGAAGTCAAGCATTATAAATTTAATACGTTGTGATAACGCTTAAACTGGACTATCTGTGTTCACCGGCTTCTGTCCAGGGCAGTTCTTATTACAGGATTAACGTTATTTGGGGTACAAAGATAGACACTGAGAAGTAATGGCTTTTTTAATTATTCGCCAATTATTGACATGTTTTTAAACATGGAAATGTTCGCAGTTTTACCTTATTACAGTTTTTGTTGATACGGTTATGTTGTTGAATTTAAGTACCTATATAGATACACAATTTTAGCTATAAAAAATATGAAACATGTATTTTAAAATCATTTTAGGGCCATGACGTCATCTTTAGCTATCCGCCAAGTCTTCCACTTTTGAAGGGACCAAAATAAATGTTAGTCTGTGTCTGTGATAGACTAGAATAAATAGAGTTAGCAAAGTCTACGTGTAGCCTAAGAGAGTTAATGTTTTCATTAAGTAGCCTTTGAGATATATTTATATCTAAACATGTGTATAACACGATAAAAGCACTCCATTATGGTACCGTGTCTAGTTACTATATGAAGGGAACATACGATACTTTGAAAGGCTGAAACACGGAAAAGTGTTTACTTAAATAACTTTATAACTATATAGAATATCTTATTTAGGAGTAGCGCACGTCTGTGTTATTAAAACTATAATTGATTTAACCATAAATAATCTGTCTACTTTATCAATGTTTCAAACAAAAAAAAATTTTAAATTATTAGGCTTAGGTTTTAATAATAAATCATAAAATTTTATTTCTTTGACTCAGAAATATTACATTTTGTACTTACATTCTAAGGGTTGTAAACGTAGAATAGGCAACGAAACGTTGAGATACAATATTCATTTTGGTTAAGATTAAACTAGGCCTAGCCTGTATTATAAACGCTAGTTCGTTCCAGTGTCATTAAAAATTGGTTAATTTGTTACAATTTATTTTTTTACTCTCATTAGCAGGGCAGCGGGCACCTTACAGTTACGCAATCTTCGGTAATAAAGAATTTACTGAGATGAAATATACTTTAAAAATAAATATACATTCTAAAACTTTTATGTACAAAAACTAAATAAGAACGCGTTGTTTCTTATTAAATACATAGACGAAGGTTCCTTATTTAGGTGCCACTTTTTGATGCAGAAGGGCTATTAACAGTTTGAGTTACATGTGTCTTGCGCTTATTGCAACTTATAATGATAGGTAAAAGTCAAGGCTCTTCTTGGCTGGTAGAAGAAGAAGGAGAAGTGATGGTTGTGGAACGTACAGGCGTACAGGCGTACCGGCATACCTTCCGCCAAGGAATTGTTGTAGACTAGCTAAAGGTAAATATTAAGTTAAAACTGTGTAGTAACAGAATTTACTACTTCTCATTACAATAAAGGAAAGAAAGGCAGTTGTAAAAACAATACTTTATCCAAAGGTACTTACTCGTTTTCTTTAAATTAAATTACTTCCATAATTCTAAAGTAGGCCTGAAGTCTGCGTAAATTTATTTGTGACGCTTAAGTATCTACTCAATGAAGTGACAATTGGTGTAAACATCGTTAAATCGGGCCAAGGTTTTCGTCTGAGTCATTTTATCCAACACTTGATCTACGAAGGAACAAACACCTTTGTAAGATATGAGGAACCATTTCTGAGGGCTTATGTACGTATTGATCAAATAGACGGTCTATTTTGGTATATACCTACGATATTCTCCGTTTTCACTAAATCAGTTAATGGTACTCAATAACTGACTTTGAAAAATGTTAAGGAATATTTTTTTTGAATGTACAAAGACTAACCCCTTAAAAACAATTAAGTAAAATTGCAACAATTTAGGTAAACACTTTTTGGTTTTCGTTTTAATCTTCTTTATGATGCGATGAAATGAGATGAATTCTTTTTTTCTCTTTTATCAATATAAGACTAATAATAATTTGACTATTACAAATCTTATCTATCTGAATTTGAATTGCTTTGAAGCGTCGAAGATTACGCAAAAATACGATCGAAACATCTTAGACGATTTCTGTCAAAACAATTGAATAGCGATACTGAATAAATGAGAAGGGAGAATAAATCATTCAATAAAATATAAAAGATTCTTCTCTTAGATTTCTCTCAGTATTTTGTTGATTTTATATATTTTTAAGCTAGGGTGGGATTAGATAGAGAGGTCGGCGGCGTTATATAATTCATCAAATTCGCCTTTATACGCAACCAATATTAAATAGGAATAATGGTAGTATTAACTTAATGATTTCACGGCCAGGCTAGACGTTAAGTTCTTGGGATTTACAGTACTATAAAAGAAAAGGCTAAGAGATAGTTAAGAGATTTTTATGTCTAAGCAATACATGTTCGAAACGTTTCATAGGCGTATTTAACCTATGAAACGTTTTAGGCCTAGTTTTTAATTTAATTTATTTTAAAATAAGTTCGTGTATTCTTTTAATTAGGATTTATTTATTTATTTGCTCATCAGTATTCCTACAACTAATCCCTGATCAATATCCAAACAAATACAATATACACAAAAGCCAAAAACGGAATACACATTCAAACATAAAGCAAACTTAACAATTTTTACCTATTCATACAAAAAAATAAAACAAAAACAAAATATACATTTGTAAGTTCTAATATGCATTGATCATTATAATATATATTTAATATAAAGTAATACGAAGCCATTATCAATAAAAAACAGAGATTTTTAAATTATATTTTAAACATTTTTTAGTTATATCTATTTGCTGCTAATTTGTGATAGAAGGTATACGATATATACGAGTTACGTAAATAGCTTGTTTTTAATAAAATAAAACGTTCAAGGAATGAGTTTCAACTATATTCATGCTGCGCTTAAATTTAGGAGAAACCGAACGGCTTCGTAAGAGAAGTCGATTAAGCGAATATACAATAACGAATCACCGATAGGACGACCAGATGTAAGTATCAAATACTCTACTGCGAAAAATAGTACTTATGTTCACGTTTTACTGCTCAATATTGCGTGTACACCCATTACCAGTACTCATCTACCCTTTAATCTCTTTGTGCAAAACTAACTTATTAAATTGTTTGCGTTTCCTCCCTTTATTGTAAGGTCGTAATTGGAATCCTATTAATGTTTACCTTTTAAATATTTAATGGCTTATTTTCATTACGCTTTTAACTTTGGAATTTCGTTGTAATATTTTATAAATTGAGGTTGATCGTACTCTCCTAGTACTCGTAGTTCGCCCTTTGTAAAGTTTGAATTATATCTGCTGCCGTTGTACATTAAATGATGTTTAAATGGCTTTGCGTTACGATTTTACGTTCAGATTTTTGATCATTTTCATTTCATTGAATTTTGTCGCATGTTTTAGCCTCTTCTTTTTGATAATAATGTTGCATTATTATTTAAAAGCAGTCACCATTAGTAGTAGGCATGACGAAATACGTTTTGAATAGATATTCTAATATGAATTACTTAACGGGTCAAACCACGTTTACCGTTATTTGATGGCGGTATCCCGGAGCTTTTATTTTATGACTTTCATTTCAGGCCTCGTACTAAATTTATTAATCGTAAATATTCGTTGTGTATCCTATTTATAAATAATCTATTTATATTTGACTTATGTAATTTATATACGGAAGTTTAAACACTTTATTATCAAAGGCTTTAATTTCACAAAATACATATAAGTTACATCAGTCTTCATATTCGATATTTCATATAGAATTTGCAAATAACAAATTGTAAATTCTCTCCCTCATTCCCTTTTATTGTACTTATCAAATGCATGGTTATATAATTATTATTAGAACAGTATTTATTTACTAACACTTTGTTGCATAATACATAATAACAATTGGACATAATTAAATTAAAAGGAGGGCAACTGGAGGCCTTATGCTTTATCGCGGCAACCACTGTATGAAAAAAAATTATCAAATTAGATATGGTAGGAAAGAAGTGCAAAAACATATATTACTTATAGATATTAAGGAATAAAACTAAACAGGAACAAAAAACAAACTAAACTAAAAAAGGATACATGAAAAATTATAATGCACATGAATCACGATAATTTAAGATTGGTATATAAAAGTTAAAAAGTAAGCCTTTTTTGTCTTTCGTGACGTTATCAACTGATTATCCATAACAAGGGTCCTATTTGCATATTTATCGCTATATTTGAATTCGAAAATAATGTTTTAAATTAGAATGTGTTTCAATGATGATTGAACTAGGCCGTTAAGTAGCTTTATAAATGGCAGTGCTGCAAACATGGAAAAGCTGATATAGGTTCTACATTTCTAATATTTCTATTTATATTGTTTATTTTATACTCATATATGCAGCCAAACTTTTATAAGCAATGACACTAAAGTCGAGTGGTATGAATATGCTATGTTATTTCTACGATATTGCAAGATATGCAATTGAAACGAGATACAATAACAAAATAACTGTATTTTTGTATCTCTATAAAAAATATACTTTGTATATTATAGCTATCACAATATAGTGATGGGTTGTGATGGGGTTGATGATGTTTCTACTCATATTATATTTCTTACATAATATTGCAATTTCTTTGCTTGTTATTTTCGTTATTCCCACAAAAGATTTATACCAACAAGCTTTTGTTAGTTTTACTTTTATTCTCATCAAATAGCGCCGTCTGTGCTTTGAAAATCTCTGACAGAAATAAGGCCAGCAAATTTCCAAATTTCCGTTAAAGAATAACTGACAAGCTTTATATAGATTTAATAACAATTTCGTATAGTAGTAAAAAAGACAAAAATGTAATGTTAATTTTTTACTACTGATTTACCATTTACACAGTAGTTATTGTGAAGAAAATTAAGTTAAAATGATAATATATTGTGTATTATAGTGTATTAGTTTAATACATAAATATAAAACAATTTAAAATAAAAAAGCAAACCGGCCGGAGGCTTACCTGATATTAAGTGATACCGCCGCCCAGGGACACTCTCAATGCCAGAGGGCTCGCGAGTGCGTTGCCGGCCTTTAAAAAATGGAACGCTCTTTTCTGGAAGGACCCTAAGTCCAATTGGTTCGGAAATACTTCAGTGGGCAGCTGATTTCAGCAGTAGGAACCCTGTCGAACAGGGAATCTGTAGCCGTTTGAATGTGCTCGATTAGTCGGTTAGTTTCGTCATTTCCGCTATGGGACCTATCCAGGCACGCATAGAATCGCGGATGGTCATCGCAGTCTACGCGCAGCCAGAGGTTAGATAGGTCCCTTCCTACAAGCGTCCCGAGGCGACGAGTACAGATATCCTCTCTGATGTACATGCAAACTCCCGCCCGCGGTACAATGTTCCAATTTGTACCCCGGGTACAGGAGAGGTAGGAAGTATCACCCGGGGAAAATATCCGAGTCTCATTAAGGAAGAATAAAGCTGGCTTCGCAGTTTGAAGGTGAAAGTGAACCGCGTTGAGATTAGAATTGAGCCCCCTAGCATTAGTAAAGTCCACTGAGAGCGTGGAAGAGGTTGCCTTCGGTAAATTCTTTCGTTTGCCCCAAAACCTAACACTAGATATTAAGTTTTTATCGCAGTTTTTGCCCCCCCCCCCCCAGCGAATACTGATTGTTTCCATGATGGACGCTCAGAGGGGGATTCTCCACAGCCGAAACGAGTGGCACCCCCCCTGGGGTAGTCTTTGTTTAAACTGCACCTTCAAATTGGGGGGGGGGATTGATGGGCTCCGGGAGTCTCACTCACCGCACGAAACGCGAGAACAAGAAGATGAACCTACTATATCACTTCACGCCGGTTTTCTGTGAGACAGCTGTACTGCCCCGGTCGTGCCTGCCCATTTGGCTAAAGCCCGAAAGCAACAGCATGGCACTTCCACATGGTTTCTCACGATTGCTGTTTTTTTTTTAGATTCGAAGCAGTGTTAATGTCTGAGGTCCATTTTAAAATGTATACAGACCGGAGTTCTGTGAATTACTCACGTGAGGAACATAAGAAACAAGGCACGTCAACGAGTAAACAAATCACATCGAAATTATGGAGATTTGCCGATATTTCAAATTAACGTTATTTGAAATAGGAAAAACATGGCTTATATTTCAGTTCGATCAATACACGTTTCGTATTTTATCAACAAAACCCGATTGCGAATAAATTGTCTGATCCTAAGCAAACGCAAAGTTTTCACGCGGGTGAGAGGTTTTTGCGTGTCGCGGTGTAGCATGAGCGAATGAATCTATTGCTTTTGTCAAATATTCGAATTGGATAAAAAACGTTTTAGGGAAACAAAACTATATACAAATAGTTTATTCAATCCACGACTTTAAACGGTTCAGTGAGTAGTATTTTCCGATAGAAAGGTCTTCAAAATCTATGACCCTCATTTTATAAGTCTTATTCCAATAATGAAGCAATTGTGATTTTATTTCGTTTTTATCATTTAAACAAGAGAAGAACAAGATGGATAATTATAAAAAAACCGTTGTTTCTCTCAAATCAAATAAATTAAATTAGCCCTCAGCTTCACTTTTAAATTTTAACACATGAAGCTTACACATCTTTTCATACATCATAACCAGTTGGAGGTTAACCAAGTAATATAGATATTTTAATATATAGACAAGCTACCCGTAAAGATTGACGTCGTATAGGTACATAGTTACCAATATGATTTAAAAAATTGATTTGATATTTACCATTAATTCACTTTAGTACAGGGTTATATTTTCGACTAATATGACAAAACCTCGAATATGTAATGAATATGTATTTCTATTGACGAGCTGAAAAGTTAGACATTTTTGCGATGCAATGTCCTGCGTATAAATTTACCAAAGGCAAAATAAATTAGCACATTATTATATAGGTCATCGGGTATTCTCATTATTATAACTATTGCTTTTTGAACGATCTATTGCATCTAATTCTTCGTTTCGTAAACTTATAAAAAGGTATAAGCATGTAGCTTGGTAAAGTTGATAAAACGTCTTAGAGGTCTTGCTCCGGTACTTCCAATAACTAGCGATGTTGATCCCTGTAATTTAGATGTATTTTTCGCAATATTCGTATCACTGATGTTGTAATCTTGAGATAAAATCTCGACATTGAAGTTGGAATCGCACTCGCGATTGTCAGTTACAATTTACCAACGCTGTATATTCTATATCTACAAAATTCAAACACGCTCTATAGAGAATATAGCGTATTATTACCTTATATACTGTAAAATTAAAATGAACCAGACACAGAAGGCTGTTCAATGCCCGGGTTACGCGATTTCACACACACACTCTAATAAAATCCTGCCAACGCTAGGTACACTAATGCATTGGTACATAAAGGAAAAAAAAACACAAAAACACAATATGACTAGTGTAAAACTATAGTGTTAAAAGAGTAACAATCACGACGAGACGAAGACGAGACGAGACGAAAAAAAAACATCTATTTGAAAATTATAACTATACATATATACCAAGATTTGTTTCTCAGAATCTGGATATAGGTGAGTTTTGGCTTAAACACGTTTTTCTAAAAGATGTACGTCCCACAAATGGGACGAAGGGTGGCCTTGGGTATCTAGAGACTGATACACAAGAAAAACCCTTTTACGTCACAATTATGTTTGGAAGTAACAATTTATTGAATTAAGTGATGAGATTTATGAATTTAATAAATGATAAGGTTTACTCAGTACTCCTGATCCCATCTACTTTTCGTTTCTTATTTAACATTGAAGTCGGCGAAAAATTATTATCCGCTAGGTAAATTTAGACATGATTTACCTAAAGGAATAATAAAACGACGAAGCAGAATTATTATTTTGTAAATATATATAAATATTTTTAGCGTTTGTTATAATTATAGCTGTAGTGGTTTAATTACCTTACCAATACTTTCTTATAAATTTTGTGGTTCAATAACAGTCTTTATACTAAATCTCGTGAATAGGTTTAAACTGTTTTTGTAATTTCTCTTAATTTTAATGTTTTGCGGGCTAATTATTGCTGTTAGATATCTACAAAATTGAATTGACTTAGTGCAGGCATCAACTAAAACCGGATATAACAGTCCAGGCGCAGTAGTAACCGGAAATCACTGTCGGTAAGCCTCTTAGTCTACATAGTAATAGACAATCTAACTTGAGTAAGATTTAGGAGTGAATAATTGAGGAAGTTGGATGGTAGATAATAATTTAATACATGCCCCGAGTACCTAACTTTGATTACCTAGTACGACAGCTGACTCCTTGACAAGTAATAATCATAATCGCCGTAGTTTACTTTATTGTGCATGCCGAGCGCTCTCGTAGGAACGACTAAACGTACATATGTGTTTCATTTATGTTTCAGATTTCTATGTCTGTCATGTCTATCTGTTTTATATCCAACCACACGGGTACTCATAATACAGGGACTTCCTAGTGTGGAGACTATGAAAGCGATGTATGAATTTTGTCACAACCCTTTTGTCATAAATATTAAATATACAGGTTAATGGGTTTGATTTGTTTGTAGCATATTTTTTCATATTCACTCCATATGACTATCACTCCTGAAGGGCTGAACGAAGACACATTGGAGTGACCGACGAACGAAGTAAGGGACCTCACCTTCTCTGGTGTAGCCGATTGTTAACTCGAGTCTAAATTGGTTTTACCGCGCGGGCGGCTTTTAATTTGTTATTAGCTAACGTGGTTAGGATCATCCGGATTCCTTAAAATGTGTCGGGGCGTCCTACGCCCCTAGGGGAATCCAAATCTTGAGATATATTCCTAGGAACACTCGTGAATAACAGTTCAACAGTTCTCGTTGAACTTTCGAACATTATACTAGAAATAGTTATGATTAGAATAAAGTAAGATTAAGAAGACCATAATTTCTTAAAATAACTTAATTGTTAAAGAACTATCAAACTTAAAAGTTTTCTTTAATGAATGTGGCCCTCACTGCTGCTTCACGCTGCAAGAAAACATGGTGTGTTTTGAGATTAAGGTGCTGTTGGTGGTGGAGGCAGGGTCTTATCATCATTTTAGGTAGTTTGGTTTAGGTTGATTGGTCCTTATTTGGTTAAAATAAAACTTCCTAATAATTCGTTGAGAAGAGGTGAAGATGGAATGTGGAATGTGTTTAATTTTTAAAAACTGTGATTTATATACAAAAATTATCCTACACTGGCCACTAGTAGTAACATGTGGTACCAAGATGCGAAGGGTGCGTAGACGATAAAATCGAGGCGCGGCAAAAAGTTGTCCTTTTCTGCGCGCAACCGTCGAAGCGTACGAACGTGTTCTTCTCAGAACAGTTCGATATCGTGGTCTTACGATAACGCAATTAACTGTTCTTTTCAGAACAAATTATTGTTTCATGACGATAACGTTTACAACTGTCCTTGTCAGGACACATCACTGTTTCATTACGACACGTACTAATCACCTACATCATCATCAGAGATAGGTTCCTCTTTGTTTGTTGGCTTTGTGCAAGACTGCCAATGTTACTTTATACATCTTGGTTCTGTAGATGTTCTGAATCCCCTGATCGGTTGTTCCATACGCTAAAACATCTCTCTACAGTATTGCGAGTTCTAATGTGGGCATAATTGTATGTTTCTTCTTTATGAGTAGTCGGATTTATTACTGGAGTCAATAAATAAGGAGTGTAAGCATAGCCAGAGTCTCCATGTAATCTACCATGAACTTTGTAGATTATGATTATGACCCTCTCAAAAAATTGTTTAAACGACTTTCATTGAAAATCCGTCAGTTTAGGTTATATCAGACTTAAACTATGATTGCGGTTGGAATAACGCTAGTATGAACAGTTACACCGACGTTATACTAGGTTTTAGTTATTCCAGGTTATTTAGTAGACATTTTGCTTATTCTTAGGTTATTTTTAGTATAACATTTTAAACCACGTTTATTTGTACCACTGTTACTTTCACGATGTGACACGAGAATTTTATAGACAAACCTGTAACTTAATGGTTGGCCCAACCGATTTTCGTGAAATTTTACGTGCATATTTGTTAGGTCTGCGAATAGGACATCTATTTATCATCCCCCGAAATATTAACGGTGATCTGACCCTAAACTTTATTTTTTAGACAAAGTTTGTTGTTGTATTTTTTTATGATACCGCATATAAAAATATATGTAAATCCTCTACGATCAACCCCTACTTTTTATTTGTAAATTAAAAACTTATGGCTTGAATTCTAAGGTTTATATAGAGAAAAACCTAAAAAGTTTTTATTCAAGCCAGTGTTCTTATAGATTTATTCTGGTAAGAATCTAGCCGAGGTAATATGTACTTTAGTTTGTGTATCTTGACGGTTAGCTAGTTTATATTAGTTTACATTTTTCTATATGTTATTCAGTAGAAGTTACAGGAAATCCATCTCCAGACCTGGGGGGATGAGAATGTAAAATGAAAAACGCAAGGCCCAACATTGCGTTCGGCTGTGATTGATATTAATAACATGAAGTATAATGTCGCAATACGTGTGGGCCTAGATGAAGCGCACAATTGTTTGATCTTAAGTTCTAATCCCTAATAACGATATGCAACTAGATATCTTCAAAATCATACGATTTCTTTCATACATGTTTACCAGAACTCATTCTGAATGATTTGCTAGTAAAACAGAATTTACGACGATAATAAAGGCCATTCCGTTTTATTTAATTAGTAAGTTAATACCGTTCGACAAGGCTGGGTGTGGATGACACTATCAGACATCTTTTGTAGAACATTCTCTAATTAAACGAAGATGGATTTTACAGGGTGATGTTGAATGTTAAAGCTTTTGGTTGTTCGTGATTAAAAGCTTTGTTATATGAACGTTATAATAATTTAAACCAACTTCAAAGTTCGCAAAATAGGAAATTACAATTTAACGTATATTTTGTATTAGTTTTGGGTTTAAAGCGTGTATCGCCGTAGTCGAGCCTTGTCGCCTTGTCGCCGTTGTCGAGCCAACAAAAGCCCTCAAATTTTAAAAAAAGTAACTAAATAGGGCAAACTTAAAATCTGCCAAGAGCAGTACTGAATCTTAACTTCTCTAAAATTGGATTTATTGTTTTCATATATTATAGTAAAGCTGGTGCAAATATTAAAATAAGTACTTTTATTTTAATACACTTTTACTTTAACACTTTTTTCAATACTATATAATACAAATGAGCGGCACCTACATCAATCCGATGAAGTCATACCCTGAATCGCGCTATCTGCACCCAATTCGACCGATGTCTACCGTTTATATAAAATTCAATCATTATATGACGTACGAAAGTCAAACTTAGCGTTCCCTTTCTGAATATCTTGATGCCGCCCTTTTTTATGCAAATTCGCGTTAGTTCTCTCAATATTCGTAGCGCTGATGTCGTAACCTGCTAACCTGGGGATCGTACAGAAACTCAGAATTGTGATCAGAAGATAGAAGGGCTTAGTTTTCGGGTTAGAAGTATATATACAACTTCTCAAGTTTAATATAATAATAATAATAAAAGCCCGTTTAATTTCCAATCAATAAAAAAATAGAATTTTTACACTTTTTACAAATTACCGCCCCATTTTTCGGTTACGCGTCACAATTTTCCGTTACGCGCCATATTTTTCATGTCCCTACCACATACTTGTATTATTTGTATTCATATCTATGATAATAAAAGCATTTTGTTAAATTTTATCTTATTTAACTGTATTTAACCAATTTCTGTAAAGTTGCATATAGTATGCGAAAAATAAGGTCATAAAGATGTTTCACTTCTTACTTGTGTACACTAGTACACGCACACATTTTTTTTTCTTGTATATATCCTAGCTACCTTCAGCACCGTCGATCGGAACCCTTTCAAGGGTAAAGGCCTCCTCCAGCTATTTCCAACTAACTCTGTCTATGGCTTTCTTTCACCGTTCCTGCTACCGTTTCTATTTTGCTCTCCACCTTTTTTTGGCTCACCCTCTTATCCTTGAGTCCCCTTGGTCATTTCTACTTCTCGACTTTAGTCATTATAATTCTTACGAACAGTGATTTTTTTTGACTACAAGTATTACGGAGAGTTTAAATACTCTCCAACTATCGAGCTGTTAGAGTTGAATATAAATGGTATTGAATAAATTACTTTTAGCTACGCAAGGTCTTCATCATCAGATTTTCCAATCTAATTATTAATAAAACGCATCTGCAGCATTATGCGAATGAAGGTTATATACAGAAATATACACGTTACTTCGTAGAATTTGAAGGACAAAGAGATTTAATACGAGACACGCAAATGAAACTCAAATGTTTTTCTAATCGCGTAAATAATATAGCGAAAATTTCGTACTGAGATTAGACTTTAGCAACGAAGACAACAGGGAGCACCGTATTTAATTAATTCAATTTATGGTAAATACTATCCATTAAAATTAATGAGGTGGGTGTATGCTAATGACACAAAGAATTAGTATCATTTTGTTTGTATATTGAATTATTATGAAACACGCGATATTATCAACTCTAGTATTTCGAACGAATTTTAAAAATAAAGATTTTTTTAGAAAGTTACCTTTATTTAAATACAAGCAGACTCGACAGACGTTGTCCTGTCTTAACTATGAATATTGATTTCAAATGATTAACTAAACATTTATTTGATTTTCTGGCGCGTATATAAATAGTTTTCTTGGTATTACGACACGGGAACAGGCGACATATAACTGGCGGAATATAATATATTCTTTTGAAGTGAAAAGAATATATACCATTCCATCGAACTACAGTTGACCTAATTAAAATAATTTTTTTTCTAGCCTGATTTTTAATTTGTTGGCGGTTGTTGTTTGGAAATGTTTAAAGAAAACTCTTTGTGTGAAGCTGGGTAACAACTGGTTGTAATGGTTTAAAACATGAGCTTATATCTTACATAAAACTAAGGGTAGTGGGGTTGCGACGCTAGCAAAAACTAATTTGGCTCATCTAAGGATAAAAATCTAAGTGACATTTCAATACAAGTGCAGTCAACCTTTTTGGACATTAGTAACAATAATGTAAAAATACAATTTTAAGTGTGGTAAAAACTGAAGTGTTCATAAATGTTTATATGTTACAATCAAATGTTTATATGTAACTTAAATAGAAGTTAGGTTATATAACTTTTATGTGAAATTAATACATAATAGAATAATATACAGAACATAATTTTTCAAAATTACATTTCTATTGTTTCAGCTTCCGTGGCGCGCATCACTAAATTCCTGGGTAACTCTGGTATACCTCTTATTACGACTGGTGGTTTTACCTTCGACTTCGTACAGCAAAAGCAGACATGCCAGGATGAGTTCTACATGCTGGTACGGACCAGCCCTCTTGGCTTCAAGGACATGGCGTACTTCATTATAAATGTCATGAGGCAGTGAGTATATTGTCAATGCTAAAGATAAAAATCTATGAAGAGTGAACCTAGACATTTCTTACATTCGGTACTTCTATAAACTACAAATCGCATATGCAAGATGTAAAAAGCACTTGCAAGCTTTTCTTTTACGACCTAACGTCTGTAGAATGATTTTCATATAAATCGTCAGCTTTTCTTTTAAATTACTAAGATTTAAAATGTGAGAAATAACGGCTTCATACATTTATTATTTCTTTTAATATTTCGTTTAAATATTAATGGGTACAACGGAATATACATGGGTTAAGTGCCAGGGCTAGTGACGTTACTTAGACTCCGAACACTCTTGGAAAGTCTGTTATGATTGTTTAATCACGTGGCATATATTGTGAAATTTTTGTAGTGAATACTCTTCCATTGTTAATTATCTATTCCGTGGTGCCCTGGCATTAAATAAACACTGCGTTAACGGGAGTCGATAAAGGCACCATCAAAAGGTAATTTACTATGATTTCGGTGGTAGTGTGGTTTTTAGTTTAGTATATTATTTTTTGTTAAATAGTTTAAAGTGCGAAAGAGAATAAAAGGTAAGGGCTTTCACTATTTGCACGCACTATAATTATTATTGTAGTTCACTTTGCTTTGAATATATAACTAAGTATTATAAATAAATTATTGTAATAAAGAAAAATATTCTTTTTTCGCGTATCATTTTAGTCTATTTAAGGTAAGGTTAATAATATTTTATATATAATGGTGACAAGCTACATAAATATATGTATACATATTTAAATTTAAAAACATGTACTTTATTGTATTTAATATATTAATTTTGCACGTGTGTTTGCACTAAATGAAACTTATTTTACGCCATCTAGTTACGACTGGCGACAGCTGCTTCTCATCAATGAACCCGAAGCACAAGTCGACGTCGCCGGCAAATCCACATGCCATCTCATGATGAAAACTTTCGCGAACTTCCTTAAAATAGAAGATATAATTTATACCCCATGGGACACAACGTCGGACGGGGGATTAAATCATACTGAAAATTTGAAATTTTACCTCGGATATAAATATACAAGTAAGTGTATTATTTTAATGTCTGAGCACAATGTAGTTCAAACATTGTTTTCTAGAGGGCGTTAATATAAATAAGTGCGTTTTAAAAATGTCTTGACAAATAGTTGGACATAGTTTCAAATATTACCGAAAGATGGCGTTATAAGAAAATAATTTTTAACAGATTTGAGTGGAATCGTGCAGCACTTTTGTATGAATCATCAGCTTTTGCTGAATACGTTGGCGCTAGAGGGGGACACTTATTGGCTAGCACTATTCACGACTACCTGATTCGTGAAGGGTTTCACATTATCGGTAGAGAATTACAAGGGAATATACCGGCCATTGAAACATTAAGACATTGGGTCGGGTTTGACTACAGCAGTAAGTCCGTGTTTTGTCCGAGGGGTTATTGGGATTGAACACTGTGTGATAGTTTTTGGTTTACGGTTTAACGAGGGCTTATTTTTAAATTAGAGGATATATAATTATTATAAGCACTTGCAAGCTTGTTTAGGTTACTCGTAATACAGTGTGACTTTTTTGCACGTTTTGAATGAGCTTCACAGTATTTTATAAGGTATAACCAGTATTACATAAAACATTAAATTTGTTAATTTCCTGCAAAATAACTAAATTAACAAGAGCGAAACCAAATTTACAACCATCTTTATCCTGCGTTAAGAATAGATTGAGCAATTTTTCTTCATTGCCAAAATCGATTTAAGTTTAAATTAGTTTACAAATAACAGCAAGGAATCTGTTATATTTAAAGAATGTGGTACTATTTTGATACTGTAAAATATTTTTATTGAATAACCTGCTACGTGCTTGTGTAAAAAGAAATAATGACCTTTCATTCCATTTCATCAATTTCATTTGCAGAAAATACACAAATCACGCCAAACACACTTTTTCATTATTTTTTAATTTATTACACATTATTTATTGAAACAGTAAATCAAATCAAGAAGTTATTTTATAGATATTCCACAAATTTTGGGAATATACATGAGTGGTTACTGTCTATCTGTAAATTATTTAAGAAGCATAAAAGTAGAATTTGGTCAAACATACATATTATTAATTAAAACATGTTAATTTTAAAACATTTCATTTTGAATACATAAATATTCCATTTTATCCTTTTAACAGGTTTTCATAAATACTATGAACATGAAGAATTATAATAAAAACCCGTTATTATAGTCATTATTATGTTGACCCAACGTTTCATGTGATTTACAGCTAGCATGGGCTTAAATATTATATAACTATATTTCTGTAAGGCAAATGATACTCGGGTACTCGCTACGTTATTTTATATTCGAAGAGTAAGTGTACTAAAAGAAATAACATTAGGATCTATGTAATTGTTTTAACCAATTTAAAAAAAACTCTGCAAATAGGCTTGCTTGATTACATGTTGTCTCTTCCGTGGTCATTATATAATGATTAAATTTGTATTTAATAAAATATTAATATAAAACTAATTGAAATACGAAATATATTTATTGTATTCTTTTTAATACTAACCATGTTTCCTAACTGACTTAGTCCACAATTAACAAGTCTGAGCTATATTATATTATACACTCTGTATATAAAATGAATACTACTGTGTGTATTAATATCTTATAATAGCTTTTAGTCTCGATGGTGCTGAAATGTTTGCCCGAATCGCTTCCCTTAACATTTAATTTGTACAGAAGCCTTTGATGTGGTTATCCATTGTTCTAAAACGAGATTTAGTTTCAAAGTGCAGTAGATGAAATCAAGCTGTCATGTTATGGGTTGACAATCAAATCAGGATATTTAACCGAATGCCAAAAATCCGACCTCGATTCCGTCTGCTAATCAATATTAAGAGTCTATTTATAATGAATTCTTGAACCTATACGGCGCAATATTAATGCACAGAATATGGAAGGAATGTGAAATCTAAGTATAAATGAAATGGTGAGCTGTGAAGATATAATTGCACAGTTTTTAAATATAATAGCTTGTATTTTGCCAAACGATATTATTACAAAAAAAAAAAACAAAATACATATAATTCTGACAAAAAGTTTGATGATATTATTTGTGTCTGTTCAAGGGGATTCGAGATTTACAATGAGATGTCTTTTTCTTTAAGACGTGTGAACAGAACGTTTTTCCAGTCCTAGTATATAAAAATCCCAGACTAGTATATAAAAATTATCAACTCTGAAAGGTATCTATTTAGGTAGGCACCGTTTCCATAAATAAACCGTGATACAAGTACGGACTAATTTTTTCACAAAATTATTAGGAAAAGCTTTATTACATTTTATGAACATTCCCAGATTACACATCATTCTACACTCTATAGCTCGTTGATTACACCCTTACCTTTCCAACCGTAATAGAAGATATGTTAAACTGGCATTTTATTTTGAATCTTTATTTTATTTTGTGACGACTTCGTGGATTTTTATTAATTAAAACGTTAAAATTCTAGTTATTTTTTATTAAATCAATAAGGTTTATATAATATCCAATTTCATAAATCTTAATACGTATAGAATTGCTTCACGTTCATAAATGGACGAGGTGCGTCCGATTGTGATTCGATCTGATTGTAGTGTCAGATGAATTTGGTGAAAAGTTCCTTTAAAGGCCATGGGTTAAATTAACTTGGAATGGAATTGTTGCCCATTACACTCAATATATCTGAATGCTGTGTAAGTGTTGCAAAAAATCAAAATCTTACCTTGAAGGATTAGATTTGGGTTTAGAACTCTCTAGTGCTCATGCTCACATTGTCATATAAACAAAAACGCTTAGTTCCAGAATGACGGACAAGGTATTACGTACGTGTAGATTTGATGTCTATAGTAGTTTGCTGTGACAGTTGCCCTTAAGATATTCAAAGTGTTACGACGAATAAGGGTCGCTGAATTTTTGTACCTTAACATATTTTTGGTTCTCTTTAAATTAATTTTGTAACGCAGCGATGGAATGGATCAAAAGGACCTACTTTAATATTCTCTTAGAGAGTTTAAAAGTTACCTATTTCACCGAGTTTACTATAGCACAGTTCCGTATGTTTATCACTGACTCTCTGAGTACTGTAGTAAAGGATTTCATTTAAATTAAGACCTATATTCTGAATTTAGACTTTGTATCAACCACATTTAAGCAGATACAACAGATATGTGATTATTATTATAATAACATTATGTATTTACATAATAATATAGGTACTAGCAAAGAAAAGGGGTTATAAGATCCATATTTTGGGTTATAAGATTTACTATCTGCTTTTATTGCATTTTATGGTTGAATATTGTTCACAATTTACGTTACGTTATAGGCTTGAAGGGTAACTTTGTCTAAGGAAAATCGAATTCACTCTATAATTAACACTATGTTATTATGACTAATTATCGTAAATATTATCACTTAAAATTGTCGTAACATACAATGATTTGTAGCACCAAGCACAATACCGGTGGTATAGAATATTAGAGATTGTAATAAAAAAATGATAAATAAAAATAATTATAAATACATAATTATTTATGATTCATTTAAGTCAAATTTTAAAATAAAAACTTAGATATTATTCAAGTGAGCAGTGTTGGCCTAGTGGCTTCAGCGTGCGACTCTCATCCCTGAGGTCGTAGGTCCTAGGATCCCCGTCTGTGCACTAATGGACTTGCTTTCTATATGTGCATTTAACATTCACTCGAACGGCAAAGGAAATCATCGTAAGGAAATCCGCTCAGACATTCTTAGTGCTCAACTTGCCCCATACCCTTGCTCAACTTACCTTACCTATGGGGTACATTGAGCATACTTGCTTTCTATATGTACATTTAACATTCACTCGAACGGCAAAGGAAAACATCGTAAGGAAATCCGCTCAGACATTCTTAGTGCTCAACTTGCCCCATACCCTTGCTCAACTTACCTTACCTATGGGGTACATTGAGCATACTTGCTTTCTATATGTGCATTTAACATTCACTCGAACGGCAAAGGAAAACATCGTAAGGAAATCCGCTCAGACATTCTTAGTGCTCAACTTGCCCCATACCCTTGCTCAACTTACCTTACCTATGGGGTACATTGAGCATACTTGACTTTCTGCATTTAAACAACATTGGAATTGTTACAAAAAAATACCATGGATACTAGGGATAAATTACTTATCTATCAGGACGAAAAACAACTCATGGAGACTTATCATTGTTGAGCTATATCCGCTCAAGTTAAAATTTGCTCAACTAGCCCCGCTCTACCCTACGTTATGCACAGAAGACTGATCACCTGCTTGCCTATTAGATTAACAAATGATTATGAAACATATTGTAGCGCAAATAAATTTTTATTATTTTTCTTCTTATTTCAACTTGAAAAAATATATATTTTTAATAACAGCATTAGGTATATAATACCATAAGAAAAAAATACATAATCTTATATTACATCAAAGAACTGATGCGTTTTAAAGTCGCTCACTCTTCTATAATTTCTAAGGAAAAATAAAAGATATTTACCCTTAACTCCTCCTTACATCTTCGTAAAGCTTTGCAAATCCTTCATGAATCAAGATGACTCACTACTGTCTACTCGAAGATAAGGCTACTAATTTACAAAGCGGTAGTGAGTGGAAAACCGGTTTTCATATCGGCAGCATATTATACGTCAAGTGGAACTAGAAATTTGAAATTCGAATGCCGCCAGTCAGTCTATTTCAAACCGCGCGGGAGGTTGTACGCTTCTCGTGTGTGAATTCGCGGGAAGTATTCGAGAATAGAATTTAATCTCTTTTGTCGTCATAATAATTACAATAACTTTTTAATGAGTGCTCTAAGGTGTTGTGAAACGTGTTGCTAGTGCTTTGTGGTTTGTTTCCTTAGAAATTAATTTTAAAGAGCGAAACGTTGGTCGTTTATCGGGTATAAATTCAGCTGTACAAAGAAAATGTATTTGGTATAAATTTACATAAAACCTATAAAATTATTTATAATCAGACGAAAAATATAATAAAGTTAAAATTTGTCAATATTTGCTACTCTTAATTAATATGCAATATGATGTAATGTATGTCATTGAATTGATGACTTATACATAATTTTCGAAGAAATAAATATTTTTTAATTTATTATACTACAAACGATTTAAAATGACAAACAAACAAGAAACTCAAAACGAATCTGCATACTTTGTGTACAAGTCAATTATGAAGCAAAAGTTTTATAAAAATAATTTCTTTATTATTGAGGAAATACGGTATTTCATAAAAACTTATTTTAGGCCCAAGGTTACATAATAGTAATTCGTAGGTAATTACCACGATTAATAATACGAACTTTGAATAATAATTGAGAATTATATAATTTTTTACTCACGTTTTTCAGTGCCTTATTACACGTGTGTCAACATAAAATTATTAGGATATAGCCTTAAAGTTTATAATAAGGAATTTATCATAAAACGTTAATACATTTAAATAATTAAAAATATTTTTACTTTATGATTTTTACATCGGTGACAATTAATGCCATGTCAATGTCATGTCATGTAAATATTTTACTACTAACTAAAAAAAGCGCTTATGAAAGTAATAAATACACAATTTATATGTGTATTGTTTGAGTTCTAGTTAAATATATATCATAAGTAAGGTAAGTAAGTGTACAACTTGCTTTTTAATATGAATCTTTTGTAATAAGATGTGACAATACAGAGTGCATTTAATGTTTTATAATGATTTGCTGTTATTCCTTCACTTTTTAACAATTTTATATTCATAAAAATCTCTTGGGGAGCGGCGCGTGTCTTACTATTTTTGGTGACATGGTACTAGCCTCAGTTAAATAAAAAGTAACCTACTTAAAAAAAAACCTGTTGTTCAAATGAAAGTAGTAATTAATTCTTTTCGTTTCTGTGAAAATACATTATTTTCGGAAATGTATATCTCTGCTGTATTTGTGTGGTTTAATTATAAACACCACTATATTGAACGCTACTCTACATACCTGCAATATACAGTAGTTTTAAAATATGAGTGAAATTACTATTCGTGCAAGTTAATGTTGATTTTTATTAGTGAGATGTATGTATTTTTTTCGGCTTTTAGCCAATAAGATTCTGATATTATTAAACGTCAAAAATGCATGTCATTTTTCAAATGAAGGAGTTTGATGAAGTTGTGTGTTGATTTTCTGTCTGCAGTAATTATTGTACTTACCCTAACTAGCCAAATGGCATTAAAATGACACACTGACAAATCTTCATAGCGAATACGAAATTTTTAAGTTAGAACAATCCTTTGCCATAGTAAATGTTCTGTTAAATATAAATATCACACAAACCTCACAATTTAATCTTTTACACATTTTTTTATTTGCCTCCGCTTATATTGTGAAAAGCCTTTTATCCAAAGCCAAAAATCTTGTATAAAAGGTAGGCTTTTCTGACATCGTTAAAAAGGGTAGATATTCATCATCTTCAAAGTGAATGGTTAATCTACGAATATTATTTTTCTGGCCATTTGGCACGGTGCCCAAATCTTCGACATGTCGGACTACAGTAATTATTTTGGATGGCTGTTTTATTTTTAATAATAATAATTCAGCAGCCTTCAACAGCCCTTAGCGAGTCTTGACCGGGTATAATTAATAAATTATACTATAAGTAAGCACTTGATTGTATTATAGTGAAATGAGTACTACTGATGGATTGCCATTGGCTCCCTGTATTTTACATGTCGTCGATTATTGTTTAAAATATCTCGGATTCCTCTTAATATTTTTTAATATACGAGTAAATGTTATAGGTATGCATGGAATGCGTACGCTTAACCACTAGACTAACAATGCTATTTGTATTCAATTCAATAACAAAATTTTCTAAAAATTTCAGGAATTAATAATCTTCCTTTTGAAATCGATACATTATTTTTTATTATTCATAGAAATTGAACTGTATATTAAAGATCCCTTTATGTCAAATGACATTAACTAAGTCATCTAGTCTGATAATAAATTATGGTACAATAATGTTTACCAACCAAAACTAAAAATAACTGCAGTAACCTTTAGTTGTAATATGTAAAGTTTATAATTCCAACGGAAGTATTAATTGATTGGGTAATTAAACCCAGCAAATATAATGTTATACAGTGTATACTGTATATAGCGACACTGAAGGGACTGTGCATTTATTTTATGTCGTTATAGAGAGTTGTCGTTGAATGAAGAGAAGAAAAAGTATAGATAATCCATGACTCCTACTTATTAGTCATGGTCAACTACCAGATGTAGATTACACGTGCAAAAATCCCAACTTGAAAAACAAAAGAACTAATTTCTTAGAAAGTTCAGGTGCATGATGCCGACAATCGAGTTTATTGCGGTCTTAGATAATAAAGCGACTACTGAACGTACACAGACAGCTACGTAGTTTTTACTAATTTTAGCAACTTTAAAGGTACTTTATTGCTCAATTGTTGGCGTTATTGAGAGAGGGTGTAACAATGTAGAGTGTATGGATGACAAACTAAACCAACCAAAACCAATCGATTTCGACGACTCAGGGAGACCGTCGTTAAATTGAGGGATGTTACATGGAGTTTCACTGAATATAAAATACGTATTTATACCTATAGACTAATTGATAGGCGATTTACAAACTCGAAAATAGTATCATAATGTGTACTCATAATATAAAAATTGTATTGAACTAAATCTATTTGTATATGTAAAATACAGATATGCGCCGTACAAAGTATGTTGAATAGTTGACGTTACTGTAATGTACTATCAGCATAAAATCACAATAAGTATTTTACTATTTTTTTCACTTAATTTCATTAAACATTTACTACTACGTCCTTGTCGTTCGAATAAGTTAACAACAATGAAGAATTTATTTATATAAGTTAAATGCCTTACAACATTTTCTAAAATTTTAATTTCTAATTACTAATACATTAACGGTACTATTAACAACTTGTCTTTTTATATTAGTTTAGTCTTTCGATAAAATCTGTCACATTAAGATTGGTAACATAATTTTGCGGGCTGTACATTTTCCAATAGTTGCACGTGCCACGTACGAAATACTTCATGAATATTTTACCAAACTTTATATCAGACATATCGATAATATTACGTGAAAACTTTCTATAATCTTGGTGAATTAGTAACTACTATTATAGGTGAGATTTCACTTTATCCCGAAATTGTATAATTCGAAAAACATACTAGCAGCCATTCTCAGCCTCAAAAGGAGGAACACAGTATGGAAATAAATACAGTATATACTCAGAGAACAGTGATGAATTGATAGGTTGATCCGCATGGTCATTCTTGTAGTCAAAGTTCACGGCTTGGCACCAATGAACTTTTCTGTCTATATGCGCAATTAACAGTCGAACGGCAAAGGATCGTGAGGAAACCCAAAAATCAAGCTCGTACCAGCACAGGCTGATCACCTACATCCGTTTAGAAAAAAAAACCGATTACGATATACAAACCTGAGGCCAAGACCATGGGTTGTAGTGCCACTGGTTTTTTAGTAACACTCAGGGATTCTGTAGCATTAAGAAAACACTTTTTAAACGGATTGAAGCTATGTATTATTATTAAAAACTTATAATTATTTACATAATTTTAAATTCTTCTCACTACGTAACTCTTGGAGTTGCGGGCTTCTACCGCATCTACCATGGAGAATGTGCAGAGGAGTTGTTCGCGATAAACTTCATCATCGGACGTCGAGGCAGAATTCGAAATTCCACCAGTATCACCTCGACATCCGACCTTTCAGAACAGACCGTTTTTGAGTTTCGGCCGCACACCACCACTATGTGGATCCAGCTAAAACTAAAGTATTTCAAAGCCAATTTGACATAGGGTCATTCAAGCAAGGACAAATTCTTAAAAGGCCGGCAACCCATTTGCGAGTATTCAGATTTCTAATTAGGTGAGCCGGGCAGAACCCCTGTTCGATAAAAAAATATATAAGTGAATATATTAAGACTGTTAAGATCTTGTGATATGCCAGGAGGTGCTAAAATCAAAATCTTTGCCGAAACATGTTTAAATCTTGTTTATTTATAGTTGACCTTCACTTTATAACGTTAAGAAATAAATAATTTAATGGGAAAATGCCATTCTATTTATATTCTAGTTCTGTTATGTAACAACGACATCCAACTTCTCATATTTGGTCATAAAAAGCGATAGTAGTCACAGCCGATGATGTTGTTATTAACTACCAAATACTTAGAATTTAGCCGGGATCAGTCTAATTATATTATATATTTGTTAAGAAGTTGTTTATATCATGTAACTTTACGAGCTTCACTTAACTGAAAGATTTTTATTATTTTGACAATAAATATAGCCTATACTAGTATCTATATAGCCTATACTAGTATATCTCCTTATGTTGAAAGTGGTTTAGAAATCAATGCAGTACTTTTAGAAATTATTTGTTACTAACAAAAATACAAAACTTTTCTCTTTGGAAAATTTGTATTGATTAATTACTGACCAATAAGAACTCCAGTTTAATAAGCTTATTGCTCACTATTATTGAATTTAAACTGTGTGAAAATCCGTAGAAATAACAATTTATTACTTCGTCCATATTTTTAAAACAAGATTCTGTAGCCACGATATTTTGGCAATCAATCATGTTATTTTACGAACACTGTATGCATTTCCAAGAATAACTCACCAATTACAAATAGTTACGATTGTGTTTAATGTTTACAAATATCAAAATACCTAAAATAATTTCCATAGAGGTGATTAGTATGTGTGTGTTCTTCAATAAATATCAAATGTTGAACTATATCTATTTCAAGTAACAGTTACTCATAGTCTAGGTGCGATCTGATTTGCCCTTAGTACATCAATGAGTATTACAGTCAAAACCGTTCACGAAGACATCGTTTAGAACAATATCTTGATTATATTGACCAAAAACAAAGGAATTCTAAGTATTAGGTACTTAATAACAACGTCATCGGCTGTTACGACTATTGGTTTTTATGACCAAATATGAGTAGTCCCTTCGATGTCATTATAACAGATTTTGACTGTAATTATATTTTATATTACGCAATATCTGATCGGAATATGTTTGTGATTTTCGGAAAGCTGACAGCTTTAATGAGCTCCTGTTACACTGACGTTGGTATTGTAAACACAATTTACGATTGGCTACGTTTACGTTCATTAAGAACAGTCTTATTTTAATGTAGATGACCTCTGTTCATTCAATATTTTCGGTTTGAACTTTCAAAATCCAGGGCTATTTTTAATGTAAAGGTGCAAACTTACCCACGTTTATTACATATTAATTCGTGGGAAGCAATTTAAACAACTGTGCAATTTATTTAAACTGAATTATTTACTTCTTATGTAGTTGATTTTGGTTAAAACTAACTGTGAGGTTTCCAGTCTTCTTAGTAGAACTCATTCACCCAGTGAAAGTTAAAAAATAAAATTTCAATGAGATTTCAAAATTATTTTTTTTTTCTCTGATACATTTCTTTTGATATCGAACGCAGGTCACACATAAGTAATGGGAATATTAAATTTATATTTTCTTATATCCCTTTAAGAAGACAAACAAAACGTATTTACAATTTTCTTCCATCTATAAAATCGGTCTATAAAATCATCAAATCTTGATCTACGTATTTGCAAAAAGTGCAATTTTAAAGTTGTTCTAATAAAACTACCATAAAAGTCGAGAGTCTTATTAAAAAACCAAAAAAACGCTCTATTGTTTTTAATAAAATTAACTTATAATTTTCATATTTAAAATAATTCCACATAAAGAAATATGTAAATGTACTCTAAAAAGTACTTAGACTTGTGAGGAATTCGCCATTTTTATAGAGTTACTAAAAATTCTAACTCTATAAAAATGGCGTATTCCTTAGCTTTTGTGTAAGTGTTGACTGAGATTGATGCTTGTGTCTGTGACCAATTGGTGTAAGAGACACAGAGGGTGCTCATTTGTGATTCAAATTCAGTGTTCTCGACTCGAATAAGAGGGTTTTTATAACGTAAGCAGAAAAGGTATTTTTATATTTAGATAATTTTGCAGTGTGAATTTTGTAGTAGGAAAAACCAACGTGTACAAATTAAAACTAGAATAAATTTTTAATTGCATTGAAATAATATTATCGTTATATGCTTTTAAGTTTATACATATTGCTGTTTACACCTATATATTATAAATATTTAAACGTAATAAATTTGTAATTTAATAATATTCAACGTAGTATTTGAAACCAAATATAAATTATCGGTTGATTGATGCAAGTGCAAATAAATAGAAGATTTACTTATTTAAAAGTTTAAAAAATATTCAATCAATGGAAAATCACATAGAATCAAGGAACATAAATGTAGACAAAACAGAAAGACTTTTATACAAGTTGATGCGTGTGGTATTAGCCTATCAGACTAGAGAAGTCGAGATATGTCATTACTTAACTAATTAAGTATATAATTGAGCTTCGATTTCACAATAAACTTTACCCTATTTGGCAACTTGTTATTTGGCGTCGGTAGCAATTACTGTAAAACAACAAATTATTATTTTTAACCATTTCCGTTACTTTAACTCCTACGTAATAAAAATGTATTGAAGCTAGCAACAGTTCATATTACAAGATGTAAAGACATCCTTTGTTAATGATTAAAAACAAGGAAGAGGTTCGATGCGCATGTTCTTTGTATATACACGCATAGCTCTACTATCCATGAACCGTGAACACATTGATTTTTGGCACCAGCTAAAAACTAGCCTGAGAAGATCATCATACCAGTTGTATGCAAAAATAGTTTTTATTCCGCCAGGCACACGGTGTCGGCGTAAGAGTCATGCCATTCTCCATGCGGTGTTTCCGTGATATTTTCGATTGATTGTTATTTGCGCATTGCAATTAGAATTCAAACGCTTCGGGTTAAAAAATTACACTACCAGGGAAAAAGGAAATTTTTTAAATACAATGCCGGCTCACATCAATTATAATTTGTAATATGTTATTTGAAATTATAATAACTAGAAGTTGAAATGCGCTTTGCTTTTTTATTTTGAGTTATTATTATTATATACAGGATAATATGATAATATTGATATGCTTTCTTAGGACTTGGAAACGAAAATATTAGCTAAGTAAATAATTTTGTATGTATGTTATTTGTAATCCTGAGAAAGCTAAATTTATTAAAATAAATGCGTAACTTTTATACAAAAGTTTAAATTTTCTACGAAACTGATGAGGTCTTATATTCTGGGTGTGGGAAAAAACGGAATTTAATATTGCTAATAAAATATCAATGGTAATGTAAAAAGTAGGCAATAAGGCCATAGCTCATCAGCTCATGATGCTGTTGGTCCTCGTTATCCATCACGGGGTATGTTATTGTAATTGGTTAATCCCAAAAGACTTGAGACACCATAGCCAGATCAACCTGATGATATCTATTCTACAATAATATCCATTCTCTCAAATTCGTCTATAATTCTTCTGTATTCAGCGCTTTTATAAAAACAGTGTGATGAGATATTATTCCATAAAAACAAGGGAAAAAATATCTACAGATCCGGAACGTTGTTTTGCCACGTATATTATTTTTAGTTCAATAAAAATAACCCATCTACTATGATGACAAATAGTTAATCGTAGATCGGTGACAATTAAGGGTTGTATGTATGCTGAATCATAAAAAAGTTCATAATCATCGGTTGAGCTGTTTCTGAGGAATATGGGAACAAAAATTGTGACACGAGAATTTTATATATATAGAGATTATTAAAATGGCTTAAAACTTTCCATAAACATTTCCGGTATCCGGTTTATTTTATTTAATTTTCCCCAATGTTTAATCAATTAACACTGCAGTGGGCGTGAAAATTGTAATTTTTATTAAATATTAAAATATGCCCTTCAGCAACTCGTAATTTATGCTTGTACCAATAATATAATTAAAGTAAATGTGATATGTATGCTACAATGGGTATAATTAATGTCCAACAAAGAATAAAGAGCTTATTTTCTACGCAAAATTGTAGCAGGCTCAAATCTTACAAAAATGTATTTTTATTTACATGAGATACTTAATATATACGAATGAGATACTTAATATATACGAATGAGATACACGTCGCTATCAGCTGTCCTAATTTTAGTCTTCTAGGCTTATGATATGTATCTTTAATGCCATTTTGAATTGGTTAAACGCGCTTATTCTCATATTACGAATTTTAGACGGTAATTGATTAAATAATTGCACACCCTCATACTTAAAAGACTTCTTCAAATAATTTGTACACGGCTTTCGCAAGATAAGCAATGTAACACCTTCTATAATCATAAGTATGTCGAATAGACACCTGCCCAGAACACAGGCAACCCTTATTATTTATACCCTTGCTTCTCACTTTATTAAGTATGCGCTCTACAAAGGATTAACAGTAAAGTACATTCCAAATATATAATTAAAATAATATTTCTATGAGTAATTTTGCTTCTATAAGTACCTAGACATAAAGTTTTGTTCATCGTATAGGAACTAGGCGTTTTTATAACTAGTTTTGAGAAGAGAGTATGTATTTTTGAATTGGAGTATTTGGAAAGTAATTTCTCAGAAATTCAGGATTCTCAAAGCTGAAGTGTTTCAATTATTTCTTGCTTGTTTAAATAATTTAAAATACTTAGTGCGTTCTTTAAATCATAAAATACATTACTTTTAGATAAAAATAGCAGTTTACATGAAAAAGGTCTACCATCATGAAGTTTTCAATCTAACAAATGTACTGTAATTTTATTAGATTTTCGTATATAAATCTATATTGATTATCTGTAACAGATTGAACAACTGTCACATATTTGAGCACGGCCATATGGAATTTTACAGCGACCGACATTGGAACGAATTAGAAAAATTCTAAATACATACCTATTTGATTTATTTATCTTCATCCCATGTATGTTATCGAGAAGTCTATTTAAAAAATCGAATAATTTTAAGATTACGCGAGAGCTTGCTTAGATTGTTGAGTTGTAATTAGAATGTTAGCACGCGACTACCTTAGACCCAAAAAGTCGACGGCGTGTGTCAGGCACAGAAGGCTACTTATATACAGAAATCTTAAATCCAAACCTAAAAGGTTTTTGTTATTTGGTTATATTACGGTTCTCTTATTCAAGAAGCCGGGGAACACATGTATATAGAAGCGACCGTACCGAGTCCGTACCGTTTGTAAGTTTCTCTTGTTCCTTGCCTTGTATTCGACTCACCCTCCAACGAACCTAAGACGTCTCTACGTCCGATCTCGCGATGTATTTTATTTAGACTGTCACATGGCATGACGTCTACATTTGCGTTAGGCCAACTGTCTCGATTTGTGGGCTAAAATTAAAGAGGGAAGGCTTAATTTTTAATCAAACATTATTATTAGTATTTATACATAATTAATATTAGTATTTTGAACGGCGTAATGAGACACGTGTGAACTACATTTTACATTTTAAGAATATCAATATGAAATTTGAATTTCAAATAGGAATTTGACTTTCGAATCAACCTTGATAAATATTGTAACTAAAATTACACGCGTCTGAAATCTTTTTAACAATAAGTAAAATAGATGTTCTCTCAAGTAACAGAAGGTCTCATGTATATTTCATTGTATATAAAGCGAGGTACGGTTATCGCTAACAATACGACTATAAATAGTTTTCAATTGTATTGACTATTGTTTCAGTCACACTTTGTTAAAATATTTTCGATAAGGTGTTACGCAATTAAAAATGCTCGCACTGTTTTTCGTTTATGCTATCATTATACATAGGAAACATATTTTCTTTTACAGGTAAATTCAATAATTGTTTTTAGGTTTTAACAATTTTTATAATAGTTAATAATGAACATGGCCTTTACAGTTGGGTAAACGAGAAATTTAGGAGTAAGCTGGTGCAATGTTGATTGATCACATATTTATCTTTAATTTATGGGCGACTGGTTCCAAAGTTAAGAAAAAAACAGTTAATATAAGTTTTTTTATTTCTATAACCTAACCTTCAAACATTCGCATAACTACTATAGTATAGTATATAGTATTTTATTAATTTAAATTGCCTATTATACATTGTGAACCCAGAAAGAAGCCTAAAATACAAAATTAAAACTACTGTCCGACGTGTGTTGGTCCTAATTAAGTTCTCATGAAAATACAATTGTCATATTGTTAATGCTAATAAAGTTTTTTAAACATAAGTTCATTTCGTTAAAATACATGTTAATTCTAAATATGCGAATACGTTCGTTACCCAGAGTACGTTCGTACAATTATAATTTAATTATGTTAATACTCATTGTAAAAATAATGACGTCTATACCAATATTTTATATATAAATAATAGTGAGACAAACAACTAATTTGTTCGTCCTGCGATCCTATTTCTGGATTTTGTTCCGTTCAGTAAAGCGGTTCATTAAAAATTGTCATGTGAAAATATGTAGGTATTGAAAAAAAATCCATATGCATTAAGTATGCTTTAATAAAATTAATTCTCACATCCTGTCAAACACGTTGACAAGCTACTTTCATAAAAATAAAAATATTTATTCTTTCCTTTTATAATACTTTTAGACTTTAAACAATCAAATTTGAATGTTTGAAAGTGTTGTATTTAATCAAAGACCTAACAGAGATAATAATAATTATTAACATTAATATAAATCTACACTTGAAACGCGAGTAACTCTCATGATTTTCTAGTTTTTATAAAATGAATATACAAGTTATTATAATTAGAACGTGTTTAGTTGTTACGTCTTACAAATCATATCAATTTTCACATGTCATCTGTCATCTATCTATCACTCATCTGTCAAATTCAGAGTTCGCGCGCAAACTGCATTCGAGTTAGTGAGTTAGCCAAAAAGTTGCGCTCGATCTCTTTGAGGCAAGTAGACGATGAGACGTTTGTGACAAATCCTACTGTTTTAAACATAGCAGTAATCTACTTTTACGGATTTCTCTTCGCATGAAATTCAAACTCCGAATTTTTGGTAATAACGGTTAATTAAAGACTCTGTGTTGAAATTCTATATTGGATCCAAAAAGAATAACTCGTTCCCACAATTCAGATTGCCGAAAGTTATTTTTAGCTGCTCAGGGCATTCGCTTCAAGGAAAGACGGTCAATCTTCAGTTACGCGACATATTTCGGTATGACTCAGATGATATTAAATATAATTAGGCTGATAAGGTGCGTGAGAAATTTATTTATAACCAGGTTAATACTTCAATGTTGTACAAGCCTACCAAAACACTGAAGTTAATAGTATAAATTATTTATTTTGAATTTATTCATGTTCATTTGTAGACACAAGATTTTTTTCATTGTTATGCAAATTTTCTTTCACTTTCACTTAACGTTTGTGACAACATGATTTTTCCAAGGATATATTTATAAATAGGTAGAAGAGCTGTCTTTTAACAATTTGGATAGATAATAGATCAAAACTTAAATACAGATATGTGTCAGAATCCAACTCCAAATTTACGGTTATTGAAATTGTTTTTGTTATTATTTTCATTTGACGTTGAATTTTTAATACAAACATTGTATCATATTAATAATTTAATTTTTCGGCGCATAATATATTCATAATTATTATTTGAGGAATATGTTCTTTTAACGTTTTGTCTTTACGGACATTAAGTACGTAAAATTTATTTCAAGAAAATTTAATTCTAGTTTAATATTAGCTTTAATACGGACACAAATATAATAACCATATAGTAAAATTATCACCTTCATGATAGCTTATCATGTGTATGCGAATAACCACTTGTATGGAAGGGATAATGTGGTTCCAATCTTGTTTCGTTGACTAAAAGTAGATATGTAACTTATAAATCGGCACACCAAAAATATCCGAACGATTTTAAACTTTTATTTTTGGTATTCTGATATAATGCAGGCTATTTTTAGCTATTAAAATATTAATTACGAAAAATATATAGGCTGTATTATTGCCGATAGCTGAACCATTATAAAACAAATGTCAGTAATTATGTTCCCAATTGTATATCCAACTTACTTATCATTGCTTCGATGAGGTTAAATGAGCTTGTTCGACGATAGGTACCAATTACTTTTCGATTTTTGTAATTACAATTTAAGAAGACTCACCTACAATAATATCTAAGTAGGTGAACAGTTAATGCATGCCAATGTAAAATAATTATTAATTCGTTGTGAACGTGTAAACCAAAAAGTCACGGTCTTCGACTTTTTGGTTGTAATTTTATAATAGCTGACCCGGCTATCGTCGTTTTGCCACGTATAGGAGATGATTGAAGAGGGGTGACAATTAAGGGTTGTGTGTATTTTTGTATGCTGTCTCATAAAAAAATGAAAACAATTTTTTTTTCTAAAAAATTAAAAAAAGATATATAGTAGCCGATTCTCAGACTTACTGAATATGCATAAAAAAACATAAGCATCGGTTGCGTCGTTTCGGAGGAGTATGGGAACGAACATTGTAACACGAGAATTTTATAAATATAGAGATGTTAATATTGTGTGGCTTACTGAAATAGTACCTTTAACTTACGTAATAAAGAGCGTAAACAACATAGATCTTGATAGTGAATTATATTATTAAACTATTTTCCTGTGAGATTACATTTGAGGCCACATGACCTCAGGTTAATCACATAACATTCAACTCTTTATTGTTAATGACATATGTATGACCACGAACAATCTATTCAATAATACAAAATCTCCTTATTCATTAAAACTAAATCAGTCTAATTCTACGATTTTATTTTGGCATGCATTAACTGTTCACCTATTTAGATAATATTGGTGATCCTACTTAAAATTGTAATTACAAAAATCGAAAAGTAATTGGTACGTATCGTCGAACAAGCTCATTTAACTTCATAAAAGCAATTACCTAAGTAAGTTGGATATACAATTGGGAACATAATTACTGACACTTGTTTTATAATTGTTAGACAAATAGATGAAAGAGTCATCTCTTTATATCAAATTTCGTTTACGTTGTGATGAAAAGTGACGAGTACTGTCGTTAAACCGGTGCATTTACATTGTTTTACTATTTTTGAAAGATGGTCTGAAACCTTACGCACTAGCTTACTAGCTTTTTGGTCCTACTTCAATTTAACTCCATTATTAAGGAGGCAACTGCCAGACTTATCGCTAACAAGTTAGGTTATCTAGTTAAGAACAAGAAAATAAGAATACTAAAAATCTCCTCTTACTCCTATCTCGTTTTACTGCCTATCCAGCTTCAGATTCTAGATTTCTAGAAGATCTTCCGCAGAATGTATTTATACAATAGTTCTGATACAAAATCACTATATTCGAAAAAATCCAATAACGCACTACATTTTCCAATTATAAATCACGATCCTGGTTCCAAATCACTGCTAAACTTTGTACATAAAAATAATAACATCGCTTTAATTAGTTTTTTAAATATTTTGTTGAAAACTTAATTATTAAAGAAATAACAGCTAGAATTATATATTTTTGTTAAATAACAATTAATACTTTTATAAATAAGACAAAACAATGGAATGTTTGTTTCTGTAACAGGAATAAATTCAGCATTTATCTAGAAATATACTATTGAGATGGCGGTCAACTTAGTAGGAGAAATGATACATTAACCGTTTAGTATTGTTTTTCTTATGGAGTATTAAGTATGAAGTTAATTCATAAATATTAAGGTTATATCTCACAAAGAATTATATGACATTGTAAATTTATGCACGTTGTTATCGCAAGCAAAATCAACGTAACTAAAACAAAATTGTAATAGATTTTTTTTTTAAATAATAACGAAGCTTGTCATACATGCTTAGAAGTAAATATCGCATAGTTTTTATAAACGATATCTTTGCTATGTACGATATAAATCCTATAAGAGAGTATGAAATACGTTTTGTTGCTGAAGTTTTGATATTGAGACTCATCTCGCCTGCCGAGATGTCATTTATAAAAAATAGGTTATGATTTTTTAAAATGTTTTGTCCTTATCACTCTTATGTCACTTTGCAAATTAATAAACGTGACAAAAAATGAACATGTTGAACTAATCCTACGTGGATAAAGTTACGATACTTTATGACTGCCGGATCTCTCATGTAGTATTTTCCTCCAAAGGAACATTTACATGTTTTTGTTTTGCTCACATTTAATTAAATAAACTGACCTCTACAGAAATATGAGATATCGATTGCATCTCCTTTAACATTTTTCAGGAGAACCCTCTTTAGAAATGAAATATTTTACGAAATGTTCGTAAGGAAGGGTCCTTCCATGACGTCTCTATATCGAATCTCAAATAGTTAACTCAGATCGATTCTTCTTTCGAGTTGGAAACATAGACATCACCGGAGTAGAATTTAACTAATAAGAAACTATTCAAACGCAATATATACATAATAGATTAAACAACAACTGTACTACATATAAACATAACGACTCAAATGGCCGTGACTTCAGGTTTTGTATAAAAATAAATCATGACTTATTATTTATATTTTTAGAACTAGTTTTTGGTCATGTCCTTCTTCGTACCTTTCAAACAAAAGACGATATTTTACCTTCGTTTTATTCGATTAATTATTACATGCGCTTATTTGCAGACTAGCGCAAATATTATTCTCAATAATTTTCTTTGATCGGTAACGTTATTTCGTAATTTTTAAAATCGGCTCACTACTTTTGCAGATCCTATAAACTCAAAAATTTGCCCCTATTGGTTTAGAGTTAGTTCTGAGACATGCATTTTGAGTAGTAATTGTAAGTAAAATAATACAAAAACCAAGTAAATAAAGTTTATTCGTCAGTATGACTTGTTGCGGAAAAATATCGTAATTCTATTATTTTTTAATACTTTATATAAATACATAATTAGTATATATGGAAATCCCTAAGAAAAAAAATTATATATTTGAGGAATAATATGATGTCGGTCTCATTGGAGGCACTTGGAGGTATGTATTATAACAAAAAATATAATTTAGAATTAAGATCCCATCGTATTTTGTAACTAATGTCTGACAAAAACATTAGTTACAAAATACGATGTATTTTGAATCTTCGGTCAAAAAAGTCAACCTTGGCTCTTTGCAATATTTTTGAATTTCGACGCTAAAACGTTAATAAATTTAATAAGTATTAGATACTTTTTTGGTTTCTTCGTCTGTTTGTAAATATATATAGGGAGGCAGGCAATATTTTTATAGAATAAGGCGCAAAGGTAGTTTCCACGTTTGTGTATACCTTTTTAAATTTCATTTTAATTATAATTTCGATGCTAACTAAAACATATTAATAATAAAATTTACGGTTCCCTGAATTGAAGACTTAAATAACATTTAAAAATTATTATAGCCAGTTGCATCAACATTTTTTAATATAAGATAATATAAGGTTTATTTAATATTTTAAATTAAACCTTTAAATGATTATCAGCGTGACGCGAACACACAGATATTAAAAACAGACACATAAAACTCTGAAGGACATATAGACACAAAAAAACATAGCATTTAATTATGCAGTACTTTATAACGTTAACAATAAAGAATAAGCGTTCATTTTAAATTTACTAAAACTTATACAGAACTATTAACTTTAACTACGTACATAACCCGTGTATTTATATAGAAATTATTGCATAGCACTTTTGTGTGAAACAGAAATTATTCGTACATTGAAATGTAGAATGCGACCTTCGTAAATGACCACCGTTTCGAGTTAAAATCTTTAAATCTCTAACAGATGAAGCAGGAAGTAAAATTAAACTGAAATATGAGATAAATAACTCGGAAAATGATAGAGGGAATCGTGAAGACGATTCTCCAGTCATATTTTGTGGAAACATTCAGAAGTAAGAAGAAATTATGCGCAAATCCAGCAAATTTTAGAAGAAGACGAAATATATATGACCGACAATATGAACTACAATTCAAAAATATGGACGGTGCTCAAACACACCAGGTTAAAAGCCATCAAGGAAAAGTAAAAAATGTCAAAGTGTCAACGCTTTTATCATTCCTCGTTTTCTATGTATGTGTTTTAAATGTGATAACTATGTGTGATGTTAGTGTTAATAAAAGTGTAAGTATCGAACTTAATAATAGGTATAATGTTAATTTAATTGTGAGTAAATATCGACGTCCGCGTTTATCTGAGAGCTTTAATGCTGAGCTTAAGAATATTTCTATGGATGATGAAACAACTGAAGTATACTCTAACCGGTACAAAAATAAGAGAGATTATTCAAACTTCACAATAGATCGTGATTACACAGATAGAAGGATCTATGATTCGTCATGTGCTATCGGCTTTCCTCATGATCTAACGTCTAAACCTTTTTGTGTAAAACACACAAACTTCAACCTTAGATCGGAGACACGTCAGTTTAATGATAAAATTGTGAAATTGGGTGTCCTATTACCCGGCGATTCTGGAGAAGTGTTCTCGTTGGCTAAAGTTTTGCCGATAGTGGAATTGGCTATACCAGCTTTAACAGCTGGTAATGGGCCATTACCAGGCTGGAAAATATTGGTGGACTATCGAGACACAAGATGTTCATCAGTCGATGGACCCTTGGCAGCCTTTGAGTTCTACGTGAACGGTTCAGCTGGTAAGTTTTTAATACACAATTTAAATTTCGACTTTTTAGGCGCCATTTCTGTTTATTTAAAATTGATTATCAGAAAATAGTTTTATGCAAATCAGAACTTAGTCGTATACAGCTAATAACACATATAGCTTTTATACTAATAACATACATTGACTAAAAATATCTATATACAATAACACGGGCGAACATTTCAGATGCCTTTATCGGACCAGGATGTGAGTATGTTATCGCTCCTGTGGCGAGGTACGCTGGTCTGTGGAATATTCCTGTAATCACAGCAGGTGCCCAAGCCGAGGCCTTTACTTACAAGGTTCCAACCTTCATGACCTTGACCAGAATGATGGGCAGCTACACACAAGCTGGCGTCGCAATTCGAAAAATTTTTGAGGTAATTGAATCTCTTTCTCGATGTTGTGATTGTATTTTAAAATACGTTTTTAAACTACTGTGTGTTTTATTTTCGTAATTGTCCGCTTTTTTTATATGTTGCATTATGTCCTCGCGGTTCTATTTATACGTGTGGTTAGGATCTGTCGTTAATTGAATATTAGTACACAGCAGTCAGAAATAGGAAATGCACGTAATTGGTATTTAAAGAAGGAACAATGCGTCTCGAATACAAAGTACCTGTGTGAAAGGTGAAATAAATTAGCATTTCTTGAACGTAGGATTAATAAATGAACATTTATTATAATTGAAAATCCGATCGAATGTATTTAATAGCTTTTTGAAAAAAGTACACGTTATCTCTAGGGCCGTCGCTGTTTTTAAATTGGCATAGATTATATTGCCAGGTAAAAATAAGTTAAAAAATTGAATGTAATGTAGTATACAATATTTTCAAATTTTAATTATGATCACTAAATTCTAATCAAAATGTAGTACACTGCACTAATTCCATACACAATTCTACATGGTTTTACAATTTTTGCTGTTGACTGTTTTAAGACGCCAAACAGTCAAGAATAAATTATTTTTCTTACGTAAATATATAACGTCTGCATAACTTGGATAATAAAATAGCACGTGATTGTATACCAATGAGGATAATAAATACTCTATTGTTCTGGATATCAAAGGCTACACTATGTTATGGATTTATAATTAATTGGCATTTCAACCTTTTGATAAATCAGTCCATTTTAAAGTTTAATATAATTAGATATGAATTAAAAATATTCTCTCTGGGCCTATATAATTATAATTAATTGGCCTAGTTTAATTTATTAAAAAAATTAAATTAGGCCAATATTTAAACATTTTTTTTCGGAAAATGAATGATTTCATACTGGCTACAGTCCCACTTTATCGATCAGGGTGGGAAAGTTCGCTGGTTGTCGTTGTTTCACAATGACATATTTTCTAATTTTATCTTAACTATAGCGTTCCAATGACATTACTATTATATTCATTTATTTTTGGTAATTATTGTTATAACTATATAATATATTAATAATACTATTTAACTTTTTACTATTGCATCGGTGTATCTTATTATTTGACGTTTCTACCAATGTCTCAAAACAATTATTAATATTGAAGCGTTATTATATTTGAGTATGCCGAAAGGGTTTTTTTTAGGATTTCGTTCACAATATTGAGGCTGTATTAATCAAACCACAATTTTCCAATCCGTTTTTAGATTGGATGACACTGAAAACAAGTATTTGCTTACAATCAAATTGACAGAATATGGCTAATCTATGCATCTTCACTTAGCCTCCATAAAATAGGTAACAGGTAGGTAAATATTAGCAATATAAAGAATTGGGCGCTATAATTTTGAGCAATAAAAACTCTTTCGCTTTTCACGAAGTTATGCAATAACAGGTTATTATATATAGGACAGTAGCCTTTTCTTTTTTAAAACATTTAATGAAGTCAATGAATTAAATATTTAAAAAATATATATTTATATTATTTACCATTATTTCAAAAAAGTCGTTATTTATCTTTAGTGATATTTAAATTCAAGGAGATTTTTTCTAAGGTTTAAATTTTTACATAAGTTCGTTATGCAATAAATAATTTAGATGAATAATGATTTCATTATAACTTTCGTGTCAAGGTTATTATTTACAACTTTACGTTAACTATTGGGGAATGTATAAATTAAATATTTTTTTACGTTTAACACTTGTGTACTTAATACACGACAACTGAGGTGTGACAGTATCACACCTCAGTTGTAATGTATCCGAAAGAAATTTTAAAAATCTTTCACTTATTGTAAACATGTTCTTATATTCCTTTATATAATTTAACTATATGAGAAATAACTCTTTTTAAATATTTTAAACGCAAGCAACGTATTTTGGTGGCAATTAAAAAGTTTAGACAATTTTTTCCATATTTATCATATATAAAAACTGTAATTTTGTGTCTGGAATTAATTAATTTTTTTATGACTAATATCTGTAATGTAAAATAGTTAACTTAAGACAGCGAGATTATCTTTTTTTCCATTATTGTGAAACTGGTTGACGATATTA
This sequence comes from Pieris brassicae, assembly GCF_905147105.1. Classification (NCBI taxonomy): domain Eukaryota; kingdom Metazoa; phylum Arthropoda; class Insecta; order Lepidoptera; family Pieridae; genus Pieris; species Pieris brassicae. The sequence continues at coordinate 16,987,916 of NC_059669.1, read as the reverse complement.
AGTTCATTAAGTCTATTTTTTACCTAAAAACATCTAGCAGCAACTGTCAAACAAACAGTTTCAAACTTCTGTGGTTAAGCCTCGACGTTAAGGGTAAATATTATTTATCATTTCGATGCGTAATAATATTATAATAAAAACCAGGAAATATAAGTAATTCAGAGCTTAAAGGCCAACAAAAGGCCCCATACCTATAATGATTGATCCAAAATAGTTATTTCCGGTGTTAATTTGTAACCCTGTATGCATATTTAACACTGTAAGCCAAGTCGCTTTCTGTAAATTAATAATGTATTTGTATGACATGGCTATTGTGATTAATTTTTCGCACACTAAACTCGCAAAGAAACTCTTGTGTGCGTTGTGAAACAATATATTGTTTGAGAAACTTATAAATAAAATGAGTTAAGTATAGATGGAGGATTTGAATTCTGGTAGTGATAGAGGTTTTCTGCAGTATTTTTTGTTTGATGCTACAAATTGGCGAGGGTTCTTTCCTAAAGGGAAATGAACAATCAGCAAATAAATATTTTCGTGTTTGTAAGATGTTTCATGCCCTGTTTAGGTGGCGAATTGTATTCTGTTACATGAAAAATGTCGATTGTTTTCTTATTTTTGCGACTATAGCATGATATGCATATGAATAATCAGCTCCTTAGATATTCTTTTTATTATATAATTATATCTATAAGACGTTGTATTCACTATAATATTATGTCTGCCAATATCCGCCTCACTGGTGCAAATACTACATAGAGGGACTAAAACAATATTCAGTTGGCAATGCATATGTATATGGTCAATGGGTAAGCAAATGATCATACTGGCTTGACTCCCTATAATATGTGCAGTTGTGCACATAAGGCGTGATAATTGACAAAAATAATTATGCGCAGAGACTATAACAATCTAGTTGGTTTCATGTTTAGCTTACTGTGTTGATAAAATTTATAACATAGTGAATTTCATTTATTACAATCTTAATTGTAGCGACCATTTAGCTATAACGACGTTAAATCTAAGTCCTTTGAATTTAAAGGATACTTTGGTACAACATTCATCTGGTTATTTACTTTGCCCTTGGCTAGGTAATTTGGATGTAACACCCAGTTTTAATGAATCGTTTCTAACAAATTCCTAGAAATCCAATGCAGATATTGCGACCGGAGTCAGCCGCCAAAGACACTAAGATTTTTTCTTTAACAAACAATTTTTATCTTTTCAGCAACTGTGGAAATCTTTCTTTAACTTTTTAGCTAATTAGGTAGGTAGGTATACGTTTCGGAGTAAAATTTATTTATTAGTCTTAAAGTGATATTCTGAGTTATTTTATAAGTGAACTATATATGCAAATGTTTTCAATAGTAAATTAATATAAACTCTACATAGTGTATTTATCTTCTACTTTTGCTAATAATGACTTTCGTATATAACGTCGAAATTAGAATGGTCCCTTCATAGTCGTTATACGCAAAATTCACTGTATTTCAATTTGGTACCATATTTGTTTAGTTTCTTAGTGAGGTCTTTTAGTCTTTTGTTAACCTTCTTTAAAAGTACTATTTTTATTTGATAATTTTGTTATTATACTATATTGTAACTAGTGTTATTCATAATTTATAGTATTTAATGTCAGGCTTATACTAAAAAAGTAAATTCAGTTGGTACTTTTCATGAGTTGTTAATTTTACATTACTTAATGAAATTCTTCGTTCCAGGATTGTATCAATGAGCATTCTCTTTTATGTAAGCCAACTTAAGTATAACTATTATTTTTGAAGTTATACTTCATTTAGCGCGTAAGGGAAAAATGATGAGTGTAAATTCTCGACACCCCGAAGATAGTCAACATTTTAGTTTTTATTGTTAGTGTCGTTTTTTCTACAAAAGTAGAATACAATTTTTGAAATGATTTTTATCTTGTTATGCCAAAGAAGTATAACTTCTAACCCGTGTACATATAGTACAGTAAGTTTATTTTTGTTGATGTTGTGAAAAAAAATCTAGAAAATATCACAGCAATAATCAATATCGAGTATGTAAACATCATGCATATAAATCTTAACAGCAACCAATAGTGGTTTAGATAAGCGAATAATAATTAATAGCTATTTGCTAACTGTATCATAGGAAATATCGTATTACGCACTACACAAGATTACACATATTATGATATCAATTTTCATGTAAACCTTTAAGTGAATTACTTGAAGATTGAATAAAATTTTCCCGACAACTTGCAATCCTTCATAATTTAATTTAAATAACGTAATTGATAATTTAATGATTATAGATGTGTTAAACTGTCATATTTTGTTTTCGGAATATAAAACTAATAAAGACACAAGATTTAAATTAAAATCATTCGCTAGATGAGAACTACAAAGGAAAGTCAAAACTATGGCACATATTAACAGAATCTCTCGACTGATAACTGACACGAAACACGATCGGTAATTTTATTAGACCAATGTCAATCAAATAAAACCCGCCGTATTCTGTTAATCATAGTTCTTCTTCAAATTAACACAATCGATAATTTATATACGTGTTAATAAAGTTAAAATTATACTCGCGTACATAAATACAATGTTTAGTTTAATGTTCTCTTAATCTTTAGTATCCAATGGCCTTGCACATTGCAATACATTCTTATCTATTAATAACCGGCTTTCTGTAATGACTATTTCTATATTATTTTATATTCATCTGATTAATACATCTTTCAATATGTGTTAAAATTGATTACGTAATTATTGTATTTTTTATTACTCGTATATCTGAGTCAATGTCAATGTAAATGTCGTACATTTAGTGATAGGTTTAATTTCCGCAAAAACAATATTTTTAGGGCCTTCTGTCCCTTGTCATTTAGCTCCCATAATAAAACGATAAAACAGAAAATATGTATCTGTGCTAATGGGTTTTGGACGGAACGGACGTTCGCGACGAACTTCAAACACACACAATACGTGGTAACCATAGCAACAAGGTTCATATCTTATAATATATACAAATCTCCTGTTACGATGTTTGTCCGCGATGGACTCCTAAACTAAACTTAACCGATTTTAATTTTAATTGGCATACCGTGAGCAGTCTGGTCCAACTTCAGAGATAGGACAGCTTAGATCTTTAATTATAGTCGCAATTTTATTTTATTGCAAATTATTTGTCTATAATTAATTGACAGTCACAATTATCTGTTAACTCCAAAAGATTCTAACAGCTGTCGATACTTTTCGACTGGATTGAGTAAGAAATCAGCAGATGCATGCAAGCAGATGGCACTGCTATGGTAAACCGATGATGAACATGATTACCACGTGTTATTGAGGCTAAAGTATAAATTAAATGTATTTTGTAGTAAATGAAATACCATGAAATTCAATTATTTCTATTTTTTTAATTTTTGGTGTTAGCATAGCCAACCACGTGTTACTTAGACCGAAGTGTAAATCAAATTCAAATTATAGTGACGATAATACAGTGAAATTATTCTTTCGTGTCACGCTATTAAGACTAACTAAAACCACATTAAGGAGAAACGAAGTTCGCGGGGGCAGCTAGTTTTATAATAATACCGGATATTTTAAATCTTGCATTTGAAAAAATAACATAAATATATTGTTTTAATTTATTGTAATTTAATTTAATATTTTGTCCTATGCTTCCTGGATTAATTTGCGACGGTTTAAATTTTGTAGCCTAGTTGGACTATTCTTAACAATGTATATTATCAACTAGCAATGCCCCGCGCTTTTACGCGCGTAGATACCGATTTTGTGGTAGTGGAAGGTCTACTGAGTCGGACTATAGATATAGTTTTGTTATAATAAAAGTTTTATTTTACTTAGTTTTTATTTATTTCCTTTCAAATTATTAGATACACACATTCATAATCTTATCAATATACAGATTTTACTTTACAAGAAATATATCTAATACATTTTTAAATTCGTAACATCATTTACGTAGAATGTCCGACATCAGTAAATTAAAAAATACTCAACAAGTATTGAAAAATTCTTAATTTCAAGAGGGTAATGAAAGTATTTTTTCAATCAGTCCAGGTCCATTATAAATTGTTAAAAATAAAAACAAATATTCAAAATGCGAAAGTAGCTTTTGTGGCAGCAAAATAATTTCATGTTTTGGAGTTCTGACTTGGGATAGGCCAACATACCTGCCCATGGGTTAAACTTTCTTTATGTAGATATTGATACGTTGTGTAATACTGTACTACATTTTTTGTTCAATCATCAATAGTTCAAACAGCGCACGCTATGACAGATTTTTTATGGATAAGCTTTTCACACCTTGGGTTATATAGATTTTTTGAGAGAAAGCACTATAGATTTTTTGTTACGGATCCATACTTTAAAGAATTTTTAAAATAGTTCCAGTAGTTGTTCTGTAAAAACATTACAAACATACATACAAAACAAAAGTGTATCCTCTTTGTAATGATTAGTATCGATATATAATTTAATTACCATTCACAAGTAAAGTAACGCAGTAAGTACAAGTAACAATAACACACAAAATTATTAAATTTAAAAATTTAACATACAGTAAAAAGAGACGATAATAATGATTGTATGAAAATAACATTTAGTGGGGGGTACCCATTAAATGTTATATAACATAATAACAAATGCAGTGCATAGTATTACTTTGACCTCGCTTACACTCGTAATAGACACTCAGAACAGGTACCAATGTGAACACATCACCGATTTCCAGGACACGACAAAGATCGCACAATCAATAAGATAAAGTAATTTTTTTTACCTATTTTAACGATTACAGTTTTATTGTCTTTGGTTAACAAAGCTTTTACACATTGAAAGAAAACAATTTTTTAACCGGATTAAAGCTATTTGTATGATTATAAACTTATAATTATTTAGTCGATACCAACTCCGGGGAAATAAATACAGATAACACAACTTTCTCTACAGCTGTGATACTTTTGACATTCAACACCTTTGTGTGTTTCGTGACCACGCACGCTGTAAAGCACGCGAAACGTCGGAAAAATTAAATTTAAAATTATGTAAATAATTATAAGTTTATAATAATACAAATAGCTTTAATCCGGTTAAATAATTGTTTTCTTTTGATTATAGTTTTGATAAATAGACCCCTACCTCAGGTTATCATTGAAATTTGGTTAAAATGCAAATTACCTATTAATGATCATAGAATACAGATTATTGCGGATATCGCATCGATTTTTCTTACTATTTATCTAAATCAAATAATAAAATTTTCACATTTTTACATATGTTTTTGTTACAGGAGTTTAAATGGCGGAAGCTGGGTATGCTATACCACAACACAAAAGTATCAGCTGGCAAAGGAAACAGCCCCTGTTTTCTCACGCTCAGCGCAATATTCACGGTATTGGAGAAGAAAGACGACACAATACCTATCGTACCGTTCGACGAAACAAACACAACATCGTCAAAATTAAAGGAAATACTACTAAAGCTATCTTTAAACACGAGAAGTGAGTAAATGGAAAGGTGTTTTATTGAAATCCTTTATCAATCAAATTGATGTATTGTTCAACCCTATACATACGGCGCTATTTCTACGTCCTATATATTCAATCTATAACATCAATTGAACAGTTAAACGATAACTGAATCCGAATGCATCAAAACACCAGATGGGCCATGGTCAGTTCGACCAATAAGCTTAATTTCGATATTAACAAAAAGTGTATTTTTAAGTTTAGAGTTAGAATTTTGCACCCTAGCCTGACCATAAGGTCGATTGGGTGATAATTAAGAAGATAATCTGAACAATCAAACACAGCCTTTGCTTAGAACGGCCAAGAGAAGCTTAAAATTGTTAATCAATTATTACTTAAAATATTTAAATTGAAATCTTTGAAAACACAAAAAGATATCTCAAAGGGATCAAAAGTACCGATTCAGATTCTGAGTAATTGGTATTTCTATTGTTTCTTAAATAATTTAAGGCCAATTTAAACAAAAAAGGCTGGGTTGTAATTACTTTGTCTTTTAAAACTGGATAAATCGCGATAAGCCCAGTTATTTATTGTAGACAACTATTATTGATGTGAAGCGTGCAAATATTGCGTTAATTAAACGCGTCGGTCTCCTTAAAAACTTAAAGTAATAATTTGTTCACAACTTTTTTACTATACAAGTAGTGGCATCAACACTAAAATATTATAAACTTTAGAATACTTTGTCATTGAAATCAGAATTACGATAAATTAATTGATGATAATTATTGCGGTAATTGCTTTAAATCTTTTTTTCCTTACTTGCATTTAAAGAGCTTTACTACATTATCTGAAATAATTACTAATTTACATAATTTTATTTTCTGACCGTGACATGCCAGATAAAAGAAATGCCTTTTATGTTAATTATGATAATTTCCCTAGCAAGGGTCATATTCGCTCGAATTAACATAAAAAGCTCGCGATAATTAAGTTGAAATTTTATCTTCAACTAGTGGACCGGACGGACGTTGTCCTGTCTTAACTATGAATATTAATTTCGTATTGGTATAATAATTGAAAAATATTTCAGAAACAAAGTGTTTACTATTCTAATGCTTTATGATAAACAACATTCTTTGATTGTTTTTCTGGCGCGTATATAAATAGTTTTGTTAATATTCCGACACGGGAACAGGCGACATAAAATTGGATTGGAGCATGTCAAAAACATGGATTTTCAAGGTTAATGCCACAAGCAATTAGCGACTGTAATTATTTTATCAATATAATAACTCCTTCTTACACCCTCTTTGACGATATTTGCAGCACGCATTCTGTCAATGGTATGTCAAATGAAATTTTAAAGCGGTAAAATAAATTCAGATTGGAAGGTAAAATACTTAAATAATGATATGGTTGAATGGTCGATTTTGGACGTAGATCAAAGTTGACATTTTGCCACCATTTTATTTACACGTATACGAAATCTATAATGAAAGATTATTTAACCACATAGCAGACGTCTTATTTGCCTATATATATACCACTTACATGTTGCAAGATCTTACAAACATTTATCGTATTTCTAATTAGAACATAGAACCTTTTCGTTCTCAATCTCAATCAATAAGCGATGTATCTCCTATCATACAATCACTTTTACTAAACGTAACGTTTATCTTTTATAAAGACATCCCATGATTATAATATTAGCCGACGTTTGGAGGGTAGAATTGCTAGTCTTGCGTAAACTATGGTTTGCGTACGTCACAAATGAGTCATAGTTCGTGCTTTGTCTCGTCTCTAAATTTTACCTTTATATATCGTCTTGTTAAGCTACCCTGACAGAACACCTTAACTCACTTGCAACAATAGTAAGTTACTGTTACAGATAAATAAATTTTTGATGTAAAAAGAAGATAAATATCATATAAAAGTATAGTATACAGTATCTCTCGACGATGACCTCCTCCGAATGTTGCCATTGTGAGCTGTCCCTCGCTCTAATATAGATAGAGGGTAGATAGTATATAGATGGACTCCTTATGCCGTGCTCCCAATGCCTAACCTGTCATTCCTTGCATTTATTGCCATCCCTAGGATAAGCTAATATGTTATTTTGGCATACACTTATATTAAGTTATTCGCTAAGCTTATATAAGTTTATTGTAATTATTTATATATATATATATATATATATATATAAACTATTTAAAAAGTCCCAGTTTTATTATTTTTATTTATTGAATATAATTTGAAATATTATTTAGTATCTTCAGGCGCAATTAAGCCACGCGTGACGCCATTTTAACGGAAAGGATATAAATACAAACATATTTTCGAACGAGTTAACTCCGGTTTTGATTTGTTTAGCCGTAATAGGCTTCGAAAAATGCGGGACTTGAAAAAATGACATTGAAATCAATAAAATACAAATATTTTTTTTTATAATATGGTCAAACGGTCAAAAGATTTCCCTTTATTTTATTCAGTGACAATTTGACGTGTATTACATATATTACAACTTTACGGCCCCTTTTTTGTAATTATAATTATCAATTTTGACCGTGCCTTGACTTGCCTTAAAGAAAAATATATTTTAAGCTTTAAGTACCTTAGCACAGGTGTGATTATGTATAAACTATTTTCAGGATCAACCATCTAGCTTATTAAGGTTGAAAAATTATCATTTTGGTGTAAAGCATGACAATTGTAATATTTGAACGTTTTAATTTAACTTACGTTTAAAACAGTTTCAATATATTTTGATCTACTTATGAAATCTTTGTTGGCGCAATGGTACTGGGATTTAATGGTTTTATGAAAAGATTTTATTTTACAGTAAACAGTTTGACCTTGTTTGGAATATAACAGAGGCGACGACGAAATCCAATTAAACAATTAAGAATATCGATTTAATTTAAAATTCTTGTTTACATTTCGGTATTAACACGTTTGTTACATAACTCAAGAAAATTTAGTTTTTTTATGAATAGGCATATTATGGAGTGGAGGTCTACATAATACATGTTTGTTCATTAAAATATAGTCGAAGATAATATATAAATACTGGATATTAAACATAACTCACTACCTTACACTCGTCTCCTCTATACGCATGGTAACAGCTCTAGTATTTTACAAGATCTAATAGCACTAACGATCAATATTTTTAAGCCGTTAAACAATTTAACTCGATTTTATTTTTGTTATTACGTTTAGTTTTGATGATAAAATTAAATTCATCCGAAATCACAGTTCATTTATACGAATGAATATTAATTTAAAATTAAATATTAAGCAATCATACATTACTGCTAAATTACGTGTATTTTAAACTTTTGAAAAAGTATAAAGAAGCTTCAAATTTTTAAGAAAAAACCTTCAAAAGGGAAATATTTTTCAATCTGCAACAATGTGTTCTGATTTTATTTAACAAAATTTTTCCAAAATTTTTGGAGGCACTATACTCGTCTAAGACCGAATTTTTTTTTAAACATATGAAACATGTCCAATGTTTCATATGTCTTTAGAGTCAAAATAGAATCATTATTGTATGATTTTATTCATTGTTTACTTAATATGAGGCCATGGATTTTATATGGCTTTAATTATCGCTTAAATCAAATATTTGTTAATTATATTAACTTCAATTATTCAACTATTTTTCGACCAACTCGTTTGTGATTTAAATTTGCAAATCATTCTACTGTTTATTAAAAGTACACATATATGTCGTATATAATTAGCTAAAGCTATATACAATATATATATAAGTAAGTTGGTTTAGCTTAAGAAATTAGCTTTTAACCTGTCTATATTACATTCGTTGAAGTCGCGGTTAACCCAACCCATTCCACTTCGTATAGATTTAATTTCGCTTGCATTTGACGCCTGCGATCCTTTGACCTTTTCAACGAGTAATATAACGGAGATTTATTCGTTCCATTCAGTTGTATTACGTAATGCTTTCCAGATTTTTTTAAGATTATTGCGTGGTATACTCTATTTAAGGCAGATACTCCTTGGAGGTCGACAATATCGTTTAATATTTAAAAAGATACGATTCCCGATACATTGACGGCTAACAAGAGTCGTTTTTTTATTATGTCTAGCGCCATCACATCTGACGTATGTGACTCAGTCATCAACACGTGTCTTATTATCAGTTTTTTATATGGTAAATACCAAGGAGTTCTACACCTTCGTTGTTTTAATAAGACTATATTTTCATAGTTTCTTTACGATATAAACATTGACTGGTAACTAGTTCTCAAAGCGATTATATCCGAATTATCCGGACGGATTTATGGTTAAATGACTCAGACCAAGCGTAAGGAGTTTTACACCTTCCCTGTTTTGATAAAAGCAAAGGTTTTGATTATAGTTTACGGTACGTTTGGGGCGCAAAAGTTCTTGTTGGTCGTGTTGCTAAAAATATATGCAGGAACTTTACCCTACAAAATCTTACAAAGTTATGTGCGCTTCTTTGAATGTATATTAAGATGTCTAACTTGCAATAAGATGTATGTCTATAGTTTATTCTCGCATATTCTGGTATGAGGGAAAATAGATGGAATGATTGAGACAGTATCATCTAATCATAAACAGTATTCATTGTCAAAAAAAAAGTCCGTGATTTACGGTCCAATTCTCTAGCAAAATACACTAATCAAATAGAAGTTTATTCAGTGTTTGAATACGAGTATCAGTGAGTCTCCAAACGGTAGCTTTGTAAATAGATCCAGAACTAGTCTTCCAAAACTTTTAGAAATAACATTTGTATCGCGATTGAAGAATATTTTTTTTACTTTTACGGTTAAACTTGATTTACACACACCAGCCTTTTTATTCATGAAAATTAAATTATTACAATTTTATAATTTCCGTTTGTATTTGAACTATCCAGTTACGAAGATGAAGTTCAGTGATCAGGTTTTAGGTTTAATTTTATGTGTTTCGTCCGATCTTTCTTATTAATAAAATCTAAATAAGCCTAATTGTACTCTTTTTTACTGTAACACTTCTATCTCTCTCTGTCAACATGTGTTTACAGTTTGGTAAAGAGAGATAACAGTTAGAGGGTAGAGTAAAATTAAGTAAATTAAAAAGCAATACATGGATTTATAGACACATCATCAAAGAATGGTAAAAAATTAACCAATTTTTTAAACAATTCTGTATAGTATATAACCAGTTACGTAACTAAATTTCATAATACATGAGACAATTGTTCCAAAGGAATACAGGTTACATGAAATAGCTCAAAGCTGAGTAAATATTATGTTGGGTCAGTCGGCCTATATCCGACACTTGTACGTGACATCTTTTGAGTAGGACCTGAAGTTTTTGTTATTAAAGACAAAGTTAATACCGAGGGACAACCGGCACGTGCGGCTTTATTTACGTCAAACGACAGGGATAACTATTGACAAATTGTTTAGACATAGAAAAATAGTTTATATATATAGTTAAATTTAGTATGCAATTTTTTGTTAGAAAGTAAAGCGTATGTTATATGTTCTTTATTGCAGAATTTCCATTTGGAATCCATACAATAGACTTAAAACAACATTAACATTCTGGTTGATGATTAAAATACTTTTTATCGATAAACAATGAAATGTTCTTAATTCAAACAATTGAAAGTGGCCGAATACGACTTTATTTTTACAAAAAAAAAAAAATATTTTGTTCGCACCGTTAAGATATGGAAACAATCCATACGAATTATTTAACATGACGTTCTCCAAAAAAATGTCGACGGAATTTTATTAGACAGGCGTAAATGCTTCGCTAAATTTTATTTAAAAAATATAAAATTATTTTAAGTTTAATGAAACGAGTGTTAAAACGAAGAGTTGAAAGTCAAATGGCCAGCAACATAGGAGCCTTCCTGCAATGTGAGTGGGCGGCGGTAACACATCAGGTGAGCCTCCTGTCCGTTTGCCTCCTATTACATACAAAAAAAAAATTAATCAGATTTACACCGTTAGTCCAGTAACTTTGGGTCCGGTGTTCGTCCTCTTTTGCGACTTAAAATATATTTAATAAATAATATTACTATCTGCTTCCCGAAGTATAATGCGCGTACACTAGACCTATTCTTATACCTACCAAATTTACATGTACATACAATGTACAGTTTAATAATAATTGGTCAAGCTGATTTGAAGAAGTATGAAAACAATGTGATCCGAAATTATGTATGTATATACTAACTTACCCGGCAAATAATTTCCACGTAACAGTCAATGAATTAGCCTATGCCTTGATTTTTAATCATAAGAAGTCTAACCTTTCTCGATTTATAAATGACTATGCCGATTTGTTTTATACAGATGTGAGGTTGAGGGCTATTTTGGATTTTTTGCAACTAAGCATTTGCACCGCTTTTCTCATAAAATATTTATTTTATTAAATATAATTATTAACAAATATATAGTCGAACGCATATAAGTTTTAGGTCAAGCAGATCGCCGATACTTACCTTCATACGCAAATATTGTCATTGGCTATTCTTTTTATTCAAAATTACCTAACCAGTATCATTAAGTACTTGAAGATAAATTGTTTATATCTTTTTCTATAGATTTAATATTCATATAACATTATAACCTGCTCTCTGCAATAACCACGTCTGTTCCGTTTTTTATTTATCAAAAAAGCTTTGACGTCTCTACCGAACGGATCTGGTAATAAATATAACCTTATTATGTTATGCTTATTTATTGTTACAGTTGTTGTGGTCTGTGCAAATCCCAGTACTGTACGTGAAATAATGCTTGCAGCAGATGAACTCAATATGGTGTCTTCAGGAGAATACGTTTTTTTCAATATAGAATTATTTTCAAAGTGAGTTAGAATTGTACATTTTATTCTACAGTTTAATGAATATTGTTTGTAAATAATGAAATTACTTCTGATATAGTAATACTGTTAAAAGAGATGGAACACTGTTCGTCTCTTAATTTACAATTACTGACAGTTCTGTAAGCAAAAATATATAACGGATGAAACTACTGGCAAGAAACTCTACGCCATTTTGATTGCCCTAAGCAGTGAATAAAGAAAGTATCGAATGTAAATATGGCTCACTGAAGAACTGGAATCTGATCTTACTAACCTAAAAAATATGTGAAAATGTATACTTAATAACGGCTATAATATTTTAGCTTAGCCTCGGCCTCATCAAAAGAGCCGTGGAAGGTTGAAGGTGATACTGACGAAAGAAATGAAAGAGCACGACGTGCCTATAGTGCTGTTCTTACTGTCACCAGTCCAGTGCCTGAAAAGAAGGAATACCTTGAATTCTCTGATAAGGTAAGACTTGGTTGGTTAACACCGCCGCAATTTGTTTGAATAATTGTGATTGTCTGGAGTTAAGAGTGCTTACGTCCGCAATAGCCATGCACATTTTTTTATAACATACACTACAACTACATATTAAAGCACATTTCTGTATAAATTATAGATAGCCATTTGGTGATTAATTTAGCAAAAACCCTTTAATAAATATGGCTTTTTATAGGATTATCACTTGACAAAATTTTCGCCTGTATATTCATAATTATGCCACTGAGTCGGAGAATGGTTTTGATCGAAATAACATATATACATATTTATTTGTATTATATAAGAATCATTATTAAGGCATAAAAAGGCTTTACGTTTGCTTACCTGTCTTCAGGCATGGTATAGATACAGGTATGAAGCCATCTTACAAAGAGAACGTTGTGGAGGGGTTTTGAAATTAATAATTAGTAATTTTTTTAGTAAGAATTAAAAATAGCATTTTGTATAGATTCTATCGATTCTATAGTAATTAAATCTAAAATGGTTTTCTAATAAATTAACAAATAGCATAATTAAAATATATAGAAAATAGGAACAGCACATTTGTACTGTTGCGTAATAAACCTTGGAATTAAAATATGGTAAATCATTTAGCAAAGGGAAAAATCACGATAATTATAATAATTTATGTTACACTCGTTAAAATTATTTTAAATTATTTCAATGTTATCATGTCATATATATCCCCACGTTCCGTTTTTATATTGACAGTGGTATCAGAAATTATCCATTACCATTTTTATATCAGTGCATACAACTCGCCTAGTTTGTTTTACTGTCCAAAATTATATAAAGATATTTCATACAAATAAGAATGATTTCTTTAATAAAATGGTACGAAAAGTTCTTTTAAGACCCTCGAATTCGGATTATTGCGTGCTTAACCAAGAATATTTCAGGTCAAAGACCTAGCTGCTACGAAATACAACTATACGTTTGGCAAAGAAGAGATTGTGTCTACGTTCGTAGCAGCTTTCTACGATGCTGTACTCCTCTACGCGTTGGCGTTAAACGACACGCTACGACAGGCTAATGACCCCAGAGGGCAATTGGATGGCGCTGCTGTTATTAGGAACATGTGGAATAGAACTTTTCAAGGTCTGTAGTTTATTATCTTTCCTTGGCGAGACGTTTGGTTTAGTGCTTTGCTGTAAAAAGACTATTATCTCTGTATTTGATATTCGTAGTTAGGTAAAATCTAGAGTTATGAGTGTGAAAAAAATTGCAAAATAATGAATTTACAATTATATATCCATTATTTTATTATAAAGTAGATTTAATTGTCAGGAATTAATGATTAACAACAAAATGGTTTTACGTAATTAAGGTCATCAAAGTTCCCAAAAATCAGGAAACTGTGAGGCTTAATGAAGATAATATATTTTTATTGATTCAAAATTTTGTTCATTACTGTCCAATTATCTTTTTATTACTACAATATATCTTTACTTGAATGAACTTGGATTGTGAGTTGTGCAATTTCCAATAATTTTTCATTCACTACAACCTACGTAAATATAACTTATTAAGTGGGTTGTAAATTAATTATAAGAACTAGTACCTATAGGTGATTTCGTTTATGTTGTGTTTATATTACCACAAATTCGTATACATTCATTTGGTTTCTTTGGTAAAATTCTTGGTAATATCTATCGAAATTGAAGGCTTTAAATCAAATTTTACTTCGCTTTTTTTCATTCCTCTCTTACTTTAAAGAGTAATTTCCTATAAAGCTATAAGCTTCGCCGTATTTTATCTATGGTCATTTTTGATGCTATATATGCTATGAGTATTTTTCATTATTGTTTTATGTAACATACAAATAGAATTGTTTTAGAACAGATGATAGAAATATAGAACACGAATACTTTCTAGATTTCAATTGATGTTTTATTATTTTTTTTAGTGATTTCTGAATAAAGTTGTATTTTGTATTTTTTCGTTTCAAGGCATCACAGGCGAGGTGATAATAAACGAGAATGGAGATCGCGTGGCGTCATATTCTTTGCTGGATATGAACCCCAATACTAGTAAATTTGAGGTTAGTTATAATATATTGTAATGTTCAATATAAAAAATCAGTGGCGTTACAACCTTTTTAAGGTCTTGGCCTCAGATTTCTGTATCTGTTTCATGATCATTTGTTATTCTAATAGGCAAGTAGGTGATCAGCCTAGGCCTGACGTACGCCGTCGACTTTTTGGGTCTAAGGTATGCCGGTTTCCTCACGATGTTTTCCTTCACTGTTCGAGTGAATGTTAAATGCGCACATAGAAAGAAAGTCCATTGGTGCACAGTCGGGGATCGAACATACGACCTTAGGGATGGGAGTCACATGCTGAAGCCACTAGGTCAACACTGCTCGATGTTAAATATATATGAGATATATTTGTTATGTTTTGTTATATATATATATATATATATATATATATATATATATATATATATATATATTAATTTCGTGCAATATTTTAGCTAGCTAGAGAGTATTTTAAATCTCTATATAAAGAAATGTTCACGTTCTAATACGTACTTATAAAACCATGCATGCTCTAATCTAATAGACCGTACTATATCGTTAAAGGCCGGGAACACATTTGCGAGGCTTCTGGCGTTGCAGCGCGGCGTTAGCACTTAATTTTAAGTGGCCGTCTCCTCGTTTGGTCTTGTCCCATAAAATAACTATAAGTCTGACATAACGATTAAATATTTGACTTATTTTTATATTATATTATAAATTTTAATTTACTTTTATAATTTACTCTTATAAGTAATGTCGCAGGAACCAGTAAGTATTACAAAACAGCAATAAAAACCAACCAAATTTTTTTAACGTTTCTTTGTTAACTTTGTAAGGGAAAACAAACAAAATTGGGGCGTGGTTCTGCATACCCTATCAAAGTAGAATGTAGCCTCCATATCTCAAACAAAATTTCGCACAAAGTGTTTAAAATTAAATTAAAGCCTATAAATCCTTTTGTAAACTTTTTATTTTACATTCCATAAATGACATCAAACGAGTATACATACTCTGTATTAATTCGTCTATTTCTAAAGTCTATTTCGCATTGGTAAATAAACAACTGAGAAATTATTATCATCTATTCTACTCTGCTATTAGAAAGCAGTTTCATTAAACAAATACCTATACGTAGTAGCCATAAGTTCTGTTATAAATGAAAATACATTTTGTTTATGAAGTACTGTAATATTATAAAAAAATTATACCTAGATATTTAATAAAGTCTCAGGAAAAAAAATCTATTAGAAATGGCCACCTTAAGCTTTTTTACAGGCCTATAATTTGTTTGTCCAGGAACGTATTTTTAATTTACGCACAGTTTCCAAGACAAATTTCGCCACTCCAAAGATTTTTTAGGAGACTCAAAAACGCCGTAGAGCAAGCCATGTTCTTTAAAACTGACCATAATTTGAAGTCCAATAGGTTGAGGTCTGGGCTAGATAAGGGCCAGTCTTCAGCTGTTATAAAGTACGGGACTTTGATTTCAAGTCAGGCTTGGGTAGTTCCTGCTTTGTGATTAGGCGTAGAATTCTGCTGGAAAGTCCACGGTATATTTTAAAAAGTGTATTGCAGAGAAGTTTCGCAACATGATCCAAGATTGTATCTTGATACATTTCCGCTGAAGTTTTAACTCCATTTTTATAAAGAAATAGTTTTGTGACTCCCCACCAACACCAAAAGACACTCACCCACCAACAACCCATCACTGACGTAAGATGATGACCACGCTGAATCTTTCCGACCGAACCGACCACTTGAGCAGCTTCTTTAGAACTGTGAGCGTACACTTTATCATTTGCTTATTGTTCTTCAATCTTGAACATTCTTTTTTAGGTAAAAATAATAATTATGTGATTTTCACCTGCGTATCGCGATAGGAGGCGTTTTGATCTATACACTCTCTTTAATTGTAAAGATGTCCTGGATATCGACGATAAGCACCGAGCTTCAGGTCTTGTTTTATAATAGGCGACAAAGTCCCTGTCTAGTCCCTGGATAGTCGTCGTATCATTTCTCGTGATAGGATTTTTTGCTTCCTAACTGTAGTTAGGCACGCGGTCGCCTCGATCTTTTTTGGTCTTCGACAGACGAGTGTAGTTGTTCTTGTTACTGTGATAGTACGATATACGAACATACGGCTGATACCAAGTTTTTTGAGTGTCTTCAATATGGCCGACGGCTTCATACCCACTTTGTACAAGGCAATGACTGCAAACCTATTTTCTTTAACACACCAAATCATATTGTAATTTGATAATGAACACGAAACAATATGAGAAATGGGGCAAAATCGACCGAAGTTATTTTGTTTAAAATAATATACGTGTTCCAAATTCAAAATAATTAAAAAGTTAAAGAAAATAAAAATAAATTATATAACAGTATTTATGCCCCGACTTACAATATGAGTGGACGTTTAACCTTTTTCCCTTCACCCTCATATTTATTCTATACTTGTTCCTCAACTTTTATGCCTATCAATCAAATTTCCAAACTTATCCTCGTGTGGCTTTTTCGCGCCAAAAACAGTACTGTAACTCAAAATATGTAATGAAGTTATGTAATATAACATATACTTTATAGTTTTTTAATAGGAATATGTTAAATTATGTAAACAGGAAGGGACTTTTTATATCATAACTCGATTTTTATACAAACCAACCTGCCTGGTCAATTATTGGCCTGAAACGTAACTTAAGGCTGTTACTTAGCTTAAAGCCGGAAACCTCTATTTGTAAAGATTCACCAAGTCTGTTATTATATCAAAATTTAATTAGGCTCGCCCTAAAATAACAAATTGAGTTTACTTGACTGGATTATACTCAAATAAACAAAATTTACAAGTAAGCCCTGTAAATCTAATATTGTTTTTAAATTCAAAGTAACGTATTCTGACTATATTTTAAAATAATACCGATCTCTAGCGTTCACATGGCATGGTAACGGCAGGTTAATTGTAAAACATACACGTTAAATAGTAAACCTTTGGCTATTTTAATAAATAAATAAAATTTAAAAACTGTGAATCGGTGAACATTTATAGCAACATACATCATATAATCAAGAAAGAAAACATTTAAAAGATGTAAAGTATTTGAACTTTCGGGTCGGCCTTTTCGCGATCTATCGCATGTAACATGAACTTTTGCCTAAGCAGCGACATCTAATCAGTATAGTGTATTATAGCTTCAATAAAATTATATTTTGTATGTGTATTTCTAATTGAGCCAGCCATTTCACCTGGGTTGAAAAAAACAAAATAGGGAATGAATGTGATATTAATGGAACGATATCGTTATGCAATATCATTTCCTGATATTAAAATGTTCATGTGCTGATTTTTACTATGCCACTATCTTTTATATCCAGCATCTAATGTATCTTTTATAACTGTACAGATTTCATTATTCAAATAGAGAACATCTCATATAAATTGTATCTACTATTATATTTAGAATGTAGAGGAAAATGACTAAGTCAACATCATTTAACATACATTACAATTGTATATATACTATACACAATAGTAGGCACAGACTTATTACACCAGGTTCTATTAAGGTGTTTTTTGAAAATCTGAGGGCACGTCGGTACCCCGCAAAGTCGAGCAAAAGCGCGGCACTTACCATCCTTTTCTCGAAACAGTTCAAGCCATTTTCAACCCACCATTAACTTAACCCACCGTTGTAGATAAAGCTAGAAGTCTAAACCCACTTACAATCGGTCTACATGAATCTCGCACCATTTTACGGTGGAAGAACTGAGTTGTGAGACTTGTTTTTTTTACAAGTTAAGTTTTTGATAGCATGATTGTTATTAATTTGCTCCCCTGCATATCCTGCCAAGTGCATATATATATATTGTCACTCATGGCACGTCTTTGAGGTGGCGCGGTTACGCGCACATTCTACACACGTAAAGCAGATATACTTGTACCGGAAATGATACTAGTATGGAAAGACAACTGCCAACTATATTTATATTGTTTTTTAATTTTTTCATATTGTCTAGTTATTTTTAATATTATACGTATAGTTTCGCCACAACATTTAACATCTCAGTTAAATTCGTTTTAGTAATCTTTCCGCATAACTTTTCAAATCATGTATACAACGTTTCATATACATGTTATATGTATTAGATTATAGTCAAAGGCACTCGAAACGATAAACAAGGTTAAAAAATGGAGAGAAACAAATCTTTTTTTTCTTACTTAGGTTTGGATCTTAATTAGAATCTTATTTAGTTTGACAATTTTGTGTTACTCCTGCAGAAATCTATTCATTATATTTCTTAATAATCGATTACTATTGGGATAGGCCGCCACAATAAACAGCATCCCTTATTACTAAATAAATCCTATTATGCTGTATAAATCAGAACCAGGAAAAGACCATTAGCGCTGGAATTGATCAAGAAATAACGAGGTCTCAATTTCCTCTGGTTCAGACAGTAATGCATTTAGGACTAGCTCGATAAATGACTCAATTTAAAGGAATATTGCCCAAATCAAGATTCTTTTGTGCAGCGAATAGACCAATATTTATTAGTTTTTGCGTTTTATGCCACGTATTGTGAGCCCTCTCAGTATAGGCGGAAGTGAACTCTTACCTAAGGGTTGTTTTAACACCTGTTCCTTTAAAGAATTTAAGTTACTGTCCGTATAATATTCAGTTATTTTTTTCCATTATCATATTAACCTTCTTTCTATATAAGAAACTTTATCTAATCAAAGGTATTAAAGTATGAATAAAACAGGATTTAATGCTGTTATATCCTGATTGATGAAACTCTTTAAGAAATCATAGGACATAGAGCCATCAATATCATGTTATACTTTAATTGATTATTATTCTTTAAGTAATTTTATACAAAATGTCTATTTTGTTGTGTAAATCACAAAAATTCTCAGTGAACATTTACTTTAAGTTAATATATTCGTACAGGCAAAATTAACCTGTTTCAATATGATTATTTCAATTAATGTAAAAAATACCATTCAAATTTCCAGGTCGTTGCAACATACATAGCAGCAAACGCATCCCTAAGGTTTGTGGAAAACCGCCCAATCCATTGGGCGGGGGGCCGAAATACGCCACCACCTGATACACCGACTTGTGGTTTCGATGGATCTCTATGTCCTGACACTTGTAAGTTATCCTATTTTATTAAAACTAATATGTTTAGCGATATTTTATTTATAATTAATTCATTAATTGATTCGATATTTTAAAATTTATTCTCTTACATTTTAGGATTCGTGCGAATTTGAAGTATACGTATTGAGATTTGATAAGAATTTTTTATACAAAACTTCGTTGCAACATAATAATTTTCTTTTCATTACAGCATACTTAAATTTTATTAGTGTAGAAGAGGTAGATTTAGTTAAAAATGAAGGGAAACTGCCTTACAGAAAACATTTCATATTGCAGTCAAATATCGTCCGATTTATTCCCATAATTAAGAAACAATAAATTTAGTGAAATGTTAATTAAGTGAATTTTAATAACATTTATAAATGTTACAAAAATTTGCATTACTGGAAAACAACTGCTATCTTAGGTTACGAGTATAACTAAACTACTGTTGTGTATAAATAAAATCAATGTTGTATAAAAGAAACAATTAAAAATCTTTCAAAGGCACATCTCATAAAATGGAAAACGTGCTTTGTCTACTATGGACGAGATTACTGACACTTTATTTTCACTTAGACTATTTTTAAAATGATGTTTCATTTTGGTGCATCTTCGAGACAAAGATACAATTGATTGACTGCAAGAAAAAGTAGCATACTAAAGATAAGCATTTTATCACTGAAAGTTAATTGTATTTGAATTATTTATATACAAGGGGTGTGAAGATGTTGTACGATAAAAAGGGGTAGTTGGACGAAGGGCCTATGCTTTACCAGACATTAAAATATAATTAATAACGCACTAACACTTGGTGAGTTCCAGAAACTCTTGGGTCTAATTGAAAACATATTTTTGTGCTGAGTTCTCGATTTATTGAGGCTATGGAAAAAACCAAAAGGCTATGATCATCGCAATTAATCTATCATCGAATCATTAATACTTTTGTTACAGCGTTACCAGTCTACGCAATCCTCAGTATAGTTCTGAGTTCCGTTGTAGTCATCTTGGCAATTCTATCTGTTTTTATTTATAGGTAAGTTTACAACAGCTGTGTATTATTAATTATGCATAGATAAATATATAGAAATTGTAAAATTAATGGTTACTATGACATCTTGCATATTGGTTGTAACATTTTCCTGGAAGTTATTAGTAGCACGTTGAAAACATAGCAATTCTATTAAATTAAATTACTCAGTTGAAATAAGTTGGTCTATCTCTATCTAACCACACTAACTGAACATTGGCAAATGTAAATAAAACGAAAATATTTGAATGTCACGAACTACTTGTATTTCTGTACTATTCCGTACATTACGCGATAAAAATGCCAGGACTATGCAACGTAAGTGGCCGGGGGCCAATAATCTTGTCGGTCAACTATATAGCACTAGTTGAATTAAGTACTAATTACGTACCTTTCTATTGTATTATAATGTTTTATAAATGGTTTGAAGCTAAATAATACACATTAGATATGATCTGATTTGCCGATATAAGCGCGGCCAAAAGATATCTCTTAAATGACAACTTTATTATTTTCATTTGTGTGTTGTTTTTCATTATATACTTAAAAGATTTCCTACATATTTATCAAATAAAGATCTTTTAAATTCACTAATGTAACAGTCTGAAGTTCATGTCAAACACATTAGGTTTTTATTTCGAGCAGAATTACTCACGTTAACCTCAATATATAGGTTTATTGGATCCATATAATATAATAGATGAAAAAGTGATCCAAGGATTCTTTTGATATGGAAATACACTTTCCTCGTTACGATGTTATATGAGACACCTATGTCTGTCATCAGTAATTTGAATGATTGACAGCTTATTTGTTATTATTTTAGTCGCGAGATCCGTATGGCAATGACCTTTGGCTCATTTTTTTTACTAAGCAGCAGGTGTAGGTGTCATAAGATTAAAATTTGTCGCTGAGGTTGATAAGATAGTTAACTTTTCCTATGACGTTTTCGTCTATATAGCTGTAATAGTTAATGTATAATATGTACATTTTAATGACAAATCTAACAAATACTAAAGGCTTGATAGGCTACAAGTAAAGCTTTATTTGTTAAGCAATCATGCCGGAAAACGGTAAAGCCAGGAAAAGGTGTTCATTTCTGCCATTTTTCTTATACAATAAAAGTCTTTTATAGACAAATTACGTTCTGTTAAGAGTCTCAAGACATATTTATGTACGTTAAAGTTCCACATTTATGAATACGACTTCGCTATGACATAAAAGTGTTCTGAGGAATCGAATGATTTCTACCTAATATAATATCACTATTAACGTCCCGTTTTTATTTTTGTGCAGCCTCTTCGGCCTAAGGTTTTAATCCCATGGATCAGAGGTTGGGTTATAGGTATGATCCAGACAACTAACCATGATAAGATTCAATTAACACACTAGGATACCCTACTACTTACGTGTAGTTATGAAAAAACATGCGTAACAAACTAGATAATACAAGGCTGAATATGAAATCGAAATCTTCATATACTTGTGCAAACGATATAAACCCCATAAACTTTCATAAATACTTTATAGATAAAAAGTTATTGGATAGCTCATGTATTTCAATATACAGCTTAAGATAAAAAAGGGTGAGAATTATTGTTTTTCGGATAAATTGACGTTCAGCTCAGTCCGTGCTGCGATAAATCATTCCTAAACTAGGGTCCCGAGTAACGGGCTCGTAGAATATATATCATGAAATTATTACTTACCCGTTCAGAGAAAATGGCCGATAAAATTAGTTTTTTTACGCTAGGGATAATCAACTATCTGAAGCGTATAAAATGTCCCTAATGATAAAAAATATATCAGCGCTTAGCCTCAGACATCTTCTTCTGCTTCTGTTTCATTGATTATTTTTAGGCAATTAGGTAATAAGCCTTCCGTGCCTATGTCAGTGCCCTTGAATATTTGTGTCTATCACATACGCATTCGTAAAATCGAAATCCATTGGTTGGCCTAGGTTCGATTGCACGACCTCAAGGAGGATTGATACTAGGCGTTACTTCAATTAAGATACCAGACTTAATCGTAGGCATAATATCAAATTTGTTATGCCTAGGCTGTTTTGATATTAAAATGTTATCCTAATCGTGCAGACGCCGCTAACATTATTGTTTCGTTTACATTAAACCAAAGTTATTAATAAAAATCTTGGTTGAGTATGCTTTTGATAAACATAATATTTAATTTTTATTGTTTATTATATATTTAAAAAAAAAATAATATGATCAAATTTGAAGATAGCAAGTGCAGCATTGTTATTGTTGGAAGTAATTGGACTGACATATAATTGGAGTATAGTTATAGTTTTTTTTAGTATAATATTCAAACTCTTTATTCAAAAATCAATTTTATTACATTTAAAAGTACAATAAAAATATTTAATGGATATCCATTAATCTATCAATTCAAGTAATATTATTTGAATCGATTTCATGATTAAATCAATATTTCCAAAACTTTACAGTCAAAGACGATACGACATTTTTAGAAGAATAATTATGATGTGTAATAGGCGTAACTCGGCTCGACTGCGTAGAGTGAGACGCGACGTACATACATGGTATTAATTAAGTTGTAATTCAAATTCCGTATTCATTACCGCATAGCTTCTCAATAATTATGACATAAATTGTTGTTATTATACTGAGTAATTGATATAATAGATGTTGATTTTACGATAGCGGTTTAATGCATCAATCATTAACAGTCTTGTCATTACTGAGATTTCCTAGTCATGTTGGTGATTCAGATAATAATGTATTAACTATTAATTAGTTGGTGGTGCTGATTTAGTCGATAGATGCGCAATTTTTTTTATAGATATTTTAAAACTTATATTTAATAAAGTTTTCTCCACCACGTTAAGATCTTGTCATATTATAACCCATTATAAATATGATTAAATCGCGTTAAAAATATTTAGAGTGGTTTTGACATTTTTGCGATTATCACGACTATTCATTTTTTATTGCGCCTTAGCAAAAAGCACTTTAGATATCACCATTGAGAATAAATAATAATCGAATATTCTCGCTAGTAAAGTGTCCGTGTCAAAGTTCCCTCAAGTTCTGTTAAAGTAAATGGAATCTCGCGCGAACTCTTTCCCATCAATCAGAATCTTGCTAAGGTCATAATAATGTCTTAAATAATACCTTATATATTCTGTGTACCACGATTGACATTAAAGTGAATTTGAATTATAAATTCATACACCACGTACTTAACATAGTAATAAGGTTAGATATCACAAGTCTTACCCATTCTAATTCTTTTGATATTCCTTTTTCAAAACGATGTATTTAAATGTAAATAAAGTGTATTCGATTGCATGAGTAAGCAGATCGCGCGATTGAAGCGTTACAAACATGGCGCGACTTAAGTATTTCACGATAATATGTACTTTATTTTTCAGTCGTATTATTCGTTATTCCAATTTTAAATAATAAAACTCTAGGAACAGGAGTGACATAACCTTTGAGTTAGTAAAACTAGTGTCGTGTAGCGAATATAAGTGCAAGTGTGGCATCTCGGACCCACGAAAATAGTGCCAACACATTATAGAACACTAAGGCTGTTAGTGAACATCTTAGTTAGATAATATTTTCTAGTATTATAGAAAATTGAGTCAGTATAATTTGACATATTAGCCATAATAATTGAATAGGCTAGATTGGAATTTATATAAAGTTGCTATCTCTTTTGTGAACTTTATAGTTAAAAAATATTAATCGATTTAGAAGAGAAAGAAAATCATATTTTTAAAACTTGTTACGCTAAACAATAAATATACATTTTACTGTTTGATAGTATCTACTACTAATAAGATAAAAATATGAAATGAAAAACATATCAACGATAATATTAAAGTCGACATAAAGTTTTTTTTATAATATGGATTTGTTTATTTTTATGTTTCGTAAACTTTCGAACAAAATAATTAACGACTGTAAATTTTATATTATTAATTTAAACTGGTAAATAAAATAAAGGTCAGATGCAATTCTGTGCCAATTTCTTGCTTAACTTGTGAGTACTGAATTATCTTTACGCGCTAGTATCAAACCGTTATTTTCTGCTTAATCGAACTGAAAACCCATGTGATTTAGCAGTATTAAGATTTAACAGAAATTTAATCACATGCTTGGTAAACCCGCGGAGATGGCTTTATCATTGATTAATCAAATTTTATACTTAGAAAACTGTTCGAGTCGTGTATTTATTTTTATTACTTATTACAGACATTACAAGTTAGAGGCTGAAATAGCTATGATGACGTGGCGAGTTGGTTGGAGTGACGTACTCATCGGTGCGAGTAGGTTTCCTGGCAGTCTACATTCCCTCGCTCGAAGGTATAGCTCAGGGGTGAGTCATCTTCATAAACTTATTAAAATAACTATAACCACGTAGCTTATAAGCTTATAAGTAACATAAAATTAGGAGCAATGGGGTTGCTACGCTAACAAAAAACTATCTTGTCTTATTTAAGGGTTCTTAAAACTAAGTGACATTTATGTTAGCTATAAAAATATAAGAGTATAGACATTATCGGAAACGAGACTGTTATATCACAATTTATGAGTGTGGAAAAACCTAAAGGGCTCATTTTA
Source organism: Pieris brassicae (assembly GCF_905147105.1). Classification (NCBI taxonomy): domain Eukaryota; kingdom Metazoa; phylum Arthropoda; class Insecta; order Lepidoptera; family Pieridae; genus Pieris; species Pieris brassicae. The sequence goes on along the minus strand of NC_059669.1, from coordinate 16,962,274 downwards.
GCTTTAAATGTGTGATAATTGCTAACATTTGGTTTGCGTTTCTAATTAATAACTAATATATATATAGGTATATGTATCTTTATATTACACAGGAAAAATATATTTGCTACTTAGTTATTAACATATCTGTTCTAAAAATAGTTACGTATATTATACCTTTATATTAAGAACCATATTTTATAAAATCTGTTCATTTAATTAATTCAGTGAACATTTAAACTCGTGAGTACCGACTGAAGTGAGTTTATGCAAAACTTTATGGAGTCCTCTTTGTAGATAAAACGCTACTCATTTGAATATTATCAATTATTCTTATAAATTCACCCTGAGGTCCAAAAATTGATAATAATAGGGCTCTATTATCCTGACAACCGATAACGCCTGTTTAAGTAACCTCTGTTATTCGATTGTCGAGAAACAATTTATTAATTTAATTCAAAATGTAAACTTGAAACCTGTTCACAGACTGCTTACTCAGACGAAGGCATGTCACTGGCAGGCGATAGACAAATTTACGCTCCTTGCGCCTTTTACAAAGGTTGTCGGGTCGCAATTAAAAAGGTTGACAAACAACGCATAGATTTGACCCGACCTTTGCTCCTGGAGCTTAAGAAAATGAAGGACCTTGAACATGACCACTTAGCGAGATTTTACGGAGCTTGTGTCGATCCCCCTCACTGCTGCCTTTTAACGGAGTACTGTCCTAAGGGATCTTTGCAAGATATACTGGAAAATGATACAATAAAGCTGGATTGGATGTTCAAAGTTAGCCTGATGCACGATATTGTGAGGGTGAGTACGTTGTAAAATATCCATTTAGTATTAAAATTGATTTGTTTTACTTCATTAAATTTGTCGTCTTTTTATTTAAATAGGACCCTGAAAACATCTCTCTCCTGTAATCAACTAACGTATATTTACCGCAAATGCGTAAGCAACAAGCTAGATACTTCGTAATATAAGAGTGACCCTTAATATATTTAATTAAACCTTTCAATAAAATAACAAATCGTTTTATTTTAATAGTGGGAGTGACCTAGGATAAATCGTTTCGGTGTGATCGGTCTTTCTGTTTAAAATTTATGAGCGATTTCAAAGATATAATAACTATTATAACTAACGTATTTTAAACACTGTAAGCACTAAAGGCGTTACATAGAGGTAGGAAAACTTTATAACTTATTCTTGGCCTCACATTATTTCGTATACTTTTATAACGCGAACGTACATTATATTTTTTTTAGGAAAAAACATTAAAACGCCTCTTTTTGGAGAATTTCTAGGTTATGCATATCTATATACATAATTTTTTTGCTGATAAGAGAAAACAATACAAGAATTACAGTATACATTTATTTAATTAACATTAAATACGATTTAAAATATTGCTTGGTTTAGTTCTGATAAAGATTAATATAAAAACAAAAATAATATTATACATGGAGGCAGCATAATTCAACGCATTTGTCGAACGAAAAAAACAATTGCCAACGTACGAATCGTAGAAACTTAATTGAAATTCGTTTGCATTTAAAATATTTATGAATCAGGCCCAAAGTTTTAATTACATTAAAATTTCATGTATCCTCTTAATCATTCCATTCTCATAGAGGCATTCCATCATCCCATTTGGCCCACTCTTTAGAAGAACGCATTTGGTCAAAACTCACCAGATTGAGCATTCTGATAAATGTGCTAGTTCTGGATATCCATTCAAACACTTTGAAATCAATAATTTTTTATAATATATCAATCGATGTATTTTCTTTTTTCTTCGTGTTTGTTGAAATAAAAAATCAATGGTGCTACAACCTTTTTAGGTCTGGGCCTCAGCTTTCTGTTTCATGATCATTTGTTAATCGAATAGGCAAGCCGGTTTCCTCACGATGTTTTCCTTCACCGTTCGAACTAATGTTAAATACGCACATAGAAAGAAAATCCATTTGTGCACAGCCGGGGTTCAAACCTACAACCTCATGAATGAGACTCGCACGCTAAAGCCACTAGGCCAACACTACTCTGGTTTATTATGTTAGCCAAAGTGCTTGTCACGTTAAATCTTGCATTTTATTGTTATAATAATCAAATAAAATGTATAGTTAGTTTGCTCTGATAGCCGTTGAAGAGATCTTAATATAGGAATTAATGAATACAAGAATCTAGAGAGAGCATTATGTATAATACACATACAAAACAAATGGTTCTATATTTCCACAAATAGTTGCAGACATAGATAATAGTCTTTAGAAAACATGGCCTAGATACAATAGAATTTTAGTCCGAAAACAAATCACTCTCATCTAGATTAATTTTCATTGTGATAGAAATATCTGATACATTTGCGCTCCCAAATTAATTATTCCTTTTGTATTTGTTATTCAAGCAAACAACATAACTTAATTCTCTTGTCGACACGTATTGTGGCGAAAACAATTCTTTGTAGCCTCGGGTTTGGGTATAACTTTGTTAGAGTTCGTTAAATATGGCTTACGCGAAACTTGTGTTAAGTATGCAGCTCTAGAATGAACGATGGTTTTATGCGACTTATTAACATAAATATAAAAAATATAAGGATTAAAAAATAAATGATTGCGTTACAATTACTTAGCCAGTTAATAGAGAATTATAAAACAGTAGATAAATTGGATATTGAACCTTAAGAGTTGATCAAATTCCGCAGCTAAGTTGATTCCTTTTTTAAATGTAGAGACTTTGAATTAGAAATACAAATATTATAGCCACGCTTACATTACACACTCAAATGCCGATAGGTTGTTCTTAATATATATTTATTATTTACATCTATCTTTAAAATATACTATACTATAGCGGTATATGCCAATTTACATCCTGTGTCTTCTTATTTTATAAGTTTATTAAAACTATATAAGTATATAGTATATTATATAAGTATATAAAATAGAAAAAGTTTACGTAATAAAAACAATTTTAGGAAAAATAGCAGCGATTCGAAGCTAAAAGTAATATAATATTTTGAATTCTAAACGTGTAAAAAAATTGCACTAGTTTGCTTGTCGTGTATATATTTTTACATAATCTTATCTTGTTCAGGGTATGCATTACCTTCACGGTACGGATATCCGGTCACACGGCGCTTTGAAGTCTAGTAACTGTGTGGTAGACTCCCGGTTCGTTCTGAAGATTACAGACTTCGGCCTCAACGCCTTGAGGACTTCTGAGAAGGACAAAAGAGCCCATAGCTATTGGACACGTAAGTAAACTAGAGATGATGGTGATGAATGAATTTTTAAATTTTCTGTTAACATAATAACTCATACACAAAAAATGTTCCAACCATGTGATAAATTAATACAAAATCATTTTAGGTTAGGCAATTATAACATTAGTGTTCTATTTGAAAAAAACAGGATGTTTAGCGATGAATCCGTGAAATCTACAAAAAATAAATACATGCTTGAGTTAAGTTCGGTGGCGTTGGTTGGAGTGATGCTTAAATTAATAAAAAACTTTGAAGCAAGGCGTCAACTCACTTTAATCGTTTAAAATAAATGCTTATGGGTTATATATTAGGGGTTGCGACGCTGAACTAATGAAAAACTGTAACTTGTTTATGAGTTCGTACAACAAAGTAACAGGAAGGATATAAACGAAATTAAACATTATCGCAAACGAGAATGTTATGTTACAATTTATGAGTGTATAAAAAACTATAGGGCTCAGTAATAACAAGACTGACGTTATAAAATTTATTGTCTTCATGTGCAAGATGATTAACATTTCGGCTTCTAAAATATTTTAAAAAACACCCACATTTTTTCAATTTTGTTTCTTTTGCTCCATAGCTTCTCGATAGTCTATACTATAATATGTGCTTCACACATGCAGTTGAACTAAATAAAATATCAAAAATAATAACTATTCCATTATTTTCATTTTAATTAGTGTTTTTATTCTTCCTGTAAAATTTGATCAATGTGACGTTGGTTGTTCTCCAAAACACTCTTCAAGTATTAACTATATATATAAATATATATATATGTAACTTAACTAATGTTATTTTACAAAACTTTTATTTCAACAATTTATTTGAATATGAATTTTAGTCTTGTCTCATTCACCATAACATATTATTTAATCTATTAATTGTTAACTAGGTCTTCTTTGGACTGCCCCTGAGCTGCTTAGAATGGCGGATCCACCTCCCGAGGGAACCCAAAAAGGGGATGTGTATTCGTTCGCTATCATTATGCATGAAATAGTCAATCGCCAGGGAGTTTTCTGGCTAGGACCCGGCATTGAAATGTCACCTAAAGGTTAGTTCCTTAATATAAACATAAAATATTTATTATTGATATAATTTGAATTTAAAATATATATTTATACTTATACAGTTAAAAATTATATTAAATTAAAAAATTGTGTTAGTAAGTGTAATTAGTGTAGTAAGAGACAAGCCATTAGGGCAATGTGTGGTAACAAAGGTATTTTTAAAATAATTAATCCCATGATGCCGTGGAATATATGCTAAACAAACATAAAATATTATATAATGGATAACGAACTCAAGATTAAGTGCTTAAGAAACACTTTGAAGTGACGATGAAAATGGAGGTAATTAAATGTCATTCGGGTTTTACATTTTACAGCAATTTTTTAATTTTTTGAAAATACTTCCTGATTTTTAATATTACCGACATATTAAGGAAAGGGATTAGTTGTGTATAAGGAACGCTTAAACACTTCCATACAGAATTTCTAAACGATCATCGTGATTTTATGCAATAACATGATCAGGCCTGATTAGGTAAATAAGTCTTTAAATAGAAATCGCGACAATATGTGGAACCAACTACGTACCGAACTGAATTTCCGAGTTAGGGTCCTTCAAGAAAACTGGCAATGTATTTACCATTAGTTCTATAATAAAATATTGTAAAACCTCATTTATTTGACTTATCAACATTATCTAATACGACCCTATTATATGGTCTTAATCAGGCAGGCTTTCAGTCTGCAATGGCACATGACATACTTACTAATCAACTCGGAACTTTGAACTAAAACCTTGCCATTTGAATAGTATAATTAATAGCTTCCGAAAGCTAATTAAGGAAATAACCGCACTCATGTAAAAAATTATCTTATGTGAACATTTGGTTAGGATTATTAATTGTTTTCGTTATCATATATATTATACTAATAGTTGATAACGACACCAGGAATTCTCGAACGTAATTGTATGTAGTCAAAGTTCTATTGTAGTTGTAGTGCGATAAGAAGATTCGTGCGATAGAATCAACCGATTTTTACACCCAACTCACACTTTTCTACGGCAAAGAAAACGTCGAGAAGAAATGGCATGACTTAGAGCACGTGTCACGTACATATCACTGACCAAGAAATAGTGTCAACGAAACCGATGCAGAAATGGGTCCTAAGTGTCTATAAGGAGTTACGTCATTTTCCACAAAATAACTAAAACGATTAAAATGATCAAAGAAACAAGAAGCACTTACGTGAAGCTTTCTAGTCATTGTTCATTTAATGGTGATCATAATATTGATCAATTAACAAATAAAAAATTAATATAACAAACAACAAAAAGTAACATTAAAATATAATAACTAAAATATATTATTAAGAGGAGTCCCTTTAGGCAAGGTTCCGAAGATACTGGCAGCGTTCCCCCTTTGAACAGCTAGACTAATTCTTTAGAGATAGCTGCCAGCTCTTCGGTCTCCTGAGATGTCGACTACCCTTTTTGCTATTTACTTAAAAAGGCTCATAGCGTTAGGACCCCACGGACCAAGGGTCTCGACACTGAATGGGACAAAATTATATTCGGAGCCTAGACCATGTCATGCTTTTTTTTGCATGATTTCATGCAAAGAAATGGATGTAATCTAAGGACTAGTAAATGAGGTTGTAGCCCCACTAGTTTGTTATTAATACGAGATAAAAAACTTTACCTACATAAAAGAACTAAAGTTTTAGTTTATAAAATTATTATCAAGGCTGTACTGTGTTTGAAAACTCGAAAACCTTTCGAACTTTATAAAAGCTGTTAACGTGAAAAGGTTAATAAATCTGCCTTCAGGTAATGTAAAGTTAAACGTAAAAAGCGTATACAAAGAATTGAAAAAGTTGCAAAAATCTAACCTAACAATATTTACTACGAAATGAATTTGTTTAAATTAATGTAAAATTAATTATTCTGTCTATTCATTAATAACACATTATCCAGTGCGTACCTAAAAATATCTAGAGATTTCGTTTAAAACTGTGTAGAGAAACATACAAAAATATCAGTATCAAATCTCTATTGATATGTGCAATGTTTGCAGAAGATATTATAGTGCCCAATTATCTGCGAAGAGACACATTAGTCTATTCCATAAGACTCTACTCTTAATAATAACAAATCATTATTGCTCAAATACAAGCATAGCATGTAGTTGAAACCAATGACGCATTAAAATATACTCATCATGCACAATAAAAGTATTTTAATATAAAGTGACGAGTTAATCATATATCCTAACATCGAGCGTTAGCGTATATATTATAGCGAAGGGCAGATCAATGCTATCTATTTTTCATTGGATGGATGATCAGGCGGTTTCCTCACCGGGTTTCAGAAAGTTATTTGGGTATATAAAAGCAATAACTATTGCTTCTTAGCCAGGGTTTAACCGTCCGACCTCGGGAATGATATCCAATAACTAAATTTTTCTTTGCGCGTTCGATAGGAAATCTATATAATATTGGTGTAAATAAAATTTTATCAAGACTAGACACAGTTTTTATGATCAAAGAAATTACAGAGAACCATATTTGCGGAATGTCGTTCGCGATCTTAAAATGTTTATGGCAACGGAATTCTTTTGTACTGAGTTCCTGGTCTACATAGATAGGAAAGAAGAACATTAGAGAGTTTATGAGTAATAAAATAAAATGTAATGTTTCACAATCGCGGTACGAGATTGTGTCAATATTGGCAATGCTTGTGTTTATTGGTTTTGAATGCGATTTTGTTATTAAATGCAAATGAAAAGCAAAATCATCCATAATTATATAGAATACCCAAGAGTTTTGAAGTTCTATTAATTTTACGAAATATTTTTAATAGTTATTTGGCATTCAACATAAGCTAAATATTTTGCTTAATTCAAATTTGTTGATTTATTGTATTAAACCGTTTTGACAGAATGTTGTGGTTCTTAAAGTGTACTGTTGTGATGACAATATAAATATTATTAGATTTTTTCATTTAAAGACCTAAGATAATATTAGAATTATAATATGTATATACTTATAATATGAACACAAAAATAATCGATTAAGAAAATACCTATTAAAGTTCTAAGATGTACATCTTCTACCCTTTGTACTTACGATTGCTTATTATCACGATAAGCCATTGTGAGAAGGTTTACCAAAACAAACGCCACTAGAAACTTACGTTTTCATGTGTGGGCAATGTGCAATAGGTTCTATGTTACATAGATAGATCTTATAACAGAAAAATACTATGATAACTATACAAGGTTATAAAGAATAAAAAATAATCATTGCTGTTATATTTTGTCAAATAAAGGACCTTATAGATAGATTATAGTTTTAAAACTATGATTACAACGACAAAGCATTGTGTATTTGATTTATTTTAAAACTTATTTGTAGTTAATAAGTATGTTTACGTCCTCAGTTCAATGTATAACACATTTGAAATTTAAAGATTTTGGTCATTGTTTTTAAAGAAATAATCGAAGCAGTGCGCAGTGCTGGTTTTCGTCCCAACACAAACCAATATAGATCATGCGAGGCTGATGATGCTACTGAGTTGATAAGACGATGCTGGGCTGAAGACCCAGCTGAGAGACCAGACTTTGCCCATTTGAAACATGCTATTCGACGGCTTAATAAGTAAGTTCTAAGCTTTTTAAAATAAATGGTTTTAACATTTGTTTGTTGTCTTTCTTTTTTTGTTTCTCTAAAACCAATAAACTGTTTAACATTTACATTTTTCAGGATTCTATATCTTTTTGTACAGTACTGTTTAAAAAGTTGACATTTCCGTTACCGAATTAAATAACCTTGAATGAACCTGAAAATATCACAATTTAACAATTACTTAAATTGAAATTCATTAAAAAGACTATTCCGAAACTCCTTATCAAATATTATCGCGAGTTTCATTATTTTAAATGTGATATAAATAATTGTAATAATGCGACCAATCTTTGAATTAATATCGTTTAAATATCAAACATTTCCCTAATATCAATGGTACCTTTGACCTTATCAAATATAACAATTCCCCTTGAGAACTGATTTGCGAAGTGATTTCTAGTTAAGTGAAACTCCCATCGCTACGAAGAAACTTTATTCTATTAAATGCAATATTAACTTATATTGAATCCTGTTTCAGCCAAGTGGAACAGTTAATTTCGTTCAAGTAACTTACCTTTACAATATTGAGATGAATAAAGTTGATTATTAACTTAATAACACTTTGATGGAGAAATATTAATAAAATTTTGATGTTAATAGAATGAAGATAACAAGCTCTTTCGTTGATAATGGCTGTTACCGTAGTGCCAAGTCATAAAATGTTATATTTTTGTTTGTAGTTTATTTTTTAATAGGACATGACAAATCTCTGTGACTATATCATTGATCAGCTTTTACTGCACTTCGAGTGAGAACATAATAATCTCATTTCACGATTTGTATGTTAAACAGTAAATAATATATCTGGATGTACATATTAATATTATAATATACCATTGCATATTATGCACAAAACTCAACTGTTTAAGATTAGGCGTAAAAACTGTATTTAAAAAATAATATGCACAACCTACCATAAACATATTAAGCATATTTATTATTTTTTTAATTAAACTAAAATAAAATGTGTAATATAACTACATAATTCTTTCTCAGGTCTCAAGAAAGCAGTAATATTCTCGACAACTTGTTATCTCGAATGGAACAATACGCGAACAACTTAGAGACATTAGTTAGCGAACGAACACAGGATTATTTGGAGGAAAAGAAGAAATGTGAAGAACTATTGTACCAGTTGTTGCCAAAGTAAGTTGACTTAACAATACTTAGGTTTTATATAACTGTGTATACATTTTTTATAAACGCTTCGCGTTGAGAACTTTAACAATAGATGTACCTATATGTATAATAAGTATAAGATTACTATTTTCTTTTAGAATGTTTCCATTAGTTTGTACTACATTATTATTTTATTTATTATAGTTGCTATATATATTGTTATTATAGTAGTTTATAGTTGCAAGCACAAATACAACACAAAAATACAAATTTATTCACGGGACTAAGATAATTTAAACATAAAACGTAGGAGTTAAAAATCTAATTCTCGAAAACATCAGTCTTGCTTGTTGAGATTGGTCAAGCAATTAACCAATCACCATCAAGTGATCCATCTCTAGTTCGAATTTTAAAAAGTATTTCCTTGTTTGTACCGTAGTCCAGTCCTTAATTGAGGTATTACATATATGACACTCGCGCCTGTAATTCGAAATAAATTTGATTTTTACCCATATATCTAGTTCCGATATAATTAATGTATATATATATATATATATACACGTAAAGTAATAAAACTAATATAAATTAATATAACAAAATAATAACGATCCTTAAAATATAATAGCTAAAATATTCGGCAGCGTTTCCGCTTTGAGGTTACATTTTAACTGACTTCAAAACGGAGGTTATCAGTTTGACTTGTATTAATGTCATACTGTTGGAATTTGATAGTATTTGAATATATACATTTCCTTTTAAGACTTCCAAGCATGAATGCTAAATTTCTGTAGAGTTTATCTGTTCACAATTTTTTCAAAAACTAAGTCATATTTAAAACCAAAATGTCGGTAACTAAGAATATATTTTTAGGTCCGTGGCATCTCAACTTATCAACGGTCAGTCAGTGGTAGCGGAGACGTTTGAGCAAGTCACCATATACTTCTCCGACATAGTTGGATTTACGGCTTTGTCTGCTTCTTCAACTCCAATGCAAGTGGTCGATCTTCTGAACGATCTATACACCTGTTTTGACTCTATAGTTGAGAACTACGACGTGTATAAGGTGGGATTTTATATTAAATTAAATACACATTTTCTTATATCAAAAATATCAGGCGCATAGTACAATACAGATACAACCAGTCTTTGATTATTCGAAGATTTTTTTTATCTATATAAATACTCGTCGCGATTAATATATTATGTAAATAGAATAAGGGCGTTAAACAAATATTAATATGTCTTCTGTCTTATAAAGTCTATACACGAACAACTTATAAAACAATCAGCATATAAATTAGTCAAGGCTCGCTTTATGGAAATATATGTCCTATTACCATATAATAATATCTAAAATAGGAATTACGTGTTGAGTTTCTAGAATTTAACGCTTTTAGAGCTGGTAATTATATTAATTATTTTATATCTGTAAAATTGTATCTAGGTGGAAACTATTGGGGATGCTTACATGGTAGTATCGGGCTTACCTGAACGAAATGGAACGAGGCATGCGTGTGAAGTCGCGAGGATGGCGCTTGCTTTACTTGACGCTGTGAGACGCTTCAGAATACGGCATCGGCCGCAGGATCAACTGAAGCTTAGGATTGGATTGCATTCTGGTAAGAAACTACTAGGACTAAGACCAAAGAGGTCAATGTGAAATGTTTGCCTTTTTAAATTGTTCAGCTAAAGATTCAGGTAGCGATAACGATTTTGAAAAACGTATTATTTTTATAGTTGAAATCATAAATCATTTTAACTATACGTAAAATTATATGTTACATTTTCTAGTATTTTTTGTGCCCGTTCAGATTCTCTTATTGTGGTTTTATTATTTTTTTATTATTGCTTAAACATTATAAATAAAGATTACAAAAACACCAAAAACTCACTAAGGAGCCTTGATGCCTGAAGTATTATCAAAGTCTAGGTTAACGAGTGACTTATATAAAAGATTAGAAACTTATAAAAATATTCATTTGAACTTTATACATTAAATGTAACGCGTGTATGTAAAAAGCTCATCCAGTGAAAATTATTTTTTTCAAAACGTGCAAATTATCTGACCTTACGTCATCACTTGGTTTATAGAAGTATTGGCAAAATATATTCTTCATTATTCTTCATTCACGTGATTGTAATTCGTGACTCCTGTTTATGTAACATATATGTATTCTATATTGCTCAAAAAGTGTAGTCATGTTGTATCAGTCGGCGATCACAAATGCGTAAAACTTTGTTTAAAAATCCCCTTTAACACTATGCTGATTTTATGTATGGCTTTATACCATCAATCAAGCTTTGCATATGCGCATGTTAAGGCGATGCTAATATGTCTATGCATAGCAATGTTTCCTCAGTCTTTAGGTCATTTTCATATGCCTTTTAAAATTTAGTGTTTTTACCTTTAACAGTTTTGTACTCTACGTTGTCAATATATTTATAACCAGTAATCTACGTAGTAGATATGAAATATCTTTTATTTCCTTTTGTATAAGGTAAAGTTAGTCGTAATAAAAACTCTCTGCTCTAACTACTACGACGACGTACTAAAGTGATACTTAGCGACAGATAGTTTATAAAAAGCTACGTGTCAATAATCGATGTTTTATAATTGTGTCTAGGTCCCTGCGTAGCTGGTGTAGTAGGCCTGAAGATGCCTCGCTACTGCTTATTCGGGGACACCGTAAACACAGCTTCCAGAATGGAGTCCAATGGTGAAGCGTTAAAGATACACGTGTCTCCCACAACCAAGGCTTTGTTGGACACATTCGGTACTTTTAAATTAGAGTGCAGAGGAGAAGTTGCTATGAAGGTAAGAGTTAGTTTAATAAATGAAAATAATTCTTAAAAACGGTCTTATAAATACATACATGGCTTTCTGCTTCTAGAAAAGAACGTCACTTTAAAAAATATATAACACATACGAGTACGCTAGTCGCGCTTACATCAGCCATTTGAATTTTAAATCCAATCGTATTTGTCGTAAGTGGGTCCACATTTGTCGTTGTCACGTACCTATACTTATTTCCAGTATATAGCATTTGTTATTTTTTCTGTCTTACTACTGTATGGCTTGTTCGAAGCTTTCGACTTCGAAGTTAAGACTTAAGGCGATATTTATTATAATCTTATTTATTATAAACTTTGAATTAAATCAGTTTGGATATAGTTACTTGAATATTAAAAACAATAAAATTATTACAAATATATACATATTTTTGTTAATATAAAATAGAATCGAAATTCACTAAAACCAAATAAGTAATAATATTTTCATGTGTTGTTTTGGCCTTATATAATAATAATAATAAAATATGTTTATTCATTTTAAGTTCAATTTCATTACAATGTGTAAGATTTGGGAACCCTTTTAAGTAAAAAATATACCTGTGTCAGGGATTCCAGCTCTTTCATAACAAACTTAGTTATACATTCCTTAAAATATTTAATTTATATATAATTTAGCTACATCTTCTATTAACTTTTTTTTCTTATATAATTTATAAAAGAATTGGTATATAAAGTGTTAGTTTATTAAAATAAAATGGGTATTAAAATCGTTTCTGTATTTTATAAGAGTTGCGCGAGTTTTTAGTTTTTAAATGAAATTGATAACGTCCTCAATCTGTTTTTTTTTTAAATTCGGTTAATAACTACTGAGAAACAAAAAACCTAGTTTATACGTCATAAATACATGATAGTATTTTTTTTTGCTAACAATTTTTTCCAAATGTCATTGACGATGACGATGACGATTCATGATTATCTCGATTTTTACTTTAAAAAAGTAATTAAAGTAAGTTCCAAGGCAGCCTCTAGAATGTATTGCCGGAATTTTTAAAAATATCTCTTACACCTAAATAAAATTTATGTTAATTTGCGTTCGGTATATGTCTGTTGGTCGACGTAATTGTTTTCTGACTTCTCATTACCATAAAGAATATAGCGCGAGAAAATAAATCAAGATTCTTAGAGACGTTAATAAATCATATTTTTTATTACATTTAAGAAACAGGAGTTAGGAAATTCATTATGAGAAATTGTTCTAGTAACAAACAATGTTTTGTATATTTATATCGATTGATTATTTTTAGGGCAAGGGAGTTCTAGTCACATATTGGTTATTGGGCGAAATCTACGACCCAAATCAAACGAACCATAACCCACCAAAAGACACACCTTTAGTAAAACTTCAAACGCAATCGAACAACAGTAGCTCACTGTCCCGCTTAACACCTTTTAAACATCGGTTGGAGCACGGTTCCAGGTCATCAAGCAGACGCGGTTCAGGTATATTCCAGCAAAAACCAGACCTCACCAGATTGGAAAAGGAAGCTCAACCATTACTCCAAGTCGTAAAAATGCAAAGGCAACTCTCAGATCCAACAGACCCCGTTACGAATGGTGATCATACCGATGACGATAAATTAAGTGTCACAAATTCCATTTCACTCAACGTGAACTCATTAAACCATAACTCGTTGAATCAGAACAGCCAACCAAAAGTCAAATTGAAGGATGCTCCGATAAATCCAATAAATCATTTATCGAATAAAATAGGTAATAATAATTGGATACCGAAATTGGGGACAGCGAATTCGTTTGATAATGGAACGAGGAAGGGAAATCAATCTCTGAAAGATTACAGCAGCGTCCCTCTGCTGTCCAAATCGGATAAGCTTAATGATTCCATCGTTTGAAAGGGTTTTTTAGTCATTGAACGATTTTGTACATTATACGAATATCGATTTTAATTATGCCTCCAGCTAATATGGATTAGTATGAACAAAAGTATTCTTTGCCTGTTTGTGAGAATTTTGTGATATCATTGATAGTTTATTTCAATACCTCTGATTTGTAATAATATTATGTGGATGTGTAAAAAAATGGTATGTGAATATTCTTTTTACGTTTCACCCGGGGAAGATTATCTAAAAGGAACACAAAAAGATGGTAATAAAAAAGGAATGATTTTTTATTTAAAGTTAAAGAAAATAATGAGACATTATAAAATCACTTGTGTTGGTTATTTCCGGAAATTTTCTTTCCCGGCCCAGCTGAAATGGCCTAAAGGACTTTAAAGATAATTCCTATATCGCTAACTTAAGGAAATATGTTAATATAAGGCTTTATTTTCGAACTGGTGTACACGTCTTAACTTATTAAAAAAGAAAATTGTAAATATTACTTTAGAATTATATTTTCAAAGTGTCAATAATTGTGATTTCCATGACATATTTCTGTAATACCGCTTTATAGGTTAATTAGAAAAAGGTTGTCTATCGTGTAATTGTTGTAGAAAGTATAAATGTTATTATTTTATTCATGTTCAATTTTGTTGCACTTTGAGATGTTTACCTTTTAAATGTAGTTTATAAATTGTAGTTTAAAATCTGCTCACTGTATATAAACAAATTTCTTTTTATAAATAAAGGCACGGGAGATTGCTAACCTAATCAATCATTATCTCAACTTTGATTTTGGGATTTTAATAAATGGTTACACCTTCATTAAAAAAAGTACTTAATTTAATGAGTTATTTATTATAAACTTCAATGTGATCTAATTGTTGATAAATGTTTTAAACTTTATTAAATAGAGAGAGTGAGATGGACTATTTTTTTATTATCACAAAACTTGAGGGGATTTTTTTAACCCTATAAAGCTCGGATTCTATACCAACAATACTAGTCGTTAACAAAATAAAATAACGACTTACAAATTCTAATAGTGATGGCGATTCCAACTTCAATACTGAGCTTTTGTATTAATTATATTTTTTTTACTTATTATATAATAATAGCTGTACAACAAGACTATACAAAATTAATTATTAAATGGTGCCTGCCCGCACTCTGAGGCACAAGAATTTGTAGATTGAATTATTCAATATACACGATAACGTTTAATTTAAATGGAAATTAACTTAATTATCATTCGGTTAACTTGATTAATTGCAGAAATCATGAGTTTCACAGATATAGATTTGGGATACAATAAGAGTTTATTATTTGATATATTAGCCTCTCCATGACGTACCCCTCTTTTTATCTATCCACCAGGCTCGCTAAGTAATAATGAGATTGTCTGTTATGAGTTGAGTTTCAGGTACATGTAAAAATATAATCTTATACTTGGAGTTGAAAGCTGAAAATGTGAGCTTTTAAATTGCCTACATTGTTATATTTTCAACGCGTACTTTAAAAATATACGTTGGAATGGCTATATATGTAAATTCGAAATTGTCTATTAAACAAACATCGAGTAAAACCAGAACCAGTTATCATATACGTATGATAACTTAATTAATTACACATTTACGAATACGTAATTTGTAAAGTGAAAATTGCTAATTCAAACACTTCAATCAAAAACACTCCGCAGTTATTTGATCGTTTACAAAAGGCCTTGAGAAATCTGAATTTACGAAGCTTCTACGCAACTTTCTAAGGAAAATAAATGACACGTGTAAGCTTGATGCTGAGCCATAAAACTTATATCATCAGGCGAAATTTCACGTCATGTGTGACGTAAATCTGATGTTAGAATATATAATCAAATTGGATCACGAATTCGTGTGTTTTAAGACTGTCAACTGGCTTGGGCATACCCGTTCCTAAAATGGGCTCTGACAGTACACAACTGCATTTATCTTAAGGAAGTTTTGATGACATAGGGTTTATAGTCGGCTTTTTTAAACCTTGTAAAGTGTGATTGTATCGTAATGTCCCTCACCGGGACTTACTATAAACTACGACATGTTACAATATTCGTTGTAAATAACGCATTGTTCAAATAATAGATTTGTTGTGTCAAAGGGACACTATGCCAGTTGTATTATGAAATATTTTTATATAAGTAAAAAACCTTTTTATCTGAAAAGGGCTCAGAATAATCCCCTATCGGTTCTCATGTAGCTGTCAACGACAGTTCCGATCGGAGTTGATGGACACAGGGCTGTCTTCCGTGACATTTTATGATATTATATTTTCATGGCTCAGTTATTTCAGTATCGTAAGTATGAGTGAAGCAAAAACAA
This sequence comes from Pieris brassicae, assembly GCF_905147105.1. Lineage (NCBI taxonomy): Eukaryota > Metazoa > Arthropoda > Insecta > Lepidoptera > Pieridae > Pieris > Pieris brassicae. The sequence continues at coordinate 16,946,178 of NC_059669.1, read as the reverse complement.
TATTCGCTGTGAGTGACATCCATAATTGAGCAACGCGGCAAATAAATTTCGTTGTACAATGAACATTCTTAAAATTCGAATGTTTACACTTTAAATTAATATTGTAAAAACATATATTATCGGTATAATTTATTGTAAATTGTAATTGTTTCATTGAAATTATATGTTTGGTAATTGATGGTATATATGGTTGGCTATTGTCAATGCCTTGTCGATTTCGGGCCTTAAGCCAGTTCATTTAAAATGTTTCTTATTCACGTACACAGTCAAAACTATTATTATCACTTAAGCTCTGTAGTGTAAAATCATATATTTGATTTTTTTTCATATAAAAGGAAGCAAATTGGCAGGAGGCTCACCTGATGTTAAGTGATACTCATGGACCCTCCTATTACTAGAAGGCTCGCAAGTGCGTTTCTGGCCTTTTAATAATTGGTACGCTCTTTCCTTAAAGGACCCTAAGTCGAATCGAATCAATTCGGAAATTCTTCAGTTGTTATTGTCCACATAGTGATAGTGCGCGGTAAAGACTGCCATAAGAACGACGGAGCTCAACGTAATACGGATGGTATTTCATACGCGTTGCAGCAGCTAATATTGTTTTAAAATCAAAGTCAAAAAAAAAATACAAAGAAAAAATTGGATTTGACTTTATTTCAATAGTTTTAAGTATGGAAATAAGACTCGATGAACAATTATTTAAAAACATAACACGAATGTCACGAATCGTGGCAAACTTCACGTAGCATGAATAATTGCAATAATATGGCTAATGAATATTGTAGTATTTTCGATTGCAAAGCGATCGTGTCCCAGACACTAAACATTCATAGGACATACAAAAAATATTTGGCAATATCCCGGCCATACTAAAATATTGCTGTAAATACTGGCTGATGCTACCATACCCTTGCAGCTATATATTTTCATGAAAAAATGCCCCCTTAAGCTAAACAGTCAAAACATTTAATAGTTTTAGATTTATCGCCATTCGCCTAATTATCGCCGTATACTTATACGCCTTATAGATTGTATCTTATAATCTACAGAATATATGATGTGGTGTACTTTAATTAATAAATGAGTACTTCTAGAATGTCAACTTATAAAGCATTTATTTTGTATTGGAGTGAAATTTCATTTGTCTAATCTTTGTAGGTAAAATCAAAGCCCTGTTTCGTAAAGTTGAGAACGAATCTAAAAAAAATATTGCTACAATTAAGGCATAAACTTAAGGTTCACTCGTTTGGAAGTTCCAGCTTTGCAGTCAGTAGCGTGAAGAAGTCGGCATAGATATAAAAAAAGTTTCAAATTAGAATTTAGCTATAGCTACCCACGACAAGTCAGATTTACCTTTAGTAGAAATACACTGTTTATTTTCTTTGTATTTATTTCTCTTTTAACAGTTACAATATTACAACCCTTTTTTTTAATGAAGTGGAAATGCGCTTACGCAGGCCCCCGCCAAGGATGTCGAGCTTAACGCGGGGACTATGGGGCTGGTATTACACTCAAGCCCCTTTTGCTATTCAGAGGGGTAGCGATACCCCACCCACTAAAAACACCTCAGCCCTTCATATGCCCTTAAGATGGGCCCTCGGGGCTCGCTAGGCATTCTACCCAAGGGAACATTACAACCCTAATTAATTTCTCATTGTTAATATTTGTTTAAATTAATCTTCTTAGCACAACCCTATAAATCTTTATAGTGATATCCAGAAGTTTTACGAAGCCTGACGTGAAATTTACGAGTACATTGTGTCTATTTACCTTAGAGTTAGGAAGGTAAATTGACACACTATACTCCGATGTTTTCCGGATGTCTCTAACCAAAATTCCGTGAGGCGCTATATTTTTTATTTCCATTTTTAAACAGTTGTATTTTATATATAAAATGCGAAAAATATAAGCCAAAGTTATGTTATGTAAGTTATGTATAAAGTAATTGAAATTTCGCATTTTCTTAAACATAGCTTATGTTATGTGTTAGGCTTTCTTGCAAGTGATATATATTAAATCCATTTATCGAACTGATAATATTCCGTTAACCTTATTCATATATTATACTCTCAAATCAAGTTTAAATTGATTATACGTAGTTAAACCCACAACCAGACGGCAAATTACTTTAACAAATAACTTCTGACGTTTAATGTCAAAGTCGTTCAATTTGACCAAACAAGTTTAGGGATCAGTTTTACAATCCAAATACGGGTAATTGCTACGAGACATGGTTAATATTATCTTTATCTAGAGGCGAGTTTAAAGTTTAAAGTACATATAATGGCTCTAATCTCAATGGATTTTTGGCTTACATTACTTCATTTATCATACATAACTTTTCTGTATAATCACGTAAGGGTTCTAAATCTACGCCGTTTGGGTGTAAAACATCAGTTTCATGTTTATTGATTATAAAAAAATATACTTAATGGAAAATAACAGTTACACAACAAGCATCTTAGTAAAAAAAACATTTAACTACACGTAGCCGACACAACGCTAATTATAATCATATACCTAAAATCAGAACCGAATACGACCGACAACGGCCTGCTTCCTGAGATACGAAAAGGTACTAATTCGAAGCCTTCCAAGTTCGAAGATTTTGCCTGCAATTGTTTTGGTGCGTGAACTTTGATAAATATAGCGGACGACTGCGGCATAATATATTTTATTAATTTTATATTTGTCTAATGTAAGTAACATGTAGATGTTTGTATGTAAATAAAGTATAAGACTTTTATATAATGTTAGCTACGAGCTACATAGAGAATTGTATGCAGCGATGTGTATGCAGCTTTTAAGATTAAATATACTAAATTTTAATATCTATTATACTATCTAAAAATAACTGAATTTATATTTTATTATTATTTTTAGGTTATATTTTAGATACTGGTTAAACCAATTATTATTATTTTCTTGCAATTTTTTAAAATATCAATTCAATTGGTTCAATTTGCAATAATCATGAAGATTATTGCTATCAATGTGCGATTGATGTAATCCAGGATACATTCATATTTGTTCCAACCCAATTATTTCAACGCTATTGGCTGAAAATTATTCCACACAAGAAATTGGGACTAACAGGAACATTACTTGCGTGAAATCACTCTTCATTCGGTAGCGTAAAATTGTATTAGGAAAATGAAAGACATTGTATGGGATATGTTGAACAAAAAGTATTTTATACGTTTTTTTGCAACGAATGAGGGTGACGTTTATCCGATAATAACAGATGTGCAATATCTTCTAGATGTTGGTATTACTTTTTTAACGATTTAATCAACTACTTTTAAAATAATAATTTTTACGAATCATTTTCACAATTTCCTCATTTCATTAAAACAGTATTATAGTATATTACAAATCAGTAAAATAGTTAATTATTTACAAATGTATTTTCTTTATTTGTTTTAATTCTTTTCTATTGCTTTTAATAACAACTACGTTACATCTCATATACTTTAATTGAAGCAAAAAACAGTAATAGTCTTGTAGTAAGTAGAAATTTACACTTTGTTCTTTTGTGAGTTTAGGTTGGGAGAGGCTCCTAATTATCTATATATATTGATAATTTTAATTTACAAACGGCCTCGGACAATGTTAAAAAATAAGCCGTTTGACTATGAAAAATTTCAAATCCTCTCTGTCAAGGCGAAATTTGCTCCCCTATTACGGATTTCAACAAAGTTTTAATAGCCAATTTGTGGAGTTGGTGTCAGCGTAATTCTATTACTAATTAGACTTGACTTCGCAACTTTGTAGTATAATCTTTATAAATGAGGGTGATCAGGTAATTTGGTTATTTTTTATGATTAGAATCGTTATTAAATATATATTTTACTTTACATATTGTTCACTTACTAAGCGTGTATTAGTAATAACGCCCTCTGTATGGCAGTGCGCAAAATACATTATTAGTGATTTTTCCTCACCTATCGGGGTAAGCTAATAGTTGATCTGGAGTTAATTCTATCAACTCCTAAGTTTTAGAAGTACAGATATAGTTTAAAAGGTAAGTAAAATAAGATATGAGCTATAGTTACGACTCGATTTGACACGTTCTTATTCCTAATTTACAAAGATTTCCTAGTAACTGATCAATTAGGATCAACTGAACAACGGTAAAATTACGTGGATATAAAATGCTGAATACCTCGAAAGGTTTTCACGAGAGGAAAATATTAACGAATTCGCAGACCGCATCATTAAAGCGACTTCTTATCACTAGGTTTAAGTAGGGTTGTACTTCATCATATCATTTGTCATATATTATAAAGATTAGATTAGAGCATTAAAAAATTCTACAATTTTCTATGATCTTATTTCTATATTCTATATACTCATAAACGGATAAAAAATAAATAATTTATATAATTATCTACTATATTGCTTTATATTTAATCTATTTAAGTAACATATTTTGTTTACTTGTGTTAATTTTTACTAGTTTGTAAAGTAAGTAAGGTTTCATTAACTAAATAGTTTCTTTTACATGGGAAAGTATCGTAAAGAAAAGCATCTTGGAAACAAAGTAAAAGTGTTACATAAATTTCATATAATGTATTTATTATTAAATGTTAAGTATGACCCTGCAAAAATCCTGCTGATACTGAGCCTCGTCATATTCTATTTAATTTGTTGGCAGGTTTCAGATAAGACGTAAAACAAATTATATCTACAAAAGTGTTGACAAATATGATATAAGACTTAAAAAAAAATTACAATTACTAAAAATGTTATGAACTTTTAGCATAATCAGGCGATACGTAAAGCTCGAAAATATTTTTTGATAATAGAAAGCTTAATATCACAATAGTCATAACTTATAGAACTTATGAAGTTCAGTTGTCTCGTTTCAGTATTATTTTGACCTCGGCACAGATTTTCGATATTCATTGTGAAATATATTGAAAATTTTAGTCAATGTTGCCAGCAACCTAACCGTGAAGCGAAGGTGAAACCACAGTGTCAAACTACTTAGTGAAGAATATTTATGTGAAATAAAAGGTGAGTTTAATAATTTCAAAATGTGTGCGTGTACTAGTGTACACACGTAAGAAGTGAAATTTCCTTATGACCTTATTTTTCGAAAAATGATGCAATGATACTGTATGCAAACTTACAGAAATTGGTTAAATAAAGTTAATTTAGATACAGTTTTTTTTTATCATAGACATGAATACAAATAATACAATTATTTCATTTTACCTTATTACTACTAACATTATTACAGAATTTCATTAATTGTAATAGAATTATTACTGTCATTATTATGGTTATTATATATTCAAATCTCTTCGAATGAACCCTGATAGGACAAGAATAAGAAGGCGCGTAACCGTAAATTTTTTTCAAACACCGATAAAGAAGTTTCAGATCAAAAATTTCAACTTAATGTTGTGATTTCTTTTGCAAATTGGTATTAATTTACTAAAAGCAGCTCTTAATGTTTCAAAATTAGTAGCCGCTAAATGAAATATTTAAAGGTCAGTTTTAACAAAGTGATAACCGACGCCCATGAACACCTGCAACGCCGGGGGCCAGCGGGTGTGCTGTCGACCTTTCAGGGAATGGTTTTTTCGTGAAGGGCCCTAAGTCGTATCGGTTTGGTATCTTAATAATAATAATATTTGTTCGGTGTCGAGTATATAACTTCTCCATGCGTAGTATATAACTTAATTATTTTTGATTTAGATTAGATATTAGATTTAAACAAAAATTAGTATTCTGGTATAACTTCTTTGGCGTCGGGACGTGACGACCCCATCGACCCCCAAAACTATATGTTTCGATCTCGGGGCAAACGGAAGAATTTACCGAAGGCATCCCCTTCCACGCTCTCAGTGGACTTTACCAATGTTAGGGGGCTCAACTCTAATCTTAACGCGGTTCACTTTCACCTCGAAACTGCGAAGCCGGCCTTATTCTTCCTTACTGAGACTCAGATATCCTCCCCGGCTGATACTTCCTACCTCTCCTACCCGGGGTACAAATTGGAACATTCATTTGTGCCGCGGGCGGGAGTTTGCGTGTACGTCAGAGAGGATATCTGTTCTCGTCGCCTCGGGTCGCTTGAAGGAAGGGAGCTATCTAGCCTCTGGCTGCGCGTAGACTGCGATGACCATCCGCGATTCTACACATGCCTGTATAGGTCCCATAGCGGAAATACCGAAACTGAGCGACTCATTGAGCACATCCAAATGGCTACAGATTCCCTGCTCGAAGGGGTTCCTACCGCTGAAATCGTGATACTTGGCGATTTTAACGCTCACCATGCCGATTGGCTCGGTTCGGAAACCACCGATCACGCGGGAAGATCCTTTCACGACTTTGCTTTAGCTTACGACCTGTCACAAATGGTCCCTGCGATTACGCGAATACCAGATGTGGATGGTCATAAACCCTCTTTGTTGGACCTTCTGCTGACCTCACATCCGGAGACCTATCAAGTCTCTGTTGACCCGCCATTGGGTTCATCGGATCATTGTGTGGTCCGGAGTACTGTGCCTACTACGCGCCCTCCTCGGCCCCGTTTTTCGGGTTGTCGTCGTATTTGGCACTATCGGTCAGCAGATTGGGATGGGATGCGGTCTTTCTTTGCGTCCTACCCTTGGGGGCCTATGTGCTTTTCGTCGGAAGCTTCAGATTCCGTCGCTGCCTCTGTCGCCGAAGTGGTTCTACAGGGCATGGAACTTTTTATTCCAATCTCTGCGGTGCCGATCGGTGGCAAGTCACAGCCCTGGTTTAAGCGTTCTTGCAAGGCGGCATCGCGTCGAAAGCGAGAATGCTTTAATGCATGGGCGGAAGCGGCGATATCTCGTGATGCCAATACCAGCGAACATAAAAAAAGCATATAACTCAGCCTCCAGGTCCTTCAAACGGGAAATCGCTAAGGCAAAGTCAGAGCACATCGCCAGATTTGGCGAGAGATTGGCCCAACTCCCTTCTGGGACCCGAGCCTTCTGGTCTCTCGCCAAAGCTGTACAAGGGAATTTTTGTCAGCCATCGATACCACCGCTGCACAGAGAGGATGACTCGCTCGCCCACACTGCGAAGGAGAAGGCCGACCTCTTGGGCTGTCTCTTCGCGTCCAACTCGACTTTGGATGACCGGGGGAGATCACCACCGGCGATTTCGCGGTGTGATAACTCAATGCCGGAAATCTTGGACATTCATAAGTCGAGCGGGCCGGATGGTATCCCTCCAATTGTGCTGCGTACTTGTGCTCCTGAGTTGGCTCCGGTCCTGACGCGCCTTTTCCGGTACCTGTACTCGCTCGGCACTGTCCCGAAGTGCTGGAAGACCGCTTCGATACATCCGATCCCTAAAAAAGGCGATCGCTCTGATCCATCCAACTATCGCCCAATCGCAATAACCTCCTTGTTCTCCAAAATAATGGAATCCATTATTAATGGCCAGCTCTTGAGTTATCTAGAGGGCCACCAGCTGATTAGCGATTATCAGTACGACTTACTTACTCATAGATGGGCAGAGGCAATTGAGTCCAAGGGGGAGGCACTAGCGGTTAGTTTGGACATAGCGAAAGCCTTCGATCGGGTGTGGCACAAAGCACTGCTCTCGAAGCTTCCAGCCTACGGGCTTCCTGAGAAATTATGCGACTGGATCTCCAGTTTTCTAGCCGATCGGAGCATCAAGGTCGTCGTCGACGGAGCATATTCCGACCTTAAACCCGTGAATGCTGGGGTCCCACAAGGCTGTGTTCTGTCCCCGACCCTGTTTCTTCTGCATATCAATGACATGTTGCAACTTAGCAACATTCATTGCTATGCGGACGACAGCACTGGGGATACTCTTTACACTGGCCGGGCAGGTATTTCTCGGGCAGTTGTCGATGAGTACCGGAACAAACTTGTGTCTGAAGTCGAAACTCTTTTACGTGGAGTCTCGGACTGGGGTAGACTAAACCTAGTCCAATTTAACCCCAAGAAGACACAAGTTTGCGCGTTTTCCGCGAAAAAAATAGCCTTTGTCGCTACTCCTCTTTTCGACAACACTCTTATTGAAGCCACAGCCAGCATCGGAATACTTGGCGTTGACATATCGAACGACGTTCAGTTTCGCGGTCATTTGGAGGGAAAGGCTAAATTAGCCTCCAAAAAGCTTGGTGTGCTCAGCAAGGCGAGACGGTACTTCACTCCGGGCCACCGCTTGCAACTCTATAAAGCGCAAATACGGCCCCACATGGAATACTGTTCTCACCTCTGGGCGGGGGCTCCCCAGTACCAGCTCCTTCCACTTGACCGTATCCAACGAAGAGCGGTTCGAATCGTCGATGACCAATCCCTCTCCGAGCGGCTCGATCCTTTGGCGTTGCGTAGAGATGTGGGGTCACTCTGCATCTTCTACCGCATTTACCATGGAGAGTGTTCAGAGGAGTTGTTCGGATTAATACCTGCAGCTGAGTTTCAGCATCGGACGTCGAGGCAAAATACAAAATTCCACCCGTATCACCTCGACGTCCGACGTTCCACGACTGAGTGTTTCTCAAGGCAATTTTTGCCGCGCACCACCGCTATGTGGAACCAGCTGCCCACTGAAGTATTTCCGAACCAATTCGACTTAGGGTCCTTCAAGAAACGAGCGTACAAATTCTTAAAAGGCCGGCAACGCACTCGCGAGCCCTCTGGCATTGAGAGTGTCCATGGGCGGCGGTATCACTTAACATCAGGTGAGCCTCCTGCCCGTTTGCCCCCTTATTTATAAAAAAAAAAACTAAATATATCAAAAATCATTCGTAATTGGTGTTGTTGATTTTTCTAGAGAAACTTTATTACACATTTGTACCTGTAACACAAACGAACGATATGTGTACTGATAGTTACCATCCTGTTATTAATTACATCGTAAAGTTTTTGAATGAATATATTGACAAGTGGTCTGTGGACATGCATACATCGTTTGAATGGAGTTTGCGTAGACGCAATCCAAAATGATATTATCGTAAACTAATATTTGATAGTATATATTTCGTTATGAAGTAAAAATATATGTAAAGGCTTAAAAATCTCATAATTACGGTTATCTGCAGATGTAGAACTCCATTGTTCTATATTCTGTGGTTCAAACGACGTGAACATATTGAGTATTGACAGTGCACACGTGGCTGACTCCGTGAAGATGAGCCTTCTATATCTAGGTATTACACTAAGATTCTAAGTCATTGAAGCGTGGATAGATCTTATACTTTTATTTTTTATATACATAGCATGTAAGAATTTTTCAACAGCTAAAATACATCCTTGTAAAATGTATGGAATTGGTAGAAGGAGAGTTATCAATTCACGACGTCATTGAAAGACGTTGATGGAAAGTTAGTTTAGATAGTGCCCTTTTTCATAATCTTCATTTTTTTTCGTTACAGCGATAGTATAATTTGACAGATAGAGGCGAAAGAGTGCCTGAGCTGATTCCTCGGCGGCCTTCCTTTTGGGTATTACAATGATTTTTATTTTATTTTTTTATTTAGAGGTCGCCGTTCTTATATTTTTCTTGTCTATATAATATAAATCTAGGAATATCAACAAGAATGTTCAGAAATGTACGACAAGGCGATATTAAGTACGTCAATTAAAAGTTTATCATTATTTGAAAAGTGAGAGAAAGAGTGTGAACAAAGTGTGAAATATCTGTTATGTAACTGGAACCGTTGCTCGATGTCAAACAATTCAAAACTTTCTTTAATTCCGTGTTAAGACTTTTGATTTAAATTCCAGGATTTGGAGTTATATTGCGATTTAAATTATATCTGCAAAGTTGAAAGATGAATAAAGTTCTCTATTTTGCGTTCAAGAAATTGAAACATTTAATACTTTGCTTGATCGTTGGGGCAATGCTATGCGAATACTCGACCCAAACTACTCCAAACCAGACACTCTAATATTCATGAACTCTGTAGTTTCTATTACGAGGCAAAGCACGTAACTCAGTTAAATTCTGCGTGCTAGAAATAAATAATATAACTATACGAGAAAAATAACTAATATATATTTTAGGCCTACTAAAGGATCAATTCGAACATTTTTATCGGTGAAGTTGAAACTACGAGGAAAAAAATATTTTATATCTCTTTTATGATTAAATTTATTCCGCCCGTTAAATTTATGATCTTGCGAAATGTTTCCATGCTAGAACTTTAGTTTACCTTGTTTACTGAAAACATTCATGAGTTAACTTAGTGTGAGCTTATTACTGAACTCAACGCTGGCAATCTCTACACAGTGGGATACGCGGATGACATAGCTATCTTTATATCGGGGAACTTTGAAAGCACTTTATGTGATCTCACGAGAAAGGCGTTCAAAGTGATTGAGAGATGGTGCAATGAGCACCAGCTACCTAGGTAACACTGAAAATATTTAAAAAATAAAGAACGGCTTCATGTAGAAAGTTGCCAATACCTTTATTGTTTTTCGAAGTAATCTCCGTTCCTCTCTACACATCGTCGCATTCGATGGAACCACTCAGAAAAGCAGTGAGCCCATTCTTCCTTAGGGGTTTCTTCTATGGTGTTTCCGTACGCTTTCACCGCATCTTCAGAATACCTCGAATTGTATCTTTAGTTTTTGGGAATAAACGAAAGTCGCAGGGCACCAAGTCAGGACTGTATGGCGGATGACTCCTTATATCGATATAAGTCAAATATTCACCAGTCCATGCGAAGGTGTTTCTTTCTGGTCGTCGGTTAAGTTTGGGGAATCCATCTGGTACAAAGCTTCCTGAAGCCTGAATGTTTGTGAAATATTTTTTGAACTTGACTCATACCAATGCCTAGGTTTGCCCGTATCTGCTGATAGGTCACTCTCTTATCTTCCTCTATGATACATCGCACAGTACTGATGTTATCTTCAGTAGTCGCTGTTAAAGGACGTCCCTCGCGCGGATCGAAAATTTTTTCGCGTTAGGTTCATTTTCACGTGTACCAAAAGTTTTAGATTTGCCGCCAATTGACAAAAACAAATGACAAACGAATGCAATATACTACAATAGGTTACCAAAGAGTTCTAAAATTTAAATTAAATAAAAACTTTTCATTAGCAATATTTCTAACTGGCCCGTTCTAAACATTTTCAGTGTTACCCACGTAACTAAAAATTACAATATTTGGGACATTCTATATAATTTTAGTTACTATATGGTATAAAATATGACAAGTAGAATGACAAGAACGACGAAGTAGTTAGAGGAAATACAAGGAAATTTTGAAAGGAAACTACAGTCTACGACACAATAAGGTAATAATAGATTCAAATAGGTATTCTATCTTGTCTGACATACGCAAGTCAAACGTGGGTTCTCAACAAGAAAACAACAAGAAAAATCCTGTCTTACCAGCATGCAATGGCAAGTAGCATCTTAAAGTTGAGAATAATAAACAAAACAAGAAATGTTGTCATTCGTAAAAAAACAAAATGTACATGTACATTGTCATATTGCTAGAGCGCAGGATATAAGATGGACACTAGAAATAACAAAATTGACTGGATACACTGGAAAGAGATGAATAGGACGACAAAAGAAAAGATGGACAGATGATATTATAGAACTAGCGGGGCAAACTGGATGAATGTTTCTCAATATTAATATTAAATAATGTAAACTAACCACTTGTTGTATGGATTAATTATTAAAGCTTTTATTATTAAACATTTTTTAACAAAAATAAACTAAGACTAAATCCAGAATTAAGAATAATAAGGCAAATATATAAATGTATAAAAGTTTCTATTTGTAAAAAGCTTCATTTAAAAATTCTGAATAAGATTCGTTGCTAAAAATTACTGAATATCCTAAAAGGTTCAGTAATTTTAAGAATGATATTTCATGAAAAAAATTTATGAGCTGTTAAAATCGGGCCGCGGTAACAACACGATTAGTTGTTAGGTTATTTATTATAGCAGTCCAATTGATATATTACATACTATCTTAGACGCCACTCTTGGGTTGTAGACGTATATAATTATTTAGAAGACTAAAACAGTTTTATTGTATTGAAATCACTATTATTATTACATTTATATTTTTATTTAATTGTGGAAACACAAAAGTTGTATTTTTTATAAAATATTTTACAAAACATTACAAAGAAATTATTTCAAGGGGAAGGTGATATTAAAAAAAAAATTTTTTTTTTCGCGTGCTTTTTAGCTTCAATCCGGTAAAAAAGTGTTTTCTTTAAATATTTATGTATTGCTATTTATGCGGATATTTGTAGTTGTATCGGCTAATAAACGATTTATAATACTATTATTATAGTGTACTTAGAATATCTAAATTATTTAGATTTGGTAATTTGTCCACTAGATAAATACAATGAAATGAGCCCGCATAAACGAACATGGGGCAAATCTAACCAGACATTTAGCCTGAGCAGGGATGACGATAGATGTAGCTGTCAGTCAAACCCACAAACAAATTGTTTCGCGGGGACAGAAACTTAGAACACACTCTCGAAGCCCCAGCTGTAGCAGTATCAGCACTGAAGGATATACGTGTAGATACAATTTTATAAAATGTCCATGAGGATTTGTTCGCTAATGGATTGTTCCGTTTGGTTAAATCTTGTTAAGTGTTTTCTAAGTGCACGATGAGAATTGTTTGAAGGTCCGAGGGTCTCAAGTGGTACAATCTAATAATAGCATTTAAGGTTTACTAGGATTTTGTTGTTATGTTTATTTTTTCCTATAAAACTCATCATTGAAAAAAATTGCTATGTCTGTAGGAATGGTTGTTTACAAAGGACTTTGATACGGCAATGTAATATCATTGAATGATAAATTTATTGATTTACATCTACGTAAAAAGAAATGGTCTTATTTAGAATCAATATTGCATTATTATTAAAAGCATGGAAGCTTATAACAATCATGATCTTAAAAAGGAACAGAATTCATGAAGGCCTGGTCTCATGAAAACGTGATTAAGATTCAAATTTAATTTATACATTGTTTGAAACGCGAGATTTAACTTATTTTCATATTTAAAGAACTAGTCACTTTTTTCACTACGCCCTGGTTTAAATGCGATAAGTGAACACTGAGAACCCATTTTAGGGGCGAGTAGAGAGTTGAGAGGGTTGAAAGTTTTAGTGGGTTTAGTCTCACTACCCCTGAGCAGAGGGTTCTGAGAGGTGGGCCTACCACCTCAACAGTTAAGTTACACATTCGTGGCGAGGAAATGCACGTAGACATTTTCTACAAAAATACATCCTTTGTGTTTTGCTTCTTTAATATTATTAATCAACAGATATCAAGAAACTATAAAAGCATAATTTCATTTTTACAATGATGATTGATGTTTCCTAAATTTATTTCCTACAAGTACAGAGATAGGGAAGAACTTCTTGTTAAAACTGTGCAGATGTCGTCGAAGTGTGTCTACTAGAGTTAAAGTTTACTAAAACTGCGTAAGAAATGAATTTCCAATGAAATGATTCAATTCATATAAAAGATAAGTTTTAAACGGCAGAAGGATGCGGGGAATCTGTCTCAAAACTTTGACAATAAAGAAAAGTGCTTGAAAGCATTTGTGAAATAGATGTGATATACTTTACTAGATACTTAGCCTCGGTTTGAACTTACAAATTATACGTTGTAGATAAATTATAAAAACTCTAAATGGTATAAGATATTGTAATGTAAAATGTAAAAAAAACAGTAAAATAAAAAAGAGCAGTGTTAGCCTAGTGGCTTCAGAGTGCGACGCCCATCGCTGAGGTTGTAGGTTCGATCCCCGGCTGTGCACCAATGGATTTTCTTTCTATATGCGCATTTAACATTAGCTCGAACGGTGAAGGAAAACATCGTGAGGAAACCGAATTGCCTTAGACCCAAAAAGTCGTCGGTGTGAATCAGGCACAGACCGCTGATCACCTACTTGCCTATTCAATTTAGAAATGTTCATGAAGCAGATACAGAAATCTGAGGCCCAGACCTAAAAAGGTTGTAGCGCCATTTTTTAATGTAAAATGTAATAAGGTTATTTATTACAAGGGGCTACTATCTCAACAATTGTGAGAAAATCGAATATCCATACGACATTTCCTTTTAAATCTAAAAAAAAAATATTTATAATAAGATTAATCAATACAAAATTTAATATTCGTACTATTGTATTGTATTTCAAATTGTCTGAAGTTAAATTTGGATTCATGGATTTCTTTTGTAACGAAAAATCACCTTTCTTGCCGTGTCTGAGGTTATGTTGGATAGTTTAAATAACTAATTTTACACATGAAATAAACTTTGTAGAGTATTTAACAGTTGTTCGTTAGATAACTTTTAACGGAATGGGTAATTTTAGATAATATAGTGACCGAGTAACTAAGCAGGGGCAGTGTCGAAATCTCCCCTTTCTTAAGGGACATTATTAACTTAAAAGGGTTGGCGGTTGCTTAAGCGTGGTACCAGGTGCCATCTTCTTACTAACATTTTCTCGTACACTTTGCCCATTACTGGCAGTAGGCCTATAGGCCAATGGGTTAGTGTAGTCAGGTTTTCCCGGCTTTCATAGTTAGATAATATAGTAATGGAAATCTCAGAAATTCTTTTGATATAATAGCCGCTTATCAGCCGAGTACCTGTGATAAAATATTATAGCATAGTAATGACCCAATAACGATCACTTACAGCTAAACACGTAAAGCGTTTTACGTTCCTTTATAGAGGTTTAATGTAACTAAGTAAATATTTGGCTTTGAATGAATAACTACCGAATTTCATTGCAAACAAGGAATTATCTCAGTTCCATAGCTGAAACAAACCAACATGTTTTATGCAAATGTGCCGTTTAGACTTCCGTTTTCGATAATTCTGTACAAGACATTAAATCTAAAACCGGATGGTTGCCTTTTGTTTATTTCTTTGAAAATATTTGTACTAATAGATAAAAACCACACCAACAACATGATAGAGTAAAACTTGAAAATTACTACTGCTATGGTTTGGAAACCAGTCTCCCAATCCCTTCTTAACTGTAATCTTATTTATTGTTGTAAATGTTATATGGGAGAAAAATAAATAAAATTATTATTATTATAAAACTAAATAACATTCGTTATTGCATAGATATTGAAAACAATGAATGACGTCTTCTGCCCCTGGTGAGAAGATTTAAAAGTACAAAACCATTCGGATTTGTGAATTAGTGTGATAATACTACCGTATACTAGTACGAGTACCGTCTTACCAGTTAACCAGTGTATATAATAGTACACTGTAATAAATATTCACAAGTACAGAGACCTTAATAGAGACCGTAAGTAGTGTTATTGGACACTTTATGTAAAATATCCTGTATAGTAAATTAAGATAATTTTATATTGCTTATTAGTCTTAAGTCAGGCTAGATCGTAATAGTATATGATGTTAAAGTTCAGAAACATTATATATAAAAAAATTGTTTGGCAATCCCAAAAGCCTCCCCCAGCCTCTTCCATTCTACCCACCCAGTCCTTGCCTGAAACCAGTTTTACGTCATCTTCCCATGGTTTGTGCTGTCTATATTTTTCCTTTTTGCAGTTTCTGGGTACCAAGTTTTACTCTACTTCTCAGCTCCTCGCAAAGTGTGCCCCATCCATCTCCATTTATTCCTTTGAATGCTCTTTATCCTTATATATATACTGACATTAATGTACGTTAAAATGTTTGTTATCGAGGTGTGTATATCGTCAACGTATTTACCCAAATATCTACCAAGTTCGGTGATATTTTACGGTGTTTGTTTCACGTAAGGTAAGAAATTAATGTGTTTTGACAAAGATTTCTCATGTTTGATTTATACTGAATAAACGATAAGTTGTTTTTCTCACAAAATACCATAACAGATGAGACAGGATTACGTTGTGTCTGATTGTTGTGACTCAGGTGAAACTAACATTTTACATATTTTTAATTAATTATTTTCATGCCGCCTCAATAAACCAAATCATGAGAGTTAAAAAAAAAATTCTTGTATTTTTTTCAATCAGGAACTCAATATTAGGTATATGGTTTGGCTAACAAATTATTATTTCCTATCCTTTATGATATTGTTACGAGCTACAGGATCAGATAGAAAATGCCGTAGATTTCTTCAAGGGTTTATGGGCACAAAATATTCGCGGAAATGCACTTATAACACACAAAAACACTCACTTATTACTTAATTATGCACATTTCACACAGTACTTTATCACTTGTATTCACTTTATTCGCACTTTATGGCTTCGGTGTTTATCTCTTGATATTGCATTTAAAACTAAAAATAACTGGTCGCGTTTCGGCTCGCTTATATATCCCTGGGAATATTCTTAAACAATATTCGAGAACACTGTAGGTGGGATTGCTACTGAGTTGCGATTGCAGAGTTCTATAACACCTACACCCACACCTAGAAAATTCAGTCTAGAATATTCCTTCATCACAGGGGTATAACTAGGAATGAAAACGGGTCTCCTAGAAACTGCACCACTCGACTACACATGTTCTAAAACTGACTGAAAAAATGTTTCAGCTTCCTGAAAACTAGGGTAACAGTATGGAAATTACAATTTTCTAATATGTTATTGACCCACTCCTGAAACGTTCAGAAATCATATTACAGCCTGTTGAAAAGTTCTCTAAGTAGTGAAAAATCTGGAAACATTGCAGTTGACCCGACTTCGTAACAATATATTTGTTAGATCAGAAAAAAATATTTGTCTTTTTATATCGACATTAAATGATCTAAATTCATTATTATTTTGCAATAGGCATATAACATTAACATATTTTGAATATGGTACTTATTGTACTAGTTTTAAGTACCATCACTTCATCGAGAACTCAGCTTTTCTGGATATCAACATAACATAATCATCTTCCTATCGCAAAGTTTTTCCACACGTGAGCATAAATATTTTCGTAACACGTCAGAAACCTCAGTATAGATAAATTATAACATTATTTTTAGGAAACCAGTCTATCCAAGTACTTGATATGACATTTTAGAAGTCAGGCAGTTGTTGAAATGGCTTGTTTTTGGCAAAATATCTGACCTCTATACGCCTTTCAAAGTAATGTAGTACTTTTTTATGCGCATGGAGTGTCGAGACTAAATATTGACTTGTCTACTATTTTTATTTTTACAGCGACGCTGGCAAATATAGTAACTATAGCTTTTAAGAAATAATAAACTTATTCAAGTCCTCAACTCTTTAAAAATAAATCAAGCCTGAATCAAAAGCTTGCAAAATTTTAAGCCCTAGGGAGACTAAAGGGCTGAGGGCATCAACTATTATATTCACTATTTGGTTTATATCTACCACAAAAACATGTTATTGATGAGCAATTGTTTTTACTGTGTGCACTAATTAGAAATGCAAATGGCAAAAACAGCTATTTTTCACAGCGCAACGACTTTTTGACAGAAAGAGTTAATAGCCTCGACTTAATTAAGTAAACGATTGATTAGAGTAATTTAGTTTTTATAAGCATTATGTTTATAGCTTTAATAGAACAAGGGAACCCTAGTACTCTAAATCACAAAATGCCGGTAGTTATTTCTTATCTACTTTACTCTGTTTGTTTGGGGAACATAATGTTATTATTATTGATATTTCATTGAACCATTTAATTCGACAAGTAAAAGTAATTTCGTACAAATTTTTAGCGAGCAATTTCCTGGAACACTTTGGATTAATTAAATTTCCGCGAAGGATACAGGTTGTATAAAATAAGGATTGTTAAAGAACATTTTGAATTGTAATGTATATGAACTTTGCAACCTAATTCTTAATTTTACCAGTTTCTTGACGGTGTTATCTTTCAACGTACAAGCAAGTGTTACTTGTGCACATAGACAGGCAAATCTATTAGTGCACAGCCGTGTTTCTAACGCACGATCTCAAGATTGAGACGAACTAACTCAAGCCACTAGGCCAACAATGCTTGGCATTCAATTAACTTATTATGTGCAAATGGATACAGTGAAACAAACATGAATTAAAGCATCTCCATAAGAACACGCTTTACAGTCCGATACTTTATTGGGAGACAGAGAATCCTTGACCGCGTTTGTATGTTCGTTTAGAAACAATTACTTTTAGGAAAACATTGTCATGGCTTTTCATATTATTAAATCAACCTTACTTTTATAAATTTAAAAATCATCTTAATCTATTCAGAATTTTAATTATAAATAGATTAATATATATATATACAACTTTTTTATACTAAATATATTTCAATGATATTTTTACTATTTTAAATTGTATAATAGTATCTACGCTAACTTTCAAAACCAATTTAAAAGCATGAAACACCGAAAAAGTTAGATAACAATTATAAAAAATTGCGATAACTGCGATAAAATATAAACCAAATAAACATGACATACGTTTCATAGATATATATTGTATAACTTTACATAGCTAGCAAAGTAGTGTTGCTAGTATTACATACATTTTCTTAAGACAGTTTTTATATGTAGGTACATCTAACTTGCACACGCCGCTGCGTTTAAGAGCAATTTATCCCATCAGTGAGGCAATTTCCACAAACGAACCCATTACGCCACCGTTGTATATACATAGAAAAACAGTGGTAATATAAAATAATTATGTTTATATTGTGTTTAAATTCATTCAAGCTTAGCTAGGAGATTATAAAGATATTGCAATATAGGACGATCAAAACATTTTCAAGCGTGATTAGTCAAATATGTATCCAATCCGTGATACAATCTGCCTCTCTATTTAATCAATAACAATAAGACAACTCACAAGATTCTTTTCCGTCAAATATACTTCATAACACTTTTTTTGTAGTAATAAACAGAACTTGTTTGAATTCACGTTATACCGCAGTGGTTTTTGGCAAAAACTTATTTTGCGTGTCGTTAATTGAAATTTATTAAAACTGTCCTTATATTATGACAATTTCTTACGATGTCTTTTTCTCTATACAAATAATATTAATTGTTCACATATTAAATCTTCTTGTGTTCTTCTACAGTAGTCCTTAACTGGCCTCGATCCTTGGTGACGATCCCCCAGCTCTTTAACTTTCCCAAAATTCTTCTAAATCTGCTTCGACGCATTATTTCCACTTCTTAATTATTGTATAGGCCATACTTCTTACACGTGGGAAGTTTAATATAAATTATATAATTATTAAAACAAATAAATTTCACAACTATCATTTTCGTACTATGTAACAAATGAATGTTTGAAAGACCCTTTATACACAACGAAGCTATCTTTTAAAAACGACTATTGAATACTTAATAAGTGTTTGCTTCTATATTTAGAATATTATTGTAAATAAAGGGAAATCCATTTTTTGAACTACTTTTTTTCACATTATTTAAAATATTCGCCCATTGCGTGAACATCGTTAAATACTATTTCAAAGACGAAATCAACACAACTTTATTCATATAGGTAAACAAGTACACTTATGAACGTCAGAAAAGACGGTAAATTAATTCTAATTTACATTTACTTCCAGTTTGCAAGTCGTAGAGCGGGCAAGATGTATGTATGTGTGGACTCTGTTTCCGCAATTAGACGCTCAATAGGTCAATTGTGCGTAAAGTCCTGGCTAACTAAGCCAGCCTAACTCCTTCCAGAAGCACAGAAGTCTCCTGGGCACCTCGCAGGCTTCACGGAGCAACCTCACTGTTCCGAGGATTTCTACACGTTGCTTAGTCACAGCCTCGCATTCCAGGACTACGACTGATTCCTCTGCGCTGAAACAGCCTCTGCACAGGGGGCTGTCTGTCGCGCCTAGGACATAAAGATGTTTATTAAGGAGACAATGGCCCGTAATTGTCCCTATCATTGTTTTCAGATTTATTCTATTCAAGTTTAAAAGTTGTTTGGTAAGCTGTCGGTTGACTGCTGGCAGAGCCATTTTGGACTGTCTGCAGCCCGCACCTTGTGACCAACGTTGATGTTGGAGCTCTGTGGATCTCTGGCATACCCAGGCTCGCACCTGCGAGAAGGATAAGGGAAGGAGCGGATACGGACCTGCAGGCCTCATCTCCGAACCTCTTCTCGCAAGCTCATCGGCAGCATCGTTGCCAAGTGATCCACTATGTCCCGTGATCCACTGCAGGGTAACTCTGTTTGTCAGGGTTATTGCCTCCAGTGCATCGTGACACTCCAGTATCAGTCTACTGTTGGTCTTTTTGCTTACCAACGCCATCAGCACAGACGCACTGTCGGATACGAACTTAATACAAAAGTTATTAATTCCTAACCGCTGCACGGCTCTGGCTGCTTCAGTTATAGCGACACATTCGCACTGAAAGATCGAGCTGTATGTGCCCAAGGGCAGGTGTATGTTGATGTTGAGATCAAGAGAGAATATGCCAGCTCCAGAGCCACAGCCTGTTTTTGAGCCATCGGTGTATATGCGCAGCTCATTCAGGGGTGATCTATCACATTCCCTTGGCACTTCTGTTAAGTATGTTCTGATTTGCGATCCTATCACATGGAGCGGCTAATAGAGGTTGGTACTCTATCACCCTGTTAAGAATCGCTGTGTGTGTGCTGTAGTGATTTTTGCCCCATAGATCTAGCACCTTCAGCCTAATGGCAGCCAGTGCTGCCTCCTGCTGTATGTGCAGGTCCAGAGGCAAAACTTGTAGGGCTATCTCCAAAGCTGCAGTAGGCGTTGTTTTCATGCAGCCGCTTGCAGCGGACAACGCAAGCCTTTGGAAGCGTCCAAGTTTGATTACTGCCGTTTGGAGCTCTGTTCTCGGCCACCAAACCAAGGCTCCGTAAGCTAGCATTGGCCTGATTACGGCAGTGTATAGCCATAAGGTAATCTTAGGCGATAGACCCTATTTCACGCCAAGCATCTTTTTGCATTGGTAAAGCGCAATCGTTGCCTTGCTTAGCTTGTATTCCAGGTGTTTATTCCAGAGCAATTCTGTGTCGAAGAGTTTTGGTAGTCTCTGCGGTCCAAGGACTCTTCGGTTAGTAAAAAGGATCAGTTCTGTTTTTGATGGGTTGGAGCGGGCAAGAAGTTTTCCACTCTTTTTAGTCGCTAAGTTTTGAGTCATACAAATTGTTTGAATTGTGTCAACTAATCCCAAAGATTAGGATCATTTAAATAGCCATCAAATTTATAAAAAGCTTTATTGATTAATTTACGTTTGACGACCTAGTAAAATTACGAAATATATTGTAAATCTATTCCTTCGTGATGTAAAAAGCTGATACTATTGTATCGACGATACTTGAGTAATAAAAACCACATCACGACCATGAGGATCGTCCTGTCTTAAACAGATTTACTTACATAGTGCTATAGTTAATATCAAAAAGTTGAAAAGATTAATAAAATTGTGTTTTATACTTTTGTTTTATTAAGTATATATCTTTCAAAAAAAATGTCTATGTTAACTACGCTTTTAGTATTCCTTTTCAGTGTTATTTGTTTATTTATAAATAGACCACTGTAATATTCGCATTTGAGCAGCGTAAAAGGTTAGAAAAAATATTAGGTAGATAGGCTTTGTGTACAGAATTCCTTACAGACAATAAAATACCCATCCAATTTCGCTAGGACAAAGATGTCAATACATCTTCTCAATCCTATGTAAGGGACAATCCGATCAGATCCCATGACTTAAATACATGATTGGCCATTGAAGATAACTACCCTTGCACGAAACATAAATATATATTTAATGGTTTTAAAGAGTTAAAATGAATTAATAAAGCGGAATTTCTTTAAAAAGTTAGAACTAATCCATAATCGTAAAATGTATTTTTTGGTCAAATTATTTTGTGTGGAGATTCCGTGTTGTATAATTTCGTTGTTAAGACTAGCCTTGTATGCACGAAATATAGGACAAGTGTGTGCGCAGAGAAAAAAGCGTTCTTTAGTTTATAGCTTCTTATTTAAAAACGTACTAACCAAAAGGACATTTAATGGACACGTTCCTAAGCGATTCAACATCATCATCAATGGTTATACAGCCCCTTGTGGGCCTTAACTTTCTCAAGCACCTACACTTCGCCATCGCAATCTATCCAGGGCTTCCCGCTTCCAATTGCGATCCCTATTGTTTCAAGGTCTTTCACAACTCCATCCCACCAACGCAGCCTCAGTCTACCGGGTTTTCTATTACCATCGGGTTGTAAGTTCAGTAAGGACCTTAGGGTTCTGACGTTCGCCATTCGGTGCACATGTCCCAGCCACATGAGCTTGTTGCACTTTATGACTTTAACGATGTTGGCATCATCTAGGATGTTAATTAAGTTCTTCATTGTAGCGAATACGCCAAACACCGTCGTCGCAAACAGGACCAAAGATTCTTCGAAGAATCTTCCGCTCGAAAATAAGGAGATAAATCTCGTCTTTCTTGCTAAGGGGCCAGGTTTCAGAACTATAAGTGAGCACTGGTTGCAGTAGAGTTTTTGTACAGAACAAGCTTGGTATTCATTCTAAGAAGCTGTGATCGGAAATATCTACGAAGGCCAAATTAGCAACGATTTTCCATCATGATGGGTCCACTGATTTCTCGGCTGGGATTATAATCCTAAGAGATTAGTTAGGAAATCTAAGTACCAAATAGTTAACAACTGTTTCAGGCTTATATTAAGATATTAAAGAGGGTACTCCAAAATAAATTCACAATGATAATTCAAGATTATAGAACCTAAAATATTATTCAGTAAAGCTTTCAAGTCGGTAAAATCTTAAGTTTATAATATTTTCATTACTATATATATTTTGACGTTTTGGCCATAAAGTTAGGAACTATCTCGAAGCGGTAATTAATTTTCCATTTTGCAAAGTTTGAAGATGTTAAATAACAATTCGACACTTCAAATTGAATCGAAGTTTCGCACGTTTTATTGACATTTCTGAACTTAAAACATTCGGTTAACATTATGGTTATTATAGAAAAATTACTTATTTTTGGGATTACTCAATCACAAAATGCTTCATGTCTATAAATGTTAGAAAGACATATGATGGCGTCATACCCTGAAACGCGGTATTATAGTTATTCCGGCCACTAAGGATATATACAACTTTTCCACCACTTACATAAGACCAAACGATTAGACTAGTTGAACATCATCCCTATAGGATGGAGGAACGAGGAACAAGATCCTTTCTCCAGACATATTTTTGACAAAAAATAATATTATTAAAAAACCCTAAAAGCCCAAACACCCAAAACATAAAATAAGTGAAGCACAGTTTTCCGACTATTTTGTAATATTGGGATACAGATTTATTGCTGTGGGTGACTGGAATGCGAAGCATTCGCACTGGGGCTCTAGATTAATAACTACACGTGGAAGGGAGCAGAAGAACTGATTCTGAACAAAAGAAGACTGCGAAGAGTATGGCACACTAGCAGGGTTCCAGTAGATAAAAGAACTCTTAACAAAGTAGTCAAGTCAATCTTAATCTTGCCATAAAAAATGCAACGGACAAAACTATGGAATGTTATCTAGATTCCTTAACTGGAACAAATGCTACTAAATACTCTCTATGGCAAGCTTAAAGGACCTATAACGATAGATCTCAAATCGCCGTTAAGGTTGTAGAATAACACTTGGGCAAGGACAAGACAAGAAACATCTGTCGCCTTCGCTGTTCACTTAGCAAAAGTATTCACGCCCTAATGAAGCTGACCCAGACACTGATGATTCAAATTAACATTTACCCACTTTCTATATATAAATGTAAAAAAAACGGTAACTAACTGGCTGAAGACTGGGTTTTGCAGAAGATTTAACAATTTTTACTCTGGAACACACGCACACGCACACACACATGCAGAGACACGCACACGCGCGCGCGCACACACACCCACACACACATACATACACACACAAGCCCAATGATCATAGTCTAGCTGACTGATTGCAAGATAAAGACATAAAAAAACACCTAAATTAGTTCAAAGGATTTTATTTTTTAATCTTTTAAAAAACCTATAAAGGATTCATTCAATTACAATTAAATAAAACTAGCCTTGATTTAACAGAAAAAATGATCTAGAGAATTTAGGCTCCACTAGAAATATCGTTGCAATGTTTCATCGTAGGTAGACACACTTAGACAGCGAGCTATAAACACAAACAAAAACATTGCTAATAAATTATATGCGTGTATATTATTATAATTAAAAAAAAAGAAACTAGAGCAGAATGCATCTAATGCCCCGAAGTTTATTGTAGACATACAATTAAAGAATGAGAGCTAGACATATATAAAAACACATGTAAACATAACTTGTGAGAAACATAGTCTCGCAAAGCAGTTCTTCCGAGTCGGTCAATTTATTCAGACCCTACTTAAGGGATTTGCTTTCTTAAGTTATTACATAATTAACTAACCTCTTATCAACATCTTATATATACCATATTAATAAAACTCATATTATTTTACTACACGTACTATCTATACTCGTGTGTCCCTATTGGTGCCGGCCGTGTCCCTTTTTTGATCGACTTGCAGGGCGCAATGCCGTGCCTCGAGATGCACACAATGTTTTTATTAAGGACTACACACTAAACTAAACTAAACTTTAAAATATTTGTAAATACAGTTTTTGATTTCAAAAATAATTAAGATATTAAATAAATAAATAAATTAAAGTTAGAGTAGAGTAAGTTAACGTTTACAGAAATTAAAAATGCATAACGCAAAAGAGGTAAAAAAACTTAAAACGTATACAGATTTTGATGAAGCGGTAATAACATTATCTCATAAAAATCTGAATAATCTTTTACTTTGCGAGGATACAAATGTAGTCGTTGATAAATTAATAAATAAGAATAAAAAAGTTATATCAGTTTTTAAATTGTGAAAATAAAATGAATAATTATTAAAAAATTAATCAAATGTCTATCAAGGATGTTGTATCTGCGCGCTTTAATCCCTTTTACGATCCAATCAAATATTCAGTAATAAACTTAACGAGGCGTATTCATCCGTAACTAATTAGATAATTAATATAATTTGCTGAGCACACAGTAAAGGTTTTTATGATTTAAGCCATAATTGTTAATTAAAGTAAAAGTCATCAAAGGGAGTCCTAAAAGATAACGCTCAAAGTTCGTTTTAACAGTGAATCATCAGTTGAAAATCAGAAAAGAGTTTGCATAAAATAAATTCTTCATTTGATTGTGTTATTCTGTGCATAAAGTTCTTTCATTTGGACGGGTAGCAATGAGAAACAAAACGTTTAAAATTAATAAACACTTATGTAAATAAATTTGCAGACGATTCGCATGCGAGTGTTATCGCGATGTTATCTGCTGATTAAACATTTTTTTCATTTGAATGTATAAAAAATACCCTTTAAAACAAATAAAGAATTAGACTGTCTTGGAAATTGCTTTAATGGCTATAAAAATATAAGAGCGACAAAGGCGAGAAAAATGATGTCTGTGTGGGCATGGGTATCCGGAAGCTATATCCAGGATGCTCCCTCCCCTCGGTGACATAGCTGACGAACCTTTTATAATCAACTTTGTAGATAAAGTAGGCGCTTCACCCATTAAAATAAAAATTCCAACTTCGATCTATCAACCTTAGAAGTGGGTAAATAATCAGTAATACGTTTCGCGATTAAATAACTAATGGAATATTTAATATTTTTGTCAAAACGAGAGGATATAACTATATTAGTTGTCCCTATTATATCATTCGAACAGCCACCAAACCCGTTCACATACATAGGTTCGGAAAACGTATTGTAATTTAATAGTAACTTTGTACAACACTCAGTTGTTATAAAATAATCTTGAGAGCCGTTGTCTATAAAACAACGCAAAATATGTGGGTTACCATCCGTATCAAAAGTACATACGCGGGCAATACCAAGTAAAACCGTTGACGGTTGTGATATCAAAGTATTCGCTTCATTCTGCAATGAAGGTTCGTCTAAGGAGCCAGATGCGACACGCGGAGTACTATCAACTAGCAATGACTCACACTGCGACTCAATGGCTCGAGCGTTCGCAGTCTCTCGATAACAGGTTTGAACGGTTTCGCCTGTTTTTCAAATAAACTGGGATTTGACGAAAAATGCAGCAATTTATTGTGCGTATTGGAATTGCACGTTTTAGAACTTTTAACAGAATTTCAATTTGTGGTTTTATGTTTAACGCTTAAACATTTTACGCAATAATTCAGTTTTAGTGCATAGAAAACAATGGTGCCTACTTTGATTAATTAAATATTTTATATTTAAAAATATTCGACTTATATTCCCATACAAAATGCCAATTTTATATGTAAGGACCTAATATTTAGTGCGCACGCGACAGCGGTTAAAATTTAACTCTCTTGCGCCATTACACCGGGACACCACCTTCCATCTCCGGTTCGTGTGTCAAAGTCAAATCGACAATTGTTATTCTTCTTTGATTGACACCGATTTAACGCAACAATGTCCTAAGTGTTTCAAAGTTTCTCCGTAAATCACATTTTTCTAAGAAAAGTGAAATAACGTAACTCAGATATTACAATGATTATTTAAAATCAAATCAAAACTATCCAGTTGTTTGATTTTTGACATTCAACACTTTTTGTCTTCAGTCACCGTAACCACGCACGCTGTAAAGCACGTTAAACATCGGAAAATTTAAAAATTATGTAAATAATTTGAAGTTTATAATAATACAAATAGCTTTAATCCGTTTAAAAAATTGTTTCCTTCAATGTGTAAAAGCTATGTTAACCAAAGACAATACTATCCAGATGTGTTTTTTCAAAGTGTCAACCGAAGCCTTACGCAGGCTCTTAATTAATGCGCTTAAGCAATCACCTGTACAACTTAAAAATAATATGCACGTTAAAATAAAATGTGATACGATACGATATGAGCGTGTGGCCTTATTAATGACCTGTGTTCAGAGTTGGTGCAGATAATGGTGGGTTAGGTTAGGTTAGCAATCTGTCGCTTCCACTAATTATTCAAAGAATGGTGGAAGCTGACAATGACGGTCCTTAGAATGCCTTCAAGGCTTTTTGTGAGGCCGTCATGAGTCAGAAAGAGAATGCGGAGCGTCAGCGTGAAAATGATTTAGATGCTCCGCCAGTAAGGAAACGACGACCCGGGCAGCGACGCCGTGTTTTCGTACGTCTGCCCTAAGTTAAGATTTGGAAGATTTGTGTGTGAGAGGAGTCATGTGGCATTGTGGCATTCGCGTTTGGCGGGGGTAAGGATAGGGCTCAGCTGTTACCTGCCGTCGCCCTTTGGCGACCTGAAGTCATCCGTCAGGTTTTAGTGGGTAGGGTTTATTAAGTCTGAGTCCCACATAATCCCTGCTGGTGTAAAATACCGTGGGGATATGCGTAAAAGCATTTCCTGTAAAAAAAAAGATAATGGTGGGTCTACTCGTTACTTTCAGTACAACCCACCATACTAATAAAAAAAAATCAATCGCGCTACAACCTTTTTAGGTCTGGAACTCAGATTATTGTATCGGTTTCATGATGATTTGTTAATCTAATAGGCAAGTAGGTGATCAGCCTTATGTGCCTGACACACGCCCTCGACTCGACAAGGCAAGCCGGTTTCCTCACGATGTTTTCCTACACCGTTCGAGCGAATGTTAAATGCGCATATAGAAAGAAAGTACATTGGTGCACAGCCGGAAATCGAACCTACCACCTCAGGGATGAGAGACGCACGCTGAAGCCACTAGGCCAACACTGCTCGTAATAATTACCTTTTTGAATTACTCATTCAAGCTCAAGAATACACTAAAAATAGTCAGTGCGTGATATAGTAAGTAAAAAAATAGGACTTTTGCTAATCACATACAAACAATGCCTGAAAAACTGACTTAAAATGTGTAAATGTAAACCAGGCAATTTTTCGTAGCAATCAGGGGAGATGCCATATTATTTACATTTCAAAATACTGTTTAAACGACTAGGAACTTAAACAAAACAACCTGTACAATATTGCAAACTGGCAATTACCTCAAATTACCTTATGTAAGGAAATTACATGTCTCGCGCTAAATTTCATACCATTTAGTACAAATAACAAAAATTTATTATTCTAGTAAAAATATTGACATGTGCCCGCCCGACCCATTATAAGTAATTCTTAATCAATATCGAAAAATATAATGCGTGTAAAATACGTTTATCAACAAACATATTTAGAGAATATCTTCATTATGGCGCAACGTCTTAATTAAATAAAAAAATATGATTGTAAATCTACACCATTCTCGAATTCAACAAATCGATCCAGCTGTTTAAGAGTTGTACAAACACACAAAATGTATATATACTCGTATAAAGTATAAGTATTTTGAAAAAAAGTAACCAAGTACTCATAACTTAAACTATCATGGAACTATAATTATTTAAAAATTTAAATAATGTGTATAGGTAAAGACGCGACGAAAGTTATACTCTGTTCTTTTAAAATGCCTTGGCTAAAAATCGCTAAGCACATTTCTTTATACCTTCGCAGACAAAATACTCAACATGCTTACAAAGCTCGAAAATCCTTTATTAGGTCCAACAATTAAAGGTTTAAGGGCGTGGGGCATGTGGCAAGCAGAAAGAGGCATAAAACAAGTCTTCTACAATATTGTCCACATTCTTGCGACCCTTTTCGTAATTAGCCAATACGTTGAACTGTGGTTTATTCGGTCTAAATTAGATTTGGCTTTACGTAATTTATCTATATCGATGCTCAGTACCGTGTGCGTTGTTAAAGCAGGAACTTTCGTATATTGGCAGAATGATTGGAGAAATGTAATCAACTTCGTATCTTTGACGGAATTGAGTCAATCGAAAGACAAGTCAACGGAGCATATAAGCCGGGAATATAGGAAGTATTCGAGACTTGTGACGTATTTATACTGGTCTTTGGTTGCCGCTACCGTGTTTACTGTGATTTTAGCACCTTTAGTGAGCTTTCTGTCGTCTCCGATGCATAGAGAACGAATCATTAATGGAAGTGCGCCGTACCCAGAGATAATGAGCTCCTGGGCTCCATTTGATAAGTCAAGAGGACTTGGCTATGTGATAATGGTTATAGAGCACACATTGATCTGTTTCTATGGAGGCGGTATTGTGGCAACTTATGATTCTAATTCAGTTGTTTTGATGACGTTTTTTTCGGGTCAACTTGAGATTTTAAAAGTAAAATGTAGTATGTTGTTTGGAGACGGCAGTAGTGTTTTAAGCTACGAAGAAGCTGTGTCAAATATCAAGAAGTGTCATTATCATCATATCAATTTAGTCAAGTACTTATCGAATGATTTTTAATTAATTGCATATTACTTAAATGTGTATATCAAATATATTTAATACACTAAGTGAAAACTTAAATTCAAATAAATTATACTCCTAGACACCTAGTCGAGTGGTTTTTAAAAGGGGGCTATTGTTTATACTATTGACATAAACGTTGCTGCTACATTTGGTCACAGTTCTAAAATTGAACCATGGAACTATCATATTATTTATTTTAATAGTAACCTACGATTGTGTGTTACGACAGTATTAACAAATTTAAATAAAATTTTCACTGTTTTAATTGCAATTTACAGGTATTCAAAATTATTGGACTCCCTCCTATCTCCAGTAATGTTTCTATACATCATAATTTGTTCACTAATGATTTGTGCGAGTGCAGTTCAATTATCAACGGTTAGTTATTATTAAATATTATTATTATATTAATAAGCTTTCTGATTTTCAAAGGTCATGTAGGTTTTAGGAGCGGATGGAATTTACTTTGCAAGGAAGGCAAAGTACGGCAATCTAATTTTTTAATTTATTTGGATTTTTAAGTCCTAGTAACGAATTACTCTTCCTTAGGTCCCTATTAGCTAGATTAGACA
Organism: Pieris brassicae; assembly: GCF_905147105.1. Classification (NCBI taxonomy): domain Eukaryota; kingdom Metazoa; phylum Arthropoda; class Insecta; order Lepidoptera; family Pieridae; genus Pieris; species Pieris brassicae. The sequence goes on along the minus strand of NC_059669.1, from coordinate 16,916,330 downwards.
ATATTTATTATATTCATTTTCTCCCATATAATATTTACAACAATAAATAAGATTACAGTTGAGAAGGTATTGTGAGACTGGTTTCCAAACAAGGTAAGAAACTGTGATATGGATAACCAGGCTTCCATTCATAGCAAAGTCATATTGAGTGGTAACAAAAAGTACATAAATACGTACTAGGATTGCTCAAGATGGTGAGAAGTATTGAGCCACGAGAATTACCCAGTAATTAAGACGCAAGTAATAAATACATTTTGTTTTTCAGGAAGGCACCACAACTGTCCAAGGAATATGGATTGCGGAATATTTACTGGCATTAATTGCACAGCTGTTTCTGTATTGCTGGCATAGCAATACTGTTTTATACACGGTAAGTTCAAGAATTAAGTCGGGAGTGAAAATATTTATATATGGAAACATTTTCACATTTACAGATAAGCAATGTCCAATAAATTTTGGAAAGTTTTGAAGGCTAACTTGATTGTGGAGAGGCTGTTTTACGATCAGTTAAATCGAGAAAAAAATGTATCGTCCAAACTACGTGCTCCAATTATTTTTATAAATTGTGAGGTTGTTCACGGCATTTCTTAAAATTCAGAAGCTTAAAAGTCTAACAAAACTTTTGTTCCATTTAAATGAATATTAAAATACGCCTTTAATTATTGTATAATATAGGTAGTTTATTAATAAATAACTATTGAGTAACAAATATTTTAGTAGATTTCAGAGCCATCTAGTATTTACCTTAATGTTGAGAAGTATTAAACGCGCCTTTATTATGAGATGTTGTTTGTTTTAGAGTTTGAAATTAGATGACGGTGTTTACAAAAGTGCTTGGTGGTCTCATGGTGTGAAGATAAGACGCAGTGTGTTATTGCTTGGAGGGCAATTGAATAAAACAATCGTCTTTACTGCTGGTCCATTTACAAGACTAACACTTTCAACATTCGTCACGGTAAATTATGTAAAATATTGTTATATTTTTATCAAATATTTCGTAATATCTTATGGAGAGTTTATAATGTTTTATTACATCACATTTTTAGTATCCGTGGCTTCGATTTCCAGCGAAACAGCTTTATAGTAAATAGGTATCATAGGCTGATCGGTTTAACAAATATCATTTTACCAACGCAGTACTTTATTTTCTAAGTACCCGGTAATACTTTAGCTAAATGCGTCTCCTAAAATACATATACACTATTAAACATATAGATGCATATATAAAAATCTCAAAATACTTGTTACAGATACTGAAAGGCTCCTACAGCTACTATACTCTATTAAACTCCAAAGAAGATTAGATAATACGTTATCTAATACGATTAGATAACAAGATACTAAGTTTAAAATAAAAAAATACGTAGAACGCTTTACAGAATACTAAGCTTAATTTAGTTTTAGTAAAATAAAATTTCTATTTTAGCGCCACCTACATTTAGTTATTGAATTTATAATGACGTTTAGTTTTAAACAGACTAGTTTCTTGTAATATACCTAGATGGCTCTGTATCTATTAAAAACAGTAAATTGAATTGTATAATAAAACTCTTGTCATAGTTTTAGTGTCTTTTATTTCTTAACTTATATTAATTTATCATCGAAAATGGAAATAGTTCTTAGTCCTCTTCAAGTAGCAAGTAACTAGACAATTCAACAGAAGTTTGTTATAATTTATTTCAATAAAGTTTTATGTGACACGATAAGAAAACATCTGGATGAAGAGAGAGGTTGGTATCATATCCAAAATCATATAGGTACGAGGACTACCTAATACAGGTACGGGAATGCAAAGGACTTATGCTTTTGAGATGTGTTCTTGGAAGTTAATATAATATTAAAACTTAACCCAACTTCCATACCATGCGCAAAGGTGACGAACCTTAGTTGGTAAGACTGAAGGAATGTGAAAAAAGAAAGTGAAAGTTCGTCAGCCTTAAACTTTGCAAGGTAATAAGAAAGGCTCTGAACAGAAACCGAAGATGACATTTGCTCCCTGCTGTCCGCGATGATTTGATGTTTCCAACTTTAGCTCAACTAAAAGAGAGCGATATTTTCCAAGGTTTTGGTTTTCGATATAACCTTGTCCTATTTTAACCACCTGGAGAATATTCGACGTAAAAACTAAAAAAAACACGACGGTTAAAATACTTGTAGGGTAGTTCAGTTTGAGATAATTGCTATATCAGTTCTTGGAAATTGCACACCTAATGATTAATCTATATAGTGAGTGCGTTTTCGGTTAAAATTAAAATTTATTGCATTCATTAAAAGTGGAAATTATTGACTTCCATGGGCCATTTTTTAAATATTGCCGATTCGAAATTTTCACTCCGTAATGAAAATGGCTTCCAATTTCACAAAAGTGTTTACGTCGTAACTAAAAGAATTGTGTTACTAATATGACGAAAAATGCTTCACCACTATTGTTCAGTGATCAAAATAATTCAGAAGTATAACTTGACGTAATAGAATATCAATTTTATTCAAATATTATATTAATTGATTTTTTTTAACCTAAAAATTCCAGTCCGTACTGTGTATGAATGTAAACATGAGTTAGGCAGCTGAGATTTCTGCTCTCTGAGCGTCATCAATTTGATGATTATTTATTAATTTTAGTTCTGAAATTTTGATAAATTTATACATATCTATTTGAAATCGTTTAACTTACAAACAATAAATTATAAAAAATAAGATTTGAAACATTTAATGACTTGCTTTTAGCTTAAATAAACAGATAAACCTAAATCTGTTATGTCATGGTGATTAAATAAAGTAATCCCGTCGTTGACGACGAAACTTATTTAGTTTATTCACGGCTTTGGCACTAGGTGGTATGTATATTTGTGTTATATTTAACATAGAACATCTGTAACTATGTATATAAAAACAATTTTTATATCTAAAATATAATTTTCGTTCGCAGTTTAATACAATAATATTTATTAAAACATATAAATACTTTAAAAATACACAATACATAACATTGGTAACGTATTTTTTTTAACTTAAATGTTCGTTTCGTGTTTAATCGTGGTCGAGACTATCTAGCCATTTATGGAATAAAAGAGTTTCATTTAGATGATGTTCGTATTTTTATCAATCTCATGGAACGTCCCAGAGCACCAAGGCCTCGCCAGGCAATTAACAATTAAAATAAACAATTGCAGCTTGATGAGAAATTAATAATCTTATTGGAATATAAGAAATAAAATCTTGTCGGATTATTGTTTTATATACTTACGATAAAATACGTAATTGCTTAAAGTCAATCCAACTGTACACATTTAGAGAAATATTACTTTGTATATATACCTTATGAAGTGAAAGCTTATGAGCAGTAACCTGACTTTATTTGTCAAAGACGTGAAATCAAAGTTCGCGTCTCCTTGCCCTGATTGGACTAGAGATTTCCGTAACTTTTATGTTCCTAAAAATTCCGGAACGTTGATTATTTGGATTAAGCTAATTAAAACGTGCATTTTATACTCCAGTATTAGTATATTAGGTCAGCAACTTTAGATCTTATAAACTATAACCTGTTGCTGTTAAGTCGCTGGTTTGTGCTGAAATGGTAAAGAAAAGTAGTATTTATAATATTCTTTTTCTTTTAATTTCAACTGTTTATGGTAATATAGCAATTAAAAATTGCATAATGAGCTTCTTGTATTTCTTAGATAAAACAACCTAACATGGTCCTCACACTGTATAAAAACGACGTAAGCTCTCCTGCCAGGTCTGTCCTAATGGTAATCGAACACTTGAAGCTGCCAGTACAATTGGTTGACGTGAACTTCATGAAAGGAGAGCAGCTTACAGAGGAGTTTAAAAAAGTAATATTTTTAAATTATTTAAATAAGACATCACCGATTATAAAGAACAGAGGACTAAATATAGTCCCGCGTATACGTTACGATGTTTTCCAGAAAATGTTGGAATATCATATTTTTTTTTTAATTTTATGTCATTTTAAGATCTCAATAAGTTAAGACAATATTATCCACGCTACGGATTGCGATTGACAAATTATACCACATAATAAATGATGATATGTCGAAATGAGCCGAAGGTTTTTTGCAAAATTTGTTTTAACACCTACTTCTTATATTCAGATCAATCCACAACACACGCTGCCCACGTTGATAGATGACGACTTCGTACTTGGAGACAGGTAGAAAGACTTTTCTTTATTTACATTACGATTAAGTAGCTGATGTTTTTTTTTATATATACGAACATTAAATATAATCATCTGTATTATAAAATTCGATTATAGATAGTATATAGTCATGATTTTCTACAAATAATGGTCTCAAGAGCCTGGCTGCTCACAACACGAGGAATCCTAGTGTGGGGGCTAATGCACTATGTTACCTGAATATCCTGTATATTGTGTATAATAAAGTTTTTTCTTTTTTTCTTTCATTTTTATGCATAGAGGGATATTTTCAATGATAATATTTGTGCTTGAATTAAGAAGTTTTTAATTCTGTTACTGGTGATTGTAATATAGCTATTTTGATAATGTTATGTTATGATAATGTTCGATTAATAAAAACTTTTGGATTTAATTCAGAAGCTCTAGAACAATTACAGTAGTTAGGTAAAGTATGCGTTTATTTCTCATTTTGACAGTTGGAAAGTTACAATTTGCTACACGTATTCTATTGGGATGATGCGTTCGTTTAGGTCCAGCCCAGCGAATTATTAAGTTATCGACGTTCGATACTTATCTATTACGATATCTGTTTGATTTTACGTATTGTTTGGGTTAATGGCATAGCTGTGACTTTAAAATAAAAGAGGAAGAAATGGTCTGTATATAATTATCTTATATCATCTTTAGTTCAGGGACATGATTTGTGTTTCCGTTTGGACCACAAACAAACGCAACGCGCCCTCATGTCGTCGTTCCTCCGAAGAACATTGTTTCGCCAGAGATATTTTGGACCTATAGCTCATATAGTGCACGTTAACAGTAGTAGTAGTAGTCTAATTAATATAGTAACTTTCAGATAAATTTAACATGTCTTTCATTTCAGTCATGCTATTTCGGTGTATTTAATAAACAAATACGCGAAGGATGACTCTCTCTACCCCAGCGAACCTAAACTAAGAGCCATTGTTGATCAACGTCTGCACTTTGACAGCGGTATCTTGTTCCCTGCATTGAAATATGGTTTTGTAAGTAGACACTAATTTAGTCATCGTTATTTTATTGCGACAACCCCGGAAGGCTTAAAAAAGTTTACTCATATATGTATATGTAAACCTAAGGAAATTTTATATCGTTTTAGTAATTTAAAGTAAATACTTTTTACTTTTGTAACAATACTTATACCATATTTTAATTGTTTTGCATGCAGTGAAGAAATACAGTAGAATTTATAGTTCTTTAATACCAATGTTAATATCCTTATTTTTGGTCACTATTCACCGTAACGTTCACGTAATCACGTTCTTGATTTGTTCGATTTTTAAATTGTATATATGGGTAATGTGGTGTAACCTTTTAAATAAATAAATAACTAAATCACTCCAGAGTCAAGTTGTCTTGCAAGGAGGTAAAAAACAGACCGATGATGCCGTAGAAAAGATCATATCTGCGTACGAGTTCACAGAGCAATTTGCAACCAAAACCTGGTTGGCAGGAGAACAGTTCACAATCGCTGATATCTCCTGCGTGGCATGTATCAGTGGCTTGAACGAATTAATTCCTATTGATGCACAGAAGTAAGTCAACATGAAAGTTCATACTATGAAATAGAGAAGACAATATTTCAATTGTCTAACACACACACAAAAACCGATCAATTCCAATTTTAAAATATCTTCATTTATAAAAGATAAAAACTCCTTCGCGGCATAGTTCCTATTTCTATATTCAAAATCGTCAAACTCTCATAGTTGGCTTAGTACTCTGAACTGTGACTTCATTCAATAGTCATAAAAAAAACAATAAATAATTATTGACTTTGCTGTTTTTAATTTTGCTGACTGCTAAGACTTTAGACTTAACATAAAAAATGGAAATCAAGGTCAACTGAATCTGATGTGCAACTTACTTTTTTCAGGTATCCCCATTTGTATGCCTGGTTGAAACGTTGTTCAGAGTTGGATATTTACAAGAAAAAGAATGCTCCCGGAATCAAAGAATTGGGAGAAATATACCGAAGCAAATTAGCATAAGATATCTTATTTAATTAATTATTTTAAATAAATTGCATAATGTTTTACGTTTTTATTTTAAATTTTTATACCACAATTCTCTCACAAAACACATGTCTCCAGTATTTAGGTATGTTCTTATACGAAAAAAAACGAGATTAATTATATATTATAGTAAAACCAAGTAAGCTATGCAGACAATGATTAAAAACACTAAACTATTGATATTTCAATGAAGCATAAACATATTTAACAAAGATACATTTAAAACGCTCCATAAAGTATTATCGACCAAAATAAACAACAGCAATATTAATTTTTTTTATTTTTTCTTCTTTCTCTCTCTCTTTCTTTCATCGAGGTCATAAATTTATTACAAAATTCGTGATTACATTTCCCAATAATTAGTTGACCAATCGCAGCATTTCTGCTTCTCGTAAATATTAAAAATAAAGATTATGCACCGTCGGCGAACTGTATTAAAAGTTGACTTTTCGGACGATTTTTGCGACAGTATATCAATGTATTTTAATTCTAGATTCCTCTATTTTGTAAGGAATAAATTAGAACAAATTAATTTATTCAGGGCAGTTCATTAGCAAATACAAGAGCAATGCTAATGACAGACCGATAGGAGTAGAAGTAAACTGTATCTAGTCATTTACAAGTTAAAACGTCTCTCATTCCGTAACGAGGACTTGTAATGTGTTGCATGTACAGTTCAAATCCTGAAATACATTGCTAAGTGATTTGGCTTTTTTGATCTTAAATAAAAGCTGTTTACGTGTCTTTTGAAAAATAAGAAATTAACCTAATTGAGTCTTTAAGCCAGTTAATTGGGCCGGGCCAGTTGTGGGACAACGCCGGACCGGTAGACCGAAAACCGGATCCCACAAGAAAATCGGACACTCAAGGACCTCAGTTGAGTTTAGATCTGTGCGCACAATAGATGAAATTGCTCTATTATGGTAGTCTTAATCTAATTAGAAGACAAAATTAAAGAAAAAATTGGGTACATCAGAAAAAAATGCTTCTGTAAATGCGAGCCGAAAGACGTGAATGGAGCACGGGCGGTGTGAGAGGCGCACAGATACCATCACAAACTCGTTCACATTACTCCGGTCCGGTGGTTCTACCGGACTCGGGATACTGTGGATAGCTTTATATATATTTTACATCCCTTCGAACAGATCTGCCGGACCGGCGGCCTTAGTTACACCATATCAGTAAAACATTTAAGTAGCACTGCTTGATTGTGCATGCCTTTGACACATGTTTCGCTAATCATTCTTCTTTAGGCAAACAGGTGATCAGTCCGTATCCAAACCATCTGGTTCGATATGGATATTAAGATTATCATATCAGATAAGATTAACAATATAGTTGTGTTGGTAACAGTTTTGGTAATTATTATTGAAACACCATAAAATTGCTCTTGAATATCATTTAAATATTTTCTTCCATCCAGAAATCTCTCCATATATACTCGTAAAGTAATTTGTCAGATGTATTGTTGGATTGTTCTTAACTTATTACAAAATAATGGCGCTTAAGGATTAATACATAGGAAATAATAATATTCACTTTATGAATACTAAGCGTAACCCTAAAATAAAAACAGATTCTTATTAGAGGCGCTTAACTAATTCTAATGCAACCAAAATCCGATGCGACCGTGTCAATGAGTATCTATTTTAATTAATCTTTGACGTTGCCTTATCTTAACTTTTTCCTCCACGAAAAGCATTTGTAAGGAACAAACAGAACCTGCAGTTTGAGGTTCTACTTTGCATTGTCTATGGATTCTCACTAGTTCTCCGATTATGTTAATAAGGTGTGAAAATGCTTTAGAGAAACTTTATTTACATATAAAAATAAAACCCACTCGCTCTTTTGTTTAAAATGCAAATTAATGTTTAGAGAGTGAGCCCTTTACTTTTAGCACTGCGATGTTGAAGGTATTTTTAATTTCATTTCCGTAAGACTATATATTAGGCCCTTACATATGAAATTGACGTTTTGTCATACTGGTCACTTTGACCTCAAATATCTCCTCTTTGGTTAGGAATGCCAAATTAATTTTTTTACAGCTATACTCGTGCATTTGTTTTTCGAAAATCATGTTTTTTTATTTTTCTGCGTATTTATAAAATAGGAAACATGGGATATCGCGGTATTTACTCGTATCACCGTGGCACCAGTGCTGCAGAAGCGGCTCGAAGGATTAATGATGCGTATGGTGGTGATGTCGCAAACGAAAACACAGTGTGTTTTTGTTTTTGTTGCCAAAGTTGATATACGAAGAATTGAAGGCTATTGTGGAAGTGGACCCATCGCAGATAACGTCTGAGTTAGCGACTGCGGTGTTAAAGATAAACCTGTCATTAACACCGTACTAAGCACTTGAAGCAAATTGGGAAGGTGAAAAAGCTTGAAAGATGCTTTTGAGATGTGTTTTTGGAAGTTAATTCTAGAAGACAGTGATCTTAACCCAACTCCCATACAGATACCGGCAAACTTCTTGAGCAATAAACAAGGGAGTGGGGGAAAGTTTGCAAACGTCAACTGATTTACCAATCACGCGATCGACTCGTCACTCTCCCGCCGCCGCGCACTACCGCCCCAAGTGGTACCTAAAAATCGCTTCTGCGCAGGCCAGAACATTTGTTCAAGATGTTTGACGGTATCTAAACCATGTGACGAGAAATTGCAGAAGCTGACCTTAGTTGGTAAGTCTAACGGCAAAAGAATGTGGAAAATTAAGTAAAAGTTCGTCAGTCTTAAACTTTGCAAGGCAGTAAGAAAGTGGACAGAAACCGAAGAAGTCACCTACTAACTTAAGCTTAGATAGTTTTCGTTACTATTTTCGAACCTTGCCATATTTCAGTCATCTGATTAATAAATGAGGGACAATTCGACGTAAAAACAATAATACGACAGTTGATTGACCTGCAGGTTAGATAATTGCGATAAAAACAGTTCTTGGAAATTGCACACCTAATGATTAATCTATATAGTGAGTGCGTTTTCGATTAAAATTAAAATTTATTGCATTCATTAAAAGTGGAAATTATTGACTTCCATGGGCCATTTTTAAATATTGCCGATTCGAAATTTTCACTCCGAAAGGGAAATGCTTTCCAATTTCACAAAAATGTTTACGTCGTAAATAAAAGAATTGTATTGCTAACATGATGAATTACGTATACCTTATGAACCACAACTGTTCAGTTACCAAACTAGTTAAATTGAAGAGAGCTTGACCTAAGATAATTTTCGCATATATAATATTAATTGATATTTTTGTGATCCTAAATGTTTTAGTCCGTACTATTTATGAACGTGAATCTATTTTAAGCATCCGAGATTTATCTTTAACCCCGCCTATATGATGATTTTTTATTACTTATACTTTTTAAATTCTGACAATTGTACATATTTGATATCCTTTTAAAAATATGTAATAAAAAATTTAAAATACAAAACAATAAATGATAAAATGATGATGATTTAAAACATTACATCACCTATAATAGGTGACTTGCAATTAGCTTACATAACCAGTTAAATCAAAAATGTTCTAATCTACGTGCCCTTGGTTTATAGTATGTCATGATGATATAATCAAATAGTGTTATATGAGTGATCGTCGTTGATACAAGTTTAGTTTGTTCACGGCTTTTTGACTAAGTGGTATGTATATTTGAGTTATTTTTAACATAGAACATTTATTACTGATTGACGAAGTTAAAACTATTTAATTTAAAAATAACGTATTAGTTGTTGTGAATCACATCGAATCGTTATTTGTAAAATATGTACTTATACGCTGTTTTAGAAATACATGTTTAAAATCTTATCTTAGATAAATGTAGTGTAATAACAATAATTCTCTGATGAGATAGAAATGATTTCGTAATATAAGGTTATCTTAGTTTGTACTATTGTATGTTAACTACGTAGTTTCAATCCATTATTGTATCTATTATTACATTATTAATTACTTAAACTACTATTATTATATTGTTAATTTTGTGTACTACAATCGTGGTTAAGATTATCTAGTCATTTATGTAATAAATGAGTTTTATTGTCGCATTTATATCGATCTCATGGAACATTCCATTGCGCCAAGGCCACGCTAGGCATTCAATAATTGCAACAAAAACTACGATATTCAACTAATGGTATATAAGAAATAAAATCTTGTGGGATTACCTTATAAACTTACAAAAATACTCAATACCTTTAAGTGTAGCCGATTCTATGTAGGGACACATTTAGAAAAATATTATTATAGTAGCGAAAGCTTAAGACCACTAAGACATTTGTTACGAATGTTGGTTATTAAGATTAAAGGTATTAAAAAAAATATTATGGTACACTTTATAATCATTCTCTTAATTATAAGTCTCGTCAGCAAAAATACGTATATAACCATGTACATAGGTCAATATTAGTAATTAGGTCAGCAACTTTAAGATCTAATACAATGGAACAATGTTAGCGAAAACCTGTTGCTTATTTCAAATAAGTCGCTGGTTTTCTTATAATCAACTCTGTTTATTAGATTATTTAATTCGAGTGTTTATAGTAATGCAACTAACAATTTATAGTGGGCTTTTTGTATTTCATAGATAAAACTACCAAACATGGTCCTCACACTGTATAAATGCGACGCGAGCCCTCCTGTTAGGTCTGTCCTAATGGTGATCGAACACTTGAAGCTGCCAGTACAATTTGTTGACGTGAACTTCATGACGGGAGAGCAACTTACAGAAGAGTATAAGAAAGTAATGCTAAAAATATTTAAATACATAAGGTAGACTTCCACGGATAATAAAGAAAAAAAAAATAAAATAGACTGTCATAAAAATTACAATTTATATTGAATTCCAACTTTTGTTAAAAAAATTATTTTTTGGTAATTTTTCATTTATAACCATAAAAAATTATCTAGTTTAAGGTTAACTGGCCAATTTAAGTTAGATACATTGCATTGTCTTTAAATTTTAAGATCACAAGTCCAGGCGACAACATTCACGCTACGAATTGTGATTGATAAATAAAAACAAATAATTAAAAAACATGTGAATGGTTCTTTTGTAAAATTTGTTTTAACACCTACTTCTAACATTCAGATCAATCCACAACACACGGTGCCAACACTGAAAGATGACGACTTTATCCTTGGAGACAGGTAGATTGATTAAATATTATCGTTCGTGTTATAAAATGCCGACTGTATATAGTAGCATAGTTACAATGTTATAAAACGAATGATAACCATGAAAACAAACGCAGTAGTAGATAGTATCTCTAGCTTTTAAATAAGGCCAAATCACTTGTGATATTTTTTTTTTCATTTGAAACTTACAATATAATATTAAGAGCCCTATTAACGGAGGAAGGCTGATATTTGCAAATAATTAAAAAAAACTTAGCTTACTAAACGTATCCTTATTTTTAACGAATTCTGCAATTTTGCAGTTCTGTGAAAACGTCCGGACATCATAAAAAGCAATTACGATAAATTAGTTAACAAAAATATTTTGCATAAAGCTAAAACGTTTAATGTTTATGCATAGAGGGCTTTTATGCCAGTTTCAATGAATAAATATTCGTGAACAGTATGTTTGAATTACAAACTTTTATCTTAGTTTTATTTTTTTTCTTTTCTCTTGCTCATTTTTCTATTATCTTGAATAAAAGTAAAAGTCAAATCGTTTATTGCAATTAGGACCAATAAAAAGGCACATTTGAAAGTAAAAAACACGTTAAAAATAAAAAAAAGACTAGTTGACACGAGAGAAGACACGGAGAAGAATGTGCAAAAAACTCCAATCTTACTGTTTTAAAATAGTTTTTACTATATTTTAATTTGATAATTATAAGTGAAAACCATACACAATATACAAAAATAAAATATTCGCATAATATTACAAAAACCAATGCAGAATATAACTTATTTATTATTCATAACTATGGTTTGGTCAAGTATTCGAATATGTCAATCCGTTACATTCAGATTTTAACAGTTCCAAAGTATCAATTTCCTACTACTGTAATAACTACAAGTTGTAGTAAGTAGTTACTACACAAATTTATTCGGAATAAATGATCGATCGTTTAGATCTAAGAAAGCCTGACGTACGTCTATACATTACTGTATGGAAATCGATACATTTCGATTACGATAGCGGCTCGATTCGAACGTATTGTTCGTCCTAAACCCTCAGCTGTTGACTGACTGTGAAATGACGAAGGAATGGTCTTCGTTCGATTATGTTATATCATAGTACAATCACAGTCCAATCTAAAGCGTTATGATTTGTCCTTGAAACAAATGAAACGAGCCATTATATCGTCGTTTGTATTATTCTTCCACCAAACATCATTATTGCGCCAGTGATAATTAGGACCTGTGGGTCGTACAATAGCTTATTAATGCAGTCTGTATGATTTAGTTAAATTCAACGTATCTTTTTCTGTAATTTCAGTCATGCTATTTCATTGTATTTAATAAACAAATACGCGAAGGATGACTCTCTCTACCCCACTGAACCTAAACTAAGAGCCATTGTTGACCAACGTCTGCACTTTGACAGCGGTATCTTGTTTCCAGTAGCCAAAAATGGTTTCGTAAGTAAAAAATAACGTCATCATTAGTTGTACCATACGTATGTGACAAATATTTTGTAGGTTTGTTGCTTACAGTGCCCCAGTAATTACTTAAAATGTTCATACAAATGTATTACCACTACTTCCTGTAGTACTACTTCACTTCACAGGTGGCATATATTCTATTAGGGCTCCTGCCCTCCTACTCATGTTGAGTGATAGTGCCGCCCATGGACAGTCACATTGCAAGAAGGCTCGCTAGTGCGTTGCCGGCCTTTTAAGAGCTGATACGCTCTTTTCTTGAAGGACACTATAGTCGAAATGTTTTGGAAGTTTAACTATTTCTTGTCCAAGATCTTTTACTTTTTGAATGATCTTTATTCCATTGATATTCTTATTCTCCCTCACTCTCTAATTATTTATTGTAAATTACTATTTTTCATATTTTATGATTTTTATCCCTTTCGTTAAAAAAGCTAACTCAAGTAATTGCATAAACCTAAGGAAATTTTATAACGTAAATCTTTACTTTACAATAAAGGTACAGTATTTATTTTACACTTTTGCATCAATACATAGACTGCACTTTAGTTGTTTTGCATGCATAGTAAAACTGTATTGTTTATAGATCTTTAATACCATTACATTAATATTCTTATTTTTGTTCACCGTAACTTTTTCACGTTCTTGAACAATTTTTAGCTATTTAAATTGTATATATATATATGGGTAATGTGGTGTAACCTTTTACGTAAATAAATAATTAAATCACTCCAGGGTCAAGTTGTCTTCCAAGGAAGAAAGAAAATGACCGATGATGCCGTAGAAAAGATCATATCTGCGTACGAGTTCACAGACCAATTTGCAACCAAAACCTGGTTGGCAGGAGAACAGTTCACAATCGCTGACATCTGCTGCGTGGCAACTATCAGTAGCTTGAACGAATTAGTTCCTATTGATGCTCAGAAGTAAGTCAACATGAAAATTCATACTATAAAATAGAGAAGACAATCTTTTAATTGTCAAATACACAAAAACCGAGCAATTCCAATTTTAAAATATCTTCACTTATACAAGATAAATAAGACAGGATATACTCCTTCGCGGCCAGTCCCTATTTTTATATTCAAAATAGGCGTCAAACTGTTATAGTTTGCGTAGAACTCAGAACTGTGATTACATTAAATAGTCATAAAAATTAAAAAATTAAATGAATGCAACATTTAGGATACTAAATCAATAATTGACTTTGATGTAAATTATGCTGACTGCTAAGACTACGTACGTAAATAAAAAAATGGTAATCAAGGTTTAACTGAATCTAATACATGTATAACTTACTTAATTTTTTTCAGATATCCTCACCTGTATGCTTGGTTGAAACGTTGTTCAGAGTTGGATATTTACAAGAAAAAGAATGCTCCCGGAAGCAAAGAAATCGGAGAAATATTCAGAAGCAAATTAGCATAAGAAATCTTAATTGAAATATTTTTATATATAATACATTTCACTGTTAAAATTGTTATACATTCCACGTTATATTATATTTTACGTTTTTATTTAAAATAACAACCACCTTTATTATACCACAATTCTCTCACAAACAACGTAGACACGAACCTACTCCTTTCCCAAAACAATTATTTAGATAATTTTGTCAGCTCTGTACTTTCAATTTAAATTAACTGTTTAAATTTGGGCTTATAATATTTTGTTAACTGTACTTGTAATATAATTAAATGACAGTGTAATGAAGTACAAGGAAATGTTTGAAAAAAGTAGCGTAGATAGTAAATTTTACATCTACAACAAAACCTTATTCTTTATTAAATATACATCTTTTTTTTTAATAACACTCCTACTAAATAATCCAAAAATATCACGTTAGATGTTAAACAAGCATACAATAAAATAACCTGGGCCTTGATCCTCTTATAAGTCGAATAATAAGTAAATTAAGAGAACGGAAACCAAAAAAAATCTACTTAAACGGGCCTGAGAACATCCGCCCCCAATTGTGTTGAGTACTTGTGCTCCCGAATTGACTCCGGTAGTACTCCGAAGTGTACGTAGTGCTGGAATACCTCTTCAATATAATCCTAAAAAAAGCGATTGCTCTGATCGCAACTATAACCCAATAGCTATAAACCCCCTGTTTTAAAAAACAATGGATACCATTATTAACTTGAGATGAGACAGCTATTGAGATATATAGAAAGACACCTGCTGATAAGCATTGCTCAGTGCGGCTTTCGTCGTGGTCACACAGATTCCACAGAAAATCACAATTAGTAAGAAAATCACAGAAATTGTTACTAATATTGTCTTTGAACACACTCTCCCTGAAAGGAGACGGGCCAATTCAGTCAATACTCTCGGTAAGTTCAGCCCCATTTGGAGTACTGTCCTTACCTCTCGACGAAAGCTTCCCAGTACCAGCTCGAACGACAACTCTGCATCTTCTATCTCACTTAACAGGTTGAGTGTTCAGAGGAGTTGTTTGGATGAATATCTGCAGTTAAGTTTCATCATCGCACGTCAAGGCAGAATGCAAAATCGACATCGACGTCCGTCGTTCCACAAATTAGCGTTTTAGGGCAATTTTTGCTGCGCTACCACTATGTCGATCCTGCTGCCCACTAAAGTACTTCAAGAAAAGAGCGTACCGATAAAAAGGCCGGTACCGCATGAGCTCGCGCATTCTTTGGCGTTAAGATTGGCCATGGGCGGCAGAATCACTCAATATAAGATAAAACTTATGCCTATTGATAATTCTATGTAGCATCAGCATTATCAACAAAGATACATTTATAATATATAAAACTTTATCGACCAAAATAAACAACCGCAATATCAATTCATATTTTTTTTCATTACGCTTTCATAAGGTCATAAATTTATTACAAGATTGCTCGTTTTATATCTCACAATAATTAATGGACCAATCGCTGCATTTTTGCTTCCCGTAAATATTTTTAATGACCTAATTAATATGCACTGTTGGCGAATTAGATTAAAGATTGGCTTTTTGGAAGGTTTTTGCGACAGTATATCATCAGTACTTCAATTCTAGATTACTGTAGTTTTCAAGGAATAATTTAGAATAAAAGTACTTTGTAATATAGATTGTTTTATATTTCCTACAACTTGTACTTAATAAGCCACTTATATAATTGTACAAGCCGAGTAATATTACTAATTGAATATCACACAAAATTAAACCTTTGCTAGACCAAAATATGAAATCGAATAGTTCTCGTTACGCCACGTGGCCGTATTAAGAGTAGTGCAGTGCAGTGCAGTGTTAGTGATATATACATAAGAAAAAATATATATTGTAAAATACTATTTAGTATGGTCTTCTATAAAAAAACACTTTATGAATCTTAAGCGTATTCTAAATTTAGAAGCTTCTTATTAGTGGCATAGCTATAGGATCGTGTCATTAAGGATTAAGGTTAATTAATCTTTGACGTTGGCCGATCTGAACGTCCTCCACAGAAATGCATTTGGAACAAACAGATCGCGCGGTTTGAGGTTCTACTTAGCATTGTCTATGGATTCTGTCAAGTTCCCAGATTATGTTAATAAGGTGTGAAATTACCATAGAAAAGTTATTTACATAGAAAAATAAAACCGACTCGCTCTTTTGTTTAAAATGTAAATTAATGTTTAGAGAGTGAGCCATTTAATTCAGGAACTGCGAAGTTGAAAGTATTTTTCATTTTATTTCCGTAAAATTATAAATAAAACACTCACTCGTGCTGTAAAGAAAAACGACGTGAAGATACTGGTATGCCTTAGATATAAAAAATTACGGGATCACCTATTTGCCTATTAAAAAAAAATCAAAAACAGAACAGATACATAAACCTGAGGCCTATACTTTATAGCTTGTTGTGCCCCTGATTTCTTTTAAATATATTTGAGCACAGGTATCAGTTTGATATAATGTATAGTATTATATTGTATTGTATTTAATGATTATATTGCCCGTTTGAACCACTAAATACAAGATGATACCCGTTAGGCAATAGGTTATTAAAATGAAGAGAAGTAGGTGGTTTGCTATTATATATTTTGGAAGGAATAGCAATTACTGTTGCATAATTACATTTTAAAGATATACATACCAAATGTTACCCTGTTGTATCGTACCGTATACTATTTTATTATATATTTATTGTAGATTGTTAGTGTATATTATTTTAAGTTGTTAAATATATTTTTTACTACCTTCTAAATATACAAGAAATGATAACCGGCCAAGTGCGATTCAAGCCATACCAGGAAAAAAATGAAAGAATATATTTATTTATTAATAATGCACCCCAGCCTATATATGTCCCAATACTGGGCACAAATCTTCTCTCAGAACAAGAGGGCTTGAGCCACAGTTCCCACGCGGGCCCAGTGCGGAACGGGAACGGTTGGTGCGGGTTTCCTCACGATGTTTTCCTTCGTAATAAATTTTAAATTTTATTAATAAAGATTTCGGAAAAGATATATAAAAAAATCATCACCACCTGAACAAGATATTCCTCCTATTAGGCAAAGATTGAATATATGGAGAAGGATTTCAGTGAGTTCTGCCCATAATCTGTAAAGATATACGGAGGTATATTATCAAGCCCATCTTGGGTTTAATCGTTGTAAACATTCTGTACCTCCTTTAATTGCAACTTCTCTAACTACCACAATCCGCCTGCAATGGCTTTCTCAATGTCAAGCTTCGGCTTACGAGTGACAGACTGAGTTGAAATATTTGGCAAATTCCTCTAAACTCTTATCAATATTTAACACTTTGCTATTAATAGCAATAACCCTCGCGTGTGTAGCTCTTTAAAAAATACCAAAATGACTTAGGATTGCCTACGACATTCGTTTCAATGAGTTAACTAAAATAACGCCCAGTAGTCGAATATCACAGTCCATGGTTATAATTAAGATTAGCCGTCGTGACCGAGTGCCTGTTTAATTATATACAAATATTTATCATAGCATGTTGAATCCGTTGGTTAAAGCGTGGCTAATTTATTGAGAGAAGCGGTCCATGATTACATTTGTTGTAGTGTAGTAACTGTGGCGGTTTTACAAATTGGAAATTTGGTATTGGCTGTGAAATTTTTTATTTTTAAAATTCAACAATTTCTTTGAAATTTCACGTAAAACCATCCAGTTCGGAGCCTCCAACCAGGAGTAGGATTGACATATATAGGTTAAACGTAGGCATAGGGAACGAGGGAATACATTTTCTGCAATGTCGCACTTTTCACTCATAGTGTGAGCTGAGGTGCAGAGGTCTTTTAATGGTTGATGGGCGGCTAACTAGGTGTTTTACTCTAGAATATGGGAGTTTGTTACACGTACAGATGAGAGGAGAAAGTCATCAGAAAACTGAGTTGCAGACTATCTGTAGAACATCAGAAACACGTCATGCAGCAATCTTTTTGATTTCTAGGAGGTAGCAACAAAAATTAAATTTGCTTCCCACATTTGCCGCCCCAAAAAACTGCCACCCTATGCTCCAGCCTACTCAGTCTGCTGGTAAATCCGCCACTTTGTTCTAAGGATTTAAAAGTTGCCTCCTGGGTAATTATAGAATATAAATAAAACGTGTAAACGAGCTGCTTCAATTAATCATACATATCAAAGACTGTAGATATATGTCTTGGTTAAAGAATCGGCATTTGTTGGTTTGGCAAGCCATTGTTCAGAAGCGCTGAAATCATAATCAAAGAAGACATGATGATCGCCATCAGAGGGAATGTCTTGCGAGCCTTCTGACTATGTGAGTGTCCATGGCCGGCGGTATCAATTAACATCGTATGAGCTTCCTGATTGCCTTCTATTCTATAAAAGAAGTACTTTTTTAAACAATAAAGTCAAAATAAAGAGAATTACAAAATTATAATTTTTAAAATTTAGTTAATTTATTTAGTGTCGAAAGAATTTTAAAGTTTTATTTGTGAAATGTGTTAAACATTTCAGTGTTGACTTTCACAATTATCTGTATTTTTAATTATTGTCCATTTGGTGGCGCTAGATTAGCTAAAGAGCTTCGTCTCTCTCATGTCGCGGATTTCCGTCAGTTGGCGTAAACTTAGCCCAGGTTATAAAACAACACCTGAAGCTCGGTGCTTATCGTCGATATATAATACATGCCCTGAATCAATCTTTACTATTAAAGTGGTCAAAAGCCTTCTGTCGCAATACGCAGGTGAAAAGCACAAAAATATCCTCTAAGAACACTAAATAGTGAGCAAAATGATAAAGTGTACGATCACAGTTCTAAAGAAGCTGATGGAATGGTCGGAAAGGTACAACGCGGTCATCATCCCGCGTCAGTGATGGTTTGGTGGTGCGTATCTTATCAAGGGGTTTGTGAGTCCGTAACTACATTATTCTGAAAAAGCAGTGAAAACTTCAGACAAAGAGTATCAAGATATAGTTTTGGATCATGTTGTGAAACTCCTTAACAATACAACTTTTGAAAATATACCGTGTACTTTCCAACAGGATTCTGCACCTGGTCACAGGGCACGAACTCTCCAAGCCTATCTTGAAACCAACGTTCCGGACTTTATAAGAGCTGAAGACTGTCCCTAATCTAGCCTAGATATCAACCCTTTAGACTTATTTGAAGTGGTCAGTTTTAAAGGATATGGCCCGGTCGAAACTACACAGCGACATTGAGTCTCTTAAAAAATGTTTTGGAGCATGCAGTGACAAAATTTCCCTTGGAAACTTTTCTTAAACCGTGGCTAAACAGATTAAAGACCTGTATAAAAGCCAAAGGTGGATTCCAGTAGAATCTTTTTTTATTTTTTGCTGAGTCTTTAATAAATATCTTGGTATAAATTTTAATAATATTATACGTACATTACTTAATTAAAAAAAATCATTTTCATGTATAACAAGTCTGTTACAAATGAATATATTTTCCTATTTCGCTATTTTAAACTTGAATTTCTTGTTAATTTAAGTTGCTGATAATTAATAATTTTGTCATTATTTTTTCGCAAATAAATTAGTAACTACACAGTTTTTTATTCTTTTTCTTATAATATCTTATTTAGTACCTGTACTTTATATTTATATATGGGAAAGATCCAGTTAGATTTAGTTTATATTTCCTACGTTACATCGAATTGCATTGGAAATATTATTTGACTATATTATTTGTTAAAAAAAGCTGAGAGTGATTAGGATTTGTTCATTTCTCGCCAATCGTGTTCTTTTGTTTGGCGCGTGTCGTATAATATCGGTTTATGCGCGGTGCAATCATACTTTTATATTTTACTGCATTAATTCAACGTTGATAATTTAATCGCTAAAACAGTTTTTCTAAAACATTGTTGTCTACATAGAAAAACTTGTGGAGTATAGACAATTGACGATTATATAGTATAATAATATATCATTTGATATTTAGAAATTATTCAATAGAAAATATCAATTGGTTGATTAACAAGTGCGTTTTCGATTGAAGTAAAATTTAGTGCATTGACTAATAATGAAAATTATTCACTTAAATGGGTCATTTTTAAATATTGTATTGTATTGTACTAACACGATGAATAACGTATACTTTATTAACCACTACTCAGTGATCAAAATTTGTTAAATTTAAGAGGGCTTGGCGTAATAGAATTATTTATTTGTTGGCATATTAATTGACATTGAGCAGTGTTGGCCAAGTGGCTACAGCGTGTGACTCTCATCGCCGGCTGTACACTAATTGTTTTCTTTCTATGTGCGCATTTAACATTAGCTCAAACGGTGGAGGAAAACATCGTGAGGAAACCGGCTTGCCTTAGACAGAAAAAAGTCGACTGCGTGTGTCAGGCACAGAAGGCTGATCACCTACTTGCCTATTCGATTTTCAAATTATCATGAAACAGATACAGAAATCTGAGGCCCAGACCTAAAAAGGTTGTAGCACCATTGGTTTATTTATTTTTATTAATTGTTATTATTGAGAACCTAAAAGTTTCAGTCCTATTGATGAATATAAACATCTGTTAAAATCTGTTTTCCACTAAAAAAAATCCCTTTGTCGCTACTCCCCTCTTTGAAGGCACTCTCCTTAAAGCCTCGGCTAACATCGGAATATTGGGCGTTGATATATCTTATAACGTCCAGTTTCGCGGTCATTTGGAAGGGAAGGCAAATTTAGCCTCCAAAAAGCTTGGTGTGCTCAGCAAGGCGAGACGGTACTTCACTCCGGGCCACCGCTTGCAACTCTATAAAGCGCAAATTCGGCCCCGCATGGAATACTGTTCTCACCTCTCGGCGGGAGCTCCCTAGTACCAGCTCCTTCCACTTGACCGTATTCAACGAAGAGCGTTTCGAATCGTCGACGACCAATCACTTTCCGTGCGGCTTGATCCCTTAGCGTTGCGTAGAGATGTTGGGTCTCTCTGCATCTTCTACCGCATTTACCATGGGGAGTGTTCAGAAGAGTTGTTTGGTCTAATATCCGCAGCTGAGTTTCATTATCGGACGTCAAGGCAAAATACAAAATACTATCTGTATCACCACGACGTCCGTCGTTCCACAAGTGAGCGTTTTCTAAGGCAGTTTTTGCCGCGCACCACCACTATGTGGAACCAGCTGCCCACTAAAGTATTTCCGAACCAATTCGACTTAGGGTCCTTCAAGAAAAGAGCGTACCAATTCTTGAAAGGCTGGCAACGCACTTGCGAGCCTTCTGGCAATGTGAATGTCCATGGGCGGCGGTATCGCTTCACATCAGATGAGCCTCTTGCCCGTTTGCCTGCTATTACATAAAAAAATCTGTTAAGCGGCCGTTATTTCTGCTTAACCCCATATGACACTATTTTATTTTTAAGATTCTGACAAATTTATATATCTTTGAAATCGTTTTAAATTTTTTAAATAATAAACTAAAATACAATAAATCATAAATTATTGCAATTTGAAACAGTAAATCATCTCTGATAGATGACTTGCTTAACATCTGACAGATAAATCTAAATCTGGTAATCTACATGCCCTTGGTTTATTTTGTCATGGTGATATGAATGGCCATATTGCTGGCCATGTTATATGAATTTGCCGTCGCCCACGCAGGTTTAGTTTGTTCACGGGTATTCGAATACGTCAATGCGTTACTTTAAGATTTTGACATTAAAATATGGTATTTCCATAAAATTGGTATACGGATTCTTACTACACGAATTTATTCGGAAAATGCATGATCGTTCGTTCAGTTCCAATAAAGCCTGACGGATTTTTAAATGTATCGATTGCGGTTTGAGTCGAATGTATTGTTGGTGCTAAAGCCTCAGCTGTTGACTGAGACTATGAAAAGGCAACGTTCGATTATCTTATATCATATTTAGTCCAATCACAGTGGGAGACGATTTGTCGTCCCGTTTGGCCAATCACGAACAAACGAAACGTTTCATTGTATTATCATTTGCTTTACGTTCATCCTCCAAGCATCATTGTTTCGCCAGAGATAATTAGGACCTATGTGTCGTACAATGGCTAATTAATGCAGTCTATATATTTTAGTTAAATTTAACGTATTTTTTTCTTACATTTCAGTCATGCTATTTCGATGTATTTAATAAACAAATACGCGAAGGATGACTCTCTCTACCCCAGTGAACCTAAACTAAGAGCCATTGTTGATCAACGTCTGCACTTTGACAGTTAAGTTTAGGTTTAAAAAATAACGAGTGTTTTTTTCTATTTGCTGCTTACTATGTGATAAATATTGAATTTCTTGACGTCCTGTCTTGTCTCGATTTCTTCTCAAAGATATTTACTTTTGGAATTAATTTTATTTTCTTCTATTTAGCTGTATATTTTACAATATAAAGTATCTTTTTTTTGTTGTTTTGCATGCACTGTGACACGGTAGAATGTGTTCACCGTAATTTTTTCACATTCTTAGATTTTCACATAATTTAAATTGCATAGATAGGTAATGTGGTATAACCTTTGAAAGAAATAAACAACTAAATCACTCCAGGGTCAAGTTGTCTTCCAAGGAAGTAAGAAAATGACCGATGATGCCGTAGAAAAGATCAAATCTGCGTACGAGTTCACAGAGCAATTTGCAACCAAAAGCTGGTTTGCAGGAGAACAGTTCACAATTGCTGATATCTGCTGCGTAGCAACTATCAGTAGCTTGAACGAAATATATCCTATTTATGCTCAGAAGTAAGTCAACATGAAAATTCGTACTATGAAATACATAAGACAATCTTTCAATTGTAAGTAAACACACACAAAAAACCGAGCAATTCCAATTTTAAAAAAAATCTTTGTTTATACAGGATGATAACACTTCGAGGACTCTTTCGTAGAGTTTATATTTCTACATTCCAAATATTCATCTACGTACTAAATTAAAGTCAAGCAAAATAAACATATTTTTATAATGGATCATTGAATGTAATAATTAAATAAACAATCATTAGTTTTGCTGTAAATTATCTGACTGCTCAGAGTACAGACCTAACGTGAAAAGCATAGAGAATAAAGGTCAAACTTAATTGGATAAATATGCAAATTTCTATTTTTTCAGGTATCCTCACTTGTATGCCTGGTTGAAACGTTGCTCAGAGTTGGATATTTACAAGAAAAAGAATGCTTCCGGTAACAAAGAATTGGGAGAAATATTTAGCAGCAAATTAGCATAAGAAATCTTATTTTAGATAATATTACTTATTCATGCAATTAATTTAATTGTAAAAAAACGTAATAGATTTCACATTATATTATGTTTTAGTTTTGATTTAATATACTGTCTTTAATTTATCACAATCCTCTCAAAAACAACTTATACGCGAACCTACTTCTTTCTCTAAAAAATTAAGACAATTTTGTCTCAATACTTTCAATTAAAATACTTCTCTACAGAGGCAAAGGAATACATAAGTTTGCGTGTTTTCCGTTAAAAAAACCTTTTGTCACTTATCCTCTCATCGAAGACTCTCTCCTCAACGCCTCAGCTAGTATCGGCCATAGTTTACTCTGGGCTTGCAACTTATATACTCCACATGGAGTTCTATTCTCACCTCTCGGCGGGAGCTTTCCATTACTAGCTCCTTCCACTATACTGTATTCAGTCGACGACCAGTCACTTTCCTAGCGGCTTGATCCACGTCTTCTACCGCATTTACCATCAAGAGTGGGAGTTAAGCTGGCTTAGTTAGCCAGGACTTTACGCACAATGGACCTATTGAGAGTCTAAGTGCGGAACCTGAGTCCTCAAATATACATACCGTCAAGAGTGTTCAGAGGAGTTGTTAGGATCATGACATGCAGATTCATCATCGGAAGTTGTTCATCCTCGTTGCATAAAATATTTGCTGCGCACTACCACTAAGTTTAACCAATTCTTAAAATGCCGGTAACGCACTCGCGAGTCGTCTGACATTTCCAGTGTCCATGGGCTGCAGTATCTCTAAACATCAAGTGAGCCTTCTGCCCGTTTTCTAACTATGTCTCCGAATACAATTATGTCAACTATAATTTAATTTTAGTTTGACTCGGCTTGGTGTCGGCCGACATCGACCTTTTTACATCTCTCGTCTTTGAATCTCATTCTATCTATTTATTTACTAGCGCTTAATCACTGACAGCCAAAAGGTCTAACAATTTTCATTTTGTTTTTGATATGCACGAGCGCCATTACCTCCAAAGGATAGTGTTAGATTAGTCGGTATTCGCATTCTTTTCATTCACAGGCAAAATTTAGACCCGCACGGTATTGTTCCTATACATATATATTTATTTCTGAATATTAATTTAGATAGATAACCGTAACCGTTTTGCAAATAAATTAGTTACTATACAGGTTTTTATTCCGTTTCCTAGTTTGTCGTATTCAGTTCTTTCACAATATACGACCTGTTTTAAACGTAATAGCATTTCTTTTTCTCTTTAAAAGTTCAAGGAGAATGTAAATAATTATGTAACCCATTTTTCCAAACAAATTGTTATAAAATGGTTCAGTAAATTGAATATTCCCTTGCAAATTCATTCATACTAGACATTGGTGAAAAACGGAAACCCCGCACCACTGGCGTAGTTTAAAGTACCTACAACGGGGGCGTTAATATTATCGTTAAGTTCACATATGTCGAAATCATAACAAATTAAGATTAATAAGATACAGTTGCTTACCGCGTAGCCTATTCTAAATATATCTTTGTAATAAATTCAATAGGTCCACGTTTAATTAAGTTGGTTTAACTCATACCCATAACCCATACGTAGCATCATGATTTTGTGACGAAGCGGCGCGCGACAACTTATGAACTATAGCTGTCGACGACATCAAAGAATTCTCTCCATTGTCCAAAATTTGTTATAATAGTATACCTATCATAACAAATGAGTTGATCTACATTATGTTGTTTGTACGACGATTATTTTGTGTAAGGAAATAATTATTTTATTACGTACGAGTACTTGTTACATACGTCTTTAGAATAAAATAAAATACAATATTAAGGCAACGTACTGCTGTTTCCGAGATTTTTACTTTTTTGCGGGAGTTCACTTTAACGGTTAACTTATAGTGATGTCTAAGAAAATTATATTTGTTTTAATTTAATTAATTTACATGTATTTATACCTATAGTTAATGTTGTAATTCTTGTTAGGGCACGGAAATTATACACACACAGTATCCGTAATAAAGAAATATATTCACTGTTTAACTTGGAAGTGATATGTCTGCTTCCTACCACGATACAAATTGGAATGAATCAGAAATGACCTGGAGCAGAGTGAGGTAAAGACAATTTGGCGCCTCGACAAGATGGCGGCTCGATCGCTCATTCAAATGACAGGAAATAGTCAATACAATTATTAATTTTTGCAATCTTACTCAAATAAATCAACACGCCCCCTCAAAAATTAATTCTTGTACAAATCAAATGCCTAAACAGAACTATATAACTTCCAAGCGAGTCTGGGAAAATACAAAAATAATGATCCAACATTTGTTTGCTCGGATAAGGGAAAACCCAGAAAAACCTTATCAGATCATTTCATCATCTTAAATTCGATACATTATATACATTAGATATAATTATTAGAACACAATGAGTATAACAGAATAATTAAATTAATAACAAATAGTAGCCAACTCTTATATCTAAGCACTCTTTTGAGGCATTGCCACAATTCTTTATTATTTTTATTTGTGTACCTACTTAATATATTAACGCTAGTGCTTAAGTCAGGTCGAGTAGATAACATTATATACATTAGACAACCAATTAAATTGCGACATGGAGTAGTGTAATTTTCTTCTGAGTTTAGTGCTTCATAATTGAGTTTACTATCCATAGGAGTAGTTGCAGGTTTGCAATCCTGCATGCAAAATTTATTTAAAACTGTTTTAATATAAGCACTTTGATCTAGCATTATCATATCATCGCAACGAGTTATTTTAATTCCAAAAAATAATTTAATTTCATGTAAATCTGTCATTTTAAATTTACTCATTAAATATATTTTAAAACTGTTTATTGTATTTACATTAGCACTCACTATTACCAAATCATCAACATAAAGTACCACATATATATTTTTCTGTATATCTCCTTTATTTAGTATATAAATACATCTATCTACTGATGAATTCTGAAAACCCTCCCGCCTAAGAGACTGTTCAAAAATTTCAAACCAGCATCTAGCGGCTTGCTTTAGCCCATATAATGCTTTATTTAATTTACACACATAACCATTTTTGCAAGACACCCCTTCTGGAACTTTCATATATATTTCTTCCTGTAGTACCCCATTAAGAAATGCAGTTTTTACGTCCATGTGATGTACAAGTAAATTATATTGATTAGCAAAAGCAATAATAAATCTAAAACTAGCTATTCTTGCAACAGGTGCAAAAGTCTCATTATAGTCTATGAGATATTTCTGGCTAAAACCCCTAGCAACGAGTCTAGCTTTATAGCGTAAAGGCTTTCCGAATTCATCATTTTTTATATTAAAAATCCATTTGCAATCTATAATATTTTTGTTATCTGGCCGTGGTACTAAAGTCCATGTTTTATTTAAAAATAGAGAATTTCATTCTTCTTTAATTGCACCTTACCAATGAGCTCTATCGTCTCGTGTTTTAATCTCTTGAAACGAATTTGGTATTTTACACAAAATTGAACTAGCACACATAAGGTTATCATCGATTTCTTTATAAGAAATAGGGGGACGACTTTTAAGCCTATCACTCCTACGTGGTTCAATACAATTTGTTGTGTCCTCATTATTTACGACCACTGAAATATCATCAGAATGTGCATTTGGTTGTTCAAATTCGACGATGTCATGGTTAGTTTTGCGAATTTTCTGAGGAACTTCATAATCATCAGATTTACAGGTATCTGATTTATATCTGTCAGTATTTTGAGACTTCATTGACTTTGAAATGTTGTCAATGTTAACATTATCATGAGAATTTACTATATTCTCTTCAGGTCGCAACGCAGGCCTGGATTGAAGAAAATTTGTCTCATCTACTATGACATCTCTGACAGTAATAAATTTTTCGCATTCAGGATTCCAAACTTTATAACCGTTTGGTTCGTATCCCACAAGAATACCTTTCCATGACTTAACATCGAATTTTGTCTTATGTAACTTATCATGCACATAAACTGTTGAACCAAAAACTTTTAAATATTTTATTTGTGGTTTTTTGTTATGCCACATTTCAAATGGTGTTTTGGATAATTTTAAAGCATTTGTCGGGGTTAAATTAATTAAATACACAGCAGTTAAAACAGCTTCACCCCAAAATAATTTTGAAAGATTTGCACTATTTATCATACAACGAGCTTTCTCAGTTATAGTTCTTACCATTCGCTCCGAAACACCATTTAATTGTGGCATTCTTGGAATAGTTAAATGATAAGTTATTCCTTTTTCAACACAATATTTTTTCATTTCAGTAGATAAATATTCTCCACCGTTATCGCAATATAAATAAACTAGTTTTAAATTGAACCTCGCTTCGCATTTTGACACAAAATCTTTGAAAACAGAGAACACATCTGATTTATGTGTTAATAGATACACAACACAGTAGTGAGTATATTGGTCAACAAACAAAACAAAATAGTTTTTGTTATTTATTGTTGAAGGAGTGATAGGACCACAAACGTCGGTGTGGACAATATATAACGGTCGTTCAATATAACTTTTGTCCTTGCTGTGATTAAATGGTAGCCTACTCTGTTTCCCATAAATACAATATTCGCATAAATTATCATTTGTTATCACTTTGTCAATTAAATTAATGTCAAAAATCATTTTATTATTTTTTAATTGCAAAAACTTATTTTTACTTATGTGCCCTAGGCGCTGATGCCATAAATCGTAATTATTACATGTAACATTACATGCCTGGGAAACAGGGCAGCTCACATTTAAATATACTTCAAAATCTAAAGTAATTAAATTATTAACTGACTTACCTCTCATAATTGTTTTACCTTGCTTACATATGCGGGTACCTCTGTGATCAAATATGACAGTAGCTCCAGCCTGTTGCAACTTCGAAACAGATAGCAAGTTGTAGGGCGCCTCGGGGCAGAAAAGAACGTCTTCTAGTGTTCCTCGAACACCCATATTGCTGCTGACATGTAGTGTTCCTTTTTTCTTAGCTAAAATATATTCACCGCTTTTAGCAACTGAAATTTTTATAGGAATAGGCAAATCAATCAAATAACTAAACAAATCTTCCCTGTTTATAATATGGTCAGATGCTCCTGAGTCCAATAAAAATGTTATTTGGCTTGCGGTTGCACCCGAATTGTAGTCACCAGCCATGAAAGCAAAACCAGACGCGTCAGCTGATGATGTGGATGGCTGATTAATATCAACTTCAACTGTCTGCACTGTTCTCGGCCTATCCGTAGTTTTTTTATGATTTATTCGCTTAACAACATATATAACAGTCATTTTTCACATGTCCTTTCCGGCCACAATGAAAACATTTTATAAAATTTGACTTCCTTTTTGCTTTATGATCCCTTTGAAAATAGTTATTGGGTGTATGATTTTCAAATTTTCTTTTTCTAAACTGACCCTTATTTTCAGTAGAAACTTGCAGTACTTTAACACTTGTGTCATTATATTCGTTCTTTAATTTGACCTCATGGTCAAGGAGTCTTGTTTTAACAAATGCTAAAGTCAAATTATCTTCCGATAAAGTTTCAATGGCAGTTATAACACCGTCATATGTTGCGGGTAGGGTTAAAAGTAAGTGGGCGACTTTGTCGGTTTCTTCGAGTTTAGCGCCAGCCGCGAGTAATTCCGTGATTAAATCATCAAACAGAGAAAAATGTTTTATCAAACTAACATCACTTTGTAATTTCAAGACCAACAACTTTTTCCTTAAGGCTAATTGGGTAGCAATACTTTTACGTTCATATAAGGCGTCCAAACTATGTATAATATCTTTCGCCGTAATGTCTTCTTTTGCAAATCCAAGGTATGAATCGGATAAATATTCAACGATTATACTTTTTGCGATTCGGTTACTTTTTTCCCATGAGCTATCTCTGATAATTGGGTCACTCTCAATCACTTTCAACACATTTATTTCACTCAATAAGGCTCGTATTCTAAATTTCCAAACGCTGTATTTCTCGCCGTCAAACGGTTTTATATTACGTTTTAATTTTAAATCCATTTTTACAATCACACTGGCGACGGGTATTATTTAATTTCAGAATATATTTCATAATGATATTTTTGCGCACACTGGGCCCATAACCTGTTGTAATTCTTGTTAGGGCACGGAAATTATACACACACAGTATCCGTAATAAATAAATATATTCACTGTTTAACTTGGAAGTGATATGTCTGCTTCCTACCACGATACAAATTGGAATGAATCAGAAATGACCTGGAGCAGAGTGAGGTAAAGACAATTTGGCGCCTCGACAAGATGGCGGCTCGATCGCTCATTCAAATGACAGGAAATAGTCAATACAATTATTAATTTTTGCAATCTTACTCAAATAAATCAACAGTTAATTGGTGTTTCTACCCCAAAGTTCTTAAGCTACTACCACTATTAATTCATATTGGGGTTTTACAATCACAACTTTTAGATACAGTACAAACTCTTCTATTTCTCTCTTTGATTTCTAAAAACCCAATACGAATTAATAAGTGATGTGATAATAGTGGTAGTAGCTTAAAAACCTAGGGTACACCAATAAACTATAGACGTACAAGTAAATGTGAATTGATAGGAACATTTTCTAACAGAAAATAGAACTTTACTAGACTTCTTAGACTTAAGGTCAGGTTCCGCAAAATCATAAAAAGGAGTAAACCCTTCTGGGAACTATGACTATATAATTATATATCTATACGATACGATGATTATTGCAACATGCAACATAAATTAGAACGACTGATATAGGTTATCTTATAATAACAAATTTATAACAATGCACAAAATTCTTTGATGTCCTCGACCGGTATAGTTCATAGCTAAACGCGCTAATTAATTTTAGAAACGCCAAAAGCACTTCGCAGCAACTTTCTTGCTGAAGACATGTTTTGTGATTATATTCATTACCTAAAGGAACTTTACGATGAAATATGGATTGCTATAATAGCAGTAATATCTTTTTATATCAATTAAATAAAAACAAAATTTATTAAAGCATGGCTACGATATTTGTCTAGTTTTGAAATTAAACATTAGATCGATTCGTTTTGGTAGTCCACACGGCACATAACGTATACCATATAGTAATTAAATATTCATACGACACTTCTGAATATCTAAAAAGTAACCAATCGTATCCTATTAATCTCAATTTGTTATGACTTCTACACAAGTGAACATAACGGTAGTATTTAATATTATTTTGAACCTACCGTCTATGCGCGACGTTGCCGTTTTTCATCGATGTCTTGTATGAATGAATTTGTTGAATTTATCGACAATTTCTTTCTCAATTTGTTTTTAGTTAATTACATTTTCCTTATACTGTTACAAAAATATGCATATGACAAGGTTATACCCTTGCACTAATAAAAAAATTATATTCTAGTTTGACCTAATAGTATTTTTGTTTACATATAGTAAGTAATTGATATTTTTGTTAACCTAAAAGTTCCAGTCCTATTTATTAACGTGAACGTGAGTTAAGCGGTCGCGATTTATGATTACTTAACCCCACCCATTTAATGATAATTTATTAATTTAAATTCTAAAATTCTGACAAATTTATAATAGTTAAAAAAATCTAATCAAATAATCACACATCACAGGGCTTCATACTAGATATAGATAGACCAGACACACATTTTTTAGACCCTCCCACAAATGTCCAGGCCTGCCTCAAAATCAGTTTACGGAATAAATTTTAAACGCTATAAATTTATTAAAAGCAGGTTCATCTGCAGGCTTGGATGGGCTGTCACCCCAACATCTATACGTAAAAGATTTAACATCATTCAATGTTAGTGAAACTGCTCGTCTTTTAGAAGAACTAATAAAATGATTGCATTTTATATGGAGCAAATATGGTGGCTATTACCAAAAAAGATGGTTGGATGAGGCTATTACTGTGGGATGCACTTTACGTAGATTAACCTCGTAAATTGCAGTAAAACATAATTAGTGAATTGAACAAAATTTTCGAACAAATACAATTTGGTTTCGGTACTAAAGGCGGCTGTGAAGCCGCTACTATACACGCTTTGCGCACTCTTATTTCTAACGAAACATTTGATATGTTGTTGAAAGTTGATGTTAAAAATGCATTCAATTATTGAATTTAATGCATTATTATTTATATATTGAATTAAAAGCAGGGACACCGTGTTGACAAAGGCTTCTGAAAACATTCCAGAAAGACCCAAAAAATTAATATACAGGAGTTACAAACTCTCTTCACAAGTTGGTTGTCAACAAGGGAATCCTCGCGCAAGGCAAGCAAGGGCAAGGGCGCCGACTATTTCGCCGAAATACATTCTTGTTTTTAACATTTAAAATCAAATCTTAACGACTGGTGTCTGGTCGATAGTACTCTAGGAGGCACCGTAGATGTACATATCAAATTTTAGTTCATTAGATCTAACTTAAAATTTTGATAAATGTGAAATTTATCTTCAAGGTGATAATTTGCACACCGTCGACACAATAGAAAAAAATGATACCTTAGCCACTAATATAAAAATAAAGAAAATCTCTGTACCTCTTAGAGGCACTGAGCCTGAAGCTTTTGAACAATACATTAACATGACAATACCAAAGTTATTTCTCACCGTATTCTGGATATTACTGCAAACTTAGCACACTTCATTTTTAAATTATGTCTTATTACCAACGTAACTTATGTACTTCGCTGTAGCTCTCAATATAATCATTCACTTCTATTATGTGATTTGGATAATCTTTTAAAAACTTTTAAAACTTTTTCTTATCTTGTGTGGACACGATTGCCCCGTCTCATCTCCCTAGGACAAGCAAGAAAGCTGCAGCGGCCGCTGAGCAGGTGGAAAATAATAAATGGCTCAAATATAATAGTCTTTTCTCGTTCAACGAATAAGTATCGGAATACAGCGAGGAAATCCTACTGGTGTTAAAGGTACACTGCCACAGAGACCAAACTTTTTAAATTTATTTTTATTATTACTATGTAGGTTAAGAAAATTTAAAATATTTGATATTTGTGATGACTTATGAACATCACATTATAAACGTACAGTATATTACCAATTATTGGATTTTCAAACATTTAATGACCTTAGATAGATGACTTGCAATTTGCTTACATAAACAGTCAAATCTATGTGACATGACCTCATTTTATCATTTGTCATCGTGATTAAATGAAATATTGTTATATGAATAGTCGTCGCCAACACAGGTTTAGTTTGTTCTCGGCTTTTTTACGAGGCGGTAAGTATTTTTGTATTTTTGAAGTTCGTAGAACATTTATAACTCATACCATGATGATAAATGAAGTTAAAATGATTAAATTTAAATAAAATGTTTGAATAATTGTAAAATGGAATTGTTATTTGTAAAATATATATAATTTTAATACAATAATATTTAATATTCCTTATTATTTTGAATTTAATTTAAAAAAAAAATTAAAAAAAAATTAATTAAAAAAACATGTATCATTAGACATTTATTTTCAAAATGTTATTAGAGTATTATAGTTATATTACATAAACAATCAGAAATTAAATCGTAATACATAATAAGTTTTTTAATTTGTACATTGGTAATTTCATTCCATTTTTTAATATTTCTTATTATTTTAAATATTATTACATTATTTACTTACATTTTCAACATCCGTGGCTGTCATTTATGTAATAAATGAAATTTTACTCAAATAATATTAGTATTTTTATTGATCTCATGGAATGCCCTATCGTGCCACTGCCACGCCAGGCATTCAACAATTGCAACAATAAATGTAACTTTTTGAGAGAAAGTGAACTTTTTGAATTAGTATATAAGAAATCTGAACTTGTGGAACTGTTCTCTTATATACGTACGGTAAAATAAGTTATGCATTAACATTTAAGTGAAGCTGACTGTACGTAGGTACATATTTATAGATATATATAAACCATATAATAAGTAGTGAAAGCTTAAGAAAAAAAACTTTATCTCGAATGTCATTTTACTAAGACGTGAAATCGGAAGTTCGTCTCGCCTGTCTCTAAATGGATATTCGTAAATTTCATTTCAAGCTAATTAAAAAAATACATAGAATGTTACAGGTTATTAATTATAAATGCAAATGTGTATATGTAATACTACTATGTAAATTATTATATTAAAGCAGTCGGGCAAGCAACGTTTAGATCTAATAAACTATAACCTGTTGCTTATTTCGAATAAGTCGCTGGTTTGTGCGCAAATGCTAAAGAAAAGTAGTATTTATAATATTCTTAAAAAAACTGTATTTATTAGATTATTTAATTAATTTAAATCTGAACTGTTTATACTAATATTGTAATTTACAAATTTTTATGAGGTTATTGTATTTTATAGCAAAAAGTATCAAACATGGTCCTCACACTGTACAAATTGGACTTAAGCCCTCCTGTCAGGTCTGTCCTAATGGTGATTGAACACTTGAATCTGCCAGTACAATTTGTTGATGTGAACTTCATGAAGGGAGAACAACTGACAAATGAGTTTAAGAAAGTAATATTTTTTTTTGAATAACTTAGTTAATAATAATAAAAAAAGGACTAAAGATAGTCTTGTGTTTGTAATTTTTTTTAAATGTATAATTGATTTTAAGATACTCAAGTGAAGGAGACATCATTGACGCTAGAGCTTGTGATTGATAAATACAACTAACTAATTTAAAAAAAAATGGTGGTTAATAAATTCTTAAAACATTATTTTGTAAAATTTTAACACATACTACTTATATTCAGATCAATCCACAACACACGGTGCCTACGTTGACAGATGATGACTTCATCCTTGGAGACAGGTAGGCTTTTCTTTGAATTACGATTAATATAATCGTCCGTATTATGAAAACCACCATAGTTACGATGTTTTAAAACTATAAGCATGAAAACAAACGCGATAGTAGATGGTATCTGCAGTTTTTAAATAAGGCCAATTCAGTTTGATATATTTTGCATTAAAAACTTAGGCTATAATATTTAGAGCCTTATTTATTGCTATGATATGTTTTAAATTGTGTGTGATATGAAACACCTGGATGTCACAAAATTTAATTACTATAAAGTACTTTACAAAAATAAGTTGCATTAAGCAAAAACGTCTCATGCATATAAGCATGAAGGACTTCTATGCCCGCGTCAATTAATATATATTCGTGAACAGTTTTTGGATTATATAACTGTGATTGATACACTTATTGTGTATCTTGACTTCTCTGATCTTATACGAATGCGTCAATGGGTTACTTTAAGGTTTTGACAATTCAAAAGTATAGTCTTCCCATACAATTGGTACACGGATTCTTAGTAGTAGAATTCATTAGGAAAAAGCATGATCGTTCGTTCAGTTCCAAAAAAGCTTCACGGATTTTTAAGTGTCCATACATTTCTGTATGGAATTTGATACATTTCGATTACGATAACGGCTCGAGTCGAACGTATTGTTCGTTGCCTAGCTATTGACTGAGACTGTGAAATAAAAGACGAAGCAAACGTCTTCGTCCGATTATCTTATATCATATTTATAAAGACAGGCCAATCACAGTGCGACATCATTTATTGTTCCGTCAGGCCAATCACAAACAAACGAAACTAGCCATCGAGTCCGCATTAATTTTACGTTCTTTTTTCAAACATCATTGTTTCGCCAGAGATGTCTAATTAATGCAGTCTACATCTTGTAGTTAAATTAAACATATATATTTACTATAATTTCAGTCATGCTATTTCGGTGTATTTAATAAACAAATACGGGAAGGATGACTCTCTCTACCCCAGTGAACCTAAACTAAGAGCCATTGTTGACCAACGTCTGCACTTTGACAGCGGTATCTTGTTTCCAGCAATCAAATATGGTTTCGTAAGTAAAAAATAACTTCATCACTACTCCTACCATACGTCTGTGTGAAATATTTTGTTTGATAATGACTACAGTTGTTACGCAAATTACTAAAAAAAATTATAGAAATGTTTCAACCACGACAAATTTCCTTTATTACCAGATGACAGTAGTTTGAAAAATATTTATTTTCTTGACTTCAATATTCCTGTATTCATTGCTTCTCAAAGATCTTTTACTTTTGAATGACATTTATTATCGTAAAAAAACTTACTAAGCTTAGCTAAAGAAGTCTTATAATGTAAACCTTTACAGTAGATATAGCTGTAGATTTTACAATGTACAGTATATATATTTTTTAGTTTGTGTCAAAACTTATACTGAATTTTAATTGTTTTGTATGCAGTGAAGCAATACAGCAGAGTTTATAGTTCTCTATTTATAAATATTTTATATGGTCACTATTTTTCTCCGTAATTATTTCACGTTCTTTAACATTTTTTACGTGTGTAATATTTTAAATAAATAAATCACTAAATCACTCCAGGCTCAAATTGTCTTCAAAGGGGGTAAGAAATTGACCGATGATGCCATAGAAAAGATCACATCTGCGTACGAGTTCACAGAGCAATTTGCAACAAAAACCTGGTTGGCAGGAGAACAGTTCACAATTGCTGACATCTGCTGCGTGACCACTATCAGTAGCTTGAACGAAATATATCCAATTGATGTTCAGAAGTAAGTCAACATGAAATTCGTATTATGAAATAGAGAACGCAATCTTTCAATTGTACAACACACACACAAAAACCTAGCAATTCCAATTTTAAAATATCTTCATTCATGCAAGATAAAAACTCCTTATTTTATATTTCTATATTCAAAATAGTCGTCTTACTGTCATAGTTCGCTTAGTACTCTGAACTGTGACTAAATTAAATAGTCATGCAAAATATACATATTTATATTAGGTACATATGAAATTGGCGTATTTCGTACTGGCCACTTTAATCACGATGTTCTCCTCTTTGGTAAGGAATTCCAAATTCAAATTTGTACAGCTATTTACTCATGTATTTCTGCTTCGATGACCGTCATTCATTTTTTTTCTGTTTGCGTCACTCATTTTACAAAATGGAAAACTTAAAGTATCGCATTATTTACGAGTACGAGTTCCGACGTGGCACTAGTGCTGCGGAAACGACTCGAAGGGTGAATGATGTGTATGGCGGTCATGTTGCAAAAGAAATTTCGACCTGCAGAACAAGCCCCGTGGACGGCCTGAGACCCAAGTTGATAATGAAGTATTGAAGGCTAATGTGGAAGCGCGTCAACTGCTGCGTTACTTTAATGAACCGGCACAATAATGAAGGTATTTTAAACCGAATCATTACCTGTGATGAAAAATGGATTCTTTACGATAATCGGAAGTGCTCAAATTTGGACAACTTCTTGCAAGGGAAACTCTGATGGGGCAGTCCAAATCGCCTTCACAGATTTTATTGATTCCCGTCCGACTGTTTTTTTTTAGTAAAGGGATCAATGAACTACCTATGAGATGGCAAAAGTGCATAGAAAACAATGGTTCATACTTTGATTAATTAAATATATTATATTTAAAAATATTCGAATTTTTGTTCCTCCCATACAAAACGCCAATTTCATATGTAAGGACTTAATATAATGCAACATTGACTACAGGCGTAAAAATTATTAAAAATCAAGGTCAAACTGAATCTTATAGATATGCAACTTACTTTTTTTTAAGGTATCCTCACCTGTATGCCTGGTTGAAACGTTGCTCAGAGTTGGATCTTTACAAGAAATGTAATGATCCCGGAAACAAAGAATTGGGAGAAACATTCAGAAGCAAATTAGGATAAAAAATCTTATTTTAATTCTTTTTTTATAAAATTTATTTAACTGTAAAAAAACAGAATAGATTCCACATTATAGTTTTAGTTATTATTTTAAATAAAAGCCAACTTTAATTTACCACAATTTTGTCTAAGCAATGTACACAAGAAAACCGACACAACTTCGTCAACACAGTACTTTAAATTTAAATATAATTATATTTTGCGTATAATATTTTGTTATATATAATTAAATGAAAGTTTAATGATGTACAAGGAAATGCCTTGTTTGATCACTCATGAGGATCAAACAATATCTAATAGGTTGGAAAAAGATGTATGATAAGGAACGGTACGTCCTTATTTGAAATATTTCACCTGATGAAGTGATGTTATTATATCGCAAATGCATATATTTTACACTAATTAAAATTTATAGTTTCCTTTCAATATATCTAAAATGATATGACAAGCTTAGAGATATTTTTTTTGTTTTATTTAATTTGAGCAGATTATTTAACTAATGAAAATAATGTAAATCGCAATTTTTTTTTCAACAAAACCTTAATCTTCATATATATAAGTCTTTTGCTTTTTAAATTTCACTCCTCCTAAACAGTTAAATAATATCTCGTTATATGTTAACTAAGTATACAACAAAAGTACCTGAGCCTTAATTCTATTATAAGTCGAATAATAACATAATAAATGTATACATAAATTAAGTGAACAGAAACCAATAGACTAATTTCCAAGACCAACCAAGTCTATCATAAATTTAAACAATATACTTTTGTTGTCGTATCTATTGCAAATCATCTTCCACGCTTCAGTATAATTGGTGGTTGACACCTCCAAATTTGAAATAATCCTGGCCGCGTCGTCTTGCAATATGATATGGAATATAATGATACGAGGTAATGGAATTTATGGATGTCTGATATGCGATCATTCTTATGTATCAGATTTTCAAAAGTATCCCGAAACTCAAACCAACGGAAATATGCGCACTTTTTTCGCATTCAAATTTTTTGGAGAATTTTTCACTAAAGTTTTGCCCTTTGCTAAATTTATAATTATTATACTTGTTCAATTTTATTGCGTTCCTCAATTTCAGGCAAAATATTGAAAACCTCTATTTCACTCAATCATCAAACTTCATAGACAAAGCTTCAAATTCAGTGAGTTTTAAATCTAACTCCGTTAATTGAACGTTGTTTAGTTCCATTAAACAGGCAATGCTATTTAAAAAAATTGTTATTTGTCCCTTGACGGACGTTCTTCTAGTGATTAAATCACGTAAACTTTGTTTATTAATTCTGTCATTAAATATAACACTTACGAACAAACAACAACAAAACAATATAATTTAAACTTTTCTTTTTTGGTAGTCAGTTAACTAATTATTGATTCTCTTTATTTAAATAGCAATGCAATTTCTGCGTAACCGCGCTAGCCGGTGTCTCGTCGTATTTACGTCTTAATTGTTATTATTTCGCGGATTCTTCTTTGTTCCCCTCATGGGCCACCATGATCTTTAGCATATAGATGGTGCAAATTAAATGCCCAAATACTTAATAATTCAAAAAAGGATTTGAATTGTACAATGATCGTAGGTCAAGTGACATGAGTAGACAGATTTGTATAAAGAATCTTCAAGCGCCTGATGCATGTGAAGGCAATGTTCCCATGATGGTATTTTAGCGTAATATTTGTGCAGACGTTAAATCTGAACATTTATATTTTAATTTTTTTAATATTTAATTTAACATTAATAATTTAATTGAAAATTCTAATTTCTCCAGTTCTTTCTTCCTATTGCAGAGAAAAACTACATTAAAGATGTATTATAGTAATCATATAAGCTAGGAAGATTTTAAGTAAAAACACTAAACTATTGATGATAGACAATGAAGCATGAGCATAGATAACATAGATATATTTATAGATGCACCATAAAACTTTATCGACCAAAATAAACAACATCAATATTACCTTCGTTACGTTTTTCATTACGCTTGCATATGGTCATAAATTTATTACAAGATTGCTCTTTATTACATTTACCAATAATTAATGGACCAATCGAAGCATTTTTGCTTTCCGTAAATATTTTTAATGAAGATTATTAATATGCACCGTCAGCGAATTGGATTAAAAATGGGCTTTTCAGAAGGTTTTTCCGACAGTATATTATTATCATTTTCAAATCTTACAACGTGTACCTAATAGATCCATATGTAATTATCAAAAAGCGGATCAGTGTTACAAATATTACTTATTGAATGTCACATAAAATAAAGCCTTTTATACGAACAATATGAAACATATGAAATCGAACAGTTCTCATAATATCTAGTAACAAAAAAAAATTAAACCTGGGGCAGCGCCAGGCGGGCTTATTTGAAACTCAAAATAAAAGCTTTTGAATATTTTTCTCTTTTAGATAATTCCCACGTCTGTGTTGCGAGAAATGTTCATTATAACGACAAAGATACTACCTTCTTTTTGGACTTGTCGGGAGGTAGATAACAGATGTTGATCAAGTCACGTATAGAAATAGACGTAAGCTACATAAATTGACATAGTTAACAAACCTAGCATATATTATATTGGTACAAATCCAGCTGATCTCAGTGCAGTTCATTAGCAAATACGAGAGCAAAGCTAATGACAGACCGACAGATGGGAGTAGGAGTAAACAGTATCTAGTCATTTACATGTTAAAACGTATATCATCCCGTAACGAGGATTTGCATTTGGCTTTTGTGATTTTTAAATAATAGCTGTTTACGATTCTAACCTTGATAGATAAAAATTGGACCTAAATTTAATTGAAGTAGGCTTAAGAGTAGACGTGTTACATAGTTTACATTAAAAGAAGATGTGATGCTAAATGTTTATAATATTTCATGCACTAAAGAGATAAATATGTCTGGAATTTTTTCTCTTGTTTATTTTATAATTTCAGTAAATAGGTAATCGGTATGGCTACGTACTGAATCATCTTGTCAATTTTTTTAATTAAGACGATTTTCTCAAAATATTGTCATTTACCCAGTTGGTTTATGCTACACCCTCCCTCGCGAGGGGGATGTTTTATTCTGTTCGGGGCGTATGCCCCCTTCAGGTGGTGTTTTTATTCGCGCCCTGCTGATACAGGGTGGTACGGGGGCGGGCATATAGCCCTTGGTGAGGGCTGCAGGCGCGCGGTGAGATTCGGTCTCTACCCGCTGCGCGCAGCCGATGGGGTCATGTCCGGGGTGTCAAATCCGGTGGTGATGAGGGGGCCAAGGAGTAGTCTCGACTTGGCCCTGGTGTCGTGATAGGTGGTGGTATCGGGCAGCTAGCGCGGCTCGCGGTGAAGCTCCGCCGGGTGAGACCCCCGGTGGCCCCGGGGGAGGCCCAGCGAGGCGACCAGCGGCGAAGCCGCGGCTGCTGCCCTGGTGTCGTCGGGACCCGCGGAGAAGAGCTCACGCGGGTACTTGTATCGGTCGGGCGGCCTGGAGTGCCACGGCGCGATGTTTATGAGGTGAGGGTGTTGAGAGGCGTCCGCTCGATCAAACATCCTCATCGCGAGCCGTGCGACGAACTCGTCGATCGACTCCATCCGCAAGTCTCGCGCTATGGTGGCGTTCCTCACGTAGCGTGGTGCCTTTACTGCGCGCCGTAAGACGGTGTTTTGCACGGTGTGCAGTCTTCGGCGGTTGGTCTCCCTGGCGTAGGAGAACCACGCCGGTGCCGCGTACGTGAGGTGAGGGCGCACATACAGTTTGTGTAGCGCGAGCTTGGTGCGGAGAGGTAGGTTGCCTGTGATCAGTGGGCGAAGCGTGTGCGCCGCCCCTTGGCGCTCCTTACAGCCCTGGAGATGTGGTGCTTCATGGTAAGACTCCGGTCTATGGTGACCCCTTAGTAGGTGACCGGCGTCTTCCACGGCACGTCTCGATCCAGGAAGCGTAGGGGTGGTGGCAACCTACCCCAGCCGAAGGCAATTGCCTGTGTCTTGTCCGGGTTGGCGGCGAGTCTCCACTTGTCCAGCCACTCTGGCAGGAGATCCAGAGCGAGTTGGAGTTTTTGGGCAGCGTGCGAGGTCCGATGCGAGCGATGTCGCCACGTACGCCGTGTCGTCGGTGTAGAGGGCGAGTGTGCACCCCTTTGGGCATGGAACGTCGTCGGTGTAGGTGGTGTAGAGCAGGGGCGATAACACGCTGCCTTGCGGGACGCCCGCCGTGATGGGTCGCGGTCTCGACGCAGCCTCTCCCGTCGCAACGAAAAACGTGCGCTTGGTGAGAAAGGCGCGGAGCACGGCGACCATTCGGCGGGGCAGTGGAGATTCGATGAGCTTCAGCACGAGGCCGTCGTGCCAGACACGATCAAAGGCCTTCGCCATGTCCAGCATAACGGCGGCGGCCCCCTCCTTTTTGTTGAGGGCCGAGGCTGCAGTGAAGAGCACCTTCGTCAGCTGCAGCGTCGTGCTGTGCTCGCCGCGGAAGCCGAACTGTTCGGGCCTCGGCTGCAGGTACTGTTCGATCCTCTGCAGCAACAGCCACTCGAACAGTTTCGACTGCGTCGAGAGCAAGGGGATGGGTCGATAGCTCTCGGGTCGGGTAGAGTCCTTCCCGGGCTTCGATATTAAGATCACCTTGCCGCGGTGCGGTATACGCACTTCTCCAGATCATGGAAAGAGGCGCCCGTGAAGAGGCGCGACAGCGCGACTATCCACCTCATGGGCAGATAGCGCAGCGCCTCGTGGGTGATGCCGTCCGGTCCCGGCGCCTTCCTGGGTCGCAGTCGTGAGATTCTCTTCCGCACTTATGACGGCGAGAAGAAGATCTGGGCTTCGTCGGTAGAGATCGGGCACGTCAGCCACGCCTCGACAGCGTTCATCACCTCTGCCACGCGCGTAGGGGACGTCGCGGGGTTCGGCGAGAACTGA
Source organism: Pieris brassicae (assembly GCF_905147105.1). Taxonomy (NCBI): domain Eukaryota; kingdom Metazoa; phylum Arthropoda; class Insecta; order Lepidoptera; family Pieridae; genus Pieris; species Pieris brassicae. The sequence goes on along the minus strand of NC_059669.1, from coordinate 16,874,194 downwards.
CGCTGGAGGTGTTCGGTGAATATTTCGGCCCGATCGGCGTGATGGCGCCGTTGCTGTCGCGCAGGGGACGCTTCGGCTCTGGAGTCCTGTAGAGACGGCGGCAAAGTTGGTAGAGGCGAGTAGGCTCTGTGGTGGCCTCTCCCAGTGTGCGCCGTTCGTGTGAGGCCAGCTCGGCCTTGACACGTTCGGCGAGGCGATTCAGTTGCGTTTTGAGCGCGGGGCAGCGGTTGCGCTGCCATTGCCTTCTGAGCGCGCGCTTGCCCTGAATCAGCCTTTGCACATAGGGTGCAAGGTCCTGGCAGGTGATCTCCGACGTGCGCGTTGAGGTCACTGCCGCCAGAGCTGCCTGGAGTTGCCGCGTCATGGACTCCGCCATGTCGTCAACGGCGCCTGTCGAATCCGCCATGTGGGCCGGGCGCAGGGGTGTCTTCCATGATGGACTCGAAGGTGTTCCAGTTGGTGACCTTCCGGGTGCGTGCGGGCGGGGATGGAGCTCCCGCGATGAGGCACAGCACCGGCTGGTGGTCCGACTGGTATTCGTCCATCAGGACCTCCTGCGCTAGGTAGAGGTCAGGCCGGTTGTGCACCACCAGATCGATGGTGTCGGGCCTGTGGGCGGCTATCCTAGGGAAGTGGGTGGCGGAGTCAGGTCCGCACACCAGGTAGCCTCTTCGGCGTGGTGCAGAAGGCGACGACCTCGCGCGTTCATGACTTGGGAATGCCAGTTGATGTATTTGGCATTCCAGTCACCCGCGATGATCGTCGGCTTCGCGCTGAGAGCTGCCTCCAGCTCGGCTTCAATGAAGTTTGCGCCGGGGGGAGCGTAGGCGGCCAACACGTGTGTGGGCTGACCGCCCAGTTCCAGCTCTACCCCCAGCGTCAGGATGCCAGTCAGGTTGACGGCCTGGATAGCGCGGTGAGGAATACTCCTTCTAACCAGCAGTCGGGGCAGGCGGAGTCGGGTAGAGGGCGCTCAACAATGAGTTAAACGCCCTGTCGACCGCCTCAGCAATCGCCGTCTCGCTGAGGAACATCTGGCCCCTCAGAGGGCCCCCGCTGCGGGGGCGTGCGGCGCGCTGTCCGGCGGTCCTGGAGGCTCCAACGGCTGGAGCGGAGTTCGGAGCGGCCCTACTGGGGCCCTCTGCGAAGTGCGTGGAATTTACCACGCGCGGGGGGCGGGGGGTTGTAACCCCCCCCCGGCCTCTTCTTCCTCGGGGGCGCCTGCGTTGGCCTCTAGGAGGCTCCGCAGGGTACGAAATTAATTCCGCATCCTGCGGGTGCGCGGCGCGCTGCTCATGGGCGTGTCATTTACCATCAACTTCCATCCTGTATAAGGAGACGCACGAATACATACTGGATAATTAAAAATCCTTTAGAAATTGACAATCTAAGGAAATTAATCTATAGTAAAAAAGGTAAGTACAGTAAGCGAAGATGATTTATCTTTCTTTATCTTTTGAAGATAGCATTAAGAAAAAAGCTGTTCCAAGATTAATTATTGCTTTCTCTGCTCTGTTAATTTATAGGTTTCAATATTCATATTTTGTTAATTAAAAAGATTGATTAAATTTAATCATATTAAAAAAGGCGTTGTGCTATGAATATTATGCTTTTTTGGTAATAATGATTGAAAATGTCATTCATTCATTATTTGTACAATGACTTAAAAGAATGTTATAAAGAGGAAATATCGTTATGAGGAGAAATAATATGTTTACCCTGCAAGAAGTTTTTTTTCGAAATTTTGATTAAATTTTTATGTTCTAGCAGTAGCGCTGTAGTGATGCAGCAGTACCCTAGAGCGATTTACCAGTCTTGGTTGTTTACCAGCTAGCTTTTCCATCATGGTTTGCAGATGCTGGCAATAGATATCTGTCGTAATCTGGCCACATTTAAGAAACTTATAGTGAACGACCCAGGCACCAAAACGCATAAGTACGTTTTTCACGGTAAATTTTCGCTTGGGGCACGATTTGGCTGGTTCGGCTGGGTTCAGCCATTGCTATAACCGTTACCGGTTATCGTACAGGAATATCGTCATAGGTTGATTTAAAATCCCTTCATTATTGTGCCGTTTCAGTAATTTAACTTAGCAGTCGACAGATGTTTGTCGATTTGCTTTTTTTATAGAACAGGGGGCAAACGGGCAGGAGGCTCACCTGATCTTAAGTGATAACGCAGCCCATGGACACTCTCAATGCCAGAGGGTTCGCGAATGCGTTGCTGGCCTTTTAAGAATTGGTACGCTCTTTTCTTGCTTCACTCATTTCGTGAAGTTTTAAGCTTTCAAGCTTTCACCTTCTCAATATACTTCAAGTCGTTTAATACAGTTTTATCACTAACAGTTTGCAGCTAACTATGATCTAGTTTGCGATGGAACCGCCTCCACAATAGCCTTCAATTCCTTCTTAATTCTTGATAGGGCAACTTTGGTCTCTTACCTTTAACGGGGCTTGTTCTGCAGTTCGAAATTTTCAGACGAAAACTTTGGACCCAAAAACGCACCGTGTTTTGTTTTGCGACACCGCCGCCATACGCATGATTAATCCGTTAAACCGTACCGTTGGTTAAACCATTTCTGCAGCACTGGTACCACGGTGGATCTCGTACTCGTAAATAACGCGATATATGTAACATTTCATTTCATAAATAGACTAACGCAAAGAAAAAAAATTGAACGGAAAAATGAAATTAAATATGGTTTTCAAAAACCAAGAACCGAACATACAGTAAAGCTGTACAAAATTGTATTTAAAAATTCCTAAACAAAGAGGAGATATTTGAGGTCAAAGTGGCCAACACGACAATCAATTTCATATGTAAGGGCCTAATGTATATAAAAAAAATATATAACGTAAAAAGCTATTTAGTATGGACCTCTATAATATTAACTTTACGAATCTTAAGCGTAATCCTTAATATAGAAGCTTCTTCTTAGTGGCATAGCAGATTCTAATATACAACGGAAATCCGATGGGATCGTTTCATTGAGTATCTACGTTAATTAATCTTTGACGTTTCCTGATCTTAACGTCGTCCACAGAAATGCATTTGTGAGGAACAAACATAGCCTGCAGTTTTAGGTACTACATTGCATTGTCTATGGATTCTCAATAGTTCCGAGATTATGGTAATAAGGTGTAAAATGCTATAGATAAACTTTATTTACGTATAAAAATAAAACCGACTCGCTCTTTTGTTTACAATGCAAATTAATGTTTATAGAGTGAGCTGTTTACTTTGCGAACTGAGAAATAGATTTTTTTTTCGTTTTATTCCGTAGGACTATATATATATAATATAATACTTAGACCGTATGACGAAGAAAACCGTCACGAAAAACCATGTGTACCTCAGACACAAAGATTATTACTAAATATTTTGGAAGAAAAATCAATTTTTGGGCTAAAACAGGTCAATGTTCATAGACATATTCTTCAATTTGGTAGAGTAACGCTAAGGCCACTAGACCGTGATTCACCTACCAACAATGCCTCTTTTTGGTAATTATTTTTACTTTCAAAATATCAATTTGGTATTTTTTTTTAAATATGGTCTCTTGGTAAATCTTTATTTTTCATATACGAATTACGTCTGTACGGTATAAAAGTTGATGTGAGTTTACTGTTGCTAACACCAATAGACAAAGGACAAGGAACGTATATAATGTTATATTTCCATAATGTGAAACAAAATTGCTTCCTGCTGTTATTGCGGTTACATATTTTAAACGGCATTTTCTTCTCTCCATGGCAACGAAATCGCGCGGAATAGTGTGATTTCTTTAGCTGAATGCTAAAGAAAAGCTAGCCATGCTAGTTTCAATATGGACTATACTGTCTTTAGATACTTGCTACTAAATGTAAAAGCATTTTTTTCGCACCTCGTAATATCTGGCTCATATAATGGGCAGAGCTAAATTTCATATTTTTAGACTGACGCATCGATTCTCTTATAATCTCATGTTTACTGACTAACATTAGTCTATTAATATATAAGTATTAGACTGTCAACAAAACAGCGTATTATCAACCTCATTAATATTAATGCCGTTTTCAACGCTGTATTTTATTCAAACGGAATTTACTTTATCTGTAGCGTCGTTTGTAACGCGTATCTGAAGAGTATTTCCGACGGCTGTTTGTCTTCTTATATTGTTATTTATTATATCTGAAGCCCTGTCTTCATCTGCGTTTAATAAATCTATGTTCGTTCCTTTCCACCTATTAATACTAAAACTTGACGGGCTTATTGGCTTGGTGGTTGGTTTGATATAGGGTTTCTGAAACAATAAAATATGATTAAAATAGATTTAGATTTCAACTTACTTGATAGCAATACATGTAATAAGCTTTGCTAACTAAAATAAAAGCCTTTAAGCGCTTCTTCAACATAATTGCCTAACATTTCGAGTCAAATATACTACAGTCAAGTCCGTCATCGCATACATAGTAAATAAAAATAGCACATGTGGAGTAGACTTCTGCGTATGTCTCAATACATGCATGTACAACAAATTCAACATTTTAAGAACTGTATGGTTAAACTCTAAAAAGGTCGAAATATATAAAAACTTAATTTGAATACCGTCTGAGTGTCTCGTTAACTCCACGTTTAGCCGATTCACACTTCACAGCTTAATGAAAGTAAATGAAAATGTCAGCACAATCTGTCGGCTGGTTCGTTTAAAAACCGCAAGGTTTTGCGGCTTTAATTTCTAGTTGTAATCTATTTTCGGTTTTTTTCGAGTCGAAATTATGTATTGAAGTAATTGGCTCGTAGCAAGGAGCTATCTGATTCTTCAGCAACTTACGCATACATCTTGTAAAAATTACTTGTTATATTATATTTGTGCTGACCAGACATTGTAATGATTTTTACGTCTCCTATAAAATACTTAAGTGATAAATATGTACTATTCATCAGGTGAGGTTTATACAGTACAGGAGGTACTGTAAAGAAAAATCTTATTTAAAAGACACAAAGTACACAACTCGCATTGTAAATATTATTTAAGAGAATGCAGAAACTACTTCAATATTCTACCGTGCTCACTGAACATCACAAAATTATATTTTATAATATCGTGACATCTGATTTTGCAAAGTAAATAGGGTTGAAATATAACTGCGTTGTTATACATATATTACAAAATTAAAGGTTGTATGTGGGTAACACTGAAAATGTTTAGAACTGGCCAGTTAGAAACATTGCTAATGAAAATCTTTTTTGAATTTTTGAAAACTCTTTGGTAACCTTATGTAGTTTATTGCATTCATTTGTCATTTGTTTTTGTGAAACAAAATAATTAAAAAGTTGAAAAAAGAAAAGTTTTATATAGCAGTATTTATGGTCAGACTAGTTAGAACTAGCGGCCAATCCAGGTATCACGCGGTTGGTAAATTTTGAAATGTTTTTTGGAAATAATTATAGTTTATGTTTTAGCTTACTTTGAATTTAACGGCGTAAATAAAACGCAGAAAGCGGGAGTAGCCATAGAGAAGTACAATAATAATTTGCTTAGAAGATAAAACTAGAGAAAGTATACGCCTTCTAGAAAGAAACAGTAATGGAAACTGTTAAAATTAACGTGTTCATCTATATAGTAATGAATAATTTAATATGTTAATATGGGCAGTTTCAATGATTTGATTTCTAATGAGGTTCGTAATGTTAAGTGTGTAACATATTAAGAAACAAAATTACATAAAATTTATTTTACTGTCAACCCTAATAACAACTAAAATCCAACTTCATATAACAGGGTGTCTGTAGCCACTTCTCGCTTTGCCGCGTTCTAACAATATTGAATTGCTAAACGTTTGAGGGTGCCTCATAATAACGTATTTGTTTTTAACCGTAATAGCTAGGCAGCTTAAAAATTGTTACCGAAAATTTAAACACTTGACATTTTTGCGTTCTTTGTCAGAGACAAATGACAAACGGCATTCTAGAAGGAGCACCAGTTTTAATAAAAGTACTAAAGTCTGATCGCAGTTCAGATAAGTTTTTTAAATAAACTAAATTATATTTAGTCAAATAGTGAAGAACAAAATTTAAACATAAACTTAAAATAAAACGTATAATAATAATGACACTTATAGGCCAACAAGGCACACATCATAAAAAGGATAGAAGTTATAAATTTTGCAACCAATGTGCCGACACAAAGAAAATGCATAAAACATACCAATTTTTACAATCAATAAGTCTACACAGACAAACATTACTATAGGATCACAAAACAAAAGACCTAAAATTACAAAACATAGCTCAAAGACCTGACATTGACAGAAGCAGAACAGTTCTTTTTCTCTATTAATACAATTATTATATATAATATTAACTGTTCACTGATTATTTTATATACATAAATTCGATATTTATCGCCCTTAAATTATCTCCAGGAATGTAATTTACAATACATCAAAATTTGTCATATTCACTTATTTCGACGTCGATTCGTAATTTAAAATGCCTACACTATTTTTTTTAGTCTGTTTTCTTTTAACTTCATTTAGATAACATTTATGTATCATAAACAAACTTTTTGAAATAAAAACAAAATTTTCATGAGCGAACTGCCGTTCGTGTCGGAATTCCCATTTACAAAAATCTGAATATGGGGTTAAGGTAGACATCATTTTAACAATTACGTTAACTGATCGCGTTTACCAGTGTACATCTTAAATTTTTAGTTTGTACTGTGTATACTGTAATGATAATATTGTATTTATTTCAAGTGCATCATACTTCAATATACACTTAGCTTTCATAACGCCCGCAAAGGTCTGCGAATCAATTACTGTGATTGGAACCTTGATTAAAGACGTTATTAACGTCTCTTACTTGCCAGTTCATCACTTGAGTGATTCCTGTTACTATGTTCGAATTTATATTTGTTAAATTATTGTAATAACAATTACACGACAATTTACACAGTACGGACTCCATATGTTATATTGAATGTTCCATTGTTAATTTTATTTAAGTTTTACTCGAAGTTCCCTCTTAAATAGATACATATGTTTTTGTCATAGTAAAAGTACAAATTCGAAATGATGAGAGTATTAAGATTTGGATCAGGTACCCTAGACCCACATTTGATTGCTATGGGAGTTAATTATTACTTGAATCAAAGTTAAAACGTCTTTAAACTTATCCTCAAGTAATTTATCTGGTATAAGTTATTCGATTACTCTATTATCCAATGTAGAGTTAGGTCTTAAAACAATCGACCTTGAGTAAACATGAGGATTAATCATGTCATGGATACGATGTAATTTCCATATAAAAAAATGGTAATCAACAAAATGTATTTCCCGTTATATTAATATCTATCTGATGTGGTAGATATATTTTGTTTAAGCATATTCTTATGCAGTTCTGTTCATAACGTTAAAAGCCGTTTAATAAAAGTAAATATTCAGAGTAACGATGTTTTTTTAACGAAAAGTGCTGTGACATACAACTATAATAACGTATCAAAAACTCTAGAACCTATAAAAACACTGCAGGTTAAAGTGTCTCTCTTCATATTATAATGTAATATAGAATATTTTCTACGGTATTTTAAATAGAAAAAGTCAAATGTAATTGTCGTAGTTGTGACAATGAACATTATGTCATTGGTTATATAAACAGACTAGCATAGCCGACAGACGTTGTCCTGTCTTGACTATGAATATTGATTTCGAGATGGTATAATTAACTAAAAATGCTTTATGATATACAATCTTTGTTTGTTTTTCTGGGGCGTATATAAATAGTTTTGTTGGTATTCCGACATGGGAACAGGCCATGAGAAAAACAAGGATTTTCAAGCCACAAACAATTGGCGACTGTAATTATTTTATATGTTTTTCATCAAGATTATAACTTCGATCGAAGCATTTGCTTTAAGCGATATTCAATTTTCTTACATCCTCTTTGATGATATTTGCAACACGCATTCTGTTAATGTTATGTCAAACGCCATAAGGCTACATGAAAAAAGTTTTTGTAAAAGCGCTATGCACTGAATTGCTATCGTAACAAAAGTCACGATTACTTATTATGGTGGTTAAGAATTCTTAATTTTTTCATATTTCCACGCTATTTTCTTAAGTTTTACTTTAATAAGAACCTTCTCCTGACAATAACAAACACAACAAAAAAACGAATTAGCGAATCGGTCCAGCTGTTCACGCGTGATGCCGTGACCAAGGGAAATAGGGATTCATTTATATCTATAAAGATTATACAAAACGTCTTATAAATTAAACTCAAAAAAGTTCTTAATTGGCTAAGCATTTTGCTTAACACTTGCATAAACTTAACTACAGAATTTTGAATATTTCACGCTAACAAGTAGTATAGTGTCAAGTTAAAGTGAATCTGAGCCAAGTCGCATGAGGTGCATCATTCAAGTACATCACAGGATAGCATTAAACAGTTTCTAAGGCACTCTTTGTTACTAAATAAAGCCTTGGACTTTCAAATAAAATGGGTGTTTAAATTGAATATTTCGGTTCAACGATACTTTATTTCTCAAAGAATTATATTTGCTTAGTAAGAAAAAATTTCGTAGGTTAGTTACCCGTATGTACATCGTGTTATGAAACTAATTGAAAAAAAGCTATATAGTATAAAAATATTAGTTGCTAACAATATGTAGGTACTATATTTTTTACGAAAAAGTAGGTCGTATCGATGCTACAACAGCCATTGTGTGACCAATAATGCCAATTTCTTAGACGCTCGTTCAAATATATTAATAAATTCTAGAAATGATTTATTCCACTTTTTGTAAATATATATTTATTATATTAAGTTATATTGAACTTTTCTCTCTTTGTTATTCAATAGGTATGTTGTTAATTATATGTTCTTTTGAAAGTTGTTTAAATTTGTTTACAGGTTTAATTTCTTTTAATGGATGGAAATGTATTAAATATTTATCATTAAATTAAGTTTTACGTAATTAGTCCTTGGTTGTATTAAACATAATTGATTTATATTTCTTAATAAATATTTGGTATCTGATTTTTGTTTATATGAATATAAATTTATCCTTTAGTATCTTTCTTTATTTCGTTCAATAGTCTATATCTGGCTTTATTATATACTAGTGACAAGTTCCAGTTTCGCACAGGTAGACTTATATTAAGAAAGAAGATTTTTGCCAATCGCGCTTGGGTAATATTTTGAGATAGCTGCGACTTTCTTTTTCTAGTAATAAGCACTGAGTAGTACTGGAAAGAATGAAAAACGGGCTAAAAAAATATTTTTCAAAATTACCCAACATCCGCCGTGTAGGGAGCCGACCGCGCGAATGAACCTATTTCATAGATGTGGCCCTGTAGCGACAAACTAATTTTATTTCAATTTTAGTAATCTCGAATGTCCGATTTTAATAAACTAAAAAGTAATTTACAGGTTTTTAAACAGACTTACTTCAGAAATATATAATTTACTTAGGTAAGGATTAAGCAGACGTATATAACTTGGTATGATATTAGTCGGATTTTCTATTAAATTTTAAAATGTAAAAAGTAGTTATAGTGACATAACTATAATAGTTAGACACATGCTAACGCGACATTTTTTGTAGATATTGATATGGTCTGTCCAGTCCAGTACAAAATACTAACATACAAATATTTTCTTTTTATATAATATATAATGAGTCGGAATGATTTTGGGAAGAAACGCACGCTGCCACGCAGCACTCCAAGTATTGAAGATTGTTTAGACTTAATGAGCGGCGTCCACGTTTAAGTACTATACAATTCTACAACTATATTATTATATTTACCTATTTGTTTTAATGATATTGCATCCATTAATACTCAGAGAAACAAAATCAAATATTTTCTTATTTTTGGCCTCAAGAGACAGGGACGAATTGTTGACACAGTAACAAACTATAACCTGAACGCGCCATTGCTCCGACATATATATTTCTAGCTGACACGGCAAACGTCGTTTTGCCATGTATATTATTTCCAAGAAACATAACATAAAAATAATTTTAAAAAATGTTGATCGTTGAGGCGTTACAATTAAGGGTTGTATGTATTTTTGTATGCTGTATCATAAAATAATAAAAATAATAAAAACAAAAAAAATGTAAAATATAAAATACATTTTATTTTATTTTTTGTAGTGGACACCCCTTATCACTTAGGGGTTTGAAAGATAGATAGTAGCCGATTCTCTGACTTACTGAATATGTATTAAAAAATTCATAAGCATCGGTCGAGCAGTTTCGGAGGAGTATGGGAACAAACATTGTGACATGAGAATTTTATATATGTATATATATAGATAGATGAGACAGTAGCCTCAGTATTATTAACAATTTTATACTGTTGAATAAAGGCTTTATTATAAATTCTATATAAACATTTTAGTTCTCTACTATATTCTTAGTGTCTAAGGAAATTATGAAGCCTAACCAAATAGACGTTGCTTAAAAAAGTTGATAGTTATAAATAATACTTATGTATATGTATATGGTATAATAAAGACATTAAAAAAATATTGTAAAGTTCCAAAGGAAAGTAATTAAAATTACTGTAAGCTCTTGGTAACAAGGGCCTAAATCTTCGGTAAAATGAAATTTTAAATGCTAAGGGCACAAAATGAAATTCTTCAGCGGTTAGCGAGAAAGAAAGAAAAGGACAACAATAACTCGATAATCATATTTTTGCCTCTCTCACACCCCTGCCGCCTAACCCTCGATCTTAAGAGTTATTAATTAGTAATGTGTCCATAATTAAAGAAGTTATACTGTTAGAAAGTTGCGCAATTCGGGTTTCATTACAACCGTTTAGAATTTTAGAGAACACTTAGTGTTTGATTCCACATATTATTCAAGATGCATAAATTTGTAGGTCCTTTGTAAATAAAAAAGAATATATTATACATCGCTTATATGCTAATTAAAGAAAAAATCAATTGCTATTTATTTTAATATTACTTTTAAAATTTATTAAAATTGAAATTTATTTTAAAAGCTTCCTATAACTAGTTAATATTACTATATTATAATTAATAGACAAAAATCAGACAAACTCAAGATTATGAAACATAATAACGGCTTTAATAAAAAACATTATATTAAAAACAGAATATCAAAATATTTAAACGCGATTCCCCAAAATTATTCTTATATTTCTGTACCCATCCCATGCATGCATCAAGGCCTTACCGCTTCAAAATAAAAATATCTTGTATATTTAAAATAAAAAGACTTTCTTCCTATTTGTCTGTAAAATAGTACTAAATAATCTTATATTTACTTGTGCAATGTGAAAAAATAAAATTAATTAATTTATGCATAAGAGAGTTCTGTAAAAAATAAGAAAATGTATAACGCGAGGGAAAATCTACAGACTATACAATTACGCACTATTTGCCGAATATGGCGCATGCAATTCCATTGTGATTACAGTGTTCAATCGATGTTTGTTCAAATAAACAGACTCGATGGGCGAGCGGTTCTAGCCCCTATATAAAAGGCATTTATGTGATTTCGCTCTGTGACAATTGACTGAAATCATTGATGTTTGTTAGACGCAGATTACTATGCATAATTCATTGTTCTAATTCGGGGCTATTTTTTACTAAGCTACAAATCTGTCAGTAAGATTCATATACAGTATAGATCAATTAATATTCTTTAAATAAAACTTTAATATCAAATTCCAATGCGAATGTATATTATTGATATAACTCGGGTTATATATATACGTACGCCTAAACTATAATATCCGTGGTTCATTATGAGAGTTAACAAAATATACCATATTCTTTTATATGATTTTAAAGCATCTTCGAGTCAGATGAAATATACAAAGGTTAAATTTATGGTGTATATCTAGAGTTCCAATTCCGAAAAGAAAATTTATTTTGGATTGTAGCTGAATGATAAATTCTGAGTTCTATGTTAAGAAGAATATAAAAATAAACAGAATGTGTCTATCATATATAGTGGAGGCTACAAGTATATGCTATACATCTATTTTTATTATAATATATAAAATAAATTACTTTTATAAATATAGCTAAATAAAAAATATTTAATTATAAACAACTTCGAAACGCCTTTTGAAGGCTTAAAATTAAATTTCGTGTTCTAAAAAATTCTAGCTCTCCGCGAACAAAATAGTGTTCAGAACTTTTCCCAAAATTACATTTTTAAATTTTGCTTCCATTGATTTATTTGGACATTAAACGTCACTAGCAGGCGCCTAACTTGGTAACTCAGCAAATAAAGGATTTCGCTAATTGGTTTGTTAAACGCGGTTGAATCTTTACAATCCAATTGTGAAAAGTTCGTGCGATATCAGGCTTCGGTTGGATTTAGAGCAAGCTTATGAAGTCTATTTACCCTTTTTTTCAATCTCTTAACCAAGATTAAACTTTCAGTTAAAAGGATGATTTAATAATATAGATAATACTTTTTTCATACATAAATACTGCATTTAGTTATTATAAGTATGAGTCTTATCTGACGTTAACAACGTTAACTTAAAAATTTAGTTGAAGGTAAAAGAAAATGTTTACATACTTATAATTGTATTATCTTTATCTAAGAAACAATTGAACGCCGGGTTTCCCACTGTTGTTCTTTCCTGTCCGAGTAAATGCCCAATTCTGTACTGGACAGTAAAATCATTTACATACTATATATAGCAGTTCCATCTTCATTATAACGTCCAAGGCCATCTGATAAAGTGCTAGGGCAGTATTTATGTAAAACAAGGGCAACCTTTACCCTCGTAAACAATTTGAATGGAGTATGGAAATAGATCTTTGATTTATAGGCAATGTTTATAATAATAATAATAATATGGCCTTTTATTTAGATCAACTTAGGTACACACATAATCATAGATCATTATATGATATCAAACTAGCTATTAGAAGGTTGAAAAACTATTCTAATATTTGGATCTTGCTTTTTTCTGCAGATCTGTTAGCCAGTCAGCAAAGGTTGGAGGAGGACCTTTTCCATTCATATCTTTCTTGGGCCACTCTTTTCCACATCACTCCTACCACTTGTCTGGTGTCGTCTTCCCATCTTTTTTGCGGTCGTTCTCTACTCCTTTTGACTTCCCTAGGGTACCATTGTGTCATGCCCATTGCCATTTAAGTGTTCTTATTTTGTAGATAATGTCTAATGTCTATGACTTTTGTTTTGTCTCAAGTCCCAGTTTTTCAATCTGCCATGTCTGTAGGGAATGTATATAGCATACCTATTGATATTTAAATGTGCTGACATGTGGGAAAATATTTATATTTCAGCATGATAATATCTTTTGATTATAGTAATATACAATAATACACATTTCTTTAATTTTATTTGTGTAAGAGCACCAACCAACCTTCTTGTTTCCTACACGAACTCCGATATCATGTCGGTGCAGGTCTTCAAAATAAATCGATTGAATTAAGAGATATTTAATTTATAACTGAGATTTCACCTAACCTACTCAATTCCAAACTGACTGCATTTATACTTGAGACTGAGGTAGACTTGAGAGAGTAAATATTAAATAATAATAATTGTTGTAATATGTATTTAAAAGTGTAATAATTTTAAATTATTAAAAGGCTACAAAATATAAGCTAGTCTTCAATTCACATTCTGACAATCATGTTAAATGAAACCTATTACAATGAAAGCCTTTAAGTCACTAAAGCATGTATTTTCCAGGCAAAGTTGTCCTTACGCTATCTGCATATACATTGCGTTATTTTCATTACTTCACTTTCAATTGGCCTAACTAAACCATCTTTGTATGCGAATGGATAAATAACTACCTATGTTATTGTGAAAAGTCACATATACAGCCATCTCAGTACTCAGTACCTTTTCAGCCTTCCAGCTGAAAACACGCGCTGAATGGACGCGATTTCGCCCTTCAAACTTCGAGTAGTACGCGAATTTTGGAATAGTTTAATTATATTAATTAAATGACACATTAGTGGTTGCGTGTGTGGAATGACATGTAATTGTGTGATGGCCGTGTTTTTCCTTAACTTGTGGGACCTTGATAATGCTTATATTTCTATAGGTAAATACTTTTTTATTTTTTATAAATGTTTTGTGTTTTGTAATGTATGTTTAATAAATGTAGTTTTATCTAATAAAATAGCCATGGATGAGTGTGGTGAAAATTAATTTTACATCAATGGATCTCATTAATTGTTATGTTTATTTGAGGTAGTTAAAACATTAGAATTATTTTAACAAAAAAAAACTGTTTAGTACTTTTTGATTTTAATATATCATTTGTATGTAAAAATAATTAGATTTTTTAACTTTGTGGAAATGAGATATTAATAAGGTATCAATATAAAAATCTTACAAAAAGTGCCGTAAATCCATATATAAGCCGGAACCGGTCAGTTGTGTTATAAATAAAATGGAGTAAATTAAAAGCAAGTACTCCTAATATCTTAATCGATTTGCACTGAACTAAAGCCCTTATCTGTCTCTCTTCATCGCAACGTAAAAGCTATGTGACAAAATGAGATAAATGATTGACTTTACTTAGTCATAAGTTTTACTAATAAGATTAGACTAGTCTATACATCAGAATGTTTAAATTAATTACATACAAGACTTAAACAAATTACAAACATATTATAAAGATTACTATATTAAACAGCGCATTTAAATAAAAGTATATGTTATGAACTCTCCAATGGAATATGCTTTTTCTTTTGAGCTTTTATCAAAGTCCGCATTCGGCTGGAAAATATGGATCGAGACAAAACTTTGACTACTCACTTCGATACGATAATACAGACCGCGAAATAAAATATTACAAATTTAATTAGTTAGAAGAATAAATTTTGTTAACTTATTTATTCTTCTAACTAATTAAATTAGCTATTGATAACTTTTTATATACATCATTTTTATATTTGAGGAAAGGTTTGCATACTCCCTACCTTCAATGGTTGTAAAAGGATCTCGGACATAAAACGCTCTACCTAACAAGCTGGAAAGTTAAATAATTTCCGAGAATAGAAAAAGAATAGAGAATAGAAGATCCTCCTCCTCTTTTAACCATTTCATCAAATCCATGATCTTCTGTCTCCATTATAAACTTAAAGATTGCTAGAAGATAAGATCCAGGGATAATAAGAATTTCATTTAATTATCTTAAGTATGACCGACTGGGTCATCGTTCTTTCTTCTCATTTACATTAATTATAAGTAAAGAGATAAGTGAGATTTATTTAACTACACAGCAAAAAGTAATCCTTGCAGAATCATTATTTATATACCGTAACATTTGTGAAAATAAACATATCATTTTTAATAAGGCACTACACTAATACTTCATAGATGACACAATTTAAAAAAAGCTTGTAATTTGATTAAGTATCCACCAAAAACGTTTAAAAAAATTACAAACCAGACTTATGACAGTATCTTGAACCTTTAAATAAAGATAACGAGCGTTTGTAAAACTCAAAAATTCATACTTCGACGTAAATGTTTTTTGTTTCTTTAATATTTATAATTATTGACTAACATAATAATATTAATTAAAAGTATACAGTACAAAGTCAAAAATCATATAGTTGTGTATGTGTTCATATAGGTAACACAATGTACACTTATGTACGTCAATAATTTAAATTTAGTGCCAGTTCTCAAATCAAGGGTGTAGAACGGAAGAGAAGAACAGGTAATAAACTCGCCACCACTCTTTTTTGATCGCCAAGTTTTTTGTTTTACTTTATTATGCTGCATACATCCAAGAATGCACACAGTCTCATTTTTTTCTACGTATATGTCTTTCTCTTGATAATAGCCACTCTAAACTAGGAAGTGATTTTAGTGTCAGAGTCATGGTAGGGGCGGGGTTATAAAGATGAAATCTACTTTTATTATATCGAAGTATTAAAAATACATGAAAAAAATACCAAATTGTATCAAATTTAATTTTCATGCAATTCACTATGAAAACAAATAGTGTTTAATGTTATATTAATGTTTCCCTTTGATAATATTTTATATTCGTTTTATATTTCGTTTTGAATTAAAATGAAACACACAGACATAAATATTATGCGCGGGTGTGTGTGCATTATCATTACAAATGATCTTCAAAAAAATGGCCTAGTAATCTTTAGTCACTTTTTAAGATCACTCTCCAAATCGGTTCAATCAACAGTAGGTATACAATTTTATACTGTGTTAGGGAAATATATGTCGAGGAATAAAAGTAAAATCACGCATTAGTATTGCGATCACGAACTGCCGATGCTAATGGCTTGATAAAAGGCTGATCAGATGTTCACCGGGATCGGAGGTTCAAAGAAAATTCATGGAAATTCCTCTATATCTCATATAAAAAGGAATATTTTATGTATGAATCTGATGTGGTTTGACTGCTAAATAATACACCTCTAAGAATGTGAAGAACTGAATGTTTTTGTTTTAAACTGTGTCCAAGGTTTTTGTTATTAACTATGATTTCGTGTTTTGTACAATGGTGAATGATTTAACACTTTCCTGTAAAGTGCAAGAAAATGTCGTGAGAAAATCATCATGCCTAAGATGCAAAAGTCATGGCGAGTCTAAGCATCAGGAAGCAGAAAGTTTTACAAATTAGAATGGTGTCTACACTTGATTTTTCCAAAGAATTTCACTTTTGTCTGTGACAATTTTATTTCGGACGTATGCTAAAATCAAAATGGACATTAGTTCATTTACGGTGCAACCGTATATCTAAATTTTTAGTACAAAGCTTTGTGACAGTATGGTGACGTGAACTGGGAAATCCACTCCAAATATTAAAATGCCTTACCAAGAACATTAAATCCTGCTTCAAAATATTTTATTATATTTATTAATCACATCGTTGTAAGAATTAAGTACAATTAGAATAATTAAACAATAAACAAGGTAACGGGCGCCCGAACGTAACGAATCACTTTAAAGCGAAGTCTTCCAGGCAACCAGGTTGTAGTTTCTAATTCGGTTAAAAAATATACAAAAGCGGAAAATAAAAAATGTGTGCGTGTACTAGTGTACACACGTAAGAAGTGAAACTTCTTTATGACCTTATTTTTCGAAAAATGATCTACTGTATGCAACTTTACAGAAATTGGGAATAAAGTTAAATTTTAACAAAAGGATTTTATATTATAGACATAATACAATTATTTCATTTTACCTTATTACTACTAAGATTATAACAGAATTTTATTAATTGTAATATAATTATTACTATCATTGTTATCGTGGTTATATATTTTTGTCATTAAATCGAATCAATTCGAATCAAACAAGAAAAAGATGGCGTGTAACGGAAAAATGTGACGCGTAACAGAAAAAGATGGCGCGTAACGAAAAAATGTGACGCGTAACAGAAAAAGATGGAGTGTAACGGAAAAAATGTGACTCGTATACGAGTATGCACATTTTGACATCATGGGATGCTCAGCCCTCAGCTTCGTCCGTTTTCATTACTTGTGTTTGGATATATATTAAAAATGGGTTTATTCATTATAACAGTACATATTACAGTTAATTTAAATAAAACTGTAACGAATTATACACAAACCTTTTCACACAATCTATTGGTAACCGCAAAAAAATAGAAATCAGGTACACTTGGCCGAAGGACTTTATTTAATGATATCCTACATCGGTTAATCATTTCGAAAAAATGAGTCGGACACAAAGACTCAACTGAGTTTTCCATTCATCGTTTTAAAGTTTTCAATGAACACAAGATCAGTTTGAAATGCCTTAGTTTTTATTTGTTCCAAGTAGATTTGTTTCTTGGAAAACTTGCGGGAAAATTATTCTCTTAGTTCTTTGAAGTTGATACTTTGACTCTTCGCTGGTATTTCTAAAGATCGCTCAAATAATGGTTAGAAATTAAACATTAAGCAAACGGACATAAAGTATATGATGGAAAGAGATAGGGAAAATGAAAAAAAGACGAAAGAAATGAAAAATACAATTGACGGGAAAAGAGACAATATACTATTAATAATTATAATGACTATGGAGTCTTTATTATTATCGCCCATTGAATATTCGTTAATTTACATATCTAGCAAAATTTACAAACCAGATAAACCACTAGTGTTAACAGTTTTGAACTAATTCGACTTTGATGTTATTATGACAATTACTTTAATGATGGCAGCTGACACCAGCGCCATTGTTCTCCTATATTCACCATTCGTACCTTTTGCACAAAATATATTTGCCATCATCATCATGGTAACAAATACGATAATTTAAATCGGAGTATTATACTTAAAAAATATACCACAAATTCAATTTGAAATTCAAGAATAGCGCCCTTAATTACAAAAAATAATAAGTATAATTGAACCGGACGTATGTCTATATTATTAATTTCAAATGTAATCTTAAATATAGAAAACAAAAATCAACTAACGAATATCAAAATACAATCCGTATGAACGGATACAAATATAAATCTTTATTCAGAGATACTTGAAGACAAACCTAACAACTGACAGAAATCCGCGGCTTGAATGCGACTAGCTTAGTCTTTAGCTAAACTAGCACTACTAAACAAACAATCATGTCATTCAACATCTCGAAAATAATAAATGATACTTGGACTTGTAATTATTTTCTTCTTTAAGTTATTTATACCCGAATTGATGTTTCTTATAGTTTCAGATGATATTCATGTGTTTTTGCAAAGAATTCATTATTACATTTTTATATGGCTTGACAGATTACTAAAAAAGTTTTCTCCGTAGTCATACATAAATAAATTCTAGTTTTGGCGAAGCTTGACAAAAACTATGTTTCTGAATAATTGAACTATAATTTGGCTTGACCGCGACTCGGCTTAGCTCCGTGAAAGACCGTCTTACAATAATATCTCTGAGTCTCATCCTAAATACTTATTTATTAGATCTCTCTTACTGACAGTTAAGAGGTGTGACAATTATCAGTTTGTTTTTGACATACACGAGCCTAGGTGGCTGATGGTTGATTATTTGACTATCTAAGCATTGGAGACGGACATCAAAATTATGCTCACTCCAGGAAAACAGGAAGCCATAACCTCCAAATATTAGTATTAGTCTTAGGCAACATTGGCAAGCCTTTTATTCACACATTGTTAGAGATACTAACCAATGGATATATATATCCATTCGGCTTACCAAAATCCAGATCCGCACAGTGGTCCTACTACGGTATTTCAATTTTGTATCCTAATATCTTGTAAATTTAAGTTTTCAACAACAATATCGCAACCAAAGAAATTAGTGACTACGCAGGTTTTTATTCCTTTTCGTAGTTTATCATATTTAGTTTTTTTATAACATACATTTTTGTACTTTATATTTAAATATGGGATAGATCGAATTTAGATTTAGATTTCTTACGTAACATCAAATTGCATTGGAAATATTCTTTGGGCATATTATTTTGTTAAAAACTTGAGGGTCATCATTTCTAATCAATCGCGTACAAATCGCGTAAAACCTACAAATTAACTGGATATATTTGTTCATATATTTATACAATCATACGTTCATATTTTACTGCATTACTTCAAAGTTAATAATTTAATAGTTTAAACCACCACTTATAATAGATTTGCAAAAAAAATATATTTTAAATATACACTATTCATATTAATAATTTTCATGCGTTATTTAATCGCTATATGATTCATCGTAGATATTAAGCAGTCCATAAGACTTACTATTTTATTTAAAACCAATTTATTTGAATGGTACATTCAAACAAATTGTTAAAAACAAAAATAAATGTTACATAACCTTGTAGATGTGGGGGATGCCGGGGTATGTTTGCCTCCGGGTGACTACCCGGATGGCTCCAAAGGAAACAATGCGATTGTGATTGACATCTTTATTCGACGTGCTTACGCGTCAATCGCTAAGTACAGACTGTCGCTCTGTGTTGTTACATTGTCCTTATAAAACTACGCATACAACATATAGTATATATAAATACCCCTACAACTACTCCCCCCTTTTACAAAAAAAAAATGTTTCTTAAATACACGGTTATACAAGAATTCATAACACACAATTCTACAACACAATCTAGTAATAACTTCGAGCAATCACGCGTACTGCACTGTAGGTTGCATTGCCTGTGCCTTATCGGTAGGCGGCATCGCCATCGACACAGTCTTCATGGTTCACATTGCAAAAAACTAACCTACTTACGTATGTCCATAAAGTAAACGCTACAGTGCAGTATCGTAACAATATCTTACATCGCTAGCTATAACTTAAGCAAAAATACTTAATCTAAACATAGCATTTTGTAATTAGCTTGGCATAGCATAGCTAAAACTGAGCGCTTAGCTTTAATTCGCGAATCGTACCGGCTTTTTAATAACACGTCCCGAACGCGTCTTTTTAACAGGCTTGGGTTCGACTTCTATGCTGGGTTCAACATCGGGCATTTGAACTAGAGGTGCCGGTTCGATGTTTTTCTGAGATTCTAACTCCGGCAACACATAAGCGGGCTTCAATCTATCTATAGATATACTAGCTGTACGATTAGGAAATTGTATGACAAATACTTTGGGACCTCTCTTAATAACTCGATATGGACCATCGTATGGCGGTTTCAACGGCTTGCGCACCGAATCGTCTCTGATAAATACAAATTCTGCATCTTTTAAATCGGGATGCACGAAATATGGACGGGAATTACTATGCGATTTCGGGACGGATTTTAACGATTTTATATGCTTTCGGATACCCTCTACTAATCGTTGGGGCTCTGCAGACCCTACCTGCGTAGAAGAATCGTAAAAATCACCTGGTAATCTAAGAGTACGCCCGAAGGTCAATTCAGCAGCTGACACGCCAGAGTCGGTCCGCTGAGCTGCTCGTAACCCTAATAAGACTGTAGGCAGCTCTTCGACCCATGACTTATTTGACAATCGAGCCATTAGGGCTGCCTTCAATGTCCTGTGCCAGCGCTCCACCGCTCCGTTAGCCTGCGGGTGGTAACTAGTTGTTCGGATTCTGTTTATACCTAATAAGTTCATGAGTTCCCTAAATAACGAACTTTCGAACTGACGACCTTGATCGCTCGTGAGCCTTATTGGACAACCATAACGGCATATCCAGTTTTCATATAAGGCTCTAGCAACCGTCTCCGCGTTCATATCCCGCAATGGCAAAGCCTCGGGCCATCGCGTACAACGGTCTATCAAGGTTAAACAATATTTAAATCCGTCTTCAGTAATAGGCAAAGGACCTACTAAATCTATGTGCACATGCTCGAAACGATCGGCATGCGGGAACCTGCCCACTCCGGTCATCGAATGCTTGTCTACTTTAGCTCGCTGACAACTGATACACGTTTTGGCCCAAAGATTGATGTCAGAATTCATTTTTAGCCAAAAGAACTTTTCCGTTATTAACTTCCGGGTGGCTCGAATGCCCGGGTGACTAATATTGTGTATGCTATTAAAAACTGTTTGTCTGAACTCGCTAGGTATATATGGCCTCGCTACATTTGACGAAAAATCACAATAAATTCTTTTATTACATGTAGGTACAAATACTTTTTTAAAATTATCATTGCAACACAGTTCACTTGCATACTCGTCGGTTAATTGCGATTCGGCAATTTTTTCATAATCTAGAACATTCGGACAGTACAAAGTCTCAATGCGTGACAGCGAATCTGCCACAGTATTATTACTGCCAGTAACGAAACGAATATCTGTAGTAAACTCACTAATATACGCTAACTGCCTAACACGCCTCGGTAGCTCTTTCTCGCATTTAGTTTTATTAAATGCGTAAGTTAAGGGCTTATGATCGGTATATACTATAAGCTCTCTTCCTTCTATGACATCCTGAAAATAACGAATAGATAAATAAATAGCTAAAAGTTCTCTGTCGAAAGTAGAATATTTCCTCTGAGCCTCACTCAATTTCTGAGAAAAGTATCCTAAAGGTTTCCAACTGTTGTCAATATACTGTTGCAAAACGCCTCCGATGGCGATATTTGATGCGTCTACGACGAGAGAGATAGGTATATCGGTTCGTGGATGCGCTAACATCGCTGCGTTTTGCAAGCTAAGTTTGCATTGCTCGAATGCTTCGTCAGCCTCAGGTGTCCAAGCTATACTAGTTTTATCACGCTTCTTCGCGTTATGCAAATAACGATTTAAAACTATTTGCTGTGTAACTGCATTTGGAATATGCGCCCTATAAAAATTAAGCATACCTAAAAATCGGCGTAATTGTTCTATCGTTTTAGGTTTCGGGAAATTTTTAATGACTTCTATTTTATGTTCTAACGGCTTAATACCATCCAGAGACACCTCGTATCCTAAGAATTCTAACTTTGTCTGACCAAAACTACATTTACTTAAATTTATCGATATACCGTATTTATTGAAACGCTCAAACACTAACTCTAAATGTTTTTTATGTTCTTCAACGGACGAACTAGCAATAAGTACATCGTCTATATACGTAAATAAGAAATCTAAACCACTTAGTACTGTATGACTCATAAAACGTTGATATGTTTGTGCAGCATTACGCAACCCGAATGTCATGCAAGGAAACTCGAATAACCCGAAAGGAGTAGTGATCGCTGTTTTCTCAATATGCTCTGGAAATATAGGAACTCCGTGGTAGGCTCGAACCACATCAATTCGGGACATAATTGACTTCCCTTCTAAAATATATGTAAAATCACGGATACGCGGTAAAGAATACCTATCTGGCTTCGTGATCGCATTTAATTGTCTAAAGTCGCCGCAAGGACGTATTTCCCCATTCTTCTTGGGTACTACGTGTAACGGACTAGACCAACAACTCTTAGAAGGCCTACAAATCCCTAACTCCTGCATTATTCGAAATTCCTCCTTAACTTTTTTATACTTGTCGGGTGCTAATTGTCGAGCGCGGGAATGGACAGGAGAACCCGTCGTCTCTATATAGTGATATACGTCATGTGACGGCGGATCGTTAAAATTGCATGGTTTAGTAATGTTAGGAAACTTATTTATGACATCACGGTACGGGTGATCTTTATTAATAGTATTTAAACTAGAGCAACTAGTGTTAACTATGGATGCCAAGGAATTAAAATTAGTTAATTTATCTATTAATTTCCGGGACTTTAAATCTACCAATAACCCAAAATGTGTTAAAAAATCAGCTCCAATAATTGCCTGTTTCACATCGGCTATAATAAAATTCCAACGAAATGCCCTCCTTAACTTAAAATTTACAACTAACATTTTTGAACCAAAAGTAATAATAACCGTACCATTAGCAGCATATAACTTAAAATCACTACATTTTGATCTGGCACTGTTTTTATCTACTGGAATGACGGTATCCGTTATCTATTAAAAAATTATATCCACTATTACTGTCCAAGATGCATAGGCGTTGTGCTGGGGCGATGGTGCAGGCATCCGCCTCCGTGACCTGCACCTCTAGGGGTTTCCCTTCTTAAAAGCGCAAGGGGGCACACATTTGGTAGCACGGTCTTTGAAACGGTAATGGTAAAAACATACCCAATCACTCGGCGCACGGGACTGCGAACGCCGTCGCTGCCCACGGCCGTTACCTCTATAGGGCGGGCGAGATGATGTACGGCTCTTCAGTAACTGGTCGAACTTGTGGCTCAGCTCCGCGATGGCCGCATGCACGTTGTTGTCCTGGTCTTGCCGAAGACCGCCACTTGTCTTGACCTCCGCCAATTGAGGTGGCTGGATGGATTCTGCTACCTTGTCTGCGACGTTGGCCAGTTGATCCAGGTTCTTGGTTTCCGTGACTGCCAGAACTGCACGGACTGCTTGCGGTAAATGCGTCTGCCACAAAATACGGAGAGTATCGTCCGGAAGCTTCTCCCGAGCCAGGTCCTTCATCCTGCGTAACAACTGAGACGGTTTCTGTTCTCCCAAGTCCATCTCGCTGATGAGCTTCTGCAGCTGCCTCGTTTCTGATTCCTCAAAAATGTCCAGCAGCTTCTTCTTAAGAGCTCCATATTTGTCTTGTTCGGGAGGTGAGAAAAGGATGTCTGTGATTTGTTGTATCACATCCTTTCCCAATTTCGACACCACGATGTTGAATTTAGTATCATCTCCCATCTTTTGTGGTAACAGCACGGATTCCGCCCTGACAAACCATACACGGGGCTGATCTGTCCAGAAATCAGGAATCCGGGAGGTGACTGACGTCACCGCTGCGATTTCTTGCGTAGCCGTCGCGTGCGATTGTGGCAATGCCATCCTATCGTCTGAATTTCGAAATCTGGGTTTCTTGTGCCGTCGAGGTTGCTTGTGTAGTCGGGGTCACCAATGTAGATGTGGGGGATGCCGGGGTATGTTTGCCTCCGGGTGACTACCCGGATGGCTCCAAAGGAAACAATGCGATTGTGATTGACATCTTTATTCGACGTGCTTACGCGTCAATCGCTAAGTACAGACTGTCGCTCTGTGTTGTTACATTGTCCTTATAAAACTACGCACACAACATATAGTATATATATAAATACCCCTACAACCTAAACAAGAAGCTCATAAAATGCTGAAAAATAGTCACATATTTACATAACGATCACTAATTATTATAACTAAAATTGATATAATATTTTTTAAACTGAGGCCAAGAGTACGTTTTATCGTTAGTTATCATTAATGAGAGATAAATATTTTTTATTATTTATACAAATAAAATAAGCAAACTTACGAAAAAAAAACCACTAGGGGTTCAACCTTGGTTCCCGAAGAGCCACACTATAGTACGCATTCAATGACTTAAAATTAGCAAATTAGGACCAATTTTCTATGCGTAATTGTTGTTGTTTATATCCTATTATTATTGAAAACCTCACCCTTGTCAAAGGCGCGTTCACTAGATTAACTCGTTAGGTGTTGATTAATTATCCTTATTTCGTATTCAGATCGAAATCGATCAGGTTAAGTAAATATAATTTACTTATATGTAATCTAATTTTCCTATCTAGACTATTACTTCCTGATAGTGTAACCACGAAAAGTAAGCTTCTCTGATATTATTTTAAGGTTCCTATATTCTACTTGGATACTTAGGATTTCAATGGCCTGCAAACAGTAACCATACTAAAACATTTTAAGTAAAGCGAAGTAAATTTATTTTGATACTTTGCTACAAATGGATTTTTTGGACTCAGCATAGGCAAATTGGGTATCTCTTTAGGCCTTATCACATAAGACCGCAAGGTAGCTGGTGAAGGTCTTAAGGATCTACGCGAATAAAATTGTGAAAATCTATGTGTTCCAAGGAGTAGCTCCCGCCATTAGAACCAGAAATGAAGAGTGCGACAATCAAGAACGAAATTAATGTAACAAAAGTAAAGCTTTAATATAATTTTTAATTTGCACATTCAAACATAGATAAACAATTTTAAGGCGCTCTCAAATGAGATTGTTACATGAGGGAGTGTCTGGTGTCGATCCCGTAAGATTTAAATTTCGAACAGAATGTATCGTATTTTTGTTCGGTAAATGGAATTGAATTTCGAATATGAATACATTTCAGCGTTAACTTTGATTATGTAAATTGCCATCTAAAAAGGGATTGGGTATTCCAACGCTCACTATGTCCTATAAAGGTTTTCTCGTTTCTCTTTAGTGAAACAAATGCTATATTGACACGAGTATCGTAAAAATTGAATTGAGGTATAATATTGTTTGTGAAAAAATATTTATTTGTTCAGAGGTGAGCAGCTTAAATGAAAAGAATACTCGGTATTGATACGTGTTTATAATTAATCCTGCCGTATATATAAAGTAAACACAGACAAGTAAATTAAACAATTATCCTATATTTTTATCAATTTGATTTTAACCTTAAATTATCAGGATAATTGACAATCTTATCGCTAATAGCGAATTCTAGGCAATCCTATTAAAAATAGTAAATAATCTACACTACTAGGTCCGTTGATTTATGTAAATATATCTATAGAGACACAATTGAGATTGACATGCATGGTGCATAATTAAACAAGACTTATTATAGCATGCCATCAGAACAAAAGTATACAAAATCTGGAGTCCAGACTAAAAAGGTCTGAGCTGGTTATTTTATTAATTGTCTGGTATGTGTTGATCGAATATCCTCCCAGACAGGCAAGCGGCATGCACATTTTTGGATCTTTAAACGAACAAATAATGATGAGATATGTACAAACGTATATAAAACGTGCCTGTGTTTATAGAGGAAAACGAGTAGGATTTGGCTTTTAGAAAAACGGAAAGAAATATCGCACAAATTCGTATTTTCCAAAGAGTTATTGGTGTTTGCAACAATATTTTTCAGATGTTTGAAACTGCATACCATACCAATAACCAGGTATCTATTGACAAATTTTGTAGACCTAGGGTTAGTGATTTTGAGTAATTAAAAAGTTTATCTATGTGACCTTCTTGTAATTTAATTTTTTTGGCACATAATGTTTATTAAACTTTAATTATTGATGACTTTAAAAAAAAGGAGCTTAGATTGTTAGGTAAACATAATACAATAAAATATGATAGAAACATATTATATCTAGTTCTTAGCCTAATGTCGTATACAGTTCATAATTTTGAACTTCAAAGTATAAAGTGGTTAGACAGATCTTGATGAAGACTAGATAATTGAAATTTAAAAAAACTAAAAACCGATTAAGGGTTGCATATGTGTCGTTATTATAGTAATTTTATTAAAAAACATAGTCGAGGCAAAAAGAGCCTCTTATGCAAGAATATAAAAATATGAAGTCATCATAACTCTCATACCTTGAATTGAATAAATCGAATCGCCGAGAAGGCTACCCATGCAGTCACTATTTCTGAACACCTAATATTAAGTTAAAACATCAAGTTTTGAGTACGATATTGTATTCCTTTAAATAGATAGCGAACTGCCCTTTTAAATTCTCAAGATGAACGGACGAGATACTTGAAACATAGCGGAATGTTTCTAAGTCGGTTGCCATGTTTTTCTTTGCCAGACGATAAATATAGTCGATATTGAAATATACGACTTTGAGGGCTTCCAGGGTACCACAAGGATAACCAGGCTTTATAATAATATAGAAAATGACATGAACCAGCGCTTGGACTATAAACCCAAAGCCATCCGTTAAAGTTGGCGTTATCTTCAACAGTTGCAACATTTCGCGATTTTATTGCACCATTTCGTGTATATGCTGGCATAAACTGAAATCGAACGTGTCGAACAGTGTTAATTTTATGGCTGATGATAACTTTCTAGCCTAATTAATTTGTTCATTAATTAATGTGAATGGTTGTTAGCAATTAATTTACGAATGCGAAAAGAACTCTTAATTTTTAATGATTTATAATTATTATTTTTTTGCAATATTTTGACAAACAGGCAGGAGGCTCACCTGTTGTTAAGCAATACCGCCGCCCATGAACACTCACAAGCTCGTAAGTGCGTTGCCGGCCTTTCAATAATTGGTACGCTCTTTTCTTGAAGGACCATAAGTCGAATTGGTTCGGAAATACTTCAGTGGACAGCTGGTTCCTCCACATAGTGGTGGTGCGTGGCAAAAACTGCCTTAGAAAACGCCCAGTTGTGGAACGACGGACGTGGAGGTTATACGGATGGTATTTTGGTTATGTTGAGTTTAATTATAAAATAACACAATTTTCCATTGATATAAGCGTATGTTGAAAATCCTAAATACGAAACTTCTAAAAGAATCATTCAGTAAATTGCTCAGCTGGGATTTAGTTCGTCATAAAAGAGCTTTTGAAAACTATTTTAGTGAACGATGTATCGTCGAGGGACATTCGCGCTCAGCTTCGTTTCCTTTTCATTACAGCAAAGCCCGCTAAGGCGGGTGACTGAACAATTTTGCGTTTTTACATGAGAGTTAAATAGAATATTTTGGCCGGAAATTAAAAACTAAACATTTTTTTTCCTAGTATAAATAAAGTTCACAAAAAATAGTGCGTATTTACATGAATTATAATCAAGCTTATATAGCAATAGTTATGGCTTATAAGTAATATTATATTGACATTTTTATTCTAAATAGCCTAAACTAAGGTAATGTTCATTAACAGTTTTAGTGTTCTATACATGTTCTATGTTTTGAGACGATGACACTTGGTATTTTAACTCAAAAGGTTAGTTCTCTTTAGACATTTATGAACTAATCATTAAAAAGGCGTAATGCAGACACGAAATTTTAAAACCGAATCTTCATGAAATATCGTAACGTGAGTCATTTATGATGTTGGCCTTAGCCAGAATCGGCAAAACATTTTTTAAAAGAAACGTATTTGTTTTTTTTTGATATTAATATATAATATTCATAATATAATAAATAGAATACTATTTTCAATATATGTAAAGGTTTGTTTATATTTATATTTATATGTACCAAAAAATGCTCGACCAAGTAAGTTCTTTCTGAGAAAAAAAATTTATTTTAGTTTAAAATTTGATTTCAGACGTATACGAATTTTTCAATGTCTAGTGTAGAACATTATCGATAAATAAAATTAAATAATATATTTACTTATTAAGGCCAATTAATAAGGACCTATCCTAGTGCTTGAAAAGAATTACGCCAGTTGTCATTTCAAAATGTATGACTTATAAGCGTGGTGTGATATAAAACCCGCCGAGTTTTTGGTTTCATCCTGAGGGCACTTAAATATGACTATATACTTCATTTTTAAATCACATACATAAACGATCACGTAAGTTTTACGTGAAATGATAAAAAATTACCAAAAGTTCATATTTTATCTATTTTTTTAATAGGAGGCAAATGGGTAGGAGGCTCATCTGATCTTAAGTGATACGGCCGCCCATGGACACTCACAGAAGCACACTTGAAGGCTTTCTTGAACGATTAAATTGTTTTAACAACGTACCTGAATTAACTTGAACACGATTGCTTTCCCATTACACATATTTTCGTGTAATAATTTCATTAAATCATTGGTACATTTAGCGATCAAATGTATAAATGGAGCAAGATCTAAGAATAGAGTGTGAAATAACTGCTGAAGAAAGGTCCGATAATAGATCATTTTACACCATCTATTTAAGTAGCTGTCGCGTACAGTACGTTTATACATTGAGAAGTTCTCGGATGCATCGAGTCGTGAAAGGATTTTATTTTGCATCTTTTACGTCGGCTTCAATTCAACGTAAACTACTTTAACTTAGCATTTCCGACGTATTTGAATAGAGTATTACGTTCTAAAATAGACTTTGTTTGCTAACTTATGCTATTTTAAAAATGTGTATTTGAATACATGCTGAGAATGTAACCTTTAAATAGATTTCAAATATATATGTGGAATAAAATTTAAGATACACTTTTGATTTTATTATATAAATATGGGTTTTATTGTACAAACATCTGACAGATAAAACTAATATAAATTGTAGTTATCCAAACCAAACTAATACTAAAAATAACAATATAAAGAAGACAACTGTCTTGTTTATAAACGAAATTTTTATATAACAAATAATTTGTTACTAAAGTTTTAAAATATTTTTATATAATACGTTTAGTGCTAAACTGTGGTTAGTGAAAAAAATAGAACACAAGAATATAGTATCTTTCATTAATTAGAGACTGTAAGTGTTATTGGATACATACTTATGATAACAATCCTTTTTAGCAAATTAGGTTAGAATTAAATTACTTATTAGCCTTAAGTTATGCTAGATCGTAATAATGCATGATATCTTACACATGTATTAAAAAAATTGTTGACGTTTGAGAATATGTGCGAAAACACAACTCGGGATATGATATACAATTTATTAGAAATTCAATCAAGATGTAGACCAATGTAGGCCAGACGTTTTTGTATATAATTTATATTCGGTCGCTTAGCTAAGCGCAACGCATTCGCTGCGTATTCGCAATTTTGTTATGGCAATCGCTATTGGTAGGTCTTTGTTTAATTCTTTAAGAAGTATTTATAAAAAAAAATTTTTTTTTAATGGAATCTCACTCGTTGGCCTTTACATCGCAGCTTGGGCTGTATTGGCGAGCGTAGCTCGGCCGGAATGGACTTTTTCCCGCGACTAGCGCAAGGGCGTCTCCTGCGAGAATCGGACTTCGGCTTGCGCCATCGCGGGGTTGTCAATCGCCTTAAGGCAGGACGGAAGCTCAATGGAGTGAGCGAAATACGAAGTAAACCGCTTTCCGCAGTGAAGGCGATTTTAATCTAATCTGATTTCGATAATTAATTGCCGCGCGAGCGGCTTTTAATTTGTCATTAGCTGTCGTGATGGATCATACGGATCCATTAAGACATGTCGGGGCCTTCTTCGGACCTTATTAGTCAGAAAGGGGTAATACTTGATTCTTTTACGCACCAACGGGTTGGGATGATATTTAGCCCTGTCGAAGTGGCGTGTGGACGCGAA
Source organism: Pieris brassicae (assembly GCF_905147105.1). NCBI lineage: Eukaryota > Metazoa > Arthropoda > Insecta > Lepidoptera > Pieridae > Pieris > Pieris brassicae. The sequence continues at coordinate 16,843,753 of NC_059669.1, read as the reverse complement.
CCTCAATCATTGGGCTATGGTCGGGAACTCCAGGTCGTGGTGGAGAACGACGTTTCTCACGTAGAAAGGCGTAATGGTCGCGATTCTCCTGAATCGCATCTGGGGCCTCTGTTGCGGTTGAATATGGGAGGGGGCATAATGTATGAAGACTACGCTAGCGTAGGTCACGCACAGTCGGATACAGGCTTCTTGCGAACGGTGGCTATGTACATGCACTTTTACCACGGGATGGCTTGCCCGTATTGGGTTACCTATTTTTTGAAGTGAAATCTTTCCCGGGATTGAGCCAGAGCACCGGAGCCCCTGGCAAAGGGAACTACGTTGCTCTTCTCGGATTTATTTGGGAGCCCCATTTTCGGAACCATTCGATTAGCGACGTGGTAGCGGTCTGGAGTCATGTTAAGTATGTTTTACATATGAAGGTTATAAATCCTCGGTAGAATCTCAAAACCAAAAGTCCCTGAACGCGTTTATCTTTTAGTTATTGCTAAAGTTAAATATCACAAAGGAGTAACCACCGCTATTCAGCGGTTGGAAATCGACGGTTTGACATGTTGTTTATCGGAAAACTTTGAACTCGGTCACCGTTCTAAAATACTTTTTGATGCCTTTAGGTTATTCTCGGATTGGATTTATTTTTATGTTCTCGCCGTCGAGAAAGATTTATTTACTCCCAGTGAATAATATTCTACTATACTAAATATTTATTTATATTATTTTGCAAAAAAAAACAACGTTAATTTGCAGGTTTCAAAGATAATTTTTGTTCAATAAAGCCGACTTTTAATAACTACACACTAAAATAATTGTCTAGTACCACGCATGATGTGCGTGTCTCAAATTAAAGGTAAAGGCTAGTTCGTTATAATCGTGTCAAAAATATTTCGCTCAAAACATTTAAACAGTTTTTCAAATTATTTCATTTAAATAAACTTTACATATCGACCCCGTAGTCCTGTAAGTCCTTCTTGATCAAAAATAAACGAGGCGTGAGAAATTTAACGTAAATTTAATCAAACCTCGTTATAAAAGAATAGCATCTTTTCTCATTACTCATCGATCACAGCTGCTCCGATACTGTCCTTTGTTACTAAACTGAATTTTAATTATTAATTTACATAATAATTCTTACCTAACGAGTCCGCGGAAAAAGTTAATACAATCGAAGTTTTAGCATTTCTTGTTATTTTATAACACTTTAATTTATTATATAATGTAACTTAAAGGTGGAGTTTGAGAGTTTAAACTAATATAACTATATAATCTTTTAATGTAATTTACATACATATAAAGAACTGCCTTAAATTTATACAATGACTAGCGGATCTGACAGACGTTGTCCTGCATGATATTTCAAGCGATTAGGATAATAACAAAGTATGAAAATACCGACTGCAGCGCCATCTGCCGGGCTGATTTCTGAATCTGAACCATTGGTTGAAAATTCTGAACCATTGGAATGGTTGGGTGGACCCAAACACGTACTAAAAGAACCATTCAAATTGGTCCAGCCGTTTAAGATGAATTCAGTGACATACACACGTAATAGAAATAAATCAATGGCGCTACAATCTTTTTTAGGTCTGGGCCTCAGCTGTTTTGTTCTGTATCTGTTTCATGATCATTTGTTTATCGAATAGGCAAGTACCTACCTATAAGCACTTTGTGCCTGACACACGCCGTCGACTTTTTTGGGTCTAAGGCAAGCCGGTTTCCTAACGATGTTATCCTTCACCGTTCGAGCTAATGTTAAATGCGCACAAAGAAAGAAAATCGATTGGTGTACGTGGAATGAACCTATGACCTCGGAGATGAGAGTCGCACGCTGAAGCCACTAGGCCAACACTGCTCACATGACATACACACATACAGTAGAATGATGAATGATACACATGTAAGCTATGATAGCTTTTAAGTAAGATCAAACTGCACTCAGTGTGCATATTTGATTGAAATCGGTTAAGTAGTTTAGGTGTCCATAGCGGACAAACAACGTGACGCGTAATTTATATATATAAGATATAGTTCCCCTGATGGCGCTTTTGAGGTTCTAGCCTCAACAGTAACACTAATAAAAAGCTAAGTTTGTTAGCCTTTAGGTTACGGAGAATGGAGGCTAATGGAAACACCATTTGTGTGTTACCATCGAAGAAGCAATAATGTATTTGGGTTACGTGTTTACTACACATTTAAATAAAATTAGCGAGCTTCAACTTCTAGTTAAATAGTAGTAATAATAATAAAATAATATTTATTTGCCACTTGTAACATACACAATACATTTGCTTTCATGTACTAAACGTTAGAGGTTGCAGCGGAAAACCCAAAAAAAAAATAGAAATGATTTTGCATACACATACGCTTAACTATTAAAGTTTATTTAAAAATATTTTTTTTAATGACTATCTATATATAAATATAGAGTAAATATGTAAATCATTTAATACACATAAAATAAAGGGGGAGAAATAATAATACGTGGGTAACACTGAAAATGTTTAGAACTGGCCAGTTTTAGAACATTACTAATGAAAACTTTTTTAGAATTTCAATTTTAGAACTCTTTGGTAACCTAATGTAGTATATTGAATCCATTTGTCATTTGTTTTTGTGAATTAGCGAGTGAGATATAAATAATAATCGCGAGAATATTTTCATTGAAAAGTATTGTCAACTTTCTCTATTAAGCCGCTTCTCATTTTCTAAGCATTGTCAGTGTTACCTATGTATCTATGAAATATATGGTTATATTTAATTAATAATTATACTAATTTTGGCAATATTTAGATTAAGACTAAAACACCACCCCAGTTCTACTTCGCTGATTCATCCTTGAAGCTCTTCAATGACCCACGACGTGATAAATTGTATCTTCAGTATATAAGTTCTCATGTAAGTGACTATTGTCTGGTATGAGAATAAATGTCTTTAAACCTAATTCGCGTTTATGAAATAACATTTGTTTAAATTACTTAGGCATAAAACAGTATCTCTAATCTGTGTGGATAAGTGTGAACACTTGTGATTACTCGGAATGGGTCAGAAAATGCGTTGTCAGGACTCATTATGTCTGGGAGGCTTATAAGCTTGAATTGATGGATATAGGTATGGATTATGTACTTTTTACCCATGGAAATGAATTGTCTGTTTTGCCCTTTTAAAGCATTTATAAATATCCAATGTTAACTGTTCAAATGTCAATATTGTGGCTCTAAAGTACTTACAGTTAAATAATTTTATGAATGCTTCTAGTGACGATTCAAAACCTAGTATTTATATTAAATGCTGCAACAATATGGGTATTAAAGTAGAAATATTGAACCCTGCGTGGTCAAGCCAGTAGGAATGAGGTTAACAGTAAAGAAAACCAAAGTGTTTTTGTACAAAATGAAACTATGTTGTTTCGTAGCAGCATCCTCTGAGAGATGTGGTTTGCGTAATTAAAACGGTCTATGTTAGAAATATAATGAAGCGTTGTTCCTTGCCTGAAACCGTGCCGTTGATTATTGAATACAGGCGTGTTAGTTTTTTCACGATATTTTACTTATGAATTGAAAGGTTTGAATATGACCTAAAACCACTGGGTTTGGTATGAATAACATTCTGTGTAAATGTAAACGCAACAAATAAAATATATTTTTAAAAGAATACTAAGAAATTAATTTATTTTAGAAGTCCACAGATTATCACACAACCTAAACACGGCCCGCGTGGTTTAATGAAATTTCGGTTCACTAAGCTAGTTTCGGGCTGACCTAAGCTTTTAGGTCACGTCTAGGTGTATAGGACGAAACTAAAATTAGTCCAGCAACTTCCTCAACTTTGCCGTAAATAAAGAAAATTTTATTAAACTGTTTTAGCTTAGTTTTTAATCGATATTTAAAGTTTTGAAGTGCATCTGACTTTTTGTGACAGTTGTGTATTAAACATTGTAACTAAATTCAATACATAGAAAACGGGAATTTATTTATTATTCACTTGTTTAGAGTTTTGTTTCAAACAGATATCATTGTAAACATTACAAGAATCTAAATAGTTTTAAAAATTACGTACGAGTTGCACTTACCAATAATAAATAATCCATACAATACAATGTTCGTTTTTCAAATTATTAGAATATATAGTATATATATAAGTCTTATACAAAAAATATCGCACAGGAATATATCTGATAATATCGTATTTCTAAGAATTAATATAAATTACATTCATCAAGAATCACAACAAGAAGAAATGAAATTGAGACTCTACAAATCGAATTTTTCTGTATTAAGAACATCTTGCGAGAAATATTCAATTTGCTGGTTTGAACGACACTAATTTAGGAGTTATTCGATTGGGTGTACGTCTCCCGCTCCAATAAATTAATGAACTGTACTGAATTTACATTTCTTCTGTAAATAATATTTACGCTTTATATTAGCGTAATAAAACGTATCTATTAAATTATTCTAATCAAGAGCATACGCTTTTCAAATTGTATACAATTTCTGAAATTATATTTTTTTTATTGTGACGTAATTAAACTAGATGGAAACATCATCACATTTAAATAAGAATATGCAGTAAAGCAGGGGCGTAACAATAGGATGGTAGGGCTGGCAAAATGCCACGGGCCCCCGACCCAAGAGGGCCCCTGTCCAAGAGTCCGCGAGCGCAAAAAATTGTTATTTTTATTTCATTGCAAATGTATGCAGTTTTCCTCACGTTTCATTCACCGAAAAGCTAGCGAATAGATGATGAATCAATTATGTTCTATGGATGAATGCAATACGTATTGGGCTAGCGTGGATGCTACTGACCATTGCCTCTTGCCTAAGAGCGGAGTTATTAGTGTGGTATTAGTGAGATATATACAACGTATAATTGAGTACGCTGAAAATCTCGAAGTTTATTAAAATTAAACTAAGTACAACGTGGATCATTCCCATCAAAAGAAATTGACACGGGCCCCAGATGGTATAGTTACGTCACTGCACTATTTTAAATAATAAAATACAGAAACCCCCTTACAACACGGTACTCTTATGCATTTCCTATAACGCGAAACCTACTTACCTACGAAAGATACTTTTTCACTTTAGACTTTTTGATACCCCTCGATTATACGCAGGTGAAACCGCTCGTTATGTTCAACTAGATTTGATATTGTGCTGTATGACATTTGTTGCTGTTGCATTAGGTCCTTACATATTGAATTGGCGTATTTCGTACTGGCTACTTTAATCACGATGTTCTCCTCTGTGGTAAGGAATTCCAAAATGGAAAACTTAAAGTATCGCATTATTTACGAGTACGAGTTCCGCCGTGGCACTAGTGCTGTGGAAACGACTCGAAGGGTGAATGATGTGTATGGCGGTCATGTTGCAAAAGAAAACACAGTTCGTTTTTGGTTCCAACGTTATCGTTCTGTAAATTTCGACCTGCAGAACAAGCCCCGTGGATGGCCAGAGACCCAAGTTGATAATGAAGTATTGAAGGCTATTGTGGAAGCGGATCCATCGCAAACCACGTCCAAGTTAGCTGCAGGCTGCGGAGTTAGTGATAAAACTGTTTTAATTCACTTGAAGCAAATTGGGAAGATTAAAAAGCTTGAAAGGAAGCAAACCGGAAAACGCGAGTCGACTGCTCCGTTACAATAATGAAGGTATTTTAAACCGAATCATTACCTGTGATGAAAAATGGATTCTTTACGATAATCGGAAGCGCTCAGCGCAATGGTTGGATCCTGGCCAGCCAGCCAAATCCTGCCCCAAGCGAAAATAAACCCCAAAAAAGTTACTTGTAAGCGTTTGGTGGACTAGTGCCGGTATTGTTCATTGCAGTTTTCTCAAATCTGGCCAGACTATTACGGCTGATGTCTATTGTCAGCAATTGCAAACCATGATGGAAAAACTAGCGGCTAAACAACCTAGGCTGGTCAATCGCTCCACGCCACTGCTACTTCACGAGAACGCTAGACCACACACTGCCCAACAGACGGCTACCAAATTAGAAGAGCTTCAATTGGAATGTCTAAGACAACCTCCGTACTCCCCGGACCTTGCTTCAACAGATTACCATTTTTTTCGAAATTTGGACAACTTCTTGCAAGGGAAAAAATTTAACTCTGATGGGGCAGTCCAAATCGCCTTCACATATTTTATTGATTCCCGTCCGACTGGTTTTTTAGTAAAGGGATCAATGAACTACCTATGAGATGGCAAAAGTGCATAGAAAACAATGGTTAATACTTTGATTAATTAAATATATTATATTTAAAAATATTCGACTTTTTGTTCCTCCCATCCAAAGCGCCAATTTCATATGTAAGGACCTAATATATAAATGGCGTTGTTTGTAGTTCCGACATAAATTTTTGTACAGGCAATAGTAGTTCTTTTAGTTGAACCTTTGGGTTAAATTACATTCATGCCGTATTGTATTTTGCTGTCAGTACTCTTGGTATATATAGTATTTTATTTATTAAATTGTACGTAAAATAATTTATTCGTATAACGTAACGGAGTTATTTTCATCTATTTACGAGACATTGGAATACAAATGGGGCATGAAACAAACACATTTCAGCATCTGTTTCATTGATTTGATTTTAGGCTTTTGATTTTTTGTTTTAGTTAAATTTTAAGTTCAAATAAAACTATTGCTATTATATGCTTATTGTCTAGTAACAGATAATGTACGTACATTATTTCACCTAATTTTCCAAAGTAAGTTTTCGTAGTATTTAATTAAAGAAAAGCTCGTAGCTTAACAGAAAACGCACTTTAGTAAGTGAATTTTTCCCTGTTAACGTTCCATTTCGATAAGTTAAAAGGGTTGGGCCGTCCCTTGGGGCAGTAGCCACATTGGACAAATGTGACGCGCTAAAACTCGTAACTTCTACTAACGTGTGGCCGAAACTGTACTATGTCTTGAATATGGTGAGGAATTGCGTAGCTTATTAAAAATACTACTATACTAAGATAACATGAATGAAAACCCTGAAATTTGGTAATGAGTATTCCTTTTCGTTTTGCTCAACTGCACGGACTAAATTATATAAGGGATACAGCACATTACAATCTGATTGATGAAAATTCTAAGTATGTAATAAGATTTTTAAGATAACATTTAACAAATTTAAAAATTTCTACCTGTCTATTTATACGCACATAACTTTATAGGACACAGTCACGCATTGAAAATGACGAATCCTTTATTCACCGTTCATATATCAATTTATAGTTTCTTAATTTTCAGTATCTGAAATAATTAACAAAACTATATATCCTTACAACTTTAATTTCCTTTTAAAAGATTTGAATCGCATGACGAATACTTAAGGGAAGCCCGGGCAAAGCAAAGTGCGGGCAAGAAGAATAACTGCATTTTCTAAAAATCTAAGTATAATAGAATAGCGTTTTTGCAATTTTTTTAGTCGTATCACGTGCGACCGGCGATGCCATGACAGATCAACCAAAATAACACGTGAGTGCATTTGTTGTAAAAAGGAAAAAAAATGATGATGTCTGTACCCCTTGCAAAAATATTTTGAACAAGAGTTAAATACCTTTAAAAAAATACAACCAGGCTGTATTCTGTATTGTAAACCAGTATGATATGGCCAAAGTGCTTCTGTCCAGAATTACTTTAGAAAACTGGGAATTTGGCCTTATGATCCAAATGTTTTTGGAGTCGAAGATTACGCTTCATCAAAGTTGACATTTACACCTTTGCCTAATTCCAATATACTGTAAGAAGCTATCTCTGTTACTAGCTGAAAATCATCTAGTACCTGCAGCGAGGCTCACGCTATATTAAATTAGTTCTATTCCAACTATGGCTGCTCCTTAAACAGGCCGCAAACGAAAGAGGTGTTCACGTCTACTCTCGTCAACACAAACTAAAAAGACCTTCAGTCAAACGATCGAATAAAAACCCGAAATCAGATTTTTACTGTGCGCGGAAAATACTTTTTTTTACATAATCCCACACATGCGTCTTGCCCGGGCTTCCCCTACGCCGATTTTTTACTCATGACTCCATATTTTGTAGGAACTATCTAAGAAAAAGCTTATTATAATGTCTCTTCTAACGACGAACTTCACTTTCATAGTAGTGTTATTAAGTTATTCATTGAATAAATAAAATATCTATAACGCTGATGGAACTTTTCGCCTTGTGGAAATACTTGTTACATTTCAATCGCTATTCAAATTACGACGTACCACTACGCTAAAAATGTGTTAAAATACAAAATGGGCACGAACTTATTACGGCCACACCTTCCTTAATGAAAATGGACATTTATGTAGATGTTATGCCTTTTATTTAGCTGACAATACAAACACATTAATCACGCTTACAATTAGCTTAAAAGGTATTGATTACTGTCTTTGATTGTTTTTTTTTGTCCTAGTTTTTAATTTAGAAATCAAAAGCGATTTATGTGCTTGTATATTTTTAAAAGTGGTACCGACTACAGTATTGATTTTTTTTGTAAGTGAAGTGCTAATATCGCAAACTTGCAACAGAATTATAATTTTTACAGTGTTGGAATATATAAATACTTGGTTGGTTGGTAAAAGTTGGTTATCCTGTCGATCTGCTTTTTCTCATGCAAATTAAAATATATGTGGATTAATAAATTAATATAACTAGGAACAATATAAATAGATATTCTATAATTAAATAAATTATTAAATAGATGTTTTAAAGAAACCATTTTTCGCAGAGTGCCTGCTGAGCGGGTAGGATGCGGCGGTATGCACTGCACAACGGCCGTGTTACTCATGGGCCTGCTCACGAACGCGGCCGTTGAAATAACATCGATCACGGGTAAGAAATAGGGTCTTTAAAAAAAATTATATTCTCCGGGCTGGGGCAAATATATGCAAAATATGATGTTGATATATGGTGATCTTTACCATTGTACCTCCACGATAGACCACCACCGTGTCCCTATGTCGTCGTTGTGTCGTCATTTTTACGAAAAAACCTTTTTCGGCAAGAACAATGCACGCCTACTTAATCAGCTTCGACAAGTTTTTAATGAATATTGTTTTGATTTTTTAATACTTCTTTGGTAGTTGAAAATAATTTATTTTTTAGGAGCTACTGAAGCATCTACAACAAATAGCCCACCACCCACAGTTTTCCGCAATACGATGGCAACAATCACACGATCTGGTACAAGACGGAAGTCTGGATCTCCGATGCTTAACTACATATTCGACTCCTACGCAACAAGCAAACAACATTTTCATGATACGTAAGTAAACTAATGAAAAGAAAACAGGAAAATCAAGAGTCTCTCTGATATTTGGGTAGTGCATTAACAACATTTAGTCAAACTATGTACCAATCGATGCTGTCTATGTGCGCAGCTAACACTTGCTCGTACGGTGAAGGAAAGGCTGATTACTAAACAAACTATAAAAAAACAAATGATCACGAAACAAATACAGCAGTTGGATGCGCAGGTCTCAGAAGGTTGCCACTGGTTCTTTTTATAATCAAAATTCGTCATAAAAAACAACCAAAAATATTTCTCTTTCGCGACTTCATTTGAGAAAGAGAAAATCAAATATTGAACATGATATTAAAAACGGGAAGTGACTAGACTTTACTAGTACATTGTAGTGATAATTTGTGTAATTGCCATTTATATACGTATAAAGACCCAGCAACATTCAAAGTTTTAGTATTAATGTTGAAGATGTTTAAGAACATCGCCAGCACTTATTCAGTTTATGACATTTCAAGAATATTCCATGTAACAGTACGCAACTTTACTGCTTTTTAACTGCTACGAATAGTCATCAGCTTAGTGCGCTGATGAGACTAATTTTATTGATACAAACCTACGTTATCTCATTTATCAGTTTAATGAAGAGCCTTTCAGTATGGTAACGCTACAGGTGCTTATCACACCAGATAATAATTAGGTTTATTTATATGAATATGTATTAAGTACCGTAACTCCTAAGACAATGTTTTTTAAAGGAAGCGGGTTCGCGAGTGATGATTTAATCGAAAATGAAATCCAGGTCTACTAAGGTTTCGACTGTACTACGAACTACGGAGACAAAAGCATTATGAAATATAATAATTCTTTTCTAAGTAAGAATTTCACTTCATACCTATAATGACGAAGCGACGTTAATATCTTTAGATCATATCGTAATCGAGGTAAAATTGATATTTTTGCATTTTCCAATATATTTGTCGTAATACTTTATCTTTTTGTTATGCAATTTACATTCAATATTTTCTGTGGTTTATGCAAGTAACAAACAAAATCAAAATATTATTTATACATAGGACACATATATATACACAACACAATTAACATTTATGAACAATTACAATAAAACAATTATTGCTTCTAAATTAAAATTTATTACCAGTACTTGAATTACACACACACAACGTTATTTAAAGTTTTACATATATAAACTCTACGCCATAAAATTCTCAAATGCAATTGCCGTATTAATTGGATAGCTGCAAATATTTAAAAGAAGCCACTATGTTTAATAAGATTTCAGGATTTTAGAGCGATCGCATACCACATGTTACGATGCGGTGTAACAGACGGTAAATTAATTTGTATCCATGTCACGTTTGTAAGTTTCCCCTTTGAATAAAACAGAGCTCGTTTCAGTTTTTCGCTGAAAAGTATTTTGCATGCGAATTCACGGCTTTATTTTATAAATTTCACAATTTACATTAAAACGAGGGATTGTGTACTGATCGACGACACGTTTACTTTTACATTGTTTTTGTTAAATCTCCGGTGAATTGAACAAATGTCCAATTATAATCATCCATTTACTTTTCATCTGATATTAATAAGATTTTTATGACGTACGAGGTCCCGCTATAGTAGGCATAATTTTTTAAATAGTGTGTTTCCAAACCTTACCTTTGAAGGAAAGACAATTGAAGTAATACCAACATTTCTAATTCTGTTGAATCTTGCAACACGAAGAAAGTGCGTGCGTACAAAGTACACATGTCAGAAGTGAAACTGTGAAAGGTAAAAGCCCTTATAGATGATCATGTATACGTGATAATATAAAAAAATAAAAAAAATGCGTTTACTGCACAAGACGTTATGCGACAGATTTGCCTTCTAAAGTTCTAATATGTAACTACTAAACGAATAAACAAACCAATAGCGCGTATTTTTTCGCTGTCTATGATCATATCTACAGCTAATTAGGACAATCTAATGTGACTTATTTACCTCAAGATGTGTCAAGTCTGCACCTATTCATTGTACACAATTTTCGGCATTTGTATTATAAATAAACACCTCCAGGATCTCACATTAGTTCTAGGTAAACTTAAACGCATATCAAACACAGTCACATTATAATTTAGATTTGCCGTCGTTACCGAGAGACTGTAAGATATATTTATTAGTAGCTTGATTATGTGAGTAAATTTCTTAATATGTTCACACCATGTTGAATCCATTGGTTAAAGCATGATTCATTGAGATGAGGGGTCCACAATTATGTTGTAGTGTAGTAGGATTTAAAGTCCTTAGTCATAATAGAATATAACTAAAACTTCGTGTTACTTTTAAAGCAACGAAAACATAGAAAAGGTTTTAATATGGCAAACAATTTGTATGTTTTGAAACTCTATTAATAATAAATTTATCCCTCAGGTGTGACCGTGTTCACAATTTTTATTGCATGAGCAAATTCGGTTAACGCATTGATAAATTAATCAATTGTTCTTAAAAGCCTATTTAATTAAGATAAACTTATTCCAATTCATATTAATATTAGGCAATTAATATGCAAACGGATCGCATCCATATCTTCAGCGTACTGTAAGCATGAATACATTATGTGAATTAATCGCGATGTGATTATTAGCTATTCAATATAGAACTTCATCATCTCTAACCTTAAAACCTAACAGTTCCACAGAAAGAACAGCTTCTAAATTGTTTTAAGTATATTCTAGCCGAGTGCGCCTTGATATTGTTGATTTTAGGTCATGCCGGTTTTCTCATGAAATTTTTCTTCATTAAAAAATGCTTAATCATCGTGTCATGTACTGTTTTTCAAGTATGTAACCTAGTTCCATCCATTTGTGACCGTGTGTCTTGTCGGGTCTACCATGTTTGTTTCTTCGATAATATCTTTCATCATATGCGATTAACAAAGAACATTATATTGGTGCACACGATCATAATGTTCGATATCATATTATCATCTACTAACCCTACTCAAGAATACCTAAAGAACTTAGAGGTGGTAAATTTTTCAATTTTAAGTATAAGTGTAATGAAAAAAATTCGATTAAAATATATCAATTTAACAACATTATGTAAATCGTGGTTGCGGAAAGACACAACAGACGGTAAATTATTATTTAACAGCTATTGCTGGTCGCAGCCCTTGATGTTTAATTGGCGTCCCAGAGCGAGCGTGCCGTAATCTAATGGCAAACAAATGCTATACAGTCCAGTTATTACGTGACATACATTTTGTTTATCAATCAACACATTTCTAAATACTGGATTTCCAAATAATACAGATCCAGTAGCAGTGTTAGCTCATTGTTTGCGATTTTCAGAACTTGCTTTTGGTCCTATCTCCACGAATTTATCTTTCTATGTACGCGTAAAACACTTGGTGAAGTTAAGCGAAAACGATGTGACTAAGTATGCTTCACATGCAAGACAAATATGAAATGCTTCTTATTCATTGGTGGCCTAAATAGTTCCAAAGTTGTTGATGATAATATTCCTATAATAAATAAATAATTTTATAATAATAAACCCACTTTAATTCCATTCTGTTAAATAAAATACATATCAAATGGGTGTTTTGGATTATCATCCATTTTGTCGTTAGTCCATGGCTTTTGAGGTCTTCTCTCGTTTCCTTTTCCTGGAGGTCCCCTCCACCTTCGGCGATCCCTTTTTTATCTGTGCACCTTGCAATATAGCCCGGTTGGCCCATTTGAATCTCCATCTAATTCCTTTAAGAAGTAGTCACCTGTCATTTTACATCATAAACGTACGTCATGTAAACATAATTTGACAGGAAACTAACGAATACATTTTAGGAAAAATATCGCAATTAGACTTATGTCGTTTTAATGAAGGTGATGCCAGAAATTTGATAATTAAAAAAATTTATGATAATGATATTGACACCAGGGTAGTACAGATGTCTATTTATAATGAAGTAATCATTAAATATTATTATTATTATACAAACTCACCTTATTTAAACAGGCACAGTCATTCTCGAAATTAGGATTTTTCTCATTACATTACATTTTTACATTACTCTCAAAACATAAACAACCTCCTTTAATTGTTTCATATTCACAATTTTAAAGTCATGCAGTGTATTACTAAAGAGTAATTTAAATGTTTACTTCTAACATTATATACTAAAGTAGAAAAAACTAAGTAGAAAAAGTAATTTATTACTAGCGGACCCGACAGACGTTGTCCCGTCTTAACTATGAATATTGAATTCGAATTGGTATAATTAACTGAAAATGCTTTATGATATACAACCTTGATAGAAAACAATTGTTTAACCGGATTTAAGCTATTTGCATTATTATAAACTTATAATTATTTACATAATTTTAAATTTAAAATTTTCCGACGTTTCGCGTGCTTTACAGCGTGCGAGGTCACGGTGACTGAAGACAAAAGGTTAGGTTAGGTTAGCCATCTGCTTTGCGTATAATTAAAATGTCCAAAAAGGGCAGACAGTTGTTGTTCTCTTGTTCAACAGTAAATTTAATCTTGTTGTGTATTGCATTTAAATTTGCTAGAAATGCAGCATAATCTGGTGACATGTTCTGTTCACTAAGTCTTTTTGCAATTATATCTAGGCAGTCATTTAGTGGTAAGTTTGTAAATAGTGACTCAATGTCGAAACTCACCATGGTTTCTTTGTGGAGTAATTTGAGATCTCTCAATGTTTCCTCAAAGTGGTAAGAGTCCTTAACATAAGCACTAGTGTGCTCACAGAGAGGGGATAATATTGATACTAAGTGTATGGCTAATTTATATGTAGGTGAGTCGATATGACTGACTATGGGTCTTAAAGGATTGTTGTGTTTGTGTATTTTTGGCAATCCATAAATTTTTCGAGGTTTTACGCTGGCTGTCGTTAAAGATTAAACGTCTAGTGACAGTGTTTTAGAATATTTAGTAAGGAGGCTATTTGTTTGTTTAATTAACTTGTTTGTGGGATCTTTATCGACTTTTTATAGGTATTGACATCGTTTAAGAGGAGAGCCATCTTGCTTTCGTATTCCGACGTATCCATAACAACGGTTGCATTCCCTTTGTCAGCTCGGAGTACTACCAAATCTTCGTCCTTGATACTCTGTTCTGTGTCCGGCTATAAGTTTAATTAACAACTAATTTAATTAACTACTTGCTGTTTCATGCCAATCGTACACAGTTGGCGATGAAAATATATTACATGTAGTATCTGGGCATTGAAAACAAACTTGTTAATCAAAGTTTATTATATTGTTATAATTAAACTGCTTATTTACCTACTTTAACAAAGCTTTTTAGCTGCAAATATAGTGATTTAATAAAAACACTGTAAAAATAAATTCGTTAAGAGGGTTTTGTTTTATCACGTCCTTTAAAAACAGAAATATATCTAAACAAAACAAACAAAACACAGTCAAAACTCATAGACATATATACATAGACTAAGTTTTAGTAACGTAAAATATGTATATAAAGAACTGTCTCAATATTTCATACGATATTACTTAGGAAAGTTTGTATTACTGAAGAGTTTTTGGTAAAATGCTGATTATAAAAGAATACAATATTTATGTTTAATTAAAACAATACGTTTACGTAAATATAGTGTTGAGTCCCAGCCCACGTGAGAGTCCTGGAACGTACTAATGGTGTTGCGGTATTTCTACTAAAACTTAAAGCTTTGTAATAAATACTCTTGAAACGTTTACTCTATGAGTTATATTATAATTATATAATTTATGAAGATAAAAAGGACTTAAAATATACCTACCACTTTTTCCACCAAATACTTTTCGTTTGTACGACAAATGTCTCATTAATTGAATAAGCCATGTACATTAATACTTGTTCTAGCTTTAAAGCACCATCATTCGAAGGAGATTTGAGCTCGGAGACAATCATGGATGCTGACACAGGCTCAACAGTGCTATTTGATTGCAAAGTCTCCTCTTTGAGAGACAAGACGGTATGCTTTGAATATTCAGAGACTTATTTAGTATTCAGCGCCAGTACCAAAAATATTTTAGCAAAATTTTTAATGCGTGAATTTAATTTAATGTGTCTGTGCTTTTGTATTTCGTGGTTCAATGCGTTTAGCAGACTACAATTGTTTCGAGTTGGGAGTCAAACAAAATTATCTAGAAGTAGCGTCCAATTAATATGTGGAGTATTTATACCTTTATACCCTTTCTAATGTATAAATAAAAGAGAAAAATAAGTTGGATAGTTCATCATCGTAACCAAGTTTTTGTTCATAATCACACATTAACATTATCAATACATTAAACGACTATGAAAACCTTGGCAGAGTGAAAATTTACATGGCCCAACATCTGGTGGAATTTGAAATTTGTGAAACCATTAATAAAATAATTCATGCATCAAATTTGATGTTGATTATTATAAAAATAGACGTAGAATGTTTATTTACGCTCGTTTTCGAAGCGTGGAGTCATGTTTCATGCGTCCACTGTATATTTTACACATACACTTATACACTAAAAAGCTTTTAAAATTTTCACACGCCGTATTTATTGTTGTTTGAATTTAATACGACGAACTAGAGAAAATTAGTTACAAATTTTGTATATAAACTGTAAACTCGAAATATTTATATGGATAGGCATGAATAAGATGCCATTTTTTCGTGAATTATACGTAATCAAACACTACCGAGACGCACGTTGCTTTTTGCAAAGTTTGTGCAAACTTTTTATACATTATAAACGAATCATAGAAAATCTTTGAAAAGTTTTAATTTCAATTAATTTCATAATATAAACTTGTATTATTATTATTCAATTATATATTTTAGTATTGCCATTGACGTGTCTACTAAAAATTGATTATTATTTTAGGTATCCTGGC
This sequence comes from Pieris brassicae, assembly GCF_905147105.1. NCBI lineage: Eukaryota > Metazoa > Arthropoda > Insecta > Lepidoptera > Pieridae > Pieris > Pieris brassicae. Next base: position 16,827,621 of record NC_059669.1, on the reverse strand, counting down.
TAAAAGTCTCAGATGCTGAGAACTTAGAACTGTTGACGTTAAACTTAATAACTTATACAGCTGATTCAAGGTACGTACATAATTTTCACGCTTCGAATTGAAATTTTTTAAAGAAGTTCCATAGGTTATAATTCTAAAAACGGAGTATCTTCAAGAAATAAATTAATATTAAATTATATAAAAAAGGTTTATAATGAGATTATAACCTTTAACTTATTTATATTTGGTGTCTAATCCTACTTATAGATCGACCTTTCATTACTTTCTATAGATATTATGACACTATATTATACTTTGTAATATATTCTTCATGTTTCAGATACAAAGTAGATTTGGCTGGAGAGAATTGGAAGTTATCATTGTCTGATGCAAAAACTAAAGATTCCGGAGTGTATTGGTGTCACGTGTCTACTCATCCGCCTATGTTAAGAGTTTTTAGACTTCAAGTACATGGTAAATAATCATGAAACAGTTTACATATTTATTGTGCTTGATTCTTAGACCCAAGTAACCACCTCTCGGTAATTTAAACTTAAACTAAACTAAAAACTTGACCCTATTGCTGCGATTGCATTCATCAATATTGAAGAAACCATAATGAAAGTATTTTCAATTACGTCGAGTTCGTTGTGGCGCTTAGAACTCTGTTGAATTTTTGAAGATGAATGCAATTTTTATGCAATAACGTACCAACACAAACGACTGGCCCCATCAGTACTTCGTATTTCACCTGTACATGTAGCCCTGGCATCTGGTAGATCCGGTAACGTCGCATCTTTCAAATTTCGGACGCTAACGGAAACTCCTGTTTGGAGACATTGCCAGAAGTCAGAATTTATGATGGTCCGATTTGAACGTATATGTTTACATTTTGATAAATAGTTCTCCCAAACGGTAACAATTTGGCTTACTGGGGAATCCAACTTCGAGTCCCCAGGTTATTTGCACTGTATGCACTGTCGTTAAATAACATTAACTCTTTAGATAAAATTATTATTGTATAATGGAAATTTCTCTAGTACTAAAAATACAAACCCAAGATCGTTGTATGAGGAACTTCATAATATTATAACGTAATTAATATACAGAATGGCTGAACCCCGCTCCGCTACTCAAACAAGCAAGTCTTAACTAGTTTAGTTAGTTTGTCTGTCTGCATGTTTAACACATCTTGGGGTACACATATGTAAGCTGACATTGCTTGATTCTTAAAATCCATTCATTGAATTTAACCTGAATTTGTTACGTCTAATACCGTTCAAGATTCGATTCTGATATCTATAATTGTTTTACGGTGACATCAAGACTTTGAAGATTCAAATGCTTCCATTAGCAATGATATTTAAAAGGTGTTCATTATATTTTAAGTTCTGAGGAGAAGAAACTAGTTAAATATTAACGATTGTTTCTTACATAGTTTGTGAAATTAAAATAAACATAGCGCACAATATATTTCAATTAGTTCCACCTACTTTAGAGTCACAGGTGTGTTAGCGAATAGCGATTGAATTATTTTTCTACTTCTTTATCTCCATTTAAGCGCTTAAAATATAAACATGTTTTTAGAATTCGTAAGTACGAAAAGTTATTATTCTGTATTTAATAATGAATTTAAAAAATATCATATTATAGGCATTCAAAAAAAATACTCTAAGCAAAGTAAGAAATATCGGCAGTACTTTCTCGGTGAAAACAAGTGTTTATAGGCAAAACGCATTTGCTTAGATCCATAACACTTAATAGTATTCTTTAAACAATAATTATTTAATACATTTAAAAATATGAATATTTACTATCGAAACAATTGAATCCGTTATTCAATTGGAAAGTAACATGAGTCCTGTTTAAATTTAAAATTCGTTTTGAGATTCGCAGTTATTTTTACAACGGGACTAAATGAGAACAGTTCTGACATACATACGTTCGCTAGAAATAATTTTATAAGTTAATTACTCAAGTATATTTGCTTGCATAAATACATATAAATGTTTTATTTTCAGCACCAGATATGAAAATTAGCAAAGAAACATTTTTAGAAACTGGAGAAACCCTATCACTGAACTGTATGGTTTTTAATTTGAACTCTGGGGACGTGACACCCGAGTTGTTCTGGTACAGGGGTAATAATACCACCCCCTTGGATGAGGTTCGAGGGGGCGTTTTGGTGGAAACTGATCAACTAACATTGACAAGTCATCTTCAGGTACCGTAATCTATCAATTAAAGTTAGGTTTCTGTTTTATTTTTCATCAAGAATTTTCATGAATAATGTTGGTAAGAGAAAACTATATAGCACGCACTAAAAATTAGTCGTCAGATTTTAAAATAAAACGAAACAGCTTTGCCTAACTAAAAAACTAACGAAACGAAACTTAGTTTGCATTAAAAGGGTTACATTCCAGAAGAGTTAGGCAGTGTGCCCTTGCGCTTCGTTTGGCTCGTCTTGGCTGACCTTAGAAAATGTACGGGAAAAATATATAACAGTAGCAATTATACAGTAAAAAATATTACTGTAATTCAATGGTATTCTAATTTTTGAGCATTAAAATATCTAATACAGATAGTTGAACTATCTTATTTTGTCATTTACAGAAGTTTGGCAACGCTCGACACACTGACACATTGGTAGATAAAGAGAAATAAAATAGAAGATTTAATGTGACAATATCTAGAAACCAAAGGATTTTTTTTCCGAAGCAATAGCGAAGCGAATTTCGATAGCTCCTCTCAGCTATCGAGTTATGGCCAAAAAGCGTTCTTCTGAAAGTAGTCGTTTGTTTGTTGTGTTTGTCTATCTGTGCTTTATATCTTTTCAACCTTCCGTTCGTTCGGCAATTTAGTTATAAACATTTAGAATATCCTCTATAGACATTTAGAATGACGACCGACCGACACTGATTAAAAACGTATTTTGTATGTGACATAAAATCGAATAGGCAATTTCCCAGGCCCAGGGGTTGATGGTCTTCTAATAGAATTACGGAAAGAAAGAAGCGTCTTAGTTGTGAGCGTTAACCTCGAGAGTTTATGAAAAATACGATCTAATATACATTCATATTTTTTATCATATCAATTGGTAGTTAGGTATCATACCATATGCATTAGGTACCATTAAGTACCATAATTACCCTCCGTAAGTTAATTGTCTAGCTCACTCAACTCTCACTTTTTGCGAATTAACTTTAAAAGGTCAAATTAGTATTCAATCAGTTTAATTTTATATAAAGACTCTAAGTAATTATTGCTTTAATAAATATTTGCGTACAGATATCGCGTAATTAAAAAAAATCGTCTGGAATATAAAAGATATTTCTCATTAAATAAGACTGGCTGGATAAAAACAACTCGTCAATTATGTGTATGAAAAAGTTTTCCCATTATTTACATTTGAGGTAAAAGTTATGGCAACATTATTAAGGTCTGTACGAGTACACACAGTTGGGTGTCCTAGGCCGTGGACGCAAACTAGCAATTACGGCTAATTAGAGACTGTAACTTATTGTTGAAGTATTTACGTAATTATGATTGCACTGTACACTGTAGGGCGGGGACACTTTTAGCGATTATTATCTATTAATTAAAGATATCTAGCCTAGATTATTCCAAATACAATTTTATATTCTCTATTTTAAATTAAAAGAAAACTTCTTTTGTGTACTTATAGCAGTAATAAGTGCTATAAACATGAACTCCCCATTTTTGTGTAAGTTGGTAAGCAGGTCATTTTGCCGAGAAACGAAGCTTGGTATTGAAATTTAGACGATTTTTATCTTAAAAAAAAATGTTTTCAACACTGGGCCTCTTAATATCTTCATTAACCGTTGAAGATGAAATATTATACGTAGGTATTAATTATTTTCACACATATTAAGTTACTTATAACAAAGTTTTTTTATTATTGTCCTTTTGATGTAATCGCTATTACTATAGCCACACCCTGCGCCACCCAAGACTGTAATTTAAACCCGGCACTCAAGTTGGCGTAATATATTTGTTGGGTTAAGTGGGGGCTTAACATTTTCTCCTATTTCAAAAGTACTATGTTTTGGGGGTATCACTTTGCTCTATCGAAAGTAAGCCCATCTTTAGTATTAAACAATGAACTAACTTATGAACAATGTCTCATGTCAATATTTATTTTGTGCCAAATTTGGCACAAACCTATGACTATTAAACAGCATAAAAAATGAGATGGTACCTTGTAGGGACGACATCATGCCTGGAGGAGCGTTTTGAGGGGTTCTTGAAATTATGAAATTCTAACAGAATTAAAAAGTTATAAATAATTATAAATATAAAATATTTTCAGATATCCTATCCCTTACAATCGCATACATTTGAAATTCGAACATCCGAAGTGCGTACTTTGTACACACCAGAAGATATTGTGTTTAATGAGAATATCGATATCCCAACACAAATAACCTCTCCAGCTCTGAAATTCCGTTTATAATATAACTCAGTCTAGATGTTTAAATTTCGTATTTCAAACATCAATCACAAAAGTGTATAAACAATCGATTTTAAGCCATTGTTAGGAGACAAAATTTGCCTCGACGCGCCAAAAATATTATAATGAATACAAAAATACATTTCGCGTAAAAAAGTAATACAGTTGCATGTTTGTACTTTTTGTGCTCTCTACCTGCACTCATTTTTAATTAAAAAGTTTGCGCATAGAAAATACAGTATATAAAATGCATTTTAAATGGGAATATATAGTTCAATGTTAGTTTAAAAGTAATAACATATCTTAAAATATCCAAACTTTAATAGCCTTTTCCACTGAAACATAGTTTAAACATTTTAAATCCAGTTATTCTTGTAATAAGTTTAACATTCGTTGGTGACTTAAAGTTTAAATTAAATCAAATAAATATATTCGAATTTCGAATATAAACTAGATTAAAGTATTATTAGATTAAATATTAAGTTAACTAACATATAATTTAATGATTTTTATTTAAAATTTGATCTAATACATTAAATAAAAACCGTTACAAGCTCTATGATGTTTCAGTCAGGAATAAAAAATATTTAAACAAGGTTTGAAATTAAAAGTAAGAAAGAAACTGTAAAATATAACAGCCACTCAGTAGATTCATAATTTTTCCCTATTGTACTCATAATACGGTAAAAAGCTTCTTTAAAATGTATGGAAAAAGTTTCGTCCTCACTCCAAGGCGTGACTCATTTTACAAAAGATGTTTTGTCAAGTTTTAAAAATTGTTGCCTACATTAATGCTACACGCGTATTTCGTAAGTAGTTTAGTGAAAACTCTTATGAACAGTACATTTTTAAGAACACGATTAATGTATGGTCACTTGTATTTTGTCCTGATGGGCGGAATTATTAGTAGGTATTGTATTATCACAAAAATAAATTTTATTATGAATTAAAACAGGTGGCGCAACTGAAACTAGAAGACGCTGGCAACTATACCTGTGCCCTGGAAGCTCCTTTGCACATGAGAACAACCACAAGAGTTCACGTATTACAAGGTAATAATTAAATAGTTACGGTGAAGACACTAGTTAGAACTAAAAACCGACAAAAAGCTCAAGGATGATCATTGCTTGTCTTGGCAGACATATGACTAAAAGTAGAACGCGTAACGTGTTTAGCGGTAACACTCTGTTTTTATAGAACAGTCTTACCGGGCCAGAGGCTCATCTGGTGTTAAGTTAAGCGGCGCACAGCTACTCACACTGCCGTAAGGTGCAATGTGCGTTGCCGATCCTTTAAGAGTGGGTAGCTCAAAACAATCTGTTGTGGGACAAAGGAAGTCGAGTTAATTCGGGTGGAATTTCGTTCATCGATGTCCGATAATGAAACTCATCAGCTATGAGACTGGCACTTGTAAGATAGCATGAATGTACTTTTCAAATGAATACAAAATATATTTCGCGATCAATTTCTTTGAATACAACAGTTTATGAAAAGATTGAATAAGAATAGGGAATATTATATGTACTTATGAACACGTTTTACCACACGCAATCTTCAACTACTACAAAGTGCCACTGTAGGAACCTGTTATAGACGCAAGTCTCAAGTGTCGAGGTTCAGGTGTGGTAAAAGCTTTCTTTGCTACAATTTGTATTTATACAAGTGGATATAAATAAAAAAGAAATAATTTAAAACATTATGAAGTTTTGATTGACGTAATATTTTAAGATTGTAAATTTAATTCACTCTACGTGTAAGTTATTTATAATATCGTATTAAATTGCCATTTACGTCTAATGTTAATCTTTAACTTTATTCAATTCAACTAATTGGACTATTAGCATTGTATGTCAACGTAAATAGCAAACTAAAGCATCTCACTTTACACAAACTGGAGTAAACTTTCATAGATTATTACCCTCCGCGCTCTTAACTTAGTAACTACGTGGTAACTTGAGTCTTGCTTTTACAAGGCTTTGTATACCTTTTGAATTTAAATAGCGCTTATGCTGAAAAAGATAAATATATACATAATCTAGTCATTTATTTTTATTTAATTATTAGTAATTTTACTGCTAACATATATATTATAAAACAAAACACTTAGACAATACAGAAAGCCAAAACAGATTACATAGATAAACAATATATATGAAATAGAATATAAGGTAATACAATAGGTAAAGCAATATTCTATCTTCTATTCTGTGATAACGCCTAGAACGCATATCATGGTCTTGATGGCAAGTGGTTTCTTTCTAGTAGACACGAAATTTCTCCACAACTCATACGTCCCTTTCTGTTTGTGCTGTGACGAAAAGAGATCATTGCTTTCGTTTCAAATATGTAATAACTAAGGTGTAATTTTATGAATATATTGGAGCAATGGTGCTTGTCAGTTGCCTATGTCATTATTTGTTACAGTAATTACTTCAGTTTTATTAGATTTGTGTATTACTAGATCTACAAATTAACGAATATTGAATAGTCGATAATGGTGATTCCATAGTCACTATTACTATTAAAAGTAATTTATTACGTAGGAACAATGGCATGGTATCACTATTACTATCGACCATTTCACAGTCGATAATTAATAGATCTAGTAATATAGCTTAAATAAATCACTATTATTCAGGGTTTTGAACTAATTTGACATTTTGTTATTTGTTAACTTATAAGTTCTGTGACATAATGACAATGTCAGCTAACAATAACGTTATTGCTTTTCATAATAATAATGACAACGGAATCACTATTACTATCAAATATCAAATAATCGGAAATTTCTAAATAAACTTATATTCGCAACTCGTATAAACCACATCTATAAACTATTTTAATCTGACATTGACTTTGACGTTGTTTATTTATGAAGATGACATGACATATGATGATAATAGCAACTGGCAGTAGCGCATTTGGTTCAACAAATAAAATAAGTGTTAATTACAACATTCAGCAACACTAATTATCCTTATCAAGAAAAATAATTAAATTCTAATTAGCAGTGAGAATATAATGCGCTTGGCTATTAAGTATAATGGTCGCGTCCCCAAATTGTGTGGGAAGTACCCTCTAAATCGGACTTAACGCAAATATTTAGCTCTTAATCTAAGCCCCACTGTCCACTAAAGATAAATTGAGTAGTCATTTTTAAGACGTATGTGGGGATTTATTATGAAACTGCTTAATTAATCTTTGAGGAGTTCAATGACAAAGATGAAACTATGAGAAATTGCATTCTCATTCAAAAAAGAAAAATAAATTCACTTAACAAACTTGGGCCTAACAAACTAAGATGACATGAATTTTATTTGCTAGTAGATATAATTTCCTTGGTAATATGGATCTGCATTCGATTTACGACAGAAAATCCTGTACCTATGCCTGGCCTACGTCTTTGATTTCTCGGTTTAAGACAAGGTTTATTTTTACCTCCTTATCTTCCTTAAATTCCTAACTGTAATTTGAACACTTCTCAATTAAACGACTTCTTGACGACGCGACGTCTCGTTTATCGTCTCGGAAATATTTAAATCCTAATGAATGAGTCTTTTAAAATTGAGAAGCATTTATTGGTAAGGGGAATAACCCTAGTCCATCGCAAATGAAGAATTATTTCCGCACAAATAATAATCCATGGCGTTTAATGCAAGATTTAGTTCATGCGTTTGATATACTACCCCATTATTTATAAAAAAAATAACAGTTCTATACAAGGCCCCATCTAGGTCATTTCACAACAGTGTAAACACAATTAAACAGAATGAGACGAAATAATGATTTACTTACTCTAATAGTCTCATTGCATTCTGATTTAGTTTTTCAGAAATTTCAGAATAGTATTTTTGTTTGTGTTTATATGTGAATATATTTAAGGTTTTGAATTCGCTCGCTTGTCGTGTAGAAATACTTTAATTGTACAGTATTTAGACGCGAAACTAAAATAATTTGCTGGGTACATTGTGAAAAGTTGCCGACCCGACGATAAAACTTAAGCGATAAGGATGCCTTAATGTCTTGGGAACCAGTGTTTCTTGTTTCCATACCGAATCTGGATGTTATTTGTTTTGCTTGTTACGTTATAAAATATCCGATTAGTAGTTCCATATGGAGGAGAACGGCAAAGAAACTCCACACTTACCGTTTTAAAATAGTTTTTACAATATATTGTATACATTGATTTAATAATTATAAATGAAGACCATTATTATGTAGATACATGGTGCTCTCATATTTACAAATATTGCAACTATAGATTTTACATTATTCTCTATAAAAAATATAATTAACATGCAGTTTAAGAAGACATCTTAAAAAAATGTTTTATTTGTCCACCAGCATGTTTCAAAAAAAATATATCTTGAATATAATCCTCTAGTTTGTGATACGCTTGTCTACAAAATATACCTTTAAATTAAATTTACACTTTGATAAGTTGAATTATCTTTCGTTTACTTTTAATATGTCACAAGGTATTTTGTTGTAACACATTACCCCATAAAAGATGTTTGTACTTTGGCTAATTTTAAATGTACAGGTTTTAACACCAAATTCATAATAACATTTACAAATGTTTCAATATATTTAATTATTATAATTATTCCGAAAAAATTGAAAAATTTTATTTTTCAATATAGACCCCAGAGATAACTTTCTGGGCAAGATTTACATAATGGAGGACTTTTATATTCAGTAATTTATTTCGGAACTTTAAAAAACGTTACACAGTGAAATCTCTGTAACTGGAACCTCGAAGTCGAAATCCTCAATAAGTCAAAAAAATGGCATTTCCTTCCGCTGAAATACGCGGTACCTCGAATTATTTAGACTTTGTATCTCGAACCAAATATTATTTCCCTAAAAAGTATTGATAAAAAATACAAAAATTAAGTTGAATTGTTATTGCAAATTCGACTCTACAAATCGAAAAATACACCTGGTAATCGCGCCTCTGTAAGTCGAAATTTCAGCAGTTAAATCATATGTATCGTGAAGTTCTTCTTTAGCCGAACTCTTGTTAACTTTAATTTTTTAGCAATACCTTTGATATTCAAGATTCCGCGTGGCGCCTCTAAATGCCAGACGGTATTTATAACTTACTATGAATCGTTTTGAATTTGCGACATAATATAGTTTATTACACGTTGTTTAACTGTGTATCCTTAATATAATATAGATATTTAATTTATGATTAATTATTTTTGTAAAAAAATTTCATACCACCTCTCTTCAACAGGTTCAAGCTTGGCTGAGCTGCAAAGCGGCGTAAAAACCACAACAAGCTACATAAGCCTCCTCGTGACGTCATTATTAATCGTTCTAGGAGCACGACACCATGACGTAAGGTGACCTAGTTAGATATAAAATACACTCAAAGGATACGGAACGCTAGAATTTTTATGGGAACAAGTTATTGTAAACAGTGCGTTTGAAGGATTCCAAATTCAAATTTAATAAAATTCGAAATTTATAATATTTGTTACTTTTAAATATTGTAATAGACCAGTGACAACAATTGTTTTTAAGTAGTCTGTGAACCCCTTATTTATAAAAACTAATTCAGTTTAATTGAACTCTTTAATGTTAAGTACGTTTTCGTATCTGTCATATTATGTTTACGCTGTGACGAAAAAAGACATAAGTACTTACTTTATTATAGTTTGAATAAGGGGATGAATTTAATAAAACATACAAGCTACGCAAATCGGATGATTTTAATCGTAATAAACAACCAATCAATTTGTCTAGTTATTGGAAAATGTAAATTGTCGTTACTTTAATCGAAATATACTTCAAACGCATTACAAGTTTTGAGTATTGATCGGAGTAAGTACACAAATATAAGGTTTAAAGCCTACGACATAATGTCTTTAAGAATAGTCATATCAGAATAATATCACTTAAAGATTTGTATAGTTAAGGTAAGGAAAGCTTTTAAAATAGAACAGGATAAATTTAAATAGTCTTACACTTTTTGTTCTCTCTCAAATTGATGTCTTTAACGTTGCTACGTGGCGAAATAATAACTATTAAAAATGTAAAGAAAAAGACGATAATCAATGATGAACTAGAAATGCGTATGCGCCACGCGGTGAGAAGTCATTACATTCTCATTAAAATAGTAATTCGCGTTAAACGGCAATACACAAATCTCTGTATTTATTTCATAGGTTTTTAAAATGTTTCCATGGAAACCAAATCATATAAAAACGATTGCGTTAAGAGTTGTGTCCCGTCCAGGATCTCTTTAATTTGTAAATAAATGTATGTTAAATAAGTGTTTTCTGCACTAAAATATCTCCTTCACATATCTTACTATCTGAATATCACTATTATTGAAACGGTTTTTATAGTGTTAAGTATATATAGACAATTGTTTGTATCTTTATAATGTGTTTTTCATTTGTTTATGAATAAGCGAGGCAAGTTACATTTCATTTTATTTAAATAAATGTGTACTTTAAAAAAAAACGTGCGATTTTGATATACCGTTTTTTATTTAAATCTCAAGCCAATTTTGAAATGAATTAAAAGTTATATAAAAGCATTAAAATAACTTATAATGTGCAAAATAATATAGGTATAACGAATTTACGATGAATATCACTCACACTTTGGTTCTCAAATTTTTTTCGCAAGACGTTAATAAAAGTTAATTACATGCCTTCATGCCATTTAACTTCTCGTTTAACTTATTAATTTTCTCCTATTACCTAAGAAACGATTTCACCTGTCCGATCTCTTGAACAATTACGATGGGATAGCGAGCGTGTCCCACATTCTACGACTCAATGTTCAAATACCTTAGTTCAATTGGAAATCAATTCTATTCTACATTTATTCCGGCTTCCTTTAATGTGTATTGGGATTAGAGGAATGCACTAAGCATCAGTTAATGGGCCAGATGATAGGGGAGATGTGTTTTTTTATTGCAGCTTTGTCTTTCTGTTTCGCTTAATTAAAATGTCGAAGCGAAATTTACAGCGTACCCCGCGCCGTACAAGTTTTTATAGATATAACGAGAAGTCATAAAACTATTAAGACTCGACCACAGTTTTCATAGACGGACATTAGTCATCAGTTGACGAATACTTGAAGCGTTCAGTAAAGTTTTTAAAAAACTTTGATTCTCTTGAAATCTATTTTATAGTTTCATAAAATATAAGTTAAAACTATAACATTTCTGACTGTAATTATAATTGTTTGTCCATTCCTTTATTATATGATTATTTTTATACGTCCGACACAAAACTGTCTTACCAGGAAAATTAATTTTGTTTGAGTTTATCAAACTTAATTAGAGGAGTTTTATGTAAGTGCTTTATAAATAAGTTGAAATTCGTCGTATACTATTAAGCCAAATGATTTCCTTCGTGGAATAAGTTATTATATGTTTTAATATGCATTACATTATCTTCAATAAATGTAAATATAGTTATAAGATATTGTGTTATCATTTAACATATCGGTGCTTAAGTTGACTGTTTATATGTTTATTATGTAATAATATGTGATAGATACAATTTCTAATAAAAGTACTTGAAAATATTTAATTTTTACTTAATACGCCTCAACCGTATCTAAAATGCGACCCGTGAAATGTATTTTGTTTGTTATGAATCTTAGCCTAAAAATCAGTAGCGATACAACCTTTTTAGGTTTGGGCCTCAGATGTCGGTATCTGTTACGTGACTTAATAATAAATCGACTTCAAAAAGTTGACTCAAATTGGTCTCTTGGGGGTAGTTTAAGGTTAAAGCACGAGTTTAAGGTTAAAATATAAATAAATTAATAGAAAACATAATTGCTGAAAAACACCAAAACGTTGTGTTATGTAAATAGTGAAAATCTGCGTTTATATTCCTTAAAGAAGTTTAATCTAAATTATAATTAGAAGGTTGTTATAACAGATGCTTGCAAAATTTATAAAGTATGTGTCTGTAAAATCTTTTGGTAGTATTAAAGTTTTATAATATCCTTAGGAACGGAACCAGTGTTTTACATCAACATTTCCTCTTTACATATGAGGTTCAATAAATAGTGATAATATATATATATATATATATATATATATATATATATATATTATAATCGTGTTGGAAAGTGTTCTTATAAATAAATAAAATAAAGTTCGCTCAGAAATAATATACCTATCTACTAGAAAAAAATTACAACGCAACTGGTCAAGCAATATCTGAGGGCAAGGGCTCATGATTCGTCATATTCTACGGTTCACAGTTCATAAAGCTATAGAAGGCTTCAAGGCTTCACTATTATGACCCAGAAACAAAAAAATCGGTCCATAACTTGGACCGCAATCTCTTTCTTATAGTAACGTCTTGCCTTTCTGAGCCCACAAAGCTGTTTGGAGGCTAATTTAGCCTTTCCCTCCAAATGAAGTTGAACGTCGTTTGACATGTCAACGTCAAGTATTCCGACGCTGGCTGTGGCTTTGAGAAGAGTGTCTTTGTGGGACCCCAGCGTTCAGGGGTTTAAGGTAGAAATATGCTCCATCAAAGACCACCTTGATGCTCCGACCGGCCAGAAAGTCAGATAGACTTTGCTAGACACTATATGTATATTATATTTACTAGATAAGTCGCATAATTTCTTTGGGGAGTTCGTAGGCTGAAAGCTTCCAGAAAAGCGCTTTATGCCACACCCCATCCCCATGAAGACTTTTGCTATATCCATACTAACCGCTAGCGCTTCCCCCTTGGACTAAATTGCCCATGTGTATGTGTAAAGTATAGACAAAAGGTCACCAGCTGAACAACCACAACTAAAGCCGTACCGGAATCGCTAATCAGCTGGTGGCCCTCTGGATCTAGGTCAGGAGCTGCCTATAATAATGGATTCCATTATTTTGGAGAACAGGGAGGTTATAGCTTTTGGGTGATAGTTGAACTCATCAGAACGATCGCCTTTTTTAGGGCTCAGTTGTATCGAAGCGGTCTCCAGCATTTCGGTACAGAGCTGAGCGAGTACAGGTACCGAAAAAAGCGCGTTAGTACCGGACGCAACTCAGGAGTAAAAGTACGCAGCACAATTGGGGGGATGTCCAAAGAGGATAGTGCTTTGTGGACAGCTCGTTGCCGGAATATGATTTCTGGCATTGAATACTCACACCGCGAAATGGTCGGTGGCGATCTCTCTAAAAACTATGACTTGCCACCGATCAGCACAGCAGAAAATGAAATAAAAAATTCCAAACCCTGCAGGATCACTTCGGTGACAGAGTCAGAATCCGCCTGTTGTCCTATCAAATATTTATTTACAATTCGTTACCATAATATCCAAAATTATACATATGAAAAAGTCACTAGGCAACGGGCGGCCTAAGAAGCGATTTCTTCCAGACAACCCTAATATGGAACAATATAGATAAATAAACACCTACAGAGGGTAAAATACAACAATTGCATAATTAATTAACAAAAAAACTCAAAATATGTAACATGTAACTATAACTAAAATAAAATTAAGTAAAATCTAATGAAAAAATAATATGTATAAACAAAAATGTAAAAGCCAATCCTAAGCTAAGAAATAATTCTTGTTGTAGTGTGTTTTTGAGTAACTATATTTTTTTAATAAATAGTAGTTCTACATAGATATTGAATTCCAGGCACATATTACTTATATATATACCATACCTATAAAATACAACCTACTCCATTATTAATTAAATTTTATTGAAGATCCTCAAATTTAATATCATTTTAATATAGCTAGCTTGCCTGCTTTGTGTTGCGTTTATATGTAATTAGAAAATTTCATTTAAAACGGTAATATAATATTTTGCTGTCTATAACTGAATTGAGAAAGGACTTTTATATAAATAATTTTAGATAACAAAGTAAATAATGTGTGTTTGTTGCTTGAGTTGGATGTGATTTGTTCTTGATATGAGCATAATTTTTGATTCCTTGTAAGACGAAGAAAAATCGTGAGGAACCAGCCGTGTCCTAGACTCAAACATAAATTATGCTTGTTATGCATTAAGACTAATCACCTTATTCAGAATAGGGCGATAGGGCTACCATAATATTTTACGATTATAAAATAGTATTAGTAGATATTTTTTTAACATAGCTTAGACATTGCCATATAAATAAAATGTGTGTGTCTACTAGTGTACACACGTAGGAAGTGAAACTTATTTACGACCTTATTTTTCAAAAAATAATCTACTGTAAGCAACTTTACAGAAATTCGTTAAATTAAGATAAATTAGATAAAGTTTAACAAAATGCTTTATAATAATAGACATGAATGCAAATAATACAATTATTTCATTTTACCTTATTACTACTAAGATTATTACAGAATTTTCTTCCTGAATATATGGCTCAAGCTGGAATCACCAGAAAGATCATCATCAGCCTCTTCATTAGGTCCATTTCTGGACGTAGTCCTCCTCCATTTTGCGCCAGAAATAATTTCCGTCAAATTAGTTGGAAAATTCCCAGCCAGAAATAAAAACAAACCATCCTTTAACACAGTTTCAAGAATATGGATGACGATATATTATTCTTACGAGAACAGTTATTTCCCAAGACGCTCAACATTCAAAATAAGCTAAATCCTGCTTGCGTATGAAATCCACACATAAACATTTTGTATATTTTTGTGGAAAGTTGGGAATTTTTTCATAATTTACCTTGAATTTTTATTGTTTACATTGTATAAGACTTTGAAAATTTCTAATAAAACCTGGAGCAATCGATAAAAAAAACTACATTTTAATTACATTTTATTAAATGTAATGCAATGCCATTTTACAGGTGCGTCGACAATCTTCAAGGTTTTTAGCTTTATACTTCAAAAATCCGTGGTTGGTCAAACATTAAACGTCAATTCGCGTAGAACTTTATTTTGAACGCGAAAATAATAACTTTAATTTCGGAGACATACACGTACATTTGATTTTTTTCGATACTGTAAATTTGTATTATTTACGTAACATTTTTATTTGTAAGGCACAGCGAATATAATGTCGACATGTCGACGCTCAACTGATGTTACTAGCTTGCTTTCGACTACAGACGATATGAATAATACCAAGATTATCTACGTCAACAACAATCTAACTACGAATGTGTTAATGTATTCACATAATAAACATGATGCTGTGGCAATTCATAAAATCACAAACATTTTTACTCTATTTTAGGAAATCGTAGTTCGAAAATAGCAAGCAAATGTTTCTAGAAATTAGTGTTAGAAGTGTTGTTACTGCGTGGAATACTTAATATTACTGTGAATTAACATAAAATCCTTATAATATTCTATTTATTTGCCGTTTGATGCGGATATCGCTATAAGCATGGATCCGTAAACATTTATTAGGGGTTCCTAATTGCGTCTGGTAAGACGTGATAGTGTTACGGAAAGCAGGAGCAGACAACGTTGAAATTTAAAGTTGTTAAACCCATCAACATAGTTTAAAGCACGAAAATCACTTAAAAATTCAAATCAATGTGTGATGATTAAAACCATTTTATTCGGTATTTTCACTTTGCGTGGTACTAGCGTGAATAGTAAAAAAATATTTTGTTACATCTTTAATAAAATGGCACCGGCAATAATGTCGAACTATCGATTAAACATAATTTACTGTTTCTTTTAATTGACTTGAAAAATTAGTAGGCACAGAATAAATCTGGCATATAGTGGAGTTTGAAATAAATTTAACATATGGATAGTTGTGAAAATCGTGCTATTAAATTATTAGGAAATAAGCTACATAAAATATAAACCGTGTATTTTTTTAGATTTTATTGAAACTATTGTATGGTATCGTATATGCATTAATTAAACATAGAGAGCTCTGATTTCCGGTGCCTAACGTTTCATATTTGGGGATTTTGTGGCTCAAACTTGCAAATTTAACACAGTGAAAATTTACCTAATTGGTATAATGTTCGCGAAATACTATTATACAATTTTGTATGATATAATTTGTGCTAGTTTTACACAATGTGCCTGAACTATATAAAATTATTCTCGTTTAAAAAAATGACACTGTTTCAAATTATTAAGATTTCTTATTTGAGGTTAAATATTATTTCGCTTTATTGAACATGGGACCGTATTTATTAATTGGGTAAAAATACAAAAAATTATAACAATACAATTATTGTTGAATTTCCATTTTCAAATTTGGCTAGCACGTCCCTATTGTTTGAATATGAAGAATTAAGTCATACTATTTATGTGTAAAACATCACATAATTTAGATTTTCTTAATTAAACGTAGCAAATCCCCAGCCATCTCGGTTATAAGCTTGACAGTCGAGACTTAACGCCTTTGAGAGTTCTAAAACTTTATACTTAATATGAGGTAATTCTGGTTTATGTGAAAAATATATATATTTGTGCGTTGAAATTCAACATATTGTAGTTCGAAGTCGTGATGCATATAGCTATGCTGCATAACAAAACGACCTACTTCCAAAAACTTAGTTAAAGTTAGTAAGTTAAGGCCTAGATTACTCGAAAACGACATATTTAAAGAGAACTAATTATTTAAATATTTAGATTTTATAGGTAGGTACTAGCTGACCAGGTAAACGTCGTTTTACCATGTATATTATTTCCAGGAAACATTTTTTTAGTTCAATAAAAATAACCTGTCTACTACTTTTTTATTAAAAAAAATAGAAGTTGATGTAGATGGGTGACAATTTTTGTATGACGTATTATAAAAAAATAAAAACCAAAAAATTTTGTCTAAAAAATTAAATTTGGAGTGGATCCTTATCACTTAGAGGATGAAAATATAGATAGAAGCCGATTCTCAGACTTACTGAATATGCATAAAAAAATTCATAAGAATCGGTGGAACCGTTTCAGAGGAGTTTGGGAACAACATTGTGACACGAAAATTGTATATAGAGAGATTTAAATGCCAATACTTGGTATGGTATACTGTATATGCATTGCTTGTTACACCCTTTATATATTCCCGAGAGCAGCGTTGATTAAATAAGTTTCGTTATTAAGAGCTTAAGATCCTGCTGAATCCTAGATTAAAATCTCTCATCATAGTGACCGGGTCAATAATTTAGAAGTTTAATTCGATAAGTTTGAAATAAGTATATTAACTTATAGCATTTAACAGTTTAGTCGTGATTACCAGTATTATGTTCCTTTACATTCGTTGCTTTTTAAAAGTTTTAAGCGAGCAGACATACTATAGTATGAGGGAAGACTTACTAATCTAAGAAATTTAAGAGTCAAAACTTAGCTATGAAAAAGAGTGGCGGAAAGTTTCTTGTCAGTTCTTCTTGCTAGTGCGCGCCCTTGACTTGCGAATTGGTAGTAAATGTAAATTTATAATTAATTGAACCTCTTTTCTGACGTTTACTTGTTTACCTATATGAATAAAGTTATTTTGAGTTTGACTTTGACTTTGAATTTGAAGACTTTCTGTAACTATATTGTTATAGTAGCATGTATGAAATACATTTCAAAATAGAATATAATGTATTTATGTAGGTACACTTATGCATAACATTAAGAAGATGTAATGCTTCATTCATCATCAACACATTTACTGCCAATTCTTAAATCTGGGTGCAGAAAGGACGAACTGGCTTTAAACTCTCTGTCACTTTTAATCGCCAAGGTTTTTAAACGAATAATACCAAAAATTACAGACACATGTTTCTCAGTGATAATCAGTTTTAAATCAATATGACATATTATATACCCAAGCAATCATTAGTAATATAAATACAATTAGATTGTATGGCATGTACTCGTACACTAGTTACTAATTTTCATATTATACTAAATTTTACTTTTAATATAAAATACCATTCGTATAATCTCGACGGCCGTCGTTCCACAACTTCTGTGTGGAACCAATGTGGAACCAGCTGCCCACTGAAGTATTTCCGATCAAATTCGACTTAGGTTCCTTGAAGAAAAGAGCGTACCAATTCTCAAAAGGCCCTGCAACGCACATACGTGCCTTCTGCCAACTCGAGTGTAGTAGCCGGCGGTATCACTTAACATCACATGAGCCGTCCTGCCCGTTTGTCTCCTATCACATAAAAAATAACAATAATGCATGTTTCTTTAAACTAGGGAAATAAGAATTAATATAATTTAATTCTTGTAAGATAATGGTATTGGACTTTCATATTCTTGCTCTGTCTTAATCTTATAAATTAACTAAAACTGCATATAAAAAGGTTTTATAAAGCACAAAGAAGAAATTATCCTATTTTAATTTAGTTAACAGGGCCGTAATTATACAATTTTCCACTCATTATTCTTATACATGGAACGTAATACTTATTATAAGGTACTCAACGTTAATGCGTTGTTATATTCAGACGATATGATGTTATAAGCACAAATATTCTCAAACTCTGCCATTGAGTACTTAATACATGGTAATGGGGCACGTTGAATAGATAATTTTATATGGCATGGTGTAGTAGTTTTTTATTATTAATTCTTAAAACCAGATAATATGAAGTTCTAAATAATAACACTTACAGATTTATTTAGAATTAGTATCCATATTAGTTTATTTAACGTAACTTATAATTAATTTGTTCTCGGTTATATGAAAGTTTTAAAGGAATATACTAAAGGAGTGCTATTGGACTGACTAAATTTTTATGATGGGATTTATTAAAAATGTAACTACATCCCTGTGCATCATCAGTGGGGTCTTAGATCCGAATGGATTACCGAGTTTTGCAGGATTAGATTATGACCTAATGAGCAGAGTTTGTATTAAAATAATAAATTCACATTTCTCGCTATAACCGACCATATATTAAAATATTAATTGTTGGCTTTATTGCGTTAAATACACCATATTTTCGAATTTTAATTTTTAAATGTAGAAGTAAATATTGCAGTCATCTTCCATCATCTTGTTCATCTTCTTGTTGGATCAACCATGGGTTACATAGGTCCTAAATAATATTTTTTCAGTGAAGCTATAGTGAAGCTTATTTTTTTTGGTTTTCTGTAAGACTACAGGTACTTACAAGTCCCGTGAGCAGTTTTTACACTTATCATAATTTTCAATCTCGATAACAACTTATGAATAAATAAGTAACAACAGTAATAACAATTTATAAATTAATCTCATAATCTGACTCGTAATCTCACATTTACTGCTATTTTTATATTAATATGTGAGATTCAGCTTGATTCACCTAGCAGCAGATTTCACGGAGTCCAGTGTCGATACAATTATATTAAACAAACCAAACAAGTCCCAATAGGCCGTTATAATTATCAACGACACGTGCAAAGGGAAACACGTGCAAACAATGTTTACCCTGTATTCCAAAACAAGATCTATACTGATGAGATAGCTTAATTAAGTGAAGATTACAATTTCATTAACTAGTGTATGAGTTCATCAGCCTAAGAACAATATTTACATACTTCAAGTACATGATAAAGCCGAAGGGTGTATATCTCCAAGTGGATTAGATGATATTAAGATCGAAAGGAGAACATCAAAAGAGCTACCGTACACTGCAAAATGAACGGCCTAAATTTTAACACCGTCGATAACCTTGAACGGCCAGAAAACGACGAAATCTTTAAATTTGATACCGGTAGCAAAACGAACCTAGGAATGGGTGCAGTTTGGCAAAAATAGAAAAACGGAAACCTGGAAACAAGCTACCACGACATTGTATCTGGCTAAATTGATAGCCATCCGCATTGCAGTCGATGAGGTCGTTAAAAACAAAAAAAAAAACATGTCGCAATTTACAGTGGCTCACGTTCATCCTTGGAGGCCTTCACGGGCTAACGTTTTCTAAATCCGCAAGTAATTGTAATCCGCCATAAGCTAGAACAAGCCGACACGAAGGCAATGCATGTAATTCAGGCCCACATTGATACGGAAAGAAGTTAGACAGAAAATAATATCGGAGTGGGAGAAACGGTACAAAATCTTATAGCGCCAAAATAATGAAATTGTTTATAAGATAACGGTTACAAAATTCTTTACAAAAAAAGAACTAGCCCACAAATGATGCAAATATTATCGGGACATAGGGTGTTTATCGAATAACTTAAGCTGATTTCAAGTTAAATCTCTGCATGCGTGCAATCGTCGCCCCACTCGTCCATGAATATATTGGAATAGGAATAGATGTTAAACATTAGGAATATTTTGGAGAAGTTGGTTGGTTTTGGCTACGCCAGTCTTCTCGCGAGTTTTCTTAAATAAAAAAATATTGTTTTAGGAGGTTATATATCAATGATTGACTAAACACAATTCGTTAAACATTAAACTGTTATTACATACATTACAAGGGGTCGGAAGTTGGGGATGGTGTTGGTGGGAATCGCTGATAGAGTGAGGTCAGCATTGCCTAGAAAAAGCCAAAAAAACCTTCTGCTGTGTTACGTAGTGGAATACTAATGTAAGCAGAACCCCGACCAGTCCGAGCCATCCACGTCCTAGTCGTCCACCCTGGGACCTGCTGCAGCCACGCTCACGTGTGCGTAGAGCTGCAGATGAGCTGAGGATGCAGGGCAAAAGGCGAATATTCTGCGCCTTAAAACAGAATCCACTCACTAGGGAGGTAAGCCGTATAAAACCGAGCTTGTCTGGAAGCTCAAAAGTGGCAGCCCCACTATAGACTAGGCCACAGTTTATTTAAATTCAACTTCATACTACTTTATAAATATTGTTACAAACATGGGACTGAAATGTTTTCGACGTTTTCAGTAAGCTGAAGTGTGATTTATGACGGTTTCAGGAGAAGCTCTATCACATATTAGAAAATTGTAATTTACATAATGTTACACTTGTTCTCAGGAGGCTGATACATTATTTCATGCTGCTTCAGAGTTAGTGTAGTGTAACAGTAAACTTTTCAGGGTATTCGTTTTCAGGCGTTATCACAACTAGTTACCAAGGTAACACTGAAAATGTTTAGAAAATCAAAAACGGCTTAATATAGAAAGTTGCCTATATTTTTATTTTTTTCGAAGAAATCTCCGTTCCTCTACACAACGTCGCATTCGATGGAACCACTGTGAGGCAGTGGGCCCATTCTTCCTTATATCTCTTCTCTCTCTCTCTCTCTTCTCTCTCTTCTATTGCATTTTCGTACGCTTTCACCGCATATTCAGGGCTAGTAAAGCGAATACGACGAATTTTATCTTTAGTTCTTGGGTATAAATAAAAGTCACAGGGCGCCAGGTCGTCAAGACTGTATGGCGGATGACTCATTATCTCCACACCTGCCATAGTCAAATATTCACCAGTCCATACGAAGGTGTTTCTGGTCGTCGGTTAAAGTAAGAGGAGTCCATCTGGTACAAAACTTCCTGACGCCTAAATGTTCGGGTAATATTTTTAAACTTAACTCATAGCAATGCCTAGGCTTGCCCGTATCTCCTTCTATCATGCGTCGCACAGCACTGATGTAATTTTTAGTAGTCGCTGTTAAAGGACGTCCCTCACGCGGATCATCATTGAGATTGCTACGTCCACGCTTAAACTCATTAAACCAATTGTAAATAGTGGCACGAGATGGGACTTCATTAAGAAATGCTAATCGCAAGCTATCATAGCTTTGTTGTTAGTAAGCACACAACAAAATTCATAATAAATTATTGACCGAAAATTTTCTCGCGTTACATTTATTTTCACTTGTAACGAGAGTTTTACATTTGCCGCTAATTCACAAAAACAAATGACAATTTTATTTATTTATTTTATTTTTATTTATTTATTGTATAAATGTTCTTAATATAAAGGAAGTTGGTGTGGTGGAAACATAACTGTACACAGTTTTTCTATCCACCAGGACGTCGAACATATTTAAATCATTAACATATATATATGTTAATGATTATATAAATAAATAAATATATATATATATATATACTAAGGCCAGTGACATATAAACTGTAAATTTATAACAATCAAACCATTCAAACGATTAAAATTGCATGTATTAGGTAACAGAGAGTTCTAAAATTGAAATTCAAAAAAGTTTTCATTTGCAATGTTTCTAACTGGCCCGTTCTAAACATTTTCAGTGTTACCCACGTATACTCTTTTGATGAAAGGGTTTTCTAGATGTGGGACAAGGATGGAATGATACGCGAGAGAGAGGGAAGGTCGGAACTTTCTCGAAGCCAACCTGAACAATCTAGAACGCCGTACGACAAAGACGGAGCAATATGCGAAAGAGATACAGAATACATACGTTATAGAATTGTGCAATGTGCAAATGCCAAGAGAGTTCTCGAACATCGTTCAAGATTATTCCCGGGGATATATAAGCGAGTCGAAACGCGACCAATTAATTCAGTGTCGAGTGCGATTCCGAGAGATTTATACCGAAGAGATAAAGTGCGTATAGTGAAGACAAGTGGCAAACTACTGTATGAAGTACGCGTAATTAAAGTAATTTGTGACAGTATTTTATATGAGATATTTGTGGCTTTTTAGTCTTAACCAATTCTTCGTTAATTTAATTAAAAATAAACCCTTGAAGAAACCTACGGCGTTTTATATCCGATCCCCTAGCTCGTAACAATATGTTAAATACTAAGAAGTTTACGACTCAAACTTTATACAAGTTTTAGAATTTTTTCATTATTTATATCAGATACGGCCAAATTATTAATTATATGTTTAAATAACGAAAACGTAATAAATTTAACAAATACGGCTATTTGTTATGAGTTAATTTATACTGAAGTAACATTGACTAAGAAAGTCTTCAGTACTACAATTTCTTTGTAGCTGAATAAAATCTTCATGGTAAGAGTTACAGATAATATTAACAGCCACCTCAATTTTACTAGACACTAGAGGGTTCAGTCGCGGCTTCGCGTGGCTGAATATTTATTTTATTAAATATGTAATAGTTAGACACATAATATAAAATAAAAAAAGCCTTTTATTTCTTGCAAAAGAACAAAGTAAACTTAATACTTATTTACTATATATATTATTTTAAGAAAATAAATTACACAATTTATTTCCCAATTATTTTGGAAGAACCCTTCCGCAGGTGAAGGCCTCCTCCAAGGATCTCCATAAAAAGACATCCATGTTGTGTACAATGCTAGGTCTGTTTGATAGAATACGATCAATTTCGTTGCTGTACATGTAATATACAGCTGGATTTTTTTGTAGATATTTATGTCTCCTACAAAACTGTTACTACAGTCTACTTCTACTGATGTACTACAGCGTCGACAACGTGATCACTTTGTTCTATTGTCAATATTTTCCGCAGCGTATGTGTTATATGGATTTTTATTGATTTTCATCTAGGATTACATTATCGAATTGTCGTTTTATACGGATAAGGGATATGTGGGATTTTAATGGTGTAAGAGTATTAACGAAGAGTCAGTAAAATCTTTCCTCTTTATAATATTAGTGTAGATTAGGAATTCCTATTAACAGTACATTAAGAGCAGTGTTGGCTTCAGCGTGGGAATCTCATCCTTAAGCTAGTTGGTTCGATCCCTTGTTGTGCACCAATGGACTTTCTTTCTATGTGTGCAATTAACATTCGCTCAAACCATGAAGGAAACCGACTAGCCTTAGACCCTAAAAGTTAACGGCGTACGTCAGGCACAGAAGGCTGATCACCTACTTGCCTATTAGATTTAAAAAATAATCATGAAACAGATACAGAAATCTGAGGCCCAGACCTAAAAAGGTTGTAGCGCCATTGATTGATTTATTTAGGTCGAGCAAAAACGATTGTAATATCCTTTTCTCGAAGCAGTCCAGGGATCGTATAAATACAGTATTTCAAATTTAATTCAATTTATACCAGTAGTTTAAGAATTATAACTGATCGTTTTTTTTTTTTGAATTTTTTCTCCGCTGACTGACCGATTATCAAAACTTCAAGGCTCTTCTAGTAGACACAGAAGCTTTAAATTTAGAATACAATTAGTGTTTAGTGTATATATCAAAGATAAAAACATAAAAGATTTATCATACAGTGTAAACTATGTAACGTCCCTCGATTTACCGACGAACTCCATAAAGCGTCGAAATCAATTGGCTTTGGTTGGTTCAGTTTGTCTTCCACACAGTATACGTTCTTTTGCCGCTTTATTATCCTAGCCCGCAATAAGGACGACTCGGCATCATGCATATGAACCTTTAAAGAAATTTCTTCTATTATTTACAAATTGAGATACACGTGCAAGCAGCACGTGTAGACTGTTGTTGACCATGACTAATTAGTAGTAGTCATGGATTATCTATACGATTTTCTTCTCTCCACTAAACGACAACTCTTTATAAAAAGACAGTCACTTCAGCGTCGTCAAATAGAGTTTACACTGTATTAATATGGTCATTGGTCAGTATAAGATGTTGTTAGGTTAATTAAGCTTAACTTAAGACAGAAGATACCTTCGAAGGAAGGAAGTAGGAAGGGAGGAAGAGACTGAAAGGGACACTTTATAGATTGACCTTTATTTTAACCTGACCTTATCATCTAGGAGATACAAATACGTTATACTAAGCATTCTTAATTCAAACATGTTACGAAATCATTTTTTCATTTTTCATAGTGTTTTATGAAATTTTAATAAAATCATTACCAGGTAAGATTACAAAATTCCCCATGCACGGAATGAGGTAGCTATTTTTTAAGATCTGTGTTAGATAAGGCTTAACTAGGCGGTAAACATTTGGAGCAGCCGAGCGCGAACTACCCTCATTATCGTGAGCCTCTTGAGTCTTTATTCCACCTCAAATTTACCTTAACCCCTAAAAAAACGTAAAAAGCCTTTAAATGAAGCTCTCTTTTTAAGCCCGAATTTCATGAAGATTAGATGATTCGCTTAAATCTTTCAAAATGGAAGTATGTTTAGATAAGAAAAGGGGAAAATAAAGGCTTATAAATGTAATTAACATAATGTGTATATATTTCGTAATAGTATAATAATATAATAATACAACATGAGCCAATACATAACATAATAACTATCACAAACCAATCTTTATATGTATAAATTTTCTGTATGTGTGTTTGTAATTAAAATCTTCCAAAATACCATTTTCGTTTGAAAACTAAATTTTTTTGCTGGTTAAATGGATTGGAGAACGGTTTAGATTTAAAATAAGTTGTTTTTTTAATGATAAAGCTTATTTAAGAAAATATTTTTGTATATAAGACGGTACAGGATATTTTCGGGTCCAATAGTGTATACTATCGCGTAGAGCAAAAAAATATTAAAGTTTTAGTATTTTCTTAGCTATAAGTAAACTTATATAATTTATAGCAGAGCAGTAGTGGCTTCAGAGTGCGACTCTCATCCATGAGGTCGTAGGTTCGATCCCGCCGGCATGCCTTAGGTCCAAATAGTCAATGGCGTGTGTCAGACATAGGACACAGGACACAGACACTGGCCTATTAGATTGACAAATGATCATGAAACGGATACAGAAATCTGAGGCCCAGACCTACTTATACATAATAGGTTGTAGCGACATTTTTTAAAAATATGTCAGATGTCTTTTAACTTCGTATTAAGTAGGGCACTTTTTATATCTGTTTCTACATTCAAGAGGCAAGTAGGTGATTAGAGTCAAATAATAGGGCTTTGAGCATAAAATATATAAAATTAGGATTAACCGCTGATTGTAAACCTGTGACCTTAAGAGATTCTGATGTGAGTTATTCGTAACTTTTTAAATATTAAAATTCTATTTCATTAGTTAACATGGATAAATATAGAATATATTATAACAAAAAATCTAATTATTTAGTTTCACCTATCATTTACATATTACAACATTCTTCTTAATCAATATATAGTAATATATACATAAGGGCCTTTCGTTTGAGACAACATTTGAGATTTTTAATTAAAATTACTACTTTTTAGTAGTAGTATTTTTTAAATAAAACAAGATAAGAATATTTTTTATTTTTATAGCACTAATTTTTAATTTATGATGTCACAATATCGTTCTCCTCATTGTAGGCTGGAAGAATAAACTTTCAGGTATTTCCCGCTAGAGAACTTTATCATTTCGTATGTTTGTTTAAATTGTTTGTTATTGACTGTTGCGAGGTACGGTTTACCATTACTTAATATTCATTTTATTCAAATTTAGAATCCTCTTGAATGCCAATAATGGAAGCAACTGCTGCTTCCCAGCCGCCGTTGTTATCTTAATCTTAGGGACTTCAATAGAATAACAAATAGTTTTATGCGTATTCACCGAATTATATAAACACTTATCAATGCATAGATTAAATATTCTGAGATTATTATCTTACAAAGACGGTGCAGTATTCTTTTAATATCTTATTAATGTGTAAATTTTAAAAAAAATATTCGACAATTGACTATTTTCTAGATAAATTGTAACCTACTTCATAACATGATAGAGATTTATCCCTGCTTTTTGCCGGTGACTTTGTCACCTTTGGATACTGTTGGACCATGGGTTGTAGTTAGTAATTTTTATCAGCTAACAAAATCAAAAAGCTTGTTTGACCCCCTGTTCCATAAAAAGTAAGACATATTTACTGATCGTTTTGAAAAAAGTGGCAATTTTATGTTTGGAAAAACCAAGAGTTTGATTAATTCAAGCGTTATTTTTTTAATAATACAAGTGCGTGCCTGGCGAGGTAACTTTTTAAATATGACATAGTAAAATCAAGGAACGCAAGCCTTAGAAATTTGTAAGGAAATTAAACTATCGTGACTCTGTATTTTTTCGTAATAATTAATTTCATATTTTATATTTGGAACGAGTATACAATATTACAAAGATAGTATTAATTAAATTAAAAATATTTCAACATATAAGCAAACAGTTTAAATTACAATAAGTAATTATATGTTTGCAATAATCACTATGTTTCATGATGATTTAATAAAATAAATAATAAATCTTGGGAGACAAAATATCAATGATCAAGCAATAAAATAGGTCCTACAATTATATTATTTTTTTTCCAGACTAATTAACCGACACTTAATTTGTTTAATATACAGACTTTCATACTAATTTCGTGTTGATGTATCATAGAACAGGAGGCAAATAGGCAGGAGGCTCACCTCATGTTCAGGGATACTGTCGCCCACGGACACCAACACTGCCGAATGGCCCGCAAGTGCATTGTGTGCCTTTTAAGAATCGGTACGCTGTTTTCTTGAAGGACCGTAAATAAAGTTGGTTCGGGTCAGTCGGCAGCTGGTTACACATAGCGCGGCAGAAACGCTCAGTTGTTCAACGACGGACGTCGAAGAACCTTGATGACGAATTTCCGATGATTTTATACTCATACGATTTGTATCAGGAAAGTCAAGTTATCAACGACCTTTTGATAGGTCGCATTTAATTATATACTAGTTGAAAAGCATATTTGTTCACAAATATTACTAAACAAAATAATAAAAATCACACAATTGCAAGTCATTCGTGTTAGTATACGTGTTAACAATATTTTACCTGAAAAATTGTAATAGTAAAGTTAATATATGCAAAGATTAGATAAATGTACGCACTCAATATTAACTTAACTTAAAATAAGGCATGGTGTCTTCACGTGCAATTATTGATTAAATTAAATGTATGTAAAGGCAATCGACTCCTATCACCCCCACATTGATTATCCCAATTTAACATTTATTTAAAATCTTAATAAAGTCTTTAAACTTAATAGAATTACTCATAATTACATTCGAAAACTTATGAATAATGTAGTAGGAAAAAGGAGGCGTCAAGATAATAAAGGTCCTTTTTATGCAAAATTTCTTTATAATTAAAATCGTTAATGGAATAATTAATCGCTGAGGGCCAAGATTAGTAAAATACAATTATTTGAAAAGAGACATTGCACAGTTTTCTTAAGCTTTTTAGAAGCTTTTATACATGTCGGTGGAATTTAATTTTCCTGCCTTTCATTATTATGGAAACACTTTAAACTTTATGATATTAATTATTTTCTAAATAACACGACAGTATTGAGGAAAAAACATTAATGTCAAGGGAAACGGGCAGGAAGGTAACCAGATGTAAGATGATACCGTCGCAAGGACAGTGCCAGAGGGTTTTTTCTGACACCACACAATCCTTAATATATGAAGTTTGCATGTCCACTCTTAAAGTGAAAGTTTTAATCAAATACATCATCTGTATTCTTCAGTTCTACATCAACTTGATTCTGTTTGTCATCTTTGTGTCATTTATGAATTGTCATTGTCAAAATGTCAACGTATTTTGTATACATATTTCAAGAGTTAATAGTTTTTACACCTTAAAATATATTCGGCCATTTCCAAAAACAATATGTTTTATAAGGAAAGGAGAACATTTAGTTGTAAAATAAAGCTTGAGTATACGCGAGGGGAAATTGCACAGCCCGAGAGTCTTTTGGGAATTTACTGTATAGTTTTTATGTGTCTTTCTATTACACCGATGATAATAGAATAAATTATAGTAATTTGATACCTTGTTCAGTAATATGTATATAACACACTGTACCGTTGCATTGATTATAATTATTAACCTAACAAAAACGATATTAGCCTAACAATATTTGTCTATGCATATGTCTGCTTAAGGTCGGCTTAAAACTACTTGGATAAAAAGTGTATAGTTTTTGTCAAGTTCAATTGATATTTACGATGTAAGTTTCGTAACCCCTCGTGAACAAATTTCTTCATTTATGGATTCATTCCTGATGAATTGATAAGCCTCTTGTTCCCACAAATCTTAACAATTGTAGCTATATTCTATGGCTACAACACGCGATGACGTCATGCTCAGAGGCGCCCTAACGTTACACCGGCGGTTCAAGATTTAGAAACTTTAGGCACTAGATAGATGCGACTAGTCAGTGGTTAGTCTGTTCTAGGATCCTCCCTTAAAGGCGAAGGAAGAGTTTCATCTTCCTCTACATAATAATGCCGTGCCTTAGTGATAAAAAGAGAAAAAAACCTATACTGGGAAATCCAGGTTATACGCTAAACACTAAGTTAAGGAGTCGCTATGTTGCAATACGGAATCCTTAATACAAAGTTAACATAGCAATCGCTACAACTTACGTGATAGTTTTACGGGTCTCTCGCCCGATACGGTGTGAGCGTCACCCTGGTTATTCATATGTAAATAGGCGAGTGATATTGAAATTGTGAGGATTCCAAAGATGTAGACGAATCTTTTTGTTCGCTCGTTTGCGGTTGACGTTATAGCTTAGCATTTTCTTTTAGTTACCTTATATTTTATACTCTTCTCTATTTTCAGTAAATATATCTATTTATCTTGCGTTTATAGTGTAAATAGTTGTCGCTGTCATAGTATTTACTAGTTTTAGTTCCTCCTAATAACGGCAGGATGCCACCGCTCTCCATACTATGTAGTAAATGTTGAACCTAGGAAATTTAGGGATGAGGCCTATGTCCAGCAGTAGATGTCAACAGGCTGAAACGACGACTCTGAAACCTGTCTAGGATAAAATTCTGTTGAGTTAGAAAAATCTAACCTCAAAGATTCAGCGTCCAGACTTAGCGGGATTACTTTCGTATGTCTCAAATATATTGGATACTTGTTTTATACTATGTCGTTATTTATATGATTATTATTTTTTTATATTTTCTATCTAATAAAGAAAATGGTCTGGACCACAAAGTATCTTCTTTTCTACTCTATTTTAAATATTTAATATGTCAGTGGTCCTCTATCTTAATCCTTACATCCACACACCAAATGAAATCGAAAACATCGTATTGTTGGGAACAGGGACTCCAAGTTGTAATGCAGCTCGCATAAGTTCTGCAACGTGATGGAACATTTCCCACCGGTTACGAGCGGTTGGCGTGTTGTATAATGGAACCATAATATTTAACTGCATTCAATTTTGTTGTTTATCTTTTAAGATTTACTACAAGAAATTGTATTTCGTGAACTGTTTAATGTATGGGATAGAATTTGTGTTAGCCTTGTCCTTAACCCTGACGTTTAACGTTCGATTCGTGACACTATTTTGTTTTTCTATATCAAGTACCAGGTATCAGTATTTAGGAACCCTAACACACTATTAAATACAAAAATATTAGGCGAATAAAAAAATATCAATTATATTCAAATTCATATTTTTTTAATATAAAAATATCTACCCTTGATGTAAATTACTACTACTTTGATAAACCTTAGTTAATGTGGTTTATTTATCTATGAGATGTGTAGCAAACAATGCATCTACAGCCAAGAACTAAACTAATTTAGGTCTCATTTGAGGTTTGCAGAGGTGCTTGATCATGTAAAGTTCTCTGTATGTGTTGAAAAAGTACTATTCGGAGATTTAGATCAAACGACACGATATGATATGTTTGAAAATAGAATATTTTCACGTTTTTAAGTGTAAATAATACGCTGTAGTAATAGACAAAGATACAGATAATGATAACAAAATAATATATGTAGTAACAAGACGATACTTAGTATTTATACTATGTACCATGTACTAATTTATATTTTAATTTAAATTTAAATTAGTACATAATAAATACGAATTAAAAAAACAGAAACTAATTTATTTTTTTGTTTCATATTCAGTATAAAATTGTATTGTACTACTTATATAATTTATTTAAATACGTTAATCTTAACTCTGTACGTGGCATTGAAAAACAATCAATATAAAGTATACCATCAAGTTTAGGTTTGATTGATTTATAAAGTACAATCTTATGAATATGTCGTACAATATAACAGACTTTATGGCACTGAACTAACATCTTCAACATACCCTTGACGGTTTGTGTAATTAAAACCACCGAACTAACGAATACAGGTTCCTAAAGAGCATTCATTAAAACTTAAATTTTAATTCAGTATCTTGGAACGGGAACAAGTTAATGAATAGGAGTAAATGAGTTAACTTTTGACTTACGATTAAAAGGTTTTACTCAACAACTTATGGTATTTTGTCAATGAACGGAAATGCTATCGAAATTAGAAAATATTTTTTTTATAGAGATTATAATATATTAAATATAAAGGGCAGATCTCAAAGACTCACAGGCCAAATGTGGACCAGATGAAATTAATAAGTAAAGGTGGGCAGATGATGTCATAGTACTTCGTAACTTAGAAAAGATGACTAATTACGGACAACAATGTAAAAGAGAAGAGGATGCTCATGAACCCAAGGCGGTTTTTTTATATGAGTGATTTTATGGTTTATCACGTGTCCATACTTACTTTCCTTTCCTTAGTTTTACAAACTTACCACACCAATGCAATAGGTCACTAGGGTTGAAATTAATTATCTAACTGTTTTGTTATAATTTTTAGTTATTGTTTTAAAACATAGATATGAAATAGCAATCAATACTTTCACGGTATCTCACGTCTCAATAAAAAAGCACCTAAAAACAGACAAAAGAATAGCGAGGTTAGACTACTAGTCACTTAATAATACAATTCACCATTTAAACCTACGAATTACGAAATAAATGTAAAGTTATGGCGTAATTTGTAACGTATACTGTGTTATGTCACACTTGCAAATAATTTTATCAGAAGTCAAACATTGTCATTATTATTTATTATAGTAAAACAAGAGTCAGTAGCATTTGTACTGCCTCAGTGTTGTTTTGTTAAAATTTAAAATGAATGCGAATATTGAAAGCCAAAATGAAGGTAAGTTTATTTTGTATGCACGAGTACGCATCGCAATACAACGACGAAATATTGAGGTTATAATCCCTTAGTATTTACCTCAGGGTAGTACTTATTTTTCTATTTATTATAATTTTATTGTTATGTACAGCTTATGTTAATATTATATCTCTTTTAATAATCATTAATTAAATTCTATTTACTTATAATGATTATTAATAGCATTCTATATAATAATCATTATAAATAAATAGAATATACAAGTAGGTATTTTTGAGTGTCGCTATTGCGATACTTATTATTAGGGAATAAAATAATAATTTAGCTATCTTATTCCATAGGAAACACTTTTGAATATTAGGACACACATTAATTCGGACTAACTTCTCCTGAAAAAAGTCTCGGCTAATTTCAATTAGGAAAAAAAAACAGTAAAAGCTAAATAATATACCACAAACTATATCTAACTTTATTAAGCAAAACCACAGAAGCGACTATAAAGTAATATATTTTCAGATGCAGAAAACTCAGAACTACCTGATCCCATGATAGTATTAGAAGAAGCATTAACTCTATGTAAATTTGGTAAATTCCATTTGCGACTTTTATTTGCGTCGTTTTGCGCCATCATGGCCACTTTTTCTGTTGTAACTACCTCCTCGTTTATTCTACCGATTGCCGAATGTGATTTAAATATGGATATGATGCTTAAGGGATGGTTAAACTCTATTCCATTTGTAGGTAAGTGCTATTACTGTAAGCAGTCTACTATTTGTTAATTGTGATGGACGCATAATGTATTACATCTTTCCTAGCCTACATACAAAATGTAAATGTTATTTAATATACGATGATATTGCGACAAATTACAACAAAAATATAAATAAATGTTTGTCTTTAACAATTTATTTAAAAAATCTAATTTTGTTGCATTTATAGTATATAAGGCTTTTGTACGTAACGACAAGAATGTGTTATATTTCTATCTTAAACAAAAATGATGCTATGATAACTTTGACTATACTTTTTAGTTGATATTATATGTAACGAATTGTTAGAATTACAAAAAAAACATAGCTTTATAACATAAAGACATGTTTTAGGTCAAATTGGAGTAAGTGTTTTTGTCGGCTTCTTAGTGGACACATTTGGTCGTCGTATATTTTTAATAACCGGAAACCTTGGCATATTCATAACTGGCTTACTTGAAGGGACAAGTCAGACATATTGGATGCTTATAATTGTAAAAATGTTTCAAGGCGTCGCGTAAGTATAATCAACATATAAATATATAATGGACCATGAGGCAGATGTATGATGTGTCTGTTTTATTAATACTTTTTGAGAAAGTAGGTGATCAACCTTCATGCCTAGTAATACGAAATCTAAACCAACTATGCTACGGAAGTGATTACCAACGTGAATAATTGTTTAGGGTTGGAAAGCACTTTCCTCCTAATTAAGAAAAACAGAAGTGGAAATGTGCTCCATGGCTTGATACTTAATAAAACATGTGCCTATTGTTATGTTGTACTAGTTCAACGCATGTATATATCTATATTAACAATCAACATAAATGATGAATATTCAAATTCTATATTTAAATTAGCCTTGGCTAAAAGTAATTTACTTTAATAGATAATGTTCTTAAATTCAGTTGACAGCCGTAACATGTAGTATTTACATATTTTTTATTACAGTATGAGTGTAGCATATGCTGCAATATCAACAATGTTGTCAGAGTTCATTCAGAAGGAATTGAGAGACAGAATTTTATTACTTCTCGGTGCCTTCATGTCTATTGCGATTATTGTATTATCTCTAATGGCTTGGGCAATTTTACCCCAAACACAATTAAATATAAGTTTATGGAATGGATATATTGGTGAGTTATAACAAAGATGCTTCAGTTTCATTAACATTATTTTAATTAAAATGTGCTTTATCTACGCGAGTATCTTCGTTAAATTTAAAAGTATAAAACTGTGTTGAAGTACATGAAACCTCGCTTTATAGTTTAAATTATCATAACTGAGTTATTGAATGCGATTTTAAAAACGAAACGAAATTAATGTTTATACTAAACATAAATTGTGTATCAAATAACCATTATACAATAGCGCTACATATCAAGATGAGGTTTGGCCTAAGAATTCTTCACATAATTCATTTTAATATTATATATAAAGATTGACTATTGAATATATTTAATAGTTAATTTTAGGTGAAATGAATGCCAGTTCTTGATATTTCGTGGTAGGAGCAAGTTTTAATTGCATATCAAAGAAAATCTGTTGGTGCAGCTGGAGTTTGAACTTTGGACCACAGTGTCTTGATTTTACAAGTATTAACTTCTAGAATAACTCTGCTTATCTAAAATATTATTTGAGATTAAAATGAACCAAATTAATCAATATTACAAATAAGTTAAGATATCCACTGACGGATTTATCAATAGCTCATGACCTAGATAACTAGTGCACTCGATACTTTGATTTACTTATATGTACAAATTAAAATAATATCGAGAAACTTTTAAACGTATTTTAATGTGGACAGTCACATCATACTATTACTTATCACGACAATAAATTTATTTCATTTAAAATTCCTTACAGTGCTATATCAAAGGCAATCATTGTTCCAATCTGGTAGTGTAATTTCTTATCGATTTATAAGATAAAACGTGGTTTTTGTACGGTATAAACATAAATTTAATTTGGTATTTTGTTAAGATCACACGACGGTACCTAGCGTATAAGGCTCTTTGGTTCCAGCTAAACAATAACTGTTTCGGGAAGGCGTATCTTCATGCTCTAATAAATTTCTATGCTTGATACTCGCTTAGTTACTCGAATATCAGTCATCACACACAGTTATCACAAATGTAGACAATGTATGCAAATGAACCTAATGAATTCTGCTAATAGAATATCTTCCAAACAATTTCGACGTAAATTGACTAAAAACGTTAATAACTATACTGAATTTAGTTCAGTATTGTGATTATGAAAACACAAGAAAATTATTATAAAATACCTTTTATTGTAATATTATAATTGTAAATAACATATTTATAAATTAAGTTTTATTTGTTTTAGAAATTCATTCGTGGAACATTTACCTATATGTATGCACAATATGGAGTTTTCTAGCCTTTATTATGTATTACACATTACCAGAAAGTCCAAAATTTTTACTA
The DNA here is from genome assembly GCF_905147105.1 of Pieris brassicae. Taxonomy (NCBI): domain Eukaryota; kingdom Metazoa; phylum Arthropoda; class Insecta; order Lepidoptera; family Pieridae; genus Pieris; species Pieris brassicae. The sequence continues at coordinate 16,792,326 of NC_059669.1, read as the reverse complement.
TCTGACGGCCATAACGAAAAGGCGCTGGATGTTCTGAAGTATATATATCATGAAAATACGGGGAAACCTATTGGTACATTCCCTGTATGTAATTAATGTTTCTCTGAATATATTCTATATACGTTTGCAAATTAGGTTATAAACTAATTTGATGTTATTTGTATTAAATACCTTAGTTAGGTTTCCCATATAATTTCATAATTATCCGTAAAACTATAATTTAGAAATTCATGTGCAATTATGTCGTAAGAAAGTCGCATAATTACAAAATAGCCTTTTTGGGCCTATTATGTAGATCAAAAGCTATGTATGCAATAATAACGTGGGACAAAGAAAATCTCAAGTTTTCTATGTCTAGTTAAGTTTGATAGTATTTTTGGATATCAAGGCAATAGGTAGTGTTATATATTAAATAGAGGCTTATCGTGATCAAATCTAGGCCGTACAGTGTATTTTGTGTATAGGAGGAACTAGTTTAAATAAAATTAAACATAAATTATATGGTTTCAGATAAAACATTTCGAATGTGGCATTCCAAATAAATTAGATAGAGATAAAAAATCCAATTTCAAGAAACAAATAGTGAACAGTTTCTTTGAAGTGAAGCATCTCTTCGATAAAGTAGTTGTTTACCGGCTCATTTTAATTTGTGGCATGACGTTTATTTGTTTGGCTACGTAAGTATATTTATAGTCGCGATATATACTCATTCCAACGAATTGTTTTACGTCGACAACCTCCTTGTCCATTGTAAAGCTAAGATAATCAGAGGCACTACAACCTTTTTAAGTCTGGGCCTCAGATTTCTGTATCTGTTTCATGATCATTTGTTAATCTAATAGGCAAGTAGGTGATCAGCCTTCTGTGGCTGACGCACGCCGTCGTCTTTTTGGGTCTAAGGCATGCCGGTTTCCTCACGATGCCTTAATTCACCGTTCAAGCGTATGTTAAGTGCGCACATAGAGACAGAGAAAGTCCATTGGTGCAGAGCTAGGGATCAAAGCTACGACCTCAGGGATGAGAGTCGCACGCTGAAGCCACTAGGCCAACACTGCTCCATAAAGAACGTACTGTAAAAATTCGTAGTTTCGATTTCCGTCGAAACAGTTTTTGTAACTACTTGATAGTGAAACCTCTGGGTTTAGGGAGTTATACCTTACCCCATATTTAAGCATAACTATTTATCATAGCTTAAGAAACTATTAAAGAAACGCTGTGTTTCAAAATATTTTAAATTATAGTAGAATTATGTAGTATGAGATGTAAAGCTTATCTTGAATTAATGTTTCATACATTCAAATAATCATTAACAGCAACGTAAGTTATATCGCTTATAACCATCTGACAAGTGAGGTTACAAGTTCATGACTTTGGAGTTAAATGAACTTTGATTCTGGGATTAGTTACCATGTTTTGCGAAAATTATGTTAATGTTGTCTAACAAAGGAGAACAAATCTATATTTTCTCAAGGGACTTAAAAAATCAAAAACAAACTGTGTTTATATTAGTGTAGTATGATTTAATTCACACAATAATTGTGCCTCAGTTGAGTTCAATGAGACTAAGGGATTACCCAAAACTTTTTGATTAGTTCCGGGTTTTTGAGAAAGCCAGTTCCACATATTTATAAGGTTATTATTCAAAATGTGACAATGTGAGAAAAATTATAACCAATAAATATATATATATATAAGTTCTTCATATAAATACAAAACTCCGCAACACTGTTCTTCAACTGTAAAAAGTTGTGTGTACAAACTCGGTTAATTTATTCAGTCCCCACTTAAGAGACCTTCTGTCTTAGGTAATTACATATTAATCTAACAAAATCTTTTATTGGTCATATCAATATTATAACAATTTTATCAAATGAAATTATAGGGGATATTATAGGGCCTGAGCTGCTTTGAGAACAGGATGATGATGGTATGGCCGTGACGCATTTTTGATCGACTTAGGCAGCCGCAGGCTAATTTCTGTATATTAAGCATAACATAATACGTATAAAACTAGTATTTATTTACAGATACACTTGCCTGCGGTTATGGTACCCACAGATATCAACGACAGTAGAACATTATTATAATGATCACGGATACTCGTCGCGCTTCTGTGAAATGATGAATTACAGAAATAACCAGAGTATAAGCAACGCAGATGTAACACACCCAGATATATGCGAGCCGGTAGTAACTTTAACATACTTTTTCGGACAGTTTACTCGTTCTGCGAGTAGGATGATATTCCCAATGAATTCAGTATGAACCTGATTTCATTTCAAATTAAAATTGAAAATAATCCAAGACGAGATTACAAGGTTTATACACTTCAGTGAATATTTTCTTTAAAATAAATTCTTCTAAAAATATATTGTCTTTATAAAATGCAGGTAGGAAATAAGAGTCGGTTGTTTGGTACATATTTATATTTTACAATAAAATAGTATATATGGCCATATATATATATAATAGCAGTTGTTTTAGAAATAAATTGTAGATTTTTTCTGTTTGATGCATAATCTTTGTCAGCTTGAGGCGTAGGACTCAAACAAATATTTTTTTTATTTTAGCAAGTGAGTGGCTCTGAAACCTATATGAATTCCATGCTTTTGGGTATAACTGGACTGGTTTTTGTTGGAGTAGCTAGTATTTTAGTGCACTGGGTTGGACATAGACTATTGATCTTTGTAGTACAATTATCCTGCGCCGCATGCGCAAGCAGTTTGTACTATACGAACTCTTCAACACAAATTGCATTCCTCATATCTTTTATTTGTGCATTTATGCAAGCTAATGGATCGTTACAATCGAATATTCTTGTAAGGATATTTCCCACGAAATTAAGGTAAGTGATGTAACTTATAAAATATATATTCTTTGTAATTTTTAAATGTTGAAGAAATATCTTATCACATTTAAATTGCGTCACGGCATGCTATAATAGTGGCAAGCAACTCACCGTGACGTGTTAGGTTCGATCCTTGGCAAAATTGTTTTTTTTTCATTTTTGAGCGGAATTGTTTCTTGATTATACGATGACGGAAAACATCGTTAAGGAACCAGCACGTCTAAGACATAAAAACTGATTTTATGTGTCGGACAACAATAATCTACTTGGCACGAAGAAAAATTATCAAATAACAGATACAGAAATCTGAGTTCGTTATTAATTGCCGAGCATTCAAGGTTCTAAACCTGTACATCAGCAAATCAGTAGGGTTAAATAGATATGACTTTTGTGCGCACAACTTTCGCACATGGAATCTTATCATATTTTTTAAAGATCCAAACGAACAGCACGACTTTATTTTATTGCTTGTAGATACAATCATAATAATCAATCTGTCAACGAAACCTACAGTAAAATAAATTTCGTAGTTTAAAAGACAGTTTTGCCGTGCTGACAGCGATAATCACTACTATTTTTTCAGAGCTCTAGCATTGTCAATAGTAATGATAGTGGGTCGTCTGGGATCACTTTTGGGAAATATTTTGTTTCCTATTCTATTAGAAAAGGGATGTATGGTGCCGTTCTTAACTTTATCAGTTGCTTCACTATGTAAGTGTCAATATGTTTAATATAAAGTTTTGTAAATATGTACTATATATTCTCCAAAATAATGGAATCCATTATTAATGGCCAGCTCTTAAGGTATCTAGAGGGCCACCAGCTGAATAGCGATTATCAGTACGGCCTTCGTCGTGATCGTTCGGCTGGTGACCTTCTAGTATACCTTACACGTAGATGGGCAGAGGCAATTGGGTCCAAGGGGGAGGCGCTAGCGGTTAGTTTGGACATTGCGAAGGCCTTGGATCGGGTGCGGCACAAAGCACTGCTCTCGAAGCTTCCAGCCTACGGGCTTGCCGAGAAATTATGCGACTGGATCTCCAGCTTTCTGGCCGATCGGAGCATCAAGGTCGTCGTCGACGGAGCATGTTCCGACCTTAAACCCGTGAATGCTGGGATCCCACAAGGCTGTGTTCTGTCCCCGACCCTGTTTCTTCTGCATATCAATGACATGTTGCAACTTAGCAATATTCATTGCTATGCGGACGACAGCACTGGGGATACTCTTTACACTGGCCGGGCAGGTATTTTTCGGGCAGTTGTCGATGAGTACCGGAACAAACTTGTGTCTGAAGTCAAAACTCTACTACGTGGAGTCTCGGACTGGGGTAGCCTAAACTTAGTCCAATTTAAGAAGAAGACACAAGTCCGGGCCTTTTCCGCGAAAGAAACAGCCTTTGTCGCTACTCCTCTTTTCGAAAACACTCTTCTTGAAGCCACAGCCAGCATCGGAATACTTGGCGTTGACATATCGAACGACGTTAAGTTTCGCGTACATTTTGAGGGAAAGGCTAAATTAGCCTCCAAAAAGCTTGGTGTGGTGAGCAAGGCGAGACGGTACTTTACTCCGGGCCACCGCTTGCAACTCTATAAACCGCAAATACGGCCCCACATGGAATACTGTTCCCACCTCTGGGCGGGGGCTCCCCAGTACCAGCTCCTTCCACTTGACCATATCTAACGAAGAGTGGTTCGAATCGTCAATGAGCAATCCCTCTCCGAGCGGCTGAGTTGTTCGGATTAATACCTGCAGCTGAGTTTCAACATCGGACGTCGAGGCAGAATACAAAATTCCACCCGTATCACCTCGACATCTGACGTTCCACGACTGAGTGTTTTTCAAGGCAATTTTTGCTGCGCACCACCGTTATGTAGAACCAGCTGCCCACTGATGTATTTCCGAACCAATTCGACTTAGGATCCTTCAAGAAAAGAGCGTACCAATTCTTAAAAGGCTGGCAACGCACTCGCGAGCCCTCTGGCATTGAGAGTGGCCATGGGCGGAGGCGGTATCACTTAACATCAGGTGAGCCTCCTGCCCATTAGCCCCGTTTTATAAAAATAAGAAAAACTAGAGCAGTGTTGGCTTCAACGTGCGACGCTCATCCCTAAGGTCGTAGGTTCGATCCCCGGCTGCACCAATGGATTTTTTTTCCATGTGAGCATTTAACATTAGCTCGAACGGTGAAGGAAAACATCGTGAGGAAACCGGCTTGCCTTAGACCCAAAAAAAAAGTCGACGGTGTGTGTTAGGTTAGAAGGTTCACATAAGGCTGATCACCTACTTGCCTATTAGATTAACAATTGATCATGAAACAGATACAGAAATCTGTGTGTACTACTAATATCAGTAGTTTACTTTTAATTTAATGATATTTTACACAATATTCACACGCTTTTCTTTTAAGTAGAGGTCTCAATATTTTAGTAAATTATACCAATACATCACCAATACCAATCACAATACATATTTTCAGAAGAGCAAAATAATCGAACGAAACTTATTTTTTTCCTATTCAAACGTACTGACAATTTAATAAGAGTATTTATTACTGTTCAACATTGCTACCAACTTCGCTTCGCAATGTTTCAAGAAAACACAATATCAAATTATAATACTAAGGCACTAAGACGCTAACAGCGCTTAATTACATTAAAGTGGATTATTATAACACTTATTCTGTATACGAAATGGATATGTCAGCGTTAAAAGGTTTTTGCAGCGGCTACTTGTTTTGTATCAATGTTTTCTCAACAATTTTAATTTTGTTTCATTGCGTGAACAACATATTAATTATTATCTGTAAATAAATTGTAGAATTCGACGTGGTGGACAGAAATACTTTTTGATCTATTTTTTGTTGTTTACACCATACAACTATTATCTCCTACTTATATACATATATAATAATAAATAAACATGCAGACATTGGCTACTTACAATTATTACGTGTATATACAATAACAAATTTAATAAATAATAAACATTTTTTGGTACAGGACTTACTTATTTTTAAATCTATCAACTAAATATAAACTTTCTTTTGAGACAACTGTTACTAACTTAACTTCCTATAGATAATCTGAATGCATGAAATGAAATGAATAATGGATATCATGAAAATTTATGCGTGATACGTTATTAAAAAGAGCCAGCAATATTTGAACTATTATTCTATTAGATGGAAATTGTCAAATAAAATATATTTCATTATTTATTTTTACAGGTCAAGCGAGCGTGGTTTATTTCCTTCCCGACCCTAATAAAGAAAACAAAAGTGGTGATAAATAAACATTTTATGAAAATTTTCAAATTTTGTTTTATTATATAACTAACACTGATTAGATTTTTTATTAGATGGCATGGCGTGTTAAGATCAATATTTTTCTTTCATAGACACTTGTTAGAACTTCATAAGTAATTATGTATATCCGCGGTTGTTTTACGGCTGTATATATGTCGCAGTAAAGTAGTTAAATTAGAGAATTAATTGAATCTCTAGAAACTTACTTAAATGTCCATATTCAATCAAGTCGCTAGCATTTTGATTTAAATAAAACAGTGTCGAAAACGTTTAACCATCTGTCTGACCGAAAGCCAGCGTGTTGATTAACAATGTAAAACAAGATTTGACATTTGTTATTGTTATTTCGGTGTGATCGTGAAGAACTGAGAGCTTGGAAATTCCGTGTTTTGCTTTATTGTAAATGGTTAGGTTAGTTTATGTCAGTCTAGTTACCTAGGAACGTTTAGGAAACTCGTTAAACGTTTCGTTCCCTCACTTGTCTGACGGAACTTTAGCGACTTGATTGAATATCGATTTTTAACTACTTTACTGCGACATATATACAGCCATAAAACAAGCGCAGATATACACCATTAATTATGAAGTTCTAACAAGTGTCTATAAAAGAAAAATATTGATCAATTCAATTAACTCTCTGATTTAACTACTTTACTGCGACATATATATATTGTCGTCCATCTAAACGTTTCTAATCGTAGATCAATATTGCTCTTTCATAGTTTTAATTTCATAGACTTTATATTTAGTGCTGTATATCCACGCTTGTTTCTCTGCTATATTATTCAAATCGTTTCCAATCGTATATTAATAATTTTGATTGAATAACATTACAATTCAGCAAAGTTTAGTGAACAATTTATGGCTAACATTCATATCTTTGGATTAAATGTTTTCAAACCTTTTCTAAATAGATAAAGGAACCGATAACATAACGTGCGATTACCGTTTTTGTGAAACCTTACGTAATCTAAAGTATCACATAAAAAAAATGTATAAGCTGAAAACAAATATGTATATAACACAATTGTAACTTGAAAAGAGCGTTTCTTTTTTATTGTAAAATTACTGAGATATTATATGACTCTTAAGGGGAAAGTTTGACCAGCGCATGTACATTAATTATACTTTTAATTGTCTTTCAATTATCGGATTGCTTACTTTTACGTTACTCAATCCTGACGTAACGGTAAGTTATAAATCGTAGCAATGAAGAGATTGGTACAAAAATATACATTACGGGAAACTTAATGGTATGATGAGAACTACGTGGTCTTTGACAAGATTTTTGCTGAAATAATTAATGTTCAATTTATGAATAAAATTTTTAAAATAATTATCCCTACCTACCTCTCCTCCGTAGTTTTTTGAGTTGAAGTGGCCAGAGCAGACTGAAGTGTTTGTATTTTTTATGTAAGAATCACGCATATAATTTTAACTGAAAATATCATCAACTGCCAACCTATATCAAAAGTAGCTTAGTTTTAACAGTAAAAAATCGCAAAAGGTTATTGTGTATCACTTCATTGAATTATTTGAGATTCATAATAATTTTTACTGCCTAAAAGGACGACTCACCCCTTTTAGGTTCAAAAGTGCAAATGTAATATTCTTAATTTCCTATCACTAATGGGAGTAGCTTTCGTCTAGCCCGCAAGGAAGTTTTCTGATGGCCTCTCGACCTACGGTGTTTCTGGCCTATAAGCAACCTGGCAACTTGTCTTTGGGCACGCACAATATACAAGAATACCATACAGTTCATCCTAGACAATCTGGAACAGAAAATGTATATCTACTAGGCTGAGATATGTATATCGTATATCGTATGTATACCGCATACAGTAGAACCTGTTTAAAACGATCACGCTTAATACGATTTCTCGCAAAATACGCCAGTTTCTGCAATACATTTCTTAACGCTCAATACGATTCGTTATCCCGTTTAGTACGCCTGAGCCCGAGCCGAGAGGTCTAACCGAGTGCTCTAACGAGAGCCACCAGAAAGGCCCCACCGCCCGCTCGTGAAGAACCCGAGATACTGTAGGGTTTTTCTGGATATTTTCAATTGATAACAACGTAGCACCATACGAAATTCAATAACAAAACGAGGCCCTAAGTGATAATGATAAAGACGAAGATGAGTCAACTCCGGTTTTGTCAAACGCCCAGGTATTATCAGCTGTTAATGATTTAAGACACTATGTAGCTTTTTGGATCAAAGCGAAGACGCACTGCAAAAGTTGAATTATGTTGAAATTATTTTAATTTCTAATGCATTAAAATCTTTCTGCCAACCAAAATAAGTGATTATTTTAAATAATGTAAATATAATTACACTAAGTATTTAATGTTATTTATAAATGTATAATTTAGTACCCATATATACCAAGATTAGAACATAATACATAATAATATGTAGTACGTATTATTTTCCATATCCCGCATAATACGCTTTCTTGTTTAGCATGCATTTTTGGTAGGGTCCCTGAGAAATCGTCTTAAGCGGGTTTTTCTGTATATGAATCACGTATGTCAAAATCTAATGTATTTTTCACGTAAGAGTATCACTGTTCACAATAACATTCTTATATCTTATATAATATTCTACCTAAGTCACGACGTCTTGTTTAGATTGAATAATTGCGATTGAATAATACCGTCTAGTATTGTCGTAACTTGATAATGAGTAATAAAAGTGAGAAGCAAAAGTACAGTAAGCCACAACTATGATACATTTGAAAATCGGTGCGGTGTACATTTTATTTAAATAAAACTTGAAATAGAATTTACTCAAAAACAATGGAAATAATCCGCGTCGTTATAAAATGAATTTCCTAAATTCCTCTAGCGCCAAAACTTATTATAACAAAAATAACGCAATTTTACCGAGTACGACACGCTCACTACATTTTTTCACATCATTATTTTCCGGAAAGCAAGTTTTAAAATTCTTTTTAAAAAATTTCATTTTCTCGTACGCTTTTCCAAAACGAGCGTTTTCATTCATTCCATTTAAGTTAAACTTTAATTTCTCATTAAGTTTATTGTTCGAATACAGCCTATTATTCCGATAAAAGGGGTTTTTATAATAGATCAAATGAAATTATATTAATGTAGGATTTATTACTAAATATTATGCATCGATTAATATCATCCATATCAATACTGTTATCATTAATACGATTTGTGGAATAGGCTTGTTAAAAACCGTAGAATGTAAGTCAACTTTACGCATACTAGACCGACCATTAAATAATATATTGTATGAATGTGTTGTGTTTTTTCTTTGTATTTGTGCAATTTCAGGCACAAAGGTAGTTTCTGTACTCATAGTTTATTTATAATACAAACTAATATTACGAGTAGTAGCTATATGAAAGACAATCATCGTGAGGAAATATATATGAATTTGTTTTATTGGAAATATGAAATATATTTTATTTGTTAATATTTAATTTAAACAGATTCAACTAGGTAGGGGGCAATATAAACTTAATTTCTGTTTTGCATTTATGCCCAAGGTTACCCGTTTGCCCATATAACAACGAAATTATTCTATGAAGTATGCGCGTTGACATGTGTTTAAGAACTAAGAAGATTAAAATTATGTAAGTGTTGGCCTATTGGCGGTAGCGTGCAACCCTCATGAGGTCCTGCGTTCGAATCACAGCTGTACCAATGAAGTTTCTAGATGCGCATTTAACATTTGCTTTATTATTATTTTATGGTATAAGTATATTATACCTCACAAGAACAATAATTGTTAGACTAAACACGCCATAATAACGATTATAAACTTTTCAAACCTCATATTTTTTTTAAATCCTACCAATCTAGCTAATTTTAAACAACATCCGTATTGAGCAAAAGATCAATATAAAGTTGCTCTATATTCCCAGTGAGTCGCGGTAAGTCGAGTCAGGGAGAAAGCAATTAGCCGTGGAAATAGTTTTTCCTTTATCTTTTATACAGATTCACATCACGGCAGCCTTCGGGAAATGGAGCAACTTGTGATTTTGTCGAGTCAACGAAACATTACGGCGTGTTCTATTTGCCCGATATGAGTCTATCACTAATTTACTATCTTTTGTGATATATGTACAAATATTTACTTTAATCTTTACTACGCGTACCTGTTATTCTTCAGATTAATTAAAAATATATTTAGATCTGTCTGGAACTACACAGAAGAAGAGATTATGAGAAAAACATTACGCTCTGCCGTAGTCGTTCATGTAAACTATGCATTTTTAATGAAAAATCAAGCCATTCGAGTTGTCAAGACTTGACATAATTGTGAGGTAACATTGACTATTCTAACTCACATATGCATCTCATGTGATTGGATCACAGATACACGACGCGATCCAACTACGACCAATGATAACCATTGAAACGCAGCACCGTGTTACCAATTACCATTATGCGTTTCCCTTCCGGTGTCTTCGGGGTGAGGACGTATAACAATTAAGCGACGCGCTTTTACCAAATCAATGTATTTTTCTTTTAATTCACATATTCCAAAGGATTCAATATAGAGTTCCAAATATACTGTACTAACACCTATTGACAGCCTTTATTCCCAGTAAAACATATGCATTGTGTATCTCTGGGTCAAACGTTAAAAAAACGAAATATACTCGAACAAAATTTAACTTTCAAAGTTAATAAGTGAACTTCTCAAAATCGATATGCCAGGTAAGGTCCTGAATGGATCCCCGCTGTGCAATATCGACTGAACTGTAGATTAAAATTTCTCTGGCAATGCATTTGAAAATATATTTTATTTGAAGATTTTTGTAAATGCAGATAAAATTGACCTGGTACCCGAAATAAAATTTACATGAATCATTTATTAAAATTGTCGGAGATGATTTTATTACCGATGAAACAATAATCACGATGATTACCTACTTTTTAAAGTATTTATTTTTGTCTAGTAAAAAGTGAATTGAAACTTTTTTATATTAATAAAATCTGTGCACATGTATCATAGCTGGATGCCGAGTCTAGAACAACGACCACATTTTCAATTGGTAACTAAAAGTAGTAACGTCTTTATTACTATGGACATCATTTCCTACATTCTAGTGTAAAATCTTTAGGTTTTAAAATCGCATTAGTCAACTTGTAATTACCGTCACATTAGTATTAGGTTTTTTTACAAGGGCTCTCAAATACTGCAGCTAAATTCTTAACCAATCGTTAAGTAGCAATCCATAACGTTCGTTTAGACGTAACGAGCACATTGATTGCAATTTTTATTGGTTAGTAATAGTACGAGAATTGAAAGATGAGATTTTGTGAAAAAGGAATATACATCTTTTGTATTTGTACTCCAACTCAAAACTCGTAAAAGAAAAAAAATATTTATATGCGCTATATAATTACAGAATAACCTTTATACAATAAAATGATCACATTCATTGTTTAACTGTTTGTTTTTCTTAAAATTATCCATCAAACAAGGTCAAGTTTGCACCACAAGCGCGCGCATGAAATTTAGTAATTCCTATGCAAGGAAATTATGTAACAAAACCTATTTCGCCCGAAGGCTGTAGTGGGCTAAGCCTGCAAATGTTTGAGGAACGAACTGCACTGCCAAGATTGGTTTGATTACCTCACCAGAACAAGGTTGCTATGCAATTCTCTGTCTCGATTCTATTAATTTGTTGTTTCAATTTGGCAGGAGATTTCACGGTGTAAAGATATGGTTTCCTGAAGTACTTTCAACATTTTAAAAATGGAATAATATGTTTGTTCTGATATATTTACATCACTTTCCCGGGATACCCGCCTTTATAATTGTCAAATCGTCACATTTTATAAACGATTGCGAGGCAGATCCATTTTATGACATCTCCAAGTCTTCAGGCGTAATATTCTGTAGCCATTGTTGTTTCATATTTTTGCATATTTGTATTTCTTAATCTACTTTATTGTCGTTCATATTTATTCTACGATTTATTATCTAATGTTTCCCATGCAAATGTTGTGCATACTTGTGATTGATGCACGTGCATGTATTATGTTTTTGTATGACGTGCATTCTCTGTAAGTGTTTCGTTAGTATGCATTTTAAAAATTAATTTATGACACCAGTTCGCACGCCACACACTATACGATCTTTTACTAAAATATCTGAATTGCAAATCCATTATTCTTGCCTATTGCAAAGCCATATAATATTATTGAGCAATTCACCTTCCTCTTGCTTGCGAGTATAAAACTTTTATCTTTAAGTGCAAAAAACGCACCAAAGTTATCTTCGAACTTTTTCAAAACTATGTCGAAATTGTCTTTGTCTTCCTCGTGACAAAGGTAAAAGTTTGATAACAACGAAACCTTCCAGATCTATTAAGTTTCCCAATAAACTGGATTTTATACGACTGCATTTAAATCTGACGGTGTTCTATTTTTAAAGTTAGTTTTATGACTGATGCACTGGTAATTATATTCTGATAAAACTTCCAAGTAGGTAATTAAAGATACTGTATGAAAGAAAGATAGTATTTATAGAAATGTATATATATAACTTTGACCACTCAGTTCAAATAGTTTAAATCACATCATCTTATGTTTATTAAATTAGTCGTGATCAGACAACTGATTGATTAACTACCCTCAAGTGTATACAAAGTTTTTTCAAACAACTTATCTATGACGCATAACCGCAAATAATTATATCTAATATTTTAGTTTATCCCATATAAGGAATGTTTTATTTCTAAGAAATATTTCTTTGGCATATTGTGAGATTAGGTACGACTTAGGTGTGAGCTACTACCGGGGTCCACAGGATAGTGGAAGGACCGTAAGATTTTGCGGATAGCTGCTTCATGCAGTCTCCGACCACACACCGGCAGCGTTAAAAATTGTAGTGGGGAGACCTTAGGAAAGGCTCTTCTCGGAAAAAACTACAAATATCCAGTGAAAACATTGAGTAAATAAGCATTATCATCCTTCAACTACTTCATATGCGTAGGTACAGTTATTAATTTTGATATAATAGTTTAATATTTTAATTAAAATGCAGTGTTACTCAGGGATTAATGCAATGCTCAAGTCTGAGATCGTGCTTTGAACATATTGCAGTAAAATCGACAACGCGTGTCGCTGGCTATAAAATAATCAATAAAACATGTACAAATGTACCAGCCGCGTTGTGGAGTAGTATTATTTCAATACCCATAAATGAATTTGTTAAAAAAATATTATTTCTAATACTGTAAAATATTAAAACTATAAAATGTCAACCGCTTGTGCAAACCACCTAAGAATATCAATGCAGAATTCATATTGCGAAGTCGACCCGTTTACGACAGCACAATTCTGAAATACAGACTCGTCTAGAACAAAACAATTTTATTTTCAATTTCACATTTTCCAAACAAAATAATATGTAAATCTGTTCGATTTATTTAGTTTTTGGCACAAAATATTGTATGAACCATTGAGTGAACAGATTTTACGTGCAAATACAATACTAGAAATTGACTGGGAGAGAGCTTTTTCATAAAATTACGTCATAAAAACGTTAAAACGATTTCTACAAATATTGTTAGGGTAATCGCCACTTATTCAAGTGTAACTATTGTTATGATAAAATAACTTGAAAATAGCTACTAACTAGAATATTATTCGAGCAACGAGAACTAGATTTCCTAAACTTTTTATACGTAAAATACATTCAGTAGATTATTTTGGTATTAATTAATAAAGGCTTATTTGATAGGATTGAAATGCGTTTATCGCATGTCTTTAGTATTTATTTTATAAATAAAACCTGTATATGCACTCAGTTTTTAATGGTAAAATTTTAAAGCGCGTCAATATCCGGGAGGTGTACTTTCCTTCGTGTTTAGTCAAAGGTTTTTATTTGGCGCTACTCGATCTGCCCTGTCTTTGCAAGTGTAGAAATTGACTATCCTGTTAATATAATTTGGTAGAAATGAGCACATTAGCTAAAACAGTGTCAAACATAGGCTGATCTTTAAGAAGGATAGTTCAAGCTGGACTATGACTTTTCTTATAAGCAGTTCTCTCATTAGTCTACTAATGAGAACTAATAATATAAAAAGAAAAGATTGTATTTTTGTTATGAATAAACCTCAAACTATTGAGCCAATTACTAAAATCTTTATCATGACACTGCTAAAATTTATTTTATATACATACGAGTAAGTTAAAGAAATAGGAATGACAAAGATAATCGACGGGAATAAAGGGTAAGACAGACAACGTGGACGGGGAAGGAGAACTAGGTAACAATAACGAGAAAGTACGACCTAAATGTTTTTATTTAAAAAAAATACTTTCAATAATAATGAGAATCACTATTCCAATAAACTATCAAACAGTCGTTCATTTGTAGATCTAGTAATATTAGCAAATTGAATAAACCACAGATATCATCGGTTATAAACTAATTAGACTTTGATGTTGTTTATTCATGAGCTCTGTATTTAATGACAACGGCAGCTGACATAACGCCATTGCTTGGACATAATAAATAACTTTTAATCTTAATGACTATGGAATCACTATTACTATAGACTATCAAATAGTCGTTCATTTGTAGATCTAGTTATATTGTGAAATGGAATAAACCAAAAGTTTTAATGGTTAAACTGATTAGACTTAGAAGTTTTTAATGTAATATGTAATGTGTCAGCTGATGCCAGCGCCATTGCTCTGACATATTTATTTTTAACTAAATATAAAAAAAAAATGTCCACCCCTCCGTAGCCGGGACAGGCCGCTATTCTATACCAACGCTTAGATCTGTCAAACACAAAGTCGAAATTGTATCAAAGCGACACTTTAAGACTTCTTAGAATTTTTGAAAAGATTTGAGATCTTTGTGGCGAATTTATTGAATCCAAATATAGACCATTATATCGGCAGTTACGTAGTAATTCATAAGCTCAATAATTTCTATATTCTATGGTCCTTTAAAAGGTATTCTTAATGTATTAAAAATCAATGTGATTTAGAATATTTTATTTTCTTTTGCAAACTCAAAATATTCGTAACTAAATTAAAAAGGTGTTGGTGTGTTATATTCATAATTCTATATCTGATTTGTTTTCTCTTGCAATGAATGATTTATATATTTTTTTAAGTTTGTTTTGTCTATGGCCAATGACGCGTTTGCTCAGTGTAATTAATAATGTATCTAATTTTCAGCAAAATGAATTTGATTTGTGTTCATTATTCGAACCTTATATTATTATTATGATCGAGTAGGAAGGTTTATTCTGTATGTTAATATCTGCTTTGCTATGCATGAAGTGGGAGATAAAACTCTCTAGTGGGTTCATACAGAAAACTTCTGTACAGAATGGTCCATACAGTTAAAATGAATAAAAGCAATATAAACTCTTATACTATAGCTATCTACTAAACTCATTGTAACATAAAACTTATATGTAATAATAACATCTTTGAAAATCATCTTGTGGCTTAGTGGTTAACGCATATACATATTTAATCTAGGTACCCGATGAAAACATTATCGCTTCTAGTCCTTAGGCAAAGAAAGCACAACTCCCTACTTGTTTAAAATTTCATGTGTGAAGCAGACGTAGAAACCTAAGTGTTAAAATATTTTCAATGCGATTATAACCATTTGCAGATTAATGCACCAGCACCTTGCAGTTATAGTAAATGCTACTGCAAGTGGTAAATATACTAATTACTACATGATAATTACATTACTTGAATTATCTTTGCATTCCTGATCATTTTCAAGGTATTTTAATCCATTAATTTATTAAAATAATATCCTACTTATTTAACAAGTCTGTGGCCAGATACTGATTTGTTCACAAAGCTTAGAAATTGTTTAATGTCAACTACAACATAATGTTTTATTTATATATTATACCTATTGTACTAGGCTGTCCTGTAATCCAGTGATTTTTTTTTAAATAAGACTGCAAAGCACTGCGAGAGCTGTCCCATGGCGTCAAGACATCATCAGTCACGTTATCCTTGCGCTGTCAAAGCGCAGAAGACTTAAACAGCGTTAATATTGGATAGCCCAATTGACTATAAAATCTATGCTACTAATATGTAAAGTAATTGTTGTATGTTGCACTGACGCGGTACACCTTTGCGGTCCCGGGTTTGCATCTATTTAGTCACAACAACGTAGCCTGTAGCTGTGTTTTTATGAATTTATCGTAGATGGGTATTAGTGAACTGCTTATCAGTTAGCTATTATTTGACTTTGACAAAGTATGACATACTAACATCTGCACATATTTAAGAATCCTTTTTAAATTTATTCAAATATAAAAGCGAACTATTGTCGTTTCCCTAATTTAAACATATTCTAGTATTACATTTAACAGCTATTTCAGGTACGTTTTCAAATAAGATTGTTGTATAACTGATGTTTGGAGTGAAACTTCTTTATCGGCGTTGGAAAAAAATGTACCGTCACATTTAACGGTTACGTCCCAACTTTTTCTTGTCCCTACCACGGTTGCTTCGAAGAAATTCGAAGCCATTAATAACAAAAACATATAACAATAGTAATAATTCTATTACAATTAAACAAATTCTGTAATAGTCTTAGTAGTAATAAGGTAAAATGAAAATATTTTATTATTTGTATTCATGTCTATGATAATAAAAGCCTTTTGTTAAACTTTATCCAATCCAACTTTCTTTAACCAATTTCTGTAAAATTGCATATAGTGGATCATTTTTGAAAAATAGGGACATAAAGAAGTTTCAGTTCTTACGTGTGAACACAACTACACGCACACATTTTTGTATAGATTTTTTACTAAGTAGAAATAAGTGTAAACTTCCGTTTCCGCATAGACAAAACGGATATCGTTGTGATAATTTATTACTTGTAAACTCAAATTACCCTAACAACATCGTAAACTTGAAACATTTAACAAGCAACATAGAATCAACTTTAAATTAATTGTATAGGAAACTCTAAACCAATTATTTCTGAAAACAAAATTGAAATAGACTTGTTTGTAAGTTATAGGCCTATTAATTAAAATATCTTTGAAAATAATTCAAAAGTTTAAAATCCGTAAAGTTGTAATTTACCGCAATACTTTAAAGATTATTGATTCCGGAGTCAAAACTGTTGAGTGTTATAATATTTTATGGCATTTCTATTTTTCTATTTTGCGCTTTAAATAAAGCCAGTTCTTGATCATTGTCTCATTGACTCAGTTTCGTGATCATTCCTTTTAATAATCGACTTTTAGTAATCAGCCTGGTGGCTGACACACGGTCGATTTTTAGGTCTGAACTAAAGGAGTTCCTCGCATTATTCTTCTTCACCGTACAAGCGTTAGTAATACATTTAAAAACAAAAGTCCATTGATGCACAGTCGAGATTCAAACACCCGACCTTAGGGCGCACGCTCAAGCCACTAGGGCATTGCTCTTCGACTGCGCAACTACAAAAGGTGCTTTTAGAAGAGTCTGCTGCTTCAATCTTCCCCTTTTCTTCTACAGCAGCTCGGGTATATTAAAAAGTTGAGGTTTATATTATATACATATAAAATGTACAGAAATGGGATAATATTATATTTACCAATCTCTCGTACGGCATCAAAGATCACGGGTTAGTGTCAACTACCGAGTTATTATTTTCTCCGTTATTAATACTCAGAGATTGACAAGTTATAAACTTCTCACGCTACTGTAAAAATATTTATTGTTATGTCTCTATTGTCCTATATTTCATTTATTACAATCAGTCAGCAAACCCATATATGGCATTCATAGAATGCTTGTTTTCAACCAAAGTTTTAAGGTTTACTAGAATCACATGTGCACTTAACTACATGAGTGCTAGTAATAGTTATGCGCAGGGCTTGATCACAATTCTTGTAAATGCGGGAAGCGGAGCCTCTAGCGATTTGGAATATAATTTTGGCTTTGTATAGCAAAGGGACTGAGATGTTGTAATTTTTTGCTACTCTAGGGGATGAAGAAAATAACGAAAATAATGAACAATATTTGTTCAGCCACAACACATAACATTCCATTTCACATTCTTAGCTCTAAATTTAATTAATTTCTAACAATTTTCAAATTTAGAAATTCGTTTGTGGTTTTACTTTTTAAATTGTGAATAATTAATAAAATAGGACAGTGTGGAGTGTGCGGGCTATGTGTGAAATCGTAAAACTGAAGATGATTCATAATAAATATATTCTTAAAAATATTGCAAGTGGGCCTTGGGTGGTTTAAATCTTACCCTGCATCTGGTTTAATTAGGAGAATTAAGAAATAAATTCTAAATCAATTCAGGTAATACCTCAGTTGGTCCCAGTTGACAACTCATGGTCATAATTTTCTTTTAAATAAACTTATTTTAATTTATAACTTTTATGTTTTATTTTTAAATGTTTTATCTTAAGGAATTTTACCAACTTCAGCTTTTTATGCAATTTCAATGTAATTTCAATATTCGTAGTGCTGTTGTCGTTACTATGGGATCACACACACACACTTAATATTGCAACGCAATTGCTATCGATATTAGTTACAGAGTATCACGGTGTCTTGTTACCAGTTAGACTGTTCGAACATCATACCTTTAGGTACTATAAAGAGATCAATTTCCCTCTACAGCGGTAAGTCGATATTCGTATATATGCTTTTAACACACATTAACATTAATTAGTTATTTTGAAACATACTTACATATAGCTAGCTAGCCAGGACAGCTATAATTTTCAACGTATTTTTCAATTTAGTAATATTATTAAAGGGAAATTATTCTACTTTTCTTGAGCCTTGTATCTTTATTCATTATTATAATTATTTTTATTTTTATTGTCTTCTTATGTGTGATTTTCTAAACATTGTATTGTCTATTTACGTTGCAATATTTGTATATAATTCATATTTTTCTGTAAATCTATTGTAGATACATTCAATACAAAACTTTATATTTTATTTGAATTTTTTATGTTTTTATTAATGTATATGTTTGTTTTCTGATTAAAAAAAACATCGCTTACGTTCTGTGCGAGTATTTTCCTTAGAAGCTCACATTACGTACATTAGAACGCTAGTCTAATGTCGTGAAAGTATTATTATACGTGTTGTTCTTGAAGACTCGCTTTATCGTGATTCTCAGAAAATACAAGTGTGCAACAACAATTTAAATAGACAAGAGAAAATTTCCTTTTTCCTTCCTTTTAACAAGAAATATGACAGGTTACCCATGGTCATAGTTGGCATGAATTCTAATGAATTTGACTATAAAACGGTATATATGTCGCAATAAAGTACTTAAATCTTGTTTTACATTGTTAATCAACAGTCTGGCTATCGGTCAGACAGATAGTTAAACGTTTTCGTCGCTGCTTTATTTAAATCAAAATGCTAGCGACTTGATTGAATATCGACGTTTAATGAACTATCTAGAGATTCAATTAACTCTCTGATTTACGTTCTTTACTGCGACATATATAATAAGTAGAGTTGAAAAAAAGTTTGAAGTTGCATTTGTTTAAGTTCACATAAAAATCCAATAAACTTGACACTTCGTTAAAGTTAAAGCATTTAGAGTAGTATACATAAATTAATAATCGCGCTTTAAAAGTGACCTTTTTCCGAATAGTTTAAATTCAAAACTGTCTGTGGTGCAGAAATATCGACGCAAAAGTGGAAATAAGCATGACTCGAGATATTGTTTCGTCGAAATTTAATAAAAGACAAGAGATTTTCCTCGCAATTTTACGAATATGTTTCAAAAGTCTTTTGTATTATTTTGTTTCAAGTTTCAAGTTTAACGTATGGTTTGAAAATTGAGAGCAATGTTTTTAAATTGAAAGGTTTTAAATATAAATGAGATGTTGAGGGTGTTTACTTTTTTTTAAATTTTCACAAAACATCTATGAGAAATTAGAAAAAGGTATAATATTTAATCTATCATGATGCAAAAGAAAATGTTATCTAACGCCTTGCGACCGTTCTGCCGCTGAAATATAGGCATCCATTTAAGGAATACGCCATACTCCCTATCTACCTTCATCTGATAATTGAATATTTGATCGTAACAGCAGTGTGGTTGACCTAGTGGCTGTTGCTTGGGAATCATCTCCTCCTCAACTCACTGGTAGCTCGTAGGTTTGATCTCTGGCTGAGCACGGACAGAGTGCGCACCTAACACTTGCTGTTACGGTGAATGAAAACAACGTGAGGAAATGTCTCGATGTCTCAAATCCAAAAGTCGACAACACATGTAAGACAGAAGGCTGATCACCTACTTGTACTATGTAATCTAAACCTAATATGCAGCGCCACTGGATTATTATTATTATAAAAAGTAACAATTAGTGTATAGACTATAGAAAAAATACAAATTCATTCGTACAGTCAGTTCTGTAATTAAGTTGACAATCAAAAACACAGCACTTTTAAGTCTAGTACTATGCTTATGCTATATTTCTTTTATATAATATGGACATTATAGAATTCTCTCGTGATCGAAATATTCAGGTAACGTTATTGCCCTAAAAATTGGAGCAGTTTCTAAATTCTCCGACCTCCCACCGAACGTGAGGTAGATTTAAAATTTGTATTTTCTTTAGTTTGATAATCTTACATTTATAACATTAAGTTCGATAAGGTGCCAAAACTATCTATTGCTTTGACTTAGTCAAGTTCGGCGGCAATTATAAGACTTTTCAATAAATCGCATTACTTAAACAATGCGAATTTATGAAATATTTCATTATTCTTCTAAGCATATAAAATCATTATTTGTAATACATATGTCTTCGATGAATTAAAATTAGTTAATTTGGAGAAAAATAAAAAAAATTGAATGTTTAACTTTAATAACTGTTAATCACTTAACATTACGCTGAAATTATCTCAAAGTGACAAATAGCCAATTTCATAAACTTAATAAGTACATCATTTGAAGTTGCCCATTTGCGATGCTTCGTTACGAGCTTATTTCCGATTCAGTACAAGTCGCAAAGTTAACGGCAGAATTTCAAATAGAGAATTATTACGTTGACCGTTTGTAAATTATAACTGTTTTTGTTTTAGGCCCTTTTAAAAGTTTTCTTGTTACGAAATATGAATAAATGTTACAGATCATACAAATACTATCAAGTAAAAACATGTAAGATATAATTAAATGAATAACTATATCCTATTTCAATATTGTACATCTATATATATATAAAATTCTCGTGTCACAATGTTCGTTCCCGTACTCCTCCGAAACGTCTCGATTGATGCTTATGAATTTTTTAATGCATATTTACTTAGTCTGAGAATCTACTATCTATATTTCAAACCCCTAAGTAATAAGGAGTGTCCACCCCAAATAAAATTTTTTTTTTAATATTTTTTATGATACAGCATAGAAAAATACATACAACCCTCAATTGTCACACCTCTATGATCAAACCCTATTTTTATTATGGTAGATAGGTTATTTTAAAAGCAAAACGACGTTTGCCGGGTCAGCCAGTTGAATATATAAAAATAGTATCAAATATTAAAAAGCAAAAATAAAACGCTAACCAATTTATTAAGTGCGAATTGTTCAATGACGCTATTTGTATAAAGCAATTCTTTACAAAATATCATTTTGATACTTGATACTAAATTTACTATGACCATAAGAACTTTATTATTATTTCAGAGCTTTCATAAAAACTTTTTCTTGTAATAGCTATAGAAGCATAATAACATTTTAATCACGTTGTAATGCTTAAAACTATATAATATAGTTGTGAAGCAGTTTTCCTTCTTCGTTAGTATCCGCGTTCAAAGAATACTAAGTAGTTACTTGATGAATGTTCCTTATTTCATAGTTGCTCTTTTTTTAATTATGAAAAACGAGCGTCTTTATTACCAGTGTGAAACTCCTTAACTTAATAAAGCATTAGAAGCGCATTTTGCATAGAATAATGACTAAATAATTCAAACTCCGTTTTCAATGACTTTAATCAATATGCCGCAATTATGCATACTCATTATCTTTAGAGACTGGCTGTCACCGACAGATGTGTAAATAATGTAATGAATATGTATTTATATCCATTAAACAAGTATTTTATGTACCAGAGACGATATTGTGCTTGATTTTCTTTGACAAGGCGTACGTTCAAGATGTAATTAAAACAGTCATTACAAAATTGCAATCTTTACAAATTAAGGTACGAATTTTGACTCTACTGACAATACACGTAAATATACAATAGTACGTAAATTTTTTTCATCAGTAGAAAGCAACTCTTTTCTTTAGTCGTTTTTGTATGTTAGTAATAGTGATATTTTGTAATCAATTGTAAGATTCACTTCATCTTGTCTAGGCCTGATGACAAAAATTACTAACCCACTTAAGAAAGAAAGAAAGTCCATTGCACAGCCGGGGATTGAACTTACGACCTCAGGGATGAGAGTCACACGCTGAAGTCACTAGGCCAACACTGCTCAGAAACCTAGTAACCAATGTTTATAGTTCATACACGACTATAAAGGCGGTATATTAAATATAGGTGTGGGTATAAATAAATTATGCTTTCGTGAAAGTGCATCGTAGTAGCGTTTGATAAATTGTTTAATATTAACAGCAGCGACGCTCAGATTTATTAGGAACGCCCTATTTACGCAGTATGTTTTACGCATAATAGTGATAAAAAAAATATAATCGACTTGTAAGTACACCAAAAAGGCAAAAAAAATTGTCGGTATTGATTACTTAGTTATACAAGATCCTATAAGAAATAAAAAAAAAACAAAATATCAATAACAGTAGGTACACATCGGTATAGGTAACACGATGAACTCATGCACTTATGAATGTTTAGGGCCCCGAGCCAGGAAAAACAGTTCAAACGTGTTAAAAACGCCATTTAAAAAATATTGCATAATGATAGTATGAAACTGTATTTGTAATTGTGTATGAAACCCAGTTTAACCACTATAATTTTATTGTCGTGTGCCAGGAATGTTCATAAAATTAGTTACGCTAACACAGCAATATATTATGTGAGCTTGATTGAATTATCACGTAGGTGACTTTTTGAGGTTGCGTTCAATTATCCTTTCATTGTGATTTATAGGCGCTTAGTGGAGTTAAAGTCAAAACAATCTATGAACAATATATCTCCTCTCTAAACCTTTCAGAGGAATTAATATAAAGTGAGCTGCTGAACTGCCTCTGTATTGTTATTTTTCGTTATAGACTCATAACTACTCAACACCCTAACCAACTAGTATTTAAGTTATCAACAAACAACGAACGTTTTGTCTATAAGCTTCCATTAAGTGAAATAAAAATAAAAATGTTTTTGTCTCCTGTTATTATGTTTAATAAATATCTTTTTTTTTATTTAATCATTAGTAATATTGCAGCTAACATACATATTATAAAACAATAACACTTTTGTAAGACAATACTGAAAGCATACAGATTACAATTGAAACAGAAAACGTAAGTATATTAATGGACAAAAATATATTTAATTTTTTTTAACTAAAGAAAACTGAAATTTTACATTTGAAACAACAAATAATACTTAATATTTATAATTACTGCTTAAAAAAAAACAGAGTTTTCCCGCCTCTTTAAATACTTCCTCACGTCTTCGTTGGTGAGGTGGAAAATATCAATATTTATTTATTTATTTACACTTCGTTACACTATAAAATAAAAATAAAAATTAACATAATTAAATCAAAAGGAGGGCAACTGGCGGCCTTATCGCTTACGAGCGATCTCTTCCAGGCAACCACTGTGAGTAAAGAAAAAAATAAATGTATTAAATAAGATAGGCAAGTAGTGCAAAATACATGTAATACACAGTTATTAAACAAAACTAAACAGGAATAAAATATTAAAGATACATTAAAGAGTAAAAAGACACATAAATCACGATAATTTAAGATAAGTCTCACGTCAGTTAGTAGTTAGTAAGAAAGTTCGGGATACGATGTGGACAGGTAATGTTTGTACAGAAGAAATTTAAAGGAAGATAAAGAAGGAGCTAAGCGAATAGGGACGGGAAGTGAATTCCATAGCCTAACTGCGGAGACCTTAAAGGAATCGCCAAGAAAGGAGGAGTTATGAGATGGGATTTCAAGGGTATAGTTTTCGGAAGAGCGTAAGCTATAGTTATGGGCTCCCAAAAAATTGAAATCATTTTTGAGATAGGAAGGAGCTTTAGGGTTGAACAGGATGGAATATAGGAGATGAAGAACATGAGCATCGCGTCGCTGACGAATTGGCAACCAGCCTAGCCGCTTACGGAACGCAGAGATATGATCGTACTTTCTTAGACCGAATATAAATCTGATACAGAAATTTTGGAGACGATCCAGTCTATTTAGCAATTCCTCGTTAAGATCGGAGGAGCAGGAATCGGCGTAGTCCAGTAAAGGCAGGAGGAGAGATTGCGCCAGTGAGGTTTTGGTACTAAAGGGAAGAAAATTACTAAGACGTCGAAGGATACTGGAGGCACCGTATAATTTTCGGCTAACTTCTTTAACATGCTGCTCCCAGGATAAATTTTGATCAAATAAAACCCCCAAATTTTTTACTGTAAAAATTACACCATCGATATGGATAGGGGGTATCCTGGCCCAATCAATTCTCGTCGTGAAATAGGGGCTGCCAATAATTAATACCTTACTCTTTTTGGGATTGATTAGAAGACCAAATTTTTTACTCCATTCAACTATCTTTGCCAGCTCATTGTTGGTAGATTGTATGGCTTGCGGGAGATCATCGAGACTTGATTGTACGTAGATTTGAAGATCGTCAGCGTATAAATGAAAATTAGTTGAAAGTCGGAAAGTTAAGGAGTTAATATATATAGCAAAAAGAAGAGGAGAAAGTACGCCACCTTGCGGAACGCCAGATTCAATAAAACTCCACTGAGATATGCAATCGCTTGTCTTAATACACTGACGGCGCCCATTAAGATAGTTAGAGAACCAGTTAACAGCATGAGAAGAAATATTAATAGATCTAAGCAACCCCATTAGAATTTTAAAATTAATAGTATTAAAAGCGTTGCTGAAATCTAGCAGTGTGAGAATTGTGAGTTGTTTGTGGTCCATGCCTTCGCGAATATCATCGGCTACTCTGACCAGAGCAGTAGTCGTGCTATGTCCAGGTCGAAACCCAGACTGAAGTGGATTCAGTATGGAATTTTTGTTTAGGAAATTATTTAATTGCTCATGTATGAGGCGTTCAAGTACCTTGGATAGAAATGGCAGAATCGAGATGGGTCGAAAATCAGAAAAAGTACTAGGATTAGCCTTTTTGGGGATAGGGATGATAAGTCCATCCTTCCAGCAAGAAGGAAATTCACCTATAGAAATGGAAAAATTAAAAATTAAAAATAATCAATATCCTCATAGTTAGATAAAATGCGAAACATTGGCGAATTATTCACTTTGAGTTCGTATGAGGCACATAGAACTATTTTGTGTATCTAATCGCATAAAGAGGAGGGATTTTAAGAGAAATCAACGACAGCAAATAGGGGCTATCTATACGCCCATTAAGAATAGCGTGTAAAAATAGCAAGTCTTGCTGACTCCGCCGACATTCTAATGAGTCTAAATTAAAATATTTGCAAAAACTTGCATAATTAACGAAACATTGATTTTATTTAAAACTAAGGCAATTCACAAACTTCGTTTGTATATTTTTTGTACAGATTCTTTATATTTTATTTAATATGAAGACCAAATAAAACTAGCATTAGCCAGCACGCTTATGACATAATATGCAAAATAAAGACTTATTATGCAATTTATGTTTTTGAATGACTGGCATGACCGCTTGACAAATCCTAGTTGCTTATACACTTTGCCTGTTATGTCATTGATATGTTCTGATAGGCCCATTTTTTCATCTAATAATATTCCAAGGTATTTTACTAATTTTACTTGTTTTATTGGGGTATTACCTATTTTGTAAATGTATTGTATTTTTTTGTTTTGACGCGAAAAAGTTATCTTATTATATTTGTTTATATTTATTGAAAGTTTATTTTGTTTGTCTATTTGGAACCATTATTTATGTTAGACGTACGTAACCCATGCTGTAAATGCATGCGATATGCAAGTATCTTAAATTCTATTATGTTTTGTTCTTCTTGATAAAAAGATTATTAATTTATAGCATATGTACAAGTAATTAGTAAACGTTTGTATGTATTATTCCAAGTACACCAGTGTCACACCAAATGATTTGTGTACTAATTGCATGATCGAGTATTGTATTGGGATTACGTTTATGGGCCTATATTAATATAATATAGATAACGTGATTACCTGCTAATGTGTTCTCAGGGGATGATGAAAGAATCGAAATGTAGATGTTTTCATATTTGTCAATAAAGACAATGGGAGGGTACCGTATATTTAAATATCTACTTTAAAGGGTCTAGAGGTATGTAATTCGTAGTATTTCCACTTATTTTAAACTCAATTCAATTTAAGCTAAAGTAAAATAGAAAGTATATGCATCGGTAAGTGGTAACTGAAAATTGAAGCCCTGATATTAGGTATTAAAACTACGATATGCGTTTTAAATTGATAACTTTTGTGTGCTTAGTCTGACCGCCTCAGATACTATTAAATTGACTACAATAATAGACAAACTATTATTATAATATGTGTATAAAACGATGCAACGATGTTTAATGTTTAGATAACGAAGCCAAGCGACGAAAATGAGGTTATTTGTAGCCCGCATGGTGACATTATTAAATGATAGACTATACTCTCTCCTTAATAAACATTTTTTTGTCCTAGGCGTGACAGACAGCCCCTAGTGCAGGGGCTCTTTCAGCGCAGAGGAATCAATCACCCACCTAGTCTTCGAATGCGAAGCTGAGGCTAAACAACGTGCAAAAATCCTCGGAACAGTGAGGTCGCTCCGTGAAGCCTGTGAAGTGCCCAGGAGACTTCTGTGCTTCTGGAAGGAGCTAGGCTGACTGACTTTATGCACAATGTAACATTTATGAGTAAATTGCGGAAACTGAGTCCACCAACCTATAACCTATATAAAGGCTGTAACTATTAAAACGAAATGAAAATTGATACAATTTTGATATATTTGGGCAGAACTAAAACAAATTGCTGTGTATTTAAATTAAAATTGCACGTTCATTATTAGCATGTAAATTATGTTTGTGGTTCGGAGTTTGAGAGTGGCATGCCTTTGGGAATGTGTGGGAAAGGCCTACACCAGAGTGGCTATAATTTAGTCACTTTATCAATACAATTTATATTAAGAATGAATACAAGATTGTTTTTTTTGTAATAAAATATCTATTCCGAAGTTAATCTCTATTTTCTATTTCTATCTTAGATGTACCAGTATATGCATTTTAATGCAACATGAATAATGTTAAAATTTCCCCATACGACTATTGAGAAAAACCTAACCAACTACGAGAATCATGTATGTGAATATTTTAAAAAAAAGTATAAATTACCATATGAATTTTTAAACTCCTATATTACTATAAGTGTACTAACACCACAATAATAATTTGTTGGCTTAGTAAATGTAGGTAAATCAAACAAAAAATATAATTTTAAGAAATTTGCAAGTCCACTGCCCATTATCAGTAATGGGACTACATAATACCCGTATAGTTACTTGCCAAGCAATAAGCGGTACCAATAAACTATATAATTGTCTGTTTCTTTAATCGAAATTCTATGGTATCAAAATTGTAATATTATTTCAAAATCTGGAGGTTTTCTGTTTAACTCGACTACGAGTCGATATTATCCTAACCCACATTCATAAGTTCACAACTTGTAATAACAGCGGCTTCGGAAAACCAAGTTCTTGCTCATCTGAGCTCAAATTAATTTTGAATTAGGTTATTTTAAAACTTAGATATATGCTTTCTACTTTTATTAGAAATGTATTGTTGTATATTTATTAAGATTATAAAATAAGTTAGTTAAAATAATAGATAGTTTCGTTGAGTCTTTTTTATTGTATTTCAAACAATTATTGTCTTAATTATTAGTTACATTCATTCTACATGTTATTAAAGATCAAACAATATTTAACAATTTAAATGCTTATGTATCGATAGCTGAAAACACTCCATGAGGTTTAATAAAACCCATTCTAACAATTGACATACCACAGGGCAGGACGGGGCTACGTCCAATGATGGTAATCTGTCATAATGTTATTTAAAAAAAAGTAATAGGCTTGTACCTGTGTATTTTTTTAAATTTATGTATAAAATAAAAATGCATTTTATATTTTGATTAGTTGAATATAAAAAACATGTTTTGTTAACCGGCAATCATTTTTCATTTATAACTTTATTTTTAGAAATAGTGATATATTTTATACGTATTTACTATATATTATAAATAAGGTAAGGTATTTATAAAATTATACGCTATATACAACACGCAACAAAGTTAACATACTGGCAGTCGTTTTATCATATTCTTTAGGAAATACACAAACTTGAATGCTAACATAATCTTGTCTACAAACATTCAACTTAGGAAAGGGTATTTGAACACTACGGTGCCTTATTTTATGTATAATTAGAATTATGTTATTTAAATTAGTTAAAAACATTATAATTGTTAAAGTTTACAGATTTTTTAAGTTGGAATACAAACTATTTTTTAAATATTTACATTATGTATATTATATTCAATAGTAAGATATAATATTCAAGCATAGATCTGTGTGAGTGACTTTTGTACAATAATGGAAAATAATAATTTCTTTGCTTTTTAATTCACAGTTTAGATTTATTGTTAGTTCTGTAGATATAAATAAAGGTTGTAAAAGTTTAGTTAATAGATCATATTTTTTTCATTATTAGGCCCTTTCAAGTTTTCTTCGGGTGGAGGACTAGACATGGGCATTCGATAAATTAATATTAAAAAAAATATTTTATAGTGATATGACGCATTGTTTGCATGTCGATCAGTAGTGTGGACTAACCCGACAAAATACTAACGGAAGCCTGCTTCATGACTTATAGCTTTCAAGGGATGGAGATAAAAGTCATAATTTTATACGACACATGTTACATGGAATGCGAGGAATAAAAATACTTACTACGTGAGGGATTTTGTTTATTTCACATGAGATGGTGAAATCGTCGGTAAATTTGACTTGACTCAGCATCTAGTGTAGCTGCCTTTACTTTTCTTGAGCGTCTGGAAGGAAATATATAGAAACTGAGAAGTACGGCTTACGGAAGAAGGCTTACGAAGAAGAGGGAATTGCAAGTATCCAACTCTGAAAATATCATATACAGTTCCTTATCTTTAAAAGGTCAAGGTTTTAAAGTCATATTTTGATACATTCTTCACATTTTTTTAAATATTATACGGCTTTAAGTGAATTTATATCGTAATTTGCATATTCATAGAAATGTAAGAGAGATTAAAACAATGCACTGAATTGGTAGAAATATTTTGTCATTAAAATGGTATATCACACATGACACATACATGGGCGCAAGTAATGCAATTCGACTTTTTGTCGACAAAATGCCGTAAATCAAGCTGGCCGGTGTTTCATTGGTGCAAATATCCCGCTATCACAAGTGCTGCGGGCTACGGCTTACACTGCTGGACAAAAAAGTTGGAACCCAACTTTTGGTACGGCTTTTTTAGTTTATCTCTCTCTAATTATTTTAATTCATATTAATTTAGGTGTAGATGAATTTATTATGAAATTTACACGAATAGACTTCGAAAATCGAAGGCCTTATTAAACAAAGTAAAGTGTGTAGTTTTATTTAAATGTGTTAAACTCGCGATTTACATGATTTTAAATAAGAAATTATATTTGAAATAGTTTTCTACTAAATTAGGAAAAGTCATCTGCCATGTATAGGAGATTTTTTATACTATAGTTTTTTCTTACACAAGCGACCAAGTGTCAAAAAATATTGAAACGTTCACAAATGTCTTAATACTGTTATATCTTAAATAAATATATTTTTAAGTATTTCCATTTAGTATTTGCAAAAATCAGATCATGACGTCTGTCTAAATAATTGGGCTAAGACTGTAACTTGCATAGACAGATCAGCCATTGGAAAACGATTGTTTTATAAAAAATCCACTCTCGCCTGTATGAAAGTATCGCATGGATGAACATACACGTGCCTAATCGAATTTATTTGTATGTAAAAAAAGCCGTTTATTAAAATAACTGTTGACTACAGAATTCACAATAGAACAAAAATTTACTCGGTTCAGTATTTTACAATGAAACATTGGAATGCTCGGAAACTTCTACATACTTTATTTAGATTTTTCATGCGTTTGTGGTACGTATTGCAGGGAATTGTCGGGTAAAGCCTTAAGAAATAGTTTGTTTTTGTTCACTTAATTTCAATGTCAATAGGTCCGTTGTGCGTAAAATAACTATACATATTTTTTAATATATAAATTATAGTTAGTGCCAAAAGTCACCATAGCAATTGGTAAGCTAAATTAAGAGATTCAGTCGCTTTTTGTTAGCATTCGCTTATTATTTTTTCCCTAGAAATATGTATCCCAATGGATTGTGTATATATTTAATCCCCAATAGCACTATAAATTGTTATTGAAAGCTTGGATCAATCAAGTCCTTGACGTCATTTTTGTTGTTGTTGAAGTGAACTTTTTTTATCGGTGTTGGAAAAAAAATTACCGTCACATTTTTCCGTTACGCGCCAAAATTTAACTATTTTTGTGTGATATAAAAGTATTCTTCGTGCATAGGCCAGACCAACGTAATATGTATTACGCAATATTTATTTAAGAATATATTTGCTGCAGCTTTTTTTTTAAATCTATCTTTTAATAAAAAACACATTGATCGACAAAAGACGTTGTTGTTGAAAAGCTTGAAATGCAAAGTACATATTATTTTCATTAAGCCAGTTAGTCAATTTATATCTATGACATTTCAAAATATGCAGCCAAATTTGCCTGTGTGGTCTAAATACTAACGCGAAAACTGGTTAATTTAATAACAAATTTGTTCCCAAAGCAAAATATTGAAAAATTATTCTAACAAAATTGAGATGTTTCCTCATTTTTCCTCGAAGATAAAAGCATTGTAACAATGAGCCCTTGAATAATCTATTAGGGGATCAATCAATTCTATTGCTGCAAGGAAAATATCTCAAACTTTATTTTACCTTCAAATTAAAGTAATATAAAACAGGTTAGGTTATAACCTACCGGTTACCGATTTTTTTAAATCTTATCATATGGAAATGATGACAGATGTAGACAGGTTGAATTTTAAGTCCATTTCCGGTAAAATAATTGTAAAACAAATGCCTAGAATCAGATGCAGAAATGTGTCTGACCCGCCATATTCGTATCTATATAGACCTGCCAAAACAGACGAAAAATTATTATTATTTAACTTGCTTAGACAGCTTATATAATTCTCTGTTTGTATAAATTCATATTATATTTTATTACACGCTATACGTAAGATATAGGTATTACATTATGAAAATCATAACATTTGGTTGATAATATATGATATTTTCTAGTTTTAAATATCCGATAGCGAACTGCCAATTGAATATTCTTGTGTAATTTGATCTCACTAGTTAATTCACGTACGCGAAGTTCTTCAAATGCGGAATATTTTTCATTCACCTTCCAATTTCGTAGCTTATCTCGACTTAAGAAAGATAGAGGGCACCTATAACACCGAAGAGATATGGAATATAAAGATTAGAATATAATACTTTGGTTTGATATTTTTTTCTTCTTTTTAACTTACCTCTGCCTAGCTCGACAAAGACGTGTGGATTCAAATAATAGTTCGTTATTATATAATAATAGTTATAAAGACAGAATGAACAACCTTTTTCAACTATTGAATATTTACTTGTGATTGTTGCGCTTATATGGGGTTTAAAACTAGTTAACAAAATTATAATTTATGTGATTTAATAGACACAATAAAAATGCAAAAAAATAGTCACTTATCCAAAAACGGCCCTAACTCCGCTATAGGTTGCTATCACCAACAACACAGATTTTTAGTGGGCCTATAAAATCTTGGGTAATTTGTTAAAAATTACAAAGTATATTTAGAATTTTGCACCGTTTTGTTTATATATTGAGGGGAAAGTTGGTTTTTAGTGTAAATATTTAATATATTTAAGCTGAAAGTTAAAAATTACAACTTATATAAAATAATCAAGAGAAGAGAGTGTTTCAAGTCTTCAAATGGTCTCGTAGATTGTGGGCGACCTCATGGCCGTTTTCTCACTATTAATAGACAAAAACATATTAAATAATTACATAACCTACAGAGAAAGAAATGTGTGCGTGTACTAATGTATACACGTAAGAAGTGAAACTTCATTATGATCTTATTTTTCGAAAAATGATCTATATCTATTATATGCAACTTTAAAATTAAAATTGGTTAAATAAAGTTAAATTAGACTAAGTTCAACAAAAGGCTTTTATTATCATTGGACATGAATACAAATAATACAATTATTTAATTTATTGTAATAGAATGATTACTGTCATTGTTATCGTTATTATATAAATTTGTTATTAATGACTTCGAATCTCTTCGAATCAACTGTGGTAGGGACACCAAAAAGATGGCGCGTAACGGAACAATGTGACTCATTTTGTAATTTTCCCTTGTTAAACTTGATTTTAGTTACTATAATAAAAAAGAGCATGTTACATAATATCTTTTACCAACATTATCTTAGAAGTGTTGAATGTTAAAACGGTGTGATATGATGTCTGCTCACTTTGTGTAAAATGTTTAATCATAATAAAAGTCGGGCGCAGAAGATGTATGCCTTTATTATTATACATCATCATATGCTTGGTAAATTCTCTATGAAGGTGTTAAATGTAATTTTATCTACGACTAGCGTTTTCCTCCAATGTGGACTGCGATTTCAAATTATTGCATGGTCTTCAGGATGTGTCTGAATAGATCGTTCCCGTATCACCTCGACGTCCACCGTTCCACGACTGAGCGTTTTTCAAGACAATTTTTTCCGCGCACCTACGCTATGTGGAACCAGCTGCCCCTGAGGTATTTCCGCACCAAATCGACTTAGGGTCCTTCAAGAAAAGAGCGTACCAATTCTTAAAAGGTCAGCAACGCACTCGCGAGCCTGGCACCGGCATTGACAGTGTGTATGGGCGGCTGACCAGTTAACATCAGGTGAGCCTCCTGCCTGTTTTCCCCCTGTTCTATAAAAGAACAGATCTCCGAAGCTTGCCCTGCTGTCTAAGTGGAGCTCACGAACTGTCTTCTGCAAGCAGTCACAAATTGCGCATAAATGTTTGCGCTACTTAACCGTTGCCTCAGTTATGCACCTGAAAGAACTGTAAACTTAGCAGAGCACATATGGGTGGCACATGCAATGGTTCTATAGTACCTGATTGTTTTAGGAAGAGTCAGTAAATGAGAAAAATCTGGTATAGTAAACAAACAGCAGAATCTATGTCTGTGCAAAATAGATATTTTTCATTGTAGTAAAATATAAGAAAATATTTCTTATTTTGTTTGTCGCACTCTTCTTTCTTTAAATTAAAGTTTTTTCCATAAAAATTATAGGGAACGTATACATTTGTATATAGTGTTTTTCGAAATCAGGAGAAATGCTCTGCTGTAGTTTGGAAGCTTGCAGAGCATTATACATTTAAAAAAATATTAGGAACTATATTACCTTATTTGTGAGGTACTCCACTTTTTGGTGTGCTGGTAAATGCTATTGTAGCATCTCGCTGATAAACTATTAGTTACAAATCCAAAGAAAGTATCAAGTAGTAATAAAATTTATCGGCTACACTAAAATAATATATAGTCTTTATAATATTATTCTAGATGTGTGCAAGAAACAAAAGTTGGCTAGGGTATACGTCCATGTACTCACACCTTTATTAAACCCTAAAGTAATTTAAGTTCTCACCCGAAGCCGTTTAACCCTTCACATCTTATTTACGTGAGATTAACCCGGTCCCAACCGCACTATGAGTTACGAGAAAAGGAAGCTACTTACCTCGGACTATAAATAACGGTAGTCGAAATTTCGTGCTTCCTCCGTAGATTACATACGATGTACAGACAAGTCTCTGTGATGAATGACTTTAATTTATCAATAGGCATAATATGGAGCTTTGATCCCGGTTTATTATTTTTGTATAGAAGACAAATCTTTTTAAAATAAATCATATTTTAATCATACTGTTTTAATTCAAAACTGGTATGACGTTCGAACAATAACGTATCCGCTATCCCACGTAATATTAAGTTATATAGTAGTAAGAAAAAACGCATTTTTTATGGATTTATCGCATTTATCTCACTGTTGGGCTGGGCCTTGACAGCTCAGATCAGGCTGTTTAGGCGACCTTAGCATGGCTAGAATGGGACTTTTTCTGCGACTAGCGCAAGGGCCTGCGACACTCGGACTTCGGATTGGGCGGTCGCGGTGTGGTCAATCTCTTGAATTTTTTTACCCTTATCTGATTTGGCTTTGCCGCGTGGACGGCTAATTTGAAAATTCTTTTAAGTTCTTATTAGCTACAGTGAATGGATTATCCGGCTTCGTTAAGACGTGTCGATCCCACGAGTAATAGTTGACGTCGACGCTTTGCTTCGGCTATCTTTAAAAAGACCGTTTCCATTTCAGGGAGGCATTATTACGCAAATAATGTGCTCTGAGATGCTGACCTAATGAACTGAATGCATTTTTTTTATTTCGACACGAGGTGGCCGGGCTAAAGCCCCACTGCTCATCAGGAATGCGCCCCTTTTCTAGGGTGAAGTTTAGGACGAGCTTTTTAACTACCTTCTTAAACAGATTGCTCGCCGTATGTAGTAGGCTGATAGGTGGGATAGGTACGGAGCTTGCCTGGTTTGTAGATACCAATAACAATGGCCTCTCTCCACGTTCCTACGTTGCAGTGGAGAGCGGCGAGGAACAGAGCGATTATGCGCTCGACTTATCTTGGTTTTGGGACTACATCACGGAGAAGATCCATACTTCAATTTAATAAAACAATATACATTGGTATCAGTTACCAACCACAGATTAACTTTTTTTTTCTATGGCAACCAAACGGTGGAATCATAAATTCATACATATCTCAGTTGGAAATGTTTTGTACCCTTGTTTTTCGAGTTGAAAGTAGGCATGACAATTACGTTATAACAGACGCAATAACTTTAAAGTACCCCCATTTGTGACAAAGAAAACAATTGTAACATTGTACAACTGTCGTTATTTGAATTAGATGCAATTTTGACAACGACTGGCTATTTCATGAAAATTGTTCCAAGTAGTAACTGACCGAATAAGCTTTTTGTAGATAACTATGTTTACAATCAACCTAATTTTATGATTTGTTCTTTGTTTAAACGGGCTAATATTTACAATTACGGGTAAATCCGTGGGACAAAGCCTGTTATAATAAACTACTAATTATATAGTAATCAGTCGTATATGTAATTGTTACAGGTTGCCTGGACGAGATCGCTTTGAAACCGATAGGGCCACCCGTTGTCCTCATTATTTTCTAATTCATATAAGATTGATAACAACTATTTATTATCTAAGGAACAGTACAAGTCAGTTATAAATTTTTCAAAAAACAAAGCAGTGTGATGGTAACGGCTCAAGTAACAAAAATATGTAATATTTTTTACTTATAAATGTTATATGTTGTTAAATCAGGGACCTAAATAGCGGCGTTACGAAACGTTGGCTATGTATTTAAAAGGTTTTGAAATTCAAGCAATAAAGTATGAAAATATGGATTAAATATAAAAACATTTTGTTTCTATAAAAGGTGCTTCGTTCTTCAAAAGATAAATACTTTAAATGTAATGAAAAATAAACTAATGAGATACAAATTAAATTATCAATCCTTACAAATATATAAAATATTAAAATACTTCAAAACAAATCAACATAAAATTAATTAGAAGGGATTTTAGTGAAACTTTTAAGTCTGATTTTAAGTTAAAGGGGATTGGCGTTCCACTCACACGCTGTAGGTTCACGTTTCATGAAATACCTTTAAATATTCTTGAAAAAATGTAGGGTCAATCAGTGAATTATTGGGTATTGAATCTATAAGCGTATCGAATTTAGTAAATAACCTAAACATTACTCATTTTGAGGTAATTGGTTTTTATAAATTACGTCAAAATATTCTGATTGAATATTGGTAAGATAGCCTAACGCTAATCAACATAAACAGTAAATTAAAAAACGACTTATACTATGTTATAATGTCGAGTCAATTTTCACCGTCCACATTAACCGTCGATTTTCATTCTTTTTAATTTTTCATAATTTAATTTGATTTGATTTATTTTGTTATTATATAATTGTTTCATAGTTTGGAATCATTACTTAACGACTAAAAGAACGAATATTGGAACGACCCATCAGAGCAGAGCAAATGATCGAGTCCACTCGAGGCGCCATCTTGAGTTTTGACAGTGCGTAAAGGAACGCGGGACAGTTCTTAAATCTAATTGAATATTTACATACATATATTACATACAGATATTAATTTAAATTTGCTAACTTAAAAGTCGAAATCTTAATTGAATAAAAAGTCTAGGTCTATCGAAAGGGAGACCTGACCTAAGGGAAGACCTCGCCCAAAGCACAAGTTAAAACAACTATTATTGTCCCAAGCCTTGTATCTTTCTTCTTTATTACATCTACTAGTATGTTTGTCGGCCTAATTTATATATTTGGTGTTGTATTGTCTACATAGCTAACTGCTTCTGCTGTCATATTTTGCTTTGTATCTTATTTTTATCAGTATAACTTTTTGTGGATATATCCAATGTGTTAATTTTATGTTTTAATTTTATTAAATAAATTCGTAAAAGCAAATACTAATATTATAATTTAAAAAAACGCCCCAGAATCACCGCAAACTTACGTGTTACGTTAGTTAAGAAAGTTACGTTCTTGGCTCGTTTACTCTTCCACTTTTGATAAAATTTCTCTCTAGAGTTTTATTAAATCAGCCACAATAGTGAAATTTACAGAGTAAACACGAGCTAAAGCAATTTCCTCGCAGCGCTCTGCTGTCGTGTTAAATCTAAGATGGATATTATTGTGGTAACTCAATTGTTCCACTGTGAAACGTTACTGCTTATTTTAAGCACTTTATTAAAATTTATTTCAGGACTTTTATCTAATGAAAATTAAACAAATTAAAAGTACTTTATCCGTAATTAAACTATGTGATCCAAATTAATTTAGCAAAGCTTACAAATTTTCATACAAAATACTTTAAAACAAATATTGATTAATGTATCATCTACACCCTAAGGAAAAATTAATAATTGCAATGGCAAAAGAAATAGTTTAATTTTAAATAAAAATATCTTGTGAACATAGTGTGTAGATGTAAACATACAAACATATACATGAAATTTGTATACTTTTTGTGTTTCATTTTACAGCTATTACGACTTTATGAGTAAGAACTATAACTCTCAGTAAGCTGTTTCAGGCACTTATTGTTATCACATTGGCAACACAGCACTTACTGGGCATAACCGCAATTTGGCCCAAACTTTGATGGCTAATTACCGCGTACTGACGTCAGCATAACTGAATCTACTTCATTATACTTGTTATTGCCGTAATAGCTTTGAATTAACGTTCATATATTGAGTTTTCCTGGTATAAGGTTTTAGTGAAAGTAGGTGTTTTTAATTGTGGATGAAGAAATAATATACCATTTATCAACATAACATGGAAACATATAATTTACATAAAATTGTTACCAGGTCTTTGAAAAACTTGTCTATGAAAAACTGTTGGCAAGTTGATATAAAATCAGAAATTATATTTTATATATTTTTACTCATAGTACAAATTTCTCGACCAGAAATAGAAATCTCGAGAAAAACCACAAGGAATTAGATCCACATTGTAAAATCCAGGTTAAATAAAAACCAAAGATAAATTGTTCCTAATATGTTAGTGTCGTGCGGTGAGCGGTTTCTCTTTTGTTTTTGTTGAGAATCTGTAAGGTTAAAATTCATTTTTATTCTCAACAGCAAACTAGCTCATTGTCTAATAAGGCGTCCATAGCAAAGTCGATCTCTTTTAATACATAAATTTGAATTTAATGTGAAATACCTATTATCGTAATAAAATGTCTGACTATACTGTTTTATTTAAAGCACTCTGTGTCATCCTTTTAATGTTATGTTAAAACTTAAAGAAAGCAGAATCACAGACGAATATCTAGAAACTCTGACATGACATAGTAAGTTACATTTTTCTCACATGAAGGTCGCCTTTTTTATAAGGATTACAAATTGTCCTGCGTTGCTGTTCATAGATAAAAGAAGACTAAGCCTGACAGGAGTGATATTTTCTTATTTTCTTTATTTCATTGTGAAGTTTGACATATATGACCTAACCTAACCTTTTGTATCTATGTCTATCTATATGCCCTTGATAATGGTATTATTATGATTTGCCTATGTTCTCGTTTATGTCACGATATTTCAAAAAAATTAAAAACTCGAAGGTGTAAAAAAACTTTAACCAAAAGATATGGAATATATGTTCTTGAGAGGTTTACTGGTCTTACTAGACATTTTCTGATTTTATTTTACAACGATGTTCAGCAGGGGCCGATGACAGTGATAAGCTTTGGGCATTGCATTAAAATCTCAGTCTTAACAGCGACCACAAGTTAAACATTAAAGACCTTATTTTATAAAGGCTTAAGAACAAAGCAAAATATTGTTAGAGCTTTTCTTCATTTGAAAATGTAGTTGCACAAGGAAAATACGTGTCTGGAATATTCAAAAAGGGCATTTAGGGTGGGTGGAAAATGTTTTTCCGTGCCAACTGCTTGTTGCCATAATTCACTTACAAGTAGCCTTAAAATATTGTAACTTTCTCTATAAATTGCTTGTTTTCGGGTTTCGAATGTCCTGGCTCAGGTTTTATAGGAAATTTATTATGCCTTCCCGCATATATATTGACGTAATACGACGTGATAGCTGTTAGTATGAAATCAAGAAGTGCGTGGCGATAAAGGCGAGTGTGCTTACATCTGTTATATAAACGTGAAGTGATAACACAAGTGAACGCTTTTAGAGTAAAGATCAGAATCAAGACTTAAGCGCTTAGTAGGACTTCTTAAATATGTTTTTTTAATACGTAGTCATCATTAGCTGAGATTCGTCTTTTAATGTGAATCTTATGATCTTTCGATGTTGTATTATAATTAAGTTACTACATATATCGAAGAAGCTATAGATAGACTGCGTACGCTTTGACTTAAGATGCTGTTAACTCGAATTAATTTAAATATGAAGAATGCATCATTTGATAGGTTTTTTTATAGTTGAGAATATATATAAGCTCATTACTAACAGAATATTCATTGTTTTTTATCTTTATGTAACAGCGGGCAAATGGGCAAGGGGCTCACCTAATGTTAAATGATACCGATATACCCATAGACATCACATTACCAGAATGCTCGTAAGTGCCTTGCTAACTTTTTAAGAATTGGTACGCTGTTTTCTTAATGGGCCCTCAGTTGAATTGGTTCGATGACAAACCTTGTTGCTCCGATCGGCCAATAAGCTGAAGACACAGTCGCATAATTTCTCGGGAATCCCATAGTCTGGAAGCTTATGGAATACGTTATTTATTTAGGTAAACCTTCACGTCAGTTTTCTGTGAAACAGTTGTACTGCACCGGTCTTGCCTGCCGATTTTGCTGAAGCTCGAAAGCAAAAGCATGGTACTCCTACTATGAGGATGACACTCCCATTAGGATCCCTACTATATTCATAATTGATTGCGTGGTTTAGCGTTACATGATAATATTATTTCAGGCATTAGCTAGAAAGACTTACTGTTGTTATTATATAAATTTTTGATGAATCTAAAATTGAATGGATTTATGAAATAAACTATGCATGGCATGTATAGTAAAGTGGCTACTAAACGCATACCACAGTCTTCTTACACAACAGGTGAACTTTAACATTCAATTCAACCCGTAAATATCATTCGAAGATTAGACTACTTTCCTCGTATATTTTTTAAATTTCGCTAACTCATAACTATGAAATATTAGGTCAATGAAGCTCGAAGTGGCCGAATAGCAAGCGGTATTGCGCTATCGCTCTGAGCGGAGTCAATGATAATTTACTTTATCAAACGCAAACATTGCGTACACATACATTTTAAAGTTAAGTTTAGACTAGATTTAGTTTTATAATTCATTCATTTTCCTTTAGTTAAAATAAATTTCTTTTTATCTCTTCGTGCTTGTTATGTTTGCCTATAAGTGCTTGTCACAAATTGTATTTTATTTTTCTTGTACCAATGTATCAGTGTGCGTTAGCATGCTTTTATAAATAAATAAATAACATTGAATAACGTATATGTATGTCTTTGAGTAACGCAAATATTGCATATTTAAATAAACCTTCTTCAACGATGACCCTAGTAAAGATTCGGGACATGAATCGCCGAGTATATACTCGTAGTAATAAATTCTTGTTAAATTTTTTAATAAAAACATTTATATTTAACGTAATCTTGAAGAGATGACAATTTCAATGCGAAGTTAACATACTGTGATTCAGCGTTGCAGTGTGGTTAAATGAAAAATTATAGTCGGTAAAGTTGAAACGTGGAGGACACTATCGTGGAGGATATTAAGGCAGCTCTCGTGTTGTCAGCGGTAGATAACAACGGTCAGTTTATGAGGCTTGATAAGTGCATATATAAATGTTTTATTCCCTGCTTTTTTTGGCTTATCATATAATCAATCTCTGAAATAATTGTCAAAACTTAGTATGAAAAATTAAACAGAAACTAAGTAAGGTCCGATTTGAATCAGAACTTAAGGCATGCTACATGTAAGTGTTTTAGTTAATTAACTGCAATTCAACCTGAATAGTATATAATTAACATTTCAAAAAAATCCGTATTACAAAAAGCTCTTTTAAAATGTAATTTTATATAAATTTTTGCCTTGCTACACTCATAAATAAATTTAAAGGGTATTTCGAAGGTTAATTATCTTTGAGGTCTCCAAAAATTCCATGAAGCAGATATTTTGCGGCACACAGAACATTTTTCGTCGCGGCAGCGCGCGTTTTATATCTAATTCATTAAAATGTAACAATTTTTACATATATTATTTGATAGCTGAGAAAAGCACGATTATCGAAATAGATTAAGTTATTTTTAAGAGGCCATTAACTACCCATAATTCTGCCAGCGCAAGGTTCGCCTTCGATAGATATATTCGATAAAAATGCATTCAAGATTATACTGCTTAGGCATCTAGCCAAATTTGTGAATTTAAATTATTACTATTTTACTAATTTAATTTATTACTAGAAAAGACCTTATAATATTTTATTTAGAACCTTCCTAAATCATATATGATTACAAAAATTTATTTATTTAATTACAGAAAGATATACATTATCCTCTCAGACTAAGCCAATACGAAACAAATAGAATATTAAATGCGTGGATATTTGCTTTTGAAAATAAATCCTTGGTCTAAAACATCTCTATGCGTGATGTTCCCACTTTTTCAATTACATCTTCGCCTCGTTTATCTAAATTAAATGTTTTTTAAATATATTTCTCGGTATTGTTATATATTTATTTATATAGAAATACCTTACAGAGTACTTAAGCATAATACAGAATAATTTTTAAATCGAAACGCCAATAAAAAGGTTTTAAACCTTGGTGTATTTTTGCGTGTAACAAGTCTGTGTGTTAAAATCGGCTTGATATAGTGACATTAAATGTCTGATAGTGTTTTAAGGATATGTTCTAAGAGAGCCTCGCAACTCTTTCAAATAATAATTCTTTCAATATTTCTAGTGTTGAAAAAAAGTCGTATAGAGAGCAGTACGGCGATTAAATAATGAATGTAATAGCAGGAACTGCGAGCGGTGAGGTATTTATATTGCTTGTCGGAAGCTACTACAAAGTCCTATCCTTAATACCCTATATTTTATACTAAAAATCTACTCAAATTCGCTTTCAAATCAACGGTTTGTACTTGGCTTATATTTATAATAACCGTACTCGGTACCACTGGGATGCAATTAAAAATTATTTTTCACATCTTATTTACAGAATTCCGATAAACAAATGTTATAGCAACTACTCATGCATATAATACAAAGCTTAACACCTCATTATGCTTACATCGACACGATCAACTTGTTAAGACATAGTTTACTTAGAAGTATTTGTATTGTATTAAGTTTTGGCGTATTAATAATAATATAAAACATTTATTTAAAGTGTTATGTATATTTTTTGTTTATTAGTATTAGCAATCTTTTTGTGGTGATTTCAATATTAAATCCTATGTCACAGCGATATGATAATAATCCAGTCCACTACAATCCTAAATGACTTAACGTCAGACATGCTGATTTCCTCACATTGTTACATATACAGAAAGTTCATAGGTGCTCAGACGGGGATCAAACCTATAATTTTAAGGATGACAGTCACACGTGAGTGTGAACAAAGTGAATCCATTAGACCATCGCTGCTTTAATAAGGATAATTTACTTATTTATTTGCAATATTTTTACACTAGCGTCATCAACGTATAGCCGTATAGTTTAGATAGTTAGGTTATAATTTATAAACCAATTAATTATTTTATTTAGTTCCCATCTGATATTTTTCTTGTTGCTTTATTAACGTTGTATACAGACTACGTAATAACACAGCTAAAAAAATATGCTGAATTTGAATCGACTTAATTCGATTAAAGTAGCTTCATTAAACCTCACAAAGTATATAGTCTATATAGGTTAAGATTCAGAAAACGGAGTAAG
Source organism: Pieris brassicae (assembly GCF_905147105.1). Classification (NCBI taxonomy): domain Eukaryota; kingdom Metazoa; phylum Arthropoda; class Insecta; order Lepidoptera; family Pieridae; genus Pieris; species Pieris brassicae. Next base: position 16,749,284 of record NC_059669.1, on the reverse strand, counting down.
TACAAACTACGACTTCTGTATGTCCCAATCAAATACGTTTGTGACGTGATGTATAAAACAAAAATATATAATTAATTAAATAAATATAGTTAAACGAAAATGCCGAAAGTAATATTGAGAATTACCGGCGCTATATTGAGAGTACTATGCGGTACCCTGAAGTCAATCTGATGGAGAGACAAGGGTCCAATACGTGGTCGGAATAGGTGTCAAAGATAATAAAACGTTTATGGCTACATAAAACTACGGTCACTATGACATATTTATGGGCCTTCTCTAGTCCATCTTTTGATAACCACTATATTTATGTATTTATAGCCACACCTTTAAGGCCGTACAGAGGAAAAAAGGAAAAAAAACATATACTCATTGAGTGCCTCGATAATAGGTTAAATTAATTATATTAAATATTATAATGATATAAGATTTATTATTATATTATATTATTATTAGGTTTAATTTAGTTATATTATATTAAAGTTATATACCTTGTTCAAAACTCAAGATCTTGTGTTGTCTTGACACTGCCAAAAATGAGGTCGTTGTAATCCTTTATGTTTATAAGAAAAATATTTCTGCTTAACATCAACAGCGGCATTTCGTGCACAGGTAGGACATTAATAAAATTAATAATTAACGTTTATAAAAATGTGCAAAATATGCAAATATAATGAGTGTCAGTAAAATAATAACCATCCAAGCTTTTCAAAATAATCAAACAAAATCCAAATATCCGCGCGTTCTCAACCGTCTGGTCTAGAAGCATGTTGTACCTTTAGTTGTCGCCACCTACTGCCGCTGGATAGTAAGCGACGAACCAACGTTGCTTAATAGAACTTCTCCTATTTATTCCTCAAAAAATATACTCTTATATTCAAATAATACACGAATCTTAAAATTTAATTAATAATTTTCCAGTGGCGCTAATACTCTATATGGGTCTTGGCCTCAGATCGCATCTGTTTCAACAAGACAAGTCAATCAGCCTTCTGACATGTAACCAATTTTTTTTTATTTGTGACAAGCCAGTTTCGTTACATTATTTCCTTCGTCGTACGAGCGAATATTACCTAGACAGGTTCACAGCCGAATTGAATCTGCGACCTCAAGGATGAGACACGCAAGCCTATACTTAAAATTATAATATTAAAATTAATCAAATAAGTCATAAACACGTTTTCAATACAGAAATTGCAAAGGTATATAGAAATAATATAGTAAGAAATAAACTTCCGAGCATGGTGATATTAGCAGGAGAACAGCAGCAATTCTCACACTTACTATTCTAACTCAATTCACTTGTACATAGTTAGGCGTCCCTCACTTCGACCACAACGGCTTAACTATGGGCAAGTGGATTATCTACTAGTTTACATTATGAATATGCCATTTCCGTAAAGTTAGAGGTGAAATTAATAGATATAATAAATCTAATATCTGGTATAAATACTTTGGAATTGAATACTAATAAGAAGGAAAACTATTTGTTTTTACGTTTTCGAAGGTAATTTTACGTATTCGTTAACGTAATTCTGTAATAGTAGAGGAGCCTAAGAAGGGATTTCGGGATTTTCTACAGCGTGGCAGATTAATATACAGGGGGATACCCTGTACCCAGTGAAGTGGCGTAAAGAAGGTGGAGTGGAGGGCTTTTATTTATTTTGAAGGAAATAATTCAAGGATGACAAAAATATGTAATCTGATTCGCACTAGCCGAAGTAAGAAAAATTCGTCGATTAAGTTTAATACGTGCGACTGCATGATGCCTATATTCGTTTAAAAATATTAACTATGAGTAATATTAACATAAGGTGTGTATTTTGTGGTGAAAATACTTTACAAAAATCAATAAAATTTACATTAGAAACATTATGAAAATGTATAAGTATATTAGAATATCGTCGAGGTAAACCGGTTCTTCCGGTTAATGATTTTTTAAGCATTTTTTAAATTATTATATAATAAATACAAGTTCTACTTGAACAACATACACTTTTGCTATTTCCTGATTAAGCTTATTAATCAATTAAGTTCAATGATTTAATTTTTCTTCAAATTATCAGATTAGACGAATCCCTCCAGATTTTGAGTCATCACGTGTGGCACATAAAGATGAACCATATATATCTTGATCTGACGCGCTTAAGTATTTTCAAAATAACGATTTTGCTTGCATATCCTAATAACGGCCGCGAGTTTGCGTCGCATCCAAATCGTGAGATTACTAGATGAGAGATAATTTTTTTTCTTCATTTTCAGCCCTTACGTTCGACCACCCCCATCATGCAAACAATCAGATAAACATACGTACATTATTAAAAATACGTAGGACGTTGATGCTATCAATATCTGACGCGCTCGAGTATGTCCATGGCACAGTTTTTTGAAAATCTATAGCCCCAACCGATGAAAAGGTATGCATTAATATATCAAAAAATATATCGCAATTTCTAAGTCTTAACAGAACCGTATGATACCGTATGTTCGAAGCTAGTAAAAATATAATGCCAAGATTTCACTGGTCTAACTGTCTGTTCTATATATAGACAAAATCAAAATCAAATCATCGAAGGGACTACTCATAACCCCTAAAAACCGATAGTCGTAACAGCCGATGACGTTGATATTATATATACATAGAATTCCGCCGGGACCTTTGATTTTTGCCAATATCACCGATATGTTCTTCTAAACGATGTCGTTGATACCGGTTTTGACTGTATATATGACAGAGTTTTAACTACAGAAAATAATAATAAAAATTATCATAATATGTCGAATCTTAATGTGATAAAAATAATATTTAATGACTCAAACTCCATTGGTATCTTTTCGTAGAAGGCAGTATAGTTATTCGAGATTATTCTACAATAAAACCAAACGTACTGTGCGTTGGTCATGGTCGAGATTCAACTAGATTAATTGGTGAAAAAACATCATACATTCAATATCCCTAGAGAAATTCCGCGATCACGTTTGTATAAAGAAAATGCACGTATGATTTTCTGTTATATATACAACTTTTATATCTTAATATGTTTGGTGATACTAAAGTACGGTAACAGTAAAGAGAGTTGACGATATCTATGGAGATAGGGGATGCAGTTAGATTGAAGCACACCCAAGTCGAAAATTAACGATCGGTTATAACCACTTCCGCTTGTCTCATAGAAAATATATACAAAATATTTTATATTTTTATTCTTCTTAACTTGGTACCTTGACGTAATAATTATTTATAACTCTATCTTCACTTGACCGTATTTAACTAAAAATGATTTTAATCGTCGCGTCGACGGCTAATCACTTTCTGAGCAGCCTGCCTCTTGGCATTGTGTCTTTAGACAATGAGTACTTCTGGATATTCTACCCCAATTAAAATGAAGAGTGTTCGGGACCTTCAGCAGAGTTTCACCATCGGACGTCGTAGCAGAATATGAAATTCCACCCATTACTTCGAAGTCCACAACTGAGTGTTTTTAAGACTATTTAGCCGCGCACTACTAAGTGCAACCAACTAAGGAAGCCTAAGGAAGCATTTCCGTATAAATGCGACTTAGGGACTTTCAAGAAAAGTCAGAGCAGACGGGGGCGACGGTACCACTTAACATCAGGTGAGCTCCTGTCTGAGAATGAAGTAATCTAGCTAACCCTCGTCATGTTGTAAAACCACTCAATCACCTCATATTGTTGACTAGATACATACATATGCTTGACGAAAATTAATAAACTCAGCACATCATGCACATTATACGACATTCGAACCCAATAACAGTTAAAATATTTGGCTAATTTAAAATTAACGTTGTTAGATAAACATTAAACAAATACGAGGTACTTTCCCTCTGACCTCAATATAAATTAGAGCCGGGTAGCGATTCTGTTTAGAAAGTTTTGCGGTGTAAAGTTGAGGATATACTAATTTCACGTTCACGAGAGGAACACTAAACAATGGCTTATGTTACTTGAAAAATCGTTCGATATTTAAAATCTCTTTGAATTGTGTCAACTGCTGGAACAGTGGATTGTTGTAGCCTTTGACTAATTCATTATATTGTTATATTTCATTTAGATATCTTTAAAGATATCTAATTTAGGTACTTACACAAAATACTTTAAAACGATAAAATAATAGAAAAAAGAAAATATTTTATTTATATTAAAAAATAAATAATTTGATATAGGAATGAGCTGAGCAGTTGACAGTGACATTTGACGTTCATGTAAAAAAACTTGTTATCAATTTGTAAAAAAATAAATGGCGCTTCAACCTATTTAGGTCTGTTTTTCTGTATCAGCTTCATGATCATTTGTTAATCTAATAGGTAAGCAGGTGATCAGCCTTCTGTGCTTGATGCACACTGTCGACTTTTTGGGTCGAAGGCACGATTTCCTAATGATGTATACCTACACCGTTCGAGCGAATGTTAAATGCGCATATATTTAATATGTAAAACGCCGCCATAAGATTATAAAAAGTTAATTGAGACATAACACAGCGTAATGCGCAGCGCAGTATTACGGTTTTCTAAATCCATTCTTATTACATTAATAGACTTTCGTTAAATTCTGTAGAGCAATTATCTTAAAGACACACTAATTAAGTTGTATTGGAGCTCCGATAAAGAGTAGACCCCTTAAAACCTCGCTGCTGCTTAACGTGAATTACTCTACCAGTGAATATATAATCAAAGTATCGTAGATATCCAAATAAAAAGTAGAAAATTCCATAAATCTAAGCGAAAACGTGCATTTGGCAAAAGTAGTAACAATTAATCTGTGCTAAACGGTAGAGTTGTCCTTGGAAGCCAGCCAATGGTCTCGTTGATTGCACCGACGTGGGAAATGTACACGAGTGTCCTAATACGCTCTTGAACTAGGACTAAAATACAGATATTTTAAATGTATAGATGTTGGATTATAGAAATATTTTATCGAATAGCATTATTTAATTAATTATTATCGTAATAATAATTTAGTTCCATAAATGATAACATTAAATGATGTGTCCCAAGCTGATGTACTGAAAACTGTACTGTAATCTATTGCAGGAGCCTAAGACTTTCCAGTAACATGAATTGTAATAGAAATTTCTTCATATCAGAATCAGGTTTTGACTAAATCTCTAGCATATGTAAAAAATAGTACTCTGTTTACAATATTAATGAATGAATAACTCGTAGAACAAACTATGTCCGCTCTGCATGCACTATTCTTATTTCGATGAGCACCGCGACGCGTAGTTATAAAGTTATTGGTCATTTTAGGTAACATACTATATCTAATATCGGTATTTTGACCTACAACGTTAACATAATTACAAGTCGAACAACCAAAACCCTCAACCCAAACCTTATTGGCCGTAAAGGTCCTGACGAAACCAATAAACGAGACAATTGGTTTATATTTAACCGCATTCGCTTAACTTTATAACCCATAAAGATATCGTCATCGTAAAATTATAAGAATGTGTAAAATGTTAAGGCCTATCGTATCTTTTATTGCGATAAAAGAAATTGTTTGAAAACATCACTGGGAACAGAAGATCTGATACCGTTACGGTAAACTGAAATCATGTTAAGGGATTTATTTGTTTTTAAAAGTTCAAGTAAGGAAAGGGAATGGTAATCCACTCCTTACTAAGTAGTATAATTAATTTGTAGTTTTACCGTGAGTTCAAAATACTCCTATTAGGTGTTTGAAATTGAATTGCCTAAATACTTTATATGTAACACTACATATTCTGTGAGTGTATAGACAATAAGTTCGATAAAACAAGTATTTTTTTCGGAAATGATTCCCGATGCTGCTACACGTATTCTTACTCACTTACACAATTAAGTAATAATTCGTCGCATTAATATATTTCTTATGTTTATAGCTTACTGAATATATAATTGCACGGATTGCCTAACAACCCTAAGGATATATTGAGATGTACCACTGAATAAATATCTAGAATGAATGATTAAATAGTAATGTATTATTCAATCCTGTCCAGTCTGCCTAATCAACCAAATACTTCAGAAAATATACCTACAAAGAATAAAATTTCGCTATACCTCAAATTTATGTACACAGAACATTGTTTGAAACTTTCTATGCGATGACTTCTTATTTGAAAATATTTTTATTTTTTTATGAATAATTATTTTACGATGATTTAATATTGACGGTAATCAGCGTATAAAACACCAATAAATTATAACCAGAGGATTTTATCAGCTTGTATTTGACACCATAGCAGAAATAATGAATCGAATGAAGCTTACTTAATTACGCGGAACAAAATTGTTTTTTTTTATTAAAAGTAAACATTCTAACCTTTAGAAGGTAATGATAGTTTCATGTAGACTTAACAAACTTCAATATTGTTCCCTTTGGAGTAGAGACTCTTGGGCCGTGAGGTTCAAGCGCACAGAACACTAATTAAAGCTTTAAGTTGTCGCCTGGTATATAGTACCGGTGTCTAGAGCTGCTGCTTTCCTAGCTCAACGAATATCGCAATACAGCGAGGGAATGTTGCCAGTGTTAAAGGTACACAACCACAGGCACAAAACGTTTCTAAATTTGTTTGTAAATTTGTTTAACTTTCTACTTATAAATTTTTAATTGTAATTATTATTATTAATTGTAAATTTTGAATACTGTATATGATGAAAATAAAATCTTTATTTGATACGTTTAGGCCATTTGCACTTATTCTAAGGCATTATAAAACATTTCGAAATCGAATTTTTAAATCGTTAATAAAATACCTTCAACCGAATGTGCAATCAAGCAAATCGCTACATAACGGGGATCATGGCCAAGTTTGGAAAACTGCCAATTCGTAGTTGCCCATTTTAGAATAAGCATTTTTGAACCGCTTGTTATCTGAACGAGGCGAGACGGATGGCTGCAAGAAATACTGCCATATCCATATATGTCTAAAAGTATCAATTTAATAATAGAAATCGTACACCCAGTTTACTCAGTTACATAACATCATGTACAATAGTGGATCTACTAGTCTAGTATTAATGTCGTATCTGTAATATGTGATTATTCCTTATATCCAATAGCTGTAGTTGTAGATTATAGTGCGTTTATAAGGAGATATTTAAGATTTTGTTTAAGCGATTAAAGAACGTTCAGAAGTAAAATCAAATATCATAATATAATATATTAATTATTAACTAAAAAACTTCAATAGCTTAAACGTAGTAGGCACTAAATAGAATTTTGAATTAAAACTCTGTTTTTAGATTTGTTTTGATTACAGGTGAGTTACGATTTTATAGCAGAATATGGCAGTGGATATTACACATATTGGTGTTAAATTCAATACCATACAATTTAGAAATACTATTGCAATATACTTAACTACATCAGCTAATAAAAGTCCAGTAAATAAAAGCGATTTAGTCAGTCGGTTTCATATGGGTTTGAAGTTTACTCCGTTAAGCTTACTATCTTTCAAAGCAGCATCAAGCACTTTGGAACACAGCCAAAGGCCGCCATATTTTCATGTAGCTTACTGACTTATTTCGTGAATAGGCTTCAAGATTAACATTTGAATTTAATATATGACTAATTTTAACAAACAGGTGCCTTTTAATAAAATAAACAATGAGAATTTGTTTTAATTTAGCTCAGTTATGGTTAATAAGCGCAACATTTTTTTGTGTATGATTGGGATGCAATTATAAATATAAAAAATAGTTATGGAAACTTTTAAGAAATATAAATAATGACTAATGTGAAATCTTCTATTTAGCAGTGAAGTTAGTTCTATTTATGGGGAAATTGAAACAAATAATAACCTAAATTAAATAATAAAATGGTAAATTTGATCGTGTTATAAAAAATCAATAAACCAATATATAATATGATATTCAATAGTTTCATATCGGAACGAATTAAAATAATCCGTGATATATTTTAAGCCGTTATCTCAATGTTTCAAAATGTGTTACAAATTCCATCCATTATCGGATAAATGATCATTATGCATTAATAATCGCGTAATAGTTTATTTTGGAGCGTGACAAAATTGTTATGTACCTACTTCAAAATAAATGCTTTTGAAACCGATTGTATATGCAAAATAAGAAAATATCTCAGAGCTCTTTGAGATAAAAAGGGTTCACCTAGATCAGCGCGCAAGTCTCATCCCATATGTCAAAGGTTTGATTCCCGGGTATGCACCAATGAACTTTCTATGTGCACGTTTAACCGCTTGTACGGTGTTAGAAAACATCGTGACAAATCTGGCATAATTTGTATGTAATTTCTTAGATCATTTTAAAGATAAAAACATATTTAAATAGTTTCTCTATGTACAAAAAAGATTTACGCTTCCCAAGAAACGCTGAGAAAGTTTTCATGCAAAAGTACTCAATAAGGATTATAATATTTGCTGTCCCCAGTAAGGTCAGCAATACTCAAGCCATTTATGGGAAATAAATGGATTTTTATTTGCTATGCCAATATTAAGATACCCTCAATCTGCAAACGTTTTCTGCGACCGCTTTGCTTGGAATCTGGAATGGTATAATATGGATGAGGAGCTATCAACAGCTTTGCTAAAGTAGTTTTATTTCACAACCAAAATAAGTCCTAAGTATGGGTTAGATAGTTATAAAAGGAAGTTCATGTGTATGTAACAAGCTACTATGTTATTAAACTATATTACGTATCCCGCGAGTAGTGTGAACTCAGCGTTCCATGCTGATTGTTTCTATGTACGCAGTATATTCTTGGTCGAAAGACAAATATTCTGAGAAACACGGCATCGTCATAGACCAAAAAACAGACGTCATTTTTAAGGCACACGACACTAATCGCCTGATAGAAACCGATGGAGTTTTAAGGACCTATGCATTCCTTACTATATAATTATGTACTGTACTTTCTTTGTACTTTTAACCAAATTAAGTTTTGTATTTTTATGTAGTTTCCTGGTAGTGAAATACTTATTACACATATATATTTCTAATCATGTACCTACCTGTGATATTATGGTACATGTCACCTGAACCTAAACTAAATTTAAAAAAAACAAAGAAGGAAAATAAACATTTCAAGTTCAAACGTCTTACTATCGCTTGGTAATCCCTCTCCAAGAATAAATACTATCGAACATAATTACGGAATTTAGCTAGGCATTATTTGAGCAGCTGATATTCATGGCTTACACACAGAATACTAAATCACAGCCAACTCGATCATTTTAAATGTAATTTTATTGAATGTAACAACATTAGCGTCCATTGTCCAAAATTTTAGTTTAGAAATTAGCTATAGTTAAATTTATGCTTCATCAAACTGAGGCTTTGGTATTACATTAAATAAATTGGACTTTAACCAAAACTAAAACACTAAAAATTTACCTAACTTAATAGGTAAACCTCTTTTCGTCTCTTTTTGACAAATTGTATTTACGCTGTGATAAAAAGAGGCGGACGAGTACTTTAGTTAGACTATATTAGTATATGTAGACTTATGCATAAGAGTTAGTTTTGAGAAGAAAAACATTGTGTGTTTGAAATACACCCTTAAATACTTTATGGTTAGATAACTCAAAACAGTAGGATTTTAACAATAGGAATAGTATAGCAACATCCCCAATATTGTATTGTCTTACCGTTATGATGTTATGTTTCAATAAAATTATACATTATCTGTGAAACTAATGTAGTATAACATCGAACACTGTAAAATATTTTATTTCACTTCCTTATATTAAAGTGATGTTTTAGTTGCCAAGCAGCTAAATATTGCAGCACTTTCCGATTTTTAAAAAAAATGTAAATCCTTATTTCCCGCGAAAACGCCAGATGTCATTCAGTCTTGTATCGTCAATGCGAGTAGATCGATGTAGATCAAATTAATCTTAACGATGCTATTAATCAATATCAAACATACGCTGTTTTCAGATTTCATATGAACAGATAGATAAAGCAACGAAGATATCACAATGGTATTTTAACAACATCGCGATTTACGGCGCCATAAAGTGCAAATTCCGTTAAATGTATCCTTTGAATCACATCTGATAACGTAAATACGACTTTTATATAGCTGTAAGAGATTGTGGGCTTTCTGGTAACAGCTGTAATTCATCTATATTTTTTATTTGAGTCTGTAAATAGGTTGCCGTTGCCTTGTTGGGAGTCCGACGATAAAGGTGTATAGATTGTGGACGCTTACTGGCAACGATATTGCTGCTGGAAGTATTTAGGGTTATATTTTCAGTAATGGCACAAATAATACCCAGGCGTAAGTGTAAATGTAGTATTAGAGCTTTATCTATAAATTTACTCATTTAAATCTCAAACCTGGTTGTATAGTTATATCCAGATTAAATGATTAATCTGCCTCCATGGATTAGTGCTTAATGTAGATGTAAAGTTACACAAATATAAAGTTGTCGCGGTTTCACTACACCAGCTTTCTTAGACAATTAATAATAAAAAAATAAAAAAAAACAATGACGCTACAACCTTTATAGGTCTCAGATTTCTGTATCTATTTCATGATCATTTGTTCATCGAATATCCAATTGGTGCACAGCCGGGGATCGAGCCAACGAACTCAGGGACGAGAGTCGGACGCTGAAGCCACTAGGCCAACACTGCTCCTTTATACAATAATAACGCGCGAAATATTTATTTTAATGATACTCAACTTGATATTAAGTTGTCTATCTATGATAGCGTGAAAATATTTTATATTTGTATGGATTTTATCCCGTTACCTCCCTAGGTTATGGAGCAAAACTGCAGCTGTTTCATTAAGCATTACTGTTACATAAGTGCTCAATGAATGCCTTTCACGGAAATATAATTATAATTTCACCGGGATTTAACCTCGTGTTACGTCATCGTTTAGCAGCGGCACGGTAGTAGTTATTTATGTGTCAAACAATTGACACCTAAAGTAAATTCTAAAGGCCAAAATCTTTTCTCTTCGCTGTAGCTTTTATTTGAAACACTCATTATAATAAACAAGATTATCTGACAAAGATTGACACAACGCTCAGTATTTCTGAAATAAAAGAAGAACAAAGGTCCCCAATCAGGGAAAAACAACAGTGATATCAAATTTCGTACGATTGCAATACGATACGTAAAAAGAAATGTAAGTGTCGCCAAGGGCTAAAGCTAACAAAAATTTATTGTGTGTTCTAGTACCTAGTCGTAACCTGCTTTTTTTGATTTAATTTTGTATGTGTGATTATGTATATCATGGTAACGAAGAGTAAATAAATACATACTTGAATTAAAACAAATTGTGACTTATATATTTAGTTTTGCGTGCGTGCATAATATTTATGCGTGTACTAAATTGTTTCTAAATAAAATTAGTTTAATGACGGATGGATTAAATACTCGGAATTTCTTCAACGGAATTTTGCAAATATCTTCGTGGCAATAGACAATAGGCTTTAATAATTCACAAAGGGAAGGATATTGTAAATTTTAAACGAACCTTTCACTTCAGATAGCGACTATATAGTTATTTAATATGTTTATAATACGCCCTTAACAGTGACATATTATATTTAGTATTTAGTGACATACTTTTTTCATACCTAGGAAATCGTTACATAGCCAGTCAAATTGTTTCAAAGTACTACCATACTAGGATGTTCCTATTGTATTTAGAATATTTTTTATATCATTTCCATATCGTACGTTATTATACCCAGTCCACCTATAAGTTCTGTTACAAATGAAAATGCATTTTTGAAATGAAGTAATGTTATATTACGAAAATCTACATCTGATCTACATATTTATTAAAGTCTCAGCAAAAAATATTCTATTCGAAATGGCCACCTTTGGCTTTTATACAGGCCTTTAATCTGTTTGGCCACGAATATATTTCCGAGGTTTACGTACTGTTTCCAAGGGAAATTTTGCCACTGCTTTTAACAAAGATTAAAATTATACAGGTATTCCAAATTCAAAATAATTAAAAATTTAAAGTTTTTATGTAAGAGTATTTATGACCTGACTAGTTGTAATCCTTTTGACATTCGTAATTCAAATTACGATATTAGATAAGGACAGTAATTGTTGTAATAACAAAATGTCATTTTTATTAAAAATTTGGTTGATCATAAAAAAACAATACTGACCTGAAATAAAAGTCGAAACGAAGTCCTTCAGTTGACTTTGTATTCAGAATATATCATTCATGAGTTAATTACAACTGCGCAAGTTTCTTCGGCAGAAGTTTTAAAACTAAAGTTTCAATTAGCTATGTTTACGCATCCTACTTACTTATTTGCAGCGAAAAAAGGGTTACCATGTAGTGGAAATTACTTAGACGTTTATATTACTTTTCATTAAAAATAACAAAATATTTATTTTTTATAATTTTTTGAACTGCTTATTTATAATCTACAGTTTAAAAAATAGATCATATTTACAATTATCAAATTGAAGATACATTTTAATGGCTAATGTATAATCAATACTATGTATTAATAATAATTTTCTTGTATGTGTGTGAAGAAAATATTCGGCAAATGACCCCCGGATAATTCACTGCTGGTTTGAGCTCCTGAGCTAACTGAATCTTGTACGCATGAAGGTCTTTAGCCAAAATTCGCTGCGTAGTGCTTCGTAAAATTTGAAGTTATTAAGAACGACGTCGAATTGATGTTTTCGGGTTTTTAGCGACACTCTCGCTTACAGCAGCAATGTTATTAAGGGCCCGACCGGTACGTTGGCGCAAAGGATTCTAATTATCCATAATTGACCCAGTTTCTTCAATTTTTTTGACCACACTACAAATGGGGGATACATTTGGTGCTCTTTCTCAGCTCAAAAATTGGCTAAGTTTGCCCAAACTTTTCCCATTTTTGTAATGAGTTTTCACAATTATAACGCATTGTTCTTTCAGAATGCGCTCCATTTTTATTAATCGGAATAAACAGAGTTGACAGCTGTCAAATTTCAGAGTTGCCACTTGCATGAAAAAAAATATTAAGATTTTTAAGAAGTGACACTCTTACTGAGACACCCTATATATGAAATGCTTCAAATTTTACATTTACTGCCAGTTCTCAAATCAAAGGCGTAGTACAGATTATTAACTTAATCACCGTCCACTTTAAAGGTGGATTAAATTTTTAAGGGAAAGGTGTCTTTATAGCGTGGGAAAGTATTTAGACCATAAGTTTTGACAACAATTATAAACAACTGTTCTTTTGCATTTTTTTCGTATGACAGCATGATAATTAATACATTTTCATACGTATTCGTGATTATCCCTACCTTCGCGGTTTTTTTATAATTAATCAATGCGAATGTGCTACTTTCTAGAAACGTTTTATTATTATTATTACATTTGCAAAATCAATTTCGGGACTATCAAAAAAATTGTTTATGTCCATCAGAAATTATGGTTAGCTCCTTGAGTTCCGGGAACATTATTTAACTTTTAAAGAGTGAAAGTTCTGTTGAACTTATTGTAGACGAGGGTATTGAATTCTGAACAAGTCACATTTATGATTTCGTGTCCAGAGAGCAGTGTTGGCCTAGTGGCTTTAGCGTGCCACTATGCAAGTGAATTTGGGGGTAATATCGGCACTACAAATAAAATTATGTCTATAGTTTACTAACATAAAACTATCACCTAAAAGTTGCGATCGCAGGGCCTTATCACTAAATTTACATGTAGAACCATGTTGTTAACAACAAAGTTATTCTACTTCATAGATTTTTTATTAATTAACAAATGAATTAATGTTAAAATCTTAAATTGGTATTCAAAATAACTTTAGTTCACGAGATTACAATCGCTAGGAAATATATAAAAGCCTAGATTTCATAAGAATAAAAAAATAGGCTTAATATGTCATGACAGCTAATGTAATGACACCTAAGGCGAGGGGGCCGATGGCTGGCCATGCGTGATACTCGTGAACGGCTCGTACTTGTGGTGACTGGTCGTACTTGAATTCGTGTATGCGGTAATGTTAGTTATTTCGATCGTTGACAATCTGAGACAAATTTTTGTTTTAAATATATTTTATTATTATATATTTCTTAAAATGTCATGTGGAACATGGTGTAATAGTTGCAGCTCCTCACAAACGTTGTATAATACAAAAGAAACTTGGCGATTAAAATAAGTGGCGGGTTGTATTGCCAGTTCCTCTCTTCCGTTCTACGCCTTTTATTTGAGAACTGGCAGCAAATGTAAAATTAGAAGCATTTAATGTTTATTTCTTTTTTATTGACGTTCATACCTTGTGTTACCTATGATTTTTGACTTTTGTAATTTTTTGTGAAATTGTTAATATAATTAAACGAACAAAATACCTATTTAAATAAGACATCCATCTTGCTTTGGAGACAGATTGAACAAGAATTGATTCTTTTACCCAATGCAGAATTTCCGTGAATTTGTCTCCATGGAAATTCGATTAGAAATGTTAAATGACAAATTGTCGTGTTCACTATAAATGGCATATGATTCAGCATAAAATTAACAATTTAATAAAATCATTACTTAACCAATTTTATTAGTTTGTTGTATAAAACAATTTTTTTAAATTAGTTATTATTTTATTTTATTAATAAGTAAATTTTAATCATTTAATTTCTCAACAAACTCACATACCTACTTTCATTCAAAAAATCAAATTACTGGATTGATGTAAACATGAAATTTTAAAAATAAAATATAGTAACGCTTTGTATGTAAACAAAAGGAATAAAGTAAAGCAAGAAACCCCTGAAGGAAATAAATTTGTTATATACTCTGAAATTAGAAATATTATATAATTAGTTATAAACGGCTAACATCTTTTTTATTATATATAAAATAACCTCATCAAAAGACATTTTCTAGTAGATTTAATATTGTGCTTAAATGATTGATATCTACTGGGAGTCAACTTTAAGTTTGTCCTAGTCTCCTCGCCTGCAATTTCCATAATATTGTATCCATAATTTATTGGCTACTGATAGATCAAACGGTTATTACGACCTTAAGGCACCTTTCATAACATTCTTAATTATACAAGCTCCATAGCTTTGATGAATAATTGAATAAAGCATTAATTAATAATGCCGCTATATCTATATAAATGTAACCCCTTTTACCCTTGGTCACGGCATCACGCGTGAACGGCTGGATCAATTTCGCAAATTCTTTTATTGTTGTGTTTCTTATTGTCAGGATAAGGTGCTTATTAAGGAAAAAATAAGATAATTGCGCTGAAATATACATAAACATTGACAGAATGCGTGCTAAAAATATCGTCAAATAGGATGTAAGAAAAGGTCGGAGGTAATGTATTGATAATATACATATAACATAATTACAGTCGCTAATTGTTTGTGGCATTAATCTTGAAAATCCATGTTTTTCACATGGTCAGTTATATGCCGCGTGTTCCCTTGTCGGATTACCAACAAATATATTTATATACGCGCCAGAAAAACATACTGTGTGGGCCTGGGTATCCGGAAGCTATATCCAGGATGCTCCCTTCCCTCGGTGAAATAATATGCGCTGGTTCGGCTGTCGCGTGTCAGTATAATAAAAAAAGGAATCCAATCCAATCACTCCAAGCACTGGATCCTTCAATGATGAATAAAAAAAAGTTATGCTATACGGTATGCGGTATATATTTAGTGCGCACGCAACAGCGGTTAAAATTTAACTCCCTTGTGCCATTAAGCCGGGACACCACCCACCATCTCCGGTTCGTGTGTCAAAGTCAAAATTTATATATATAATACCTTTGTTGGTAAGTGCTAGTCTTAGTCTGATCTCTCTGTCTGTCCTTGGATTTATATTTTCAATATACGGACATACCACAGCTGAACCAGCGCATAATATTATTCCAAGGGAAGGCAGCATCCTGATTACAGCTTCAGGATACGCAGGCCTTTGGGACATGGTCTTTTTGTTCCTTTTCGAGTCCTATATTTATCTCATCCCATGTTTAGGTACCCACATTCATCTTTACGTATTTTTTATTTTGTTAGTAACGTTAGGTTGCCGAAAGTTCAAAGGCCATTTTCTTATCCGTATAACGACAATTGAAACATAGTTTTTAATTCCGTAGTATTCCGCGTATCGTATTTAACTCTGAAAAAATATACAGGAACTTCGTAGTGAACTCAATGAATTATCATCTCAATTAAATATAGAGCAAATGAAGCATCATCCTCAATTTACTCCTTCTTCTTATACAAGGGATTCCTTTGGGGGACCTGTACGCAACCCTACACATTTTAGTAGAAATTAGATCATCCAAAATCAAAGTTGCCTCCAATTGAATTACCACAATTTGATGGCGACCCAACTAATTGGACGTCATTCTACGAAACCAATAATAATTTTCAATCATTTTGTGCATAACAATAGGTCAATTTAAAATTCTGAAATGGTGTTCTATCTTCGTGGGAAACTAACAGGAAAATCGCTCACTGTAATCGTCGGTTTTTAATTCAAAACATTAACAGATTCTTGTGTAGATGGTTTAAATAGTTTTATTTTGTAACATTAGTTACAGCTTTTAAAAATCTAAAAAAACAGACGAGCCACTGAGTGAGAGACTCATCGCCGGTCGATGTAACCCGCTCGGGAATAGTTATGCTAACTAATACTGTGTGCTGAAAATTTCGTAGGCTGGCATAGAAAAAAAACTTTAATTTTACCTTTTAAAGATCATGTAGTGAATGTTATTGCTTGAATTGCATGTCGTGGCAAAGAGATTAATGTCACGCTGGACATTTTCGTTATTACCACGAAGATCTTATATTTTATCCGGAAGGCTTGTGAGATCAAGGGCTGCGCCAAAATGGTGACTTCCCAAAATGTAGATTAAGGATTTCTAAACCTTTTACTCATATTGGCGTTGGTGGGCCTTTATTATACACCCATAGTAAACAGGTTTCGGGAAGTGAAATAAAATATATTTATATGTCTAGTGACAAGAGCGGTACATAGAAACCACAAGGAATTTAAGCATTAACTTATTTCTTAAAGCTTTATGTCGCGGAAAGGTCCAATCCAAACAATTTACCTATTTGGATAATGGCAATAGTATTTTTGTAGGCTACAGGTTCATATTTAGGAGTACTACAAAATTAGTCAATTACATTTAGTAGTTAGATTATAAATACAAATAAATATCACATAATAATTTCTTATTTTCTTCGTTGTTATCTCCTTCACAGAATATGAGGACGAGTTCTTCCGAAGGCCGTCTCTTTAAGTTCTTATCTAAATTGTCGCTACTTGTCATGTTTGTTTATATTGTAAGACGTTTCTCTATTTCATTGAATATTTATTTCATAACGGAAACATAGAACACCAACGATCTAAAGGTTGCATCACATGGCTGTATGTAGAGAAAATAGAAAAGTGAAATCGTGAAAATCTTAACTCTAGTTCTGTCATTATCAACATAAATTAAATTAAATATAATTTTATCTTATCAAATGGAAGCTACATATAAGATAACAACACAAGCAACCGTAATTCACACTAATCGTTGTGGATTACGCAAAAATGCTGGTTTTAATTCTCTTAGGTTTAGTTATTTGTGTGAGTGGACAGGGTTATGAATTAAATATTATACATTATAATGATTTTCATGCGAGGTAAGTTTTCAGACGTTGATGTTTTTAATACATTTCAGTATTTATATATTTTAAAACGTAACTTTTATATAACGTTAAATATTTTCTTGTTTACTTTGTTTGTTTATACAAGCAAACTAATACCTTGATTATGATAAGACAGATCGATAGTTCAAAGTAAGGTCCTGCTTCTGAGCCTCGATATTGCCTATTGATTCTTTCACGTATGCTATTAACCACATAAGGATAAATATACTGAGGAAACCAACACCTCGATTATGCCTTAATTATAAACGCTGATATATGATGTTCCTGATTCCTTCTACGACATTTTTATTTTGTGTTTCTAGATTCGTTGAGACTAGTCAATCGGGTAGGATTTGTGACCCAGCAGCAGGACCATGCATTGGGGGCTTCGCCAGACTGGCGACAAAGATCAGAGAATCAGTGCATAAAAAGCCATACTCCCTGGTGCTAAACGGTGGTGATTCCTTTCAAGGTACCATCTGGTTCAATCTTTTGAAGGGGAACGTGACGAAAGACTTTATGAATATGGTGTATCATGATGCTCACGTATGTACCTTATAGTTTCCACAAATATTAAGTATTAAAACAAAATATTCCTGGGAACCTAATAGCGATAGCGATCTTTACTCCAATATTGTAAAGTCATCGGGCATAAAAATATCTAAATGACTATCGCTATAACGGCGATGTTTTTAGTCTTTTTTTGAGTATTGAAAAGATCTCGAAGATAACATAGGTACCATTTTATCCTAAGAATGCCTACATCAGCCATTTTAGTAACATACAATCAGAAGATTAGAACACAGAAGGTACATAGGTAATCCACTTAATACCGCATTTTATATCAGAAATAATTTAACATATCAGTAATCTACAACAACAAACTTATAGATACAATTATCTGAAATTTTATTAATGGTCGAATGTGTTACTTAAAGGCAAACTTATATTTCCAGGTACTAGGAAACCATGAATTCGATCATGGAGTTTCGGAACTGGTTCCCTACCTCAAAAACCTTGAGCATGAAGTGGTAACAGCCAACATAATAGATGATGAGGAGCCCAGTATTCAGGGGTTATATAAGCCAAGTATTGTGGTGGAGAAGAATGGAAGAAAGATTGGTATCATTGGTGTTATTATTTCAAGTACTCATGTAAGTGTGTTAAAGTTTATTCTATATTAAAAAACTTCGTCTAGATGCTATATTTAAGTGAAAGCCTAAAGTAGAATCAGATGACTCTTCAATACACAAAACGCGGTTGAGGTTTCAAACTCTATTAGACCCTTTAGGGTCTTCTGCTGTAAATCAAAATAATAGTGAATTTCGTGCCTTAAACCGGGGTTCAAGAAAAGGACATATTTGTAATTAAAACTGAATTTCAGGAGTTAGCCTCGACTGGAAAATTAAAATTCACAGACGAAGTAGAAACAGTCAAAGCCGAAGCTGAGAAGTTGACTCAACAAGGCGTCGATATTATTGTTGTTTTATCACACTGTGGCATAAATATTGACGAGTATGTATTCGTAATTCTATAGTATGATTTTTAACAATCCCTATACATATATATATAAGATTTAACAACGTGAACACTTTATTCTCATTCGCGTATTAGACTAGCGGCCTGAACGGATGCCGGATATTTTGGAAATAAAAGTACTTAGCATTCATAAGGAAAACGAATGTGTAATTGTTTCGATAGTTTTTAAGTTCATTCGTTACAATTAATGTTTTTATATTTATAATATAAATATAGATATATAAAGGGATATCATAAATAATATCATGCAGATTATTATAGATATTATATATATAGATATTACGCATTTAATATTTGCACGGCGAAGATAAACATTGTGAGGAAAACCCTTGGACACAAAAAGTCGACGGCTTGTATTAGACTAATCAACTTCTTGTCATTTAGAGAAAAAAATGATCACGAAACAGCCACTTTGTTATTTGGTCGATATACATAGTAAAAGAAAAAACAACAACTTATTAAGTATAACAAATACGGATACCTATGCTATTTAAACAAAATTTATGTTTAGAAAGTTGTGCAAAAACTTATGATTTGAAAGATCGCTACACTTTGAAAGTTTGATTAAACATGAAAAAGTCTTTGAACCAAAAATTTACTTGTGTCAGTAACACATAAATTTGATCGCCTACTTGTCTAAGAAAAGACATCATTCAAGCCTTCCCCATACCATATTACGCTGAGAAAGTGTAGTACCTACTTCATTAACTATGCCTATTTTAAGGGTATTTGCATTTACTTTACAGAGAGATAGCTCGTCGTGCGGGACCTTACATTGACATAATTGTAGGTGGGCATAGCCACTCACTTCTATATAATGGAGACCCACCTATAAACTCTTCTTACGTCCCATATGGTCCGTACCCACTAACTGTTGAAAATGAACACAAACGAGTAGGTATTGATAGGATATATTTATATAATAGGACATCGTAATAAAACTAAAATAACAAATACTAATAACACATCATTATTCTTCAACTCCTCCTTTATCCTGCCAATTTTAGTCTTATCTCTACTCTAACAAAAATAAGATAAGAAATTTAAATATCAATAAAATAGTTTTTTTTATGTTAATAAGTAGAAAAGGAGTAAAAACAATGTAAGACTGATGATGTCAATATAAGTTACCTTCTACCTTTGTATTTAAATACAAAATCGGTATATAAATATATATTACTTATGATGAGCGATAAGTACACTGGATAGATCTAGACTGGCGAACATGAATACAACAATCACAACAACAACAACAATGCAGACGGTTATAACTAATACACACAAGTACAATATTATTGTGTTTATGATGTCACTACATTATTATTAAATTAAAATAATATTTTATATATTTTTAATAAAATAAAAGGCTCTCACATTCAATTAATCGTCAAAATTAATTAACATGTATAAAAAGTCAGCGTTATAATTTCCAGGAAGTGTTAATTGTACAAGCGGGCGCGCATACAGAATATCTGGGAGAAATTAAATTATCTTTCGATGATGCCGGTCATATTACGGATTGGATCGGAAATCCACACTATCTTGGACCGGAAGTTGAAGAAGGTAAATCTAACTATTAATATAGCAATAGATTGGACTGTTTAGAAATCAAATCCTTTAATAATTTATTCCAAACGTCAATAATAAAAACGATGCAAGGTATATTTAAGATCGTGTCTCTGTTTCATTTATTTTTCGGTCTATGTTGTTAGTTCATGGCAAAAAACTCATAGATAGTGGATTCCCATTGAAAAGATATTTGTTTGGATTTGATCACACCCATGTTTTATTAAAAATTAATAACACTGCTATTAATTATTTACAACTGTAAATTATTACTTATTCTTGAGATTATTTATTTAAGTTTGGATTATGACATTATGGTTACTTTGAAGAAAACAGTGATTTCAATGCTATATAATATAAACAACTATTTCTTTACTTTCAGCTCCTGATGTAATGGAGAAAATCAACGAATATTTACCAAGAATAGACGAACTAGCAAAAAGGAAAGTCGGTGAATCAAAAGTACTTCTCTCTGCAGACTGTCGCTGTGGAGAGTGTAATCTAGGAAACCTTATTTGTGATGCTTTTATGCACGCTGTAAGTATATAGATATTTGTTTAGTAATAATAATATTCTCCAATAAATTTCGACTACGACAGCCAGTCAGTCAGCTATTGAGTCTGACTGGCAAAAATTCTAAAGAAATTTGTGCGTAGAGACAGATTTGCTCGTTTTATTATATTTTACGTACTGGCAGTATTACATTTCATGTGCTATACTATTAGGATAGTATCTAGCGGTATACCCCAGTATTTAAACCGAAGACAACCTGTCAAATCCCTTTAATCTACAGTCAAACAAACTAACTACTAGTAATTAGTATTGTAAGTACGAAGTATAATAGTATAAACTTATATTTTATAATATAGATGACAATGTCCAAAACGTCCTTATTTTAAACCCCCTGTCACAATGAAATACGTAATTTTGAATGAAATACGAAATTTCTTATAAAAAGGTTGTAGCGCCATTGATTGATTGATTCTTTTAATTAAATTGCATTTATTTCAAATGGTGTTGATGGACATTTAACACCGAGCAGTATTGAACTATTCTTGCGTATAATTCCCATTCCCAAGGTAGGAGGTTGAAACCTCTGCACCAATAGCCATTACATCTATGTACTCATTTAACGCTCTCGTACGGTGAGGGAAACATTGTGAGGAAAGCTTAGTCCCAAAAAAATGCCGGCCATTGTGTCAGGCCCAGAAGGCTGATCACCTACTAATCGTGTAACATATATATAAATAATGTTTAGTGATCATTTGCCTTTTTTAAAGGCAACGAAACTGATTGTGAACATACTGTGCTATTTGGTCGAGGGAAACATTGAATGTATACTATAAAGAAGTAACATCTTATTACATAAAACAAATACGGAATACAAATATATATACTATCTTTATTTTGAGAGAGTTGTGCAAATACTTATGATTTGAAAGCTCGCTACGCTTGAAAAGCTAGATAATGTTTGTGTATTTAATAATTGAAATATTTTATTGATTAGATTATTCATTTACCCTTGACCATTTTCAGGTCATGAATAAAGCTACAGGAAGTAATTGGCATTACGCTCACTTCTGTACTATGAACAGAGGCTCCATTCGGAGTGACATTGTCAGCGGAGGTAACTAACTTAAGCACTATGGATCAAAGCCTAGACTAGACTGTTGATTACTAGAATGTACACCCTATGACACGGCATTATGTACCAGAATAGCTTACAGATCATTAGATTTTTTTGTGGCTCGAACCCTTAATACCAAGATTTTTTGTGTTTCATCTTATATGTACGGTAACATGTGTTTCGCTTATATTGGAACTTATAAACCAATATTAAAATTTTTATTTTATTTGTGACTTGTAAATTCAAATATAATTTATTTATCATATAGGTGACGCAATTACACCTTTAAACATCCATAAAATTCATAAACACTACAACTATACGTTGTGATGTTTGCCACATTAACATAGATAAGTTAGAGCTTGAAAAAATAGTAAAATAATGTATATTGAGCCTTTATATAACTTAAACATAGTGTAAAGTAACTTAAAATTTAGTTTATTAATTTTATTATATTTATATGTTTTTCAACACAATTTTTCAGACATAACTTTCGAAGCCATGTTACTATCTATGCCATTTGCGAATACTGTTGAGGTGTTTGACTTACGTGGAGACCATGTTTTGGAGATGTTAGAATTCAGCGTGGCTAATCAACCTCGGCCTGGGGCAAGGATGTTGCAATACTCTGGTTAGTATATCACTTATCCCATTCATTATAGAGATGAATATTTTTCATAAAGAGAATATGAAATAGTCTATTGCTTGTGGCACAGCGAAGAAGAAGAATTGATATACAATCACATATTTTTAGAGAAAAGGTATGGTGATAAAAAAGCTTGTCAGCCACGGCTTAATCTACGTTAATAAACTGTATACCATGACATAAGTGACTTCCGTAATAAAGAAAGAATTGTCAAAACATAAAAATAATTTCCGAACACCAAAAACACCTCGTTTTATAATGCAGTATTATCACCTATTCTTAAGCACAAACTCAAAAAAAACTTTATTCATATATATACTACTTTATTTCGAATATGCATAGAAAAAGGTAACCGCCTATATAAAAACCTTAATACGGAGTGGTGACTTGAGTTACCACAAAAAGTGCTTGGCGTTATGACTTTTTACACTACACTTTCCAGGTCTTCGGGTTAACTTTGACGGTTCTAGACCAGTCAATCAGCGAGTTCTCAATGTGACTGTACGTTGTATTGAATGTGAAGTACCACGTTACGAGCCTTTGGACCCCAATAAGATGTACAAAATTGTGTCACAGAATTTTTTGGCTGAGGGAGGAGATGGGTTTACTGTAAGTGGATGTTTTAATTTTTCAGGCTCTTCCAAGGCTATTTTAGTATGAATTTTTACACGAACGCACACCACAAACCACACAGAAACAAACCACGCTGTCTACAACCTCGTTTATTTGTCATTTATACTCGTATTATTAATATCAAAGTAGTTTTACATTACCTTGGTATCTCTTAATATTGTAAATTTATTCAGTAATGTTCAACAAATTAAATATCTCCTATTTAGATCTAAGATTTAAGATCGTAAATGCAATGCATTATAAACGAAATTATATATGTCGATACTAGTTAATTTTGTTTAATGATGCAATGAACAGTACAATTACAGCCTAATTAAACAATGAGTACCGATGTTAATTATTTGTATGAATTTTTAGTTTAATTAAGTTAATGGGACTTAATTAAAATGTTCTATTAATGTAATGTAATATACTGTTCACAACGAAATATAAATTTCCATTATTTTTATAGATTACAGAAACAGGAAACTTTTACATAACATTGTACATTTATTGTAAGTGCTTATAAGTTTAAAAGACGTATTATCTATATAACGTTATCTTTCTTTTAGATTCTTTATAAGTTTAATAACGGTATGGCTTGTTCAAGATTAATTTAATATACATTGATGTTGAATTCCGAAACACGTAGGTACTATCAATTTGGCGCTATTGTTATACTCTGGTATTCTGAGACTAGATGCCTGACGTAGTAAATAGAAGGAATAATTCGCTTCACCTATATATATTATTAACCTACAGTTTACATTGAAACAAATCTGAAAAAAAAATATTATCTAGTTGCAATATAGAAATTTTTATACCGTTTTAAGCCCAAATAGGGCTATTTTCGCATAATACAAAATAAATAAGTAAAAACAACGTCTATCCTTCAGATAGAATATACCTAGTTAACACTGAAAATGTTTAGAAAATAAAAAAAGGGATTAATGTAGAAAGTTGCCAATAGTTTTATTGTTTTTCGAAGTAATCTCCGTTCCTCTCTACACATCGCCGAATTCTATGGAAGCACTGAGAAAAGCAGTGGGCCCATTCTTCCTTCCTTTCCGTACGAAAATGCTATAGAAGGGACTATAGCATTTTCGTACACTTTCAACGTATCTTCAGGGCTCAGTGAATACCTCGAATGAAATCTTTAGTTATGAAAGTCGCAGGGCGCTAGGACAGGACTGTATGGAGGATGACTCATTATCTCGACACCTGCCATAATCAAATATTCAACAGTCCGTTTTACGGAGTGCGCTGAAGCATTGTCGTAGTGAAGGAGGATCCTGCCTCGAGGACAACACAACAGGCAAACGGCGATTGGCATACCAGTCTGAAGTAACTGTCCTTCCGTCTTCTAGCACTACTGTCGCGAAATGACCTTTCCGACCAAAGAATGAAGCAGTCATCTTTTTTCCTTGACTTCTTTCCTTCTTGGCCTATCCTCAAAAGGAAACACCCACTGAACTGATTGTGTTTTGGTTCGTAGCAATATATGCAGCTTTCATAACCTGTGACGATGTCAAATACGGCATTTGAGTCACCGCCGTTGGGACACCAGTCCATGCGAAGGTGTTTCTGGTCGTCGTTTAAAGTATGGGGAATCCATCTGGTACAAAGCTTCCTGACGCCTTTTTGAACTTGACTCATACCAATGCCTCGGCTTGCCCATATCTGCTGATAGGTCACACTTTTATCTTCCTCTATCATGCGTCGCAAAGCAGTGATGTTATCTTCAGTAGTCGCTGTTAAAGGACGTCCCTCACGCGGATCATTATTGAGATTACTACGTCCACGCTGAAACTCGTTAAACTAATTGTAAATAGTGGCACGAGATGGGGCTTGTAATTATTCAATATGTATTTAAATAAAAAGCTAGAATGATCCAAAAAAGTTGCTAAATATGCTCTTAGATCGTGTCCTATAGATAGCTTCTTTTGATACAAATGGATCCAAATAAGCTCTAATCTATGCATGCAGTTATCAAAATTGTCGTACTTTAGTCCAAACCCCAGACTAGTTAGGTTCAATCTCGGCTAACTAAAATGAAATACTCGTTAAATCCACCAAATTGACTCGCATTTAGTATTGCTTCGTGGTTTGCATTTCCTATTATGTGATTGCATACGTGATTTAGGATTTAGTGGTCGATGGATTTAACTGAAATCGTTTGGAAATAATGGTGTTAACGACAATTGAGTTTTTAAATCCATTTCACGTTCAGAAACAGTAGAATTATTATATGTCATGTAAGTCGAGAAAGAAGCACCGTACATTCATGCGAGAGTTTTCTTCGTATCCAGCTAGCTTAAGACAAATAGGGGATTTGTTTTGCGAGTTAAAATATAGTTTCGCCCATTGAACCAAGTCCCAGGCTCAATATTATATCACGTGTGCTACGCCAAGCCAATGAAGGCGTAAATAACGTTATATCTACTAAATACTTACTAACCGTCGTATTACCATTTTTTTATTATTTGTCTAAGCAATGTAGGCCTAGTGGTTTCAGCTGGTTTCCCTGAGGTAGGAGGCTCGATCCCCGCCTGTGGACCAATGAACTTTCTTTCTATGTGCGCTATTAACAATCGCTCGAACGGTGAAGTATAACATCGTGAGAAAACCAAAAAATAGACGACGTGCGTCAGGCACAGAAGGCTGATGACATTCTTGCCTATTAGATAACAAATAATGACAAAGATCATGTTTCACATCACACACACATCACATCAAACAGATGTTTCATGATCTTTGTGACTTCCAAAGCATATACGGTTTATATGGGCCTGGATTCGGTTAAAATAAAATTAAATAATTTATTCATTACAGTTATGTTTTTCAGATGATATCGAAAAATCGTGGGCCGAGAGAAATCATTGGTATAGACAGTGAAGTTTTTATTAGGTACTTAGAGAGAGAACTGCCTGTTATCAGAGATCTGGATGGACGGATACATATAACGGATCCCTGCCAAAACGAAAACTGATGATGATCATATGGAATTAAGTTACGAAATCTATACATAAATGTATGAAATTCAGTAATGATTAGAATACTTACAGGTTCGTGGCTGAGATATTGCAATTCGGAGGCAATGAATTACTTACTAAAGAACTTATTTCTAAATAATTAGTAAACCAATGGCCTGGCCGTGTATTACTTTAATAAATACGGATAATAAATATTACTACCTTATAGATTTTGTTCATTTTGGGGTGAATATTTTCTCAAAGGAGTTAATGGATGACTCTGAGTACATTTATAAAAAATATTGACCTCTCTGAAGTATGTCTAACTGGAACCGGAACAATTCATAAATGTCAAAACCATTTATAAAATTTCAAGTTATCTCTAAATGTTACCTTAATAATAAATTTTGGTTAGCATTTAATTCCAGCAAATACGTTTCAAATATTGAAAATATGGTTAAATACTTTGTTCTCCATAAATAGGTTAGTTCTAATGGTAACATTCAGAGTTGAGACTGAACGCTAAAAATTACTTTCGTACGAAAAATATTAAACTCGTCATGGGTCAACTTAACTTGAATTATTTTTAATTCTTTACATACGATAAAAACATACATATTTACAATTTATCCTTGTTTCTCTTATCACACATCTTGCAAGAGATAAACAGCTTCTTTAATATATATCTATTAAGTTACAAGATAGATGAGTGACCCATGAGATGAAAGTCAAATGCAAATCCCAAACACGGGCCACTCAAAATAAATGCTGCAGAAGAAGACACTAAAAGTCATGGCCATGTGGACACCACAGCTTTAAATCAGACGCACGAAGAGGAAAATTATTGCGTTAGAAGGCGAACGATGAAATGTTTACAAGATGTGGTCGAGGCCACTCATAAATGGTTTTAGTGTCACTGAATTTATGTATTTAAACTTCAATCTCTTTGTAGAACAAAAATACTTCGTTTCAAATAGTTAATATGCAAAATGTTAAGAAAATCGCTTAGCGATAAATGGTTTGAAGGTATTAATTTAACTTGCAGCCCGCCTCAATGTCCCGTGAAATTGCATCCGATGCAAAGCGTTCAAGAGTTTAAAATTAAACTGCAGTAAAACCTAGCACTTGTTTTGTATCCTAGTTAAATTTGTAGGGCCACTTTATTGCATTTTCACTTCAATAAATATTTTTTTTATTAATGGCCTGTATTACATAAAACTATATTATAAAATAAAATGTATTATACTTATAATGAATAAACATATTTTTATTTTTAAACATATGAATATACGTAGTATTGGATTTTAATTATAGATTAGAATTGGGTTTGAGCTAAATCTGATTGATTTTATTAGGAAAGTAATACATTAGATGGTAAGTTCAAGACTCTCTTCGATGGTTTTTCTTTGTGGTTTCAGAATAACATACCTTTGGTAGAAAATAATTTGACAAATTCAAAAGTGTCTTCGAAATTATATTTTTAACAGGTATCGATTTTACAGAGCAGTGTTGCCCTAGTGGCTTTAGCGTGCGAGTCTCATCTGACAAGCTCGTACAATGAAGGAAAACATTGTGAGGAAAGCCGCATGTCTTAAATCCAAAAATGACGTCATGTATTAGACAAAATTGATAAAAAATCAGATGCAATCTGACCCCATATAGAGTTATAGCGCCACTATTATTATTATCGATTTACGGAGTAGCCTAGCTGGGCTGAAACAGATATTTATTATAAAAAAGATGTTTGTTATTATAAAAAACAATGACATACATAACCTAAGTCTTATTGCAGACACTATTAAAAACAAAAACAAAATGTAGTCAAAAAGGAGCTGATTAAGAAATCTAGCCGGACTTCACGAAGCCAAGACAAAACTCGTGTCTAGCGAACTTCGAATAGAGGTCTAATTAGAACTGGTCGCTCGTGACTCGAATCTTAAACAGTATACAACAGACTTATTCTGACCAACTGACTGACTCTTGTTATTTCGTAAAATAATTTCATTAAATTATCGAGATTTTCTATTTAATAAAAAGTATAAGTTGTCCGTGTCGAAAAGCTTAAAAATCCTTGTAAACAAATTGTAGATAGAGAGCGTAATGTTACATATGTATAGAATACGTAGGCCAACATTTTGTAAGGTTGGACTAAGAGGTTATATAAATTATATAAGTTTGAGATATTTATTGTTAATAATCCCGATCCCAATTAATAAGCATTGTTTGGGAAACCCCTATATATTAATTTTAAAATAACCATTATCACACATTAACATTATCGTATCTATTTATAATGGCTTTATATATATAATTAGGAAGAGATACAAAAGCATTGGAAAAAAATAAAACGTACTATTATTGTCGAAATACTTTAATAATGAATAAGCCTGTGTAAAATTCACACTTTACAAATTATAAAATAACGAGACATTCAGGAAGACTAATAGGCTACTTAAGACGGCCAAGTTGTTAATAAAAATGGGAATAATTTACTGACATATACGTTAAATTAGTTAATTAAATGATAAGAATGAGGATGATTAGTTGTGTGTGTTTAGTTATTATAGATATTATCTCTTACGTGCACATGACAATTTGAGTTCTACTTTATCACCGCTGGATAATGCTTTGGGAGTCGTGGAGGTGACGACGAGACGGTTACCGGTCAACACAGTAGTTGTTTCGAGTTTAAATGGTCTCCTATAGTGAAAAATTAATGACAACTATAATATACCCTGAGTACATTACCTAGTTATAGGAGGTGCACAAAAACAAAAGTTAAGACAAAATGAAATGTCATAAAACTTTTGAAACTTAATCAAGAAAAAAATAAGAAAATTGCGCAGAAAATTTAATTAAGTAATCCAGACTTTTGTTACAGTAAATTTTTTTTTCAGTGCATAGCGCTATTACAATTCAAACTTTTTTTGATGTAGCCTTAATGAGTTTGACATAACATTGACAGAATGCGGGCTACAAATATCGTCAAAGAGGATGTAAGAAAAATGAATATCGTATAAAACAATTAATGCTTTGGTTGGAGATAATGTATTGATAATATACATATAACATAATTACAGTCGCTAATTGTTTGTGGCATTAATCTTGAAAATCCATGTTTTTCACATGGTCAGTTATATGCCGCGTGTTCCCGTGTCGGAATCCAAAAAAAACTATTTATATACCTCCCTGAAAATACAACAAAGAATGTTGTTTATCATAAAGCATTACAATACATTAAGCATTACACTTTGTTTCTGAATTTTTTTTTGATAATTATAATTAAGACAGGACAACGTGTGTCGTCCTCTAGTTTAAAGATAAATCGATATGTATATTTTGTCAATATGAATTGCAGAGTTTAGTTGACGCTTGTATAAAATTTGTAGTTTAGTAGTGGTCATCAAAAAGTTTAATTTGGGCCTACAGTTACATGTCATAATGTTCGGTATCTTTACGACTGACCGTACAAAGCCACTAAAGTTGTAACTATAAAGGGACGCTTGTTGTTCACATAAACAACTATTACCTAAATAACGGTTATCGGTGCGTAAAGTTATAAGCTTTATTAATGATGAGCTCTATACTATGTAAGAAATATAGCAGTGTCAGCCTATGAAATGCGATGCTCGACTTATACTCATCGTTCAAACCATACAAACACACAAATCCTTGTTTTGTGAAGTACGCATTTTTGATCGTATTATAAAAAAAATGCAATCATAAAACCGGAATCTAAATGTGTTTTGTGTTATAGAAGATCTAGGACGCAAAGCCAATACTTACAATATAATATCGTTTAGACTACTAATACCAATACCTAGTAATAGAACTAACATTTATGAACGGTTTTGAGTTACAAATGCACCTTCGGAGTACTATTTTACAATTTATTATTATTTCGTGCTACTGCTAACTAAAGATCAAAACAAATGAATGTTCAATTTGTGGTATAATATTCGATCCGTATAAACGACACGCCCACGCTGAACGGTTCGTCGCATTCAGCTGGCGCTACGATTTATCGTGTAACATCGAATTGAATCCAAAGTATACGCTACGCCAACTGCCCTTGATTCTACGCTGTGGGGCGTCTGCTACGAATTTTGGCAAAATATTATTAATCGATCCATCCTAGGAGCGCTTCATATATTAAATCTCAAAGAAATATATGTTCTTAGCTAAAGGCTTGAAGTGTCATAAATGCATACATATTAGCCAGGTAGATCAATATCGTCTTCCGACATTTGGATTTTCTTTTGAAATAAATCAGTTAGAACAATACATTCGGCGCAGGCGCTGATCAGAGAGGAACAGAACTTAACGATCAAATCAACGCTCTATTGACAAAATAAACAATTAACCTGAAACATGTCTATGATATTGCGTTGTGCTGCCATTCTAATAAAACAAATGACATTCTGTCCTTATATAATTTCTGACATAAAAGGTTTATCACTGCTAGTAGCGCCATTGCTTTGACAGCTATGCTATGTATGCACAGCTATTGTTATTACATCTCAGAGCTTTTAATCACTAAGAGGCATGCCTTTTAAGTTCTTTCGTTTCCATATTTCCCGGCAATTTTGAATTTGCAACTGTTTTATAATTAAATGTGTTTAAATTATGAATCTCAAAACAGTTGAAAGTATCATTGCTATTGTTTAGTCAAAGCGTCTATTGGAACCTGTCAGGTTACGTACGAAGATGAATATTTGTACGAAGATCTTACATGAAACGCTGTGTCTAAAAAAGCTACCCTAGTTAGTTTGCCCTTGGATACCGCATCTGCTTTCCGACGATCCCAACGCAGCCCGCGTCGGTTGCTGTAAGAAAAGTCTGCAAAGGTTCAACCGAGGAGAGTCAAATCACGTCTACGACATCATCAGTGGTGACGAATCTTGGATCTATGCATCCTGATATCAAACAACTATCTAAAATCTGGGTCTTTCAAAACGAACCAAAGCCGACTGAAGTTGTTAGTTCTCGAAGCACTTCTTTTTTTTTGTTTTTTTAATTTCAAATAGGCCGTTGCAGGCTCTTATGAAACGTCTAGTTGCACTTCAAAGCAGATAGTGGCCACGTTCATTAGAAATACAGGCCATGTTGCGACTATTGCACTTGAAGATCGAAGAACGGTTAACACAGAGTGGTAGGTGATTGGGTCTTGACATGTCGGTTTCCTCAGGATGTTTTCCTTCATCGTCGGAGCGAATGTTAAATGCGCACATAGAAAGAAAGTCCATTGGTGTACATGTGGAGATCGAACCTACGACCTAATGGATGAGAGTCACACGCTGAAGCCACTAGGCCAACACTGCTCATATAATAATACACTATGTGGTATGTAATAAAACAAGATGCATTTTAAGTAAAGTTTTGCTAATCAAGAACCCAAGTCCTCAAGCTCATGGGGTGATGGAGAAAGTCTATGCGTAACCTTACTGTTGAATAGTTACTCTTACGTTCTAGAATAATGTATAACATACGTATAATAGGAGATGCATCTTACAAAAGCTTTATGCCTCTACCAGCATATTTATTTAAATATTCTGTACATTGATTAAAAAAAATATTAGCGAATATTAAAAACGGAAATCAAGATATACTGAAAGCCGAAAGTATCCTAATAACTGTCGAACCCGTACGGATTTTATACAAATGTTAAACAGTAAACACAAGTGCGGGTCACAACATTAGCGGTTAAACTAAGGCTTAATTAAAACAGGGTCGATGTCGTGGTCAGTAAACAAAATTCGCTCTTCGATTAAACAGTTTCATCCTTTGTATTTCAACTAAAATATTTTTATACAAAATTTCTATATAAATTTGGGAGCTACTCAATACTACGTGGAACCGATACTAAGATATCTAAGCATTCGTAGTAAATTCGTAATACTCAAGTGACTACTGCATTAGTAACAAAAGATAAGTCGCCATGGTCTTTATCCATACTGAAATATGATTATACTTTTTATGAATAATGAGGAGCATATATTCAATAGTTTTAATACAAAAGTGTTTCTACGATAACCTATTTCATTTCTTACGACAAATCAATAACAAACCGTTGCTCAATTTATGTGTAGATTATTTCTTGAAAAAGGTACAAAAACAAGGCTATAAGTGAGACATACTGTTCCCGGCAAACTTGTCTACGTGTGAAGACTGCTTAATGAGTTCCATTGATATAAATTTCTAGACATTTTCAGTCATGATTTGTATAGTCAATTATGAATTATTTTCATATACAAGTAAAAATATTTTATATGAAATTGTGTAAAGTTTATTGAAAAAATTTCATTGGGTCAGCTAAACTACGTAGAATTTTTATACGTACAACTCGAATTGGCATAGGCTAATTCCAGTTGTGGGGATCATATAATTTTTAATTCCCGGGTTTGATTTAGAGACAGTTATAAACCATATCAATGAAAGAGATGCCCATTACTTTACAGTAATTATAAAAAATACACTTTGGGTTTTTCTTGAACTTCATTAAGAATTAGTAAGTGTCAACACATTTCAGGACATTGAGACATAATTTGAACGAATGAATGATTATCCATACATTTAAGTCTTCGATGCAAAACCACAGCGTAGGTAATGCGATTTGCTTCGGGTAATTTTTTCGCCGAGCGGTCTTCTCGGAAATTATCAATACATATGGATACTGGAAGTTGTGGAAATAAAAACAAAATACTGTATATTGGGTTCGATATGAATGTGAAAGTCCTACATAATACGTATTTCACGTTATGAGATTAGGTTCCTGGTTAATACCGTTCGACTATATTTCTCTAAATTTTCCCTAAATTTTCACAAAGGTACATCAAAGTTGCTGGCCCATTAATAACAACATATAATGTGTGCGTGAGTTTTCTACTTTTTCGAATAGAATTCGATTTCAATACTTACTATAAGTATAACAAATCTGACACTATGACAAATTTGATCATGATTAATTAAATATAAACATTATTCATAGCCATTCTTCCAGGGTGAAATTTAGTAAACAATACAGCAGGAACTTTGACTATCGCATCTCAAAATCTAATACATTTTTTGACGTACGTAACTTTCGTTTCTGACTCTGTCCCCCATTAACATTCTCCTATAAAGGAATAACCAACTTTATCGGATATATGGTACAAAAGTATATAGTCTTCATAGTCCTTTAGTTATCTTTTTATATTCTATAAGAATTCAGAATAAAAAATCAACTAGCTTGATCCAGTTACAACGCTACCACAGTTTTTTAATACGATGTGATTTAAAGTTTTACATTTCCGTTCTATAATATGGTTAAACATTGTTTAATCAAACCTGTGTCAACAACACTGTAGTTGTTGATACACATTCTAATTTCCAGAAAGATATGATTCATGTTAATTACACAAGACATTTTACTATGCGAACTAGCAAACTGCGGAATTGACTCCCGGTGGGGTCTTCCCTGGAAGATATGAATTTTTTCATGAAAAAGTATCCACTAAAATGGGTGTCCATGCGCTGCGATAACTTCCCTTATTGGACGTCCTGTATTATATAAAATATGTTCCGTTTGTATTATATAAAGTAAAGGTATATATTTGATTGTGATATATAGAAATATGAGGCTTTAAGCCTTGAGGATTATGTATGTGTAATCTGTGTCCATAACCATTATTCGTTTTTATTATGAATTAATGACATTTAATAATATTTGATATAATTCAACTATTGCGCTGTAGTTAATTTTATTGTGTTAGGTCCCAAAACATATTTAAATAGAGCTAAATTAAAATTCTATATTGTAAAACAAGTGAGGGATATGAAAGATTTACGTATTAAAGTAATTCTAGGGAAGCATAGTGGCATACTAGGAAAAAAAGAGCAGGCTTTGGACCAATAGGTCCAAGTTATTTTTGCAAATGTTTATAATTATTATTATGTATATATTTCAAAATTGAGACAAAAGATCGCGTTAATATAATAATGCCTAGCAATACTTTAATGGGCTGTAATATTATATCAAATTGTTATCTACTAACTTTATCGCTCGCTAACCAAGATTGTTGAAGGCACTCGAAACGTGGAGATACGTAAATAATAATGCCGTATTGGGTAGTTGTAGATAAAGTAAACGAAGAATCTGAAGCAAAATAAATCACTCGCGCAGTAGAGCAAAAGATGTCACTTTAATCATAGGATTAGGTCTACTTAGTTGCTGGCTTCGTTATCTTAGAAGTTAATTACATTAACTGCCTCCTTAAGTGTTATGTCGTATACCCTGTGCTGAAACTATTATTAAGCTTATAAAACGTGATATTATGGCGTATACATAATTACTATTATTATTCAAAATGTTGTAGACAGTGATAAGATTAAAACTATTTACAACTAACTTTAAATAAATTATCGTCACCCGCTCTTATATGAACTGCGAGCAACTATTGCATAAAAGGGGTACTAGAACAGGACTGTGTTGTCAAAAAACTGAGTTCCACGATAGAATATAGTATTTCGGTACATATTAATTCGAATTTTATGAATTCGTTGAACAATTCTACGAAATGTGTAGCATTACAGAATTTAAGCAATTTATTTTAATTATCTGTGCTCAAAGGGGTTTTAATTAATATTTCTAATTTTGTCTAGATTAAATACATAAGTAGTCGTTAAACGTTTATAATTTCCATATTACGATAAGAGAAAATACTTTCCAGGACTTTTACATTGTATTTTAAAGTAGGAATCTTTAAGTCTATCTGTTTTTCCTTTATAGAAAACTTTACTCCCAAGAGAATTCTACTCATAAACTCGTTTCTGGAGTAATTCAGAATGCACTGCAGACTCAGGATATAAAGTTGAAAGCTCACCGACTGTTTTTATAAGGTCGAAGTTGAAAATTCCGTTCAAAGAAAAACTTGGGACAAACTTCAAAATATAGGAAGTTTACTCTTAATTGAAAAGTTAATTTATGACGAAATTATGAAATGAGTAATACATGTCGATTGGTACCTCATTTCTATGTCATTTTTTGTCATTCTTCTGTAACTCTATTCTTTATATTTATTATTTAATGTCTTAACTGCTGATTTTTATTATAAGAGGGTTTGATGACGTAATGTGCGCTTCATACCTAAGCTATTACCACAGAAATAAATTATAGATAAACATTTATTTATATTATTTAATCTTTAAATATGTTTACTTCCTCACATTTTCCCAAAAAGCTGACACGTAGCGGTTTGATGGGTTATAACAGGGTAGCATTTGCTGGACATAAACAGATAATGAGAAAATAAGCCCCGTCCCAACAGTTAAAGACACAGTAATGAAGTTTATTCTATAGATCGTTGTTTTTTCAGAAAATTCAAAACGTGTGCGTGTAGTTAACAATAGTAATTATTTTTTACCATGTTAAAATAATTATTAACAATTCAAAACTTGCGGTGTAACTCTTGCTTTTGCGTTGCAGAGTTGACTCGAAAGCGAATTGAATTTTGACATATACGTTAGGTGCTAAATGGCGTAGATAATTGATACGTAACGTTGTAATACATTATTTTAAGGATTTTACGATTACGTAACGTTTTTTTTTCACTTTTAGATAAAGTTTTAATAATCTTTTTCGAGCGTACTTGTTTTTCAAAAGAATAAAGAGAATGTATTGTTATGTTCAGTTCAAGGACAAAAGAGGAGAGAGGGGCGGGGTGCAGTGTGGTGCGGTGTTAGATTTGACAAGTGACGCTCGACTTATAGGAAAGACAATCAGTAGCACGCATTATGTAATTGAGTGTAGTCATTTTGTAACACCTTATTGAGAATGGAACATACGAGTTTTTTTGGAATTGTCCGTTATTTGGTAGTCTATATGAAATTATATTATATTTGAAAGATAACGATATTGCCCAACAGAAGTTTGTGGGAAGATTTAATGAAATTTTATGAGTGGAAAGCGCCAACATAGAAAGAAATCGAGGGTATTGTGGTTACAAAAATGGTGATTATGTCGGCACAACAAAACAGTTGTCAAAATGAAATCTGTTTCAACATATTGATGGCAGTACCTCTGGGCCCAAACCTTTTCAGGAAAAATTGTAAGCAGCTTCAAAACTGTGAGAAGATAACCATAACTCAGTTTACTCTTATTCCTACAAACTTACCGGAGCTTTCTGTTAAAGTTATTAGTACGCTTCTGCGTCTGTATGCTTCAGTAGATAATAATAATAATCATAAGCTTTTATTCGACATCTTTGACATACATTTGATTAAAATAAAAAAGATAAATTTATACTTTTACTAAGATGCGGCCCCTGTCCGGGAGAAGGCCTCCTCCAACTTTTTCCACGCTAATTTATTTTTTGCCATCATCATCCAATTTCTGCCAGCTACCCTCTCGATCCCGTCGACCCATCGCTCTATTGGTCTTCCTTTCTTCATTTTTCCTTTCGGACCCGTCCATTCGGTTACTTCTCTAGACCATCTGTCATCTGTACAACGGGCTACGTGGCCTGCCCATCTCCATTTAAGTTTAAGGGCATATTGCTCAGTATCAATAATATTGGTTTTTCTGCGAATATTTTCACTTTTATGTTTGTCGCGTAATTTTATTCCGAGAATACTCCTTTCTATCGCACGTTGGCATGAACGTATTTTGGCTTTTGTTTTGTTTTTGAAAATCCAAGTTTGTGCTCCATATGTAAGGCAAGGCAGCAGGCAAGAATCCACTACCTTTTTCTTAACTTAATTGGGAGCTTACCTTTGAGGATTTCTTTTAAGCCCCAATGCTTCAGTAGATACTCCTTCTAAAAATCTCATTACACTTGCAACGTATCTTGTCAAGAACACACATGCGCACATCGGTGCGTAAGTATAGTAAGGTTGTATGAGTAAGGTTTTCTATTAAACCTTATTCAACCTGTAAAGATGGATAGAGGCACTTCTTGAAACTGATTTCGTTAATGCGATATTTACCTACAGCATTGAAGGCTATTATCTAGACTACTTATAGTAGACCCGACCCAGTAATACAAAGAAACAGATACTTCGAACACCCAGAAAATGAATTGCTTGCAATGTTAACAGATCCCCAGCGGCATATTCGTGAATTAGCTGCACGTCGAATTTCGAAAGCTAGATCAGGAACATCAAAACCATTGCGTCTGTTTCAGTTACCAAATATTAACTTTAACCCAACAGCATACTACGGTCATTTGAATTGGCAGGAAAGTTTTACTGAACCACCGCTATTAAAATCTGTAACCCAAGATAAAATTCGATTGTTTATTGAGTAGAAAGAAGAAGGATAACTGGATTTACTACCTTGCCACACTCAGAAAGACCACAGTAGGAAGAACCGTTGGAACTGTGACCGAAGCTTTAGCCACTTCATGCGATAAAACATCGGGAGACGGATTTGTAAGAGCCCAGATCGATTCGAGGAAAGCGATACTAAAATTCGACAGCAAGAAGGATGTTAACATCACCTAAACATTTCAATTAAATAATAATTTAGCTAATTCGAATTGTTACTACTTTATTTTTATGTATAAAAGATTCTTATGATTTTCGGTCTTTATCTTAAAAACAAAAGATCTTTGCTCTCGAATATCCTTTGGCCTTTTTGCTATATATCTTTAACTTTCGCATGACTCCGGAGGCAGAAGATTAATTCCGAATGCTATCAAACTCCGTACTATATTTACAGTCAGGATTTAGTAGCACCGTTTAGTCACCGTGCTCCTATAAAAACCCAACTTTTTTTCTTCATATGTATGTGACCCACCCTAATATAAGAGCCATAGTTTGCATTATGCTCATTATTTTTATTTTAAGTGAAACTTCTTCATGTGTTTTAGTTAGTATCATTCATTAGAAACTCTTCTTCTCTGCAGTCTGAGGATATCCTTTCAAATTCTGTTATATTATTAATGTATATCATGGCGGCATCTATGCTCGATGCCTATTTGACTATTTATATCAGAATAGACAATTTCGACCATATTAAATAAAATATTTCAAGTCAAATTATAAATTTACGGTCCAACTTCTTAGCAAGTTGACACTAGACTATTAAGTTAAACTTAGTTTTAAACTAACCGCAACTTAATTTGGTCCGAAGTGCAATGAAAGTATGACAATTATAATAAATTATTCATCTTGAGTTCACGTATAATTTTTAATACGAGAGGTATTGTAATTAAATAATATAGAAAACTATCATTGTCATAGAATAATAATACAAAATTTAAAAAGGGTATATTTAGGCAATCAAATGTCATATTCAATAAAGTAAAATAATATTTACAATTAGCCAGATATTCGTAGCTAGGTAACTATTTCACTGTAGTTTCAATTTGCTTACATAAACAATATATAGTATATTTGACGAAGCTCATAGAAATCTATAAATAAGTATAATGTTTAACTTAATGTCATCTTTGGTAATCTTTCACTTCTGTTGATTTGTAAAAGTGACATCTATTCAAAATACTGCGAACATAGTAAACGTAAAATTTTACTTAAAGCGTAGTTTTTTTATATTTAATCATAGATGGCGCTTAACACAGTATGGTTCATTACTTTTCAACATTTGCTTGAAATGTAGACAGTTTCGTTTAAACAAGTTTAGTGGAAAGATGTTAAATATAGAAGAGCATTACTTTTAATTTTATTATATTTGAGGAAATATAGATGGTACGTACTGAATGTTGTTTCTCACATTCTTGTTAATTCAACTGTTATATTAACGCACGCATAGGTAACATTTGTAGTATACAAGTATAAATAGAAAATGAAATGTATAGTAGTCTGTAAGAAACAAACTATTTTTTAATGATTTAGTCAATTAAAACTATAACTCAGCAAGAATGATACCGTCTGTTATATTTTTAGTTCAAGATGTAATGTTCTTAATGTAAGTGCAATTTTAATTAGTATCAATTAAGAATACAATCAATAATAAAACGATAGTCTATGTTTTCTTTAATTTTTGACAGGAAAGGTTTTTACACAACGGAGTAGGGAGATATTTTTGTTAATGATATGAAATTATGCATTTCGAATGCGAAATATGAAATCCACGCGTAGCAATTTCGTGTACCTATGCGTACACAATTTCCGAAAAACAAAAGTTATAGTCTTGTCTCCTATACAAAAGATATATTTCCAAAATCTAGATTGGCACAGCAAGGGAAATAATTATCCACGATGAAAAACTGTCATATCTCAGATTCGTTGACGACACATTCCTACTATCCTAATAATGTAGCGTAAAGAACTATCGTAGATGACCCAAGACTTAGATAAAGAAAGTCGTAAAACTAGACTTCAAATAAACATCTTAGAATCAAAACCTTGACAAACTCCATACCGGTACCTATTGGACTTAAAGGATACGAGATTAAGTATGTCCAAGGAAATGTATATTACATTCCTGGGCCAGATCATTTCCTACACAGATCGTAGTTTCAAAAATAGTCAACATTAGAATAGCAAATGCGTGGAAGAAATATTAATCACTAAAAGCAATAATTTAAAACAGAGACTTTTTATGTATATAAATCAATTAAATTCTATACGACTCCCAAAATTGGGCCTTCAACAATGCCCAATTTAAAAAAAATTATGTTGGTCAAAGAGCAATGAAAAGAAGTTTACCAAAAATAAATAAAAGATATAGGGTTATAAATATTTACATTAGGAACATGACAAGGATACTCTTTGTAATGTCCTCTACAAAGAGTATTCGAAAGGACAAATTGTGTCCTACTTTGCGAGAAGCTGAGAAGTGGAGTAAAGCTATAATGAGTTGGTACAAAAAAACTGGAAAAAGGATAAAAGGCGAATAGTACAATAGATGGGAAGACGATATAAAACTGCCTGCAGGAATGGTTTGGTCAGGGCGAGAAAGCGTAGAATGTAAGGGTCTGGAGGAGTAACAATTTTGTCAGTCACGTTAAGTTTTATATGTATTTTAAAGTCAGTTAGGTTTTCAAAGTAAGTTTGTCAATGTAAAACCACT
The DNA here is from genome assembly GCF_905147105.1 of Pieris brassicae. Taxonomy (NCBI): domain Eukaryota; kingdom Metazoa; phylum Arthropoda; class Insecta; order Lepidoptera; family Pieridae; genus Pieris; species Pieris brassicae. Next base: position 16,708,684 of record NC_059669.1, on the reverse strand, counting down.
TGCGAATGCATTTTACGACTTATATATTTTAATGAACAAACAAAGACCAATAAATAAACTTATGAGTCAATACAGCTAGGTAAACTCCCTACGCGCTGAATCATCGCTAATGTATTATACCTTAATGTTTTCCTGATAGACTATTGTAGTAAAAATAAAACAGCCACGCCACATAGATTGAGATTGACAGAAGGGGAAAATATACACTATGGAAGTCGTGATAACCAGATAGAAAAATGTGCAATTCTTACAAAAATATACTATAGGTATTATACTTGTCTTAGCTCTCAATTATTTCGACAAGTCGTTTATATAGATAAAAATAAATTTACTAGGTATTAAATTGTTAATTAGATTACATTTGGACCAAGGACGGCGAAGCTCTGTGTTCATACCCAAAAGAAAGCATCGAATTCTAAACCTGCTTCTTCAAGTTCTTAAATTCGTATTTAAAGATGAAGCGTTGACCCTTTTTATAAAAATCGCTGTTGTAAATAACATGATTTTTATTCGCATGCAGTTGCAATACAATTCTGTATATCTGTGGACGTGTATTTGTAATACTATTACACTTAGTGAGGCACACTTAGTAATTGGAACTTTCCTAAATCGAGGTAAAAACTCTGTTTTTTTATTAAGAATTGGTAGGTTTTTGACGAAATTTAAAAAATACGTCACATTACAAGGCAAATATATTATAGAATTAAAAAAAGAAATGAAATAATATACTAAACATTAATTTTATATACATAGCTGAGACACGTGGTTTGTCTGATTCAATAGCTCAACATATGTCAAAGTATCATAATTCAAAATGTGACTTTATAACTACCACTAATAGGACATCACGCATTTCTGCATCATTGCGTTTCGTTGATATATTTTCTTGATAGGCAAGTAGTCAGCCATTTGTGCCTGACACACGTCAACAATATTTGAGTCTAAGAATTGTCATGTTTACTTCAGCGTACGACATGTGTTTATCACGAAGTAAGTGCAGAGTAACAGTGCTATGAACTATGAAGTATGTGACATATTCAGTTGTAAGAAGGAGGCTTGACTAAGGTATAGAGAGAGATAGATCTCTCTATCTCACTCTGTGTTGTTTCATGTCGGATATTTAAATTAAATTTAATTAACGTGGTTTCATTACTTTATATGTACTTTTTAAAATACTTTATATAGAAAGCTATATATATAATTTCGATTATATTGGTTAAAGAAGTTTTAGGTAACCTAAAAGTTGTACTCGCGTGAACCAATAACGAACGCATGGAGCGTTGAATATCATTGTGAACCCAATGCGAAACTTTTGCCCTAATTTTTAACTGTCTCGAATACAGTTAATTATTTTAAGGACAAATAACAACTTTCGATTGTAATAATTTGCAAACCAGTTAAGTTTATAAAGTAAATGTGACCTCATTGCTCTTACAAAAGTTATTGCATACTTATTAAATAGCTTACACGCAGAAAACTCTCTCTATGTCATTAATGGTGAATTAAAGATTGCAAAAGAAAAGTATATCACTCAACGTAAAAAGTTTACAATTCAAAGAAATATTTAGTTACGTTTACTACGCAAGTGTTATAGCAATAATTCGCGGAAAACTATTTTAAGTTAGCCTGAAAATTGGTTTATTATCATTATACTCGTATTGTTTTTGCCTTATGCCCTAGAGCTATGCTACTCGATAGCTACTACTGTTCTTGCTGCTGTGTACCTATTTACAAATTGTACACATATTATTTCAGATGGAGTTAAAGATTTTCCTCCTTGGTGTACTGTTATTTACATCATATAGTGACGCTTTGCGTTTGTTGGTGTTCTTCCCTATGCCCGCAAAAAGTCACAGTATTTTAGGTCATGGCGTCGTCGACAATCTCTTAGCGGCAGGACACGAAGTGAGTATTTTAATAAAAAAGATATATAATATAATATATATATATAGAAATTTTGGCGTCTTGATATTGAGATTTATATGCGCGTAATCGCCTACAAAAAGACAATGCGAGAAAGCAATTATCGACGAATCGCGACGCAGTCGTTTATTTATTTAAATAATTTCTTATCGCGGGCAATGCGCTATCGTTTGGCTGTAGTTTTTCCTTCTATTCCCTAAGTGATAATGTCCAAAGTCGAAAAAATAGTATCACGTAACATGATCGTGATTGGTCAAGGCTGTTTACCAACGATCATGCGGCTATATAGGTACATTTAGTTTTATTCAAGCATTCAATTCAATCCATGTATTATAAGGCCCTGGCCGAGTGATGGCTAATTAACTTATTCAATAACTACAGTCTTTGAAGGGGTCTTAATTTTTATGTTTTATTGAAGGCTGGCAAGACAAGTGTTTTAAATCCAAATCTAAAGTCAAATAAATAGTTCGAAATATAGCTAACTAAATAATAGCTATATTTCTATGTATGTTCTAATATAATTATGCTGGGATTCAAACCTTATGTAATTTAAGAGGTTCCGGTCCAAATTGAGGCTGTAGTTGCCGTAACTCATATTTTCTGTTATTTTTTTTTTGTATCCTGTATAGTTAGGTTTACCAATTATGGTAAATCTTAATAAAAGTTAACATCTTAAATGCTGATTGTCCGCAACTAGAAGACTTTATTTGATTATTTGTGTAAATAATTTTCTGAACCCGCATGGCATGTGTGGACTTTCTTATTTTAATAAATAAATAAACTATCATGAAGCGATTATGTCGTCAAAATATAAAAAAAATATGATTTGGGATGTCCTTGCTGATTTTCCTTTGAATTAAGAATGTTAAACCTAATAGCTAAAAAAACATAAATATGCGTAATTAATCGCTTAATTCTCATAAGTTTAATATATTTATTATAATGGTTGTAGCAAGCACGCGTTAGCCAGTCAAGATAGTTGAACTCATAAAACGTATAGCTTTAAGGGTTTTTTTTTCATAAATTTATTGATACAATTATTAACTACTTCTTGTGTTGGAAAAGGGAAGGCATGTTATCGTCTTAATTTCGTTGCAAGATTGGTTCTTACAATATTTCTTTTAAATTACAGATTGTGCATATAACTTCTTTCCCAAAAGAGAAAACTGTACCAAATTTAATGGAGATAAATGTTTCTAAAGTAGGTGAAAGGATAAAAAAATCTCTTTTTAAACGTAAGTAGAGTTTTTATATTCTTTAAAAAAATGGCGTAGATTTGACCATTTGATAAACGCAGAGTATATGAAATAACTACGCACGAATTACAAAAAAATCATACAAGCGAAGGAGAAATCTCAAATTATATTTGATTGATTAAGTCATTTTAATACCTAATGAAAATAACATATTTATTAATCTGGCTAAAAATATACTCATAAATCATAACTATACTATAAAGTTTTATTTACTTGAAATATCTTTTCATATAGGTAACCAAGTACACTTATGAACATCAACAGAAAATATGTCAAATTGATTCTAAATTAACATTTACTAGCACTTCGAAATTCTAAGTTGTACGCTCTACGTTACCCTAGTTTACAGTCAGCATGGTCACTGATTTATTTAATTCGTAAACCAACAGCTAACATAAATTATATACAAGAAATATACTAAACATATAGCCAAACATGGAATAAATAAGATATACAAAAATGTTCAAACATTTACTTATATTGATTTTTATAATAAAAATTAACACGTAAAACCTGTGAAAAAAATCGGCTTTGGTATGTGATTGGGTATGTATGTGAGGGTTTGCTCATGATGCAGGTGATTTTGCGTTATAAATATTCCTAACACTCCGAACACACGAAACAAGCTGCGCACCCCCCGGCTGCATCACAGAAACAAAAACAAGACAAACAGTTCCCCGTCAGCCAGCCTAACTGCCATATGTAAAGGGAGTTACAGATAGAATTAGCCGGATCCTAAAACAAGCTTCTATTAATACAATTTTCAAGCCGCACAAGAAGATTCAGCAATTCATAAGACCTATCAAAAGTAACACTCCGTTGCTAGTTGCAGGTATATACAAACTGGATTGCGACTGTGGCCTGTCTTACATAGGGCAAACTAAACGCAATATGTCCAGCAGATTCAAAGAACACATTGCGGACATAAGACATAGACGACACAAAAAATTAGCAGTCTGTGAACACACACTAGATAGGCCTATCCATTACATACGATTTGACCAACTTAAAGTACTTGCGAAAGAAAAAAGCTTCTTCCCAAGATTGGTACGCGAAGACATTGAAATAAAAAAACACTCCAATTTCAATAGAGAAGACGGCCTAAAAGTATCAAACACCTGGGATCCAATAATAGCCAAACTAAAACCCCAAGACAAACAATCCGCGAAAATAGAGGACACCGTGAGTCATTTCTGCGGGCACCTTTAAGTTTTAGTTAAATTATCAAAAAAGACATACCTACGATATCAGAGGCCTAGTTCTGTAGTGACCAGCTTTTTTAGTTGCTCAAATTACACATTTTCTAACAATATTATCTTTATTTTCATTTTTTCAGATGAAGACCTAACATTAAGAAAAATTGCGCAAACGAAATTAGACCCTATTCTTCTAATGGGATTTATTTACGAAGTGCACAGACAAGTTATTGATGATCCAGGCGTATTGGAATTGTTTGAAAACCCAAACCATAAGTTTGACGGAGTCATTATAGAGTGGTTCTTCTCCAAATTTGTCGCGGGGTTTGTAACGCCTATAATTTTTTTACTAGCAAAAATAGATATATTAAATCAAAAAAGTTTTTATGATATTTTAAGGTAGGAAAACTGTATACTGAAATAATAAGTTAAATTGACTGTTTTATATTTATATCATACAGATTATATTCATATTATACATTATTCATGATAAATATTTATATCAAGCATAGCCACATAAATTAAATATTTCCTTTTTGGCATTCAGAAGTGTAAAAAGACACCCAAATGAATAAATTATTTTTAACTATGTATTGAAATAACGTCTAATGACATCTAATTTCGAATTACAGTATTGCACCGTTATTCAAGTCACCGCTGATTTGGGTCGCTACAACAGAAGCCCATTGGCAAGTCCTAGAAGTGATTGATGGGCCAAGCAACCCGGCTTACAATGTAGACCTCTTTTCGACGAACTCTCTTCCTCTCAACTTGTTCCAAAGGACAGAAGAGCTATATACCATGGTTAAGAGATATATACTATACAGGTGTGAATTATATATTTATAGTCTAAAATTTTCATAAATCATTTGACAAACTTTAAATTAAAAAATAGTGTGTGGAGTCCCTCCGCGTGGAAGAAGTGAAACTTCGTAATGTGGAAATTAATGACGAAAATAATCTCCTATGTCTCTGTCTCTTTCTATTCCCCCTTCCCAGGAGTGCTTTCTTACCCCCTCCATGGTAACGTTAAACGTTTAACGCAACCTTGTTGGAAGTCGCATTAGAATTTTCACTTCAATAAACAATAAAAAATAAAATAAATCAATGGCGCTGCAACCTGTTTATGTCTGGGACTTAGGTATCTGTTTCATGATCATTTGTTAATCGAATAGGTAAGTAGGTGATCAGCCTTCTGTGTCAGACGCACGCCGTCGACTTTTTGGGTCTAAGACAAGCCGGTTTCCTCACGATGTTTTCCTTCACCGTTTGAGCTAATGTTAAATGCGCACATAGAAAGAAAATCCATTGGTACACAGCCGGGAATCAAATCTACGGCCTCAGGGACGAGAGTCGCACGCTGAAGCCACTAGACCAACACAGCTCAATAAACACAATGCTACTCGCAGTTCAATACTTTTTGCGACGTATCCTATCGTTTCTACTTAATAATATTTTCTAATGTATATTTTATTTCTAATTTATATAAAAATGTGAGTAATTAGTTGATCAATGTGTTTTCGTTTTTGACCAAATACAACGCAGGCAACGCAACCACTAAAATAGGCGACATGGACTTTCGTTTACCCCAATATCATTCAAATAAAAACCAAAATATTTTACATTTAGAAATTAATCGTTTCAGTTATTACATAACACCAAAAGAGAAGAATATCTATGAGTCAGCATTAACGCCAATAGCTAGAAAACGAGGCGTAACACTGCCTACATTTGACGAGGCGGCTTACAACGCATCTTTGTTGTTAATTACTTCCCATCCATCTATAGGAACTCCTTATAAACTGCCCCAAAACGCCAAATTTGTTGCTGGATATCATATCAGTACTGTGGTTAAGCCACTGCCACAGGTAAGTTATTACGAGTAACACTAGCTTAAGGGTTTCATATAGGTTTCTCTTACATCGCGCTTGCTTTCTAGTATTATTTACGTTACGTTATTGATGTACTTTCTCATTGAAATTGGTCAATAAGGCAACTAAGATTTTACCGTACAATACAGTTGTACAATATAACTGTGAGGCATGAATTTTCCCGACGTCATGCGATCGTCAAGAAGCACGCTACTCAAACGTGACGAAAACACACACAATTGTTCTTGTTCTCATTAACATCTAATTTTTTTTCCAATATATAAGTATAATTCCAGCGCCTTAATTTAAATTCATTGACCGTATACAGTTTAAAAACTTAACTTATTTCTATATTTTTACAGGACCTGAAAAAGTTAATAGACAACGCGAAAAATGGAGTGGTATACTTTAGTATGGGTTCAAATCTGAAGAGTTCTGATATGAGTGAAAAAATGAAAAATGATTTACTAAAAATGTTCGCAAAATTGTATGAAACAGTGATATGGAAATTTGAAGATGACCTAGAAAATGTACCTAAGAATGTGCATCTTGTAAAATGGGCACCGCAACAGAGTATCTTAGGTATGTATAAATCCTGGCCCAATTGTAGATTTGCTCATGTCCTTGCCACATATGTCCAGTTAATAATAATATAGGGAACGGGAATGAACAAAAATATATTATTTTGGAATTCCAAGGGAAACAGAAATTGAATTGAATTTGTGAATTGATTCGAATATTCTAATACACAAAACAGCAAAAAATAAGTATAAACAAATACATCCACCGTATCATCACCATACCATACAATTTCTTAATATTTGTTTTTCAGCTCATCCAAACCTCAAATTTTTCATTACACACGGTGGCCAACTTTCAACAACAGAAGCTATACATTTCGGTGTCCCAGTCATAGGAATTCCTATCTTGGGTGATCAATATGTGAACATGAATTCAGTTAGTAACAAGGGCTTTGGGATCACTGTAAAGTGGTCCGAAGATAGCATAATTTCTGATTTAACAGCTGCGATCAAAGAGATAAACACAAATCCAATGTAAGTATTTGCTTTTACACATAATATTTAAAATAACGGCTACAAAGAGTACCCTATTAAGAATTGTGTTCTTTATGAAGACAGTCATAAAATATTATATTACAGTAATCGTTCATTGAATAAAAGCAGTTTTATTTAACTATAATATTATCAATTTCGTTTATGTTGTACAATGTACATAGAAGTGTAGACATTTGTTTTTTTATATATTGTCGATGATGACATGACATGGCGTAGTTACATTTTATATTGAGTCAAAATAGTTTTACATTTTATTCAAAATTACAGATACACGACAAAAGCCAAAGAGTTATCAGAAATATACCACAACCGTCAGGTGAGCCCAGGCAAGGACCTGGTCTACTGGGTGGAGTATGTGATTGCAACGAGCGGCGCACTCCATTTGAGATCACCAGGATTATCTTTACCCCTTTATAAAAAACTTTACTTGGATTTATTAGCGCTGATTATAATAGTTGTGTACTTCTTAACGAAGAAACTCCGGCCTATAATTTGTAAGCGGTGTCGGCGTCGACCCGGTAAGAAGGAAAAGTCAAAGTAAATGATTTGGAAAATGTAATTAATGAATAATATACTCCATATTCTTTTATAGATGCTGTTGGATTATTAAAAAAAATATTGTTGTTACGTATTTGGTAAAAATCGTTCGTTTAAGAACGTTCTAGCTTCCTAGATTATTTTTTATTTAGGAGTGATTTTAACTTTTTCTTGTTGTCTTTTGTTAAAATAGCTTTTACACATTAAGAAAAACACTTTTTGAACGGATTAAAGCTATGTATTATAATTATAAGTTTTTCAACTATTTCTTGTCGCTCTCTGATGATACTAGAAGTCCCTAACATATGTACCGGAGCTATCAAGAGTATATATGCTTCCTTAGATTTTAAATCAGCTGTTAACTGATTGAGTATTATGACTTGCATCGTAGTCGATTTGCATCGATTTTTGAACATATACGTCAGAGCTTTGCGTCAGCTGCTCATGTCATTATAATAATCTATATCACAGGGCTTATAAATCTCCAACATTCAAGTCAAAACAGTCTAATGTTAATAACAGTAGTTTCATTTGTCAAAGATATTGCGACGGACAACTCCGAGAACAATCGTATGTCGTTATTTGTAGAAATATAATGCAGATAATGCAAATCATCTATGATGCAAGTCTAATACTCGATCAGTTATCAGTTGACATAGAATCCAAGGAAGTATAAATACCCTTCATAGCTCCGGTACATAAATTACGCACTTAAACTATGATCAGAGAGCGACAAGAAATAGTTGAAATTACTCCTAAAATGCATGTTTCAAACACTAATAATTTCTTATGGTACTAAAATTTCAAGCGTATTTATACGTATTCAAATTCATTTAACGAAACATGACACTTATAATTGTTTGTTAACCTTGAAAATGGCATTAACATATAGCCAGTTCACTAGACGATACTTTGGGGTATTAAATACATTATAATATAGTGCGTCATACACATTGAACAATAAAAAAGTATTTTAAATTTGAATTAAAAAACTGATAATGAATGCTTATTTTCTATATTTAATATATAAGCAGATTTTTAATGAATTAAGTATGTGTAATTTATATGTATAAAAGTTACATTTTTATTATTTTTCTTACATCCTTTTAAAGTGACGAAATGATAAGTGTATAATAATTATCAAATCTAGTAGGTAACTTTAAGAAAATAACTACCTTATACCACTCGTAGAGAAGGTGAAAAATAATAAACGGCTCAAATATGAGTCTTTCCTAAACTTCAATTTTGTTCCCTTTGGAGTAGAGACTTCGTGGGGTTCAAGAGCACAGGCGCTAATTAAAGATTTAAGATGGCGTCTGTTGGATAATACCGGTGACCGTGGGTCCTACCCGTAGGGCTCCGTCTATCTAACCTCACTCAGTTTATTTGTTGCTTCCTTTGTAGCTAGCTACTTTTTTGCCCATTTGAAGTATATAGAATAAAAAACAATTGTGTATTTTTTTTAAATAATACCTACAATTAACAATGATTACTGCTTCAAAGGTTACATTGTTTTAGCTGTCAAAATGTAAATATATACATTATTAGACATTTTAATAAGATAATTAGTACAGACAACCAGATGGCTGTATGATGGCAGAAGAAGCTGTTCGTCTATAAATATAATATATATAATATACCCACAAAGGAAAATAAATAATAAACGGAATTTGACTTTTAAAAAATACAAACATAATTTTTAATCAATAAATCCAATATAATGTGAGGACAAATTATGTGTTATAAAATCGCTTGTTGTATGAACACGATATTATGATCACTTTATTATGTTTATACATCGTTTAAGTGTGTAAGAGGTAGCACTGTTTTTATTTTCTTTAAAAATTACATACTTGGGTTAATTAAATTAAAAGACCGTTAAGTAAGACAGTTAATCCTTGAAGTTATAAAGGTGAGTGTTATCTGTTTTTATATGAAGCTTTAATATGTGAGCGCTGTTACGCGCAAAGTCATAATTTAATAGTCAAACATTTAATTCAAATTTTATACAAATCTCCCTAAAATTACAATTATAAATAATTATAAAAAAATCGTAAGGAAGTCAACGATCTCTATTTTTATCTAGACTAATGACAGTTAAATATTATACATGACAGTAAATGATAATAAATCTAGCAAAAATCCGATACCATTATACCAGATACCATGTTTAAACGCTGTAAAATATAATATTACATATTTGAGTTATACAAACAGTAAATTATAAAAAAAAACATATTATTTTAATCAAAAAATAATATGACCTAGACCTAATATGCTACAAGTATAATGTTCACTCTTAGGCTATTAGGTCAGGGTTATATTAATTTACTTCGATGCTTATTAAATCTTTGATGCCCACCCAATGTAATTCACGCAAGGTTTTTAGGATAAATTATCGCCTTGTATTTATTAATAATATAAAAAAGTTTTAATGTAATAATTTTATTCTATTTGTGCAACAAAATAGTGATAATTGTTTGATTTTTGAATAATCCAGTTAATACAAATATTACAACGTATTTCAGTATGACTTACAAAACATTATTTATATTATTAATATACGCAAGTGTATTCGTGGCTCATCGAGTCCTAGTTTTCTTCCCGTTGCCTTCAAAAAGTCACAGTCTGCTTGGATATGCAATTGTTGATAATCTTCTGGCTGCTGGGCACGAAGTAAGTTCCCTTATATTACCTTAATGTTTGTCCAAACTAATATTTTTAGATTTTCGGGAGTCATACTTGGTGCTAAGTCGCGACCGTTACATGTGTTTACGGTAGTAGGGGCCCTACCTGGATTGGATTGATCGACTAATGCAATAAACAATACAACTCTCGAAGTATTGATTTAATTGTTATTACAACAAGCTTATATTTAAGGATAGTTGTTGGTTTGTTGCTTTTTAAAATTAATGTTTTGAAACCTAGAATATAATAGATACATATTAAGCTGTAATATATTCGGCACATTTCTTTACCTATTGTATAATTATTTTCCAAGGGCTGATGTAGAGAACATAAACGCATATATTAATAGATTCTTCTAGAATAAGAAAAAAGTCTGAATTACGAAACATAGCAGTATGATTTGTTTATCAAATAACCATAAACGTCTGTCTCTTCTTGTCGCCTTTGAACTCGTCTAGATCATATTTGGGCTATTTCAAAGTCCAACAATATTAAATTTAGAGTAGGAATATAGACGAGGAATAGAAATGTATTAATATTAGATGTTATTTTAAAGTTTATTCGTAATACAATATTTTAGGTTGTTCATATAACGTCTTTTCCAAGAAATCAAGTTCGTAGTGAAAACTTTATCTTGGACATCGATGTTTCGGAAATTGGTATACGGCTGAAGTCTGCTGTACTAAATGATGGTAATTCATATTATTCTTTAATACGTGGGTAACTCTGAAAATGTTGAGAACTGGCCAGTTAGAAACATTGTTAATGATAACTTTTTTTGAATTCCAATTTTAGAACTGTTTGGTAACCTAAACTAGTATATTGCATTCATCTGTATTTTTTTTGTGAATTGGCAGCAAATCTAAAACTCTTGTTACACGTGAAAGTAAACCTAACGCGAGAATTTTTTTGGTCAATGATTTATTATGACTTTCGTTGTGGGCTTACTCAACAACAATGCTATGATAGGCTGAAGTTAGCATTTCTTAATAAAGCCCCATCTCGTGTCACTATTTACAATTGGTTTAACGAGTTTAAGCGTGGACGTAGACTCAATGATGACGTACTTTAACAGCGACTACTGAAGACAACACTGATGTTGTGCGACGCATGATAGAGGAAGATAAGAGAGTGACCTATTAGCAGATACGGGCAAGCCTTAGTATGAGGCATTAGTATGAGTCAAGTTCAAAAAAATATTCCCCATACTTTAACCGACGAACAGAAACATCTGCGCATGGACTGGTGTCGCCAAATGTTAGATAAGTTCAACGGCGGTGACTCAAATGCTGTATTTGACATCGTCACAGGTGATAAAAACTAGGATATACGAACCCGAAATCAAAAGACAATCAGCTCAGTGGGTGTTGAAAACAGACTGTTGAATATTTGACTATGGCAGGTGTCGAGATAGTGAGTCATCCGCCATACAGTCCTGCCTGGCGCCCTGCGACTTTCATTTATTCCCAAGAACTAAAGATAAAATTCGAGGTATTCGCTTTACGAGCCCTGAAGATGCGGTGAAAGCGTACGAAAATGCCATAGATTAGGGGTCTCCCCTAAGGAAGAATGGGCCCACTGCTTTTCTCAGTGGTTAGATCGAATGCGACGATGTGTAGAGAGGAACGAAGATTACTTCGAAAAACAATAAAAGTATTGGCAACTTTCTACATTAAGCCGTTTTCTAAACATTTTTAGTGTTACCTTAGTATCTATAAGGGTTTTAGATTTGTCTTAATCTAATTAATTAATTAATTTGTCGTAATCAGGGTGTTTTTTCAGATATAGATTAAAACGCAAAATCGGGCCAAGTCCCGGGGCCCTATATTATGTTATTGTATGTTACGTTATGTTAAGTTATGCTGAATTGTGTTCTGTATAACACGGCTCTGTAAGTACATATAACAATTGTTTTTCAGAGGATGGCTTTACCATCAAGGACCTTGTCGGAAAAAAAATTGATCTTGTTTACGTCATGTCCTTTGTGTTTGAAGTCCATAAACAAGTTCTTCATAATTCAAATGTTAAAGCGCTATTTAGTGATCCGAAGCGAAAGTTTGACGCTGTAATAGTTGAATGGGGTTACTCTAACTTTGTAGCTGGGTGAGTCAACAGTCAACTATAGTTCCCGGCACGTAACTTATATATTTTAAAAACCAGTAAAAACGTGGTAACATATCGCACATGAGCTTTTTGATGTCCAACAAAATATGTAATTGGTACAAGTTAGTAATAAAAAAAATTAGCTAAATTTCGATCAAAATAAAACTAGGCAGCTACGAATCACGACTTAACCAGGTTATAACAACGGCTTTTTAGTTTTTAGTCTAGACATGCAACATAGAGATACACTTGCAATATGTTTCTTTAAAAAATGGATTCCGACTCCAGGATTCATTGTAGGCATAAGATAATACGAAAACCTTATGCCTTGACATTTAAACCTTTTACTTTGAGCATACATGAAACTAATATATTATAATAATGCAAATGACCTCTTGGCCTGGCATCTTCTTTAATACCTAAAATTCATACAACACGCTGTTTCTAGCTCTATATATAATAATGAGCTCGAATACTGATAGTGTTTATTTCGCCATTTGGATGATGTTTCAGTATTGCATCCATATTTGAGAGTCCACTAATTTGGTGTTCAACAACTGAAGCATACTGGCAATCACTGGAACTAATCGACGAAGTACCTTGCCCAGCGTACCACGTCGATTTGTTCTCCCACAATCATACACCTTTTACCTTCTGGCAGAGGCTTGAAGAGCTCGCTGTTATTATTCAACGAAAGATATTGGCTAGGTAATTATAATTATATCATTATTAATACTAGTTTATTGTTACGGCAATATTAACTTTATTACAACGTATATATTGACATCGTTTGAAATGAATAGTATTGTTTGCAGATTCTTACAATTTTATTTAGAGATGACCAATTCTTATCCTTTGTACGCCCTTGATTTGTGATGAAATTATTTTTTTCTATATATGTTGTTTTCCCTGTATGAATGATGTTTAGATTTTATGAATCCCTGATCTCATTTATTTAAAGCCAAATAGCTTAACCCTTGTGTTTCACTTATTTTTTATAGATCTAGCTAAACATAATTGAAAAAAAATCTCTTTGTAAATCAGATTTCAATTTTTTAGGTCACAATTGTTTCTTTGAAAAACAACTGTATAAACCGCGTTAGATTGGTGGAATTGAGGTCTAGGGAAGCCGGTCATTGGCTTAATGCTTTGCCTTTGCCAATACTGGCACCCTTTTGGACCCTGAATCACTTCGCAATGTCATCAGTGCATGTCGCTTTTCACGTCACGACGCACTCAACATCATCATACGCACAGGCGCTAAATAAAGATTTAAGTTGGCGCCTGGTGATTAGTACCGGTGAAACCAGAGCTGGTGCTTTCCTCGCTGAACGAATTAGTATCGCATTACAGCGAGGAAATGCTGCCAGTTGTAAAGGTACACTGCCACGGGGACCAAACTTAATTTTCTTTTTATTAATTTTAAACTTTTATTATTATTACTATGTGGCTTAAGAAAATTGTAATTAATGTATATTGTTAGGTTTCTATTTATGCATTTATAATTATTATTATCATTATTATAAAGGTTAAGTATATACTTTAAACAAAATTAATATTTTCAGCATTTACGTGACACCAAATGAAAAGATTGCTTATTACTCAATTTTCTCGGCGTATGCTGAAAAACGGGGAGTGACCCTGCCGTCATATGTAGACGCCATTTATAATGGTTCCTTTATGCTAATAAATTCACACCCAACAGTTGGGACCGCATTTAGATTGCCACAAAACGCCAAATATGTTGCCGGATTTCACATTAAACCTGAAGTTCAACCTTTACCCAAGGTATACACAAAATAGTGAAAGGCGCGTAAAGGCTACCACTGACGATACGTCCATTAATCCGAATGGAGTAGTCGTCCTCCAAAATCGTCCCATGAATGGTAAAAAAATATTCCATTTGGATGGACGTCAGGCAGCTCTGGATTTCCAAACGGATTAAAATCCATGCGTCCAGGCCAAATGGACGTCATCCGCGGCCGTCCGTCAGTGTCAGAAACATGCGCCACGCCATATGGAAGCAGTCCGAATTGTCCGTAAATGGGCGAAACGGCGTCCATTTTTTTGAGGTTATTGTTTCAGTTAATGTTTTGATGTCGATGGTGGTGCATATGCTGTGTATTTTTCAAGCGTTATAATTTTTTTTTATTATGTCTTTATCCGCGCGTGACTTTGTGTTGGAAGTAATAGACATACCACTTTAAGAAATTGTTTAAATAGGTTTTTTTGTATTTTTAATAAAATACACACAACTGTTGCCACCAGTAAAGTATTGTTATCCATAGTATTATTTATTTCCGTTCCGTACGATTGCAAAGTTCGAAGTGACGCCATGCATCCAAATGGAAGTATTGTGAATGGTACCGTATCTCGATACATTTCCATTTGGAGTGCATCCAAAAGGATGTCTACTAAATGGACGTATCGTCAGTGGTAGCCTAAGGTGACAAACGTCGATAGTTACGCGGCAATCACCCGATTTTTGTAAACCCGCTGTAATTAGTACATATTTGTTTCTAAAAAAAGCTCGATTAACGCTCTCAATTTAGACAAAACTGTAAGTAATGTGGATATGGAAGTGAATGCCGTAAATTTTTCCGCCACATTAAAATATTTACAACTTACGATATCAATCGCGATCTTGATTTGTTGAAAAAGTATTTGGCATTACCTACTATTTAAACTAAAGCCTTCTATTGCAGGATATTCAAAAAATAATGGATGAATCTAGAAATGGTGTGATATACTTTAGCATGGGCTCAAGTCTTAAAAGTATTGGCATGAGTAACAATATGCAGAGTGTCCTTACAGAAATGTTGGCGAAATTAAATGAAACGGTCATTTGGAAATTCGAAAATGATTTGAATTATATTCCGGAAAATGTACATTTTGTGAAATGGGCCCCACAACATAGCATTTTAGGTACGTTTAACACTCGTACGAAAACGTACGCCGTTTACGTATACTACTACGTACACTAGCGTTGATGTAACGGTTATAAGCGTGTCGTAAGGAACATGTCTGGTTCCTTACACACATGCACGCCACCGTTGTAAGCCAAACTCCACCATAATTGAATAGTTATTATATAGTAAAACCAATTTACACTATAACTATACAAACCCAAAGTTAAGTTTCTGTTTTAAGGTCTATTTTATTCATTTTCAGCTCACCCAAATTTGAAATTCTTCATTACTCATGGAGGACAGCTATCAACAATAGAAGCGCTACATTTTGGAGTACCAGTAATTGGTATTCCTGTTATGGCAGACCAGGTACAAAACATGCACTCTATCAGAGGAAAAGGGTTTGGCATTACTGTGGATTTGACGGAAGATAATTTAGCCTCAGACTTGCTTTCAGCTATTAAGGAGATGAAAGCAAACTCAACGTAAGCGTAACTTTAAGCTTAATTAATCTACTGTTAATACAATTTATTGGCTAATTCATACGCCGTCTATTGTTAGTCCGACAAAAAAACATATGGTAGAAAATTCTCTGATTGTCGCATATTTTTCAAGTAATTATATTTATCGACTTAATAACGTAACCTAGCTACTTCTCTCATCACTACTATATCCGAGACTTCAACGCCTGGCTTGTAAATAAAAATTATTAGTGAATTGGAAAACACACACGGTTGTTGGGACGATAAGGTTGCATGTTAAATGGTTGATAAGGTTGTATTATTTTAATGCAATGAAACGACCTCTTGGCCTTGAATCTTCTTTAATACTTAAAATTACAAATCACTTGTAAAATTTACTACATTTTATACAACGAAACTATAAGAATAAAATTGAGATTAAAAATATGTTGTGAAATCCATACTCAATTCATGCGGTGCCCTGGGGACAAGTGACAGCTAGTTATAATATAATTTGATTTTGGTATCTAGATAACACAACGTATTACCTGATGCTCTTCTGCACAGGCTAAAAGCAAAACCTGTTAGTAAAAAATATTTTTAATTCCCAAATAAATAACTTAAAATTAATTAAGTTTGATATGTAATTGTTATTGATATTTGAGTTTTGTTACATTCTATTTTTTATAAATATTTGTAAAGATTTTATCTTTTTTTTTAAATTTATTATTATAAATCGTAAAATTTATTATAATATATTTTCGTTTTAAACCGTCGGGTAATTATATACGTGATACTTATCTTTTGTACATAATTATTTTTAAACACAGTATAAAGGACGAATGTCACGTAATAATGTATCATTTACTTTACACATTTAGCTATTCAGATCTTTGTATTATATTATCTACTATGTCTGTCTACTTTACGGAGCAAATCTTATCGCTGTCAACAAAGAGATTATTGCGATATACAAAGTGACACAATAGGTACTTAACGAAAATCCTATAAAGATTGACTGTGAATATCTGTATATAATGTAATATTCTTTCATCTATTTGAAAATAATTTTAATAAAAGAAATAAAGAGCACATTTTCCTAAAAATGGACACAAATGCCTTTGCAAATTGAGCCTGTACTTGTTTGTTTAGGGTTTAAAAAACTATAAAAATTAACAGCTTTATAATCGCATATATTTATGAATCAGTATATTCTTTGCTATATATTAATATTAGGTCCTTACATATGAAATTGGCGTTTTCTATGGGAGGAACAAACAGTCGAATATTTTTAAATATAATATATTAAATTAATCAAAGTATGAACCATTGTTTTCTATGCACTTTTGCCATCTCATAGGTAGTTCATTGATCCCTTTACTAAAAAAAACAGTCGGACGGGAATCAATAAAATCTGTGAAGGCGATTTGGACTGCCCCATCAGAGTTAAATTTTTTCTCTTGCAAGAAGTTGTCCAAATTTCGAAAAAAATGGTAATCTGTTGGAGCAAGGTCCGGGGAGTACGGAGGATGTCTTAGACATTCCTATTGAAGCTCTTCTAATTTGGTAGCCGTCTGTTGTGCAGTGTAGCAGTGGCGTGGAGCGATTGACCAGCCTAGGTTGTATAGCCGCTAGCTTTTCCATTATGGTTTGCAATTGCTGACAATAGACATCAGCCGTAATAGTCTGGCCAGATTTGAGAAAACTGCAATGAACAATATCGGCACTAGTCCACCAAACGCTTACAAGTAACTTTTTTGGGGTTGATTTTCGCTTGGGGCAGGATTTGGCTGGCTGGCCAGGATCCAACCATTACGCTGAGCGCTTCCGATTATCGTAAAGAATCCATTTTTCATCACAGGTAGTGATTCGGTTTAAAATACCTTCATTATTGTGCCAGTTCAGTATTGTAACGGAGCAGTCGACGCGCGATTTCCGGTTTGCTTCAGTCAATTCGTGAGATACCCACATTTGAAGCTTTTTAATTTTCCCAATTTGCTTTAAGTGAATTAAAACAGTTTTATCACTAACTCCGCAGCCTGCAGCTAACTCGGACGTGGTTTGCGATGGATCCGCTTCCACAATAGCCTTCAATACTTCATTATCAACTTGGATCTCTGGCCATCCATGGGGTTTGTTCTGCAGGTCGAAATTTCCAGAACGAAAACGTTGGAACCAAAACCGAACTGTGTTTTCTTTTGCAACATGACCGCCATACATCATTCATTCGAGGCGTTTCCGCAGCACTAGTACCACGGCGGATCTCGTACTCGTAAATAATGCGATACTTTAAGTTTTCCATTTTGTAAAATGAATGACGGTCATCGAAGCACAAATACATGAGTAAATAAAAATACAAATTTGAATTTGAAATTCCTAACCAAGTATTGAGGTCAAAGTGGCCAGTACGACAAAACGCTAATTTCATATGTAAGGACCTAATATACACCTATTTATTTTTTATAGTACATAGAAGATTTAAACACATTATTTAACTTCGGAAAAATTATGGAAATTATTCTTAGCGAAAATCGTTAAAATGAATCCTTTATATGTCAAATAAATTATGAGAACACGTTCCTCTGTGCAATATTAACACTTACAATTAAAGTAGTAAAAATAAATATTTATGATTTTCAGATACACAAGAAGAGCTAAAGAGTTATCAGCAATTTATCACAATCGACAACAGTCTCCTGCGCAGGAGCTGGTGTACTGGATAGAGTATGTGATTGCCACGAGAGGTGCTCCTCATTTAAGATCACCAGCATTATTCGTACCATTCTATAAAAAACTTTATCTAGACCTCATTGCTATTATCATAGTGCTGCAATTAATTTTTGTATTAGCTATTAAACGATTGATCTCGGTAGCCAAGGAAAGAAAGAAAGAGAAGATGACGTAAGTTATGATAATAGGGATAGTACTGAAATAATGTAGTTACAGTCAAAACCGTTTACGACGACGTCGTTTAGAATAACATTCCGGTTATATTGACCAAAATCAAAGGTAAAATCCTGCGCGTAAAATTATGAATAATTAGGTACTTAATAACAACATCATCGGCTGTTACTACTATCGGTTTTTCCGACCAAATATAAGTAGGCCCTTCGATGTCGTCATAACTGATTTAGACTGTAATAAAATTTTCTGGGATTTCGCTGTTCTCTATGCTATTTTAAGAAAGTGCACTTGCATGCATGCACTTTTAATATTTTTTAATTTAATACATAATTTTTATTAGTTTTAGATTAAATAAAATCTAAAATGTATTAATGCTATTTTAAGAGATAACTTTAATAATTATTTAGAATACACATTTTTTTAATCTCCTCCTTTGAAATTTTTGAATTTTGAAATATTATTCTAAATATAATTTGGTATTATGTTGATGGACTGTCAAATACAAACAATAGACAAAAGAATAAAAAATTACAATTCGGTATAAATGACTTATTTATAAACAGTTTTAGAATAATATGGATTGTTCATTTAATATGAATATGTACATTTTACGATCAAATAGATCTGAGATTTAAACAATAATGTAAAATTATACTTATAAGAACACTAAGAACTAATATTTTTGAACTTAAACTTACACACTTCTAGCTAAACTATAAACGTCTACTAATAAAGATTGCGGACTTAAGTTTGATATTTTCCATTCACCATCTGCATACACTCTGCTACTAAAAACGACCTCTCCCTCGCCACAGAATAACTCCAAACTACTGGTGTCCAAAAATACTCTCCAAATTTGTTCTCCTATAGGTAACCACTCTACTTGTCTTATATCTTCAGAGCCTCTATCCACAACAACTTTACCAATTTCAGGATCCCAACGTAGCCAGACCTTACCCCCTCCTTCGGTACCTTCGATTAACAACTCAATTTTTTCATTTAAGTCTCCTTCAATAATCAATTCTGATGCCTTTGGTAAAGTTAGAACTTCATCGCTAGCGAAAGCCCCCGTTTTAATAGATTCTTGTCGTAGTGTCAGCATTTCCTCTATAGGCTTTACGGTTATTCGATCTCCAACTAAATTCAGTTCCCTGATGATTGTCATTGCTCCAGCCCATCCATCAACATCTTCTGGGTGTTCCACATCCCACATACTAAACCACGCTACTAAATAACGTTTACCATTATGCTCCGTCGTTTGACTGGCGTAAAAATCATGGCCAAAATCGATTTCCTGGAATCCTACCTCAGGAATAAATTCAAATGTATCGTAATTAAAACTTCCGATGATGTAGCCTGTCTGGTAGGTATTCTTATAACGGTCTCCCTGTGGCTGGACTCCCTGAGGAGACATCAGCAATATGAATTTTCCATCTAAATTGAAGAAATCGGGGCACTCCCACATATAACCCATTTCACCAGTAGATTCTCCAATCACGGACAAAAACTCCCAACTTTTGAGATCCTTAGAAGAATAAAGCTCAACTTTTCCATACTCATCTGAAGTTTTAGTACCAACTACCATATACCAATCATTTTCATATTTCCACACTTTTGGATCTCGGAAGTCTGGAATTTTACTCGTTAAAACGGGATTATTCTCATATTTATGGAAGTGCACGCCATCATCACTAAATGCAAGGAATTGACTTTCCTTATATAAAGGTTCTTCTTCTACTACCTCCCTTCCAGTGTAGATAAGAGTGAAAGTATCACCATCGACTACAGCACTTCCAGAAAAACACATCTCTTCTTCAGGAATTAGAGCAGTAGGAAGTTGATTCCACTGAACAAGGTCTGGGCTTGAGAAATGTCCCCAATGCATAGGACCCCACACACTGTCATACGGGTAATATTGATAAAAGAGATGAAATTCTCCTTTGTAGTAAGAGAAGCCATTGGGATCGTTCATCCACCCGACTGGTGGAGAAACATGGTACTGTAATCGATAACGAGTACCAATTTCCGCTTTTTTAATTTCTATATATTCTTCCAAATCCCCGATAGCACTTTCATTATGCCTAATAGATAAGGAGGAGGCGATGG
This sequence comes from Pieris brassicae, assembly GCF_905147105.1. Taxonomy (NCBI): domain Eukaryota; kingdom Metazoa; phylum Arthropoda; class Insecta; order Lepidoptera; family Pieridae; genus Pieris; species Pieris brassicae. Next base: position 16,687,654 of record NC_059669.1, on the reverse strand, counting down.
CGAATAAACAGGTCACTAAAAGAAACTCAGCACGCGCCATTATTGTTTTAAGGAGCTAACAGAATTTTCTTATTTATATATAGATATAGGTCTTGATTATCACCCAATATCGTCAATATAGATTAAATCTCAAGTGTTTTATTTGGCAGTTGGCGTAAAAGATCGTCTCCTGCCATGTTTTATCAAAGAGATATCAAACTTGCATAAGTACGATATTATTTTAAGTATTATTATACCGTCGTTACATACTAGTGGTACTAGAAATCATTATGAGGTTTTGACCCCACATATTTTCATCATAGACAATTTCTGGGTTCAACAAATTTTTAGGTACATAATAAATTATTTCCTTTACCGTACGAGGAATGGCAAAAAAGAAACTAGAATCGATTGGTGCTGCTCAAGCTATGAACGCAGAATAATGATCTCTCCATTTTCCAACCTAATTTTGAATAATTATTTGAACTTAGCACTTTAATGTTACATAAAAAATCTTTTTAATTATAATAATACTCTTAATTACCCACTTCCCTGGTATATTTAAATTTAATATACTAAAAATGATTATAATATTACTTTGGATTGCGTGCTGTAATCGAAATATTTACAGATTTGTCATAATTTAACCATCGACTAATAATTTTATATTGTAGCTATAACCATTCTTTACATAGAAAAAGGTAAAAGTTTCTGAAAAGCTGGTGGAAAATGATAAACAGCAACAGTACAAGAACCTTTCTCCAACTTTGATTTTGTTTCCTTTGGAGTAAATACTTTTTTTTTTAATGGAATCTCGCTGTTGGCCTTAAGGGCCTTTACAGCTCAGCTCGGGCTGTTTTGGCGAGCGTTGCTCGGCCAGAATGGCGTTTTGTCCCGCGGCTAGCGCAAGGGCGTCTCCTGTGAGACTCGAACCTCGGCTTGGGCCGTCGCGGGGCGCCAATCGCCTGAAGGGCAGGACGGAAGCTCACTGGAGTGAGCGAAGTGCGAAGTAAAGGTCCTCGCCTTCCCCGGTGAAGGCGGTTTTTTACCCTAATCTGTGATTGGCTATTTTTATTATTTTTGGCCGCGCGGCCGGCTTTTAATTTATCGTTTGCTACGGTAATTGGATCATCCGGATTCGTTAGTATGTGTCGGGGCCTCCTGCGAGCCTTTTTTGTCGGGAAGGGGTAATAGTTGATGCTATTACGCACCAGCGGATTGGGATGGTGTTTAGCCTTGTCAAAGTGGCGTGTGGACGCCAACTTCATCCATTGGGCTATGGTAGGGAGCTCCAGGTCGTGGTGGAGATCGACGTTTCTCATATAGAAGGGCGCACCGGTCGCGATTCTCATGAATCGCGACTGAAGCACCTGTAGCCGGTGAATATAGGAGGGGGCACAATGCGCAAAGACTACGCTAGCGTATGTCATGCACGGTCGGATGCATGCCTTGTACAGGGTCACCTTGTGTCTGAGAGACATTTGACTCCTTTTATTTAGGAGGAAATGGAGGCGAGAGAGGACAAAACAGGCCTTCTTGCGAACGGCGGCTATGTGCTTACGGAAAGACATGCCGCTATCGAGCGTGAGTCCTAGATATTTGACGGACTTTTGCCAAGGGATGGCTTGCCCGTATAGGGTTACCTCTGTCTTGACCAACAGGTTGACGACGGGTGTGTGTACCTAGTTTGCCTAAGTGAGGTGAGTACCTAAGCTAGTGATTTTGCCCTACAATGTGGTGTGTCTTCGCTGGTGATAGCGGAGGTGTGGTTTGTCACCGACCTAACCAGCCCGTAGGAGATTGGGTATAAGAGCCCCTACGGATGTGACAGGACCCGTCCAACAGTGGACCTGTGTTTAGCCGGTTGCTAGAGAGTAGTTGGAGTACCTACTCCCCAATACGTGCCTACTAGGAGGCCCGTCCGTGCACAGGACTTGAAGGAAGCGGAGGGGCTGTTACGCGCCTTGAAAAAGGCACGGTGTATGCACCCCGGACAAAAACACTCCCGCACAAGGCGTTAACCAACAGATAACCGTTTGGCACCGTTAGGTGGCTATCTGAGGGCCGCAGGTAAACCCGCGTTCATAAATTGCAGCCTTCAACCCGATGTCCAAACACCGAAGACGCGAAGCGACCAATGAGAGGGCGGCAGGCAGCAAGGCAGCGATCGGACTGACCAATGAGAGGGCAGCAGGCAGCAAGGCAGCGGTCGGACAGCGCGTGCGCACTGTACAGCGGCAAGCGGCGATCACACGCGAGCGAGCGAGAGAGAACTAGAGCACTGATGACTCACACGGAGAGAGCACTGGAGCAGACGTCCGCACGGGTCGGCGGTCGGAAGCGAAGTGAGTAAATACTTATGGGCTCAAGTAAACGTTTATCAAAGATTGATGTTGGCGCCGGGTAGAGGGTACCGGTGTCTCCAGAGCTTTAGCTTACCTCGTTTAACGTTTTCAGTAATTTATTATATTCTGTATTAAATTTTATACGGTAGGTAGTTGTATGTGCATTCTCCGTACTTGTTCTTAATGTGTTAAACGGAAAGACCTATAACAAGCTTCTGAGATATATATATACGATTTAAAGGAGTGAATAATATTTATGGTAAGTTAAAGTAAGTAGAAAACAGACAAAATAAATTAAATGTGTGGAAATAATATTATAATAATATTGCAATATCGCTATAGGTTATTTAATACGATCTTATATTCCATGATATGTGGAGTCAGCATGTTGTTTGCAGCTCTTTTCACGTATCTATTAAAGTAAAATATTTGATGATTTAAAAGAGCGGCGAAGAGTTTCTCAACGTTGTAGGCAAGTTCGATGTAGTTCTATCAATATCCGTAGCGCTGAGCGCGGAAGTTCATTATTGGGATCGGGATCGTTTTCGAACAACGATGGAACGAACGAACGAACTTGGAAGTTAGAAGGTTACACACAGGCAGTGGAGTTAGGCACTTTAAATGTAAACTTAAAGTATTTTTTTAAAGGAATACAAATGATACATAGACATATTAGGTCCTTACGTATGAAATTGGCGTTTTCTATGGGAGGAACAAACAGTCGAATATTTTTAAATATAATATATTTAATTAATCAAAGTATGAACCATTGTTTTCTATGCACTTTTGCCATCTCATAGGTAGTTCATTGATCCCTTTACTAAAAGCAAGAGCAAGGTCCGGGGAGTACGGAGGATGTCTTAGACATTCCAATTGAAGCTTTTCTAATTTGGTAGCCGTCTGTTGTGCAGTGTGTGGTCTAGCGTTGTCGTGAAGTAGCAGTGGCGTGGAGCGATTGACCAGCCTAGGTTGTTTAGCCGGTAGCTTTTCCATCATGGTTTGCAATTGCTGACAATAGACATCAGCCGTAATCTGGCCAGATTTGAGAAAACTGCAATGAACAATATCGGCACTAGTCCACCAAACGCTTACAAGTAACTTTTTTGGGGTTAATTTTCGCTTGGGGCAGGATTTGGCTGGCTGGCCAGGATCCAACCAATGCGCTGAGCGCTTCCGATTATCGTAAAGAATCCATTTTTCATCACAGGTTATGATTCGGTTTAAAATACCTTCATTATTGTGCCGGTTCAGTAATGTAACGCAACAGTCGACACGCCTTTGCCGGTTTGCTTCAGTCCATTCGTGAGGGAGACCTTTCAAGCTTTTTAATCTTCCCAATTTGCTTCAAGTGAATTAAAACAGTTTTATCACTAACACCGCAGCCTGCAGCTAACTCGGATCATGACCGGCATACACATCATTCACCCTTCGAGTCGTTTCCGCAGCACTAGTGCCACGGCGGAACTCCTACTCGTAAATAATGCGATACTTTAAGTTTTCCATTTTGTAAAATGAGTGACGCAAACAGAAAAAAAACAAATGAATGACGGTTATCGAAGCACAAATACATGAGTAAATAACTGTACAAATTTGAATTTGGAATTCTTTACCAAAGAGGAGAACATCGTGATTAAAGTGGCCAGTACGAAATACGCCAATTTCATATGTAAGGACCTAATATGTAACGTTTCACAATGTTATCCGTCATCGTACAAAGGTTGCTTTTTGGGGACTAAATATGAAACTACCTAGTCCAGCCACAAGTTCTGTTACATATGAAAATGCATTTTTTAAATGAAGAAATGTAATATTATTAAAATGTATACCTACATATTTACATGGCCACCTTTGGCTTATATACAGGCCTTAAATCTGTTTGGCCACGTATCTAAGGAAAATTTCGCCAGTGCTTGCTCCAAAAAATTTTAGTTCCCACCTTTATAACTTTATAAGAGCTGAAGACTGGCCCACATCTAGCCTAGACCTCAACCCTTTACATTTCAAATTATGGTTAGTTTCAGAGGATATGGCCTGCTTTAAACGACACAGTGACGTTGAGTCTCTTAAAAAATCTTTGTTGCAAGTAGTGGCGAAATTTCCCTTGGAAACAATGCGTAAATCCATAGGTTCGTGGGTAAAAACTGCTTTATAAAACGCTTAGTTGTGGAACGAGGCATCGAGCTGAAACGGGTGAAATAACCCTTCCAAATGACCTGAAATTGAAAATCATTCGATATGTCAATATTCCGATGCGAGCTGAGGTTTTCAGATTGCTTTAGAAGAGAAGTAGTGACGACCGGTGCTTTTTTATCGGAAAACGAGTATAAAGTATCCCTAGTGCTAAATCCCGCTTAGCAATTAAAGTTGTAAAGTTAAGGATATGCAGAGTAAAACAGGGTCGGAAAAAGGACAGCCCATGCGTCTAAACATACTCCGTCAATGACGACCGATTAATGACATTAGTCAAAATAACTATGTATGTCTCTATTTTCTGCATGATATTTTAATTGCATTAAGACATGCTAAACTAAGAAAATGGTATGCTATGCTATAAAAATCCTGTTTTACTTTGTATTATAACAAAATACAGGACAGACAAATAAAAGAAAAACTAAATAAGATTCTGAAATTATGTATCTAGCCTCGTGATGCATAGCTCATGTCACGTGATCAGTGACTTATGTCTGTTTGACATTTTTATTTCGTGAGTAAATAGCGAATTTTTCTCACTCGTCGTAACGCTCGACGGAAAATCCATATTCCTCAGCAATGTCGAGAATTTCCAATGGCATTGCCACCCGACATTGGAGTTGAAATTCACGTATATTAAACATGTAGTTGGGTGTGATTTTTATTTTATATCGTTATCACCTTTGTACAGTTAATACATGTATTGTCAAATAAATACATAATATAAATTATAGATCATATCAATACTGATATAATCCATTAATTACTTTGAATCGTGAAAGTATTAAGAAAAAATGAGAAATTTTCATACATATGAAAAATCGAAAGAAAATCATATTTAATTAATATTTGCTTAAGTATAGTAAAAATATAATAGGTCGATTTTGAACTCCGCTTAGAATAGTTGTTAATAACGACACATATTTTAGTAACCAAATATAAAGTCCCATAAGTGGCAGCGGTTCAACACAATACACATAAAAATTAAAAAAGAAATAATTTTTGCAATGTCGTCATCCCTTACTTATATTAAGATATATTCGATTGTTCAATAACCGTGGCTATACAAAACACAGTCTGTTCGGATCGGTCGTACAATAATGTACAAAATAGTGACTTTACTTGTTTTGTTTTGTGTTTGTGATGGTTTCAAAATATTGTTATTTTTTCCAGTTCCTGGAAAGAGTCATTCGATATTAGGTGAAGGCTATGTTCGTTATTTAAGCAATGCTGGACACGAGGTTTGTTTTTTAAGAATAGAACTGTAAAATATTTGTATGCTGAATTAATCATACTTTAGGGCTGGGCCAATTCTTTAGCTTTAACGTTAGGTTAAAATATTTTTTTCTTATCTACTATAAAAAAGCAAAAAAATAAATATGTTTAAATATAAAAAAATATAAAAAGTAATTTCATATTTTTAAGGTTTTATTGTTACTTGTTTGTTTACTGTTATAAAGTACGTGATAAGATTCTTATCGATTAAGATCAACAAGTTGGTACGCAAATAAACTTTATTCTACGCGAGCAAATTCTGAGGGAAACTATTCTTAAACAAAAAATAAATATATCACATATGTTAGGACATATGCATTGACAGAGGTCAAAGTTCTAATAATGATTACATATTATTTATTACTAGCGGACCCGACAGACGTTGTCCTGTCTTAACTATAAATATCTCTTTGTTTGTTTTTTTGGTGTATATAAATAGTTTTGTTGGTATTCCGACATGGGAACAGGCGTCATAAAATGGCGGCGGCCATGTGTAAAACGTGGATTTTCAACATGCCACAAACAAATAGATACTGTAATTATTTTATATGTATTTTATCAATATAATAACTCCGATCAAAGCATTTATTCTAAACGATATTCGTTTTTCTTACATCCCCTTTGACGATATTTGCAACATGCATTCTGTAAATGATATGTCAAACGCTATCAGGTTACATCAAAAAAGTTTAAATGAAATGATTTTTTTTTTACTATTAACAAAAGTCAGGATTAATTAATATTCTTAAATTTTCTAATTCTCTCCGCAATTCTCTTATTTTTTTTAATTATTAAGAACCTTCTCCTCACAATAAGAAACACAACAAAAATGAATTAGCGAAATCGTTCCAGCCGTTCAAGCGTGATGACCAAAGGAAATAGGGATTCATTTTAATATATATAGACGACGACGCCGACAGTCATTGCTACATCATCTCTGCTCTGTTAGAGATAATATTCTATTTAATTTATTAGCAACTGAAATATTTGGTATTATGCGTCTTATGGATTGGACATCAGTATGTTATAAAGACATTATATTTGTCAAGTACACCGTATCGGTACTTGAAAACTTTCCAAACTGTTCAACAATAACATTGCCATCCGAGAAAATCCGAACTGCCATATTCATTGTACATACACTCGATAAAAATTGCATAAAAATTTGTTAGTAATTTTAACAAAAAATATTTTAAGGAGCTAGGCAGTCAATTTATTCCTTTTGCTGACTATTTACTCATGTTGTAGTATCCTCATTTGTGTTTAGCACACAAAACGAAATTAGAGGTATTATGAAAAATGAAACGTCAGCATATTAGCTTAACTGGTATAATAATAATATCCATTTAAAGCAATTGGCCGTTGGCAAAGTATAATTTGTATCATATCATTTCAATGGGAGAATCGAAATTTGATATTATTCCGCTTTGTCATGTAATTTAATGGACCTGAATTAGGTTTTTAATGTACCGTTGGCTGACTAGAAAAACTCATTTTTTTTCCAAAACGGCCTCCATTGTTAAAAATAATTATAATAATCGTTTATTTGCCAAGATAGAGACTGGTACAGTAGTTAGATCGATCAATTACAAATATCCGCACAATCAGCCATATATAAATAGGCATGCAAATGTCACATACATTGTTACAATGTCTTATTAAGAACATACAATAATGTTAACGTTAAATTATTTACAATCGGTGTCAAATCTATGGTTCAAATATTCGCCTACCCTATAAAGGCACTTTGCCTTTAAAAATTTAAGAAAATTATTTTAGGATTCGCTTACTAATATACGTATATAACGCGTAATATGATACGATCATGCTGAATTCGCTGCTGCAGTAACTCTGACCAACACCAAACTTTTCGACTATGGATCTGGTTTTCTAATAGTGCCTTCTAGAATTACAGACACATATGTGACATTGAGATATTTTAGCATTAATGAATGATTATTAATACCGTTGTCGAAAAGGAAAATACTTTATATTACAGACATAAAACTATTATAAGATCTTCAGAATACATTTTCATTCATATTGGTTCGTAAAGTTGAATATTTATTGGAATGATATTTCGAATGTCAACTGTCAAACTGACAAATGTGAGTTAAGTATCAACGATGTTCGCTTCTACCGACGATATGCTTCCCTTGTAATACTTATTAGCGTTAGTAACACCTGTGTAGATCGGTCTCCACTTCGTACTTACATTGGATTGAGTCTGTCGGAGCATCTTCTGTGATGATATCAGCACATTACGTTAGTAGTTACCTAAATAGTGGATATTATTTTTTCGAATGGTTAAAAATGTTTACAGGTGACGTATGTAACTCCTATTATAATGAAGAATCCACCGCCAAGAGTGCGACAAGTAGATATATCGCAGAACATCGGCTTACTTCCTGGTAAGTAAAAAAAATATCTTGGCCCTAGAATACTACACTGTATTCTTGATATTTTTGACTTAATGACACGTAGTTACCGCCAGACACAGGCCACCGATTTTTGGGTTCACCGTCCAAAGCAAGGCAATCTCACGCAAATGTCACTCACTTTATAGTCTGGCTTTCCCAGTACTTTAATCCTTTGGCGTTGCGTAGAGATGTTAGGACTCTCTGCATCAAGTACCCACTAAAGTATTACCAATAAAAGTGTACAAATTCTTAAAAGTAAGGCACTCGGGAACCATCTGAGATCCTAGGAGAGATAATCCAATTTCCCACTTGCCCCATGTTCTAAAACAATTCGATTTAAAATCCCTTCATTATTATACCGTTTGAGTAATGAAATGCAAAGGTCGACGAGCGTTTTTACCTTCCCAATTTGCTTGTGTTTAATACAGTTTTATCACTAACAAAGCCTGCAGCTGACCCAGACATATTTGTGAGATCCACTTCTACAATAACCTTCAATTTTCGGGTTTTTCTGCAGGTTGAAATTTCTAGAACGAAAACGTTGGAACCAAAAACGCACTGTGTTTTCTTTTGCGACACCGCTACCAAGCACATAATTAATCCTTCGAGCCATTTTTGCTGCACTGGTGGCACAGTGGAACTCGTACTCGTAAATAAAGCGATATTTCATGTTTTCCATTTTATTGTCTGACGCAAAAAAATTAAAACTAGAAAATGAAAATGAATCATGCTTTTCCAAAAAAAATGCGTGAGTAAATAGTTGTAAAAAATAGAATTTGGAATTCCTGATCAAAGAGGATATATTTGAGGTCAAACTCAAATCATCCGTTTGCATAGAAATGAACAATGAGCGTAAACAAGACATTTAGAAAAAATGTTGTAATGATTTTTGAAGTTCGAATAGAAATCATTTAATAGAGATGTAATTTTTAATTTTCCAGGACACATATTCGACATCAAACAGCTTATGTATAAGGAATTAGACCTTCAAGAAATGTATATAATCCGATCAGTGATTCGCAACTTTATAAATGGTACCCTCCAGGGTTCAACAATGCAACACTTCATGCATGACCCTAAAGAACAATACGATGTTGTTGTTGTGGAATGGCTGTACACAGAACTTGGTTCCGGGTAAGTTATATGTTTCTATATAATAAAAATATTTTTGTTTGTCTATACGCTTCTGAGGGTCGTCATAGAGGCCAGAATTTACATTAATTAATTTGTCCTGCATGTACCCGTTTCTCCCGTCTCGTTTGAAATTCATAAATTTTATAAATATTTAAAAAGGCGTTTGAGTAGTCTCAATAATGCGCTGAGAATCCTGCTACCACTAATTATTATTGTTTTGGATAGTGTTGTGTTAATATACATTAAGTTCAATTTACGACTCACATTAATTCGTCAAACAAATATTTCGGTATTGTTAGTTAATATTTGAGATTGTAAGATTCAAAACTGTGACTTAGCGCAAGCTATTACTCCCTTATGATAAATCCTATAACATAAAATAAATAGTCGCACTGACGATTCACTCCATGTACGCCGTTTTAAACAACCTTTTGTTCGATATACAATAATATACGGAAGTCATACTCGATAACATTAAAAACTAGTTCTTAAATTATTTTACATGTAGACATGAAGGTCTTTTGTTTTTTAACAAAAAAGAAGTCATTTGTTTGCGTCCGGAACGTGTTCTTAAACCACACACCACCATTACGATAACAATAATATAAGATTTTAACTTGACTGCAGAGGCCTAAGCAAAAAGTTTAAGAAATTTCCGTTAAGTATTCGTACGTCAATATAATAATATATTTTATGACTCCAAGAAAGTATTTCTTGACTGTTTAAAATATTTGGACGTCTGTTCTCAAACTTAAATGATGAACGTGGAGCACTACTTAAGTTATTTAAACAAAAATGTATCATTGCTTTAACTGTAAGGCGCCTTAAAATTGTATATAAAATGTCGCCTGATATAATATGAAAGTTAAGCTATATAACGTTACAAGTACTTGCATAAAAAATTTCTTAACAAATTTGATAATTTTTGTGACTATGAATATTTCAAATTCTCTTTCATGAGAGACATCATCATACAACTTTAAACACATACATTTCTAAAATAAATAAATATATTGAGTGCAATAAAAACAAATTAAGAATAGATATTTTGATGGCAAATTTCGAAATGTTTTTAACTTTTAGTTGTACTGTTATTCATTACAATTTTTTAAAGTATTTATAGATTTTTCTTGTTTGGACCTATGGCTTTATAACAATGTAAATAAGAAAATATTTTTAACAATTGACTCTTGCCTACACTTGTTACGACTTGATAGTACTTAGTTGCATCAGGATGGTAAACAATTTAAAATTTTCGAGTTTGTAAGTAATTCTATTTTTTCCCTTTCAGACTGTCAGCGGTATTCAACTGCCCTCTCATATGGTCCACATCTACGGAGGTCCACTCCGAAATTCTTTCTCTTATTGGTGATGGACTGAACCCCGCTTACTCAGTATATATTTGGGATAGAGAATTTTCAACAACCTTCTATTATCGCTTAAGACATTTATGGCTTCTGTTTAAAGACATTTATGATAGAGTGTAAGTTGGAAATTTCGTAATTATTATTCATTATTTTTTTCATTTGTACAAAAAACTAACAGATAAATATATGTTGACGAAAGGCAGTGGAAATAAATGGACGAGAACTACGTAGAATATATGTGTAATAGGTTGAAGAATGTTTTTAACCAACTTTCTTCTCTCTATTATAAGTATTTTTTTATTAAACAGGTGGCAAGCGGGCTCTCCTGATGTTAAACCGTCTATATAAAGCCGTCCATGGACACTCTTATGGCAATAAGAAGGCTTGCAAGTACGTTGCCAGCTTTACATCTCGATATATCGGACCTAGCCGTTAATAGTGGTTCCATTATTGTGCTAAACATGGAGGGTAGGGCTGTTAGACGATAAAAAATCCTAAAATCTAAATTGTTACCAAATTTTAATACCACAATTACTCGTTTCCCATTGACTCGCTGGCAATAAAAAAGCTTTATGACCATAGAAATATTTTTTTGTTTAGTTTATACCAACGATTTGTGTTAACAAAATTAAAACTTAAGGTAGATAGGTATTAAGATGTTTTCCACGATTACTTTTTATTTATATTGAATTGTTACTTAAGGACCTATAAAGCGATAGAAAACAAGATGTTTGAACAGTCGTTTCTGTCAGCTGTCGAATCTCGAGGAAGAAGATTACCTACGTTTGACGAAGTGCGATATAATGCTTCACTCATGTTGGGAAACAGTCATATATCCACTGGTGACCCTCACTCATTACCACAAGCCTATAAGAGTATTGGTGGATATCATATAAAAGAGAACGTTGAATCGTTGCCAAAGGTATGTTTTGGATTAATAAATAAAAGACTTCTACACACTTATCATGTGCCGTAGTATGATTGTAGTTAGTAATTAAAACTACAAAAATATTTTGGCAACAGATATTGTTTAATAATTCCCGAACGATTGATATTAACTATAATTGATAGTCAAATAATAGAAATTATTACACAAACGTTTAAATTAATTAACATTACTGATGTTGTCGTTCGTTCTATCGTTTTTTTAACAATAATTCTCTATCATAAATTTTTTTAAACATCTACTATCCTCGTACAATCGACTCCAAACTGCTAAAGACATATTATATATGTCAACCGTCTGGATATTGTAATGTGTAATGCGTATACACAAATACTAGACAATACTTAGTAGCCCGTAAGTGAAACGTTTAAAGACCTTTATTATCTAAAAAGTCATACAATTGTCGCTTATTGTCTATAATGTCATCTGTTGAATAAACACATGTTTTAGGGCATTCACCTCTTAGGATTGGTATAAAACTTGCAATTTTCATTTCAAGTAATTCAGAAAAACAAATGAGTTTTAAGAATTTATATGGTATGGATTATTTTTTTTCTATTATCCTATTTTTTTTTCTCATATAAATTTGAAAACATCTCAAATGTATGATTAAAATATATGTGTATACATACACACATACGGAAACATTATTACATATTTTTTATTTTATAGGATCTGCAAAAAGTAATGGACTCAGCAAAACACGGAGTTGTTTACTTTAGTTTAGGAACGATGCTACGGAGCAGCGCTCTACCAGAAGGAAAGACGAGAGAATTGTTAGATGCCTTTGGTACATTAAAACAAACTGTTATATGGAAATACGAAGATCCTTTGACAAATGTGCCTAAGAATGTTCACGTCATCCAATGGGCACCACAACCGAGTATACTAGGTGTGAAGTTTTATGTGAAATAGCTAAATTGTGTTACTTATGTTTCATTATGATTCAAAAGTATATATTTATTTTATTGCTCAACAAGAGCAGCATTTCTATTGCCATAGATTATCGAAATACTGTTGTTTTAGTAGTTATTTAGTTGCTATTTTAAAAGCAATATTCTTATGGCCGCCTTCCACTGCGAGCGGAACGGACCCATTAAGGACTCCGCTATACTCGTAACGATGACTTTCATACATGTGCTTCCACCAAAGTGGACACGGCATGTATGAAAATCATCGTTTTCACTTTTTTCAATCATCACGAGTGTAGCGGAGTCCGCGTCCACTATTTGCTTTTGACGCCATTCATACTTTTACCATCCCTTTTTTATAAGGTTCAATCCCAATGTACGATAATATAGTGTATTAATTGTACCTAAATAACTAAGTATTAAAATGTTTTTAGATTACACTATCTTTCACCAAAAGTACACGATAATCTGACACCGTAAAATAAAAGACGTGTAGCCGATAGCAATGGAAATAGTTAGCAAATTTTATTCATATGTAGTCATTTAACTGACGTATAAGGTATTTCATCTAATATTTTACAGCTCATCCAAACACAGTTCTGTTTATAACTCACGGTGGAATATTATCGCTTTATGAAATTCTTAGTATAGGAATACCTCTGATTGGTATTCCAATGTTTGGGGATCAATTCACAAATGTCAATAGAGCGGTTAAAAATGGTTATGCGAAACGATTTGACATAGGAGAACAACCAGTTAAAAAGTTACTTCAAGATATTAAGGAAATAACTGATAATCCTAAGTAAGTCCTCGTTTTATTTATTTAAACTGTACCTAACTGTAACAAAAACATCCAACAGAAACATTTATAACTGAGTGAAATGAGCTTTCCGCTTATAAGCCACTAACCAATTGTGGCAAGATAGCACTTTATAAAGTATCTGTTTCAATTTAAATTGAAACAAAAAAAACAGTAGTACGAAATAATGTGCCTTAGACGAATTCAATATGCCAGGTAAAAATATTATCTAAAACCTTTCAAAACACAATATACTGATTTTATTTATTATGTTTTGGAGCAGTACAATAATTCTAACTAAGCACGCGACTTGAAGCCAACCTTATGATGAAGGAATACGTCGTGAGGAACCCGAAAACTTTTCAATCAGAGATGGATAATCATTATTTTGCTTAGAATGAAAAATTGTTTAGACAACAGATACTGAGTTATGACTAGTGTTCGTTTCTTCTCTACAATTGACATAATAACTATTCTAAGCCTTAACTAATTATTAAGTAATTTTGATTTCTTTGAATTTCAGATATGGTGCGCGTGCTAAAGAAATGTCCCGTATCTACCACTCTCGCACAGCAGCCCCTGGCGTAGAATTGGTTCACTGGATAGAGGAAGTGGTGACGTCACAGGGCGCGCCCTATTTACGCTCACCCGCACTCGGTATTCCTCTATACCAGAAGTACTATCTCGACTTCTTTGCTGCTATTATAGTCGTATTTACTATTATCGGATACCTCATGCGAATATTGCTGAGCAACATATCTAAGAAATCACTTGATATAAAGAAAACCAATTAATTAATGATATTTTACAAATAAAGACGTTTTTTATTATTTTGTAATAATACTTTGTTTCATTGAGGGTAAAACACTGCTAACTTAAAGGATTCCAAATTACTAACAAGAGTTTAGTAATAAAATTTTACATTATAGAACATGCCTATGTGGCATGTTACATAACGATTTTGTTTAGAAATGAGATTTCATTTTTAAAATAAATAGTAAGAATCGGTTTAAAAATATAATTAGGTTCAACACAATAATTTTTAATAAAAAACCAAATCATTGTCTCTTCTTCTTACTGACTTTAGTTTTGTCTTTCAAAAAAAGACCAACAATTTTTTTGCAAATATAATACAACAGCACCTTAAGAATTAGTAAAAGAGCAATGAGGTCTAAATATAATTTTTGATACCAAGGTAGGTCCATTGCTGGTGACCTCAAGTGAGGGGCACCGCGAGTTTTCACAACGTGTTCAACCCAGTGCACCATTTCCTTGTCTGGTGTAACTGGTCTGTCATGATAAATCATTGATAGCTCTTTGGCTTTCGCTGCATATCTACAAAAAATATCATTTATAAACCTCATTATATCTTGCAATATAAGGCTAGTTAAGATTGTCAACTGAAAACTTTGATCCAATGTTGATTTTTGATCACAATATGCCATTTTTAATCAACCTAAAGCAAACCTTCAAATTATCACAACATGCTTATTCAAGACAAGAAGAGAAACAGCGAAAACTTCTACTATTGAAAATTGTCTTAGGTAAAATGAGGTGTAGCTTAAGTTTTGGCTCCATTCAGGATTTATTAATTTATTGAAATTGTATTTATTTATGTTTTCCACATTATACATAATAGCATATGTAACAAATACTTTTATCTAATAGTAGGGGAACCCAAGCGGGGATTTCGGGATGTACTACAGCGTGGCAGATAAATATTAGGTCCTTACATATGAAATTGGCGTTTTGTCGTACTGGCCACTTTGACCTCAAATACTTGGTTAGGAATTTCAAATTCAAATTTGTATTTTTATTTACTCATGTATTTGTGCTTCGATGACCGTCATTCATTTGTTCTTTTCTTCTGTTTTTTACTATTTGCGTCACTCATTTTACAAAATGGAAAACTTAAAGTATTGCATTATTTACGAGTACGAGTTCCGCCGTGGCACTAGTGCTGCGGAAACGACTCGAAGGGTGAATGATGTGTATGGCGGTCATGTTGCAAAAGAAAACACAGTCCGTTTTGGTTCCAACGTTTTCGTTCTGGAAATTTCGACCAGCAGAACAAGCCCCGTGGACGGCCTGAAACCCAAGTTGATAAAGAAGTATTGAAGGCTATTGTGGAAGCGGATCCATAGCAAACCACGTCCGAGATAGCTGCAGGCTGCGGTGTTAGTGATAAAACTATTTTAATTCACTTGAAGCAAATTGGGAAGATTAAAAATCTTGGAAGGTGGCTACCTCACGAATTGACTGAAGCAAACCGGCAAACGCGCGTCGACTCCTGCGTTACATTACTGAACCGGCACAATAATGAAGGTATTTTAAACCGAATCATTACCTGTGATGAAAAATGGATTCTTTACGATAATCGGAAGCGCTCAGCGCAATGGTTGGATCCTGGCCAGCCAGCCAAATCCTGCCCCAAGCGAAAATTAACCCCAAAAAAGTTACTTGTAAGCGTTTGGTGGACTAGTGCCGGTATTGTTCATTGCAGTTTTCTCAAATCTGGCCAGACTATTACGGCAGATGTCTATTGTCAGCAATTGCAAACCATGATGGAAAAGCTAGCTGCTAAACAACCTAGGCTGGTCAATCGCTCCACGCCACTGCTACTTCACGACAACGCTAGACCACACACTACACAACAGACGGCTACCAAATTAGAAGAGCTTCAATTGGAATGTCTAAGACATCCTCCGTACTCCCCGGACCTTGCTCCAACAGATTACCATTTTTTTCGAAATTTGGACAACTTCTTGCAAGGGATAAAATTTAACTCTGATGGGGCAGTCCAAATCGCCTGCAGAGATTTTATTGATTCCCGTCCGACTGGTTTTTTTAGTAAAGGGATCAATGAACTACCTATGAGATGGCAAAAGTGCATAGAAAACAATGGTTCATACTTTGATTAATTAAATATATTATATTTAAAAATATTCGACTTTTTGTTCCTCCCATACAAAACCAATTTCATATGTAAGGACCTAATATACAGGATACCTTGTACCCGGTTAAATACCTCTACTAAATATGAGCCCCATATATGAGGCCGTCAAGGACAAAGGATCAGATTAGTAAAAAAAAGTAATCATCAGAAATTCTCGAGTACGTCAGATTAAGTTAAGTTAAGTGAGGGTGAGTTAAGTTAAAAAGTGTTTACTTCACTAATCTGAAAGTTTTGCATGTGACGTAAAGAGGGCAGGGCTTTCTATAAAATTGATCAGCCTAGTACCCAATATATCCAGCTCCGGATTAGTACTATTCAATCCGTTACAATCCCGAAGAATCAGAAAGAGAGTTGAAAGAGAGGTGGAAGAGAAGATTTAAACCTGATTATGAATCAGTCTCCTCCTAGCTCAAGTCAAAGTTAGTCAGATACTACTATAAAAACTATATCTTCGTCATAGCAAATAGTTATATAGTGATACTTACTTAGGATTCTGAAGAACGTCTTCTATAGCAACTTTTAAATTATCAGCCATAGTGTAAGACAAATCTACTTTTATGCCAAATCCTTTTCTAACTGCAATATTCGCATTGTTAAATTGATCTGCAAAAACTGGAATTGCTACGATAGGTTTTCCAAAGTGAATTGTCTCAGTTGTTGAGAGAAGTCCACCATGAGTTACGAAGAGAATACAGTTTGGATGAGCTGAAAATATAAGCCGAGTAAAATACTCATATTTGGGTAACATAACCGCCTTAGTTGAAGACGATAATTTGATTTTGAGAAACTTTGAATTGTTTCGTGTTGGAAAGTTAATGTAGGCTAATCACTATCGCGATTACAATATAGCTATAAAATATAATAAATATAAAAATTCACCTATCTTATAAATATATACATTCAGTGGCGCAACATGTCTTATGGACCTCAAATTTCTGGATAGTTTTTTCATCGAGCGCTGAATCAGCCTTCTATGCCTGTCTCTCGTTGACATTTACAATATAATACGGGTCAACTATATTGTTAGAAAACTAACATGCGAATTTTTGCGCACATCAAAAAAATCTGAATAGCTGAACAGACGTTGGCCGACCAACAGACAGTCGGAGTTACTATAAAATCCTTAAATTAACGATTAATGGTAAAACGTACTCTGTATAGAAAATATTTTATTCGTCTCACCTAAAATACTCGGTTGTGGAGCCCATTGTACGATGTGCACATTACTTGGAGTTCCAGGAAGGTTTTCCTCAAACTTCCACAACACTGTATACTTTAATGTGCTAAACATCTTAAGTAGGCTTTGCTTCAGCTCCTCTGGCATTAGCCTGCTCTTCAAATTACTTCCCATACTGAAGTAAATTATTCCATTTTTCGCATTATCTAAAAGTTTTTTCAAATTCTGTAAAGATATTATTATACATTTTTTATGCTTATAAATGAAATAGAAATGTCTATAAAAAATACGTCAGTTTATGTGTTTCAGTGGTAGACAAAATTAGGTAATATGAATACTTACATCTGGTAGCGGTTTGACTTCACGACTGATATGATATCCTCCAATTTGAATAACATTTTGAGGCAACCTTACAGATCTCCCGACTGAATAATGAGAGTTACTAAGAATCAGTGATCCATTATACAACACATCTTCAAATAGTGGGACTTTATTGCCGCGTTTTTGTATAATTGGTACTAAAAGTTCTTCATAAGCTTTAAACTGTATTGGATTTAAGGTACTGCAATAACCATTTAATACTGATTATTAAATTAATAAAGTAGTGAAGAAAACAATTTACTTTTAAAACTTATATAGACGGCGATTTTTAAGGTTTTACAATTCCGTGAAATATGGTAAATTTCTCGGTTTCTCATCGAAAAGATGATGAAATATAAATAGAATTTTATGAATCATTTTAGCTTCGACCTAAAACAAAATTGAACTTACAAATGTTCCAGCCCCAATCCGCCAAACATGAAAGCTAACTCCTTTACTCGCTGAGTAAATGTAAATGGAGGGTAGTTGGAAGAAATCACGTCGGGATTGTAGGCCGGGTTAGGGATGTCATCTACCAATTTTAAAATTTTTGAATGGGGATCTGTTGGTGATAACCAGATGAATGGACAGTTAAATACTGCGGAGAGTCTGGAAACAAAATTATAATATTTGACTACTGTTTCATATTCGCATTACATTATTAGATTTTTATTAAAAAGTTGTTTGGGTTTGGTACTTAGTTAATGAATGAGTGAGTGAGTTTCATGATCATTTGTAAATTGAATAGGCAAGTAGGTGATCAGCCTTCTGTGCCTGATGCACGCCCTCGACGTTTTGGGGTAAGTCGGTTTTGTCACGATGTTTTTCTTCACCGCTCGAGCAAATGTTTAATATGCACATAGAAAGGAAATCCATTGGTGCACAACCGGGGTTCGAACATACAACCTCAGGGATGAGCGTCGCACGCTCAAGCCACTAGGCCGACAGTGCTCTTAATGTAATGTAATGTAGTACATACATGCGTATATTTTCAATAAGTAGTTTTTGCAATTAAGACATAAAAACCAATTTAAAATACAATCAAACAAGTGTTTTATATATTATCTTTGTCTAATCTAATAAAATGGAATTAAACCCAATCAAATAGTTCTAATACTTGAATTCAAATATATACAGTGATACCCTGAGTGGAGCTAAAAGATAAGATATATACAATATATACTTGTTTATATGCTCTTAATGAGGTAACTTCATATTTCCTTATATTTTTTAAGCATGTATGTTGTATAGAAGGGTTTAGAACATAATTATGAAACCAGTAACGCTACAACCTTTGTAGGTCTGGGCCTCGGATTTCTGTAGGTCCTCCAGCCTCCTTCGCTTGACACCACCGTTGACTTTTTGGTTTTATTCAAGATAATTTCCTTCACTGTTCGAGTGAATGTTAAGTACGCATATAGACTGGAAGTCCATTGGTACACAGCCGAGGATCGAACCTACGATATCAAGGTTAACAGTCGCACGCTGAAGCTACTAGGCCAAAACTGCACGGGAATTTATAATTAAATATAAATTAGAAGGAAAATTGTACTGACCCAGCAGGTAGTTCATAAAATAACCATTCTACAATAATAACATCGAATTCCTCTTTTGGATCGTTTAATACTTTTTGTACGTTAGGATGTTTAATAGCCTTTGAATTAACTTCCGCCATTGTAGTCACAAAGTCAGTTACATTTTGGACATCCTTTTTTTTATCCATTATTGCTTGTATATTGCTCACGTCATCTGTAATATTGTGTATATTTTTATAATTCATAACTAAAGAAATAACTAGTGGTGCCTCGTTAAATATTTGTCGCAAAATTACATACAACAATTATGGCCAGGTTCAGGTCAACATAACTATGACATAGTTACACTTCGGGTTAAGTCTGGACGGGAAACCAAGGTTGATATGAATCATCGTCAAAAACGTATTTGATGAATATTTAATATCCAGGGACTGGATAATTCGGTAACTGAGCTTTGACACCTTATTAGAATTGTTCCACAGCAGAGGAGTTAAGAACAAGTTAAACATATACAAATCATTATTAATATTAATATCAATTAAAACTGTGCTTACCTGTAAATATGTGAAGATTGTCACTGATATCGATCTCTCTGATATTGGGTGAAGGCTTACTTTTGGGGAATGGTGTTATATAAGTAACCTAAAAGTAGAGTAAAATAATTCATAAAATATATCAGTGGAACAAAAACGATTTTTATTCTTCGCTATATTCTCAAAACGACTCTATAGAAATACGTAATATATCTGTATGTATACAATATCAATAAACAAATTAGTATAAAATTACAGATTAACCTTTCCGATTGAAGGACATATCTAAATAAATTATCAGTGCATGATTTTTAATGCTGGATTCGATTATTAAACAAAACATAGGAGCAATAATATAATTTTGTTAGTTATATGTTATATACAGAATGGTCCAACTAGTGACGTCAATATATTTTTAGTAAAGTCCCGTCTCATGGAATACAGGACAATTATTTTTGCAGATTACCGGCATCTCTAGTCCAGTGACAGACCAATCAACAAACGAAAACGAAACCCATTATTAATTTTTTAATTTTTCTCAATAAACTGTTTTCAACCTGAACCATGTACCACTGACTAATTGTTATCTAGTTACCCACAAAACAGGGACTCCCTAGTATGAGGACTAGCGATATATGAATTTTGTCACAACCTATTTGTCATAAATAAAGTTATTATTATTATTTCTTTTCATATCACTTGTCTTTCATCAAGATGTTGTGGCTCTATCTATAGAGCCTTGAGCATTCAGGCACGGTGCTTAAACATTATATTTAGCCCTGTACACCTCGTAGATTGTTAAGATCTGCAATATAGTCGAGTTTCCTCCTTTAACAACATGCTATACTACAATATTTAACATTTACCTCGTGATTTGCTTTTGCTAATGCATTTACAATACCATCACCGAGTATGGAATGACTTCTTGAGGGCATCGGGAACGAAACAAGGATCCTATAGCCATTGCACGTTACAATTAGTGTAATGAGAAGAAATGTTGGCACCCACATCTGAAATTTGTTTGAACAAATATATAAATTATAACGAGTATATTGTAATACCTTTCGTTGAGTGTATACGATTGTATTGATAGATAACTTATAGATAATGATCACTTATGAACGCGCCACGCTATTGTATGGCTTGTTTACTATTATTTATATAATATGTATATACTTATAATATGAACACTAAAATATACGATAAAAAAAACTTCTAAGTACCCCTTTGTACGTATGATTGTTTGTTATTACCATAAGCCATTGCGAAAAGGTTAACCGAAACAAACGCCATTAAAAACTTACGTTTTCATGTGTGGACAATGTGCAACATAGATAGATCTTATATCAAAACGTTAAATAATGTGTATAGAAGATTATCTAAAATAAAAAATAATGATTGCTGAATTGGAGTTACAAAGTCGTCGTCGTTTATAATTTAACATAATGTTTAAGAAAAGGAGGAAGTCTGGTTAACAAATGTACATATACGATTCAACGGAATAAAGAATATTTTTTTTATGTAATAGGAGGCAAACGGGCAGGAGGCTCACCTGATGTTAAGTGATACCGCCGCCCATGGACACTCACATTTCCAGAAGGTTCGCAAGTGCGTTGCCGGCCTTTCAAGAATTGGTACG
The DNA here is from genome assembly GCF_905147105.1 of Pieris brassicae. Classification (NCBI taxonomy): domain Eukaryota; kingdom Metazoa; phylum Arthropoda; class Insecta; order Lepidoptera; family Pieridae; genus Pieris; species Pieris brassicae. Next base: position 16,666,088 of record NC_059669.1, on the reverse strand, counting down.
CTCTTTTCTTGAAGGACCCTAAGTCGAAAGGGTGGTTCTACATAGTCGTAGTGCGCGGCAAAACCTGCCATAGAAAACGCTCAGTTTTGGAACGACGGTCGAGGTGATAAGGATGGTATTTTGTATTTTGCCTTGACGTCCGATAATGAAACTCAGCTGCAAGTATCAGACCGAACAACTCTTCTAAACACTCCCCATGGTAAATGCGGTAGAAGATGCAGAGAGACCCATCATCTCTACGCAACGCCAAGGGATCAAGCCGCACGGGAAAAGATTGGTTTTCGACGATACGAATCGCTCTTCGTTGAATACGGTCAAGTGGAAGGAGCTGGTACTGAGGAGCTCCGGCCCAGAGGTGAGAACAGTATTCCATGTGGGGATAGATCGCCTTTTTTAGGGATCGGATGTATCGAAGCGATCTTCCAGCACTTCGGAATAATGCTAAGCGAGTACAGATACCGGAAAAAGCGCTAAGGACCGGAGCCCACTCAGGACCACAACAAGTACGCAGCACAATTGGGGAATGCCATCAGGCCCGCTCACTTTATGGATTTACAAGGAAGATAAAGGTTTACAGATGGCACGTTGCCGGAATATAACTTCAGGCGTCATAGTATCACACCGTAATAATGTCGGTGGTTCCTATCCTTGATCATCCAAAGTGGAGTTTGACGCAAAGAGACAGCCTACAGGGATGTTACCGCTTCTGCCAAGGCTTTAAATCAATCACGCTTACGGCGCAAAGCCAGTTTGCAAGAACGCCTATACCAAGGCTGGGAATTGCCACCAACCGGCACTGCAGAGAATGAAATAAAAAGTTCCATGCCCTGCAGGATTTCGGCTACAGAGTCAGCGACGGAATCTGGAGTACTCGATGAAAAGCAAATGGGCCCCCAAGGATTCCCGCGTGATCGGTGGTTTCAGAACCGAGCCAATCGCCAAGTATGACGATTTCAGCAGTACCCTTTCAAGCAGGGAATATGTAGCCATTTGGATGTGCTCAATGAGTCGGTCAGTCTCGGTATTTCCGCTATGGGACCTATATCGTCATCGCAGTCCACGCGCAGCCAGAGGTTAGATAGGTTCCTTCCTTCAAGCATCCCGAGACGACGAGATATCCTCTGTGTACGCGCATGCAAACTCCCACCCGCGGCACAAATGAATGTTTTAATTTGTACCCCGGTTAGGAAGTATAAGCCTGGGTGGAAATCTGAGTCTCGGTAAGAAAGATCAAGGCCGGCTTCACAGTCTCTAAATGATAGTGGACAGCATATTATAATGAACGAATATGTCACTAATATGTTATGTCAGAATATTTTTTTAAAGTTTATTTGAACCAGTCACTAAATCATATTTTTTTGTTTTTCTACTGCGGTCATCTAACTTTTTATGGTTATTACAATATAATTTAAGAGCAGTGAAACATTGTCATAAAAATCTGAAAAATACTTTTTTAAATTTATAAACAACTACCAAAACCATACAACGAGGACTAAGCTTTTCTAAATATGGTTATATAATCTGTGTATAAATAAACCCATCGACTCAGAGATTAAGAGTGAAACCGCTTCTACCATAAAAAGGATACATCCTTTGAAACTTTTTATCAACTATGTCATATTAAACACGTCTACATATTACGTTAGATACCTTATTTTTAACATTTTACCTAGATTAAATATTGTTTGTTATTTTAATATTTAAATTAAAATAACACGTTCAACAAGTAAAATAATACGGTATACAACAACAACATATTTATGTATGTACGCAAAACGATTTAATCTCTCACAAACTGAATCCAGAGTCGCTGACGATTAGATCCAAAACCGGATTATATTAATCATGGACCAAAAATATTTCGTGCGGAATATATATAGGAATTTTTACAAAAAACGGCTAGTCAAATGGATGATAAATTTATCTTCGTATGTTATATGTGAATCGAGTGTTAATTATATGCCCAAATTGTACTTACATTGCGTCTGCACCGGAGAGGTCAATATGAATCACTGAGTCACTGACGAATGACGTTACTCACTTGTTTTTGCCTTATCTACAGGAGCTGTGACTTAATTATATTGATGTCTCGTTCTAACAAGAGAAGACAGTGCGTTTGTGTATACTAATATTGGAGTCGAATATAAATAAGCAGATATCATAAATTAATAATACTGCTTATGCCTGTGCTTATGTTCGCACTTGTATATATTTTTGTTGTCCTATTTTAAGTGTGTTTATTTGATATTTTAAATAATCGCGAAGTGTGAAACTTGACCTTTGACCTATCAAAAAAAAAATTACTACAATCCGGAGCTTAAAAATACACAAAATAAATATACACAGAAACACTTTCAAAAATTCACAACTTTCACAAGGCAGCTGTATAGCCGTTGCTATACACGCTTTGCGAACTCATTTTACTAACGAAAATGTATATATTGTGTTGTTAAAAGTTAACGCCAAAAATGCATTTAATTCATTAAGCAGGGTTGACAGAGGCTTCTGAAAACATTCCAGAAATATACAACTATGTTACTAGTGTTACTCAGAGCCATCAAAATTAACATACAAGTGTTGCGAACTCTGTTCAGAAGTTGGTTGTCAACAACGAGATCCTCTTTGTTCGGTTATTTTTAGTCTTGCTCTAAATTTTTGTATACAATATTTAAAATCAAATTATAACATATATAGGAGGCAACGCAGATGTAATATTTTCAGATCTAAGATTATATCAGATTTTAGTTCAATAGTTCAGACATTAAATTTGATAAATGTGAAATATATCTCTATGGTGAGAATTTAACGACACATTATATATATATACCTTAGCCCCAAATATAAAATAATAAATAATAAATCGCTGTACCTCTCAGGGGCACCGATTTTCTAAGAAGCTTTTGCTAAATGCATTAATTCATCAATATCAAAATTTAAAAATCTTTCTCATTGTCTTTTGGATACATCCGCACATTCAACATTGAAGAACTGTTTCAACAAATTCTGTCGTTTTATTCCCAAAATTAAGTTTAATTAAATAAAACTCTTTGTTGAAAGCTGTAGGGTAACAACAGCTGACTTTAATGGTTTAAAATATGAGCTTATAACTAACACAAAATTATGCGTAAAGTTGTTGCGGCGCTAACAAAAACAAACTATCTCTCTCTCTCTTTAATCGGCAGCTCATGTCTAAGCGTTAATGGTCAGCAACGAAGCATCTAGAGCAGACTATCTGCTTCATCGGTTTCTATCCAGCGCCTCTCCTCTGACAGTGAACGGTTTTGAGGACGACGAGTCTTTCACTTGATCGATCGAGACTTAACTCAGGGTTCATAAATCGAAATTACACTTATGACTTAACGAGAATGTTATAATAGAATTTATAAATGTGGTAAAAACTAAAGGGCTCATATTGGCTTTAAATATGCGATGATTGTTTACATTTATTTACGCTTCTAATTTTTAACTACAACATACATATGTAACTTAACTAATGTTCGGTTTCAGAACTCGCTAATTAAATATTTAAGTTGGCGCCTGGTACTCAGTACTGGTGCTTTTTTCGCTCACGGCTCAACGAATACGTATCGCGATACAACAACAAAATACTGTCAGCGTTTAAGGTACACTGCCACAGGGACCAAACTTTTTAAATTCGTTTTAATTTTCTATTTATTAATATTACTATGTAGGTAAAGAAAATTGTTAATACTGTATATTTGTGTGTTGGAAATAAATATGGCATTTTAATATGTTTAGTAGAGTAATGCATATAAAAGTAGTTATTATAAATACGAAAGCAGAAAATAGTACCAAAAATCTGATCAGGTAAAACGTAATTCATTTGGTTTCACTGGTAAATATTATTATTCTTTTATAACGTGTAATTTTGTTAATTGTTTTAATGATTGCTGGGGGCATAGTTCATAGAAGCGAACATACTGGTTATGATATTGTAGTACCTATTATGATATAACACCGTCATATTATTTATAGTTCTATAGTTGTGGCTTAATCGTAGAATGTAGGCATGTATATGCATAATATGTACAAATCTCAAATAGTAATGGTATCAACAGCTATTTTAGCTTTGTCACCAACCTCCTCTTTAACTCCAAACAATTGAACTTGATAATTTATATTTCTCTAACCATTTACGCAGTTTTAAGGTGAAAAGTCAGCCATACGAATATTCCTTTCATTCCTTATGTATTGATTACGATAGTTTTCTTTTGTTTAATAATTTTTAGTTATAATAAATAAAACATAATATAAAACGTATCTTTATTTCTTACTAATTAAGATAGCAGCACATTGGTCGTCCAATGAAACACATAATTAAGTATTATTTAAGAACAAATGGTTTGTTACAGGCTATGTGATTCTCACACCGTCTCTTTATTCTTAGAAATTTCTGGGTTTTTTGAGCTGAAAGTGGCACAAAAGACGGATCACATAAGTGTATAAAATATCAAGGCAATTTTAATAGAAATTTACGCCATAAATCTGACATGAGTATGCCCGCCAAAAATTAAATGAAATACTGTTATTAGTTATTATTACAAATGACTTAGTGCTAAATGCTAAAATCTTAATTTTTTTTCTTATTATTATGTGCCTTCCCAGTAAAAATCCGTAAAACTTTTCGAGTAAGATATATAAACACAAAAATTATTAGGGTTACTAAAGCAGCCAAGTCCAGGTATAATTTCTGGTAGAGAGGCGTTTGCAACGCAGCAGAGCGAAGATACAGCGCACCCTGCGAAGCCACTACTTCCTCAGTCCAGTGTACCAGATCTACGCTGGGGTGCACCACACGGGAGTGGTAGATCCGAGATAGCTCTTTTGCCTTAGCTGAATATCTAAAAAGGAGTTACGTGAATCAATAATTATTTAAAAAAACAGTTTAAATTCCTTACAGTGCAATATTAGAAGCTGTTGGAGCTGCATAATAGCTCTGGCCATTCACCGTTTTCTTTATAGGCAATTTGCCTTAAGAAAATATTTTTTGTATATATAAAAAAAAAATATTTTTTTGTAACTTCGGCGGTCGATCCTAGGATCTGCTATGCACTTAATTATATATCAAAGTCTAAGCAAAAAGATTTATCTGTATGTTACAAAAATAAAGTATATGAATAATTATAAACATACTTTAATAATACTATTATCTAAAGTAAACAAATATTATACTTATACATAAGCAGTTTTACATGATTAAATATGCATATTTCCTACTGTGTCATATTTTAAAATACGCAGTTAGTCTTAACGTTGCTATTTAGAATACAAAAAACTAAAATGTTAGTGTTAATGATTGATTTGAAAATTATAATGTGTAAAACGTTTAGATTATGCAAATGTCAATAATAGTGTTGTCTAATGTCATAGGTTTTAATTTATTCTGTTTTAATGTTCTGTCAAAATGTGACCACAGACTTCAGAACTGTTACACATTGGAGCTGTACTAATGTCAATAATGGTGTAGTCTAATTTTTCGTTTATATTTTTTTAGGAAAAATATATTACACTAAGGTAACTTTGAAACAGCAGTTCCTGTTGTTGTCCTGTGCACAATAGTGTTTTATCTATATTTATAGAGTAAAAACTTACTTTGGATTGTTTAAAACATCACGTATGCTCTCTCTTAAGTCATCCACCATCGAATAAGATAGAGGAGTCTTTCTCGCATAGCCCTTGTTAACAGCTACCTCAATATTCGTGAACTGATCAGCAAAAACTGGGATCCCAATTATAGGAACCCCAAAGTGAATAGCTTCTGTCGTTGAGAGAAGACCTCCATGCGTAATGAAAAGAACGCAATTTGGATGCGCTGCAAATGTAACAAATTACATTTATTAACAAAACGCCGTGTGGAGTATTTGGAGAGATGATCTGACACAAATAATATGAACGAGTTGTGGAATGATTAAATTGTCTAATTAAGACGCCAATGAAGTCGTGATTCCCTTTATTTAAAACAGCAGAAGCGAACAAAATAAACATACCTAAGATACTCTGCTGAGGAGCCCATTGCACTACATGTACATTCTTTGGACGAGTCTCTAATTGTTCTTCAAATTTCCAAATAACAGTCTGTTTTAATTCTCCAAAAAGGTTAAGTAGCCCTTCTCTTAATTCTTGGGGAAAATGTTTGCTTTTTAGGTTCGATCCCATACTGAAGTAAATAACCCCGTTTTTAGCGTTATCCATAATTGTTTGAAGATCCTGAAATAAAAAAAATTAGAAAGCAAATTAAAATTAACGTTTCATAATCATTTCTATCATAAAAACCGTCTAGTCATTGTTGTATGTATGTAGATAGTGTCATTCAGATAACAGCAAATTATTTCCTTGGAGTGGCATTAGTAATAAATGCCATCGTAAGTAAAGTTTTTGACCTTGATTAATTTAAAACGAAAAGTTACAAGTATATTTACTTTTGGTAAAGGTTTCGTCTCAGTATCAATGTGATAGCCACCAATAGCAATATAGTTTTGAGGTAATCTCGTGGATCTTCCCAGCGAATAATGCGAGTTTCCAAACATAAGAGACGCATTATACCTTAAAACATCTAATGATGGTACCGGTCTGATCTTGTCTCTTATATGAGGTACAATGAATTGTTCATAAGTATTTTGTTCTGGTCCATATGCATAGCTGAAAATAAAAACAAGTATCTTATGTAAATAAAGTTTTGGCCTATTAAGTTGTACATCAAATTCAGACTACTATCATTTTAAAGCCTCTAATGTTTCTGAAGCTTCTTCTTCTTCATAACATATATATGAGGATAATTACATATATATAATAATGTATAAATATTTAAATATTGTGGTTAGACAATAAATATAAAAAATCTTAACATTACCTGTATTGTAGATACTGTCCAACAAATAAGTGTAATAATAGTTGAACTCTCTGCCAAAATGTGAAAGGTGGTGCATAAACAGTATGGCTGTCAGGGGTATACGCAGGGTTTGGAATTTCGTCGATAAGTTGTAACACCATCCAATGAGGTTCAATAGTGGATAGCCATATCAATGGACAGTCAAAAACAGGCATTAATCTAGAAAGAGAATATAATATATCAAAATTGTATTTGATTACCACAAGCTGGATTTCATATGAGTGTCATAACCATACAGAATTGCTGATGATTGTAATCAACCATTAAAGGAATTATTAAAAAAGTATTAGATATAACTGAAAAAATCCAATAAAAACAACTAAGAAAAGCACCCAAAACACGGTAAAAGAATTCACGTGTTTCCGATACTTGATCCAAAGTCAAACCCCGTTATAACTAATTACTTTTAAAATTATTTCGATAGCCTTGAAGGAGATATAAAATACAACTCTAGATTACGATCTGGATCAAATATTTTTGTTGGTTTTTATTATACATTATATTTTAACAGTTTTCAGAATATTACCTGGAATATCTGCTATTTTTTTTATTTAATCACGAGTTGTCTGTTTGTTGTTTGCATGTTTTAACGTTGCCGAGTTAAAAACGCGCAAAAATATTGCATTGTAGAATTTATTATCAACGATTAAATCAATCGAATGAACTGAGCGTAATCTCACGGAACATGTCACTTAATATGCAATAGAAACGTACATTTCTTACCCAGAATATATTTCTGTGAACATCCATTCTGCTATAATTACATCAAACTGTTGCTTTTTATCTTTCAGAACATCTTGAAAATTTTTATTTGCTAATGTCTGCTTTCCGACTTCCACAAACATACTTACAATAAGTTGTATATTTTGTAGATTGATTTTTTTATTGATTATCATATCTAAACTTATCATGTCATCTGCAACAATTAAAATACTTTTAAATCTAATTATCGAACACTTTTTCATTTACCATTCGCTAATCTTAATCGGTAAATGTAGATAAGTTTGTTAATTTGTACTATTTTACACTTTTTGATTTTAATGAAGACCTAACAAAATTCTTATTACTACGTCGAGTTATAGATATCAGCAATTCTATACTATAAATAAAAGTCATATAATACATTTAACATCAAATTAAATATAGATTTACAACACTTTCTATCTAATTATACCTACTTTCATCCATTCGAGAGTCACGTGCATTTTATTATCTTACGATTAAGCTTAACAGCTTCAACCAAATAAGTTATTACTTTAAGAACACGAGCATTTATATAAAAACCTCCATCTATTTTCTTTATTGAAAGCGTATTTAAAATTAAAAAATATTGATCGAATAACTAGTGTTCACGATTTTCTTAACCGGTTCTAAACTTGGATTGGAATCCGAAAAGATGAACATATATGCCCTTGAAGTGTCATTTTGGAGGCACAACAAAAAGGACGAATTTGTCAATTCTCAGACAACTCCAAGTGATGACCCGTCTTGCTTCTTCTTTGGACATATAGCACGAAGAGATCCCGAGAACTTGAGAAGCTTGTGCACCGGGAAAGAGGCCTCGATGGCCCAAGTTAAAGTCCTTACATACCTTGGTATTACACAGACACTGAGCCTTGGTGAAGACAGGGGAATGGAGAAAGATATGCAACACTACACAACACGACTTTCAATAAATAAGTAGAAAACGTGTTAAGATTTTAAATTCATCGACGCAGCTCATGGAAAACAATTTGTAACATAATTATATTAAAATACCTTTTATAATGTCCATATTAGCTTTGACATCTACGATTGTGAGATTTGGGTGGGAATTGCTTTCTGGAAAAGCTGTTACGTAAGAGATCTGAAATTATCTTTTAATATTAAAGCCATTGTAAAAAAAATAATAAGAAATAAGAATTCCTTAGTAGCTGTGTTGACCGGCTCTTAACCCAGCGGCCATACGTTCGAATCATGACTGTGCAATAATGGAGTTGGGTGTTAGCAAGAACGGTTAAATAAAACATCGAGAGAAAACCGCCATACCGTAGTCCTAAATATCGGATTATGCCAGGCACATAAGGCTGATCAAATTATTGCTTTTTAAGAAAAAAGATCACGAAGCAGATACAGAACAGTTGTACACGCCTGGGTTTATAAGCTATAAAAAATATTAAATAACGTCAAAAGTTACGATTTGATACTCGTTAAGTGTAGGCACTTTGGTGTTTTTGGTGTTTAGTTTTAAGTGTGTGGTACCTGGTGTCCAGCCTTCAGAAGGTGCTTAATGACACCATCTCCCAAGATAGCATGGCTCTTACCGGCTAAGGGACTTATCACCAGTATCTTGTAAGATTCGCAGAACCCAATCACTAGTAATATTAAGCCAAGAACTCTTAGAGCCATTTTCTGGAAATAATGAAAGTGTATAAGCATAACTAAGCATTTGGTCCTGAACGCTGATATTGGCTCTTCGAACTATGGCTTTGTACTAACATTTTCTCTCTATGTGTTTTTAATAACTTGCACGGTGAAGGAAACAAAGTGTCAATGTAAGGCGGCACATCCTAGATCCAAAAAAGAACTGATAGGGACACAAATGTAATTGCACAATTATTTATAAATACAAATGTTCTCTAGTAATACAGCCGAGGGATAAACTACGTGCTCTATCGTGTTAGGGCGTTGTTAAGAATCAATAAATAATATTTTTAAGCGTCATATCCCACATTATTATTTTTTAACGAATAACTATTTTCTATGCTGCGAATTCCAAACAACCATTGAGTTGTTTATGATTCATCATAAAGTCAAATAAACGATAAACATACACTACCAGTAGAATGCGTGAAGAATACATATGAAGGATTACCTATACCATTATCAATATTATGGTTATGAACGTGTACAGACACATTTAGCACATTTAGTTCGCTTTGACCCGCGAAGAACATGCCCGAAAATCTCACAATTTTTAGTATACATTGTACACAACTTGCTAAAAGCAATAATTTGTCACATTTTCTATGATGTAGTAATAGGCATTAATGGCTTCTTTTCCAGTAGTTATTCAAACTACAATACTCGTATTATTGGTGCGCCTACCATTATTTTGAATTTGGATAAAATGTTCTTGTTCACATCAATTGTTTCAAAAGTAGACGTGCAAAAACAAATTGAATCATGTGTATTTTTAGTCAAAATAATATGTTTGTAAATGTGTTTACTAAAGTAATTTTTTAGCTCACCTAATAACAATGCCACCAATGGAAGTCTACTTTATCATATGTGTACTGTGTCCTTTGGTGAAGAGAAGATTCAATCCAAAGTTGTTATCCAATGTAAATTTAAATCATACTTGTCGCACTGATTATTTATATCACATCACCACCGAAGGGCGACCGTCTTGTTCGATATCAAATCTTTTTCTGGGTGCTATTCAACCGAGCTTCACGCTCAATAAAGATAAACTATATTGTTTGATCAATTTTGACGTATCAATGATTCATTAATAATTTAGAATTATAATATATTATAGTCGTTATCTTCCAATCGATAGTATTATCCTTAGACAAATAAGTAGTAATAAACAACTGATAGTATTTACAATGATTCATGTGTTCAGCGACTCTCGACCTTGAGGTTCTACGTTCAAAAACCAGCTCCTAAGCCGCGGCCATGAACCTATTGATTCTTTGGTAAAATGTGAAAGAAGATATTGTAAAGTAATCGAATGTTTAGAGTTTTTAGACCTAAAAATAGACGACATATGTTAGCTTATAATAATATCTATAAGCTAGAATGAACAGATCATAATTGAAACAATGAGGAAAATATTCAATGTGCATATTTTGTACCGCACACACTTGTGCACTAAATGCGTACGTACATCATGCGTACATAGAGACAAGCCGCTTTGGCAGTGTCACGCTAAAGAACATTACTAGAAGCATGTAATATGATATTACAGACTCGTCGCATTAATGACAGCATAGTTGTGCCTAGAACCATATAATGGCATAGAAACCGTAGTGGATCTAAAAACAGTCAAAGTCAGTGGAACTTAACACCCTTGGATCACTTGAGTGAATCTCCAAAACTCCTTAGCTGATTTGATAAAATGTGCTTATTTAAAATAATTTTCGAATGTGTTATTAATAAATGACCGGCTCAAATCTGCCTACACATTAATTGAAGAAAGCTCAGGAGAAGCTACCCGCTACTTAATCGACCATATTACATCAGGGTATTACAGAGCATAATTTAATTTTAAAGGTGAGAAACGCTGCGACAGAATTTACCAAACTATCAACATGTTTAACTTGAAGGGGAGCTCTTTAGTAAGCCTTAACAAATTATTAATGCGTGTCTTCTAAAAAAAAGTCCCGTATCAACCACTGTCGCACGGCAGCCTCTGGCGTAGGATTGGTTAACTGTACAGAGGAAGTGGTGACGTTGCGGGGCGTGCCTTATTTAGACTCTCCCGCACTCGGTATACCAGAACTTATTTACTATTACTTATAATATATTTATACTAATTAGAATATATACTTAAAATTCTTTACTACTATTATAGAAGTATTTACTGATATCGGATTTATCTCTTGCGGACATTCCTGACCAACTTATTTAAGAAACCACTCGATATCAAGAAAACCAATTAATAACATATATTTGTTTCATTAAAAAAAAAAACTTTAATTTTAATGATATTTTACAAATAAAGACCTAGGTACTTAAGATACATTTTTTTAATACTTCGTTGAATTACTGCGGTACAAAACTTAAAGAATTAAAATTTTACTCTACAGGCACGGAATAACGTGGCATGATTTTGTTTAGAAATGAGATTCTGTTTCTACAATTGATAGTAAGAATCGATTTTAAAAAATAATCAGGTTTAACACAAACATTTTTTAGTAAAACAGCAAATCAATGTCTCTTCTTCTTACTGTCTTTAGTTTTGTCTTTCAAGAAAAGACCACAATTTTTTTTGCAAATATAATACAACAGCACCTTAAGTATTAGTAAAAGAGCAATGAGGTCTAAATATAATTTTTGATACCAAGGTAGTTCCATTGCTGGTGATCTCAAGTGAGGGGCACCGCGAGTTTTCACAACATGGTTGACCCAGTGCACCATTTCCTTGTCTGGTGTAACCGGTCTGTCATGATAAATCATTGATAGCTCTTTGGCTTTCGCTGCATTTCTCAAAAAAAAGTAATTTATAAACATCATTACATTATATCTTAAAATCTAAGACTAGTTAAGATGGTGTACTGAAAGCTTGGATCAATACTGATCACAATATCGCATTTTTCAATGAACCTAAAGCAAACCTTTAAATTATCCCTACGTGCTTATTCAAGACGTGAAACAGCGATAAAATGACCCCATTTTCCACATACCACATCATACATGATATATATATATCTACGGTATATGATACAAACTCTTTTACCAAAAAGATATGACAATTTAGGTAAACATAAAAATAGCAAAAAAAATTGTTAAGCGGAAAAAAAATTACCTATTACGTATTAATTATAATTAGAAGGCACTTAACTATGCTTTCTATAAAATTGATCAGCCTACTACCCAATCGTGAATCCGTTTTAATCGCGAACAATTAGAAGAATGGTTTTAAACCTGAGAACTCATAATCAGTGTCCTCCTAGCCCAAGTCTAGGTTAGTCTACTAGTAGTATAGTAGTGTCTACTACTGTCAAAAACAATATCTTTATCATAGCACCATAACATCCGACAAATACTACATGACAACATAACTCCTTCATTTGCTGAGTAAATTGTTGGAAGAAATCACGTCGGAATTGTAGGCCGGGTTAGCGATGTCATCCACCAATTTCAAAATTTTTGAATGGGGATCTGCTGGTGATAACCAGATGAATGGACAGTTAATCACTGCGGAGAGTCTGGAAACAAAATTACAATATTTGACTAATGCTTCACATTATTAGAAAGTTATTTTTATTTAATTTATAGAATTGATACTGAAATATAACAGTAACTATATAGACTATATTAATTTAAATATAGTACGTATGTAGGTACCATACATACTTCGTATATTTTTAATCAGTAGTTTTTGCAATTGTTTCATAAAAACCAATTTAAAATACAATGAAACGAGTGTTTTATATATTACATTTACCTTATCTTATAAAATTCTATGTCGGAAAGTCATAATCTAATAATATTTAATTCAATGATACCCTTAGTTCAGTTAAAACGTAAAGTGGTAACGTCATATTTTCTTACTTTATTAAGCATGCATGTTGTTTTAGAACATATGAAACCAGTAGCGCTACAACCTTTTTAGGTCTGAGCCTCAGATTTCTGTATCTGTTTTATGATCTTTTGTCATTCTAATAGGTAAGTAGATGATCAGCCTCGTGCGCTTGATACCACAGTCGACTTTTTCGTTTTAGGGCAAGTCAGTTTTCTGACGACTTTTTCTTCACAGTTCGAGTCTATGTTAAATGCGCAAATAGACTGGAAGTCCATTCCTGCACAGCCGAGGATCGAACTTACAATCTCTCACTAGGCCAACACTGCACGAGAACTTATTATTAAAAATAAATTAGAAGGAATATGTTGCTGACCCAGCAACATTTTCTTCTAATTAAAAAATAATAGGTAAATGATAAAATAACCAGTCTGCAATAATAACATCGAATTCCTCTTTTGGTTCGTTTAGGACTTTGTGTACGTTTGGACGTTCAATAGCCTTCGAATTCACTTCCGCCATTGTCGTCACGAAGTTAGTTAGATTTTGGATATCCTTTTTTATCCGTTATTTCTTGTATATAGCTCACGTCATCTGTAAAAATGTTTTTATTTTTATAATTCATAACTAAAGAAAGATCTAGTGGTGCGTCGTTAAATCGTTGTCGCAAAATTACACAATAATTATGGCCAGATTCAAGGTTAAGATTTAGACGTACGACTTCTATATGTCCACCACAACTTTGACATAGCTACACTTCAGTTTAAGTCTCAACTGGAAACTAAGATTAATATGATACGTACAAAATGTATTTGATAAATATTTAATATCTAGGACCCGGACAATTCGGTTTCTGAGCTTTGGCACTTCATCAGAATTGTTCCACAGCAGAGGAGTTAAGAATAAGTTAAAAATATACAAATCATTCTTAATATTAAAACCAGTTAAAACCGTGCTTACCTTGAAATATGTGAAGATTGACACTGATATCGATCTCTCTGATATTGGCTGAAGGCCTTATTTTTGGGCAATGGTCAAATTAAAAAATCATTTATTCATATAGGTAACACAATGTACACTTATGAACGTCAAAAAAAATACATTAAATGTTTTTAATTTTACATTTACTGCCCGTTCTCAAATCAGGGACGTAGAACCGAAGAGAAAAAATGGCAATTAACTCTCCACCACTCTTTTTAATCGCCAAGTTTTTTTTTTTGTTTTACACAACGTTTGTAACCTAACCATTACACTATATTCCACATGACATCTTACGTAATAATTAATCATAAAAGAAATTAAAAACAAATATTTGTCTCAAATTGTCAGAGATGCTCTATCAGTAGGAGGCATGGTGAAATAGGAGCACGCACTTACATTCTCGTGGGAACAACAAGCAAATACGTAGTCGAAATAACTAACATCACCACATACACGTATTCAAGTACGACCAGTCAGCACAAATAGCACCCGTTCACGAGTATGACCCATGGCCAGCCATTGGTCCCCTCGCCATATTTTAGGTAGAGAGACAACCCGACGCATCGATGCCGCCACAAGCAATGACATTTAAGCGAGCATGACGATCCTTGAAATGTGAACTTGGCTACATAAGAAAATAATAATAATACTAATTATACTGAAATAATTTGATACCACATGGATCACGGTCTGTTCGCACTTTACATTAAAACAGTCGTGGATGTTGACGATCGCCCCAGAGTCTGGAAATGCAGCCGAGAGATTCAGTCGCGATACCTCTTTAAACTGGATCAATTCATATCCAAGCACTAGGATCGTTTAAATATTCATTTATATTATAATAGGCCTTAGCAAGAAGTTTTACTTTAATGTAAAATTTAAATTTATTTATTGACAACACTTGTATCTCACAAGGTATTTTGTGGAAAAAACGTATACAAATTGACTTGGAAAGAATTACTCGTTACCTCGTTATTATGCAGCCTTGTGATTGGTGCGCTAATTTTGACTTTATTACGAGTACTATAATTATGGAAGCTACTATTCTTTTAAAGATATCTATATTTTTCCGGACATTCAAAATATTCTAATAAACGTATTGACTTGCCAAAGTCAAAATATGTCATTCCTTAAACTTCCTTCGGACTGACTCCCGTGAGGTCAACCCACAAATCGCTGTTATATAAGTACCTAACCTAAAAGTAGAGTAATACATGAAATATATCAGTGGAACAAAAACGCGAAGTCAACCAAATTAAAAATCAGTACTAATGATCTATAGCTCTCACATTTTTTGACAATTCAATTTGGTCGGGTTCGCGCTATTATTACTTGTTGTGTTTCAGAACGCGACATTGCTTAGACAACAGCAGTGCTTGTAATTTAATATGAACTTTATTGAATAGCAATAAAGTTCAAATTGACTCTACATTTTATTTACAAAACGTTTGTATGGGAAAAAGAAAAGGGCTGTTTTAGGGTTTTCCCGGAAATTAGTTTTCGCACCGTAAAAATCATCCTTAGACTTCAACGAACATAAAAAAAAGATTTGGTACAATTGTTCCAGGCGTTGTAGAGTTATGTGCTTACCAACACATTTTGCGATTCATTTTTATATTATAGAAGATTAACCAAAAATAATTCATGTGGAAAATATATAGGATTTTAGATAAATAAAAGACTAATCAAAGGATGATAAAGTTATCTTCGTATAATATATGCAAATCAAAAGTTAATTATATGCCTAAATTGTACTTAATTTGCATCTGCACCGGACAGATCAGCATGAATCACTGACTATACTCACATGTTTTTCCTTATCTACACGAGCTTCGAGTTTATTTTATTGCTCTCTCGCTGTAACAGGATTATCAATGTTATATACAATTTAATACCTAGGTAACACTGCAAATGTTTAGAAAATGAAAAACGGCTTCATGTAGAAAGTTGCCAATACTTTTCCTATCTACACACCGTCGCATTCGATGAAACCACTGGGAAAAGCAGTGGGCCCATTCTTCCTCAGGGGTCTCTTCATGGCATTTTCTTACGCTTCGTTCACCGCATCTTCGGGGCTCGTAAAGCGAATACCTCGAAATTTATCTTTAGATCACGACGGTCGTTCAGGTCACGACTGTATGGCGGATGACTCATTATCTCGACACTGTCATATTCAAATGCTGAACAGTCCGTTTTGCGGAGTGTGCTGAAGCATTGGAAGGAGGATCTAGCTTCGAGGGCGCTGCTGTCGATTTTTTTCCAAGACAACAGGCAAACAGCGATTGACATACCAGTCTATATTAACTGTCCTTCCCTCTTCTAGAACAACTCACGCGAAATTACCTTTCCGACCAACCAATGAGGCAATCGCCTTTTTTCCTTGACCTCTTCCTTCTTTACCTTAGTTGGCCGATACTCGAAAGGAAACACCCACTGAGCTGATTTTCTTTTGATTTCTGGTTCGTAGCAATATATCCAGCTGACATCACCTGTGACGATGACAAATACATCCTTTGAACTTATCTAACATTTGGCGACACCAGTCCATACGAAGGTGTTTCTGGTCGTCAGTTAAATAATGGAGGAATCCATCTGGTACAAAGCTTCCTGACGCCTTAATGTTCGTGTAATATTTTTTAAACTCAATTAACAAATTGTAAATAGCGCCACGAGATGGGACTTCATTAAGAAATGCTAATCGTAGCTTTGTTGTTGAGTAAGCCCACAACGAAAGTCATAATAAATCATTGACCGAAAATTTTCGCATTAGGTTCATTGTAAGTGTAACAAGATTTTTAGATTTGCCGCCAATTCTCAAAAACAAATGACAAATGAATGCAATATTCTACATTACCAAAGAATTCTAAAATTGAAAATAATTTTTTTTTCATTAGCAATGTTAACTGGCCAGTTCGAACCATTTTCAGTGTTACCCACGTAAAATACTATTTACTTAAATATTTATATGTAACTTAACTAGTAGTTAGACTTCATAACTCTGCCTTCTTAAGACAGAAGCATACTGAAGAGGTAGACTGAAACGCGCTCTGTCGTTGCCCGGTAAACCTCGTAAATTGCGGTAAAACATATAATTAAAATTATGATAAATATTTTACTATCTTTTACAGCTTATCTCGTAGCCATCAATATTAACATACAAGAGTTACGAAATATTTTCTGAAATTGATTGCCAACAAGAAGATCCGCATGGATCCTCAATTTTTATTCGCACTATAAATTTTTGTATTTGAAATATAAGAATTTAACGTCTGGTATCGTGATGATGGTACTCTAGGAGGTAACGCAGATGTCGTACTTACAGATCTAGCTAATATTATATCAGATTTTAGTTCAATAGATCAGAAATTAAATTTTGATAAATGTGAAATATATATTTATGATGAGAATTTTTTGGACACCGACGACATAGTAAAAGAAATTAATACCTAAGCCCCAAATATAAAAATAATAAATAAAAATTCGCTGTACCTCTTAGGGCCACCAATTTTCAAAGATGCTACTTGTATGGACTCATTAGGCCTGTGTCACCTCCCTCGTACAAGCAAAAAAACTAATGCGCAGAGCAGACGAGAATTAATAAACGGCTCAGATATGAGAGTCTTTCTTCCAACTTTGATTTTGATCTCTTTGGAGTAAAGGTTAGACTCATGGGGCTAATTAAATATAATTTAAGTTGGCGCCTGCTATATTGTACCTGTAACATGGGGTTGGTTTCCTCGCTCAACCAATAAGTATACAGTGAGGAAATGCTACCAGGGAACAAACTTGTTAAAGTCTATTTATACATTTTAATTATGTATGTTAAGAAAAATGTGAATACTGTATATTTGTGTGTTGGAAACAAATTTAAATAGGAAGACTTTAAAAAAATCATAAAATATCAATATAGAAATTCATATTTTTTTAAAATACGAATGGAAAGCAGTTATTCATAGATAAAATTGTACATAAGACCTGATCAAGTAAAACGTAATTCATTTTGTTTTACTCATGAATATTTTTATTACTTTATAAAGTGTAATTTTGTTAATTTCTTCAATGATTGCTGGGGGCACAGTGACAAACAAACTGGTTATGATATTATAGTAGCTATTCTGAAATAACACCGTCATATTATTTAACGATCTATACATTGCTTAACCGTTGGATTATTCATGAATAATAAAGGTATAAACTATTATGGCTATGTTACAAACCTCCTCATTAACTCCAAACACTTGAACTAGGTAATTTATATTTCAATGACCATTTATGCAGTTTTAAGGTGAAAAGTCAGCCATACGAAAATTTATAAAATTACTGAAGCTTCTTGTTTTGATTCCATATGTATTGGTTACGAAAGTAATATTTTCTTTAAGTATTTTCATTCATAATAAATAAACGTGTCTTTATTTCTAACAGTTCAAGATAACACACTGGCCTTCCAATGAAACACATAATTAAGTATAATTTAAGAACATAAATGGTTTGTAACAATTAATTTCTTTATTTATTTATAAGTTCTAAAACAACGTGTATACATAAAATTGTACAAGAAAATATGACATCGCAAATTTTACACACACATCAATTAATTAGAACATAAGCAAGCTAGCAAGGCAAAAAATTAAACAAATAACCACATTAAAAAGAAACAAAACATAAAAAATAATAACTAAAACTAAATAAAAAATTAAACATCAAACCCATGATGTTCTGGAATAAGTATGGTTTTAATAAAACTATAAATTTTATTGTATATGACGCGGTCAAATACTCTAACAAGTGTTTTGAATTTAAACAATGAAATATATTAACAGCCAAAATATCTCAACAGTATGTCCGCCAAAAATAAAATGAAATAAAATACTGTTATTAGTTATTGTTACAAATGAGTTAGTGCTAAATGCTAAAATCTTAATTTTTTTTCTTGTCATTATGTGCCTTTTTAGTAAAACTCCCTAAAACTTTTCTAGTAAGATATATAAACACAAAAATTATTAAAGTAACTAAAGCAGCCAAGTCCAGGTATAATTTCTGGTAGAGAGGCGTTTGCAACGCAGCAGAGCGAAGATACAGCGCACCCTGCGAAGCCACTACTTCCTCAGTCCAGTGTACCAGATCTACGCTAGGGTGCACCATACGGGAGTGGTAGATCCGAGATAGCTCTTTTGCCTTAGCTGAGTATCTAAAAAGGAGTTACGAGAATCAATAATTAGTAGAAAACAGTTAAATTTATTTATAGAGCAATATTAGAAGCGGTTGGAGTTGAAAAATATGTATAGGTATATATGTTACAAAAATCAAGTACATGAATAAACACACTTTAATAATACTAAAGTAAATAAATATTATACCGAAACATTAGCATTTTTTACATAATTAAATATTTATGTTTCCTACTGTGTCATATTATAAAATATACAGTCTTAGCGTTGCTGTTTAAAATACAAAAGATGTATAAAAAAGGCTTGTCAAAATGTAACCACAGACTACAGAACCGTTACATATTCGAGGTGTGTCAATAATGGTGTAGTCTATTTTTTAGGAAAAATATATTACACATAGGTAACTTCGGAACAGTACATCTAATTTTTTTGTAAATATCAATAGTGAGTTACCTATATTTATTTTTAATGAGTAAAAACTTACTTGGGATTGTTTAAAACATCACGTATGCTCTCTCTTAAGTCATCCACCATCGAATAAGATAGAGGAGTCTTTCTCGCATAGCCCTTGTTAACAGCTACCTCAATATTCGTGAACTGATCAGCAAAAACTGGGATCCCAATTATAGGAACCCCAAAGTGAATAGCTTCTGTCGTTGAGAGAAGACCTCCATGCGTAATGAAAAGAACGCAATTTGGATGCGCTGTAAATGTAACAAATTACGTTTATTAACAAAACGCCGTGTGGAGTATTTGGAGAGAAGATCTGACACAAATAAATATAAACTAGTTGTGGAATTATTAAATTGTCTAATTAAGACGCCAATGAAGTCGTGATTCTCTTTATTTGAAACAGCAGAAGCGAACAAAATAAACATACCTAAGATACTCTGCTGAGGAGCCCATTGCACTATATGTACATTCTTTGGACGAGTCTCTAACTGTTCTTCAAATTTCCAAATAACAGTCTGTTTTAATTCTCCAAAAAGGTTAAGTAGTCCTTCTCTTAGTTCTTGGGGAAAATGTTTGCTTTTTAGGTTCGATCCCATACTGAAGTAAATAACCCCGTTTTTAGCGTTATCCATAATTGTTTGAAGACCCTGAAATATAGAAAATATTTATATTTAATCAAACACGTAAAGACAACGTTTTTGACACCATATTTGCATTAAAAGTATGTTAAAAAATTAACAGAAGTAAATAAACGCAAAGACGCGCTTTAAAGATAAAAATGTTGAAACGTAACAAAAAAAATTAAGTATACGAAAGTAAATTAAAATTGACGTTTCATAATCATTTCTATCATAAAAACCGTCTAGTCATTATTTTATGTATGTAGATAGTGTAATTCAGATAATAGCAAATTATTTCCTTGGAGTGGCATTAGTAATAAATGCCATCGTAAGTAAAATTTTTGATTTTGATGACCTTAATTTGAAAAGAAAAGTTACAAGCATATTTACTTTTGGTAAAGGTTTCGTGTCAGTATCAATGTGATAGCCACCAATAGAAATATAGTTTAGAGGTAATCTCGTGGATGTTCCCAGCGAATAATGCGAGTTTCCAAACATAAGAGACGCATTATACCTCAAAACATCAAATGATGGTACCGGTCTGATCTTATCTCTTATATGAGGTACTATGAATTGTTCATAAGTATTTTGTTCTGGTCCATATGCATAGCTGAAAATAAAAACAATTATCTTATGTAAATTAAGTTTTGGTCTATAAAGTTGTACATCAAATTGAGACTACTATCATTCTAAGGCCTCTAATATTTCTGAAGCTTTTTCTTCTTCATACCATATATATGAGGAGAATCACACACATATATATATATACATATGTGTGTATATATATAATGTATCAAGATCTAAATATTGTAGTAAGACAATAAATATTAAAAATCCTAACATTACCTATATTGTAGATACTGTCCAAGAAATAAGTTTAATAATAGTTGAACTCTCTGCCAAAATGTGAAAGGTGGTGCATAAACTGTCAGGCTGTCAGGCGTATACGCAGGGTTTGGAATTTCGTCGATAAGTTTTATTACCATCCAATGAGGTTCAATAGTGGATAGCCATATCAATGGACAGTCAAAAACAGGTATTAATCTAGAAAGAGGATATAATATTTCAAAAATGTATTTGATTACAAGCTGGATGTCATATGAGTGTCTTAACCATGCGTAATTGCTGATGATTTCAATTAACCATTCATGAAATCATTAAAAAAGTATTACATATACGTGTGTAACACTGAAAGTGTTTAGAACTGGCCAGTTAGAAACATTGCTAATGAAAATTTTTTACTTTACTTTATCCGACGACCAGAACCACCTTCGCATGGACTGGTGTCGCCAAATGTTAGATAAGTTTAACGGCGGAGACTCAAAAGCTGTATTTATCATCGTCACAGGTGATGGAAGCTGTATATATTGCTACGAACCCGAAACCAATTGATATCGATTAGATTGCTCCAGACCCACTGCTTTTCTCAGTGGTTTCATCGAATGCGACAATGTGTAGAGAGGAACTAAGACTAGAGGAACAATAAATTTATTGGCAACTTTAAACCCTTTTTTCGTTTTCTAAACATTTTCAGTGTTACCTAGGTAAGTGAATAAATCCAATAAATACAACTAAGAAGAGCCCCCAAAACACGGTAAAAGTATTCACGTGTCTCCGATAATTGATCCAAAGTCCAACCCCGTTATAATTACTTTTAAAATTATAGAATTTTGGTAAAGGTAACATTTACAATGAAATAAAAATAAAAATTTTTTGAGCTCGCGGCGTCTTGGACAGGGGCCCTCTTGGGCCTTGGGCACGTCGCATTTTGCCAGTCCTGCCACCCTATTGTTACGCCACTGACATGTGTATGTATGTTTTAACGTTGCCGAGTTAAATCGTGCATAAATATTGCATTGTAGAATTTATTATCAACGATTAAATCAAGATATGAATGATGAACTAAGCGTGATCTCACGGAACATGTCACTTCTTAATATGTAATAGAATCGTAAATTTCTTACCCAGAATATATTTCCGTGAACATCCATTCTGCTATAATTACATCAAACTGTTGTTTTTTATCTTTCAGGACATTTTGAAAATTTTTATTTACTATTGTCTGCTTTCCCATTTCCACAAACAGATTTACAATAAATTGTATATTTTGTAGATCGGACTTTTTATTAATTATCATGTCTAAACTCATCACTTCCTCTGCAACAATACAAATGCTTTTAAATCCAATGATCGAATACATTTGTATTTAATTTAGTAATAGCCAATATTAAGCGCTAATATTATGTCCTTACATATGAAATAGGCGTTTTGTATGGGACGAACAAAAAGTCGAATATTTTTAAATATAATATATTTAATTAATCAAAGTATTAACCATTGTTTTCTATGCACTTTTGCCATCTCATAGGTAGTTCATTGATCCCTTTAATAAAAAAACAGTCGGACGGGAATCAAATAAATCTGTGAAGGCTGTGAAATTTCGAAAAAACTGGTAATCTGTTGGAGCAAGGTCTGGGGAGTACGGAGGATGTCTTAAACATTCCAATTGAAGCTCTTCTAATTTGGTAGCCGTCTGTTGTGCAGTGTGTGGTTTAGCGTTGTCGTGAAGTAGCAGTGGGGTGGAGCGATTGACCAGCCTAGGATGTTTAGCCGCTAGCTTTTCCATCATGGTTTGCAATTGCTGACAATTGACATAGAGCCGTAATAGTCTGGCCAGATTTGAGAAAACTGCAATGAACAATACCGGCACTCGTCCACCAAACGCCTACAAGTAACTTTTCTGTTGGGTTAATTTTCTGGCTTGGCTGTCTAATAAATTTGGCTGGCTGGCCAGGATTGCGCTGAGCGCTTCCGATTATCGTAAAGAATCCATTTTTCTTCACAGGTAATGATTCGGTTTAAAATACCTTCATTATTGTGCCGGAGCAGTCGACGCGCGTTTTCCGGTTTGCTTCAGTCAATTCGTGAGATACCCACCTTTCAAGCTTTTTAATCTTCCCAATTTGCTTCAAGTGAATTAAAACAGTTTTATCACTAACTCCGCAGCCTGCAGCTAACTCGGACGTGGTTTGCGATGGATCCGCTTCCACAATAGCCTTCAATACTTCATTATCAACTTGGGTCTCAGTCTACACGGGGCTCGTTCTGCAGGTCGAAATTTCCAGAACGAAAACGTTGGAACCAAAACCGAACTGTGTTTTCTTTTGCAACATGACCGCCATACATCATTCACCCTTCGAGGCGTTTCCGCAGCTAGTTAGCTAGTTTCTAGTACCACGGCGGATCTCGTACTCGTAAATAATGCGATACTTTAAGTTTTCCATTTTGTAAAATGAGTGACGCAAACAGAAAAAAAAACAAATGAATGACGGTCATCGAAACACAAATACATGAGTAAATAGCTGTACAAATTTGAATTTGGAAGTCCTTACCAAAGAGGAGAACATCGCGATTAAAGTGGCCAGTACGAAATACGCCAATTTCATATGTAAGGACCTAATATCTTTGTAAATTTGTACCATGTTACGGTTTTTTAAATTAAATGAAGACTTATAAATCATATTCCTTACGTCGAGTCACAGACAAGCAATAATAAAGATAATTAAAAATTCATAAAAAATAATTAAAACTAATTTAAAAAGTTAGGTCCCTGTGCCATTGTGGACTTACAACGCTGGCAGCTTTTTATTTTGCTTTTTCAGCTTGCTATTTACTTGCTGTACGATACGTACGATGTACGATACTTATTCGTCGACCGAGGAAAGCACCAGATCTGAGATCACCGCCCACCTGTACTATCTACCAGACGCCAACTTAAATCTTTAAGTAGCGCCTGTGCACTTGAACCTCATGACCAAATGGAATAAAATCTAATAGTGTATTTACTTTAAAGTAAGTGTTTCATTGTAACACATTCTATCTAATTAGATTATCACCCGTTGGTGAACCGAACACTTTTTTAGTCATACGATTTTGGTTTTAAGTTAACTTATTTAAATTTTACTAATTTTTATATTAGAATAAAAATCTTCTTCTATTTTCTTTATTTAAAGCGTAGGAAAAACTAGAAAAAGATTAGTCGAATCCCTAGTGTTCCTCATTTTCTTAAACGGCGCAAAACTCGGATCGTGCGAGCATCCGAAAGGATGCAGTAATATGATTATATCAAAATACCTTTTATAATATCTGTAGTTGCTTTGACATCTATAATTGTAAGGTTTGGGTGGGAATTGTTTTCAGGAAACGCTGTTACGTAAGAGATCTGTAAAAATAGATAAACATTATAGCCATTGCAAAAAGTATACAAAGAAATTCTCCGGTCTCGATTGTTTATTATACTCAATAGAAAATGTATTATTTTTTATAACATTTCCAAACTCCAATTCCTTAGCAGCAGTGTTGACCTTGTGGCTGTTGCATTTGTTCAGATGCCATACGTTCGAATCACGGCTGGGCTTTTTATGTGCCATTAACACGCACAAGTACGGCTAGTAAAAATATCGTGAGAAAACCGCCATACCTTAGATCTAAATGTGCCAGACAGGACAGAAGAAACCTACATGCTTATTAAGAAACATCACGGAACAAATACCGAACAGTTGTACACTACTGTGTTTAAAAGCTATAAAAAGTATTAAACATCCCCAAAAGTTGCGATTTGAAGGACTGCTTGTTAAGTATTACTTGGTGTCCAGCCTTCAGAAGATGCTTGATGACTCCATCGCCCAAGATAGCATGGCTCTTGGCAGCAACGGGACTTATCACCAGTATCTTGTAAGATTCGCAGAAACCAATCACTAGTAATATCAAGCCAAGTACTCGCAGGGCCATTTTCTGAAAAGAATGAAAGTGTATTAGCATAACTAAGCATTTGGTAACGCTTATATTAGCTCTTCGAACCAAGGCTCTGCATAAACAGTTTCTCTTTATGTGTAAAAAAATAACTTGCACGCTGAAGGAAAACATGTAAGACATGTACATACTCAATAAAACAATATTTTTTAGAATTTTATACCATAATGAATATACCGCAATTAATCCTGTTAATACTAACATTATTAATGATTACATTCGTTTATTTGTAAATACAAGACGCTCTCGTGTTAGGGCGGAAATTTTTTCGCTTTGTTAAGAATCAATCAACATTATTTTCAAGCATCATATCCCACAAACCATTAATTATGTTAAATGAATTATTACTAAATTATATTCTCCCAATTCCAAAAAAAAAATTTTTTATTTATTATAACAAGCATTGATTTGTTTATAATCCATCGTGATCATGCTAAACGAATGAACCATAAGCATACACTGAATTACAAGTAGAATGCTTCTTGAAAAAGACATATGAAGAATAACCTATACCATTATCAATATAATGCAAGCTTATGAACGAGTACATATATGTACATTTAGATGATCGCTTCGACCCGCAAAGAAAATCCCCGAAAATCTAACTATTTTTTGTAAATGTACGTACGTATATTGTACACAACGTGCTACAGACAATAATTTGTCACACATTCTGTGATGTAGTAATAGTCATCAATGGTTTTTCGTGCTAGTAATTTGTTCAACCTACAAAGCTACTGGTGTGCCTACCACTTTAAATTTGGATAAAATATTCTTATCCACATCATTTGTTTTAAATGTTGACATGAATTTAGTTCGGCGGCGGTTGTATGGATATGTTCAAATATATGTTAAATGAAACACTTTGTTTGAAGCTTGCTTTACTTGTTTAAAACAGGAGCTTTTAACTGAGATAACATTAGGGGTAGTGGGGTTGTGACGCCGGATTAAACAAAAACTAATTTGACTGATTGAAGAGTTCGTAAATCTAAGTTACACTTATGTTATTGGTCAAAACTAAAGGGCTTATATTCGCAGCAAGTGTGCGACATCGTTTACATTTTGATTACGATTTTAATTATAAACTAAAATATCCTTATATAACTTAACGAATGTTAGGTTACATAACTCGTGCAACAAACAACATGACTCTTAAGTATTTATAGTTAAAATAATATGCTTGTAAATGTGTTTACTAAAGTAAAGTAAAGAACTTATTGGCTCACCTTAATAACAACGCCAACAATGTGTCCTTTGGTGAAGACAAGTTTCAATCCAATCTAAGTCCAATCCAAGATCCTTATCAAATCCTTAGAGCTGATGCAACCACAGCAATAACTTTTCAAAAATTAAAAACAATTTAACTCTATGAATTTATATCATAGTCGCTTGTCACACTGAATATTTGAATCTATAGTGTACTCGAGCGGCCGTCTTGTTCGATATTAAATCTTTGTCTGCATGCTATTCGCCGAGCTTTACGCTTAATTAAGATAAAATAATTTTTTAATTCATTTTGACGTAATAATGATGCATAAATAGTTTAGACTTGCCTCCTTAGCTTGGACCAGTAAAACAGTAGTTATTTTCACTCTAAAGGTTTTCTGTGATTAAGAAACGTATTCTTGTTTCAGTTTTATCCGTAAACTGCTTAGACCTTAATATTGTAGATTTATTGTAAAGAGATATTATAATCTATTTAATATTTATGGATATTGAATGGTTCACACTAGTGTAATCATAGTAAGTAGGTATGTCCGTATTATTATAATAGTATTATATTAATCTCACAATCGATAGTATTATTCTTAGACAAATAAGTAGTAATAAAATAAATATTTGTGTTATGTATTGTTTATTATCTGACTTAGAGCCATGAGAAAGCTCGTAAGCTACATAAATAGTAAAAGATCTTTTCTCAATTATCATTATATTAAGTTAGTAGCAATGTTTTCCTAAAATAACTCATTACATGTACACGTACACCCATAATACATTGCAATGATTCATATGTTCAGCGACTTTCGACCTTGAGGTTCTATGTTCAAAAACCAGCTCAAAGCCCCGCCCCGGCCATGAAACTATTGATTCTTTGTTATAAGGTGAAAGAAGATATTGTAAAGCAATCGAATGTTACTGACGTCTCGATTTGTGAGATATCTGACGTCTTGTATATCTCACAAACTATAGTACACAAGTTATACCGTACACACTTGTGCACTATATCTTATGTGTAGAGATTAGCCGCGGTCCCAATAAAGACAAGCCGCTGTGGCAGTGTCACAGCAAAGAACATGACTAGCAGGCAGCAGCATGCATTATAATATTACGGACTTACGGTCGCATTAGCGAGGGCATGCTTTTGCCTAGAACCGTATAATGTCATAGAAACCGTAGTGAATCTAAAAACAGATGGAGCATTCTCTTTAGGGGTGGTCATACAGTCAAAGTCAGTAGAACTTAACACCCTTGGATCTGCTTAACTAATTGATAAAGTATTATATATATATATTGAATGTGTAATTAATAATTACCCTAACTAGCCTACACATTAATTGAAGAAATCGCAGGAGAAGTCCAGCCCCGTTACTTTAGTTGGCGAGCATAATTCAAAAGCTTCTGCGAAAGAATTTTCCAAACTACCAACACGTTTAGTTTGAAGGGGAGTTATGTTTCTACATACTCCTACTACTACTACTTCTACAACTCCATATACCTAAATGGCAGCAACCAATAAAAACCCGTATCTGAATCTGCTGCACGTGCAACATGGGAAGATGCCGCCGCTGACATTGATTGCATTGTCTTGTTAATGCCAAGATTTTCTATTATTTCAAGGATACAATTATGGCAATTATAAATTCCTATAAAATAATTCTTCCGACTTCAAAATTAAAAAAATAAAATAATAACATCATTTCTTATATATATTGATTGTTCTTGTCTAACCAAGAGAATTAAATGTATTAAACGATAAATAATTTATGAAGGTCTTATGAGGCTATTGTTCCACCGACAGCGTTGTCTACAATATCTATAGGCATTACAAATAGAAATTTATCTTATTCTGCATTGAAATATTTTTATTATTTTATATCCAAGGATTGAGGATCATGACCTTGGAACAATTATCCTCAACGACTTCAGTGGAATGAGTTATGGGGGTCATTGCAATCTCTTATTGTGAATTGCCTTTATATAATCAATTCATTTTTTTAATAAACAGGGATCCTAGCCTACTCAGGCACGCAATCAGGCAGATATCTGACCGAGTAGCTAAGCAGCAGGGGAATGTCGAAATCTACCCGTTTTTAAAAAGGGACATTATTAACTTAAAAGAATGGCGTCTTCCGCCGGGCCCGGGCAACAACTACTCCGGAAATATTGTCATAATATTAACACTTGTCACTTACACATAAAAAGGCATTTTGGTTTTTCATACATTCATAAATTGTAATATAACATTCTTATTTCTGAGAATTTACAATAGGTCGACATCACTAGGTAACAGATATGTCACTAACAGTGGTACAAATAATAACTTCCTTATTCCAACCTTATACGAGCAATAGTTATACTTAGAATAATTTATTATACTATAATAAGTAATTTCTTACTTATAAACTCGTTACAATGTTTATATAACTATTCCCACTTTATGTTATAGGCACAAGACGGCAACGTCGCATTTCATAGATAAACTTAAGAAAAAAACAGAAATTTGTCTCTGATAACCGTATTTCTGTCAGTTTGACGTTTCCAGTCGCTGTGATTTTGATCCGAGATTGTTTATTTTGATTATAATAACCAGTTTTAAAAACATTTTAAAATGCTTATAATAAAAGAGAACGCTGGATTAATTGGAAGAAAGAAGAAAAGGTATGTAGAATTGTGAATGTCGAGTAAAACTGAAACATGAATGTTGCTTTTGTTGAATTTTATTTATCTATTCTAGAATCTATTATTTATGCGGTTATTTTAACCCGTATCTCAAAAACTACATTGTTTAATCAAAACATAATTGTTTTTTAGTTCTGCATGGACAGAGTAAAGTAAAGATAGTTTTAGTTTCGGGGAAGCCTTATATGCAGATATGCATAGTTTTCAAGCTCTGGAAAATGAGCACCTTCAAAAATAACACTAATATAATATAAATTTAAAATTACAGACACATTCTAGTGAAGACTTTAGTAATCACTTAAAAATCAATGGAATAATGTAATAAAAATGATTTAAAAATAAATAGAATAATATTTTATTTGTTTAAATAACTTAATTGTTAAGAAAACCTAAATCTTGAAAATTAGCACCTTCAAAAGGAACACAAACAAAGAATTAAGAATATGTCCAAGACACAGATAAGTAAAGATAAATCCAAAATTACAGACAGACATTCTAGTGAAGACTTTAGTGGTCACTTTAAAATAAATAGAACAAAGTAATAAAAATGTTGCAAAAATAAATAGAATAACATATTAAAAATGTTTTATTTCTTAAAATAACTCAATTGTTAAAAACTTATCAAACTTGAATGTTTTCTTTAATAACTACGGCCCTCACTGCTGCTCCAAGCAGCCAGAGAACACGCTGTGTTTTGAGATTAGGGTGCTGTTGGTTGGAGGCAGGATCTTATCATCATCATCAGAGATAGGATAGGCTATTTCAATTCAATGGCTATATTGTGCAACACTGCCAATGATACTATATACATCTTGGTGCTGTTGATGTTCTGAATCCCCTGATCGGTTTTTCCATTCGCCAAAACATCTCTCTACACTATTGCGAGTTTTAATGTCTGTATAATTGTATGCATCTTCTTTATGAGTAGTCGGATTTAGTACTGGTGTAAATAAAAAAGGAGTGTAAGTATAGCCAGAGTCTTCATGTAATCTACCATGAACTTGTTACCTATCTAAACATTGTTTAAACGGCTTTCATTAATAATCCGTTAGTCATAGTTTAGGTTATGTCAGACTTGGATGGCGGCTGGAATTACGCTAGTATGAACAGTTACACCGACGTTATACTAGGTTAAGTTATTCTGGGTTTATTAGTAGACATTTTGCTTATTCTTAGGTAATTCTTGGTATAACATCTTATACCACGTTTATTTGTACCACCGTAGGTTTTCAGAGCCCATAAAAAACTCAATTACAGTTTTTTGTAAGACAAGCGTCGCTACCGTACTACCACTAAGTTTATGTTAGTTATAAGCTCTTGTTATGACGAATAAAAACAGTTGGCACTTACCTTCAAACAGCGTTTCATTTATTTGACCATGGCTGCAACAACCGCTATCAAACTGAACTAATGTTTTAGCATATAAATAAAACCCGTGGCGCTACAACATTTTATAATCCGAGTCTCTGATTTATTTTTAATAGCCTAGTCGCTAAATATTTATTAAAATTGAACTCAAATTTTTGCTATTCGTGCGCAAGTCTTTACAGCTCAAAAGAAATGTATAAGAGCAATTAGTGGAGCAAAATGTATTGATAGTTGCGTACCTTTATTTAAAAAGCTCAAAATTTCATCTCTTCCCTGTATTTAATATAATATATTTTAGAAATGTCCTTATTCGTGCACCGAAGCATACATATTTTGCAAGTCGAATGTAGAAGTCAAAGTAAGAAATAGACATGGGGAGAAATTGGCTGTGCCAAAAATCTATCTGGTTTTTTATAGCTATTAAGGTTTACAATAATTTACCAAAAGAATCAAAAGATCTTCCGACTTCCGTCTTTAAAAATCGACTTGGTGTATTACTTATGGAAGAAAGTTTTCTCACTCAATAAATGATTATTTGCGTAAACACTGTAGTTGATATAAATTTAATTACATTTGATATGATATGTACGATACGAATAATATAATAATAGACCAATTTGCGCGCCATTGTATGTGGCAGAATATGCGAAATTACTATTGTACCTCCTTTTTGTACCATATTCTTGCAATAAGTTATTATTATTATTACACTGAAAACCCACACATAAAAGTACGAAACTACTAATTTGTACTACAAGGAAAGTATTAATAGAAGAAAAACATGATGGAGTTGGCCTTGCATATTCAGAGTATACTTAATATTATACATTGATTAAACATATGCTTTTCAAGTAGTATGTTCTGATATTAAATTATGCGAGGTTAGTTAGTCAAAGAGCCTCTTTCAGACTCGTTTCATCAAACAATTAGTAATAATATAAAGGGAATTATATTTACTAGCAAGCAGGGTTCGGAATATTATCTATCAATCTCAATACCATCCAATATAACTCCAGGATTGAAAGCGAAAACTGCAGCAAATCAGTAATGTTAATAAGCAACTAACAAACATTGCATCAATATATTAATTTCTTTTTTACATTACTTATCTCGGTGTTTATAAATAAAAAATTTAAAAAAATGATTAACTCCACACCCCGTGAAAATCACTTTTGGCTTGTGAAAATGCTGTGTAGTTTTGGAAATAGGTAAGTTTGAAACGCGTGTATCCGTCATTTAAATAGTATCACTAACCAATGATAAGCCTTTTATTAGTTCTTACGCAATTCTCTCTTAGAGTTTTATCAGTGTAATGCACAAAATTACGAGACTATAAGAACTATCGTAGAGAATCCGACTGTGAAATTTTTACGTTGTCATTCATGCGTAGTCATGAATGGAAAAGTTATCGAAACTTTTTAAGCACCGCAACCGCCGCAACTTTATTTGCTATAAAAAATGTTGATTTTTTAATCAAACTATTTAAGTAATATTAGTTTACTATATTGTTGAAAAATTCCTTACGGTATGGAACACTGAAAATGTTTAGAAAATGAAAAACGGCTTAATGTAGAAAGTTGCCAATACTTTTATTGTTGGATGGATGGATGGAACCACTAATAAAAACAGTGGGTCTGGAGCATTCTAATCGAAATCTTTTGGTTTCGGGTTCGTAGAAATATATACAGCACTGCATAGGGCTCGTAAAGCGAATACTTCGAATTTTATCTTTAGTTCTTGGGAACCGCAGGGCGCCAGGGGTCAGGACTGTATGGCGGATGACTCATTATCTCGACAGCTGTAATATTCAAATGTTGAACAGTCCGTTTTGCGGAGAGCGCTGAAGTATTGTCGTGGTGAAGGAGGATCCAGCTTCGAGGGCACTGCTATCGAATTTATTATATATTCCAAGACAACAGGCAAAAAGCGATTGACATACCAGTCTGCAGTAACTGTCCTTCCATCTCCTAGCATAACTGTCGGGAAATGACCTTTCCGACCAAAGAACAAGGCAACCATCTTTTTTTTTGACTTCCTTTCTTTGCTTTAGTTGGCCGATCCTCGAAAGGAAACACCCACTGAACTGATTGTCATTTAGTTTCGGGGTCGTAGCTACACATCCAGCTTTCATCAGCTATGACGATGCCAAATACGGCATTTGAACTTATCTAACATTTGGCGACACCAGTCCATGCGAAGGTGTTTCTGGTCGTCGGTTTCAGTATGGGGAATCCATTTGCTACAAAGCTTCCTGACTCCTAAATGTGACTTGACTCATACCAATGCCTAGGCTTGCCCGTTCTCTTTCTTTCCTTAAGGTCACTCTCTTATCTTCCTCTATCATGCGTCGCACAGCACTAATGTTATCTTCAGTTGTCGCTGTTAAAGAACGTCCCTCACGCGGATCTTAATCGAGATTGCTACGTCAACGCTTAAACTCGTAAAACCAATTGTTAATAGTGCCACGAGATGGAGCTTCATTAAGAAATGCTAATCGCAGCCCATCAAAGCTTTGTTGTTGACTAAGTCCACAACGAAAGTCATAATAAATCATTGACCGAAACTTTTCTAGCGTTAGGTTCATTTTTACGTGTAACAAGAGTTTTAGATTTGCCACCAATTCACAAAAACAAATGATTGCAATATACTAAATTAGGCTACCAAGGAGTTCTAAATTGAAATTAAAAAAAAGGATTTTCATTAGCAATGTTTCAAACTGGCCAGTTCTAAACATTTTCAGTTTTACCCACGTATATTTCATTGTAAATACAAGTTTTTGAAGTGAAACTTCTTTAGAATCGTTGTGATTTCAAACCGGATGCAACGAAAAAACGACAGGTAAGAGACACAAATACAAAAATGTGTAGGATGAAGCCAGGGGAAAGAATGAGACAGAAATATACATACAATTTGTATATTATCGGTCTCTCCTCTTTGTGCCATACTTCGTAGCGTCCCCACTCCCGTCTTCTAAGCATAGTCGCCTGTAATTTGTGAGCCAGAGCGAGAGAGCAGATGTCAGTGTGTATGTATATTGCACACTGTTTAATACGTGCTTGTATTTGAGCATTTAACGTGTGTAGTGCATGTGAAAACTACGTGAGCTTACTGTACACTGTATGCGGCTGCGTATTACAGCGTTTTAGTAAGATAGCGTGGTGTGTTATTTTTTTAATTAAAAGTTTTATCCTACTTTTAGACATTGAAAAACGTCCAATTTACATATTATTAATAATAAAAACATTGTTTTTGAAGGTTTCACTTCTAACACGTGTGAATTGCACACATGTTTTTTTTTTTTTCAAAAAATAATTTATATAGTAATCGTTTAATATTAATAGCCGCCATCGTGAAAATATTAAAAAAATAATAAAAATAAAAATTATTTAACAGATATAAATATAAATGACTTACATAATTTGTGTTTATATTTATTATAGGTTTATGTAGTATTCGCATATAAACAATAGTAATTATATGTTGAGTAAATGACTATATTATTTGACAATTTATTTTTTAATTCCATTGAGTTTTTTTACACTCAGTATTTGAGTTTAATATTTTGGCTTTTAAAATGTAATTTGAGATTTGTAATTCAAGAACCCGCCAAAACGCTTGCAAAATACTTAATCGAGCGACGCCATTTTGTTCACTGTCAACACTGTAAACAAACGCCAAGTTTTCAGCTCGACAAGGCGCTGGGAATTTGTAGTCCATATTGGCATATACTAAATGTACTGTCATATTAATCGCATTGGTCTGTAAATGGCCCAAAATTTGAATATTTCTTCTTGAAATTCTTTCTTGTCGGGTCCGAAGATCCTCCCTGTAGGTCTGAGGGAGTATTTATCATTCTTCCTTCTTCAAGTTTCATCAGGATCTAATTAGTATATCTACGCATTTCTGGACGCACGTATAGGTAGATAGGTACATAACAAAAAATGGGAGAAATATCTGGTTCTTACAATAGATACATATTTAAAGTGGAACATTCATATATCACACATAATTACCAAACTAAAATTACTTATAGGCAGATTTTGGTCAAATTAAAATATATTCCGCAATCCGTACGTCATTTAATTTATAATTGTTTAGTTAAGGCCCATTTCATATATTTAATTGAAATATGAGGTACAGCATGCAAAAAAATATTTTCAAACTTACAAACACTACAAAATAAATTAATAAAAGCACTATTTAGATACAATTTTTCAACACAGACTAATGAAATTTACCAAGAAACCAAAATTCTTACTATTAAACAACTGTATGTTTGTAGCACTTGTATCTTTATTACAAAAAAAATTAAATGACTCTCCATAGTGGCTTATCATTTATAAAGATTAAGGACACAACCACACGCCACACTCGTCGAGCGAGTTTGCTTATCTTGCCCAAGCCGCGCTCAAAATATTTGAAGAGGTCGATTGGGTATGAGGGTGTGCAACTGTTTAATCAGTTGCCATCTAAAATCGCAATATTGGCGTGTTTAACAGATTCAAGGGGGCATTAAAAATGCATGTCAGAGTGAATCTAGTGGACTAGAATTGGGATATGTATCTCGCTCGTATATAGATAATATTAAGTTTCTCATGTAAATAAAATATAATTTTGTAATGAGAAATAAAGTTCTTTAATCATTTATATGTTTTTTCCTTTTCAGTCAGGACAAGTGTTGGTACCAAGGAGAGCCGCAGCACCAATAAACCGCTACACAGTTTTAATGTTTTAAAGTAGAAGAGTAAGTCCCAAAACAAACACAGCGATCCCGATCTCTATAATGATTGCGGGAATATTAAGATAACTACATAAAAATGTCGGGAGTAGTATCGCTATCTTGTACGTTTCAGATTAAAGGCTTAAAAATATTTAAATTACTACTTAAGAATCACAACAAATTAGACCATAGTTAGATTAAAGTATTTTAATTTAATTTCCAAACCAAATTTTCAATTCCACAAAAAAACCAAATTTTTTAAGTTATACTTCTTTCGTTGCGTTAGGGAAAAATGATGAGAATACCGATACCCTGAAGTTAAGTGAAACTTCAATTTCTTTAATTATGTATAATTATTTTCTCTGATACTTAAATAAACTTTATTTAACCAGATAATGCGTTATAATACAACTTTTAATGTATTAAATACCTTTTTTCTATTGTTAGTGTCGTTTTTTCTACAAACGTAGTATACATTTTTTTACGTAGTAGGTATACATTTTTTTACGTAGTATAGATTTTTATCTTGTTACGCCAAAGAAGTATAACTTCTAACGCGTGTACATAAGTATACGCCTGGTTTTTTTTAACGAAACAAATTCCCAATGTTGTATTACAGTTGTCATTATTTAATTTGTTTTAGTTTTCTTTCCTTTAACTAAAACTAAACAAACTCTCTTTATGATAAATATTAATGCTGTAAAAAATACTAGGACAACAGCAAGTAAGTCGATGTATAACTTCTGGTACCAGGGCATGTCCAGTGCAGGAGATCTGAGATGTACCGCACCATTCGTCGTTACTACGTGATCCACCCAATGCAGGATCTCATCACCAGGCGGTAAAGGTCTATGGTGGTACACAAATGATAGTTCTTTGGCTTTTACTGTATATCTGTAATGAAAAGTTTGCTAGACATTACGGTTCAAGTGAATACATCACCATTCATCATCTTTTGTTTTATTTACATTATTAATTCAAGGAATAAATAATATTTCAATATCCTTTTTTTTTACATCACAATAGTTTTTATGGCCTTGAAAAATTAAGTAGACATAATTATAAGAACGTAATACCTACTTGGGGTTACTTAACATTGTATGAATGGCTATTTCCAAATCTTTATCCATAGTAAAAGAAAGGTCTACTTTAATTGCGAATCCCTTTCTTACAGCTCTGTTCACATTGGCAAATTGGTCCACCATAGCAGGTATACAGATCATAGGAACTGCAAAGTGGACAGCTTCCGTCGTTGATAGAAGACCACCATGAGAAATGAAGAACAAAATTTTGGGATGCGCTAAAACAATTTCGTTCAATAAATATTAAATTATTCAAGATTTACAGAAAACCTGCTTATGTGTAAATGACACATAAAAAGCGCATTAAATACGTTATCAATATCGAGTGACCAAAATTAGTAAGAGCTGTTTTAACGTTTTAGTTTTTACCCAGAATACTTTGCTGTGGCGCCCAGTGTACGATATGAACATTCTTAGGCCGATTAGGTAAATCTTTCTCAAACTTCCATATGACAGTCTGCTTGAGTCCACCGAACACTTCCAGAATTCCTCTTGTCACACTTTCAGGGAGGTCCTCGCTTCTCAAGTTAGACCCCATGCTAAAATATATCACACCGTGATCTGCACTATCCATTATCATTTGTAGATCCTGGAATAAAGAATTGAAGTAAAGTGTATACACAGATAGAAAAACGAAGGCAATATTCAATTTCAAATTATTAAAAAGAATCTATTGCCGAATGTGTCGAATTTCCTTTTTAAAAAACCACTTTTATATTATTATTTTTATACCTTTAAGTTTTACCTTCAATAGGTAAATTAAATTTTGAACGCCTATGACTTTGATTGCTTTACATCTACGTACTTTAGGCAGCGGTTTCACATCATTTTCTATGTGATATCCTCCAATTGGTATATAATTCTGTGGCAACCTGGTAGCACTACCGAGGGAGACATGAGAATTGCCCAACATAAGTGATGCATTTATTTTCAACTCACTGAGAGAGGGCACGGGTTTACTCTTGTTACGTATATGAGGTACCAGATAAGTCTCATAATATTGGTTTTCTCTTGGTTCAATGTATCTGAAATATTGTCGTCACTCTAATGTGCAAGTGTAATTTAAGAAGTTTTCCTTATACCAATATACTAATATCTATGATGCCTTAATTTACTTACAAAAGTGCCCTAAAGATTTTACGCCTTAGTAACATGTAAATAGTAAATAAAGTAAATTTACATAGATAACACACTAAGCGCCTGTCATTGAAATTCTGCAATCAATGGTTCCATGACAAATTCGAATTTTAAATAAAATACTTACAAATAATACAACCACAGTCAGTGTAATTGGCTAATAAGTTCTTCTATTCTCTCTTTGAAAGACAGGGGTGGAGCATTATTCGATGAGCTATCTGATACAAAAGCAGGATTCGGCATTTCATCAATCAGTCTCAAAACCATCCAATGAGGCTCGAGAGACGAGAACCATATGTAAGGACAATCAAAGACTGCGGCAAAACTAAAGTAACGTATTCATATTTAAAAAATTAGCAGGAATTGGAAAGAGCAATTTTAAATTTAAGTTTCTTTAGGGCTTAATAAAAATCGGAATTCCTGGAATAACCATTCAGTTATTATGAGGTCAAATTTCTGACTTCGATCCCTTAGTAATTTCTGGACAGCAGGGTTCATTAAGGTAGCTTTACCAACGTCAGTACAAATATCCATCAACATATATGCAGATTGGAGATCAACATCTTTCTTCATCATGTTATGAATATTCAACACCCCACCTATCGTAAAACTTATGTCAATCATATTAACCTATATAGAAAAGCTTTAATAGAAACTCTATAATGCGCGACTCGTATAGAGTAAATAAATTTCTTCTTACGAATTTTTAATATTATTTAACTCGTTTGGATTACTTTAGAGATTAATCTTTAGTATCTTTGCATCTTTAATATGTTTAAATATTAACATTTGGTATCTTGGACTTTTACTATGATATTGATGTTTTCTATAAAACTATAGTACATCACTCATGTGTGTATATTGTCATTTTGTGTAAGTTTCCGGTTTTTTATTGCTTTTTTTATTCAATGCAAACAAACAATCATGTATTCCCTCTTTATAATATTAGTTGCACAAGCATTGCTAGGTGATATTTGTCAGTCGCCACTATGTTTTAGATTATGTTTTAGTGATATTAGGCAGAAAAGTAACGATCATTGCGGCAAGGTGCCGAGTTCTCAGTCAATTTAAACTTATTCTTAAATTAGGGGCCAATTATAGCTCCGCTTCGTTGTCGTTACTGTTTAGGAAGAATGCGCGTATCATGAGAAATGCACATCAAAAACCTTAAATTAATAATTGGACATATGTTTGTTTACATGAAGCTCTTATATAACATGTTATACCTAATATGTTTATAACTTTACCTAGATTGTTCCGTTAATACTTGGGGTTCGTATGAATTTTAATAGGGTTTATTGACACTTATGTGTTTGCAATGTAGAAGGTTGATTTTGTATGTCTATTGGGTTCAATTTACACAAACTTACCAACAAGAACTTTGCTGTTATCACTTACATCAATGACTGTTAGATTCTTCTGAGCCTTTGGCGGATAAGGTGTGATAAATGTTACCTAAAATTGAAAAAAAAACTTTGGTATTGTATTTATCATCGAATGCAGTGAGTTTATTCATATTCATGTACCAATTTATGACATCAAAACATTTTACCACATATTATTGCAGAACTTTTCTCATTTCTACAACATAACATGTCTAAAATAATTGTTATACTTTAAAAAGTCGCTACCTCATGGCCTGCTTTAAGTAAATGGCGTATAAGACCATCGCCTAGAATTCCATGACTCTTTCCTGGTAAGGTTATTACTACTAAAATTTTATGACCTTGAATGTTGGTGATCGTAGCCAAGCTTAACAAGCACACTGTCCACAACTCCATTATCTAAAAATATTATGAGCAAATAGTAATGTAAATAAAGACGACTATAGATAATAAGATAACCAAACAATAATATTTGTTGCATATATTAACAATTGTAATACTTTAGTGTAGAAGGTTGAGAAGGATATATATTATAAGTTTTAAACCTATGTATATATGTCGGTTCTCAGGAGAACGTATTTCCAAGTCGATACAAAAAAAATCGTTTAAAAACAAGTTGTATAAAGTTTATTTGAATAAATTGCTTTTATACATGAATACATGTTAATTCTATATAGTCTGTATTATTTAAAGGTGAAAAGAAATACTTACGATTATTATCGTCGTATTTTCAGAAACACAACCGGTCCAATCTGTTACGCTGTTCGAATATATGTAAATTGACCTTCAACTAACCTATTGCACACAGTCAATCTTCGAATACATTAGTTTAATATTACTCTACTGGAGTTAGATAATGCTCATGACTTCCCTTGCATGACAACATTGTAAGACGGTATTAATATAACTAGTCGGGCCATTCTCTTTTATTATTTTGAATTTGGAACACGCATATAATCATAAAAATATTTAGATCTTCGTGTTCATTAACTCAAATTACATTATGGAATGGAGTTCTAAAGGATTGTAGTGATCGCCTTGCATAAAGTGGGTATGGAGCCGTCATATTCCAGACTTTTCAAAAGCTTGGGATCAGCCGTATTAACGTATACTATCAACAGATACAACAACGTTTCGTCTGTCGAAGACCTGCCTGCTGTTAGAACTACAAAGGCCGTTAATGCTGTTAAAGCCAAAATTCGTTGGAACCCCATTAGGAAATCTTATCGCGAGAAATGAAGATTCCCGCTAGGACTCTGTCGCGTATTATACAACATGACCTGAAGCTCGGTGCTTATCTTTACAATCCACGAGATCGATCGAGAAATTCAGACCTCAACCCATTAGACTACAAATTATGGTCAGTTTTAGGAAGACATGGCGACATTGAGTCTCTTAAAAAACCTTTGGAGCAAGCAGTGGCGTAAACAGAGTAAACTGAAGCCATGGCCAAACAGATTATAGGTCTGTATAAAAGCCAAAGGTAGCTTCGAATGAAATATTATTTGTTAGTTGGCTGAGACTTTAATAAATATTGTTAGCGGTAGTTGATCTAGTTCTTAGGGTAGGATGTTTAATTTGCTTCAATGATGACTTAATTCACTATAATTTACTTCACTGATTTAACGTGAACTGTATATCTTCAAACTTGTAAAAAGGAATAACCCGTGCGCTTTTTTTTTTTTTGAATGGAATCTCGCTGTTGGCCTTAAGGGCCTTTACAGCTCAGCTCGGGCTGTTTTGGCCAGCGTAGCTCGGCCAGAATGTTTTATCCCGCGGCTAGCGCAAGGGCGTCTCCTGTGAGACTCGAACCTCGGCTTGGGCCGTCGCGGAGTGGTCAATCGCCTGAAGGGCAGGACGGAAGCTCACTGGAGTGAGCGAAGTGCGAAGTAAAGGTCCTCGCCTTCCCCGGTGAAGGCGGTTTTTTACCCTAATCTGTGTATTTTTAATATTATCATTAACCGCACGGGCGGGCGGCTTTTAATTTATCGTTTGCTACGGTAATTGAATTGTCCGGATCCGTTAGAATGTGTCGGGGCCTCATACGAGC
The DNA here is from genome assembly GCF_905147105.1 of Pieris brassicae. Classification (NCBI taxonomy): domain Eukaryota; kingdom Metazoa; phylum Arthropoda; class Insecta; order Lepidoptera; family Pieridae; genus Pieris; species Pieris brassicae. Next base: position 16,625,273 of record NC_059669.1, on the reverse strand, counting down.
CCTTTTTGTCGGGAAGGGGTAATATTTGAAACCCGTGCGCATGTGTCACAACCTCTTTTATAATCACAACTTCCCTACTCCGACTCGACCATCCTACTTTGGGGAGATGGTCGAGTCAATTCGTAACAATTCGTAAGCAACCGAACGAGTCAAATGAATAACTATTGCACATGCGCACTTGTAGCAAGATCCTTAAGAATATGTTTCATAAAAATGTTTAGAATTTAATTAAATAAATATTAGAAGCTAACAATATTAGTAGGTATAAATTTATATGAAAATACATTTTCATTTGTAACCGAAGTTGTGGCTGGACAGGTAGAATATTATGAATAATGAAAAGTAGTTTTATTCATGATTTATTTTTTAACACTCGTTATTAACTTAGCTTGATTTAAATTGGATTATTGGTTGTTTTTGGAAAGGTTAAATTAAAACGCAGTTTGAGAAGTTTGCTGACATTCAAGTTTTCCACAAGTAATTAATAAAAAAGGCGACTGTGTCAAATATTTTTATTTAAAAAAAATTGATACTTTACTAACAATAGAATATTTCTTAAATATTATTTTTTCTAAGATTTCAGAGAACAAAACCAATATTCAAGGATGTTGTTTAACACATATACATTTACGTACGTTTTACGGTTAAAATTTGATGTAAATAAATACAAAGTATTATCTTATTTAATATTAGTTAAACTTTTTATTTCTTACACTTTCATTTTTATCTCCTGGTATATGTTTTTTAGCCAAACAAATCAAAATAACCAGAGGTACTAGGATAACAGCAAGTAGGTCGATGTAAAACTTTTGGTACCAGGGCACGTGAAGTGCCGGAGATCTCAGATGCATTGCGCCGTTAGTCTTCACTACGTGATCCACCCAATGGCGGATTTCTTCACCAGGCGATAATGGTCTATGGTGATATATGAATGACAGCGATTTTGCTGTCTTTGTATATCTGCACAAAAACAATTTCGTCTAACAATGAACAAAGGATCCTACAAGTACAAGTACATATTCTTATTGAATCAGAAATATGTGTACCGATGCCTTGTCTATTAAAAATGTCCCTTGGTAGCTGATCATACAGTTAATAATTTACTCAATCTCTAGCCAATTTCTCTCCTTTGCCTTTAACTCGTTATTGTTTTCACGTAGACTACGTGTAAACAGTAAGAGTTGGTACATATTTCTATACATTTAAACAGATAATGGAGAAACTGCAATTGATTAATCAATTCTTCTCAGCCTTCTTATCCTAAGAAGGTTCACTAAGAATTGGAAAGATATATGTAATATGACTAGAATACGTCTTTTAAAAATACTTACGTGGGATCAGCAAGCATTGCCTTTATAGCATTTCGTATATCCTTCACCATTGTATAAGAAAGGTTCACTTTAATAGCAAAACCCTTTCTGACCACTCTCTCGGCATTCGCAAACTGATCGACCATGACTGGGATTGTAATCATTGGGACTCCAAAATGAACTGATTCAGTTGTGGATAATAGACCCCCGTGAGAGATGAAGAAGAGGGTTTTTGGATGAGCTATAAGCCAAAAGATTTCCTAAGATACAATATTAAGAAAATTCTAATTTTAATAAGATTTACTTGCCCCTGGTTAAGAGTACCTATGACCTGAGAACTGATACTTTACCCACACATCGCAACACAGCAAGAAAATGCTGTAAGCATTTTCTTAAAGCCTTAGCTTACTTATTGAGAGACCAAATTATTTTAATTTGCGTGTTATTTAGTTTTATATAAAGATCATCTTTTGTTATTTTAATTATTGTTCCGTTACATATATCTAACTAAAGAAGTCTCCAACTATCAATTAGAAAATATATCTTTTAGGTGTGATGTTTAAAGTAATAATTTATAGATTTAGTTAATTGTTCAAAATACATTATAATTGATCAACACTTATGTCCATAGTTACGTAACTTCAGCGCTAAATATTCAAGTCCCAAAATTTACATACAAAATACTAACCAAGAATACTTTGCTATGGCGCCCAGTGTACAATGTGTACATTTTTAGGCCTGTTTGGTAAGTCTGTCTCAAACTTCCATATGACAGTCTGCTTAAATTCACCAAACATATGAAGAATTTCTCTCGTTACAGCCTCAGGAAGGTCTTCACTTCTCAAATTGGATCCCAAGCTAAAGTAGATCACACCGTGTTCCGCATTGTCCATAAGTTTTTGTAAGTCCTACAAGAGAATAAAAAATGTCTGTTATAGCAATTACCTATAGACCGCAATTTAACCAGAAGTTTTCTTTGCTTGATTTATCTCTGGATTTAAATATTATTTACGAAGTAAAGTATTTTGTACCTCACAATACAGGTACACTATAAGCAAGTAGGTTTTTAAATATTACACGTCAAAATCATGATCTTACATTTGGCAATGGTCGAACATCCGTTTCAATATGATACCCACCGATAGGTATATAGTTCTGAGGCAGTCTCGTTGCCTCACCGAGTGACACGTGCGAATTTCCAAACATCAAGGATGCGTTATAACTCAATTCATGTAGACTCGGTACAGGCTTGTTTCGGCTCTTTACGTGGGGAACAAGGTATTGCTCATATAATTTATTTTCTCTCGGTGCAATGTAACTGGAATGAGAAAATTCTTGAATGTCATGTACATCTTCGGAAATTCGCACTACGAGAGAATGTAAATATAGGCCACCATTGAGTCCATTTTTAATACAAACACATCTTAAGTAAACATTAAGCATGAACTTAGTACAGTAGATAAAGATACAAAAAGGTCATCACATACTGGAATACATGATTCTAACTTATAACAGTGTGATAAAATGTATCCCGTTCTCAGACCCAAAGATAACGCTAATTGTACAGAAATTGTGCACTGATGAAAAGATAATCGTCGAAACTGAAGCCTATTTTGGGGCTAAAGACAAATCGTAATAAATAATTGTATGACCGCTATAATCGTAGTATCACTCTCGAAGGCACTCGAATCCATTTTAGGTTACGTATGACTACCATGTATGTTGACTTACCTATATTAAACCTACAAACACAAAGTATTTGTAATCTAAGAAATTTTTAATTGCATACTATTGCTAGGACTTATTCAACTAAGATGAAAACCGAACAACTTACAAGTAATGCAACCAAGAGCCGTAGACTTGATTTCCTAGCTCCTCAAGTCGTTGCCAGAAGTTGAAGGGCGGAGCATTATTTGACGATAAATGAGAGACATACGCAGGATTCGGCATTTCGTCAATAAGTCTCAAAGCCATCCAATGAGGTTCTAATGACGATAACCAAATGAACGGACAATCGTATACCGCTGAGATTCTGAAAGTAAATATTTAGCAATGAAACTAGTAATAGTTAATCTTTGCTTGCAATCTTTACTTCAATATGACTTCCAATAAAATGCGAATGCTTGGTTTAAAAACAAGGTTTTAGAAGATAAAAAACTTACCCAGCGTTCAAGTCGTGGAAGAGCCACTCCGCTATAATAAGGTCAAATTTCTGCGTATGATCATTAAGAAACTTTTGCATCACATCACTTTTGTACGTGAGACTGCCTATTTCCACCAATATATCCATGAGTACGTACAGAGACTGAAGATCTGCTTCACCGTCCATCAATTTTTTGACATTGCACACACCTGTATAATAAAGAAATGCATAACTAACTTTTCCCATATAATTTTGACTACAAAATATTTTTCATTGATAAGTAAAATAGTTTCTGCCTATTGTTTAAGTCTCATCACGTAACTTGGCCAAATTTTTATAGTGGGGATTTAGTAACTATGCGGGACTGGCTATATTAATATTTTATAACAAATTTGTTAAAACCTTTAAGTGTTTTTTTTTCTTCTAAAATGTTACCAGTTTATCACGCGGTAAATATCACAAATATTTTATTAGATTTTGCAATAATAAGTTCCACAGGCATGTTTATGTAACGTAAAGTACGATACGTATATACGTACTCTTAATAATCATAAAGACAATTAGACAAATTGTTATTATACACGAGACAGTTTTAGAATATTAAATTCGCCAAAAATAATTGTAAATGTACAACTATATAGTCTTTTAAATTTTGTACATAGATTTTATTAATAGTTAAATAACGAGGAAAACATTGGAAGTACTTACCAGTTAAGCCTTTCATGTTTTCGCTAACATCGATGACTGTCAAATTTTTATGCGGCTTTGGTGGATATGGAGTGATGTATGTTACCTAAAATATATAATTTGTACAATTGTTGCAAATCAATAATATATGTTAACACAGTCCCCTTTATTTCATTTTATACCCACTCCGGCTTCGCACGGAAGACCTTGATCCGTAAACCTTAAAATATTATATACCTAAATTTTCTTTATTAATCATTCTAGATATTGGAGAAAACTGCAATAAACTTCCTGCGGTACTCTTTGATTTTATCGCTTTTTTTAATATAATACTAGGTGTCGCGCTGTGCGCTAGGCCGCAGGCGACCCGCGAGATAGCACTGAAGGGGTTTGGGCCACGTTCCCTATGCAATTAGTTAAAATGACACTATTTCTTATGAAAGAAGAGAATTCCACAATGGCAATACCTATTAGTTACAATACTTTCAAACACTTAATCTAGCACTTCTTCCTGTCGTTTAAATGCTTATATCGAGGTTGTGCAGTACGCTGGGCCGCTGGTCTATATTACCTACCTATGAATTATATCCTCCCCTCGAAATAAAAGACTTTGAATGAATGAATGGTTACGTTACGTACGTTTATATGTAGTATTTATCAAAATAAAAGTTAGACTGTATATGCTGTCGATGAATTTTTGAACGACTTTTCTCTATAACTCAACAATCGCTTTACTTTTAGTATGTATTTGTAGGTAGTAATAACTGACAACGTACCTGTAGTTTGCGAGCGCCCAGTTGAAGACATACATTTTTCCTTCATATAAAACAATAGTAGTTTTGAGGAGTTTTTCTATTTCTACTCTACATGATGTTTTCTTTGATTAAAACAATAAGCAATAATGTAAAATGACGATAATGGAGTAAAAATGTCTTATGGTAATGGTGAATTAATTGTAATATACAATTTACCTCGTGACCTCCATTAAGTAAGTGTCGGACCAATCCTTCACCCAAGATACCATGGCTTTTTCCGGGTAAGATAACGGGTACTAGTATTTTATATGGCTGAACTGCAGACAAAACGGCTAATCCCGTAAACCAAACCAACCAAGCCATCTGAAATGATACATTTGAATAAATTAGTTATTCAATTTTGAGTTTTTATAAATGTCCATACGTCATTTTAATTTCTTTGTTATATGAAGTACGAAGCAATTATGTTTTACGATGTGTTATTTTTTTCGACTTAAAGCTAAATCTTCTTCTTTTAAATAATCATTTGTTCAGTCATTACCGAGGTGAGGGTCTTGTGCAGGGGTCGTCGTCAATCTTAGTTCTACCTCGCTTGAACTCAGCACATTAACGCGCCACTGTAGGATAAAGAGGATCATGAACCCCTAATATTTCTCTCAGGGTCTCAATTTGCCAGTTCCGTCGTAAAATATTTCAAGCAGATATATATTTTATTAAAAATGCTTAACTAACTTTTTTTTTATAATATCTGCCAGTATATTTTCCCCAGGAGAATATATCGCAACAACACTAAAATACTGATGAATATGTACCTGATATTATTACGAACAAACTTACCAAAATACCGATGAATTTTCAAATTATTAAGAGCTATGAAAACTTTACTGATTGTCATACGCGTACAATAATTTAATTATAATTATACTTATTTTGTGATCAGTGAACTGTATAAACCTCAAAGTAAAACTGAAATTTATTTTATCTCGAAGTGCTTTGATATCCGAAAAATAAAATATTATGTAACGAAATGTCGGTGCTGCAAACATGCCAGATAAAAAATATAACATTATATCTTACTTCTCATGTTATATAATAATTATATGCTAATCATATGTATTTCTATATAGATCAATAAAAAAATATCAGTAAGTTTGATAGAAATGCAAAATTCATTTATATTTTAAGAATTTTTATTTTTATGTAAGCAATACAGCTTCTACTATGAACCCACAACAAAAAATATTTTGCGCCATTTCACATATTCTTTCGTGTTCCTTTTCAAATTACAATATGCAATGGGATATTAAAGAAAATAGGAGTGTAGTGATCGCCTTACACAAAGCCGTCAGTCATAATCCAAACGCTTCAAAAGCTTGGTATCAACCGTATGTTCGTATATCGTACTATCAACAGATACAAAACCACTTCGTCTCTCGAAGACCTGCGTTCTGTTAGAACTACAAAGGCTGTTAATGCTGTTAAAGCCAGAATTCGTCGTAACCCCATAAGGAATCAAAAAAATTGATTGCGACAATTGTAGATTCCCATTAGCTCTGGCGTGTATTATAAAACAAGACCTGAAGCTCAGAGCTTATCGACGATATACAGGACATTCCCTAAATCAATCTTTACAATTAAAGAGAGTGCATCGATCAAAACGTAATATCCTCTTTACCGATGAAAAAAAATTACGATTGAAGAACATTACAATAAGCAAAATGATAGTGTTCGTCGCAGTTCTAAAGAAGCTGCTCGAGTGGTCGGAAAGGTACAACGTAGTAATCATCCTGCGTTAGTGATGGTTTGGTCGGGCTTGTTTTATCAAGGAGTCATAAATCTACATTTTTGTGTAAAAGAAGTGAAAACTTCAGCCAAAGTGTGATTCAGTCTTGAATCATGTTGCCTCTTTACCTCTCGGCAATACACTTTTTAAAGATATACCGTGGGCTCTCCAGCAGGACTCTACACAAGGCACGAACAACCCAAGTCTGGCTTGAAACCAACGTCCCAGACCTTATAAGAGCTGAAGCCTCGTCATGCATCTATCTCAGACCTCCACCCTTTAGACTTCAAATTATTGTCAATTTTAGAGGACATGGCATCATTAAGTCTCTTAAAAAATATTAGGAGCAAGCAGTGGCGAAATTTCCCTTGGAAACAGTGTGTAAATCCATAGATTCGTGACCAAACAGATTAAAGGCCTGTTTAAAAGCCAAAAGTAGCCATTTCGAATATTTTTCTTTTATTTTTTTTTCTGATTATTATTATTTGATGCTGACTTTAATAAAAATGTAGGTATAAAATTTATCATTGCATCAAAATGTATTTTCATTTGTAACAGAACTTATTGATGGACTAGGTAGTATCTATATCCACCAACTAAGTCACGACAGGTTTACTAATTTTAATAATATTTTACAATAAGTCGACGAAGACTTTAATTTGTACGATTGTTTACCCTGTTATTTAATGCTGATAAAAAACTGCGTGTCATCACTAATCAATAAGCCATTATCTCCAACTGTATAGACTAAACGTAATATACAATTAAATAAATATAATATGATTTTTCAAGTACAAGGTATAAAAGAAAAACATATTTTCCTCAACTTCAAGGGTGGTTCTTGAAACGTCGGGCCCTTGTTAATGTTTGTTCTGCGATCAGCCAAAGACGCCTGGGCCAATTTTAAGCCGCCGCACGAGTAGGTGACATAGGATCAGTAGGTATAGTCGGTGTAGTAATCGTCATCAATAATGTGTTATTATTGTTACTATTTTTGGACCCGTATTCTGAAGCACGATAAATCGTTTTCTAAACATGGGCTGATATATATTACATTATATATATAGTAATGAATATATATCAGCCTACTATTTAAATTATTAAAATCTGGTATCTTAATGTTTTAATTGCTAGACAAAGTAATATTTATTTTATATTGATAAGAAAATATTATAATTCATATGTATATTTACTATATTTACAACAGCTATCTATTCCTTGTTATTACTACGATACATTTTTATAATAAGATTAAATATTTGAAGAAATATTTTTATTTCGTTTTTTTAAGTGTTATTTTCTTCATTTTAATCGTTTTACTTACAACAATATTAAACAATATTCGTAAAAGACACACAAATGCGATCAATAGTATTAGGATTATGGCGACGAAGTCAAGATAGTACTTCTGGTAAAGGGGCATAGTAAGGGCTCGAGAGCGCAGATGGGGTGCACCCTGTGACGTTACCACTTCTTCTATCCAGTGCACCAGCTCTACCCCAGGTGGTACCATGCGGGAATGGTATATACGGGACATCTCTTTGGCACGCTCACGGTATCTATCGATAAATATTGGGGTTCATTTTATTCATTCATTGGGGGCAATATCTACTGTGCTAGTACTGGCATTGGAATATTAACTTGAATTATGTTAATTGAAGTTAATTATTTGTTGGCTTTGCAATAAATTTGTAGCAGGCGCAAGTATTGCATACTTTAAAAATATTAAAGATATAATAATTCAAATATTCATACCTGGGATTACTCAAGACTTCATTGATTGCTTTTTCTAAGGCATCGCTTAAATTTGTAGATAATTCAACTTCTTTTCCGATACCATTTTGGACCGCGGTTCTGATATTGACGAATTGATCACCAAACATAGGTATACCAATTATAGGTACACCGAAATGAACAGCTTCAGTAATAGATAATATTCCACCGTGTGTTATGAATAGCTTGCAATTTGGATGCGCTAAATTTATGAAATAAATGTTGAAATATTTTAAAAGGTGTGATTTTGGTATAACAACATTTTGTAATATGAATAAAGTCGTAGAACCAGTTTTCAACCTTAGAAATATAAATGATGAAGTAAATCTAATATGTTGTGTTAAACCTACCTAAAATACTCTGTTGTGGTAACCATGACGCTATGTGAACATTTTCTGGTAGACTCTTTTCCTGCACAGTAGCTTTCCACAATACAGTATAATTTAAAATAGAAAATACTCGCAGAATATGGGTTTTCATTTCTTTAGGCATTCCTTCTGAGGTCAGTTGGGAGCCCGTGCTAAAGAGTATGACTCCGTTACTGGAATCCATTATGTTCTTTAACCCCTGTAATATATTGTATTATCATAATTAGGATTTTTTCCGCTCAACATAGATTTTTAATTAGTTCTTTGAGACCTTCCAAGAAGAACCTCTTTAATCTTCACACACTAATTATTAGCAAAAGACTAGTAAAAAGATTTTATACCTTTGGCAAAGGATCCAATAAATTATCAATATGAAATCCACCAATTAGTATTAATGATAAAGGTTGCAGGTAACTGTTTCCAATACTGGCATGTGCTGTACTTAATACTAGAGACGCATTATACTTTACATCGTCATACTTTGGTAATTCTATTCCACGTCTGTTTGTGAATGGTTTAAACATAATTTTGTAAAATTCTTCTTCTTTTGGCGTGATATAACTGTAATATAATATATTTGTATTTACTTGAAAATGTAATATGCTATGCTGAAGCCTACTAAAAAGGTATTTGGATTAATTAATGAAAACAATCATAGGCTACTTAGTTGTAACTCTCTCTCTCTCTCTCTTTCTCTGGCATATCCATGTGATTTAAAGTTATAGTTAATACCAGCATAGCAACACTACACACCATATATTAATTATTTTAATTTGCAATCTCAGGCATGAAAGGTATAAATAACCTCAAAACAAGGGTTAATGTTTTTTCTGCTTTTCGGAAAATAAAATTTATACTTACTATGCCTTTAAAGTTTTATGGATTATTTGAAAAAATAATGCTTGCACTCGCTGGTAAAATGATAAAGGGGGAATGTTTCCTGTTCCAACATTGGCAGAGTAGGCGGGATTTGGTATTTCGTGAATAACTTCAAAAATGTTTAAATCATCGTGGTAAGGGAAAAATGAAACATATGGGCAATTAAAAACCGCTGAAAAACTATAAAATTAATAAATTATTTGTAAATGACAAATGCCTTGGCTGGGCTATACCTTCAACGGAATTTTAAAAAAATCAGGCCGAATTTCATAAAAAATCGGTTAAGCCGTTTTCGATGAGGATAGTAAAGAGCCCCACGTAATACTTGAAATTGACTTTTCTTCTTCAGGAATAGAATAATATATAAAACAAAATACTAACCCACAATAAACATCTAAAAACATTCGTTCAATAACAGCAACATCAAATTGTATATTTTTATCGTTCAATAAATTCACCACATGCTCGTTTAATAGAGTGAGATTTGCTAATTTCATTAAAACATTGAACAACTCGGCTGTATTTATTTCTTTGTTCAACACGTTTTCTATTGTTACAGCTTTGTCTAAAATATAGTATAAATCAGATGATAATAGGAAATTATTACTTATAAAAAATTAAAAAATGAGTAGGTATAGTAAAGAATTAGCTGAGTATGATATAAATATGTATGTTTCTCAAAAGAACAAGGTAATGGGACAGGTAATATGATGCTTTACGCAATAACACAAGTGACAATCTTGTGAATAAACATTATCAAGCCATTTCCAACTTTTATACCTTTTGTTTTAATGTCGAATATAATAAACTTGTGTCCTCCGACATTTCATTAATTTGTATAATAATAAGGATTACGGTACCTAAGTATCCATCTGTTTGGAGCTTAATCTGATTCAATTTTTTATGTTCCCGTGGTATTACATAAGGCGTTATGTAGGTTACCTATAAACGCACATAGAATTAGCTGCAACTGATGACTTCACACTCTATACACAAATGCTATATAAATACCTCATGTCCAGCTCTTAGTAAATGCCTTACGAAACTTTCTCCTAAAATTGCATGACTTCTGTAAGGTATAGGGAAAACTAATAATATCTTAAAAGCACTGCAATATTGGAATAATATCGCACATTTCACAATACTGACTAACATGTTAGCTCTTGCAATAATATCATTAGTACCTTAGTATATTAAACTACATATGTCATAAAATTTACTGCAAATTCGTGAGTAAAGACTGACCTTCGAGAGTTCGAAAATGATAAGAAAGGTACTCTGATTTAAACATCACATTTTATTTAAAATATTATTAATAAGGCGTTACTATGAAACATGTGTTGACTGGACAGCAATTGTTTTGCGTTATTAATAAATCCACCTATAAACTCAGAAAACCAACACGACTAAAATAATAACATACTGTTTAACACACTTTAACGAATACTTTTACACAAATAAGAAACACTAATCATTTTTCTTATTTTTAAGGGTTGATTTTCTAAGCGAATAAATCAAATTCCGCGTAAGGTACATTATGATGGGTATTATAAGAATAGTAGCGGCCAGGTCGAGGTAGTACTTCTGGTAAAGGGGCATAGTGAGCGCGGGAGAGCGTAAATGGGGCGCGCCCCGTGACGTCACCACTTCCTCTATCCAATGAACTAGCTCTACACCGGGGGGCACTACGCGGGAATGGTAGATGCGGGAAATTTCTTTGGCGCGCGTACGGTATCTGTAATATTTTTGTCAAATTAGATTAAAGGAATTAATTAAATCAAATATAATTTATTAATATTCTTTAACTGTAGAATATTAATCTAAAAATTAATCAACAACAGCTTATCAAAATAACTCGGGTGCGATAATAATCATATCAGACCAGTTTTTGTAAAGATTTATACAAAAAATATTATAAAATATAATAATATATAAGATACTCTATCTAATACACACGATGTATGACATAGAAGTTCGAACGCTTTAAATCATTACCAATGTTTTCCAAATTCCTCCCTATATCCCTCCGGTATTCTTCTTTTTTACAATTTCAATTAAATACGAACCTTGGATCATTTGTAACATCATTGATTGCTAGAAGTAGCTCATTTCCCATATTAACAGATAACTTCACTTCTTTAGCAAAACCATTGATTACAGCACTTCTGACATTTATGAACTGATCTGCAAATGCTGGAAGACCAATAATAGGTACTCCGAAGTGAACAGCTTCCGTCATCGATAATAAACCTCCATGTGTGATAAACAAAATACAATTTGGATGGGCTAAAATATAAAGAATTTGTTAATGGGTATAGTGATAATAGAAAATAAACTATTTGAACTTATTTTGATGGTTAACCCATGACATAATGGTGATTATGTCACCGAGTTGGAAAAATATTTACTCGAGAATACGTTACATCACTACCATTTGCCGAAGTCGCGTAATCGACCAATCGCTGCGCTGGCCAGTGTCTTCTGAATTCGACAATCGACATTTACAAAATAAGGAGTAGATCTCAGGAATAAGAAGTAGTCACATAACTTACCTAAAACACTAACTTGAGGAATCCATTTCTTAGCAATAACATTACTTGGTAATGCAAGGCTCCCTTCATTTGTCTTCCACAGTACTGTGTACTTTAGCTTACTAAATATATTGACAAGTTCTGTTACTAGGTTCGATAATCCACCAAATGTTAGTTGAGTTCCCATACTAAATAATATTACACCTTCCTTGCTTCGGTCCATTAGCTTTTGCAAATCCTAGAGGTCCAGTAACTTTAATGGTTTTTCTCTTAGGTAATAACAAATCTACGGACTCCGGACGGACCGGACGGTCTTAGAGAGTGTTGCAGGGAAAGAATCAAAGCAGAATAAATGCCGTGGAAATGAGAGAGGGAACAAACCTGGACGGAATCCAGGATGTACTAGAGAAGGGAAAAGTTCCTATAATAGAGGAGCATGGTAAACTTCATGCAAGTAGTAATAGTATGAAGCGAGAGAGGTAGGTCACCTTAGGAAGCAGAGATCCCTAGTATCTGCCTACCTCTAGCGCGAAAATATAAATCATTCATTACACGGGGGGAAAGAAGGTCCTATGACATATCGTTTGCCCTGGAGAACAAAGTCGTAAAACACTATTACGACTGTTTTAATATTTTCTCTTTTATGACTTCCTTGGTTCCTTGGGAAAGTACATCACACTTTAAATATAATTTTTTTGGTTCACCATAGGCGTAAAACTGATGTGATTATTACGTTCTAAACATTCGTCAAAATCGTGTCGTCCGTAATTATGTTTAAACATTAAAACAATCACACTAAATATATAACAGCAATCTTTAAATCGTCGAATAGTAATTGATATGTATACTTGTATATGTAATATAGTTACTATCCTAGTAATAATAGCATAACCGTCTTTTATTTTTCCAGAACAAAATAGACTTTGTTCCCCGGGGCAAGAGATATATTTCCTGAAACTATTGTAATGTAAATGGGCTTTACTGAAGTAGTCGGTATCGTAGTTACCGTTACTCCATAATAATATATTTTTTATTATATCACACCTCTGGCAATGGTTCTATATGAGTATTTATATTAAATCCACCAATCATTTTCAGAGAACTTGGGACTTCTGGAACATCTCTCAAACTTATATGTGAACCACTAAATGCGAGTGACGCGTTATATTTCACATCGCTATAGGCTGGTAACTCTTTCCCTCTCTTTTTCATCGCTGGCTCGAAAAATAAACTATAAATTTCTTCTTCAAAGGAGTGAATTAAGCTGAAATTTGTTATATATAACTAAGAACGTGCTGCGAGCTTTATGGCATTGTGGAAATTAATAAAAACATACTTATAACGATAAATATTTTTAGTATATGTTTTCAACGGAATTATTGTAAGCTATTTGGTAGGTGATAATTCGAAACTGATTTTTTTTAAATCTTATTTATCTCCAGCTCAAAATTCATCATTTGGGAAGTACCATTTACGCGTGACTTGCGAACCCTCAATATTACTGCATGTGAGACTGCATGAGGGTATATTTAGTTACACGCTGGCTGAATTCACAAGAATTACTTTATTTATAATTAGTTATAAAAAGGTTTAGGTTTTATATTTTCTTGTTTTGTTTATATTATTTTACTTTAATTTTTACAGTAAAAGTTTTCTACAACACTCGCTTACCACGATTGCTGAGAAGATCTCAAACAATCCAGTTGTGAAGTTTTTGATTTTTATTACGATAACTGTTTTTTTTTATTACCATCGATTTTTTAAATTATCTAAAGAGATTTATAATTATAGTAAATGTGTAAACGATTTGTTCTATACATAGATTATTTAATTTTATAACGTTTAAAAGTTTTAAATAATATATATCTAAATACAAATGCATTGGATTTCTTAGCAATAACATACTTAAAACAATTATAATAGGAAATCTTATCTCAAAAGCGAAGAATAAAAATTATAATTATAGGAAGGACTTACAAATGCCTCTTAAACAGGGTAACAATCGTGTACCAAAGTTCTTGAACACGCTGTATAAATGTAAATGGCGGTAGATTGATAGTCCTCATATTAGGTGTGTAAGCGGGATTTGGTGGAGTGTGTATCAAACGAAATATCTCAATGTATTGATCGTAAGGGAAGAACCATATAAATGGACATTCAAAAACTGCGGAAAACCTGAAAAATATTTCATAAAGTATCTGATTTGGGCGTCATTTCTGGCATAGCATAGCTTACGCAATACATAAATAATAATATATAATTAATTCATCCAAATACTGGCTGCGTTACACACTGCAAGCATAACCTATAATGCCAATGCCAAATGCGAGAGGCTGATATTTGGAAAAATATGTCGCTGTTATAGATACCGGCAAACTTCTTGAGCATTAAACAAGGGAGTGGGGGAAAGTGTGCGCATCGTACACAGCGCGGGACACAAACGCCGCGCTATTAATTAATTAATATTGGAAGCGATTTAGTCTAAGAAACTGTTGCTTAGTAGGCGAGAAGTTTTGTGAATTTAGTATGTAGTTATAAAAGCACACGTATAAAATCTTATCTGATCTCATAAATTAGGATTCAAACTAAAAGCCTCTTAACAAAAAATAGATCCAAAAAATGAAACTTTTTGGAACATAGAAGTTATAACATTATGTTTTTTATATATACAAATATATATGTGTGGGTGTGTATATATGTATACATAATTAATTTCAATATGTTTACGGCATAATAGAATAGCTTGGAATAAATTTTGCGATATTACTAAGATTTTTATACTCACCCACTATAAATGTCATGATCCATCCACTCAACGACAGCTACATCAAATTTCTGACTTGTATCGTTTAAAAGTGCCTGCACTTTTACATTCAAAGCAGTTTTCTCTGCCACGCTTTTCATCATAAGAAATAATTTCCATCCTTCATGTCTCATATTTCTCTCAAGAATGTCTTTAAGGTTTAAAAACGGTTCTGGAATTACTTAATCGTATAGCTATTTATTTTCATAAATCTATAGTTTTATTTGCACATAATATAATTTTGAATAATACCGGTCTGTCTGTTTTTTCAATATTTTGAAAATATCCTGTTTGTGAAAAGAATGTGTGATATCAGTTCAGTATTAATTTACACTTAACAGTAACTTCTGAATTTAATGTGTAAACCATATAAATATATATATATTTTTAATAATAGCACAGATTATATTCATTACGGGGAATGTAAAAAGAAGTATTATAGACTCATCTGTATTTCTAGATAATGGAATTGACGGACGTATGTCCAAGTCCATTACACCCATATAAATAACTACTCAAAGTAATAAAATAAAAAATCTTACTAAAACTGTTGTCATTGGTTACTTCTATCTGATGCAGCTTTGGGTTTGTATTATTTATAGGGAACGGCGTAACGTACGTCACCTGAATTAACATAAGCGTTTTGCTAGATATTTAATAAAAAAGTTACAGTTTTATTCATAAATAGTCAATGAGTAACAGATATTGCTTATATCATATTTTTCTAGGCAAAGAGAAACTAGAAAGATAGTATCTAAACATTTATAGCTACCTCATGACCGGCATTAATCAGATGCCGTACGAATCCCTCACCAAATATACCGTGGCTTTCAAACGGAAACGGAAATACGAGTAGCACTCTATAGCCAGTACACGCATTAAGAAATAAAATCCATAGAATAACACATTTCATTTTCTGAAAAAAAAAGCTTTAACGCTGTTTATTCCGTTGTTTATTAAAACAACAATTGCAATGCTAATAATTCAATTCAATTCATAGAAGTATGCCATTTTCATCAATGTTTTCCTTTAACGTTATCACGTAATATTATCGTCCGTAAACTGACTGTAAGTAGTGTAAATATATAAATGTAGTAAAGTAATGTAAATAATATTAAAATCTTCTAAGTCTGTAGTGTGTGAAACTACGTGTTCAGTAATGTCACATTTGCATTTTATTAATTTGAGTTATAAAAAAATATATATCAGATAGGATAGCTTTTTAAATTAATTTAAAACATGCTTTTTATGTGATGGTAACCCTACAAATTCAATAAAAATATTTATCTTTCGGAATTTGTTACGATTTGAATATATTTTAATAAAGAACAATATCTAAAGTGGCAGATTAACAGTTAATGAATTTTGACCACTTAACACCAATATAAAATGCCGTTTCAATGATTGATAACGGTCACAATTCATTTTCGTCTAGCGCAAAAATGAAAATCTTCTTTACTCTTTCTCTTTTACTAGCATTATTTTATACTGCCACCAGCAAGCCACATTATAGTACGTTATTATAATTTGCTACCAGCTCAAATTTTTTGACTAGCCGTTAAGCATACTGTTTAAAATTGCAGGTAGCTCTCGATGTGTCAATGTATGGGATGATGGTTGCACCAACGGACAACTGCCGGGGGCTGGTAAGTGAAATTTCCTTTATTTTTAAAACATGAAACAAAATTATTTATATATTATAATAGTTGCTAACGTCCACTGTGGGCCAATTCGAATAATTAAATTTATTGTAATAGTATGGAAACCAGATAAGAATATTAAAAAAAACACTTACCTAACAAAATTAAACAAAAAGCTTCAACAATACCTTTTTAAAACACCATAAAACAAATTTAACGAAAATACGCCGCACTCTGTTTCATATCTCATATGCAACTGCAACGGATAAGCATAACTCAGTATTCAATGCATGCACTGTAAAGACTTCGACTACTTAAATTTTATTATATTAAATAATATTTTTATTGCGTTTTTGTGGGCAATACCTACCAAATCTTTAAAATTATTGTGAATCTGTTTTCATGCTTAAATATCAAACATTAACTTTTTAATTATTTAGGCGCGAAACTAATGTACTTTTCGCACTGAATTGCACTGTGTGCAAACTTTGTCGTTGTTCGATTATGGATTCAATGAGTACTTTTAGTTAATACTATTTTGAATTTAATTATAGCGATTCGTTAATCATTTCTTCCATTCTACTGCGAAGTGTATAGTCCGTGAGTAACACTGAAAATGTTTAGAACTGGCCCGTTAGAAACATTGCTAATGAAAACTTGCTGAATTGATTTTTTTTATATATTGGCAATAGTTTTAACTTAAATTTAACTTTATGCCAGTTTCAAGTAAAAAAATAAATTTTAGAACTCTTTGGACTCTAACCTAATGTAGTATATTGCATTCATTTGTCATTTATTTTTGTGAATTGGCGGCAAATCTATAACTCTTGTTACAAGTAAAAATCGCGTGAAAAGTTTCGGTCAATGATAATGATTTATATTTATATTATAACTTTCGTTGTGGGCTTACTCAACAACAAATTATTAGGCTATTATAGGCTGCGATTAGTATTTCTTAATGAAGCCCCATCTTGTGCCACTATTTACAATTGGTTTAACGAGTTTAAGCGCTTGCTGTACGACACATGATATATGAAGATAAGAGAGTGACCTATCAACAGAAACGGGCAAGCCTAGGCGTTGGTATGAGTCAAGTTCAAAAAATAATACACGAACATTTAGGCGTCAGGAAGCTTTGTACCAGATGGATTCTTCATACTTTAACCGACGACCACAAACACCTTCGCTTGGACTGGTATCGCCAAGTGTTAGATAACTTCAACGGCGGTGACTCAAATGCTGTATTTGTCATCGTCACAGGTGATGAAAGCTACGAAGCTAGATATATTGCTACGAACCAGAAACCAAAAGAAAATCAGCTCAGTGGCTGTTTCCTTTCGAGTATCGGCCAACTAAGGTAAAGAAGGAAGAAGTCAAGGAAAAAAGGCGATTGCCTCATTGTTTGGTCGGACAGGTAATTTCGCGTCAGTTGTTCTAGAAGAGGGAAGGAGAGTTAATGTAGACTGGTATGTCAATCGCTGTTTGCCTGTTGCCTTGGAAAAAATTCGACAGCAGCGCCCTCGAAGCAGGATCCTTCTTAACCACGACAATGCTTCAACGCACTCCGCAAAACGGACTGTTGAAGATTTGACTATGGCCGGTGTCGAGATAATGAGTCATCCGCCATACAGTCCTGACCTGGCGCCATTTCATTTATTGCCAAGAACTAAAGAAAAAATTCGAGGCATTCAGTGGTTCCATCGAATGTAGAGAGAAACGGAGATTACTTCGAAAAATAGTAAAAGTATTGGCAACTTACTGCATTAAGCCATTTAATCATGTTTAAACATTTCAAGTGTTACCTAGGTAGAAAGTAAATCTAGTGTAACTCGACTCTTATTAGTTTAATCTTAAATGTTAAAATCTTCTTTCTTACTCTTACGTTGCTGGAGTAATACGTAATATAGAATTATAATTAATTTAAAATGAAAAGCTCACCCACTTTTGAGTTGCTGTATTGTGTATTTTTAGGTTCGCAAAGCGGTCCACAAAAAATATATTTTTATCCTTATTAACTTTCACGACCATAATTTTAAATTGTATTCAGTGCCGTTTATAAAAAAACTATTTTTACTTTTTTTCTCTTTAAGTCTTTATAGAATTAGTCATTCTGGCATGAGAGTAGGTAACATGTATATTATTTAAACACAGGTGACGACGATGATTATTTGAATGGTGGTTTTAATCCGGGAAAACGTTGCATAAATATGTGGGATGAAGGCTGTGTCAACGGACAACTTCAAGGCTCAGGTACCAACCAATAATAATTTATATTTAATAATTATTCATTCACACAATTTGGTAATAAATAAAAATCTATATATTCAGACGCTTCCTGACCCGATAGTGGATATGCACTATTAAATTATACAAATCCACTCTCTTAAATATACAAAAATATTAATAAGACATCATCTTTATTATCATGTTTCCTCAATAAGTATATAGGAATATTTAAATTAAAGTTTTGTTGGATGAGACAGTTTTTACTCAACATTTAGTATTTATACACAATTTTTTTTTTTCAATTTAATGAGTAACTTATAAATAAAAACTATATTCAGATTTACATGCAAAACCCGTTACCCGAACTAAAACAGCTGTAAATAATATAATACGAAATGCAAAAATCCTCATGAATTTTGCACCTATACTTATAATGTAAAAATATTATTTGCACTTTTGCAGGCGGAGACGACGATTATCTGAATGGTGGTTTTAACCCTGGGAAAAGATCTCTGGGCGAAGTCCTAGCAACGTTTATGAAACTACAACGCTTGCGCCACCATTAATTCTTCCACGACACCTCGTCTACATGTTTACTCTGGATTTTCTTTCGTTTTCATAGTACTTACCTTTTTTGCGACACTTATTTTAAATGTATATATTAATACTACTTGTCATTAGTCATTAAATTCATTACAATTTATATGTTTTACTAATTTAATGACATTATTACAACTTCTTTTTTATATGAATATGGGCTACAGTAATTATGAAAGGAAACAATAGTTCAAAAAAACCATTTATTAAAATACAATTGTGCTCTTGCACTGACTTCATCCCAATGTACAAAAATATTAACTCCTTATAGTTTAGCCAATTTGCAATTTACAATTGCTATAAAACATATTTAATATATTAACTACATAGTATTTCATGTAATGCTTACAATTATTGTCATATTTTAAAATAGGACATTGCCAGAGAATGTATGAGCTTTCCTTGGCAAGTGTTATTAGTCTTTTATTTGACAAATATAACTAATTCTGCTAAGCAAATACAAGGCACTCTAGTTTTGAACTTATCAATGAACTATATATAGAAAATAACTGTCTCCAAGACCATTCAAATAATTTTAAAACCACTAATTATGTTCTAAGTCCATGTTATTGTACTATTTTTTTTTTTTATAAAATTTTAAGACTTTTGTATAGGTTTGCAAATGCCTGTTTATAAAGTTTTTGTTATTTAAACAATTGTGATTCACTATATGTCCATCAAATAAGTTAAATATGTGATGTAATTAAGCTTAAATGTAGAGCTTGCAATATATTCACTAAACTTATATACTTCCTACTTTTGAAATTCAAAACAGCATTTGAATTTTCACATTAAGAGGCACTCGTCTATTATATTTTATGAATGTTATTAAAGCATAACTTTTTGGGGCAAAAGATATGCGTCATTATACCAAGGAGAACGTAGTCTTAATTAAAATTCAATATCATAACATGATATTACAAAAATTTGGCCATAATACAAATATTTAAAATAGGGCATCAACACATTATCATAATTGATTGTCTCATAATTGACAAGAATGTATTGAATCCATGTTTTGTAACATAAACAAATGTAATTTATAGACACTAAAAATAGAGAAAACAAGAGAGATCAAACATTATTACATATTAAATTGCAAGATATAAAATGGCTAAGTTTGAACAGCGGTGGGTTGATTATCAAAAACATATTAATATCTTTACAATTTGTTAAAACAAGCTCAAAAAAATGTTGTCCATGTCCTAGCAATAAATTTCTATGCTACTTTCATAAGTAAAATTAGATAAATTTATATTCAACATCAGCCCCTTTACTCTGTAACTTCATACTGCGACAGCAATACAGATTTATAACCACCAGATTATAATGTAAGAGGAGATATTAAACATTGTTTTCTTCATAGGCATAAATGTAACATGAAATATATACTTTGTTATTGATTTAATTGCTGATCATTAAAAATAAACAATTAATACTAAATGTCTGTCTATCACAGTCTATTTTGATTTTAATATTAATAACTCAAAGACATTAAAAATTACCTCATTTGAATCAAATATAAAAAGGAGATCTGGACTGTTTTGACTTAAGTACTTAAATATTAGCAAGAGTAACTAACTATAATTCATAACAATTAATCATGAAATATGTATAAGTTAAGTGATTTCATTAGTTGCTAGGATGCCAATTTTCTTGACTATATTGTGGCAACTCCATTGGCAATTTATTATACATATTATTCAAGTTTTGAACTGGTTGGGGTGGTGGTGGCTTTTGTACATTTGACTGACGAAATTTTGTAGAATATTTATAAAAATCGGACATTTCAAATGGTTTTGTCTCTTCTCTATATGGTATACATTTACCCTGTTCAATAACAGTCAAGTTTTTGGGTGATTCTAAAGAGATAGCACCAGGTGACATTACTGGTGGGCTGTTTGGTGTGTGGTTTGGACTATGCATGGCCATGTGACGTCCAGAAGAAATCATAATTTCATATGGTTGAGAATTTCCTAAGCTAGGACTACGCTTTAAGCTTGCACTCTTTTTAAGCATAGGTGGCTCTCGAGTGGGAGAATCCAGAGATGTTTCATACCATTGCTTTTCTTTCCTAGAATCCTGGGAGAGTGGAGAGAATTTGTTCATACTAACAGAATCAAAATTATGGGAATAACCAGACATTTGACTTACTGGGCTTAAAGGATCAATGTATTGTCGACTCTCATCAAGATAATCTTCAGTTGATACTTGTAACTGTAGATAGAGTGGATTTTTAATTGTATTTCGTTCACGTAAGGGCAGCGTATTTGGTACAGGTATATTTCTTTCAATTGGTTTGGGTATTGGTGGTTCCTGTATATCTGGTTGTGATCTGTGTTGGTAAACTGGTGCTGGGGGGCGATAGCCCTCAGACATATTTTCTAAATGGTGGTTATAATCACTATGTGATGTAAGGTGATATGTTTGGGTTCTCTGTAAAGTATTTCGTCGAACACCTTCATTTCTTCTCTTAGGCTGTGCTTGCATTTGGTGGTGATGATTTAAAGCTCCTAAATGCTGGCTCTGTGCTTTTAATTGTGATGCATACTGATATAATAAAGGTGTACTACGCATGCTATTCTGCTGAGGAATAGTATGCTGGGCAATTGATCCATGTGTATAATGAGTAGTTATGTCTGGATGACTGGAACTAAAGTGGGTTTCTCGTAAACGAGACACATTATGAGCTTCAGATGGTGTATTGCTATAATATATTTTATTAGTATATTCAGTAGCCATTGTATGATGACGGTAAGCTGGCCCTTGTTGTAATTCAACATGAATATTTTCACTGGGTAGGCCATCATGACGATTGGCTAAAGCAGGGTAGGTGTGTGAAGTGTGTATAGAAAATGTTTCAGGATTACGCTCTTGGGGTGGAGAAGGAAAAAAGTTAGAACAACTTGTCTCAGGACGTCGTACTTGTCTAGAATGAACGCTCTTGCCAGACATACCCGAGATGGATGGCGTAGATAGACGGTGAGAAATGTTCTTACGCAAGTTATGCTCCGCTTCGTGTCTGTCATTTACTTTGAGGCGCCTAGAGGTTTTGTCACAACCATCTTGTACATCAGTACCATCTGTGGAACGATCTACACTACGTATACTTCCCAATCTTTCTCTTTGTGGGACTTCTGGACTCAAGGGAGCTTCAGGTGGCATGATTCCCGTTAATTGGACTTCTTGCACGCACAACTTGTATAGTTCTTCATTTTTAGCTGCTAGCATCTGCTCTAGTTCCTTCTTACGAGCTTGTAGCTTTAAAAGCTTATCCTGCTTATCAGAATGCAAATCACTCCCCATTGTACTTGTGCCCATATTCAACAAGTTAATTAAATTATTAAGAAACTCATTGAACAATATAAAACATAAAAAGCATTTGGCGAAAAAAATATAAAATTATTAAAACTCAAAAAATTAAAAAACCAAAGAAAAATAACACTGACACAAAAGACACTCCACAGTTTACACGCTCAAGCCTCAAACCCACACCCATATTTTTTTTATGTCCACAGAGTGATAGATTATTTTTATGTGTTAAAACTGAAGCACAGATGAGTAAGAATATAATGTTTAGGTCGGGTGGGCCGGGACCCACTATGCCGGACCGGTAGACCTGCCGGAAACCGGACCCCACAAGAAAATCGGACAAGCAACTCAGTTGAATTTGGACCAGTGTCCACAATGGACATGAAATTGTTGTGTTGTAGTGGTGGTATAGAAGACAAAATAGAAGATAGAAGTATTGGGTACATCCTATTTTACGGGAAAGATTTTCACTTGGGACATTTGAAACATTGATGGGTGAACTTAAAAGTGACTGAGCAAAGTTCTTCAATTATTTTCGAATGACAACAACCACTTTTGACTATTGACTGGGACGACTTTCACCAGACATAAGAGTACGAAATACTAGTTTCGGGGCGGGAAACACGCGCCGAAACTGGTTCACATTACTCCGGTCCGGTGATTTTACCGGAAGTTTGTAGTGACAAAACGCTCGGTAAAAATGACGGGCTCAGCGAAAAAGCCGGACTCGGGATAATGTGAATAGCTTTATACAATTTGTACAGCCACTAGGCCTTCCGACTTTTACCGGACCGGGATATCTGCCGGTCCGGCATAGTGGGAACCCAGCCTTATATATAACATCACTAGAGAAAACGACAAAACTTTAGTTATAATATTAATAACAAATCCGGTAAAGAAGTAGATTATGTTCGTGACTTAGGTTGGACTATAAAATGACGTATAGTAACCAGTTGACAGAGTAGCAGAAATAAAGCTGAAAACTTCGTTTTATTTAATTTTACTAGTTAAAACGTGGAGGATAAGATGGTAAATGTAAATTTTTGTATTATATGTAATCTTTATATTGTATAGTGTCATCGTGTAGTCGGTAATCGGTTTTTGTAATTTCTGTAAATATTGTATAAACGAGCCCACCGATCTAGGTCAGGGGGATGATGACCATGTTAGCCTAAATCTCCCCGTGTATCTGTTATTTCGATTTCTGATTGTTCGTTATTATCAATGAAGGTTAAGGAAGAAGTAATTAGATATATACTGTACTATGTTACTTGGTGCAACGAAAAATTCAATGAAAAAATATATTAAATAGTTTATTGCCATTAAACATACACCTCGCTCTCTTTAGGTACACCGTATTACTAATCACCGTTGACTACCGAAAAGCGTGAGCGTTTATGTGTCTTTTGGTATCATGGCGTCGCTTATTATATCCCTACTCACTTCTTTTGGGCATAGGCTATTGACTGTCGACACGAACTGTAATTTTTATACAAATTTATTATTCTACATACACTACAGGTAAGGCATCTTGTCTAAGCCCCCCCGACTCATGCCTTTCGAGCCTCGACTACCGCCTGTCGACTCGAACTGTCACTGTAAAGGCACCTTGACCAAGCTCCAAGGTTTCCTCGGTATCAAGAGCTAGTTACATTTTACGAGGAATATACTAAATACTTTAATTGTAAACTCATTAAGTTATTCTTAAAATATAATTAACTATGTCGAAAGTATATAAGACAGTGGTTGTGTTTGCCGACCGATTAGTTCCCAGTAAACTACGTCCCCTTTGGGAACACGAAGCTGGTAAGTGGACGAAAATTCTACGCTGTAATCCGCTGAAAGTGAGATTTGGTTTTACGATAAATATTTACTTTATACAGGTCCGAAAACGATATTCTTCTGGGCCCCAGCTTTTAAATGGGTAAGATTTTTTTTATCAATTATTCAAGGTTACCTAAAATATTATGTAACATTGTCTAATTTAAAGAGCAATTATATTAATACGTAATTTTTTTTTAAACTAGGATAGGCTGTGTTATTTTATTATATATTGTGTTTATGTTTATTGTGTTTGTGTGGTTATGTATATTTACAAACAAAATATCTTAATTTTTTATAACAAACCAATACAATTTTGTCATTGGTGTTACATATTCATCTGAAATGTTTCATTTTAACGCATTTTAGGGCTTGGTGTTGGCTGGTTTGGGTGATTTGCAACGTCCCGTCGAGACCTTATCCATTCCACAATCAGCATCACTTGCTGCCACGGGTATCATATGGTCACGATACTCACTTGTCATAATACCAAAAAATTATAGTTTATTTGCTGTTAATGTGTTTGTAGCAATGACTAGCCTGTATCAGATTGGTAGAGCTTTCAAACACCAACAATCATTAGAAGCTAAGGCTAGCAAATGATGTAATCATAAAAACAGGGTTATCATATATTATAATAATTGTCATTAAAAGGATTGTTTAAACACTGGTATTGAAAAGTCTACAGAATAGACACTACTAAGACAGTGTGATTGAGCCGCAAAATATCAATTAAATGTATGATTAAATTTTCCCGAATTAATTTGGATTTTTCAATTCCAGTGTTATGTGATTCAGTTTTGCATAAAACCATTTCATATGAATAGTAATAGGGATCAATCTCATATGGTATTAGGTAATATATCATTATAATAAGCTCAAATATAAGAAATCTGATTAGTGTGTCAATTAGTTGCATTACACTTTATAGACATAGACATTGCTTAGCTCTTAAGATAGCAAGGCTCGAAATTTACATTTTATATCCATCTGTGATAATTGTAGATATATTATGAGAAAATAAGAAGCATCTTCTTTTTAATGTTATGCACTATAATGCATTGTATCAACATTTTATTGTTATAATGTTAAAGTAAGGATTTTAAAAGTTGACTATTTTTGTAAAACATTTTATTTGTTAATATGTAGAAATATATATTTCTCTATTTCAACATTTTATTTTCTTTATGTTATTACAAGTGCATGGTTGCATGTATCAGATTTTAATTCTTGCAATTATATTATCAAATATCCAAATATGTATACTATACATATTTGTTAAAATATATTTTGTGTAATAAATAATAATATTCTTTTCAGTGTATTTTACAATATAGTTAGATACTGTTTACTAATACTATTATTGGGATAATGGCTTAAATAACATGAATTTTTAGACAATTCGCACAATTCGTTATGTGAAGTCATATTGTATAAACACGTACGCACGTATTCAGTAGGTATGTATGTTTAACAATAAATTAGTAGGAACATTAATTTAATTTACCAAAACAGTATTAAGGGCGATTCTAATATCTTGTAATCACCCACGATCCTTAAGAACGCGCTATAACCAAAATCACTCATCGTTATTTATGATTTGACTTATGTGATGATTGAATTAAAAACAATAAATATGTATTGATCCTTCACTATCATTTCAATGGTTGACTCTAATAGAAACACAATACAATATAAAGTTCTCTTTAAAAAAACACAAGAGTCACCGCTAACTTGTCTAGTTTCGTCAATCATGGCGAGTAGTATGGTGTCAAAAATTAATTGAATTACAGCACATTAGTTTCGTCAAGAGCTGTTACTAGTGATTTTAAGAAATATTTATATTTTACGAGTTTTAAAACAAAAAGCATTTAGCGTCTACTTCATTTTTGTGTCGCGAAACACTATCGTTCGTCTCATCTCCCGCGAACTTTAGCCATACGTTTGTTCCACTAGTCTGTCGCCCTCGCCCCATTGAGACGGGAATACTAAGCTTCTTAGCACCAGCGCTCGATGTAATATTATAATTACCAAGAGTAACATAAAACCATTCCCAAAACTTAACATTCGCATTTACAATATTAATAAGACTATATAATACGTATTATTCAAGGAAATTTCAAATCAAACCGCGTAGTATATGTAAACAAAACAGATTTAATGATACCGATATGATTTATTTTGCGTCAATAAATAGAAAAACAAATCAACTAATACTAAAAATGGTTAAAATAATACATGAAAAAACTCGTTCGTATAAATTTTGCTAGCATATAATTTATAGAAACAGTTTAGTAGTTATAGAGATAACTCTTACAATCAAACTAAACTACTAAATATTAGCTTAAGTTTTTATTATATTTTTTTAATGATAAATACGTGCATGCATACGTGGTGCTCCCTTTGGTATGGGGGTATTCTTTCCACGTGGTTAATCTGGCACTAGTTAAGTAATCCACATACTAATAATTGATCTAGTTGTATTGCATATCCTACGCACCGTTCAAAATGCCCTAGAGTTTGTACTATAGATGCGTGACCGTTACGCCGCGGTGATTGCGTTTGTCACTAAAGCTGGCGGAGGGAGACGCGCGGGTGAAATCATACATTTTAGGCCCACTCTTAATATACAATTACTTACTTAAAATGTCCATATTTATGTCACGCTAATCCCCAAAACCAATAACTGAATATTTTGTATGTTATACAATTAGATTTGTTCAAACATTCAATTGAATATGTGTCTTTATAATTTAACTAACACTGGGATGTAAAAGGAGGAAGTAAGTAGATATTTTTTTATTAATTGAGCCCTTCCTTGACTTGATGTGATGATATTGTTACAAAACTATTCAATTAAAGAACAGTAGGTATTGCATCATTCATTCATTTTCATGAGTTCATTTATTACGTACATGTGTTGTCAGGTCTTTAAATGTCTCCCAATAAGTACCTATATGAAAATACCTATTTATAAATATTACCGATAAGCATATTTCTGTCTTGCTTGCATTATACGCTTGTATATTATGATTTAAACTATTAAGTCGATGGTTTCACCCCAGACTGTTCAGAAATAATAATAACTGTAATATATATTACAGGCATTAGTTGCAGTTTCAGTTGATGAATATCGTCGGCCCCTAGATTCCGTCTCGCCAACGCAATCCGCCACACTAGCAGCTACAGGTCTTATATGGACTAGATACTGCCTGGTAATAAGACCTATAAACTATGCCTTGTCTCTTTGCAACTTATGTTTGGGTGTCGCAAATGCGGTACAATGTTATCGATCTTTTACCTTTCAGAGAAAATTAAAACTTACCGCCTAAACACGTTTCCCGCCAATTCCCTCATGCCACAGATATAATACATAATATAGTAATAATACGTGCATGCAAACTAATGTAATATAAACCTATAGAAATATTTTTTATCTATAATTTTTAATAATAAAGAAGTTCCTAAGATACGATGCTTTAGTCATTATTCACAAATTACAATACCATAAACAATGCTATACCTACGTTTATTATTCTGCTAATGTGTTTGTTATTTTAATGTATTGATAATATTTATTATTGTTAACTGTTATCCGTACTAACACAACTTAACAATAGAAGCCTGTCTTTCTTTTTATGTATATTTTTATGCTGTTTAATAAACAAATTTATGAATAAGTAATATTATTAAAACCACCGGCAAGAGATCGCTTATTAAAAATTATTTCTAATAAGTTTTTTTTTAATATTGATAAAAACCTTTCAGTCAGTAATTTTTTATGATTTCTGATCAACACCGGCGTTACCGACCACGATCATCCTTGAGTGTCCAAAGTCATTGACGGTATAACAATATTAAAGAATGATAATTCCATAACAAAATAAGTAAGTAAAATTTATTAAAGAGGTGTGTATGGTAACCATTATAACTAAAATTAAAAATATCGATACGAAAAAGTATTTATCCAGGAATATTCAATTGGCATTGACAAATGAGTTCATCTAAGTAGGAGGATATTGACACTATGAAAGATGTTGAAAAATAAATAACCATCACATTATCACCTAGTTTATTAATATCGTTTACGATTACTACCATTACATCCAAATATTCTATTTCACCAACCGTGCGAACAAGAACAAGATATTAGGTACATATATACAATAACAACTATATAAATGCTCTATATTTAATAGGGCACCTATTATAAATACAATGTATATATTCGTGAAGTTTTTTATATGATGTCGAAATTATACAAAACCATAATATCTGTGGCGGACAAATTTGTCCCAAATCTAATGCGTCCTTTATGGGAACACCCGGCAGGTAAACATTGATTTTATTGTTTCGTTACAATCACTCAACCGTGAATCGATCGCGATGATACCTTTATTTTGTTTTAGGCCCAAAGACCATATTCTTCTGGGCTCCAATGTTTAAATGGGTAAGTACCAAAGTACGTTATTTTTTTAATGAAAGAAGCAGCTTTCGATCGAATGCGAACAATAAACATAATAGACGCATGATCAGCTTCTTTTCGAAATCAAAATAATACAGCTCAATCGATGTTGATTGGTATTTGCCGTACACCTTATAGTTTAACACTACGAATAACTCGCCATTGATTTTGTTTCATTTCATTCAACTTTCATAAATAGATTACACTCATTACTTGATTTCATTGAAGAAAACGAAAGCGTACCTATTGTCATTAGGTGTAAGGTGGCTTGTTGTTTAATTAATTATAATTTTAGTGTATTAAGATTTATCTATCTAAATAAAAATTTCTCATTTCAGAGCTTAGTGTTGGCTGGTTTGGGTGACATAAATCGTCCAGTTGAATCGCTATCGGTGTCTCAATGTGTATCCCTCGCGACCACCAGTTTAATTTGGTCAAAATACTCTCTAGCAATCATCCCAAAGAATTACAGTTTATTTTCGGTCAATTTTTTTCTATTACTAACAAATGCTTACCAATTGAGCAGGATTTATATATTGAAGAAATGATTGGAAAATCATTAGGTAACAGGACTTTGTCAAGACCACAATAAAATGGTGAATATCGCGTATATTTTATTCAAATGTTTTGTCTTTGGCCGTTTGACACCTTATGTTGTTGGGTCATTCAAGAAGAATAATCTCGCTGTCGCTGAAGTTTGATTAAAATATCAAGAATAAATGTATTTAAGGGCATCATTTTGAAAAAAATTACAGTCGATTATGATTAACTAAACCTGAAATTATTAGAGCGCAAAACTAAATTTTTTGCCAAAATATTTGGGCCAACAATATTTTAAGTGCATGCTAAACAAGAGTTGCAGCTTCTGAGCAGTGTTGGCCTAGTGGCTTCAGTATGCGACTCTCATCACTGAGGTAGTAGGTTCGATCCCCGGCTGTTTTTGGATGGACCAATGGATTTTATTTCTATGTGCGCAAAACATTAGCTCGAACGGTGAAGGAAACCAGCTTGTCTTAAACCCGAAAAGTCGACGGCACGTGTCAGGTACAGAAAGAAGGCTGATCACCTACAGGTAGTAGTATTCGATTAACAAATGATCATGAAACAGATACATATTCTGAGGCCCAGACCTAACAAGGTTGTAGCGCCATTGATATAAATATATAAACAAGAACTTAGAATTTTTTACGCTTTTAATCACATCTTACTCTTTCTAAATTTCAGCTTAAGATATTCTAAATATTCTTCATTTCCGTTTTATTGTTGTGTGGCCATTTTGGCGCGGCTATAAATAAAAAAGGTTTTAAAGAAAGTGGTCACATTATACCACAATGAGGTTTAATATAACTATGGTATTGTCAAAATAAAATAAAAGAATTAAATAATTTACTCCTCAACCATTTTCAACAACTTCTCCATACTAATCGGAGTAAAATTCCGTCCACTATCATTGGAATACATCACTATATTTCTTATCACATAGCACTGTAGTTCACCAATTTTATATATAGGCCTGCCTTCTCTACTTTTTCCCGCTATGGGGACGAAAGTAATTCCCTTTTCCATACATCTGCTTTCGAGTAATTCGGAGAAGCTCTTTTGAGTAGAAGCCGCTAACACATCGGCGATTCTGGAGGACGATTCTTTGTCCGTGATAGTGAATCGTGGCGGTGGGGGAGGTTCTAAGGCATCGATATCTGTGCTTCTGTTCATCATATCTAGGGCTTTTCGAAATGCATCTCGAACTACCGGTTCTTTGAGGACTTCCGCTGGGAACATTTTCTGAAATACATACATAATAATTAATTTTAATGAATACCTTTAAACTGATTAGACGGGGAACGTAAATATTCTTTTCAATTTATTAATCAATTATTAAGATAATTTCAAAGTTACCATTAGTATTAAAAGGAAAAAGTGTATTGCATCTACTATAAAAGTTCATTTGTATGAAAATCTTTGGTTTTTTACTTATAGTAAATATTCAAAATGCAAAAATAATTTTCGTATTATATAAATGTTCTTTATTACGAATAAATAAATAACAACGAAACAAGCAAAACGTATGTTAGCAAATTAGGCTCCACTAGGAGGTTGAAGCCATCTTAAATTATATTACCTAATGGAAGGCAGTCTGTAAAAGAGTCTGGATCATTATTAATGGCTAAATGTATGCGAATTTTTTGATGTAAAATACAGTTAACGTTTATGTGTAAAGAAACTTGTTTATAGTTAAATTTAGTGACGATACACTAGAAGCAAAAATATCTCACCTTAAACTGAGTATACGAGGTGAGTACAGTGGCGTGCGCCGGCGCAGTATTAAGCCAAGCGGCCAGTGCGCCCAACCAACGTGGCAACAAAGCCCGACCAGCTAGAGCCGCTATCGTCGGAGCCCCGACCAAGTCCACCCATTCCACACACCAGAGCCATGCAGCTGCAAATTTTATTTCAGTTTCAATATGTGTAGAACAAAAGTAATTATAAATAACATAATAAATATCTCAAGACCTACTCAATCGATTCTAATGAAACTTGGGCCTGAAATTATTAATGTACTCAAATCTTAAATTAAATTTGATGAATGCCTATCTCTCGATCCATCTCCAATACTAAACCTATGCAATCACAAAATTATTGTGGCCCCGGATCGCAAGTGCCTAGGCCCAAACCGTTCAAACTTAAAACGAGTTTATGTTTAAAAACGTGTAAAACTACATTGTTAATATTCTTTTATCGGTATTAATTATATCAAAAAGCAGCTTTAGCAAGAATAAGACATGAATATACCAATATTTTATATATTAACGACAATAGTTTATAATGGATTGTGAAATCGTAAGTAAATTAAATTATTTGTCCGTACGAATTACACATGAGTACGTACAAACTTGGAATATACTTGATTTAAATCCACAGGAAAGATTTCAAGACATTTTTTCGTTTATTTTGTGGAGAATCTTATATGTACCTACAAAATGTAATTTCCCACGTCAAATTTAAGGGGCGATTTTTTTTATTTTTTTTTATAATTAAGCGTACATTCACATGAAGATATTCTGATTCTTACAAAACTAACGAGCATTTAATTGCCAGAACATAATATTTACACGTGAAATACTCACTGTTTTCCCTTCCAACGAGCTCCAAGGGCGCATGCTGCAGGCAATGTTCCAATTTTGGCACAATATGATGATGCAATAACGCAGTCAATGCGCTTCCCCAGGCATTCTTCCAAACGGCCAGTAGCGGACGAGCGGAGGCATCGGCCGGGTGCCAAGCGGATAACGCGCTGGCTAAACGCGATCGTATTAAGGGGTATACAGTTGAGTTCAGGGCCTCACCTAAAAATAGAAACGTTTATACTTAGTATTAATATTGGAATCATTCACGTTTAAATATATTGGCAGGATTCGTAGATGATTCACATACCTATTACAGTTTAAACTTCAAAAAAACGAAATATCTTGTTTTTGGTGAGTTATTTAGCGTCGCTATAGGGCTTTGACATGGGATTTCGTCATTAAATCGAGAGGCGTTACATAGAGTTTACATTGTTTATGTTTCATTCACGAACTTATCCGCCCCGAAAATATAGCAGTATGACATAAAAATTAATTCAAGTTTAATTATTTTAGGCCGTGTTTACAAATCGTAGATTTAATTGTGTTACTTGTAAATCTGAGATCCACAAAGAAAATAAGCAACGAGAGAAGAAAACACTTAACTTTAACTAGTTTGATCTCGGAAACTAACTTTTATATTGGTAAATCCATTTCACGAATAAGTCATAAATAAGTAATAGGAAGAGAGAAGAAATAGAAGCGGTAACAGGAAGCGAATGGAGAAAGAAAGCCATGGACGGAGTCAGTTGGAAAAGGCTCGAAGAGGCCTTTACCCGCGAAGGGGTTCCAATCGACGGTACTGAATTTAGCTAAGATATAGGATAACAAGATAAATAAAGTATAAAATATCTAAGCTGTATATTATTATTTTTTGTCATGATTGGAAATTAAACGGGCTTTATTATTATTATAAGTAATAAGTAGGTGGTAGAATAATCTTAAGATCCTCATGGCGCTCACCTTTAAGATAATACTGAAGCTACACACACTCACACATTCATACTTAATGTCTTTTAAGACTTGTATTTCACTAGTTGTAACTCTAAACCTTTTTCTCAAAAACTGTTTTAAACATGTACTATGTATCACTGTCTAAATGTTATCTATTTACGCACAACTAGAGAATTTTGTCACAACTTATTTGTAATGAATAAAGCCGCAGATCTCCGAAGGTTCACCAACTGGGAAGATGCAATGAGCAGAGCCAAAAGGCTTAATTGGAGGTGAACCGGGCACCTGCTCAGAGACCAGAGACACGTCGCTACAACACCAAGTGGAGGAGCGGCAGAAATTGCGCGCGGTGGGCAGATAACTTTAAAAAAGCCACTGGTCCACTGTGAAAAAGACTTGCCAGGGATAGGAAGCACTGGAAGCAGCTGGAGGAGCCACAAATGCAAGCTATACAAGAGGATAGCTGTGCAACAAAACCTCTTAAAGAACATTTTATATATTTTTTTTGTAAACTTTTCTGTTGCTGTGTTGTATTAGTTGTAATAAATTTTGGCGTTGGCATTTGAATTTGTCATGAATAAAGATTTTATTCATTTATTTCTATATTAGACTTAGTTTTATTTCTTTTAAATAAAAAAAGCTTGTTGGGTCAATGTTACTAAGAAATTATCAGTGAGCCAAATATACCGCTTGGCTCATACAATTATAATAATGTAATACAATGTATATGTCGCAGCCAACTAGCTTAATCAGCCGTTCAATTAACAGCCTAGCCGTTTAACTAGCGGCCTGAAGGATGTTCAGCCAGTTGATCAAACAGCTAAGCAAATGACTTGGATCGATAACGTCTCATTACTTGCTTAGCCGGTTAATTTAAATTTAAATCCACTTTCTGCCACTCTCAGACTCGAAATGGATCTCTTCAAGCTGTCAATATGGCGTCGGCAAACCACAACCAAAGTTTAATGGAGAAACAATAAGTACAATGGAAGAGTGTTGTGACAATAATAATGTGAATTTGACTTAAGCAATTTAATTTTAAAAGAAATATATTTTATGTCATATGTTTCATCTTTTTATTAAATGTCGTAACAAACACTACGGCTGAATATCTTTCAGGCCGTTAGTTAAACGGCGCCGTTTAGTTAAAAGGCTAGGCTGTTAATTGAACGGCTAATTAAGCTACTTGGCTGCGACATATACATGTAAATTATCCCAATTTTTTTTATTGATATCACTGAAGAGTTATTTATTTTAAAGCGCGTAAATTAAAATAATGGAAAAAATAATCATAATGTTAAACCTCAAATTTCTATGCGTTATTGCTTACCAGCTAAAGGATGCCAAGGCAGAACCCACTCGTGAAGTGGCTGTGTGTCACTAGTGGGGTCCCAGGCCCTAACTGCAGCTAATATTCGGGGTGTGACACATTTAGCTGCGCAGTTTGCTAACAACCACCCTGGACAGGCTTCCACCCACGCTTCGAAGATACGTAGCATGGGATCTGATGTTCGCGGGTTCCATACTCTGAAAAAATTGGTCAGTTCGAATGCGTTATTTTTCATTTCCGCTTTTAATTTAAATTGTAAACGTATCGTTTATAGGATAAAAGCATATAAAAAAATTATTTAATAAAAGCTATATAATTAATGAATAATTTAAGGTAAAGCAAAATATGACTTAATTTTTTTTTCTTAATATTAAGAATTTATTAACTTTAAAAAGCAGTGTGAATATACCTACTTATATACTTATGTGTTCATTAAATATATTGAGAATACTTAAACTAATCTTTGGCCGCCTTAATAAAGAGATAGCTTTTGAAAAATACTCACTCAGCCGCAGCAGTGATACTAGGAACAAAGTGTTGCCATAGCAACGTATTATAAGACTCCTCCGTGAGCAACAATTGCCATTTACGAAAGGTTTTAACTGATTCGTGTGGGTTTTGTAATGGATCCCATTTCGCCAACAGTGAACTGAATAGCGGACTCACTATAGTAGCTCCGATTGTACCAAGACCGAACATTTCATATTCCAATGGGCTTGACTCCTAAAAAAATTTAGTTATTTTATAGTTTTTAATATATATACTTATTTTAAAACAAATATATAGACACTGGTCATCTGAAGTCCTTTTTTAGTATATTATTTTTGGACTTTTGTAATAACTATTCTGGCCATAAATACTGTTACATAAAACCTTTTTCAACTTCTTAATTGTTTTGAATTTGGAACACGTGTATTATTTTAAAAACTCCTTTCAATTTTGCGCCATTTTACAATTTGTAGTGATCGCCTTGCACAAAGTAGGTATGGAGCCGTCGGCCATATTCCAGACACTTCAGAAGCTTGGCATCAGATATAACGTACTATCAAGAGATACAACAACACTTCTTACTATTGCGCTTGTACCTATTTGGTATTTGTGTCTATATAAGGTACTGATTATTGTAATGAAAGGCTCTTCAAGACACGACTATTTAATACGAATGTTAGTACAATACTAATCTATATTAAACATCAATTACATTAATAATGTAGGCTCACGCATCAACACAGTCTTACACTTCACTTCTGTCAGAAAAGATTGGGGTGGCCTTATACTGTTTGCGCTACAAAGGCTGTTAAGAATTCGACGAAACCCTATTAGGAAGGAGGGTTGTATCGCGAGGAACGAAGGAATGGAGCTTATCGTCGAAATACAGGACACGCCCTAAATCAATATTTACAATAAAAGAGAGTGGATCGATCTAAACGCCTTCTGACGCGACACTTTAACACTTTAACAAAATGATAAAGTGTACGCTCACAGTTATAAAGAAACTTCGTAAGTGGTCGGAAATTTCGCTATGTCGTTTAAGCGATCCAACATTTATTTTTCTTGGATCTTATTGTTAATTGTGTAAAGACCTAACAGCAAGACTGTTTTGGACATCAGGTTTGAAAATAAACTCTGTTGGTGTGTATGGGTGTGTAAGTGTTTTTATTTACCTTTAAATCAAAAAGAACTTCGTATGCGGTTTCAAGGGACACATCAGGCTGATTCAACGTTTCCACTTTCATTAAAACCGTTTGAACTTTGTTAATAACTTGGTCCTGATCTTTAAGCTTCAAATTGCACTCATCTAAGTCTCTCTCTAATACCACTATCTCATCTTCCGCTTGTTGTAGCTCACGGGCGTTTTGAATTATATCCTGAAATTAAAGATATTATAAATAATAACTTTAAACTTACATTTACAAACAAAACGTTCATCAAACGTTCATCAACGTCCATCACAAACATCAATAAAAATATATATGCCGCAGTAAAGTAGTTAAATTAGAGAGTTAATTGAATCTCTGTTTTAACTACTTTACTGCGACATATACACTACAGATCATCATAAGCAACAAATGGCAATGACGAGGCAAAGGTTTACTCTAGGCACAACTTAGAGAGTCTATATATATATAAAAATGTATTCCATAAGCATAATAAATACCTGTTCGCAGCACTCAACCATCAGCTCGAGGTTATGCGCGAGCGCAGGCAACGTGAAGTTGGTGCAGGCCCTTCTAGGTTCGTGCTCGTATCGAGGCGCGGCTGCACGTAATGCATGATATCCACTAAGGACGCGCTTCTCGCGACCCGTTAGATCAATAACTGGCACTCGGGATAGTTCGTTACTAAAAAAAAATCATAATAATAATTCAATGTCCGATACCTGTGTCCATTCTTTTTTAAATAATTGCTATATTTAAAAATATAGACTAGTCTGTGGAGAAATATAAGATGTAAGGGTCTTTATAGTTTGGCCCTTATCAATAAATACTTAATATGAGAAAATTAAAGTATATTCGTTCGGTGACTACACACATATATATATGAGGTTATATCTCACACATACTATAACTAAACATTAAATTATCATTCATTTTTTAATGAAATTATGTTTATAATTAAAATTTTATTAAGCTTATAATTTTACATTATTAATATCTCTATATCATATGCATTATCTATTAAATACCTGCTAATAGTATGTATACTGGGTTTACCCTCTTGAATAACGTCAGCTGCATCCTTGTAAAAGTAACGGCCCTTATGAGATTTCTTCCAATTGTATGTCTTAGCTGTTGGCCCTTTCTCTTGTTCTGATTTCTCTTTGAGACGCTTTTCTTCCTCCTTTTTTGCCTTTTGCTAGAAATTATTTTAAAACAAAATTTTTATGTATAGTATGTTATAGTTCTTCTGTGCAAGACTATCATTTTGATGTAATGAAAACTAAAGTCTACATTAAGCACCCATACTTTGTTACATGGTTATAGATTTATTTCTTGTTATATTTGTAATAATTATCTAAATATTATAAATCAGATTAAAATTTAAAAGACTATCTGTAATCATACCACTGACTTTTCTGGTCCATATGCTCCAATGGCACCTCTGCCTTTTCTCAAAGTAGCTTCAACTGGTGCAGATATACCTTGAAGACTTTTGCCCAACCCTTTTCCTGGTTGGTAACCCATCTGGAAAATATTATTTCACAATTATTACAATGTAAATAAATTTATTTCTGTACAAAACTTTTATACCATTATATTTATTAAATACAAATATCTGTTTTAAACATTTTATCATGGTATGTTTAAAGAAACATTGATAACATATATACTAAGAGATGCTCATTCATATGCATAAATTAAATAATTTCAATATTTTACTTAAAAAACACTGTAAGTAAAAAATAATAATTTAATAAAAAAGTTATACGATGAACCTGTAAAAGAAGTTTGGCTCCGATTCCTTTAGTGTGTTTCTCCCATGCTCCCATGTTACCACCGAGGTTATGCTGCCTCATCCCCTGACCTGCTCGTCTGATACCAGCTGTCTCAGTCTCATCTGGATTGTTTATTTCATCTTCATCAGAGCTGTTGATATACTGGGTCCTTGAGGTTGATGCCTCTTTCGACTCTAATTCTAAAAATTTCATAAATTTTATTATATATTTTGTTTATATGAGGAACTTAAGTACATAGAATTCAATTATTTGGTAGACTGATGTGTCAATAGACTGCATGTCTATAATCAGTTTTAAGATACAATGAATGATTGTAATTTTTCTGAAGTAAACCTTTTTTTTCCTCCTTTTTCTTGCCCGCCTGTTGTACCCCACCAGCAACAAAACCAATGGGAGCAGAGAAGTCTTTAGGTTTACGAACCCTCTGTCTAATGTTGTCCTCATTATCTTCTTCATCACTGTCTTTTGCCCACACACCTGAAACACGATGACGACTCTTTATAAAAAAAACATTTACTTTCTGGACTGGAGGCTAAGACCAGTTGGTGTGACAAGATTCAGCCACAAGTCTGTCTATATATATATATTAAATCTTACCATATATTTGATGTTCTCTCTTTGCTTTCCTACTTCGGTTAGGATTAAATTCATTATCTAGATCATAATCCGTAATTTCAAAACGTATAACTTCGTCGTCCGACATTTCAATCTGTTAAAAGTCAAGTGTTTTGTTAGCTTAATAAGATCGTATTAAATAGTCTTAGTTACGATACTTAGTAATTACCGTATTATGTGCCGTTCAAAGATTTTTTGTTTACGTAATATTTAATAAATAATAATGTTGTTGATAAACTTTAAAATTTAAATCATAGCGAATAATATTTCTCTATACTGGCAATATAGCTTTAAATATAGGCCCTGTTAGTTCAGTGTTGCCAGATGGTCTCTGCGATGTACCCCTAGACTAATTTGATTTCCCCCAGAAATCCCCTACGATGCCCTCACCAAGCGGATGAAGGCATGCGCCATGGCGCAATTATTAAAAATAATATTCTTGTGTAGTGTATAATGACTGACTTTTCAAGTAATTTTAGTATTTGCATTTCATTAAAATCGCAGTTTTTTGACAACTCAAACGAATATACATTTAGTAAGGTAATCACACGGATCCTATTCTTACAATGTGTTCGTACTTCAATTTAGTTCCAAAATCAGGAACGTGATATAAATTGCATTTATTTATATTAATACTACACAACATGTTAAGGAAGATAGTTAACAGAGGTGCCTTATTTTAATAAAAAATAACTATAACCACAACTTTTTTTTTCCTAACTATTACTAGGTTCAGGTCATTCGTATGTGCATTAGAACTTAGATGAACAATATTTGTTTATTTCACCAGAATATTGCTACAGGTAAGAGAGTAATGTGAACCACTTCAATGGCTATTCCAACTAAACAAGACATATGTCAACTATTGCAATTGCCAAAATTAAACTATGAAATACATAACATACAATTTTGATTAATTCCTTACTTTCACAGATTTTGCATTGACATATAAACTAGTAGCAAATTCCTGATATTAACAAAATTTATTGAAATGAATACTTGCTTAAAATCACTTTAGACTTCTATTTTATAATCTGTATGAATCCCTTTTTTCCTTTTTACTGGGTACTTGCTGTTTTTTGTAAAAATTCTAGTGTTTCTCACTAAAAAAAAAAGGTTTTAAACTTTTATAAATGACTACTTAAACTAAAATTGGATTCGTGGGTATACAAAAACAGAGACAAATTCAAACCAGTAGTAAATCACTAATAAAAACTAGTCGTATTTGATGATATTATATATACCTACCTCAAAGTCTGCATTAAAATTGACATTGAAAATGTTCAAACACCAACACCAAACCCAAAGCTTTAAACCAACACTTATTTTACCTTTTCATATGGTATTTTAATTTTTTGGAATTTCTTTATCAACTGATAATCAATCTTTTCTATTCCTCTATTTATCAATCCGCAGTACTATTTATTATATTACTTCAAAGCGGTAACTAAATATTAATTGCTTCTTCATTTTGCAGATTAGTTATTGTGAGATGAAATCCGTAAAATATATAATAATGAGTATTTAAATAAATATATTATGCTACTTAATACCTTTACATAAATTCCGTAAAATCGAAAAAGGAATACATTTAGTCAAGAGACAATATGACGGAATAAGGTCCTACGATAGCAGCTCGGAGCTACGCTGTCGACTTTGCGGTAGCGTAGTAACATATGTCTGGGCTGTGAACGAAGCGTTTCCGACAAGATCTACGCAAAAGCGCTGTAGAAAACTTTTCGGTAGTAATATGGCTAGACCCCTTGAGCCAACGAAAGTTTTCTTTTCGCACAGATTCAGTGGAATTTAAGTACTCCGAACCACAGATTTATTAGTAATATACTGAATACTGGGATCTGCGGGCTGACAATTGGTGATAACTAAATTTGCAATTTGTGTCAAAAACCAAAATTCAGATTTAAAAAATGCAAATATAATTAATCTTGTATGAAAATTGAAAATTAAGCATTGAGTTTTATTAAAGTGCGATTTAATTTTCTTGATTTTAAGTTGCTTACCATACATAAAGAAGTCATTTAATCTCTTCCCTTCAATAAATACTTTAATAATTTAAGATAAAATTTAAAACAGTTCTTCTATGCAACATTCAAGTTATTCTTTAATATGTATTGATAAATTTAAGTGCTTACAATGCTAAGCAGATTTTCTGATGTGTTGCAAACTGCTGCGGACGTAGTAAGTATTTAAAACATCTTGTAATAAAGCACCTCGATTCATATTAGAATTTTTTATGTTATACTATTAGATCTTTGTTCAATATTTTAGTAAGTAATTGTCAAAGGTCACTAAAACCGACTTACTATGTACATAACACAATTTTTTTATTAAAACTTTTGCTTAAAACTTATATAACTGTTTTTCAAAGTAGACCTCTCAAATATGTTTGATTCACTTCATTTGTTTAATATTTTGGATGTTTATTATCATGCATCTTATAAATGTGTATACTATATTATTTCAGCTAGCTCCGCCAGCAACAAAGTATGAAGATTTTGAATACCATTGGAAGATGATAGTGAACTATTATCAAGCTTATGATGAAACATCAAAAGTGCACATTGAAGATACCAGAGTTCCACATCACTTACACCAGATGTTTCAGGTATTTTTTAGCTCAACTTTTTCTCATCTCATTTTCTATTAAATTGGTGTACTTATACATTTAAAAGTGCCCATGATTTATGTGTCCCAAGTTGCTGGAATAAATAAGTACAATATAATGTACCAAAATACACCATTAGTGTTATTTTTGGTCTTTTTTAATATTAAAAGAAGAAATTAACTTATTTTAAGCTATTTTATATTTTTAGTATTTGTTCATTGGTAATATTATGATGTCTATTAAAAGTTAAAATAGTGCATTTACAATCACTTTATTTTATTCTTCCTATAGTAGATTACACCATATTTAAAAGTTTTGTTTTATAGCCACTTGATTTGATTGATTTTGATTTTGTGTTTATATGCTAGTATTTTTCTTTATATATAATAAATAATTAGCAATCTGTTTATGTTTCTCATTCAGATATAAAGAACTTTTCAAGAATAAATAAAAATATTTTTTTTGCAGCTAATTGTTGACGAAGAAAAAGAACAGCAAGGCGGAACTGTTGGGCCTTGTTTAGAAGCAGTGGTACAGAGATCAATAGGTGTATTAGATGCATTAGCGGTTCTTGCAGTAACTGATAGGCCTCCAGGGGCAAGGGCCATGGCTTTGAATTTAGCGACAACACTATTAAGAAGAACACAACAGCCATGTATTAATAGTGTTCATGTTTACCGGCCACTGCAGGTGAGAGTACATATTTATAAAATTATAAAACTTTTGAATGGGTGGTCTATTCTATGTTTTGGACCATATTTCTATTTATGGATGATTGTGAAAATTGTTTACATTTTTGGATATTTAAATAAGCTACCTAATAAAAAAAAGATTTTATTGATATTCAATTATTTAATATTATGCGTATAAAGTAGTAAAAGTATATTATTTCAGAGAATGCTTGTCCAATGCAATGAATGTCCAGCATCACCAACGGAAAAGGAGGAAGTGGAACTTCTCCTAACCATCTGTGGCCTTGTAAGAAAAGAATCAGGTCTAGCTAACATATTCACAACACCATTTATTGAAGACAGAATCAACTTAATGTCAATACCAGAAGATATTCAACAACTTATACCAGTTAAAAGAAAAGTTAATAAGCCAAAGAAAAATCCACTGTTTGATGTAGATATGACGCCGCCAATAAAAATGGCGATTGTGAGAAAAGACAATTCCAATAGCTCAGTGGCAGATGACGCGTCTGAGAAAAGTCAGAAAACAGTGTATGACGATAACGATAAGTTTCTCTTGATTGACCTGTTACTCTCCTATTTAAATAGTGCGGTGAGTAACAGTGTTAAAGTTAAAAAGAGGTTTTATAACATATTAGCATTATGGTAATCTTTGGTATGTGATTGAAGTTTGTTTAATGTCTTATGAAATAAAAATATGGGTATTTCGAACTTACCTTCTTGAATAGAACTAGACTCCAAGAATAATTATGTATTATAATTGAATTTAGAATCGTGTAATTATATTTGTTGATGATAATTATTATCTATGATTGCTAGAAATGTGTGATTTGTATGTATGAATTGTGAAATTCTAATAAATAGCCGACTCCAGACTAATAACGACACGGCTTAGGTATTAAATAGAATTAATATTTAATTTTAGGATAACCAAGTGGTCCTGCGAGCTTGTGAGGGTATAATGATAGTGTCGTCACTTCCGGAGGATGATATAGCCAACTTAATAACCAGTTGTAGTCCGTGCTGTGAGACAATTATTGATAAATTATGCACCAAATACAGAGCTATACCAA
Source organism: Pieris brassicae (assembly GCF_905147105.1). Lineage (NCBI taxonomy): Eukaryota > Metazoa > Arthropoda > Insecta > Lepidoptera > Pieridae > Pieris > Pieris brassicae. Next base: position 16,582,314 of record NC_059669.1, on the reverse strand, counting down.
ACGATGTAGATCCAAATGATGTTGATCATCTAAATATAACTTGGGCGTGAGTTTCATTTACTAATACAAAATATACTTTTTAATATATTTTTATTTCCAAATTATATGTTTTCATTAGAATTTCCAAGTTTAACGCTTTACGGGATAGCAAACGTTGTCAGAGGTTGTCGTCATTTCAAACAAATAAATAATTGTAAAATGTATTTTATTCGTCTTCAAATGTTACCTAAGGGCTTCACATTTTTAATTTTTCATCTTTAATGATAACATATAATAGATCATAATCTATATATGATAATTTCGCTCTTGGTCAGCTGGCCAAGTACTCAGCTAAACACAGCTTCTGTCATTACTTATGAGTTAATTTTATTACGTTTTAGATATGTCGCTCAGGATTTTGGTGACAAAAGTTACAATAAGTTCCATGGGTATAGAGAATTAACCAGTTTCTTCTCTTGGCTCGACTACTGTGATACTTTAATGAAGGTAAAATATAAATTATAATACAAACAAACTATTCTCATACATATTACACATTGTGTTAAGCACTCAAATAAAAATTCATAAAGATATCATATTATAGATATATAGATTCATAGAGATTTCTTTTGAAATAATAAGTTCAAAGCATGATGCATAATATAAAAGCTCTTGCAATAGGAGCTTTGTAAAGAAATCGAAATTACCATTAAATAAAACTTTAGGATTAGTTAATGTTTCCTTTTGACGATGGACAACTGTAACTGCTATTATTTTAATTATCTTACAATTTATATTACTTAAAAATTTTGGATAATAAAATACTTCTTATAGAAACAAAAAAAAATTGACGTATTAAATGTAAAAGTGGTTGCCTGGAAGAAATTCCTCGAAAACGATAAGGCCGAAGAGGTGGGCAACCCTTTTCATTAATTATGTCAATTGTATTATGTTTCTGCAACGATGTATTAATGAATAAATAAAATTGTTTCTTAGTGTTACCAAAGAGTTCTGAGCAATAACACTATTACAATAAATTAAAAAGGTTGCATTTATGTCTAGGAAAAGATTCTTAAACCTTATACGGCCTTATTAAAGGCCCGACCTTTGGTCACGACCAAAGCAACGTATCCATTACCATGGTTTATTATTTCGAAATAGAAATAACATATTAGGGTGATATTGTAACTTGACCATATATTTTGCGTGTTAAACTATCGATTATCGATTCATTATTTGTTTATATTTAATATTAAATTTCAGCTTTAACTTGAAATATTTTCTGTAAAATAAGTTAATATGGCTTATGTTACAGTTAATTGTGCAATTTCCATTTATTTAATACGAATGAATACATATAATGCGTTTAAATTTTTTTTAACTTATTTGCATTTTAAAAGTGTCCCGGTGTTTTATGTGCATACTTTAGTTATAATTAAGATAGCTGAACGTTTTTTTAACTAAGTGTAAATGTTTAGGAGTGCCACCCAACAATAGCTGCACACTTAGCACGTACATTCCGGTCAAACTTCCTGGAAGGTATGAATTATTTACCGATTTCTTAAACAACTATGTACTAAAATTTTAAGCGGTCTTATTATGTTAAGGATGACATTATCTACTGACTCTAGGCGAGTTCGGTCCGGGGCGAATAATTATGTAATAATTGTCTGTATATGATTTTTGAAGTGAAACTTCTTTATCGACGTTAGATAAAAAAAATCCGTCACAGTTTTCGGTTACGCGTCACATTTTTCCGTTACGCGACATATTTTTCTTGTCCCTACCATGGTTGATTCGAAATGATTCGAAGCCATTTATAACAAAAGTATATAATAACGATAACAATGATTGTAATAAGGTAAAATAATTTGTATTCTAGTCTATGATAATAAAAGCCTTTTGTTAAACTTTATTTAACCAATTTTTGTAAAGTTGGATATAGGAGATCAATTTTTCGAAAAATAAGGTCATAAAGAAGTTTCACTTCTTTCGTGTGTACACTAGTAGACGCACACATTTTTTTAATATTCTGCTTAGGAGAACCACAGCGAATCCTCTAAATCAGTTGTTTTGTTGTATTAAGAAATACAAGTCATTCTGCCTTTTTAGTGATAATACTTTTTTATTTGTGTTTTTTAATCTATCTATCTGCATAACTATTTCTAGGTGTAGAAAGCTGGCTATTACCAGCCAGTAATAATTCGTCATTCGTCCACCAGGCAGCGCTCACTACTGCTCTCCTAGCAAAGTGTCTACGCGTCATTGACTCTACGGATCTCATCAATGGTAAGTACTTCTTTTTTTAGAGAAAATATGACTATATATGAATTCGAGTATGGACGGTAGTGTTTGTTATAATGTTTGATCGAAATATTGTTAAAATTTATGTTTATATACTAGTATTAAGTTTTGGCCGCGCATCTTTGACTGCAATACTACAGCTACACTGTTTAGACCTCAATACCAAATTTTAATCATTAATATAGTATTTCAACATACACCATATAAGTTAGGAAGTTAAATTTAATAAAACCCATAAGGGTAACATTGTTCTGTAATTGCACTATATGCCAATATAAAGGTAATGAGACCTACCTACCAGATATTTGATTTTGATACACTTCCATTGGCGCCAATAACTGTTGCTAGTATTGATTCAGAATTAATTAAAGAGATAAATTGTACACAACTGAATTTAAAACAAAACTTGCACTTTGTTTAAATATTCATTTTTGTAACATTGTCCATGTTACATGTAAGTTCTGTCAAATTAAACTTTACTAAGACCTAAATCTTAGTAAAGTTTAATTTGACAGAAATATTATATACCAACATATTTTGTTTTAGTGACGCTTTTATCAATATGTGTACTATTTTATGTGCGCTAAGTTACTTAGTTGATTTAAAGCCCTTTAATCCTAGATAGGAATTAGATTTAGTTCCAAGCAGCGTCGGTATTGAATTTTATTGCAATGAATTTTTTAAAGAAACTGAAATCAAGTTTTGAGAAGATAAACGAATGAGAATAGAATATTCGTCAAAACGATAATCATTTTTTTCATAAACATATTTTTTAAGTACCAAGGTATTATATAGTATATTCTTTTGTATTACAGTGGGATCTCGATAACACGAACCTCGTTCAGTCGAAAAAAAATGCCATTCCTTTCCGCTGAATCACTAAATACGCGGTATGTGGAATTATTTAGACTTAATAACTCGAACAAAATGTTATATCCCTACAAAGTATTGATAATACATATTTATATTAACTCGAATTTCGAAATGGAGATTCCGCAAGTCGTAGTTAGTAAAATATAATGTCGTCTTACTTGGAATTCTCCAAAATAATAGCAATAAAATCAAAAATAAATGTTCGGCTTCGGGACTCCTAATCTATTGTTTTTGTCTTACACATGTGCAATGAATACATTCATAAAAAAATATTGTACTACAAAACTTTAATTGAATTACACTAGATATCGCGGCCCTGAAATTTTAGCAGTTAAATATGTAATACAAATTTATCTATATATCTCGAGGTTCTTGTTAAGTCGAAAACTCGTTAAAACTTGAATTTTTGCCGTTCCCTTAAATTAGTTATCGAGATTCCATTGTATTATAGTCGATTATCTTTTATATGTGGACCTAAATAGTATCGTGATTCCACGCCCACTTGCATTAGTTTTCCATACGTTTATTTCTTATTTCTAAGTATTGTATATGTTACAGAGTACACATACACACACACGTACGCGCGCACACACACACACTCACACACACCCTATATAATGTACAATGTCGCGTGAAGCGTCCCGAGCGGATGTGTGTAGAACCGCTGACCATTGCAGCCCAATCCCGTCAATCTCGAATGGGATCTCGTCATATTATGCTTCGGGATTGATCCCGAAAAATTACACGGGATCTCGCGAGATCGAGATCCCGCGAGATCGGGATTGCATTCCCTAGGTTTGATTCTATGCGTGAGACTCTCGTAATCTTATATGGACCTGTTCTATAAAAAATGCCTTCTGTATATATGACTTACTACGCGTTTTAGTTTGTAGCGGGCACCACGAGTACCTACAACCATTAACACTGTGTATATAACAATGTCTTGGCATACACAAAAATTATGTATAATTACATATTTAATTAATAACAATAACTATGTAATCATTTTTATTTTTATAAAAATAATTTCCAGAGTTCTCCAACTGGTTGGTTGGTGACGGAGAGGTGTCAGAATGGCCATTACTATTGGCGCTTATTAATAACTGCCTGACAGAAGACTATGATCTAACGTTGGAAACGTTAAGATTCTTTGAGGTAAGATTAGTGTTAAAAAAACACGCAATAGAAAATTAAATTAAAAAAAATACATTTTACAGCACGCTTGCATTATCTGTAGGCAATATAAAAACATAGTAATTAAACGTGATTCCACTCGGCTAATATTTGTATGCGCATTTAGAATAAAAGATTATACTTGCATCGACCTCAAAATCTTCGTGTTTTATACAATCTACTTTATATACGCTTACAACTGCGCTGTCAGTTTGGTTGTCAAATTGAACAAAAACGTAACAATTGTATTCCACTTTAGATATAAAAATTATCGGTTTTTTTAATTGATAAAAGCTTGCCAACTCTCGGCACACTGATACATTGGTAAGACGAGCACTTGTGGGCAAACACGAATACGCAAACGAAAATACTAATATTAAAATTATAAAACCTCAACGAAAATCGATTTAAAAATGTGAGGGCAGCTACTATGGATAACCAGACCTGGCTACTTTATCAGAACGGTTTCAATATAGCCAAAGGTATAGTTATTTCTTTCCTTTCTCTGTGGAGCTTAAAGACTAGAGTCTTGTTCAATTAACCTTATATTCAAAATCAATAGTCCCGTATGTCATTTTTTTATGATTCGTTTTTACCGCTAAGTTGCGACTCTGAATGTTACTTATCACTTGTACAATGTACATATTTAAATATAGTCTTGTCTTGTCTTTTATTAACATAATTTTACACATTTAAAGAAAACACTTTTTAATGGATTGAAGCTATGTATTATAATATACTTATAATTATTTTACATATATTTGAAATTTACCGACGTTTCGCGTGCTTTACAGCGTGCGTGGTCACTCTGAAGACAAAAGGTGTTCAATGTCAAAAAGTATCACAGCTGTAGAGACAGTTATATTATCTGTATTTATTTCCCCGGAGTAATTATAAGTTTATAATAATACATAGCTTCAATCCGTTAAAAAAGTGTTTTCTTTAAATATATTTTTCCTATAGACAATAATAGAGCGCGGCACAGAACATAGCATGGACCGGATAGTCGTGTCACGTGTTATTTCTCGCGGGTATTATTCTCCCGTTGTCTCTACCACGGTGGATACCGATGAGAGAGACAGACTGAATGACCTGTCCTTCGGGCGGGAGCGAGATAGAAATAGGTACGGTAATTCGACGTACACCACTACCAGCGTTCATAATAATAAATGTTTTATTTAAATTTATGTTTAGAAGTAAAAGAACAAAGATTTAAAAAATCTCCTATATCAATTAGTTTTTTATTAATTCTTTATTAATAAAAAATAAAGAATAATACTATAATTTAAATAAAACCTCATTGTATTCCATTTTAAGGACGTAAAAAATACAGTGTATTTGACATTAGAAACTTATAATAACATTTTCGAGATCCCTAAGATCGGTTATTTGCCTAGATAGTGTCTGTAAATACTCAAAATTGTACAGTTTTTATAGTTGTTATAATCCTTCCAGGGAAGCCATGAAGCAGCTCGAACACGAAGACGCAATAAACGAGCAGATAAGTGATATTTTGTCACACGAGGGTCTCGATAACAAGGAACAAGGAGAGAATATGGAAAATATACATCGAGTTATAAATAGGTAAGTTTTCATACAAACTAAAATCTTGGATTTGTGGCTAAGATCGACAAACAAAAAACCTGCCTGAGTTTGATTTAATGATTGTATGGATTGACAAGCTTGCTTAAAATGCACAAGTAAATATCGAACGTACAAATGGTATCAATAATCTAATTCTAAATTTAATCTGTGCCTTTTTCTTAACCGCTTTTTGCACTTTATTAATGTTTAACTATAGCTAAATACCATAATGTCAAGTTCTGACAGCTCCATTTCCATTCATATATATATGTCGAAGTAATGGCGTTAGTGTCATTGTTAATTGTCATTATAGGTTTCAAAGCTAATACATTGGCGGCGCAATGATATTAGTTTTAATTTTAAGTATTTTACGTGATGTGTATTAAAATTTAATAACTCTTACTTTGTACAAAATCGCAATTAATACTGGTTAAAATTAACACAAATTTAATATTTTTAGACGCCTATTGCGACTCAAAACACAAATCGAGGACATAATGGAGTTAGAAAATTTAAAGGCAGCTTCTAATTAATTTTAAGCTTTTACTAATTATATAAACATATCAATAACTATTATCGTTATATAACTAAGTATATAACCAAATCGAGTCTATAAGAGTTTTTTAAAGAAAATCTTATCAAGGTGTTGCCAACCTAAATTACGTTTGTCATGTAATTAAACAGGTTCAAATTATTTTACTGCCATCTTTCGTGTTTTGTTTTACTATATAAATACAGTAACGTATTAAGTAACTAATTACGTATATTGTTTGATACATGAATTTGTATAAATATATAAATTTGAATAAAAATACAGACGTTTATTTGTCACAAAAAAATCTCCTAAAATCTCAAATTTTTATACGTTTTTATTTTGGTTTTACCTTATAACTATTTTTTTTATTACATATACGGTACTTGTTACAACTGTTATAGTTTGGATTTATGAAATAAGAGTATTATTAATAGTATTAAGATTTTATTTTAATTTATTAGGCTTCCATTACACTGCACATTCTGCTTTCTATGCATTTCTTCTTTAATTTATTAGAAATGTTATACATTTTGTTATATATAATATTAATTTTCTTCAATCATATTGTCTGCATTGAGATTTAAGAGTAAATTGTGTAAAAAGTTCAAATTTTAATTACTTTAAGTAAATTCTATATTTTTGTATTGATAAATATGTTAATAAACGTTTTTTGAAGTGAAAGGAGTTTTATTTCTCCCGTCTTATTTCAGTTTCTTGCTGGTTTTGCCGCGCGCGCTGTTGTCAGACCCGGTGGGGGCGGATTATGAACATTATATACATGATGCCCAACGACATTACCAGGTAATTGAAATGTCAACCTCTTTTATTACGGTGTAATGTCAAATATAATAATTACTAAAAGTAGACTTTTTTTCTTGAGGATTGTTTAAAACAGAACTTTAAAAAAATATTTGAATAGGTAACTATTTATATTGTTAAATTCAAAATAAGTAATTTCCTAAATCCATTATAAATAAAAGATTATTGAACTTTTGGCATTTTATTTTAAAAAATTTTTACACTTGGCAATGTTAATTATAGTAAACTTAATTTTGTACTGATTGTAAAAACTAATTTGTGTTGATTTTTCAGCTATGGCTAGATATAACAGCATCATTTCATTGGCCATCTGAACCTAATTGGATGGAAAATACAGCTAGTTCCACACACAGCTATGACAGTCGGCCTGAAGCAGACTTTCATTTTAGTGCGTTTGACACATTGCACACCGATACCAGAAAACTTCTATCCAAAGAACTAACAGATGAAGATCAATCCAAAGCATCATCCACAGATAAAGACGTCAAAGACGATGTCAAAAGTGACACGTCAGATACTACAGACAAACGAATACTTTCACAGACTATTGAAGATGAATTTGATGAGGGGCCGTTTTTCAAAATGATATTCAAACTGTTATCAAGAATGCCCGATCAACCTTATCAAGTTAATTTGCATTTGACGTCGATTATTTCTAAATTAGCTCTATTACCGCATCCGAATTTGCACGAATTTCTACTAAATCCAAATTTGCCAACCTCGAAGAATACACGTACGTTGTTCAAAACTCTACAGGATATCGCGAGAAGACTTACCTTAGAAATACCTAGGATGAAGAATTATAAAAAGATAATTGAGAACACGAGACAGCAACTGATGAGTGAAGATCCTAGCTATGATATAAGGTATGGTATTTTTCTATTTGTAAACAAGTCGAAAATAATGGATTGGTCTTTCGGTTTCTAGAGATAAAAATTTCTGTCAAGTCTGTTATGTATAAGTTGATAATAATAGTCTGCTGAAAACTTATTTATGTTGTTTCCTATATTTCCAGAGTTAGTTAATAATAATATCTACATAATACATAAATGCTAAAAACGTACATTTAAACAAAATACAATAACACAAGAAAACATTTTTATACTATTAAACACGTGTGTATAAATTATTAGATTCATAGCTCATAAATAAATTCAGTATAAAGGAGACTTAAATTTGCAAAAAACTGCACTGAAGAGCAATTGAATTGCAGATATTGGTTCCATCTACAAAACTACGTCTGAACGAAGTTTTCTACCGATTACTCTGAAAAAGAGAATAATTTGTTCCTCTAAATTATATGTTTTTCTATTCCAGCGGAGACCATAATCAACTTGTTGAAAGCTTAATAGTTTTGGAGGAGTTCTGCAAGGAGCTCGCTGCGATCGCGTTTGTCAAATATCAACACATCATTCATATGCACAGATAAATATAATATATTATAGCTTTGCGTACAATTTTATTTATTTAATTGCTTTGCATTATTTTAAAAAATGTTAGAAATTGTTATTATTTATTAAATATTTAAATAGATAATAAAGAATTTATTCAAAATACCTAATTTATAGTTGTTTTCAACTCAACATACTTTTAAATGAATCGAACTCAATTCTTACTCAAGGACAGTCTTTTCTATTTACGTTATACAGAATCAAGGCAATGTAAGCAAGCGCCTGTCTTATAACCTAGTAATACAATTATTGTATCGTATTGTATATTGCAAATTAAAAAAAAATTGAAGGATTATAGATTAGACAAAACGCGGCTTAAAACTCTACAGATAAAGGCAAAACTTGTGAATATTTTTCATTTACGACGTATCGTATGGCGCGTACTTTTTATCCTTTATTGATAATGGTTAAATATGGTCTCATGAAACGTGGGTGACAGAATATTACCGTGTTAGATACCATGACTAATTATTTATATAAGAACGGTACTAACCACGTCCACGTTTTTATATAAGGATTATTAGTTTTGTGACTACAACAGTATTTTCACCGAGGTTTAAATAGGAAATTCGTTCTATATATTGATCCAGTAGAGATATGAATTATGTGCCTAGATTTTGAGACATAATACAAAAATCAAAGACGTAATACTCGGGCCTTGATTCGAATATAAGATATATATGCAACGCCTTAGAAAAATAATTTAGTTTTATAATACTTACCGCGCTCTAGTCGAGATTATTTTTCGTATAGCATTTCTTCAACAGGTGCCTTTAGCATAGAATATCACGAAATATCTTAATATGGATCCTGTTTCGAAAAAAAAATTGCTATATTCCCATCGGTGTGTTCGGAAATCGACAGGTTTACATTTAATAGTCAAAAATTATATTTAAAAACCTGATTATTTTGTTCCGTAGGTATGTCCAAATAAAATAATATATGATCCAATGTTTGTTTCTATCGCACAATTCTTTATGTTGAGCCCTTAAATAAATATTTAAAAAAACAGCTGTAGTTTTTTATTTTCACGTTTGTTTCTCGAGCATTTCAATATTTTTAGCATTCAGTAGTGTGAGTACATGATTAATTAGGTAGGAGTTTTACCAGGCTGCTGTATAATAAGGCATTAGAAGTAAGACAATTTACTGGTTAAGTCACTGGCTAAAACCACTTTTGCTTGTTTTTAATTATGTTAAAAATAAAAGTCCATGTAACAAATGCTACAATAAAGGCAAAAAATTATAACAGAATAACTAAAGTTCAAGTTTAACGGTATAATGACTATATATATGGATAATTTATTAACAATTAAAATTATGCAAGATTTCATTTAGCAGTTTCTCATCTTTTTTAAAGAAGTTGTAGGAAATGGTTCGATAATAAATACACTAATTTGCAATGATGATTATATTTTCTTCAATTAAATATTATAAATATGACAATATAACGAAATTGTTAAAAACTATTTACAAATTCTTCTATACATTGGGAAGAAACTTAATAAGTATTGGGCAAACTTATTCAACAATTTTGTAAGGCCATACGCCACGGCTCGGTACTTATACGAAATAATTCAGCTATTTGTAAACTATTAATTTTTAACATACTAATTATAATAACGTCTTCACACCTCCAACACTGCGTATAACTATTATAAAATGGCGATATAGAAATGATATAGACAGTTTTCAATTGCTAATAGTAGTGATAACTGTCTTGGCCGCCTGCGCAGACACATACCTTCTCTTAGGTCCGAGTGAACTGAGCAGCGTTATCAAGCTTTTCAGAAGAGAGATTTAAAAGCGCCCCTTTTAAAAACATTACCACTAAAGCAAATAAGCTTTTTTCGCCTGGTGGCAAACTTATAGAAAAAAAGAATTAAAGAATAGTCCTTGTAAATATGATGATAATTAAATTCTGCTTCAGTTTTATTTTTAAAGGTATGTACGAATAGAAGTATGTAGCGTGGAGGTACGAAGAAGTTCTTAAACAAGGAACTATGTTAGCTACCGATTATGTGCTGTTTTCTCCTATAACGATGTACATTGTCTTGATATTTAAGATGTCAGCAATTATGTGGTACCAGGCACCAAGTCTGCTATTTACAATGACCAGTAAACATTAAGTAGTAATTTTTTAACTACATATATATATGTTGCAGCCAACTAGCTTAATCAGCCTTGCCGTTAAACATACGGCCTGAAGGATGTTCAGCCAGTTGATCAAACAGCTAAGCAAATGACTTGGATCGATAACGTCTCATTACTTGCTTAGCCGGTTAATTTAAATTTAATTCCACTTTCTGCCACTCTCAGACTCGAAATGGATCTCTTCAAGCTGTCAATATGGCGTCGGCAAACCACAACTTTGATGGTGTTTTCCAAAGTTTAATGGAGAAACAATAAGTACAATGGAAGAGTGTTGTGACAATAATAATGTGAATTTGACTTAAGCAATTTAATTTTAAAAGAAATATATTTTATGTCATATGTTTCATCTTTTTATTAAATGTCGTAACAAACACTACGGCTAAATATCTTTCAGGCCGTTAGTTAAACGGCGTTGTTTAGTTAAAAGGCTAGGCTGTTAATTAAACGGCTAATTAAGTTTGTTGGCTGCGACATATATACTACAATGAATTACCAAATATTGATTATGCAAAATTTCACAACGCCCACTAAAATACATAGTGGGAATATAGTGTTATTTGATTTAATAATATCCGGCGAAGACGGTCAAAGTCAGCCATATTGAAAACTGTCAAGTACTGTACTGTCAATATATTTCAACAATTGAAATAACAGACTTAGGGCTTCATTCTCTTTCTCATACGTGTGTTTGAGGATTTTAAAAAGCATAATTAAATCCTACAATATCTCTCAAAGATTATTTTTAAGGTATGTAACAGAAAACCAGCGATGTTAAACAGTACATTTATATTAAATAAATAGTTAAAATGCATGTCTCACAGATGTAAATTCACATTATATTAGCTTAAAATCACGGATCACTAAGCTATTGCTCAAGCTATTTGCAACTACTTCACGAGTTTTGGTCTATAACCGGTTCCTTTATTTAACTTACGAAAACTCGTAAACATAAAATTGTTACGAAAATTAAAAAAAATATATGTCAAGAAAAAGATGCCATACACCCACGGGAACTGTACGTTTCTACTATCGCTTTCGTAAAACCGCTTTCAATACAGCCATTCGTAAGTTAAATATAGGAACAGGTTTTAACAATTCGAGCTAGTTTTCACGACTTGGTTAGATGAGGCACTTTGATTGTATAAGTCACCGATTATTTAATATCTAACAAACCTATTATTATGATATTCTAGAAGATTACAGTATATCACTATTATGGGATAAAATTGTTCTAAATAAATAAGCAAAATGGGTAACAAAAATAATAAAAGGGATCACCGTAAAAAAAAATATTTTAGACCTAAATCAGTCGCATTCTATATTTTTTAAAATTTTATTATGTAATTTATGGGTATACAAAATTTTGCAAAAAGAAAATTTCCTACGACTTGTTATATTATGCGAGTTTTTCCTGATAATGTTTTCCCCATCAGAATAAAACGATAAATCTCAAATTTCTGTATATACATTCAAATGTATAGGTAAACGTGATTATGTTTTCTACAGACGATATGATTGAAAAGGCAAGACTAAACTGTTATCTGCTTTATTAAGGTCCTTATGGTCCCACATAAGCGATTATTTGAACTTTCATCAACTGAAACTACAAAAAATGGATCTACAGATTTAAAACTGTCTCTTTTCATCACAGGTCAGGTGAAATTTGTCAGAAAGAGACGAGTAACGACCCGATTTTGAAAGACTCGAATTTTTATTGAATTGTTTAAACTAAGATGTTGTGTAAACTTAATGTTAGCATCACTCATTCTTGGTGTTTCCTTTAGTTAAATTACATTTGGTTATTAATGTTATATAAAAGTATTTTCATACAAGCTTGTCATGTGTCATTTGATGGAAATCGAATTAGTTAATGTAACTGGGTTGCCATCGCTGAAAATACACATACTATGAAGTTTGGGTGATTTTAATAACAAGGATAATTACACTAGCTGATGCTTGCGACTTAATTTTTATATGCTAAATTAATCATCAATGACCAATATTAAACGTTCTTTTAAACTATATTGAAATGACATATCATTAAAAAAATATATTGAATATTTTTTTATAAATTAAATTATATTATTAAATTAATATAAAATATAGTCATTTCTATGGTATACGCTTAGAAAAAAAACTGATTTGGATTTTTTTAAAAGAAGTCATTAACATCAGCTAGTTTAACAGTAACTAAACTATAAAAACAATTACATCATGTTTCACTAATACTGAAGTTGAATAATTTTTCTTTTCATATTTTTAACCGACATAAATTCTTAGTTATCTCAGAACCATTCGAGACAATTCAACTTGTAAGCAATGCACAACTACAAAATGTTCCTAACAAGACGCCATTACAAAGAAAAGAAATTAAAAAGTTCAAAGCCATAATTGATTAAAAAAATAGTTTTCCGTCACACTATTGCGAAATCCTATAAATAGTTAATTGGAATGATCGTTTCAACTTCAGTAGATTAAAATACTACATACATACAAAATCCTATATTATCGTTCGTCTGTATTCACGTGTCTGCAAAAAAAAAAAATTTTAATCACTAAAATATATGATGTCATTCTAATATACAAAACATATTTCAGTTCAAAAGATCGTTCATATTAAAAAGGAAAGTTAGGTAATTTTAATTCAAAAGAAGTCTTTTTTTATCAATAACACGTCTGACGTCAAACAAAAGCTCATCAAAATTGGTTCATTACAATACGATAATATTATGCATTTCATATACCGTCTTAAATAAAAATAACTTACACAAGTTGTGATAATTTGTAAATGTCATTAATGATCTTACAGTATCGCCTAACTTATTACAAAACATACCATATTTCACCACCAAGAGAAGAATGGTGATTTCTGCTGGAAGCGTTGTTGGAACGAGTCGAAGAAACGAGATTGGGTCGTGCCACTCTTAGATCTGAAAGCAAAATCCGAAATAACCTTTAACGGATACAAAAACGAATACCTTACATAACTCGACATTTGGAGTAATTTTAAATTGAATATAACCACGATTGATGACATAATCGAATTTATTATTCAATCGTTGCTAATTATTATAAGATGAACAATATTTTTATATTTCATATTTTAGCCAAGCGTACGTAGCACGCAAGTACGCTGAGTATTTGATATATATTCATATCGCACTAGAATGGAATACTGACTGACAAAGAGGTAATATAATTACAACTGTCATGTTAATTTTCTTTTTTTTTTTAATGAAATCTCGCTGTTGGCCTTAATTGCCTTTACAGTTCAGCTCGGGCTGTTTCGGCGAGCGTAGCTCGGCCAGAATGTTTTATCCCGCGGCTAGCGCAAGGGCGTCTCCTGTGAGACTCGAACCGGCTTGGGCCGTCGCGGGGTGGTCAATCGCCTGAAGGGCGGGACGGAAGCTCACTGGAGTGAGCGAAGTGCGAAGTAAATGTCCTCGCCGTCCCCGGTGAAGGCGGTTTTTTACCCTTATCTGTGATTGGCTATTTTTATTATTATTGGCCGAGCGGGCTTTTAATTTATCGTTTGCTAAAGTAATTGGATCGTCCGGATCGGTTAGTATGTGTCGGGGCCTCCTACGAGCCCTTTTTGTCGGGAAGGGGAGTCATGCTAAGAACAGTCCATGTGACGTTAGTGCATAAAGCACAGAACCTTATGTTTACTATCAAATGCTGTAGTCTGTGCATTCTAGTATCAAAAACCCATAATGTTAAATTGTTAACTCATTTGTATAAATATACATAATAAAATAGTATCAAAGGAATAATTATATGAACACAATCATCTTTGAAAAATATCAGAGGCACTACAACCTTTTAGGTCTGCGTCTCAGATTTATGTATCTTTATGTATAGATTTATGTTTGGGGATTTAAACTTATGTAAAATAATTATAAGTTTATAATAATACATAGCTTCAATCCGGTAAAAAAGTGATTTCTTTAAATTATTTGTTGCTGATGTATTCAATGCCTGACACACGCCGTCGACTTTTTGCGTCTAAGGCCAGTTCCCTAACGAATTTTTCTTATGAAGTATTACATGCGCATGACCTCAGGAGTGACAGTCGCACGCTAAAGACACTAAGCCAATATTGCTTGATTCACGTTTTAGGGGGCATCAAATTTGTATAGAGACCATTCCTTTAAATATTAAATAAAATTACCTCTCAACAATGACAGCCGGCATTTGTACGAGTTGTACGGGACTCTTGTTGTCTTTCAACGCCTGAGTCAAGTTCAGTACTTGCCCTCGCATTACTGACATCTGCCGTTCGAAGAGACGCTTGTCGAAACCTTTGTCTTGCTGAAAAAGGTACAGACATAAATACATGTCCCATAATCCCGCAACGTACGTAGCATATACATGAATGCTACTGATACATTGATTTATTTACTGCCTCAATTAGCCTTCTATGTCCATTAACTCGAAACAATTACTCTGCCACCGATAATCGAACCCCAGACACCCGAGCTTAATATTACATTATTGTGCTGTAAAACCTTGTTCTTGTGGGACAAATAGTTACTTTTAACGTTTTTACAACTTTATAAATGTCTTACAAACTCTAAATTAAATCTATCTTGGAGTGTTATATATATATATATTACTGGCCCTTAAATAATTATATATTATAATATAGCTGATTATATTACTTATATAATCAGCTATATTATAATAGCGTTTTATGTAACAAACCTTGAAAAGTATATGTAATTCATCACAAAGTTCCTGAACGAAGTTCATGTCAGACAGCAATGGCAACACCAGCTCTCTGCAAACATTTTAAAATATCAAATAATTTTTGGAAAACAATTTATAGTTACAAATGTGTTTTATAACCACTACTCATGAAGTTCGAGTTCTTTAAACTTTATTGGAAACAAAGTTTTAATTGGACAGATCATAACAATTATTACGATGGTTTTTAATACAAATTGTAGATACATGTTCTTCTTTATGTTAAGGGTACAGTAATTAGTAAGGGTATGAGAAAATAGTAAAGAACGCACAAGCACTGGATGGCGGAGGGTGTAAGTATCATTTTAATACTATATATCATGAAATATATTAGTGAATAGCAATACAAGTCCGAGTTGAGTTTCGTTCCGATATAGCTGTGTATGGCAACAAATGATCATAAAAAAATTATGCAGTTTTGCTTTAATAATTAAATTGCAATTTATGTTAAACATATTTTATTATTCTAAAGTCTTCGTTTTTATTAGCAGTCTATAAGACAGTGAATGAAACGCGCGAATATTGGAATTCCTTGCTTAATAATACAATATATGCGTCAAAGTTCAGGTTCTTCTGATTAATCTTGTTATCTCAACAACTATTTGAATGATTGTGAATAGAAACAGTTCCGTTGAATAACTTCGTTGAGCCGTCGTTACAGCTAAACAATAAAGCCGTTAATCGTATTAATCATAAACAATAAAATTACTCTTTACTAACTTGGTCTCAGTACTAAAAGGCTTCTTAGCCTGCGGCAGCCACGCCCAGTGATAAGGATAGGCCCGCCACGAGTCCGGGTGCTTGAATGGAAATGCTAGTCCATTGTCTATGGCCGCTATACGGACGTCTATGCCGCCCCCATTCCATTCCTAAAAATAATTATTAATTGGTATTATTCGTTGCTTCAGTGAATTGGTTATTAAAAAACCAAACTTTTTTTTATTCCAACATTTAATTCTTTCAAATACATTTAAACAATAGTATTTTCCGTTAACTTTATCCATTACAAATCTTTTAATATATTAATTTTGTTTTATATTGAAATCTTCATGAGATTCCTGCATTTTTTTTTAAATTTTTAAACAAATAACACCCCATTCGTACAGTACTACAAGTACGCTATACCATGGCAGAAGGAAACACCAATATCACTTACAGAAGGCTCCGTCATATCCTGCTCACTCCGGTTAGATGGCGCCATATATTTGATCAACCAATTGTCATTCCCGCGATCCGTGTTACGAATAATGTAATCCAGTACGACTAGGCGCTCGAATTGTAACTGAAATCTAAAATAGCACATGTATTGATACTTCATGTAATTTAAGTAAGAAAACACTTAAATGACATCTACGCACGTATTCTAGGACATCAAACAAAATCTAATTTCTACAGCTGTCAAACCATTTCTTCTAAATAAAGTTTGACATTTTCGACAGCGCTCGAAATTGTGATTTATTTTTAGACCTTAGAGATTTCATGATTATTGCCATAAAGGGGCCGTTCAAGTATTAAGTAAGCAGATTCACTGAAATTTATCTTCCTCTTGTCAGCTAAAGTATGTATTCATTTTTTGTAGGAATCTTCGAAAATACATTTCGTTTACAAGCATAAACAATGTGTGGGTAATATATTTAGCAAAAAGGTAATTATTTACTTTTTCTAATTTGGTTAACTCAACAGTTATTATTTACTGTTGAGGTAACCAAGTTAGAAAATCAAAGTACCTCCCTTCCCCCTATAATGCTTACGTAATACTTGAACGGCCTCAAAGTGATTGCATAAAAAAATATTCTGATGTAGTACTGTAGGAACTTGTGACTTGCCAGTTACATTAATTGTGTCGCAATATAATCTATACATATATATATATATAAATGAATCCCTATATCCTATAATCCTTTGTCACGGCATCACGCGTGAACGACTGGAATATTGCTGGTTATTGTTATATTCTTAAGAAAAGATTAAGAAAATTGCGCGGAAAATTAGATTTTTTTAAAAAAGAATACGTTTGTTACGATATCAATTTTTTTTCAGTGCATTTCACCTTAACAATTTAAACTTTTTTCATGTAACCTTATGGCGTTTGACATAACATTGACAGAATGCGTGCTGCAAATAACAGCAATACAATATCGAGGTGCACGGACCGCAATCTCAACCGAATGTCATCCCTCTCCCTCACTGCTATTATTTTTATTGATGAAATTATTAATTCAATTGTATTTCGTGCTTTACTTCTGATGTCTGAGTCAATTCCGACATATACAAATATGTAAGAACTATGAATATCGTTTAAAATAAATGCTTCGATCGGAGTTATTATATTGATATAATATAATTACAGTCGCTAATTGTTTGTGGCATTAATCTTGAAAATTCACGTTTTTCACATGGCCTGGTCGCGTGTCGGAATACCAACATAACTATAGGCGCCAGAAAAACAAACAAAGAATGTTGTTTATCATAAAGCATTAGAATTATAAATACTTTGTTTCTGAAATATTTTTTAGTTATTATACCAATTCGATATTAATATTCATAGTTATGAAAGGACAACGTGTGTTGGGTCCGCTAGTACAATTTAAAAACAGTTTACATATATAGTCGATACCAACTCCGGGGAAATAAATACAGATAACACAACTTTCTCTACAGCTGTGATACTTTTGACATTCAACACCTTTTGTCTTCAGTCATCGTGACCACGCACGCTGTAAAGCACGCAAAACGTCGGAAAAATTTGAAATTAAAATTATGTAAAATAATTATAAGTTTATAATAATCCAAATAGCTTTAATCCGGTTAAAAAATTGTTTTCTTTCAGTTTACATATTATTTATCCGGTGACGTATTATGTCCAGTTTAAAATGACAATATTATAGAATCAGTTCAATCAGTCGTATGTAGCCAAGTATTGTGTATGTTCAAATATTAAAATAGCAAAAAAATATTTATTACAGAATATCGAACGGGAGTCCTTCTCGACTCCCAGAAACAATTCAACCAACGAGATGACCATGATAGACATGGCATATCAGCGCAGGTCATCGTTTAAAATATTTCATATAATATAATCACAGGACCTGACCGGAACTGGCAAGTATTATTGTTGGTTGTGCTTCCCAGTGGACTAGATTTTTTAAACAATTATACGACATAGAAATAAAAACACAAACTTCTTCATAACATGTTCTTGAGGTGGGTCCTGCTCAAACCGTCGCAGCCAATAGTCCGCATCCTTATATCCTTCTACGAATAACTGGAATGACCCCACCTGAAAATTAAAGGTAGACGATATTTATCTATGTATTAGAAAGTATAAAATATGGATTTGATAAGAATGAATACATATAAAAGGCAAAATCCTACAAGATAACGTTAGGTATTTAATATAACTATGTAATTTAAAAACGGATTGTTGTGTAGTTTACTGGACTTCAGCGTGTGACTTAGCCCTGAGTTCGTATTTTCGAACCCCGGAACCAAAGGAGTTTCTGTCTATGTGCTCTCATCAACATCTTGAGGAAACCGGGATGCCTCAATCCCAGTTGTTTTTCGGTCAGTACAAATTTTATTAGTATCGTTTTAATTATACAACTTATTAATTCTTTTAAACTATTCTATAACATCGTAATAAGTTGTATAAACAATAAATATTTTCAGATGTAAGCATTTTTGCATAATCATTATTTCATTTTATATAACCATTAATTAATTAACATTTGAAATAATTTATTTTTTTAAACTTGTGAAGTTGTGGAGTAAAGTTAACTATAAACTTGCGTCATATAAAAATAAAGGAAAAAGTAAATTCATTATTTTTATATAATAATACTAGCACGTATAAAGCTTTGTGTGTATTAATGGTAATTAAAAAATAATAATTAATTCTCGTGGAGACACACGAGAAACGATCCCATAAAAATCAAAATAATAGCTTCACTTCGTAATTTATTTAGTAGTTATTTATGTAGTAGTGTTTGGAAAGAAGTTACTAAAACAATATTTTATTTCTAAAAGAGCAATATACCTTTGGCGGAAGACCCATTCTATTAAACCGTAGATTAGGGAACTGCTCTGTGATAGCGCGCTTCAATCGCGATCTTTCGCGGTCGATTCGCAGATAATTGAAGGTTTCTGATACTAATTTCACCATCTGTAATTTATAAAATATATTTTGTGTTAATTTTAATTAAAAATTCTCGAGCATAGGTCTATAACATAGTGTAAGGATGTGTATATATGTGTTTTAGTTAAATGATATTATAATGAATGAAATTTAACTTTCAGAATTCAATACATTCGTATATGTAGAAGTAGACCCTGTTGCAACACCAAATATACGTATACACACATCAAAACAGTATATTCATATAAAATAAATTTAAAGTTTATGAAGGGTTATATTAACAATTCCACGCGTCAAGTAAATTTTATTTATATATTTGAAACACTATACCGAAAACATAATATAATATGTGATAAAGGGTAACAAACTTATTGTACGTTAAGACAAATAAACAAACAAAACATATATTTAAATATATAACTTTTCAGTATATTTATACTTAAACGGCTCGATTGATTTAAAAAAAAATTGAGTGTGCATTCAAGAATGGATTTTTTTTGTGGGATTCGTAGTTTTTTTTTTGAGAATTCCAGATGTAAATGGAAAGACGAACACAATGTGATAATTACAACGAGATATTAGTCCAAGCTATGATATATGATATTATGATAAGTTTCATTGACCTTATTAATACGCCTTTATGGAATCAATTCAAAGTACGATAACACTTTTACACAATTTACTTAGTTAAACATTACAAACTATAAACTTGTACCTTTGTTTCAGTGGCCGCGCTTCATAAACATCTATCGATATGTCTAATCGGTCTTCAAAGTTAAACATTGTAAATAATGAAGGTTTGAGGATCTCAAAAACTTCTTGAAAGGTAAATAAAGATTAATTATTCACATAACTCAATGAGCGGCTTTCACCCCTGGGGGTCGTAGGTTCGATGCCCGGCTGTGCACCAAATAACCTTCAGTCTAAGTGCGCAACTCTAACACCCTCGTACGGAGAAGGCAAGTCTCATATCAAAAATCGACGAAATGTGTTAGACTAAATATTATCAAAGAAACAGATGCAATTTGAGGCCAAGGCATAAAATGCCACTGGATTATTATTATTTACATAACTAAACGTTTTAAGTGCAGCATTCTTGGTCAGCAGGACTCACACTATTGTTGACCATGCATTAAATTTAACGAGAAATAAAAATTAACTGTGAATATTGATTTACGCGATATACATAAGCTTTCTTCATCTTCAAACTATAATATAAATAACAATAAATTTTACTCACCCTAGTCTTAGGCACGATCTTGAGACCGATCTTGGAATCCACAAGGCTTGCCCCGGCCTCTGAAAGGTACCCTTGATTGGGAATAAGGCATGACCTCCCAAAACAGCACGGACAACATAACTTGTGCATCCATTTGGTCCATTTGGGATTCAGTCTTCCATAAGGCTCTTCATCTTTCGGTTTGAACACGCCGATTATTTTCTGAAATTTGTAATAGTTTAGGGTTTTTTTTTTCAAATTATATACAGCATTTCTCTCTTAACATTGTAATCGGGGTTGTATCTTTAATAAAATATATCTGTAAATATATTTTATTATAGAAAAATAAGTGACGCCTATAAGTAATAAACCTGGTAAAATAAATGTTCTTATTAATAAGATAATATGAAACATAATTTCTGAATTATTTTTTATTTCACAATAACGCCTCTGCCTTCGTTACCTACAATATCATGAACGCCGGATTCCATTCTTGATAAAAACAAACGTTGGAAGTCATAGATAATTAATTATTAACTTCTCTGTAACGCAAACGGCATTAATAATTTAAAAAATGCAAACAAATACAGAAATAGTCTGTGGAATTTTTATACTTAATCTTAGAGGTTTTCGTAACACCGTTCAACGTTTCCGTAGTGTAGCGGTTATCACGTGTGCTTCACACGCACAAGGTCCCCGGTTCGATCCCGGGCGGAAACAAGGCGTTTTAATTTTTTTTAAAGAATAATGCTCACTCTTACACTGTCTCCTTCACACCAAGTAAAGAATCCAATCTCCAAGATTCCTTAACCCCGCAAAGTAATTATAATATTTGCTTTTTATTTATCAAACTATAATAATATAGTTTGAATTTACAAAGCAGAAAGATATGTTTCGTTTCAGGACATACAGCAAGCAATATCTCAAACAAGCATGCAATGAGTTTCACAAAATATCAATGCCTGCTTAAAGTTTTCATAAAATATATGTAGAAATCTTTGCGAGTACTGGGGGAAATGTTAGAACTACTTATTTAAAGATAAATCCCCGTGGGAGGCATTACTTAGATTATGCGTATTACGTCGTATCCATAATGCATACAAAACAAAATACATCTAGTTTCTTACTACTCTACTAATTCTTTAGTTTCTGACACAATGACCATTTTGTTGATATTACAGGCAAGTAGGTGAGTGTAGTGTGAGAGAAAAAAAAATGTATACGAAGAATGCTTGTAAATAGTATTTAATTATTCGTTTCCTTGGCCTAATACTTGTTTAGTAGATAATATTTCAAGTTGATAATTTGCTTATGAAATTTAAATTTTAAAAACTAGTATAATGTAGTAGGTATATAGTAGTAATGTATAATTGTGTTATAATAAATTCATGGCTTAATTATATATTATTAATTAATTATTGATGACCGAAACAAAAGATGTTAAATATTAATTACATAAATATGTGCTGACTACCACAGCAAATCTCTTTCGCAAATCAGTAAGTGGAAGACCACTGTATCAGAGTTTAAGTAAGAAAAAACGTTTAGCATATTAAGTGTAGGAATTAAATCTATGGATTGAGCAATCAATACTCTAGGAATTATTAGGAAACCATACAAGTTTAAACTCACCCCTCCAGGATTTTTGACAAAGTACGACCCGCTGGAACCTTGATATATCCTCTCTGGGAATATTCCATTGTCGATGGCTACCTCGGCTTGCCATACTAATTCGCTAAATTGCGGGTCATCTGAAAAAACAAACATTTTTAATATCATTATAACATTCTATTTGTTGTCAGCATTTTAATCATTATTGACCGTAGATTATAACGTTATGTCATTGAAACAGAGGAATGTTATGTTTCTAACCGACAAGATTTTTTATAATTACAGTACGTCACTAATTTATCTACTGTATATAAAAATTTGAGAAATGAATCTATTTACATACACAATCAGGCATATTTCCGTCTTTAACGAGGCAGCGCTCGATGGCGATGTAAATTAATCGAAACTGGTGACGCACATTACGAATCCCACATTAATTATATGTTTGACATTCCTTTCTTTTACTGTTTTAAAATTTTGCGAAAATAATGTTTCAATGGAACACATGCCGAAAATGAAGGCAAAAATGTGAATTTCGAACTAGAGTTACGGGACACTTTTCAGTCTGTAGTTAATTAAAGATGTTTCGTAAATAATAAACAAAATTATTATTCATAAGCATTCATCAACTAATCGAGGTATACAATGTGCTTATGAATGAGACCGTAAGTCCACTTTCCATTAGAAATGACATATTACGCTCGATTTTCTCTTGAGCACAAGCGTTTAAGAGAAATCAAGCCACGGTAACAATGTAAACTTATGTTTGTATTCAGGTGCCCAATTGATAACTTTCGGGTGACTCAGGTTATTAAAATAGGAAGAGGTGTGGTGTACATGCACAGTATACATATATAGCTAACATATTTACTTTTCGATGGTATCACACAACAATAGTCCAAATCTAAATTCATAAAAATGTGACTATAATAAGGTAGTTAAGTTTATTTTTCTAAACAATCGCTTATTTATAGAACCAAACATAAAAAAGTAAATAAATAAAAGTAACAAAAGCATATAGAATTGAATTCAATAGAAAATAAAATAAGAGAAAGAAGAGGAGTTCTGAATCAACTAAAACTGGAGTTATACTTTTTTAACGTAACATTGGTTATATTAATCTCAATATTAACTATATTTAAAGGTATAATGTCAGGGATTATGAAAATTGGATGTTTAAGTTGTCTTAAATTAACGTAATATTGAATAACCACTAGACATGTAAACTGATGACTTTCAGATTAAACCTTAAACCACACACGCAACCACTGAATGACCTTCTGCTTATTTGGCCTGAGGATATCAACTACCAATATTTATAAACTTAGGGCTATAAACACAAATTTAATTTCAATTATTTTTATATACTTAAAACTTTGAATGTAGCAACAGCTACATTCAAAGTTTTAAGTATATCTATGTATAAGAAAAAAATTAATAATATTTAAAAAGCTTTCCAAATTTCTATCCTGATAAATATAAAATTTTTATTTTGGTTGATTTATTTAAAATATATTTATGTAAGGTGATAGCTATAGTATAACTGTTAATTTTTTTGTCTATTTTATAGAAAATTCTTCAGCTATTTAATAATTTTGCTCAAATCATTAAATTTGATTTATAAATTTGGTTATTTCATTTCTTGAATTATAAGGAACTGATTTGAAAGTGTTACCTTGACCTGGCACATGAACCTCAACAACACCATAATATAAAATAAATATAATTCTAAAATTGTAATGTCTATTCATATTTTATATAGAGCTGTGTT
The DNA here is from genome assembly GCF_905147105.1 of Pieris brassicae. Taxonomy (NCBI): domain Eukaryota; kingdom Metazoa; phylum Arthropoda; class Insecta; order Lepidoptera; family Pieridae; genus Pieris; species Pieris brassicae. The sequence goes on along the minus strand of NC_059669.1, from coordinate 16,557,961 downwards.
GGCCTAGTGGCTTCAGTGTGTGACTATCCTCCCCGAGGTCGTAGGTTCGATCCCCGGCTGTGCACCAATGGATTTTCTAACTATGTGCGCATTTAACATTAGCTCGAACAGTAAAGGAAAACATCGTGAGGAAACCGGCTTGTCTTAGGCCCAAAAAGTCGATGGTGTGTGTCAGGCACAGAAGGCTGATCACCTATTCAATTCACAAACAATCATGAAACAGATACAGAAATCTGAGGCCCAGACCTAAAAAGGCTGTAGCACCATTGATTATTATTATTCATATTTTATAGTTAAATTGTTTATCTATCTATCTATCTGCAAACAATTTTTTATTATATAAAACATATAGTCATTGTTGTAGTTGGTCAGCATACATATTATTCTTTCAGAACTATTAAACAAATATATGAATATATTTTTAACAAAATGATTAGTTAATACACTAGAATGCTTAACTACCATGACTGTTTTCATTAAATATAGGAAAAATTATTTCACTCGAGAATTGTATGGAGAAGTGATTAACACTGATAACACCTACCATTTGACCTGCAAAAATAATTTATTAGCAATACCTAATTGAACTAGGTAATGAACTTTTACAAAGATTCAAGGTTATTTTGTAACAATTTAAGTAAGGCATGTTACTGAGAATTAAATTAGTATTCTATAACATTACCAAAGCCTGTTCATAACTTTCAGAAATTTCATGTATTTTACAATTATCCATTAAATATAAAATTTTGATTTCTCATAAGATTTCAACAACAACATTAACCTACTAAAGGTATCTGGTATATAAAGCTCATTTGCATACAAACTTGTTTGAATAGTATAAAAAATAATTACACAAATAATGTTAAACATTAGCATAATATTAATGTTAAGGCAGTTCACAAGTCTTCGTTATGTGGAGACCACCAGAGAAAAATAAATTTTATTATATGTCATAATAATGTTATTAATTTTATTAAACATGCTGTTAATACCATATGGGAGCATTTTTCTAACTCATGTTTAAACTTTAAATATTAACTAATGGTAATAATAAAATACCATGATAAATCATTAATTACAACTTACTGCATAGAAATGGAAACTCCATAACAATGATAATCAGTTTAATTTATAAAACAAGAATCCTGAAACACTACAGCTGTTACAGTTCACTGAAATTTGACAGAATGTCTTGTACCTACATTCACACAATTCTGAACTAACTGAATTAAGTATGTTTCTTGAAGTTACTCATTACTTAGTTGATGTTTGCATGTTCTTAACAAAAAATAGTAGACAGTAATTTAATCAAATCCAATTTATTTCAAAATTAATTTATGAGCATAAAAATTGTATTTTGTGTCAAGGTAACTTTGGGTTCTTTCGTGATTGACGGGTTTAATTATTACTTACAAATCAGTTTTTAACTTATTCTCGAAGCCACATAAGCATTAGCGAAGACCTCTAAGTGCCATGTAGAGATAGTCATCGTTGTTTATTAAACAACGCACGTTTCAATGCAGAAACATCAACGATACAATAATCGTTGTTATTCCAAATGATTTCTATTTTTTTACCTGGAAAATGGTTGAATGATACTTCTATGTCGCCGCGACCGCCAAGAAGCGGTTGCGACTCACGGTTGACACCCGGAGAATCCACGGTGCCTTCAAATTCAATCTCAGGGACTAAGCAAATGTCTTCAGCACTACTGGAGAGAGATACCACGCCGTCATCGGGCGGCGTAATAACTGTGCTTGGTTTGTCGAAGTCGAGATTCAACAGAGTCTCTTCCGTACTCATGAGTAATGTTAAAAAAATTAACTATATCGAGCCTCATCTATTTCGTCTTGTAGAAATTCTTTGTTTCACAATCATTTACACAAACACTTGATTCATTCAATTGAAAAACAAAGACTATAGAAGTCAGGACCGAACATCAAACTAGTCACATATTGACGGCATCAAAGGTACCTGACATTTGACGTTAGAAACGATGTCTCAAATATTCATAACAGTAATGTGTTATTTCAATAAAATACAATAACAAGCAATCCTATATATATAGAGTTTATAGGATATGATTTTCACAAGTTCTAAAAACTGTTTTTGTAAAAGGATTGTTTAAAGGATTTTAACTTTTATTTCAAAAATGAAATTGAATAATGCTATGAATGACTTTCACGACCATATAATCATGTAGACCATTGACAATCTCTATGGTCTCGTTGTCTAGTCATATTACTACCGAAAAGTATTATACATTCACTACCGCTTTTGCGTAACTTTATTATCGAAAACGCTTCGTACGCTGATTTTCGGCGGTATGGCGGCCATTTGGAACCGGAAATTTAGGTAAATGGCTGCACGAAGATGATTATGTGTGCCAAAATTAGCCCTTTGAAAAGGTTGAATTTTTTTTTATTAACGCATTCGCGTCAGTATTGCGCCGATTGGGCCGCTGGTACCGGCTCTGAGACCATAATTTTTCTTTTTTTCATTGCGTAACAAGACCCCTGACGAATCGCCATACTGGTACAAATGACCCAAGATTCTGTGTCACTAACTCCAGGTCTATTAAGTTTTTATTTATTTAACATGATGTTCAGGTACCGAAGGTTGATAAAAGTAATTTATTTTTAAACTAAGCCACGCTCTTTAGAAATTGGGATGTATCTAACATGTATTGTAATACGGCATAAAAACTTTAATATTTATGAGCAAGTTTTAATAAGATTATCCATCAATTCCAGGAGTTTTGTATTTTTCAAGTTGAGAACAGTTGCTCGTATTTCATTACGTAACATATTCGGCTTGTGGTCAATTAAATCATCAGAACATAGCATATTGTTGAAGCAGGTTGCTGTATTCTAAAAGAGTGATTTGCAGTATTCTCTAAAGACTTAATTAAATTTATATGGTTTACCAGACATTTGATGTCTGCCAGCGTTTTGGATGGTCTATGTCTTGGGTTTGAGTGGGTGAGTTATTAATCGCACCTTGTCATGAAGAACCTATATTTGTAATGAGTCGGCATGCTGTTTCAACTCCTCACATATAAGTGTTGGATGTTTCTTACACTGTCCTTGGCACGCGTCTTGTATGGCTGCATTTATTGTTTTCGTTCAATTGTAGTTGCACCACTGGCTTTCAGAGTTCTTTTGTTAATGACCAGGTTTCTGTTGTCATCCAATACTGCCGCCAAGCTGGACTTGAATTTATGACTAAAAATTCAATTCTAAAACATCTTCCATAATATATTTCTTTGTTATGTGTCATGCCATGCTCGCTTCCATTCATGGCTTAATGGGTATTCTGGTCCATTATCTGCAGATAATGCAAAAACACCATAGGTATATATATTTTTGCATTTGGTTGCTGAAGTTTGAGTCTCAGATTGAGAATTAGAAGGTCGTGATCTGTCTCACAGTTGGTTATCAAGTCTCAACTATATTTTTGTGAAAAAGGTGTGAAAACTTCACCCAAAGTGTATCAAGATACAGACTTGGATCATGTTGTTAAACCTCTCAACAATACACTTTTTAAAAAATTACCGTGGATTTTCCAGCAGAATTCTGCACCTGTTCACAAGGCACGAACTATCCATTCCTGGCTTGAAACCAACGTTCCAGACTTTACAAGAGCTGAACACTGGCCCTCATCTAGCCCAGACCTCAACGCCTTAGACTTCAAATTATGGTCAGTTTTAGGAAGACATTGAGTCCCTTAAAAAGTGGCAAAATTTCCTTTGAAAACAGTGCACAGTGTAAATCTATAGATTCGTCGCCAAACAGATTAAAGGCCTGTTGTATACAAGCCAAATGTGGCCATTTTGAATAGAATATTTATTATATTTTTTGCTGGGACTTAAATATGTAGGTAATTGTAACAATATTACATTACTTCGTTAAAAAATGCGTTTTCAATTTTGTACAATATTTATGGCTGCTTAATTAATAATTTACCAATATAATACTAGATAGAAAAATGAAGAGGATAATTTCTGTACTTCTAAAGTTATATATTTTCAAATTGCCATCGGTGTTATTCATTTTCTAAAGATAAATAATATCCGAACTGAATAATATATATTTCTATATAGCTATTCAGACCCTCCCAGATTTCCCTTGCCTCACAAACAACAATATGTTGTTATAAATGTATGTATGGTACCAGTAGCAAGAAGCATGTGCTATTGAGTATATTAAACTACATTACACACTACAAACGCTTATTTCTTTCAATGCTATCCACCGAAATATTAAATTAGGAAAATTATATGCATTTTAATAAAACCTTAAATTATTGAATATTTAAATGTTCCTTAGATTAAATGATATGGCGGTTTTTATCTAATCAGAGACGCCATCCAGATAGCCAGAATTTTCATTATATTTGTTTTATACATTGCTGGTTTATTTTTTTAATTCTCTTTGGTGATACTATCATAAAATTCGTGAATAGAACGAATGTATAGAATCTTTATAACATTACATTTACGATTTCATAACAATTCATTTATAGTACAATAATATATGACTTTAATGGGAAAGGAAGGTTCCCCATTCCAATATCAGGAATACTATAGAAATATATCACCTTCATATTTTATTGTCAAAATTTTACTTAGTTATAGGTTTAACTTCGTTTATTTACAAAGTATTTTAGTACATTGAAAGTGGTAGTATTTTAATATGAAAGCAAGAATTATTTACTACATAATCTCATTAATTTTTTTGGGTAGTCCAGGCAGTATATATTATGTAACAACACGCTGTCTATATTATAGCGGGTGAAACCAATAGGTACTGCTATTGTAACGTTTTATTCAATTATAGTATTGCCAGTTGGTGTAGTCAAAATTCATTGGCTTGTTGTCTCTTCTCGACTGAAACTCCCATGGGCAAATCTCCTGTAAAATGACCCTAAATTCTGGAAATAACATTTTAGATATAAATTTGTTTTTTTTTCTTTCAATTATGTGATTTTTTTAGTATAATAAAATTATTATAATTCAATATTTTCAAATATATTATACACATTTAAATTAAATAAGGACGCAAGTACCCAAAATCCTTGCGTCATCTTTTTGTAATACTGTTACGCGAATTGCTCGAATATTTTTGTATTTTATGAATGTTTTGTACCTAAACCTTATTATATTGAATGTGGTTTTTTTAAGGAATTATATATTAATTACTTTCACAATTTTATTACGTAAATTGCTTTTAAAACTTACCTGTATCAAATCTACAGTTGTGTTTAATTACATCACATTGATTCTTAAAGGAGACAACTTTGCCAGTATTAAAATTGCAGGCGCAAACTGCGTCTGTCTGGGTTTCAGGGCCGCAATTTATTAAGGAGCAACTATACGCTTTCTGAGCACCGGGAACTTCATTGTTTATTGGTGGAGGTACGATTAAACCAAAGTTCTTGACACTTGACGAATACGGATCTGATTCAAAGCTTAAATAGAAGGGATTCATGTCAAATGGAATTTGTCTCCTGATTCTGTTAGCGGAATCAATGTTCTTATGGAACCATTCATCCTGCGACGCTTCAATGAAAACAGTTAATATAAACGCTAAAAAAGAAATTCGACGAATAAAGTGACAACAGTTCTGTAAATTCTTTAACAATAAAGGCATATATCAAAACTTTACTTACCAGTAAAAATACATAACTTTATAGCTCCCATAATGGATCGCCCTTCTAATGTGTACTATTCACTCTATAGGACTAATAGAAACAGTGTTACGTATTTGTATTAAATGAATGTTGTACGGGTATCATAAATTATTACGGAAATCAAGTTTGCAAATCAATGAAATGCGTCAAACGTAATTTATAGTTTTATTTATTCCTACAAGTATAACAAACTGTGAACTACTAATTGGTTTTATCGATGTGGATATAAGTTACTAAGTTTTCTAATTAATCATCACTGTCCAAATACTTGTCAAATTTATTCTCATAATCACTAAAATCTTTCTCAGCTTTTCCTTTATCTGAAAATCCTTGTTTTCCAAAGAGGCCCGTTTTCCTGACGCGATGAAAACGTCCTTTATCAAAACCATTGCCTTTTGCTACGTCGTAGCCGAAACCTTTTGCGCCAACTTTATCTATTGAACCACTAACTTCGTCGTCTTCATAGAATTCTTTATCCTTCTTATATTCATCCTTGTGTTGAACTCTATGAAAACCTCTTGTTTTGGATCCTTTTTTGTAAGTTCTATTCTCTTTACCTGTAATGCCCACGGCTTTAGCTGCGGCTCCTTCGGTAAAACTGTACTTTTCGCTATCATCGTAGGAACCATCATCTTTCAATCCAAGGCTTTTAAAAAACTTTTTTAAATCCTCTATATTGTAGTTCACTTTTGATCCTTTATTCGATGATTTCTTTTTAGCATTATTATTAGTTTGTTCATCTTCAAGATAGTTCAAATAGTCTTCTAGGTCTTTCGATTCGTATTTCAAATTAGATATGTCCGTAAAATCAACTGAATCGGCATTCAAGGGCGTAGCTTCAACCCAATAGTAGATCAATGTCAACACGACTATTTTCTTTTGCATTTTGCTTTTTGTGATATCTTTCGCAATTGAAATGGCTTGCGACACTGACATACATGTCCATTGTTTAGTTTATATAGCTCTTTAGTGGTCAAGGGTGTTTTTTTAAGATGTTCTGATTGGCGTTATGGTCTATTGATTGATTAATCAATATGTCCAATTGCGTATCGATTGGTTCTAACCAAGGATTTAGCTAAGAATCGGAATCTTAAAGAATATAACCTAAGATATTTTATAATACCTACCTACTCCAGATGTGTTTATGTTTTAACGCTACATTTACTAGGTAGTTTGTAATTACTTCAGCCATTTCCAAGAATTATTTACAGCGTTATACATTTTTCTTGTGTTTAATATACTTGTTTCTTTATCATTTTGTTAGGATTATTTCAAATATAATAAAGAAATTGAAATGTAAGATCACCATTTCGTGTGTCGACGGTCAAATTAGAAGGGTGGCTTACAGCTAAATGTATAAAGCGTTATGAAAAAATTGGTATAATTTATTTTCTTAACATTCCAAAAGATCTCTAGCCTCCAAGACCTGTTTACAAATGTTTAAAATAACCTTTTATAAATAAAAAAGCATTTTATAATAAAACAAAACTTAAAATTACGAACATTTTGTGACTTTTTGTATTACATCTTTCTAAATTACTTTCTATATAATACTTGGTATACATTACCAGTCAATCAGTAGTCAAATTAACTATGCAATATTATTATCTTTTCTGTGAAAATACTATATGCCATAATAAGTGATAAGGGTGTAACTTTGTTCTGTGTTTTTGAAATAAATTATCACACAGATATAGAGCTTCTACAAAATTATTATTTTTTTACAGACAAGTAGGTTATCAGTGCCTCATATTGTTTTTCATAACCTTTATACATATCTTCATAAAAATGTATAAAAAAGTATTTGAATTAACATTACCTATTAACTTTCATTATTTCTAAATTAATTGAATGTTCTAGTTAATTCGATCAATTCACCTTGTTCGAGACGGCATTGTTTCTTTATAACTATAAACAAATTATTAGAAAACGAAATAATTCAAGGTTGTGAGGCAGTAATCACAACTTAATTAAAATCTTAAAATTAATAGTTACCAACAAAATTAGTAATATCATATTTTTGTTCTAGGACGCAAACGGCAGCTTACCTGACGTTGTCATGGACACTCACACCGCCATAAGGCGTTGCCGGCATTTTAAGAATTAGGACGGTCTGTTTATAAAGACACAATAGGACCAAAGGACAGCGTGGATGATGGAATTACCTACACATTTGTTAAGTCCACGGCGAGTATTGTACGGGCACGAGGCACACGGGGTGCTATATTAGTTTGTTAAGTCCAGCCCCGAGATCAATATATAAGTTAATAATTAACTTATCAATATTAAGTCACTAATATGAAAGTTTAATAATATTATTGTGTATTTTTTCATTCTGCAACTTTCATTGCAAAACTTATCAGTATATTTTATTCATTTTAGATGTTTGTAACTAGACAAGGTACCTAAAGCCAGTCTGTTGAGATCCTATTTTAGTGACAATTTATAAAAAGCAATTGTAAAATAAAGTTCCGTGTGCCTCTTTTACCAAGTATATTCAACAATTTTCTTTTCTAAGGAAAGCCTTCTTAGTTATTTGTAGGGATGATTGGTAACAGCGATTTTATAACGTTTATTTAATTGTTATATTCGTTATTTTATACAGCAGAGAACTTAGGCAACAAACTCATTTCTTTTTCAAACAATTTATAATTCATTTATATTAATTCTACTCTCATGTATTTTCAATAAAATCGGTGCGATAACTTAGGCAAACAAAGTTAGTACTACTACTCAGCTATTAAAACCTAATAAAATACAGCACAATTCATATCAACTTCTTTATTACTTTTAAAAATTAAAAAATCACAGCATCATCGGTATCAAACATAACAAATTTAAATTAACTAAGAAATTAGTGTTTATTCATCATCTTCGTGATCAACGTCTTCATATTCATACTCCTTTTCGTGACTATTACCTCCCTTTTTCCCGAAATCTTCGCTATGGTTGTAGTGACTCTCTTCACCTTCCTTGCTTTCATGAGCTGATTCACCATCATCTACATGTCCTTTGTTATGGTAACCAGATTTACCAAAATCTCCTTTTTCATAACCTGAAGATCCCTTTCCACCCTCTGCATGATCACCATCTTCTTCGCTGTAATGTTTCTTCTCGGAACCATGTTTGTTGTAATGGCCGCTATTATCAGCTACATCGTAAAAGTCATGATCTTTCTTGAACTCATCCTTGTTGAATACTTTATGGTAACCAGTTATGTCCTCACCCTTGCTGTGGTATTTCTTGTGTCCGTGATCTCCACCTTTATAGCTTTTACCTGACTTGTGATGTTTACCATAAGCATCGGCTTCATCGTGATGGGCGCCTTTTTCTCCACTTGCCTCGCTGTGATGTCCTTCATTGTGAGCTTCGCCATAGCTGCCAGCTTGCCCCTTTGCAAAATGCCCTTTAGAATGGTAGCCCTTAGCTCCCTTTTCACCGTGAGCTTTATGATGTTTCTGTTCATAGTCGCTACCGCCAGCTTCTTCATGGCTAAGTCCAATTAGACCATCTTCTTGTGATTCATCAGAATCCTTCTCGGCATCTTCGATAACAATGGGTTTAGCTGCAATGTACGGTAGAGGGAGGGGAGCTAAATCGTAAGCCTCCAGAGCTTTTACTGGAGCAAGTGGTGCTTGCAACTGCGGTAGGAATTGGGGCTGTCCGAAATGTCCTAATTGTAGCAGACTGGCTGGGCCATTATTGTCGTTTCTGTAGACATAGCTTGAAGCTGTCGGAACGCCAATTTGTATGGCTGTCGCTATGGATGCCACAAGTAAAATTGTAAGTGGTAGCTTCATGTTGAGATGTGTATCGTTCCACAACCTGTGCTGTAATAATTTCATAACGCGATTGCTCAATATTTATATCTTGAACAATCGCTTAAGAGTTCAATATGAAAGGACCATGAGTGCCGTTCTTATAGCCATGTAACAGTTTATTGACGCGAGGTTAGAGGTGACAATGAAATGATAAAAAATGTTGCCATTGTTACGGTGGTCGATTTAAAAGTGTATTAGACATGATAAATTATAATGTACGGTATTTACATATATTTAGGTTTTCACGTTGTTTTTAGCTTTTTAATAGAAAATTATTACATACGTACCTAGCTATATAGAGAAATTAACTAATAAAGGTACGCATATTCTAACGGTAATCTATACACGTACGTGTTTATGAGCAGTGTTATCGTAGCTAGGTACGCGTCTCTACACCCTAAGGTCGTGAGATCGATTTCTATAGAAAAAAAAGCCGTTTACTCGCCTTCATCAGTTTGGTATTTATTTTGGAATGAAAAAATATTTATTCCTTCTCAGATCTGTCGGTATATGTCGGATAACTCTCCAATAATTTAGAAGTAAAACATTTTATATACTAAGATGTAAAGCAATTTACTTCTATTACGACTAAACAATGTATGCCGCACTACTAATACAGGTAAGTAGTTGTTACATAAGATCAAAGTAAGTAAGTTTTAAATAAAAACCCTAATATTATAATTACTACATTTAATTAGATACCTATTTGCTACCCATTGCCATATTTATATCTATTTATTTTCGTAAAGTATTTTTTATGTTACAGGAGGCAAATGGGCAGGAGACCCACCTGATGTTAAATGATACCGCTGCTCATGGACACTCGCACTGCCAGAAGGCTCGTAAGCGCGCTGCTGGCCTTTTAAGAATTGGAACGCTCTTTTCTTGAGAACCCTAATTCGATTTACAGTGTATTCCTTTTAATATATTTTAACTATCATCAATGTAGTCATTAAAATTGTAGACGAACTTTATAACTCCATATTTATAAAAAACTAGATCAGTTATCAGATTAGACTACTACTATTGTTTTTTACTAAAGCTCATCTATCTCTTATTGCAGTGTATGTACCCAACTATCTGACTAACAAATTGTTTACGAATAAAAGATTATGTTTAAATAGACATAGTCATGTACTTTGAAACCGCTCTTGTTCAAAAATCTTACTACTTATAGGTTTTTAATATAGGGGTAACACGGCGAAACAGCTAAACGTTATTTGATTAATTTAATAAGCACTGGGTATATAATAATAATTCATTAATATATATAAGATGTACGAAGCCTCATGTTACGAGTTAATGATGCCGCCTGCGATGACATTACCAGAACGCTCGAAAGTACCTGGCCGGCCATTTAAGATTAATTGCTACGCTACGGTTAAGAATTGCTAAGAACCCTAATTCGAATTGGTTCGAAAATATTTTAGTAGCCAGCTCAGTTAAAATATTAATATAAAAATATTACTGATATATTAATAATAAGTGCTAAAATATAATTTACTGACGCTATCTGATGATAACTGTCGAGACTCCCGCGATAAATTTTGTTGTGTATTGGGCTTAAATAATGAAACTAGGTTTAGGTTTTTCATATTTTTTAATAACTGTAGGAATTTAATCTCATGTCACTCCACGGTGGAGTTTCGTATTTATAATCGAGTTGAAATAATAATTTAAAAATGTGACACGTGAAACTATTAAATTATTAAAGAACATTTTAGTGTAAGTCTAAGTTTATATTGTCAACATTTACAGACATATTTACAAAACTACGAAAATTAACAACAATACAGTAATTAGTCTTAAATTATTGGTCTGCTTTGTAGTCATATCTTTTGCCAGTAGCAAGTCCGCTTTTGGCTCCATAGTCTTCGTAGGAGTTTGTGGTACTTTCTTCATTTGTAGAGGTGCTATCATTTTCGTCTGAATCTTTTTCATCTGTTCTATTTGATGTTTCTTCGTATTCATTACCGCTTGGTGTTCCTCTATGATGCTCATACTCGTCTCTGTAGAAGCTGTTTTCTTTTTTGTTATCTTTTTCATTGTTTTTGTAACGAAATGCAACATTATGGGGTACTTTATATTCATTTTTATACCCCTCGTCTTTATACCCCTTACCATAACCATAAGGGTCTTCTCGTGCCAAGAAGTAATTTCCATATTTTTTAGTATCGTAATCATTGTAAACTTTTGGATCGTAATCGTGATGGACATCAAACCCGAATTCTTTATTATTGTATTCTTTAAAAGTGCCCAAATCCTTCAAATAATCATCAAAATTAGTAGTGTATTCATCAATTATTTTTTTATAGTCATCATCAGCTATTCCGTCCACATCGGTGTTTTCTTCGACGGGAATAATTTTATTCTCTTTTATTGGTGCATTTTGTTTTTCAAATGAGCCAATGTTTTTTGAAGAACCAGCGAATTCTTGGGGCTTATAAAGTTTTGATAACTGTTCCATGACTTCATTCTGCCCCAATTTGGTAACAACCGCTTCTCCATCGGTCCCTCTTTTATAAATGAAGCCAGTGGCAGCCGGTTGCAGGTCAGACCCTGAAGTTCTAACCATAACTGTCCTCTCTACGGTTTCCCGCATTTTCATACACGAGCCATAAGCAATAATGAATAATATAACAATGCGACGTACCATGTTACTGGTTTCTGGCAGAAATGATAGTAAAGGTCACAACAAATATTTATATAGCAAGAAAATGGACATTGACATCTTGCGCTAATAATTGGGCAATGGACTTCTGTGTCAATGTTACTGAAAAGCATAGCATATTATTCGTTCAGTGCATGTCTGCACGTTTACCCGATATAAACTATTAATAAGTAACTAGTTGGTATTTCGGTCGTAGCTCAGTTGGTTACGCCAACTATTTAATTAAAAAGAACTCAATCGGAGGTCTTGGGTCACTAATAGTTTAATAAAACTCTCTTTGCTTAGAAAAAACAAAACTAAAACGAATACAATATGGAACATTATTCTAGCCTAGATTAGAAAACAATATCAATTAAACATTTCGATTTAGTTGTAATTATTTTATAAAAGAGCTTTGTACCAATTTAATATAACTGGAACGTGACAGATGACATCGGAAAGCAGCTTGCAGGTTTTGATTCATCGCGCATTTTTAACTATGTATTTTCACCTACAAACAGGTAAATGACCTTGAAGAAACTTAATGTATTATGGATAAACTTAACATTAACTGCATATTATAAGGATTTCCTTTTATGAAATATATTTTCAATTTTTTAATTACTATAAGGAAACGTATCGGATTATTTTATTATACATATTATTTTTACGTTCTCTATAATTACTTTTACTAGACACACTTATTACAACGTTTTTAAAACACAATACCTAATATGTTCCTTGCGGTTTCACCTGCGTTAATTTTCTTTTACATTTAATATGTGTATGTGAACATTATTTTGTTTCGATGTTATTTCAAAACATTCAATATCTCCTAAGATGTGCATTGTAATCCAATGATGTCGAGAATAATATAGTTTAAAATTAAACACTTTTTATGAACGAAAAATTTATTTGGATATGGGTTAATATCATGTTTATAAAAAAGCAAAAAATTATATATAGATCCACATTTGCATTAAAATTTCTCGTGTTATTTAAAAAGATCTATAATATTAAGTTCGAATCTATATTGTTCCGATTTAATTTAATATTTGATATTTTTCTTGCTTTTCTTTTTCGCTCCCTATCTAAAGTTATATCTTTAACGAGCGTTTTTGATTCAACAATATTATTATGAAGAGACTTATCTACGGAACCTGTATAAAAATCACGATGGTCAACATTTTCTAGACCCCTGTAAAACAAGGCATATGGTCTTCCACTCAAACTTTCTTCATACTTTCCAATTCGTGCGGGGATGTGCTTAGAATCAAGAAATTTTACTCGATTGTCTCTACCGAAGGGCTGATTTATTGTGGGTTGCATATATTCTTCATTTATTGTTGTTTGCGTATCTCTTTTATGATTATCCTGTTTTTGTTCATAGCGTTCTAAAGCTTTTTGAGTCATATCATCTAAAATCGTTGTCATTGCTTGAATATTATATTTCTTATCACTTTGTTTATACGTCATGTCTCTGTTGGGTTTGGGTAACGGTTTCTCTCCGTACTTTTGAATTGGAAGTTGTGTTTTTTTAACAGGTGGTTGGTTTAAGTCGTATTGTAGTTTTGGAACCGTTTTGAAGTTAGCTCTACGTTTATTTTGCTTTAATCTGTACTCGAAATAATTCTTTTGATTCATAGGTTTACCCTCCAGGTGAGGTTTTTGAACTTCTTTAATGTTGGAATCAGGAGCCATTCTGAATTTCGAGTTCTGATGATTGACGTCACTGTCTCTAGATTTTTTTGTCTGATCAATTTCAACAAATCTTAAGTCTTGATTTATAACTTCTGGTTGTTTAGTTTGCCTTGTATCATCTTCAGGAAGTTTGGGGAGATTTACGTTATTAGTATCAATCACTGGATCAAACATTTTTGGCGATAATTTACCTATACTAAATAAAGAGTTAATAGCTTCTTCATTTGCCAGTTTCATATATTTTTGATTGGTATTACCGACGAAAAATTTTTTTGGTCCGTTAAGCCGTGTCTTGGTATAAGCAGAGGATCCACTTAAAGCAGCGACATATCCCAAATCTGGATTTTCGTAATAGACATAGTTCATTGGTGATGAAGAAATATATTGAAAATACAAGAACACTAAGAGAGTTCCAAAATAGATCTCCATCGCGGTATGGTGGTAAACTAACGTACAGAACACGATTAACCGTTTTTATATGACATTTCCTGTATTTATTTATAGAGTGAAGATTTATAAACAAGCAAACAATAACACAATGCATTATTATGCTATTGCGGAGTCATAAATATTTGTGTCTTTATTTCATTCACTCCGTAACATAAATTTCGCATTCCGCGAGTGTGTTTCAATATCGTAAAGACAAAAAATAAATATAAAACTATACTTCGTACACAAACTGATGACAAAGATTCAATCGATAATTCATTTTACAAATGTCATCTCAAGTTTTGAACCACTGGGCAATTTTTGTAAATTTCCGATTAATCTTTGTTGCCAAAACAAACTCTGTTAATCACGACATATTTTCACGCATACATTGTTTAACTTTGTAATACAATAACTAAAAACATGCGATGTTTACTTTATGCGTGATACAATATCTGGACGCTAGTTGAGCACCAGTTCACAATGAAGATACGAGTATTGTACTTAACGGTTGCGAATATTTTAATAACTATGAGTTATGCTAAGCTTAATTTCAAAACGACAGATAAGTCCTGCGATAGAAAGACTGATGTTAAACCTGACGTTGTTGCTAAAGATCAGAATGGTGCTCATTACAACTATTTTAATACCAAACGAACTATTAGAGCCGTTGACGATAAAAAGACAACTAAAAACGTAACAAATAATAATAAAAGCAGTAAAGACAAAGTATTGGTAAAGAAACCTATTCCTAAATTCCATGAAATAAGCAGTGATGAAGATTATCAATCAAAATACAAGTGGATGGAGAAACAAGAGTCTGCTGAACATGAAGATGAAGATTTTAATATCAATGATTATGATTTTGATATAAATCATGACGAATTTGTAAGTGGAAGGAAGCCTCTGGAACCAAGAAATAAAAATAATTATAAACGCCCGAGAATAAACAAGGCTAAAAGCAACCCAAAGGCAGATACCGCACCAAAACCAAAATTACCACGATCTTTGATACAGCGAAAAGTTACTTTTCCAAAGAAACCAATAGCGGTAAAAGTAATCCGGAATACAGCTGAGAAAATGAGAGAAGAAGACTATGATCAAGAGTTTTCGACGAGTACTCAGGTATTGGAAGAAACAACGCATGGAAAAGATGATAGTGATGAAAGTGATGAAATTGATGATGGCAAAGAGTTCCTTAGTACTAGTTACGTCAGAACTGTAAGGTCACCATGGAACTTAAGCAACTTTGTGGAGAAGCTCGGTGAGAGAACTTCAAATATGATGTCGAAATTACTAAGTCACCTTCCAATATTTCCACAAATCCCTTATGCAAAAAAGGATGAAATAGTAACATTAGACGAACCAGTCAAAAACCCGCTTAGAGGCCGATAGGAATTCATGCTTTCAATCAAGAAGCTACAAAGGGAATTTGGGAACGCACATTATTATTCCATGGCGACAAACGTAATGCACTTTCTATCTACCCATACAATTTTATATAAATTACAGATTGAGTACATTTATTTGTTATAAAACACATTTTATACCTACAATTTTATTGTATCGAGTTTCGTTACAAAAGTGAAAATAAATATTTAAATGATTAAAGTCGTTTATTTACGTATGTATGTTTTAATAAGGTATAGTAAATTTTCTATTTAATTTAATCGACAAAACTATAATCGGTTTCCGGCTACGCCTAAATTTGTATAAAATGGGTGTAGCGCTAAAAAGAAGATAATCTGTGTAAATACTGCTACGTCATTATACTTCGTAATCATCTTGATAAAGTTTATCATTTTTGTAAATAAATTAAATGACATCTAGCCAATAGTCATTATAGTTCTTCGAATAACATTACATCGGTTCGTGTCGTTTAAAAATAACGAGGTTTTACTATTACTATTTTTTCGCTTAGGAAAAATACTTCTGGTTCTAAGGGTTTTTAAGTACGACGTACTGACTTGATATGATATTCGATAGTCGATAGATATGATATCGTAGTAGTGACTACAACTCTTCGACTTCTATGAAAGTAGGCCTAAGTAAAAATTTAAATATTAGGTCCTTACATATGAAATTGGCGTATTGTCGTACTGGCCACTTCGGTTAGGAATTTAAAATTCAAATTTGTACAGCTATTTACTCATGTATTTGTGCTTCGATGACCGTCATTCATTTGTTTTTTTCTGATTGCGTCACTCATTTTACAAAATATCGCATTATTTACAAGTACGAGTTCCGCCGTGGCACTAGTGCTGCGGAAACGACTCGAAGGGTGAATGATGTGTATGGCGGTCATGTTGCAAAAGAAAACACAGTCCGTTTTGGTTCCAACGTTTTCGTTCTGGAAATTTCGACCAGCAGAACAAGCCCCGTGGACGGCCTGAGACCCAAGTTGATAAAGAAGTATTGAAGGCTATTGTGGAAGCGGATCCATAGCAAACCACGTCCGAGATAGCTGCAGGCTGCGGTGTTAGTGATAAAACTGTTTTAATTCACTTGAAGCAAATTGGGAAGATTAAAAATCTTGGAAGGTGGCTACCTCACGAATTGACTCAAGCAAACCGGCAAACGCGCGTCGACTCCTGCGTTACATTACTGAACCGGCACAATAATGAAGGTATTTTAAACCGAATCATTACCTGTGATGAAAATGGATTCTTTACAATAATCGGAAGCGCTCAGCGCAATGGTTGGATCCTGGCCAAATCCTGCCCCAAGCGAAAATTAACCCCAAAAAGTTACTTGTAAGCGTTTGGTGGACTAGTGCCGGTATTGTTCATTGCAGTTTTCTCAAATCTGGCCAGACTATTACGGCTGATGTCTATTGTCAGCAATCGCAAACCATGATGGAAAAGCTACCTAGGCTGGTCAATCGCTCCACGCCACTGCTACTTCACGACAACGCTAGACCACACACTGCACAACAGACGGCTACCAAATTAGAAGAGCTTCAATTGGAATGTCTAAGACATCCTCCGTACTCCCCGGACCTTGCTCCAACAGATTACCATTTTTTTCGAAATTTGGACAACTTCTTGCAAGGGAAAAAATTTAACTCTGATGGGGCAGTCCAAATCGCCTTCACAGATTTTATTGATTCCCGTCCGACTGGTTTTTTTAAGTAGAGGGATCAATGAACTACCTACTAACTACTTTGATTAATTAAATATATTATATTTAAAAATATTCGACTTTTTGTTCCTCCCATACAAAACGCCAATTTCATATGTAAGGACCTAATATATTTATTATCTTCGTCGTTCGTACGGGTACCTGGATAAATAATATTATTCTTAAAATCCATTCTTTTGAAACATTCGTTCTATATTTAGAATATATATAATAATATTGTACCTAACGCTGAAAACGAATTAAATCTATTACTATGTATAAATTCGACTTCCTATCGGATTTAGTACAGAATGATTCAAAAAAAAATACAGTAACATTTATTATATTAAAACAGTTTAGCTTAGCGTATATATAACAACTTAACTAAATATTATAGGTGGTCATAGTAATCGGCATTATTTTGCCAAGCATTGCTTTTTGCGACTTGTTTAAATTTCTGTAGGCCGAGATTTGGTCCATCTCTACCAGCCGAAATACTTTCACTGTGTCTAGATTTTGCAAAGACCTTATTTCCTAACTTGTTAATATCATTTGCTTCGTCCCCTAACACTGCTGAAGCCTGAGATGCGAGTATTGCTTCTGATCCGCCATTATTTAATTTAGATCCCCCATTTTCAGTCATAACAGCTTTATTGTTTGAATTATCGTAAAATTCATTATCTTCCTGATATTCATCTTTGTGGTATACTCTTCTAAAACCTTTCTTTTTTTCTCCTTTATCGACCGTTTTATTTATGCTAAAATCAACATTTTTCTTGTGGTCGGCTGTTCCAAATTTATTAACAAAAGAGTCGATAAAATCTTTAAAACCCCGATAGTTTTGACCGTCATAATTATATGCCGTTTTATCACTTTCATTTATTGCATCTTTTGTAGATTTATCATTTGCATCCCCAATTTTGTTGTATTCTTCTCCTATTTCCGATAATTTGTCTTCATCATTATACTTAACTTTATCTCTAATTGAATTATAGACATATGGCATTTTATGGGTATCGTATGTTTTTAAGCGCCTGAAACGTTTATTGCTTCCATAAATATCTTTGTAGGGAACTGTGTCAAAACCCTTATTGTAATTTAGTCCTTTAAATAGAAGTGGGTCTTCCTCATTAGTTCTATCAAAATAATCTTCAAGTATATGTGAAAAAAAGGCTTGATTTCCATACATTGGATTTACATCTTCCTTTTCCCGTTCTTTTTCGTGAACATCATCTTGGTGATCTTCGTGTACAGGTATAATCCTTTCAATTATGTCATTAACATAACGTTTATCTTTTGCTTTTTCGTTTTCTGGATCATAATTTAAATTATAGTCATACCGGTTTCGGTACGAATATGGCCAACTATCATACATATTTGTATCCGTTCTTACGTCATCATCATCAACGTGATAGTCGGAATTCCTATTAAATCTTCTGTTTTCTTCATAAGACAACGTTGGCTTTAGTGTTAAAATATCACTGTTGACGTTGCATTTCACTTTTGCTTTTTCGTAGCCAATATCGTTATCGTAGTAAATTTTACTTGAGCCGTCAATCTTTATTTTAAAGTCATTACAATTTGTTAAATATTCTGATGTTTGGAATTTACTTCTTGGTAAAATTGCACTGTAATCATTAGAATTAAACACTGATGCTACACGGGGCTCGGAGTTGGAACGCCTATAATGATATCCTGTGTGGAGTGGGTAAGACCTCGATCGCCTTGCCGTTAAAACTTGATGTCCGTACATTTCTGATTTAGCACTAACGAAATAAAGTAAAATGAGTACTCGTCGCATCGCTGGCTACATGAGTTGTGCTTTCTTAGACTGCCAATAGATACTGGCATTATTTTGTTCAAGAAAGTATTTATTGTTTACGGCTACGGATATTGTTCTGAGAAACAATAGAAATTATCAATGGAACAAAATAGTTGAGACATATCCTAACAATATTTTGTAACTTTGTAGACTTTTGAAATACCTGGTAGCAATATAAACAATGTAGGTTTATTTGTGAAACCTTATATTTAATATTCTTTGGAAGTTACAAGAGTTTTCTTCTAAGCCAATGTGCCGATTTCAATGACTTTACGTTAAAATAATTTGCACCAAAAACTAAATTAACCATACTTTTTTGAATCTTAAAATTATAATATGTTTAACCTATAATTTAATTCATCATAAATAAAAACTTGATATTAACTGTAAAAATAATAATTTTGTTTATTTATAGGTAAGGTGAAAAAAACGTATACACATACACACACGTATATAAGTCACAGTTTATTTATTATGCCAACTTGAGAGTGTTTACAAAAATAAAGTTTCTATAATTTTTGTACAGATACAGCACAAAGTCACAAGACATCACAACTACAGATTAGATATAGAAAAAAAAATACTTGTATCGTTGGAAATACAACCAATAGTTCTAAGAGTATGTGTGGACGGCAGTGGTTAATAGCTAAAAGTGAATACTTGACTAAAGCCTAATATTTCCTGTGAATCAAATCCAATATATTAAAAGAACCACTGAGTTAAAACAGATGTATATAAATCACGTATAGAGATACAAATTTCCAAAGTAATAATCTTATTAAACACTGCAGAAATAAGTATCTTTAGTATAATTTGGTAACATTTTCATTACAACAGCATTCGAAAATCCCATTAAAATGTTAATTGACAGAATATTTGGAAAATTTTCTACAATGTTTTAGAATATAAAAACGGTGCACATAATAAATAAAAAGAACACGAGTCTACAGACCCATAGACATTTTTATTTCAGTCTACACTATTTTATTCATAGACAATTTATTGCTTAAAAATATACGCGGAGGTTTTGATCATTATCTATAAGCAGACTAGAAATTGACCACACCAAGCATTCAACACATTTGGCGAAATAATTAAACAAATTATTTTACTTTTGACTTAGCAATATATAATTAAGTTGTAATGAGTTAATGCAACATTTTATATATAAAAGCCGATTTCTGACAGAAAACAAACCATATAACAGCTAAACTAGAAATATGTCCTGAATATTAAACTAAGGTCAGTAATAATTGTAAAGTTGACGGACTTGTTCCCTATTAATATTATCGATGAAATTTTAATACATTATTACCTAAGAAGAGCTGATTAATACTGACATATCAATATTGAATCATTCCCAAAATACAGTGGAATCTCGATAACTCGAATGTCAAGGGAAAAAAAATTCGACAAAAACTTCGAGATATATTTGATTTAATTGTTGATATTTCGACTTACAGAGTCACGATTTTTGTGTATTTTTCGATTTGTAGAGTGGAATATAAATAACAGTTCAACTTAATATTTGTAGTATATAATTTTTTTACATATTAATTAAGTAAACTGAACAGTAAAAAAAATTATGAATGTACTGTATTCACTGCACGTGTGAAAGACAAAAACAATAGATTTACGCCCCAAACCTGAACATTAATTTTGGATTTTATTGCTATTATTTCGGATATTTTACTAACTACGACTTACAGTCTCCGTTTTGAAATTCGAGTCATAGAGTATAAATATGTATTATCAATACTTCGTAGGGAAATAACATTTTGTTCGAGTTACAAAGTCTAAGTGATTCGAGATACCGCGTATTTAGGGGCTCAGCAGAAGGCAATGGAATTTTTTTTCGACTTTCTCCGGATTTTGACTTAACGAGATTCTACTGCAATCCCCTTAAACATACATGTTTTTTATATTTGTTTGATATAATCAAATATTTTTAATATAAATCATGCTGTGTGTCTCTTTAAGGTGGATACATGTGCAATTGGTTTTTATTTTGTTTCTAGAAGATTTTACTGTAATGCACGTTGGCAAACATTTATTAAAAATACAATGGCAAGTATGGGTGATTTAATAACACATTAAATATTAAACATTTCAAGTTTCAGGCGGAAAGGTGCAATTTTCGTTAAGCTTAGTTTTATAAGGACACATTTAACAAGCTAAACTGATCTCGGCTCTTGGTCTTAAGAATTAAGCTACAGTTAAAAGCAACACGGTAATAACATATCTCAAACAAAAAAAATACCTTTACTAATTTAGGTCGTATTATTAGATATTTAAAGCTCAATTTGCTTGAATCTTAAATTTTCTGTTAGTACGTACCGTAGATGAATTAACATATACTTATTAGAAGTACTCATTGTCAAACGTAAAATAATTGGTTGAAAGTAAAATTATTATTAATAAACTTCAATCATTGTCATGTAGTTACATATCACACACAAGTATTCAAATAATCTAGTCTAAGAGTTGAACGTCATATAACGTAAATTTAGATCTTCATACTAAAGACTGTCCAATAATAATTCTCCCGAGGCCTTAGGAGGAACACGACTTTCCCCACTACCGTGGATGCGCTTATTTCGATCCAAATATGCCCACGGAGCGCTAACCTATCCGGAGTCCTAACAAATCTATCAACATTTCTTGCGCAATTCGCTTTTACGTATCGGCGCTAAGGCCTTGGAAAATAAGAAATATAAAGCAATCTCAATATTTGAGCGCAACTTAAATATCAAATTGTGATAAATACTAAAATAGGATACACAAGCAAAAAATTTGAGATTTTTATGCATTAAACTAATCAGGCTCTTACAGACGCAAAGAGGGCGCTATGCTATTTTGAACCAAATTCATGTAAGGTTTATAAGACGAACATGTGTTTGTTTAGCTCATTTCTTGTCGTGGCCAGATTGTAAAATCGATTATTTCATGAAATGACAAACAATCAGGCCAACGAAGTCAAGAAATCTATCATTTATTTGGATATTACTAAAGTTTTTGTTTATTTAATTTGCTTTATGTAAGATAACATTTGAAACTTGCTTTAATCTATCTTTCCGCTACTAGCTTGCAGTCGCCCCCTTTACGATAATAAAATTCAACTAATTATAACTAAGCCGGCGATCAAAACCCCGCAACTATGCATTGTTTATAAAAAATAACTTTATTTAGCTATGTCCGAGTGGGCGTGGTGTTCATGCTTGATCTAAAATAAAAAAGGTTTAGTTATTATTTATTATAGTCAGTAGTATAGTATATAGTTTTGTTATTTTAATTTTCGCCTGACTTATAAAACAACTTTTAAATCAATTTTGTATTTGATAAACTAAAATTTTCTTCTATTCTATATAACTATTCTTCGGGTTAAAATATAAGCCTATGGCATTGTCAAATAACGTTGCTTTCTATTGGTAAATTAATTTCAAAAATCCAGAAATTATCCCAGACAACTTAAAAATATTAATATAAATATATTCGATTTAATCTACATAATTTTGGTTATACATTACCCAATATATTTTGGTCAGGTATCTAACGACTGCAACGAATTTTCAAGCGAGCCGTCCCAAGCTGCCTCTTTATGAAGGGCCGCTTTGCGTTTCTTCTCTGAAAATTGTATAAAAAAATTTAAATTATTTTCGTATTTTTATTACTCATTGTGGGTCTAAAAATCAATCAAAAGTTTTAGTCGCAGAAAAATCTTTACAGAGATCGCACCACTCACGGCTCATTGCAGGTACGTACTAGACTGTGCTTTAGTGAAGATTACTATTTAAATTATACAACGCGTGGTTCACCGACAATTACATAGATGTCGCTGTAAAATACTAACATTCATTAAATTCAATATTCTTTATAATCAGCAGCAAGCAAAATAGCTTATATATGTGTAAAGAAATGTAATAAAACTAACATATCAATATTTATTTATTTCTTCATAATTATTACTACATTACAGTTGTAAGTAATGCGATATTACAAACAAACAAAATGCGAGGTTAAAAAAGTAATCTTTCTGAGGTTGTATCTAACTTTTAAGGATTGGAAACGAGGCTTCCTACCGAGGTAGGCTTTATCTTTAGGTAATAGGTAAGGGTCATTTGGTATTTGACCTAATTCACACAGTGTGTTAGAAAAGTTCACAGCTTTTCAAGCATCCGTTCTACTATTAAAGCGTTCAAGTATTACGTAACGAATTTGGGTTGTCTGAATTACGAGTTATTGATAATATTATTTTCGACTTTCCAGTACTTTACACAACATAATGGTAAGTTTTAGGTATAGAGTAGCTGGGGGTGGTCACAAAACGTTTTACTATTGGATACAGAAAACGTGCGTTTCGTGGGGGTCAAGAATCTCCAAAAAAATGCCTGATGTCATACTTGAACACTCCCATATACAAATTAAAGGCTTTATTATGATCACATCATACAACTACTAAAAAACTAGTCACTTTTGCGAACTTAGCGAGGAACCTACCAAATGATCGAACCAAAAGGTCTATTATCCATACATACCTCATCTACATTTAGCTTGGGTTTATGTACCTTCCACAGTTGTGATCTCTATCAATTCTTGATTAACTCTCTCCATTAAAATAAAGAAATATAAATACCTCTAGCAATAGTAATAAGGCGTCTTTCTTCATCTCTTTCCTGTCTGGCAGTGCTCAATCGCACACCCAAAGCGCCAGAGACCAGTCGCCTCGCAAGCGCAGTACACGTTTCTGGCCGTTGTCTGTAATTTAAACATTAAATAAGCAATAACTTGTACGTAAGGTTTATATCGATCTATACTTATCATTTTTAATAATAATTGTAGAATTACAATCGTCAAAAAATTTACGTCCATTTTGGTCCAAATAAAAAACCTATTTAGTTTTTAAGATAACATTATCGCTCTCAAGAACATATGTCACATCACTTATATTCGGTATAGGTAACAGATGTCGCACAAAGTTTTAAGTACCAATACAAATATCAAGTCACAGTTTTGATTTGATGACAGTTGACATTTAGCTTCAAACAAAATGATTGAATTATTGCACCATGCAACGACCGCCATCAAACTGCCGTCGTCGGCAAATAAAAAACAACAATTACACTTGAATAATCGGCACAAGATTATACCTCAAAACATTTAATCATACAATAAAAGCTAAGGGACATGGACATCATTAACCTGAAAATAATCCCTGAAATTTGCCAAAATGTCGCCAATATAACCCATCTAATTTTTTTTTTTATAAACAACAAATGACTCACCTGTATGGTTGAAGGAACTCTGCACATTTCTTTGCCTTATTTCGCGATTCAAGGGTGGCTGCATGCAACGGCCGACATTTGGCAAGCGAGCGTTGAGTAGACAATACTTCCGCAGCTAAAAATGTGAGCAGAATGTATCAAAACCCGCTTTAACACGCATAATTATTAAAAAAAAATTGGGTGTAATCTAAAGACTTCCTGCATAACAATCAGACCGGCAACAATTTATAGAGTTTAATGTCGAAATGCTTTAATTACTATTCGTGTACATAGATGGCGCTTTGTGTCATGAAACTGTATAGATATAAATAAACTATCGCCCGTTGAAAACGATTATTTTAATGAATTAAACCAAACAACAACAGAAATATTAACACATTAAAGGTAAAAAAAAGTTTCAATCAAGAATTATATATATATATATATGTGTTTTTTTGAAATATTCAAAAACATGACAGCTTCATTTTAAAATATTAGGTTCAATTTAGTCGGGATAAGTAACGGTTAAGAAAAGGTGCGCGCGCGCCGGCCTACTTGCCCGTTCTTGCGTCACTGCGGTCGTTGAACGGTAAGTAGGTTGTAGGCCTCGCCTGGAGGCACTCATAGTATTTATATTACCAGTAAAGAACAAGACTTATTTGACCATCTTATCTTCCATTTAATCTAAATAATATAACTTCTTATAACGCGAATAATATAGTTTTGTAACTTAAAACACTGTTTAAAATTGTTTCCTGTAAAAAAAATCTATTAATTATGTTATTATCGATATGGCATTATTAAATATTCGTTTTATTATAAAGGAAAAACGAAACTATATATATTTTTATATTCCATTTCGACAAAAAAATCAATATCACGTGTGTATTCGATACAAGTAATATAAGGCAATCACCGGCTGTGTATCGGATGTTGACCTCAACACGTAAATTTTAACTATATAAATCGGTATTTAAAGTTTATATACGTAATGGCAACACTTATAGAATAGAGATACGAGATATTCCTTTCCAGTATGAGATCAAAAGAAAACAATATTTATTTGAAAAATTGGGCTTAACGTAGATTCAAGTTGCTGGCCTCAGTACAGCTTTTCGCTCGCTCCCATACCTTGGGAATGACAGCTTCAGTGTGACAGACTTTCAGCAGTGACGGTAAACCATTAAAAAAAATAACGTCCACGGCTGCGTAGAATTACTTTATATCCCCGACTCCCCTTGCCTCCCCGGCTTGTTAAAAAACTACTTAATTCCAAAGACTATATTCAACTTCAAGCGATATCAAATAAATTCGTTCCAACCAAATCCCGTTCAATCCATACACATGACATTTCCCGGACCACTTACATCACATTAACGAACAGTAACTTCCTCGACCTAGTGGAAAGTAGGCACGACCGCTTATGTCACAATACCTCCTACCTACATAAGCTGGAATTGTATAAAAGCTTTGTTGCTTAACTGAAACTAAGCTCCATCTAATCCGTGTATAGCCTAACAGCCCATCCTTAGTTTGGCAGATGCTTTACTAACTTTTTAAGGCCTGGGCCTAAGATTTTTGTATCTGTTTTGTGGCCATTTGTTTTTCTTAAGCTAGAAGATCACCCTTCTATGCCTGGCATGGAGTCTATTGTTTGGGTCTAAATGAGGCGGCCTGGTGTACTCACGGTAGATACGCATATAAACAGAAAGTCCATTGGTCCATAGCCACTATACTAGCCAATAAATAGAACTATATAATTTATTTGGTTAATTCGATGAATATTATTAACGCAACTTGTCATAATTTAAATATATATATATTAAAAACTCCGTTGGCAGATGATGTCGCAGTCGATTCAATCAACGCCCGAGCCATGCTTGGTATATTTCAAGTGGAAACACTTGTGCGACTTATGTACACATTTATTTTTGCGTTGGTCCATCAAACTAATTATTCAAAATTGTCGCAGATGAAACAGCGCAGCTGTAAACAGAGTATTACACTCAGTATTTATGTGTAGCTATGGTAATTTCAGTAATTATTAATGCTAGTTTATCTATATATATAAAAATGAATCCCTATTTCCCTTGGTCACGGTATCACGTGTGAACTGCTTGACCGATTTAGCTAATTCTATTTTTGTTGTGTTTGTTATTGTCGGGAGAAGGATCTGATAGAAGAAAAAATAAGATAAAAGTGCGCGGATAATTGTAAAATATAAGAATACTTAACCACCAAATAACATTTTTTTTCAGTGCATAGCGCTTTTACTATTCAAAATTTTTTGATGTAATGTTATGGCATTTGACATAACATTACCGGAATGCGTGCAGCAAATATCGTCAAAGAGGACGTAAGAAAAATGAAAATGCTTTGATCTGAGTTATTATATTGGTAATCAATCCTCATAGTTAAGACAGGTCGTCAGGCGCTTTGGCCTGAAACGATTTTGTAAATCGCGGTAAAGAAACTCCATTAGAAAATGTTTAATATCTCTTACATGTTCCCTAAATCGATAACGAAAAACCGGCAAACGGTGTGAAGTCATAGCTGGTAACACTGACGCAATGTATTGCGTTATTTATCGTAACATTTAACTGCTCGTTATCATAATCAGTATGCCGTGTTTAAATTAATATTCCTATTCGTGTGATGTGTTGTCACACAACTGTTATATCGATGACAAAAATATTTTTTATACATTTGTGTTATGTTATGAGAAAATATATAATTTAAAAATGAGAATTTCAAGCTTTATTCTAAACGCCGAGTCGAGTAATAAATTTAATATCTGCTAGTTACGGCCCGTATAACTAACAAACGTAGAACTTTACTCAAATTGTAGAACTTCAAGCATATTTTGCTTTTAAGAGCTGTTAATTATTTTTCTATTTGAACTTTGACATTTTAACAATTCTCAAGCGGAGTTTGTATAACTTTTTCTTTATACTTTTAGGATCGCGTGAACCAAAGACGAGATTTGGTTGCATTATAAGTCTGACTTTTCAGCTTTATAATATTAATATAGGCTGAATATATATATAAATGAATCCCTATTTCCCTTGGTCACGGCATAACGCGTGAACGCGTGAACCGATTTCGCTAATTTTTTTAGTTATTGTCACTAGAAGATTCTTCTGAAAGAAGAAAATATGGAAACTGCGCAGATAATTAGAGAATTTAATTAAGTAATCCATACTTTTGTTATAGCATTTTTTTTTCAGTGCGCTTTTACAATTCAAACTTGTTTGATGTAAAGGTTACATAGGTTGGCTATTGACATAATGCGTGCTGCAAATAATACCAAAGAGGACGTAAGACAAAATTATATCGTTTATCAATAAAATCCATGTTTTTCTAATAGAGCTTTTACGCGTCTGTTTATTTATATTTTTTCTTTGGATTATTTAATGTTAGTTATAGTTGCATGTTATTTTGAGTATACTTTTTGTTAATCAATTTTGCACTTCTTGTTTTTTACCCTCTGTAGGTGTTTATATTTTTTTATCGTTCCATATTATTAGGTTGCCTGGATGAAATCGTTTGTTAGCGATAAGGCCGCCTGTTGCCTAATAACTTATGTAACCTACTTACTTTTTGTTTTTTTAATTGTATAATTATGTAGGAAAACCAACGAAGAATGTTGTATATCATAAAGCATTTTAGTTAATTATACCAATAAGAAATCAATATTCATAGTTAAGACAGGACAACGTGTGTTGGGTCCGCTAGTATTTAATAAAAAATAATCGAAGCTCAAAAGTGATCTCTATTAAAGATATAAGAATATATCTGTCAGAAACATAATTTATTTACCTATGAAAACACGACCATAATTTCGAGATAATTGTTACAGTAATATTAGTGTATACTTATGTTTATAATATATATTGTATAATAATGTATGTAATATGTAAATATTGTTATTTATATTAACTTTATTACAAAGTTAAAAACATATCGACTCTTACCTCGGCAACTTTCGGTTTCGTCGTCCTACTTTTTCTCACAAACGATATTTATTCAGAACGGGCGCTATGACGCCTTGAACTTGAATATTATGCGAATTATGCATTCTATTATATAATAGTGTTATTTCAAAATATACTCCAATAATTTTAGCAATTAATCGTCCGTGTTTGTGTTGAAAAAATATCGATTATTTATAGACATTTTTAAAAATGATTAACACTTAGAGTAGTAGACCCGTCATGACCACATGTGCATATTGAAGCAGAATTCAAATTCAAAACTGATTATATATTTAAAGATGTCAGCCATTTCCTACGTATACTATAGTTTTTATACTATAGCTATAGTTATATCATTTCAAATATACATAAATGATTCAGCGGTTAAGATGCAAACGTTACTAACAATTAATTAGATCTTATGATACTTTAAAAAAATGGAATATTTATCGTATCAGCATGTATGAACAAGGTTGCGGAACATCACATTGAACACAACAATAACGCTTACCTGGCTTCATATTTAATCTTTTAAATGCACGTATTGAATAACTACACGCTAACATTTACATAAGTATTTGTCGGAATTAATAAAATGTTTATATGGACTGGTTAATTACACCTACAATCTGGTCTAGAAATGTGTCGAGGCGTGAACGATGAGACCAGATCGGAACACGCGATGTGGTTACTGTTTACATGTTAATAAATTCTATATAAGATCAAAACTGGCAAAACCAATAGTTGTGAAAGCGTTACAAATAAAATGAATTATCGTAGGAATTCATTTATATTTGAAGTGGAACTTTCA
Organism: Pieris brassicae; assembly: GCF_905147105.1. Lineage (NCBI taxonomy): Eukaryota > Metazoa > Arthropoda > Insecta > Lepidoptera > Pieridae > Pieris > Pieris brassicae. The sequence continues at coordinate 16,528,681 of NC_059669.1, read as the reverse complement.
AAAATCACACACAATTTCCAAACTAAAATCACTTATATGCAGGTCAATATCAAAGTGTAATCCGCAATATGTACGTCATTTAATTTATAATTGTTTAGTCAAGCCACATTTCATTTAACTTACTAACAATAACACAGACTAATAATACAATCTATCAAGATATATGTTTACAGCACCTGTATATTAATTTGAAAAAAATTAAATAACTCTCCATACTAGCTTATTAAAAAAATCAAACGCAATACTCGTCGTAGAAATTATTTGAAGAAGTCTACTAAGTATGAGGGTGTGCAATTATTTAATCAATTACCGTCTAAAATTCGTAATATTAGCGCGTTTAACCAATTCAAAAGAGCATTAAAAATATAAATCACAATGGACCTAGTACACTAAAATTAGGACGGCTGATGGAGACGGTATCTCGTTCGTATATATTCAGTTTCTCATGTAAACAAAAAGTACATTGATTTAATGAGAAATAAAGTTCTTATCAATAATAGTGATTATATTAATGTTTGCCACATTAGTGTGAGTTGAGTGTTTGTTTAATATTTCGCATTTATACGCTTTGTAAGTTGTTCTGTATTTGGAACCTCAAAGTGCGATCTGGAGCAACAAAACGATATAAAGGTAAGAACTGAGCATTTACCCATATTAAGAAGCTTCAGATCGCAACTGGAAGATTTCTGTAGCAAGATAGTGATATGAGTCACTCACTGCATCAAGAGCGTAGCAGAGGCGAGACGCTTCCACTCGCCTATGAATATAATATATGTGATTTTATACTATGTGTATAAAATAAGGTCCCCCACCTCAAGAGTCGGGGCTATCGGAAAATGTATATATTGAAAAAAAGCACCTCCCCGAGCAACGAATACTCGTTAAATGTGTTGTTTTTAAATACAACTTATACGAATTCAATGACAAAATAAAGTAATAAAAATACAAGCTAAAACTTACCAATTTTTGCGCTACTGAATACAATTAAGGCATGCGTATCATCCACCCACTTAATCTCGAACCCAGTATCTTTATATTCACTAAACAGCGACAATATATCATTCGTTTTAAATTCATTTGGAAAATCATACACCTCCACGACATGCGCAAACGTCTCGTCATAGGGCCCATTGAATAACGCTTGACCTCGTGTTTGATACTGATCGTAATTGTTCTTAGCTTTTGATATGTGCACTTTCCCAACAGTAGATGTAAGCTCTTCTAGTAAAGACGGGTCCAGGCATTCACCACTATCATCAAACACTGCATCCCAATCGTTTTCCTCGCGTTTTAATGATACCTTTGCTTCCAATTTCGGTTTAGTCTTCTTTTTCTGCTCTTTTGGTAGTTCATTTTCGTCTTTCTCTCGTGGACTTGTCGATCGAGGACTAACAGGCTCCTCTATCGGATCTGATATCACTAAAACATCCGAGTCAAACGTCTGCTTGATAATTCTCTTACTACTCCTATTAATTTCTTGTGACGCTCGCTTCAATTCATTCTTCTCGACATCTTCATCTTTGTCATATAAATAATCCTTATCAATAATATTGCCTTGATTTTGTTGAAGTGACATATTCAAGTCTTCAGTTTCATTTGTCCTCCAATCTTCGACGTTTTGTATATCGTTGTATTCGTATAAATTAGGTGAGTAAAAACCTAGCTGTCCGTTAGCAAAATAATCTCCTATATAGAAACTCTCTCCTTCTAACTCTTTATAACTATTATCACTAATTGATATTGCACTATGATTATTTGGCACTTGACAGCCGAAAGGCACGGTTGTGTTTTCGCTAGGAGGCTCACTCTCGATGTGTGCTGTCTGAGATCTTTGATTCCTGAGATGAGGCGGTGTGTAAACGTTGCAGAAATTCTTGTCTAGAGATCTTTTGGGTGTACCGTGAACGGACTTTTCTTTGGACCCAGGAGATTTTGGACACTTTCCGTCGGCGCTATGACTGGTTCGCTTGTTTTCTAAAGGTTTGTTTTCATCTGTGGTGTTGTCTGCACCTCCTCGCAAAGCCCTTGGAACATAGACAGCTCGATCTGGTCGTCTGGGTTTCGACGAACCGGATCTGAAAACAAAGGCGCGGTTATGTTTTTGTAACCTAGTTTTATTTCTCACCTATTTACGCTTCCGCAAGAATGACAACTCTGTCGCATTGTGAACGCATCTATTGTTACATGAAATTGCAATAAGGAATGGTAGGTTCTAAGAATATTGGTTTCCGACTTGTTATTGTTGATTGTATCAACACAATAGCACATTTACGTTGCTTTATGACACATCAAACGTAGCATCACCATGCACCTCGAGAACAACTTCTAAGTTAGTACTTAGTACTTACGCATGTAGTATTTGTCACAGTAGAAATATGTTACCTACAAAAACATCAGCATATATCATGCATTTTTACCAAATATGGAAACCTCTGTTTAACAGCTTAATTAGATTCTACAGAAAAAAAAATCTGTTTAAGTTTTGCTTAAGAATGCAATTTTCTTCATTAAGACACCTATCGTGCACGGCATTTCCCACAATTCGCAACAACTTAGCCAAATTCTTAGCACGCTTTAACCTACTTGAGCATTTCACCGGCCGCGGCTGTCCATTGCTCTCTGTTAAGTAACAATCGGGGGCAAGGTCACCCGAATGTAACCTCTCACTACGACATACTTTCAATACACCGCGCGCATTCTAATCTTTGTTTATTTGCTTATCTGTTGGGGTTTTTGAGGTTATGAAATGGTTTGTAGTCTGGTGTAATTTGTTAAGCAATAAACATAATGTATTGCCTTGATAAAATAACGATATTGTTATCTTGTGTTGGTTATATTTGTAAAAATGATCTAATCAATGATTAAAATTTGTACAAAAAGTTTTTATAATACGTATTAATAATCAAATGCCCAAAATGTGTCACTTCTGAGGCATGGGTTAGGGAATAATAATAATTTAAACAAGTACTATCAGATTTGCCTGCCATTAGCCAACTAAGCTAATACTTTTTTACTTTGTGTTAACAATAATAACACAATGTGAAACTAATAAGATTCTAGTCATCTTCGTCGGATTTAAACACTTAAATCCATTTAATTTTAAACTCCTTAACATTACTGTTCAGAGTTTACATATTCTACTTATGAGTAGGTACTATATAATTAAATAACTGGGGTTTACGTACGCAATAAGACATTAATACATCTACACAAGGCCAAGTAAAAGGCAAAAATAAATCCTTTACGTATACGAAATACCTTAGAAGTATTAAATTGATTATATCTTATTGTTTATTTAGCTTGGTATGTGTAAATCATAACACATTTTCGCCTCTTTTGACCATTTGTCATAGTCAAGTACGTTTAGGCCCGTAACAATTATTGGTTGCCCTAAATCCAACCAAGGATTATACACCTTATGCGTTACATAATAAGACATGTAATTGATTGATTCTTGTAAGGCACCGTAAGGGTGCAAATATTAAGCACAAAGGTCTTGGCTATTCCAAGAAAAGATAAACTAATGTAATTGTTGCAACGTTGATAAATTTAGTACCTGATACCTGTAGTTCCGAAAATATAGCGTTTCTAATTTCAAAGACGCAAGTCATATTAAGACGCAAAATAAATTGTCACGTATGCAATACGCCATACACGAAAAGATAATGTAAACAGTAAATTACGAATTTAAACGTCTTCCCTGACTCAAGGTGTGAGCACAAACTGCTTGATATAAACAATATTTGTTTGTAAAAACATACTACAACATTTCAGGTTATTATACTTACGTCATATAAAAATATCAAAAAGATTTTTAATCTGTATTGTAATAGATTAAATAATTTCTACTGAATCTTTCGGCACAACATTCCCTCATAAACTATGCAATATGACATCATTGTTTAACAGGAAGACAAATAACATTACTATTTTATGATAGTGATTGTTAAGCCTCGACCGACCAACTACCTGAATTGACGTTTGCTGAACATTACAAACACACAAGTACCTATGTTACATTTAGATTTTAATCGAAAATTTTCAATATATTAAACTTTTAAATGTTATAATCATTGTTGTGCATATTTATCCCGCATTTAGCCCAATCATAACACAGAACCTAAACATGATCTATAAGCCCTTTGTACCATTCTGATATAAATTAAACTACGCCTTAAACTGTATAAATAAATAATAATTGACAATAACTCACTTAGCACAATCCAAAGTCACATAAATCCACGCACAATCACAAAAACACTGATAGCACAATCACTAGGTACGTATACGTTCGCCCTTCACGACGTCTGATAAAGGAATGAGGAGATGTAGGAAGTCTTACCTTGGCTTCTCCTGAGGTTGCGCTCGCGCAGAGCTCCCCACCGCATCTGCAATGTTACATAATGTCAACAACGTGTCAGATACAAAAACAATCTAAAGGAAAATCGCAACAAATTTAATAATAACTTGAGTACGATTCATCATTGTTAGCTAATTTGATTTTGAGGGACAATATTATATCAATTAGACTACATGAATGTATTTTTTTAAATATAAATAATATTTAATATAAATATTCACGAATAATATACGAGGAAAAACGATTACAAACGTTGCAAATAGAAGATATCACGTCATATTAATCTCTTTACATAAAATTCTAGTGTCACAATCTTCGTTCATACTCCTTCGAAACGGCTCGACCGATGCATATGAATTTTTTATGCATATTCAGTAAATCTGATAATCGGCTACTATCTATCTTTCAAACCCCTAAGTGGGGGTGGTAATAAGAATATAAATAAATATATAAGTAAAAATAAAAAATATATTTTTATTTTTTAGACAATATTTTGTTTTAATTTTTTATAATACAGCATACAAAAACACATACAACCCTTAATTGTCACCCCTCTAGGATCAACCCCTATTTTTTATTATAGGATTATAATAATAATATTTTATTATAGATAGGTTATTTTTATTGAACTAAAATGTTTCCTTGAAAAATTATACATGGAAAACGACGTTTACCGGGTCAGCTAGTATTTTTATAAAAACATATTAATTAAAATAAAATAATATAATAAATCTGATAGGTAACTTTTATAACAAAATCAATTAGCAGTCCCGCAATGCTCACGGAGGCAGATGCATAGCTGCACCTGTTTCATTGTATTTTTTATAAGATAGACCTTTTAGGACTATCTTTACAAAACTTTTTTTTGTAGGGAATCAAACCCTGGGCCTCTGTAAAACGACTCTCAAAAACGCACAGTAAATTATAGTCGTATTTTTTATTGAAAATATGTTAAACTTTAATACAAAGCAAACGAATAATCCTTATATAGCAAGAAAAAAAACTTGTAGTTTTATGGATATATGAGTAATACTATATACATATATATTTACAAGATTTGCAAGTAGCAAGCAACATAAACACCCATCAGAACGTCGATCAAGAAATGTTACGTAGGATTACATCAGTGCACCGTTCCCATGCAACTGAAGTCACGACTGTTTTATTACTGCACGGAAGACTAGACAACTTAAATTCTTTTGCTTTACGAAGCTAGAGGAATCCTGACGGTTATCCCTTTCGTAATATTATACAGGATCCGTGATTAGAGGGACCGGGATAGTTTCAGTTATAGTTTCTTGCGAATACTTTTCTCGCATAAAGATACTTGCGTGTTTGTAATGGTTACGATCTTAAGCAGAATAAAAAGTCAATATCTTAGCGAGTCACGCCAGCCGCAAATTATTCGAAGTTATAATCTAGGATATATCCTGTTAAGTCAAGTTTCCTTTAGCTGTCCAAAATATTGTTAGCAATAGCTTACACTACATTTTACAGCAGGTCCTCGAAAGATACAAAGTGCTATCTTTAAATTAAAAAACCCTTAAAGGTTTCAATAAGAAGTAACAGTGAATATCAAATTATAATTAAGGATTATTATTTATATACCGACATTTTTTAAATGTAATATTTATATTTGTAAAATTAGTACACAGACAAATAAAATGCTTGTTTAATTAATTGAATGCCCCACAAACATAACATTACTTTAATGCTTATATTTACTGGAGAAAACTGTAGCATATTTGCTACAGTTTATTAACACTATTGTGTTGAAATCACACAAACTAAATATTTATATAAAAAATAATAAAAAATCAATGGCGCTACAACCTTTTTAGGTCTGGGCCTCAGATTTCTGTATCTGTTTCATGATCATTTGTTAATCTAATAGGCAAGTAGGTGATCAGCCTTCTGTGCCTGACGCACGCCGTCGACTTTTTGGGTCTACGGCAAGCCCGTTTCCTCGCGATGTTTTCCTTCACCGTTCAAGCGAGTGTTAAATGAGCACATAGAAAGAAAATTCATTGGTGCACAGCCGGGGATCGAACTTACGACCTCAGGGATGAAATTCGCACGTTGAAGCCACTAGGCCAACACTGCTCATATACAAATATGTATATGTTCTTATATTCTAAATCCATGTTTAAAATCTATAACAGTTTATGCAACACGCTCGTTGGGTCAATGGAAAATGTACCGATTACGAGAAAATTCTTGCGACCACTTTTCACTATTACGAGGAAAACATAATATATTAGAGTGGTCATAATGTAGGAAATAAAACTGGTTGAAAACGATAACTAATGTGTTGGCTGTAATAAAAATAGTCAATTATTATATAATTGTTGTGTTTTATGATGCGGAATAACGTTATTGAAAATAAAGTATAACTACTTGGGATAAAATGTTTATTAAATAAGTTTAAAAAATTATCTTAACTCAACCAAAAGCATTTATATAGCAATAACAAATTATTTGCGACTATTTGGGACAACAATTTAATCAGATAAGCGGCCGAGTATTGCAGTTAGGTCTAGGTAGATAAAGCTTATTATGCCCTGATATAATTCGAACGTTAAAGCTTGCTTACAGTGTATGTTCATATGAATGAAGTACTGTTAGTACAGTTTATAGTTAAGTCCGACTATGTGTTAATCTAATCTGATTACTTACATAATATGTAAATTTAAGTGAATTGTCCGTGTGAACAGTCAAACCTGCGTTCGAAAGTGATATATTACAGAGCTTCAAGGAGCAAAATTTTGATTATACTTAATACTATATTTTCATTACCAAGGAACAATTATATATATATATATTAGAATTAACAATTTGGATTGATTGTAACTATACATTAAACATTTACGAAAAAAGGAAAGGAAATCTAAATATAATACAATATTTTAAAATGCAATTCGATTTAAATAACTTTTTTATTTTTTTTAAAGTGGGCAATAAGAAATTCCCATAGAACAATACACAGATTACCAGTGATAAAATATAACATAGATTACAAAATCAAAGTTCAGATATGCCCTGCTCTGTGCAGCGTGCTACTTTCACTCTCGGCGGCCTACTTGTACGGCCCCGTTCGTTGGTCATTTGCTTGCAACAGATGTTATGTCACCGATCACCGGCATTGTGAAGGACGAATCTTGGCTAATGTGCAATAATGCGTTTATGCGGTAAGTGGTCGATCAAATCGCAATAAGCAACATCAGCAAGCATCGCTAGCGCTCTGGTGATTTGCCGTTTTCAATATTGAGTTTTGTACTTGTTACTTCCTTTTGCCCGATAAGTTGAAAAATTATATCAAATTTATATTGATAAAACTTTATTTAAAAACCATATGGATTTTGAGTATAGCCTTCCAGGTGAAGTTCAAATACCTTGGCTAAGGCAAATCCACGTTTGAATAGTAAACGTTCAATACTTTAAGGGAAATACAAAAAACGTAAAACTTATGTATCTTTGAAAGTGTTCAAATAAATCCTTATTTGCAACTCATTTATATAATCCGATAAGTAACAAGCGTTGAATGTTTTACGTAGCACAGAAATGTAACAGAGGAATCTGGACTATCATATATCCATATAAAATCATTGGTTGCGTATATTTCCTTGCTAGAACATACGAGACCTTTTGTCTGTTTCTACTGTTTTCTTCTCTTAGCCTCAGACTAAGAATGAGACTTAGGACTCAGTTCCGTATGTAAAGTCAACTTGGTTTGGCATACGGGATCGTCCACTAAACTTTCTTTGAACCACAACTATATCTACATACTAGCACACATAAAATTCAATCATCAATCGCCAGCAAGAAAATAACTAGTAGTTGAACGACCGGATTCAACTACTAGTCATAATATAAATCAAAATTTATTAAACATTCTTAACTATACTTGTTCCGGTTTGATAGCCATCAATTTATATTAAAAATTAGTTCTTCTCAAAAAAAAGTCCTATCCAATTAAGACGTAACTTTCAGATTTAAAATATAAGATTAGACGTATGCAATCTAAGAATAGAATAAACAACACCCACAGGCCGCGTAAATCTACAATCTTGACTTGCATAATGGCTTGTTCATTACAGCTTCATATTTTTAAATCTAATAATCAGGAGGAGGCAGGACAGTTCACTTGATGTGAAGTTAAACAAAAAAAATGTCTTGAATATTTTTTATATGTGCGGTTGGAAACCACTACTCTTAATCATAATACATAAATTACAAATCAACATTTTTTAATCTCTGTAAACATACATTTTCGAATATATATATATATTATTAAAAAAAGTTTGTTGCTCAATTTAATAAAGTTTATATCTCAAGTTGATAAACTTTATTGCTCAGTTTATAAAGCTTATATATCAAGTTAATAGAGCATTATGAATTAAGTGTATTTTCTAAAAAAATGAGTTATGTAGGCTATAATAAAAATAATTGAGGCAAACAAACACAAGAAAGACACAAGGCTATCTTTGTCTATAAGGTGCCATACAAAGGGACAAATAATATATTTAGCCTTTATTATCTTATGTAACTATTCTTGATCATTAAATGTTATACATCACTTGGGTTTAAGCCATTAGTGAATTGGTTATAGTTAATAGGATGTGTAATCGAGCTACTTGTAACAAAGATCCGCCTTGGCTCAATTGCCCACGCATCATGATTGTTGGTTGTTTACACAGTACATATTGTATATAGAAAATATTAGTATGATATATTAAGATAAATACACAATATTTGCCCCTGTCCTCTGGTGAATTTACGGGACTTTATTTCCACACGTCTATTAACATAGATCAATTTACAAATCTCTTCGTTACGAGTGTTTATATTAAAATTTACGTAAATGAATATAAACTTAAATAGAAATTTTATTCCGGTTACGGTTAATATTAAAATCGTAAAATCAATAAGCTATATGAATACCATGGAAATATTGGAATGGGTTAGACATTATGGGGTGTATATTCTCACCACAGTATTTTTATTCCCGCGGGGATTGCTAATACAAAGATTTACATTCTTGTTTAAGTATTTCGAAATTAATAATTCGTAACAGCGACTTAAACGCGTACAATAATTAACTTCTGACATTTATGTAGCATCGTAATCTTTTCTATTGTGCAACGCGTTATTACATAGCAGTAACTTGAGAAACTAAATTCTAGAACAACTAAAAATTGTAATAATAATGGAACATAAATCATTTTTTAGTGAAGAGTTATGCACCTTTTAACGTTATTTATATATTTACACTTTGTTACATGAATAGTACATATAGAAATAGGTAACATAAATGGAAGAAAACGGGCAGCCTTTTCGCTCACCAGATCTCTTTCACGCATACCTCGTAATTTAATATATATGAATATTAGGTCCTTACATATGAAATTGGCGTTTTGTCGTACTGGCCACTTTGACCTCAAATACCTCCTGTTTGATTAGGAATTTCAAATTCAAATTTGTACAGCTATTTACTCATGTATTTGTGCTTCGATGCGTCATTCTTTTGTTTTTTCTGTTTGCATCACTCATTTTACAAAGTGGAAAACTTATCGCATTATTTACGAGTACGAGTTCCGCCGTGGCACTAGTGCAGCGGAAACGACTTGAAGGGTGAATGATGTGTATGGCGGTCATGTTGCAAAAGAAAACACAGTTCGTTTTGGTTCCAACGTTTTCGTTCTGGAAATTTCGACCAGCAGAACAAGCCCCGTGGACGGCCTGAGACCCAAGTTTATAAAGAAGTATTGAAGGCTATTGTGGAAGCGGATCCATAGCAAACCACGTCCGAGATAGCTGCAGGCTGCGGAGTTAGTGATAAAACTGTTTTAATTCACTTGAAGCAAATTGGCAAGATTAAAAAGCTTGAAAGGGTACCTCACGAATTGACTGAAGCAAACCGGCAAACGCGCGTCGACTGCTGCGTTACATTACTGAACCGGCACAATAATGAAGGTATTTTAAACCGAATCATTACCTGTGATGAAAATGGATTCTTTACAATAATCGGAAGCGCTCAGCGCAATGGTTGGATCCTGGCCAGCCAGCCAAATCCTGCCCCAAGCGAAAATTAACCCCAAAAAAGTTACTTTTAGCGTTTGGTGGACTAGTGCCGGTATTGTTCAGTGCAGTTTTCTCAAATCTGGCCAGACTATTACGGCTGATGTCTATTGTCAGCAATTGCAAACCATGATGGAAAAGCTAGCGGCTAAACAAAGTAGGCTGGTCAATCGCTCCACGCCACTGCTACTTCACGACAACGCTAGACTGCACAACAGACGACTACCACATTAGAAGAGCTTCAATTGGAATGTCTAAGACATCCTCCGTACTCCCCGGACCAACCTCCAACAGATTACAATTTTTTTCGAAATTTGGCCTTCTTGCAAGGGAAAAAATTTAACTCTGATGGGGCAGTCCAAATCGCCTTCACAGATTTTATTGATTCCCGTCCGACTGTTTTTTTAGTAAAGGGATCAATTAACTACCTATGAGATGGCAAAAGTGCATAGAAAACAATGGTTCATACTTTGATTAATTAAATATATTATATTTAAAAATATTCGACGTTTAGTTCCTCCCATACAAAACGCCAATTTCATATGTAAGGATCTAATATATATAAGGGTATTGTGCAAAAAGTGCTTAGCTAAATTAACAAAAAAATATAATTGACAATAACGTTATTATTTTTTAAAGGAAATTAATAGTCGTGGCCTATTTCTAGGAAGACAATATCGCTTCAATGACGTTTCACCGAGGAATGTCCAACGCTTTCACTAATAACGCTGCATTTAAAATATAACCGGCGACGGATTCTCTTTAAAATTATTTATAGGTTTAATTTCAGTAAAGTTAAATTAATTTAATAGATACCTATTAATAGAAATAAAATGTTTCAGTTTTATGCATGTTTAATCTGTCAATATCTTTAATACGTAATTTTATGGTTCATATGTAAAAAATAATTTCGTATTCATAATACAGACACACGCACAAATAGAATGTTTTGGGAAATTAGTAACATACATCCTAATACTTGTGTACTTATTTGGTATATCGGTTGAATATTGCAAAAAAAATTGCGCAGTCGCCGATTAATTGAAGGCTATACGTTATAATGTACCAAACATGTTTCGAAACACGCACGTTGTTCATTTTTGAATAGTACACTGGCAATCGACTTACGTCTATATTAAATACGTATAAAGCGAATTGAAATGCTACATTAAACCTTACTTTTGTTCCAAAAATACAATAGTAAGATACCAAAAATAAGACTTGGCTTAAAGGTCTCGTTACCAGGCCGTAAAATTAATAATTTAAAAAAAACAATGCTCAGAGTCCAAGTGGAAGTTGGAAACACTTACATAGATATACATAGTGAGGAACTTATAATTTAGAATCATATCGACATCGAGCATGAACCCCGTTGTACAATCAGCCCTTGGTATTATAATTGAGATACCATCAGTAGAAATACCATTCTCTGCCGTATCGTATCCGTGGTTTAGATTGTCCGTATATTTCGACTGGCAGAGATAACATTATAGCAATAAGGCCGCCTGTTGGACAACATAGTATTTTGCTACTTTAAATTTTTTATGCGTAATAATTGTTTCGGTGAAAAACAACTACCACATGCCTAGACGGGTGACGGGACTACACATTTATTATTTCCTAAATTTAATTTATTATTAATATTATTTATTATTAACTACTTGCACTTCCGTGCCTAACTGTATTAGGCATCAAGTAATACTAAAATGTAACCGATTTTCTTACTCCAATTTAAAAATTTCTTTGATCTAAATTATTTTAAAGAGATTGTTAGACAATACGTATAAACAAGACGAGCCGTCGCGGGAGTCGTTTGATATTAAAAACAAAATATAAATATGGATAACTAGAAATATAAATTTCGAGAATATGTGGTGCATTGATTTGTCAGTGATATTGTTAAAGATAAAATACATAGGTTAATTTTTTTAAATATGTAGAATGTTTTTAAAGATTCCATCGTTTTTAATAGAGTTTTTGAATTTGATGATGAAGGAAGAATTTGATTTATTTGTAATTTTATAATGTGATAAAATAAATGTTTCTAATATAAAGTATTTCAGATAAAATATTTTTCTGGTACAAAATAAAATGGTAAAAATTAATTTATACATATATTCTATGCCTACCAATATAAGACAATTATTTTTTAGCCTTGACTATAGATCTTGAGATCTCCGTTTTATACTCCATGTCCAGGTTATACACCACAAGGCCACAAAGCAAAATGGTAAAATCTACTGACTACAAATTAAAAAATAATACAAACTCACTTTGTCCATTTTGGGTGTCACTCGGCTTTTCTGTCTGTGTCAGGACCATGGTTGGTCTTGCACAAGCTTCATCACTAAAAATTCAAATTAAGTATTTATATACACATTCATATGAATACAAAACATACTAAATTTTAAATTTATATTACTTTATGGATTACCTCAGTAATTTATCTCGATAGCAAACAACAGTTCGTCGCTCGTCACTGACACCTATAGAGAAGGTGGCAAGATCTGGTTGACTAAACTGCTCCACACAGCGATGGATAAGAAATCTTCGGTAGTTACTCACAGGTGGAAATACTAGAACACTGTAACACATCCATATTTGAGTCTTAAGAAAGTAAATGGTTAAATAATATTGTTTTTAGGTTTTATTATATAATTGTTTGTAAGAATGGGAAAACTGAAAATTTCTTAATTTATAGACATTTAAACCGGATCTTGCATTAATGTTTAAAAAACATAAATAATATTAATATATTAAGTTTGGCATAAAACAGAAAGTAATAAAATAATTTAATTGATTGATTTAAATATATTTATAAGGAAGTATATAACCAATACAAATAACTCAGTTTTTAAATTATTGTTAAGATAGGAGAGCTATATAAGTTTTAAATCGGACTTTAATTCCAAAAATCATGTCACGAAAATTATTATAATATACATGCATTTTTTTTCAATTGAGTTTATTATTGTTCAAGGTGTCATCTCGTTATGCTCTATTTATCTTGCGTTTGTTCAATACGTCCTACGTTCACTGATTCATAACCTTGAAACATACATCTGCCTTTGTCGGCAAACGATTTTACTGTAAATTAAATAAGCTATCGGAAATTTCATTCAAACTAAGCATATACGATTATCGTCCATTAAAATGAATACATAAACAATATAATAATTTGTTTACCTGTCAACTCTTTTTTCCGCAAAAAAACATTTTAGGTCTTCTTTGACATCTTCAATAAAATTGTCGTCGGCAAGGTTCAAAAACCTTTCCACCGTTTTGGCACCCAGCTTGACGAAGTATGTTTTATAATAATCTAAAACAAACGTACACAACACACGCTAGGTAATTTTAAAACCTATTCGTCCATATTCAGTTTTTCGCAAACACTAACACATGTAAAAATTTCACACAAGAAAAATGAAGAAAATCAGTTTACATAGTGATGTACCACTACTTAATAACAATATTAGGGCAAAAATAATAATGACTGGTATACTACACAATATAACTATACAATTATAAGATAATTCACACAACTATACAAAAATAACAAATACCTATTATTAACTTTGTAATATTATAATTAACGTTTTTTACATACTTATATTTTTTACTTCTTACGTGCTATCGTGTACAAGGTGTATGACATTTAATTTCGGTACATAAATATCATTATTCATCACCATGAGGACATCACTAAATACTTATTACCCACAGACAAAGTAATGTAATGAGATATCACCTGTAAGTTGATCACTTGCTTTTTACGATGCTATATCTATGTTTTAACGTACATCTGTGTTTCGATTTGTGCGTTATCAATCTTAGTTGTCAATTGTCATTGGTGTTTGATCTCTGCTGACTTTGCGTTTGTATTGCTTTTATTTTTTGTTTTCTCATAATTTCCTATCCAAAACGAATGGTTTGCGAAGATCTTTATTATTAGGATGACCATGGAAAGGAGGATAAAGTTAAAAACTTTAAACAGTCACATTACTTGTAAGATTTGCCGCGGATACTTCATCGATGCTACTACGGTCACTGAGTGTCTTCATACGTGTAAGTCGATTCATTGTTTTCAATCTTATTCTTTTATTAGCATAGAGGAGTTGGAACTTTAATTAAAGGGCCAATTTTTGTGTCCATTTCACAAAACTTCAAGGAGTTTAGTTTTTTTGCATAACCTTAATTTAACTGAAGTCTTTCAGACTCGGATTAAAAGAAGATTTTTTTAAATTAATCCAGTATATAATCTATATGTTTCACAGACTATTAAATAAGTTAATAAATTGAGTTGACCTTTTAAAATCATTATTGTCATTATATGTATTATAATGCTTCTTGAAAAACTGCAATATGATTCGCAGTATAGGCAAGGTACTAGGATACTATTTCACCATGTAAACAATTCTATAACTTAATTTTAGGGCTCAGGACTTAATAGCAAATAATATTTTTCCAGTTTGTAAAAGCTGCCTTGTGAAACATCTAGAGGAAAATAATACATGTCCAACATGCAACATAGTGATACACCAATCACATCCACTACAGTACATCAGTTTCGATCGCACCATGCAGGACATTGTTTACAAACTAGTACCAGACCTACAGGATAGTGAGTACCCAATCAAAAAAATCATATCTAAAATTCTCTTCTTGATTTATAAATATTACATTTGAAAATATAATTTGGTAAAAGCCAACAGTCCTTGATGTAAATGATTTATTGACACAAGATACTACTTGTTCTTGGATTGATTTGGATAATGTCCCATAAAAAAATCATGCTACATCAAGCAGCTTTACTATCTGGCTGGATATTTATTATGATTAAATAAAAGACTTACGAAAAAAGCTGTAAATTATTTTACATTGAAATCACGATATTTCTAATTAGATGAAATTAAGAGAGAACGAGACTTTTACCGTGCAAGAGGTTTACCATGTCCTAAGGATGCTGCTCTAGCTGCAGACAAACCTGGTGCAGGTGACGAGCCAGAACAGCAAGATAATAGTGATTGCCACAGGAAAGATGAACAGGTTAGTCAAGTTGATATACTCTTAGTAATTATAATTTTTAACTTCTTGTGGCTTATTTTCGTATAGTTGAAATATTATATGTTAATAAATTTTTGTAAGTTAATAACCTGAAGTATAATACGTTATAAAATTAAAGCTTTGTAATTTAAGAAAAATCTTTGTTGGGCAGGTAAATGTATGTTTGGAGTGCATATCAACATCACTGAGAACACTAAAGCGTGGTTTTATCAGATGTTCAGCGCAGGCAACTATCACACACCTTAAGAAATTCATAGCTAAGAAAATACTAAACGGTATTGAGAAATATAGAGAAGTAAGTATTGTATCTTATTCTTATATATTAAACTATATTTTATAATAATGGTGTATATTATAATACAATCACAATTAATTCAAATTTGTGTTATTATTATTGAACAATAATAACATTTTTCTATTTTAAAAATGTTTCAATGTTTTGTAAATTATATAACATATCAGTTCACTAAATTGTTTCAAATAACAAGTAAAAACATACTTCCTCTGTCAGGTCAATATGTACTTTATATTTGTTAATTTTTGTAAACATATTCTTTCCAGATTGACATTTTATGTAATGACGAATTACTAGGTAAGGACCACACATTGAAATTTGTTTACGTCACTAGGTGGAGGTTCCGAGATCCACCACTTCGGTTACAGTATAGGCCCAAAATAGATATATAATTTTACAATTTAAGAAGATTTATAATATTTACTATATGACTCATTTTTATGCAGTTAGGTTTTAACCAAAATGTGACAGGGAGTCATTTCTTTAATGACCACATATTGTATTAGATTTTAAGCACCTTCAGAATCACATTATTGGACAGCAGTTCCCACAAAATTCAGGTTGATAAGAATTCTTTATAGATATAAAGTTATAATAAAGTATATTAATTTCTCAATATGGTTTAGTTTTTACATAAAATCAATAACTTTCATTAATAAAAACAGTTTTGAATTTTTCTAACATTTGATGTTCTTATCCAACATCAATGTCTGCTATCATGGTTGATCAAAAATATATCTAGATTTTATTTAATTACTATTACATAATAATGACATCATACAAATTAAAATGTAGTCTGTTGTTTAAAATTATATGATCAAATATAAAATCAGTCCTATCATATTAGAATTAGTTTGCACTGCTAGTAAGAACTATATTATTCTGTAAATATTATTTTTATGTTACTCACTTTAGACATTAACTTAATTAAAACAAGCAACAACTTAATTCATGGCTTCCTACCATACAATTATTAATTTTGAAATATTATCTAGCTATAATTTAATAGTTCAAATTTTTTAGGTTTCTTTATATAATTTTCCTAGACAATATTACTTATAAGCCAGCATTAACTAACATTGTAAATAATAAATGTATAGTAAACCATGTACCTTTTGTATTTTTGATGTGGTTATAAATTTGTGTACCAGTACAAGTTGACATGAGTAACTAGGAAATATTGTTTGATACCATTTGCATCAAACACATTGTTCCTGTCTAAAAGTTCAATTATAAAAAAGCGATCTTATTATGAATAAGACTCGCTTAAAATTCATGATAATATAGAAAATTGTCACAGGCCGGTTTTAATTTATGAAATGTTTCATTCTATGTCAATTTATACATTAACCACTGTATGAATTGTATAAGTTATTTCTTCTATATGTATTTCGCTCACTGCGCTTTAATTATTTTTATGTCCTTAGTTTATTTTATTAGTTCAATGTTCCATATTTGTTATATTGTTGTAACTACGTCAAATTTTCGAAGTTCAACAGAAAAGATTATTTAATTATAAAAATATTTTATTTGACTACAGTTTTGTAAAATATATGATTCGAAATTATTTCTCTTTTTTTTACACTCCATTGGAAATTGCGAACTTATCCATAATAACGCAGTAATCAGTCCATTCAAAAAATGTATTTCAAGATGTTGATTGATATAGAAAGCTTTTTATAAAGCTATAATAATAGCTTACTGAAGCGGTAAGTTGGTTCTACTGCGAAAAATCGGTAGGTAGTTCGTTGCCATTTCTATAACAAAGTTTTATTTAAAACATATTTGAACTGGATGCAGTCACGAAATAAATTTAATAGTAATGAATAAAACTGGAATTTTTTGCAAACATTATATTGTATTTTTTTCGATAATTTACAATAAATAAGTCCTAACATTTTATATAATTTCATTATTACATATTGTATCAAACATGATAAATATTGGTACATTTCAATACAACTCCATACTTTCCATTATTACTTCAATGACGCAATTATAAAGATCATTTTTATCGCAAAGTCGGTTTTCCCACGTATTTAAGGTACGTATATACGTATTCAAATGTGTATTGTCAAAAACAAATCAACGCTAGACATTATCT
Organism: Pieris brassicae; assembly: GCF_905147105.1. NCBI lineage: Eukaryota > Metazoa > Arthropoda > Insecta > Lepidoptera > Pieridae > Pieris > Pieris brassicae. Next base: position 16,510,780 of record NC_059669.1, on the reverse strand, counting down.
CGACTGATTAAAACATAAATTTACGTTTCACATTTAAGATCACCGTCGTCCATCTTTAAATTAAACACACTCGTCTCGTTTTCTGCGGGTAAAACAATTTTGTATTGATCCGAGTTCGGCAACGGATCATCCGGTTTCGCATGATCCTTCCGGAAATGTCGACTCAAATGGCTCGTCTGTGTGAATTTCCTGTCGCAAATTTTACACTGATAACGCTTTTCGCCTGTGTGAACAACTTTATGCTGCTTTAGTGCTGAAGATGTGTAAAATTTCTTTCCACATTCGCAGGAATAGTCTCTCTGCCCGCGATGTCTTTTTAAATGGACATTGTAAGAACTACATGTTATGAAGCCACGACTGCAGTATTTACATGTGTATCTGTGAATCGAAATAGTATTATTTTACAATTATGATAGATAGTAAAGACGAAGTTTTGGATTTTATATATTATAGAGACAGTGGCCGACTTGCTAAAATTTTATATAAGCATATTTGAAAGAATTAGCAATGATTAATAACAAGATTTCATGACAATATATTATATTTTATTGTGTTTAAATTTTTTTAGGCTGTAATAAGTTGGGCCAACTTGTCTGACCCGATATGCACCATACATGGCAATTATACAATGAAAACGTTGATTCGTTCATTTATCCCCAATAATTTACAAACGTAAATAATTAAAATTTTCACTATGAACCTCGTCTTAATGAATTATGTGGTAAATAAATTTACATAAAAAAGCAAAGGAAAATCATAAAGGTGATACTCGTTTCTTCAACACAGAAGTGAAAATATGAAAAGTTCACTTAATATTAAGGAGAATTCAAGAATATAATATAATGCTTTACACCGTGACCACGCACGCTGTAAAGCACGCGAAACGTCGGAAAAAATTAAATTTAATTATGTAAAACAATTATAAGTTTATACACAGCTTCAATCCGATAAAAAAGTGTTTTCTTTGAATATAATATGCGTATAGTACAGTACACAATACAGTATAATTTTCGTATGGGACCGGAGGCAAACGAGCAGGGTCACTAGGAATGAAGTGATAACTGCTGACCGTGGACACCTGCAACGCTAGGGCCTAGCGGGTGTGTTGTGGACCTCAGGAAATGGTATGTTTTATTCTTGGAGGACCCTTATCTCCCTTACCTAAACTCCCTGTTATGTATCCGAACGTGTATAGAAAGATTTCCAGACGTCGCAAACGTTTTCTCACACAAATGGCATGAGTATGGCTTTTCTCCGTTATGAATTCGTTGGTGAACTTTAAGGTCGGCTTTTATTATAAATGCTGAAAAGGAAAATTGTAAATTACTTTGTCCAACGTGCCGGTGCCACGATCTTTCGGATTGTATATAAATGCAATAAAACACGAGTGTGTTTTCCCCCTGCCACAAAATGATTTTCATGTTTATTTTTTTATATAACAAATGATAAACGGGCAGGAGGCTCACCTGACATTAATTGATACCGCCGCCCATAGACACATTACGAGAAGACTAGCAAGTGCTTTTAAGAATTGGATCGCTCTTTGAAGGACCCGAAGTCGAATTGGTTCGGAAACTTCTATGGGAGCTGGTTTCATATAGTGTTGGTGCACGGCAAAAACTGATATAAATAACGCTCATTGGTAGAACGAGACAACGATATTCTGCTTTCACGTACGATGATGACAATCAGCTGCATGTGATTCGAACGATCTTTTTGTGTACAAAGTTTTTGTAATGTCGAAGAAATCTATATGATCGTCTATTAACAACAATGTATTTAGATCAGAAAAAGAAACAAGCCTGGCCTATTCTAATTTAGCTACACCCACCATTTTAAGCACTCCCTACTTTAGTGGCAATATAACAAAGAATTCACAAGCACAGTAATGATGAGCATGCAAAATATAAATATAGTACAAGAGTACCTTTTCCACAGTCCTGACAGAGGTACGTCTTATCCCCGCTATGCCGTTTCATGTGTATCGCGAGTTGCGCGCTCTGAACAAAACTTTTCAAACAAATTTTGCAATCGTATTCCTTTTCACCTATAAGTATTAATGTTTACGATTTTACAAAGCGAATTAAAGTCAGTGCATGTTAGTTGGAAATAATAGTACTCGGGGAGCGTTCAAGTATTACGTCACGCAATTTTTGGAGATTCTTGACAACCCCCCCCCCCCCCCCCCCCCCCCCCCCCCCCCATGAAACTAGTAAAACGTTTCATGACCACCCAGTGACTCATTATACCTAAAAGTTACCATTAGATGTTGTAAAATACTGGAAATTCGAAAATAATATTAACAATAACCCGTATTCAGTCCCCGCCTCGCATCGTAACGTATTACAATAGGACCACCCAAAATCGTTACGTAATACTTGAACGCTCCCCAAGAACTGAGACTTCTTAAAAGAGACTGTTGTTGGACACTATAAAATTATATAATGTAAATTAGATTAGACTTAAATTACTTATTAGTTTGCAGAAACGTACTTATTATTAAAAAAAGGAATATATCTGAGAATCACTGTGGTGACATAACTCAATTTGTAATTAACTATAAATTTGCATTGAGTGCCAATTCTTAAAACCAGGAAATATAACACAACACACACGCATACAGGACCACATAAATATACTTTGACATGTATTTAATAGTTTCTTATAAATTTCGTTTAAGATTCAGTCAACACACACACCAAACACTGAGAACTGGCATATAGACCAGACACCACCAGACCATCAAATTTCGCTCCACATGACGTGGAATGAATATGATCTATGTATAAATGTTTAGTAAGACGCAAATATAAATACTACATCCAGGTTATGTATGAATTTTATAATATCACCGCGTTTACGAATTAATCTATGGCTATCCTTTATGGCTTGAAACATGTACTTACCAGTATGTGTGCGTATATGATATATAAGTGTGGTTTTCTTTCTAAACTGCTTGGGGCAATATTCACAATGATATGGAGTTTCACCTGTGTGTAGCCTCTTGTGCTGAAATAAACCGCTGTGGCCTCTGAAAGAGGTGGTTATAAAATTAATATTTGTTTATGTACACACGTAAAAGGATTCAGGCCAAATACCACATTTCTGAGTATCTTTTAAATGATATAAAAACTTAAAGGATCAATAAATTTGACATTGGCGAGGTCATTAAGTGTTGTAAGCTTATTATGGAATATACAGGAAGATACAGGTATCATTTATTCCAAGTCATTAAATTTATTGTGTTGCGTGTAACGCCGGCGTAAAAAACTCTCGGTACTCTTTTAAAATAGCAAATCATCATACAAAATGGCAAACAACACTTATTGGAAAACAAATATCAAAAATTTATTAGAGGTAGCCTGTCTAGCACTAGTCCCGGGCCCTTTTATCAAGTGGATAATAGTTAACTTTATAGTAAGCTTATTTACACAGCTTTTCATTAATCCATTTCATAAATTTATTAAAAGGCAGAGATAAAAGAGCCTCTGGGATTTTATTAAAGAAAAGTATCCCTTTTCCCAAAAAATAATTACTTAACTTTAGATAGTCTAGTACGCGGAAATTGCAACCTGCGTTTGTTCGGATTGGAATAAATTAATTATTGTTTCGCCGAAAATCTTACCACAGTCTGAGTCAACAAGACAATATATTCAATAATGTTGCTTACAAAGTTCGTTAAAGATTTAAACAGTTCAACTAGAACAGCCAAATAATAAGAAATTAATTCCTGTCCATTAAGGGTTTTTTTTAAATTAATTTCTGTATTTAATGATCTCACAAGATATGCTAAATAAATATCAAATGTTATAATATTTTATCCTTTTTTAATATTAACTTAAAAAATACTTACTTAAAAGAAGCTGGACACTCTTTACATTTAAAAGGCCTTTGATCTGTATGTATTATTTTGTGAGAGTTGAGATTACTTTTAGAACTTAATATTTTACCACATACATCACATTGGTGTGGTAACTTACTAGTTGGCTTGGCCAATTCTTCATCGTCCAAATGTGGAACTGAAAAATAGTTTTAGATACAAATGTTGTGTTATATTGTTTTTTTTTTATATTTATTATAAGTGTGGCAAATAAATCTACGGGACACCCAAAAAGGCCAGTCATTGGAGCCCATGGACACACATTTTATTGCGAGCCTTGAGAACAGAGTATCCTCTTTTTTTTATACAGTTGGAGGTCGTATTTCCTAGGGAGTTGATTCCACAGTTCACAAAAATGTCTTGTGAAGAGGACTGCACAAGATTTCCAACCATCAAGGCGATGCGGATTAATTTTTGAGGTAATACGGCACGTACGGTGGTGAAACGAGGCAGAAGGGATCAACCCAAACAACTCTTCAGAACTCTTTGCAGAATCTTAGAGTCGCAAAGTAATAAATTGGAGATTGACAACAAGTCCTTCGCTGAATTTGGTCAAAAGTATGAATATATACTTCTGGTGATGGATTCTCCAGCACCAGAAGTGCTGGTACTCTCCTGGGGTGAAAATATTGTATTTAATTATGCTGCCATAATTCGAAGAGGAAGGGAATGAGCTTTCGGGAGTCTCATACACATAAAACAAAATACGACAGTGGTATTTCCTGTTTTATTTAATCGTGTCAGATCATTTCGATGCTAATGTAGATTGACACACCCATTAGTTAGCCTATCTGACTGCAAATTATGTGCTAATTAAGAAAAAGATGTTGCTCAAGTATTCTCTCAGACGGCGATGGGGTTGTCACTTCCCTACGCCTTCATAACCGTAAGTCGCCTTTTATGACACCCACGGGTATAGATGGGGAGGTGCTTCTCTAAAAGTCGCCAGACATAGGCACAGACCTAAACTTCTATATCTAAATCTCATCAATCATGTCTCTTGTCAAGAATAACTTTGAACATAATTACATTTTTTCTTCTTCCCTCTTTTCTTCTTAATAACTGTCTCATCCTTTGGATCTGAAAATAAATTTTCTTTTGGTAGAATAATTTTGTCTTACTTTAAATATTATACATTACAAACAACACAATAAATTTATTATTGTCAAGTAGTACACAAGATTTTTAAACAAGAAATTACAAAAGTACCTAAGCATTTAAATTTTTTTTAAAACCTACCATTTTGTTTAAATTCAATAAGTAAATTATCATCATCATCATTCCAGTTTTCAATCTCATCATTATTCTCACGACTAGGTTCTGAAAATGTTTAAATAATTTAGTTCTCATTACATACATATTTTTAGCTTCTAAAGAGAAAAAAATAATATTTTTACTAGTTAGGAAAATTTTGGTAACAGAAAACAATAATTCAATCAATGCACATTCACTATTTTATCTGTAAATAACACATCTTTTCAAATGTTCTATAGATCCAAGAACATTATTATATACATGTAACTTAATATTAAGAAATCTATGACTAAATCTATATACCCACCTATTTTTAATTCAACTGCTTCTGATATTAAATTAATTTTATCTTCACTATGAGGTTCGAGCTTGATATTATTTTCTTCTTTAACATTATACAAACTGACTCTATCCACATCATTAATAGTTTCACTGTTATCAGGACTTTTTAGGTTTGACAAAAGAGTAGTTAACCTTATCTCACTGCTTTCACACTGTATACAAAAGTCGTATGTTCGTTTTAACTGCCTAAAGCAATCCTTGCAAATAAGTTGTGGTAAACCATCCTGTTTAATAGGCTGTAAATAATAACTGTGATCAATCTTTAAAGTAAGAAAATATAAGTATTATAACGATATGATTTACCTTAATTTTAGTATAGTTGGTTAGCATTTCGACACATGAAATATTACGTTTAACATAATAACAAGTAAAAATATTGTAAAATATTTTGTTTTGTTGGAGGCAAGCTCTACAACTGTCCTTAAAATCTGTCACATTAATTTTCATATTGTGTGTGTTAAACAGTTGTGGTCCCACAATGTTTCCTATTTTATTCAGTATCCGTAATCCCAGTTATAGTAGGTTTGCTAAAATCTGAAGTTAAGCTTTTCGGCTAATGTGCTAATTACTATATACTATTTATTATTTACAAAATACAATACATCAATGATCAGTTAACAGATTATACTATAGAAATTTAATGACAGTTAGTGACGTGACGCAATTCGAGCTTAGCATTCCGATCCGATTCTAATAGTCGAAGTCTTCAAATATCGGATCGCGACAAAAAACATAGTGTTTAGGTCAACTGGAACTTAAGTTTGTTGTATATCAGAACGAAATACCGATATTTTATATATTATTTAGATATCATATATATATATAATTTACCTTTAACTATTAAAACTGCAGATATGGTTTGGATGATAATTTAACCACTCATTCCCTTTTTTGGATATATCATAAGATAATTATTATAAATAATATAATTAAAGTAATAAACCATCACTAAATTAACAAATCGCAATTATGATGTATATAACAAATATCTCGACACGCAACAGTCAGCAAATGTAGAAAAGTTGGTACAAAATAGCACAAAGTACACTAATACGGAATCGTGATACTAATCCAGCATCCGATTGTAGCTGTGCGATTGTACAGTAAGACTTGTATCCACAGTCCACTATCCATATAAAAAAAATACTATAAACATTTATCGAAAAAATATGTACTTTAACAATTTACAGTAAATTGTAAACACATTAATAACATTTGTTAAAAAGCGAAAGTGGATCGATAATTCTTTGAATAAAAGTAACTTAAAATGTCTGCACTTCAAAAGAATATCATGAAAAGTAATCTCCCACCAAGAATGCCACGAACATCAGGAGAATCAAAGTAAAGTTATAAGTTATCCTATACATGATTATTTGATTTACTAGTGAACCTAATTTTCACTAAGACACAAATTCTGCTCATATTTTAGGCTTGCTCCATTTAGTGGCGGGCGAAAGCGAAACTATGCTCCAGTGTCTTGGAATCAATACTTTGAAAAATCTGTTGATTTGGAAACAGAGAGTGGATCATTCAGAGTTTATTTATCACCTGAACCTGATCACCCACAAAGGCCGAGAATAATAACATTACATGGTGGGGGATATTCAGGACTCAGCTGGGCTCTTTTCACAGTAGGTATAACATTTACATAAGATTATTTTAACAATTTGTGACTAATTTCTTTTGCGATTTTTAATAGTTGTTAACACTGCCTTGAAGACGTTTTTGTGTTTTCTTGTGGTGTGTCTAACTCCGTGTTTAATTCCTTAATTCACAGCATAGGTCCTGCCTGAGGTTATACTGGTCTCATTTAAAATCACTTTTTCATATTTAGAAGTAGTTAACTAGGACAGATCTGTAGTGGAGGTTATCAATTGAACATTTTAGTTTACTTGTTCAATGTTACTTATTTTAGGAGGAAATTACAAACATGATTCATTGTCAAGTTGTATCACTGGATATTCGTGGTCATGGAGAGACACAAGCTAAAAACCCTAATGATTTAAGCATTGAAACATTAATTAAGTAAGTAGTAAAAACTGAACATAATTAATGCTCTATAAAGTGTCTATACAAACATATTTTTTTGCTTACCCTTGTAAATAGTTACCATAAGGAATGGTTGAAAATGAATAAAATCAGAGATAAGTGCAACATTACCTCAAATTCTTTCTGTGCGTTGTAAACTACTCCTTGAGATATAGCAATTAAGACCCCATTAAAATTAAAAAAATAATTAAACAATGTTAGTTGTCCTTATAATAAAAACTGATGTTCAATTTTTTTAATGTCTAATTTTAATAGCTTAAATTTATATGATTCCTCCAATTGTAATTATAGATGGAGGTTAGGTTTTATAATATAATATACATTATGTTTAATTTTTTTTAAGTAAATTTACATTATTACTGGTATATTACAGAGACGTAGAACAAGTGATTCATAAGTTATATGGTGATGATGAGTTACCCCCTTTAATCCTACTTGGACATTCAATGGGAGGTGCTATAGCTGTGAGAGCGGCACATTTACCTGCCATAGAGCCCTATATATATGGGGTAGCTGTTATAGATGTTGTTGAGGGTAAGTGTAAAATTTGTACATCTATTCTTATTCATTTACTTATAGTAATATTTTCCTTTCAAGAAATTATAAAAAAATCAGTAATTAGGTCTAGGTTTCCATATCTAATATCTTGTAGTAATTGAATTATCATTATTGAATATACATCTTACAACTAACCCAAAAATAAAGATCAAATATTACTGTAACACAATATTAAGTAAGTAGTTATTCTCTTGAAGGATTCATCAACAAAGCTAGCAATCAAGCTAGCTAACCCGTTGGAAATAAAAGTATTATTTGATGATAAAAAAATAATTTTAGTGATTTCAAAAAAGAGGTGAAATAAAGTATAAACAGAGCTGTAATTTTTATAATTAAAAGCTATGGTTAAATGTTTCAATGACAGTTAAAAGCTTAAAATTTAAGCTTAAATTATAATTATATGTTTAGCTAACACTCAAATATTTAAGTATATAGACATTATCTTTGTAGGTACAGCTATGGATGCTCTGGCCAGTATGCAAAGTTTCCTCCGTGGCAGGCCAACACATTTCAAGAATCTAGAGCATGCTATAGAGTGGTGGTCAGTTTTAAAATATAAATATTTATATTGAAATAAATTTACAGGATCCAAAATTTTTGGACACATTGTTTCTACATCATTAAAACTACATATATATCATATAACATATAAGGAGGTTTAAAGATATCTGACACTGCCAGATCTCTTTAAGATTTATTTTTATTTTCAGTGTAAGAAGTGGTCAAGTACGGAATGTTGAATCAGCCAGGGTTTCAATGCCTAGCCAAATTGTCAAGTAAGAAATTGATAAATTATTACTTAATTACTTACTTATATAATAAAATATATTACAGATTCTTGGAAGAGAATAATAAAAAAGTTGTTTGTCTTAGCAGAATATGGAGCTGGAAACCAGGCCTGTCCAAGATTGCTAATTACTAAAACTTTTCGTGCATTTTAAAATACACAGAAAGCAATTAAAATGCATTTAATACAAAAATAATACTAAAATGTATAATAATGTTATTAAAAAAATAACAATTGAATACCACAGAACATGAAACTTCAGTTATATACCGTAAAAGGTATTGTTTAGAATTTAGCATTGTTTTGATTCTACAAATCACGTTCATTGTAGAAATTTTCCTTTAAATTATATATTTTAGTGTTAAATGTACGCTGCGAAAAAAAATGTTTTAATTATATGATTATTAAACAAATGACAGCTGCACAACCAATCAACTGGCAATAAACGAGGTTGATACGTACGTCAGTGATGACGTCACGGATGAAGTGGCGACTTGCGCACGCGCCGACGTCATACTTGAGGAGGGAGAGGGAGAGGGGGACGGATTCGTCAGTCCCACTCCCGTTTCTGGAGGAGCTATGAAGTACCTACTATCTTTTAATATTTATATCTACTTGCCTACTAGTTTCATGTGTCTTCATCGTATAATTGATGGATATAAAAAGTAGTCTATTTCAGATTCCAACCTGTCCTTGTCAATTTATTCATAATATATTTAATTTATATAATATTAGTTAAAACATGAAAACGTGAACATTATGAAATTTAACATATATAGAAGATACGAATCACGCAACCAAGTGACCATTTTTAATTTCTCAAAAAACAAAAGACATCAAATATTTACTTTAAAAAAAAAAAACAAAATTCAATTGCTTTTAATATTTTTCTTTATATATTACATATGTTTCTCACCGTTTAAACCTTTCTTTTTGACAAATCATTCAATTTAGTAATTAGTCAAATCGGTCCAGACATTCTCAAGTTTGTCAACAAACGAACAGCAATTCATGATTATATATATTTTAAAAAATAAGTTAACTATTATCGCTCGAAAAGAAATTCGGTTTGTACTTGCCTCGACAAAAAATTGTATTTAATACTAAAGTACAAATGTACTTTAGTCAGAAGTGAGTAACAAGACCTCCACGCCCTGTCACTATATAACTCACTCTGATCATGAGATATGAGACGAAAATTGATCATTGCAAACTTCTGTCCAACAAAACTAGTGATTTAACAGCCTTAGACTTGTGTAACTGTTTCGTGATCATTTGTTCTTTGATAGGCAAATAGGTTGTTGTGACACACTCCGTCGAATCGTACAAGGCATGTCGCTTTTCTCATAATTCTATCCTTAACCGTACGAGCGACAGTTAAATGCGCACATAGAAAGAAAATATATTGATAATTATGCATTTCAGATATCGTTGGCGAGTGGATTTGTCGAAAACCGAACAACATTGGTCGGGATGGTTTTCTGGGTTATCGAACTCGTTCCTAACGACGCGTGCGCCTAGGCTTTTGCTACTCGCTTCTGTGGATGGACTTGACAGAGAATTGACTGTTGGACAGATGCAAGGTGAGCTTATGTTTTATCCGTAAGTGGTAGACGACCTGTCAAACTCTTGCATTTTCTGTATCTCTAATATAACATATTATTAAACGCTCACATATGATTTTTTTTAATTATTTGCCTTAACAGTAACTAGATTTTTGTAACATAGCGTAAGTTTTGAAATTTTATGTACTTATCATTCTAGGTAAAGGCAAACTATTTTTATTTTAATCAAAGAACGAGTCATTTCTGATTATGTAATTGTTACGTTACGTTTGTTTTTAATTTAGGCAATTTTATGGGACTTATATGGGCGAAATAGTACTGTAACCACATTAATAAACCTTATTCTATTATTAACACATGTTGCAAATTTGACCGACGTAGTGATTGGCCAATTGTGTCGTCGGCCAATCGAAATCTGTTAAAAAATACATATGGATTTTACTATTGATCGTTTTATTTGACTAAAATTGATATTAATTTCAGGGAAATTTCAAATGCAAGTCCTTACGAGATGCGGTCACGCCGTGCACGAAGATTCACCCGCTGAGGTAATTTTAATTCTATGTTTCAAAAGCTGGATTGTTTTAAATTATAAAGGAACGTTTTTGGGGCATACATCTCATGATAAATTGAACGCGTGCAGAGCTTTTTATATGTAAATTGTTTTCTAGGTGGCGAGAGTTCTTGCGTCGTTTTTACTGCGACATCGTTTGACTTCACCGACAGACGAAGGAGAAAATATGCAACTAGCTTCCGCACCCGGGTGTTAATTTAATTGTATAAACTTTTTATTTTTGTTGGTATTTTTATTTCATCATTTGTGCGGCAGAATAGACCAATAGTTTTAAAAAATAAAATCGACGTTTTCTAATGTTATATTTATGAAAGTAAGTTGTAATTTTTTTTGGTATCTTAATGCTGGATCTCTGTGCTTTCGAAGCGGTACATTTTAATTAATAAAAATCACATTTGTTTAGTTTTATGCCGTCCAGTGCTTTATTTCTTTGTGTTTCTATAGAAATTAGATTATAATAATACCTAAACAGACGTACATACTGACATGTACTGGTTCTCAACTTTCAAAATATTGTAGTCTATAGATTTATCATAATTTGTAAAGATAGTATTACTTGTGATTTTATTGAAAAATGTTGTGAATAAAGTATTGCGAACAAGTATTGTTTTATTTATTTTACTTTTATTTAGTTATGAACGTATAAGGAGACTGATTTCCAATCGCTAGTTACATCCCACCGGTTAGTACATACCACTGGTAACGAATTCTACTGTATGTAATGCAATTTAAAAAAAAACTTTATTTGCTTACCTATTATACTTAGTGTTCAGATTGAGGCCTCCCTAGTAAGTCCTGGCGTGTGACAGGGAAGCTTCGATCTTTTCTAATTAACAATGTTTTAACAAAATAACTAACACAGTTGGTTTTAAAACGAGGGTGGTGAAAAAATAATAAATATATGATGATGACTGTTATTGTGTGTGTGTGTGAAATGATTCTGTTTTGTTATAGTTGAGTGTACCGAGCCAATGGTTTAAAATCGTTTTACATTTGTGGTATGTAAGATTGCAAGTTAAGGGTTCTATTTAAACTATTTTAGAGATAGGTGGTGCGATTATTGTATTGATTATGTGCAAAGATAGTCTTGCAAATTACATAGCTAATTAAATTAGGAGTCCTTTTTTGGGGTGTGTCGGTACTATGTGGAGAGGTTGGCCTATAGTCAGTAATAATCAAAGGGAAATATCTTTTTTTTAAATAAAATTATTTTTATAACTGCTCTCTGAGCTCTTTCTAGCGCTAGAAATTTAGTTTTAGCACAACCACCCCACACTCTGATACAGTAGGTGTTACCGGTTTAAACTATGGTTTTATAGACGGTATATATGATATTTGGCTCAGCTACGTGACTTAAATTGCAAAATTCAGCTTAATAAATAAAGAACCTAAGTATTTAATCTGTCTCACCCTAAGCAGCGTATCACAGGCGCAGTCTTCAGTACACTTCCAATTTATTTTGTGTAATTTAATGTTAAGATTAGGGGGTGGAGGGGGTTGGTTTTTATCACGAATAGAAAGAGTAATGAAGTTAGTTTTAGATAAGTTAATAGTTAGCTTACTGCTAGCTTTTTAATTTTGAGCTAATCACCTTTGCGTTTTTGTAAGTTTCCTCTCATGTGTCACCATAGAAAGTTAGTATCGTGTCATTGGCATAACAAGTTATGATGCCTTTATTGATTTTAGTATTGCACACCTCATGGATTTACGAATATTACGTAATATATCAGAAAAAGCGTTGGCCCTAAAACAGAGCCGAACCGAATAAAATGGGATTTTTAAATTATTAATTAAAATTATATTAAGGATTACCTACTTAAATTATTTCAAGTCTAGACTTCTTTCTAATATGTGTTGGGCAAAACAGATCCGTTTAGTTTTTCTATTATGACCTTCCTAAGTAAGAAATATTTTAACAGTATTTTGACAACTTCAATTATAGATATAGGTATTATAAAATCTAATCAATTCGGTCCAGAATGCAGTTTGGAAAACCGGGAATTCGGCCTTAGGATACAAATGTTTTTGGAGACGACGATTACACTCCATCAAAGATGACTGACCGTCCTTTTCCTCTACTGTAACTTGAGGTCCTGTAAATAATGCATCGTCGACAGTGGGCATAGATTATTTTAATGGGACATGGTCTACTGTAACCGTCTGCGCTTTTAATGATTTTCTAGCAACAACAGTGAATGCAATGGAGGCTGTAGCTCAATCACCATTTAAGAAATACAGACTGAAGGTAAACTACGCCTTTGCCTATTTCCAATATACTGGTAGAAGGTTTAACTCATTTACTAGCAGAAAATCATCCAGTACCATCATGCAACAAGCCTTACGCCATTCCAAATTAACGGCAAAACCGATAATTGATACTTGTTGTTAATGCTCATAATTAACATAGAAATCATTAAAGTTTTTTAAGTTTATGTGATTTTTTTTCAAAGATGATTAACCATAGTACAAATTAAAAGTACACAGAGTTCTATTAATTATCAGATTGTGGTTTTATTTACATTATCCCTTAACATATGCGCCTTGCCCGGGCTTCCCCTATACATTTCCTATGGTTGTCCAACAATACCTGTATTTCTTCACTCTCTTCAAGTCTCGAGCTAGAAAGTAGTTTGCTTGCCTTCGGAGTTATTGATTCAGAGATAGAAGATACGTACGGTACGTCTCGATATTTCTTAAGACTAAGGTGTTTAGCGCAGAGTATGTTATTTGGGCCTCCAGTATTAAACTTAGCAGCGTAGAGCAGATTGTCTCTTATAATTGTAGAGCTTATTTCGATTGTAACTGTTCTCATGAATTTAATGAGGTGTTTTTTTGATTCTTTACCTTCCAGAGGTGCAATTCTCAATTGTTGTCTGGCGGTATCTTCTTGTTTATTTTCTAATATCCAAATTTGTTCATCTCGTTTTTTTAGCTCTACATTCTGCCAAAAATGTTATCGACTTCTCTATATTGTCACACTTTTTTCCAACCCTTTGCGTTGCCTAGAGGTGACAAAGCTTTGCTCGATTTGTTATTGAATGTTAAGGTTCTGACGTTTTTCCATAATATTTGAGGGATAACTTGATCGTGTTACCAAGAGCGCAGAAATGGCAAGGTATGGCTTGGATTCAATCACGGCCGGGGGTTTGGCGTCAGCAAGTAGGCAGTAATGTAAAAATGATGGTTACTCCTGCGATGCACTGTTATCCTAATACTTGGTATTGATTTACTTTTAGTTAATTTTGAAGAAAAAAAACATCAAACCTATTTAAATTAAATACGGGTTATAAACGACTACTCTTAGCGAGATCGGAGAGGAAAGAGGAAGAGAGAGCAATACGTCTAAACTGCAAATATCTTAAAGTATAAATACTATATTAACTTAAAGGGAAAAAATTAAACAACAAAAAATTGCATAAACATCTCCAAACTTCGTGATATTTGAATCAACGATTATTCTGACGAATTAAGCGAAAAGCATTTTGATAAATTTAGTAAAGCCTCGCTATAAATTCAAAAAAGCATGAAGTTTGACGTGACTTTTTATTCACTGACTTACAATATGACTAGCATATAATAACGGTAACATTTTCATTATTAATACTGTTAATAACAACCAGAATTAAGTACACAGTAAACAATATTTTAATGGCCAGTAGGTAAATAATTATTATATATAATATAAGAACTGCACATCAGCGCTATATTTAAAGTATTATTTAGACATTGATTACGATTTTCACTATGTTACAGCCAATTCTAGAAATCTAAACCAGTATGGTTTTACAGAGATCCGTAAATGTATACTTAGTATAGCAGGACCATACTAATTACTGTATCGCATTAGTTGTGACTGTTAAGGTAAAACAATTTTGTGAATAAATAAAAACAGATATTATCGTAATCATCGTATCATTAATTGAATTTTATTTCTATGAAAATTAACGGCTGTCAAAGCACATTTAGACATATATGACATTTAGAATGACGACGTTGTTAACAGCTTTAGACGTCTACAGTAACACAAGAAATAACGTAACAAACTATTACTGACCATAACAATAATGTATTAAGCAACAATCCGACAAAAAATACAATTAAAATCTCACTGTACGCAAACAGCATTCTTAAATATCTTATTTTGTGCATATCTATTGAGGTGTTAAAATTTGTTAAAATCTAGTATAAGCAGATTAAATACTTTTTAAATTAAGCATTCAACTTATTTCCAAACAAGCGTTAAAATTCACTATAATATTCACTTATCATATAATTGGTAACTTTGATATAATATTCACGAACTTTAGGATAGTTTCGTCAATATTAACACAATAATGTTTGCACCGGTTCTATGTAACTCTCAATAGCGACTGCGTTTGGTGCGTTTTGTAAAGCGCAATTGCAACATGAGCGCTACGGATATTGAGATAAGTATATCCAAATTGGAAATCTATGGATCTATGTTTAAATAAGACCAAGCTTTCCATACAAAATCGTTACGAGATTCAATTTCATGTTTATTCAAGATTTTTAATACAAATATTCGACGTATTAAACTCGCGTTTGATACTTTGGCAAACTCATAGAAGTACTTTTAATAGTCCACAACACTTTTTTGTTATATTGAAATTATTTTTGTATTTTCTAAAATCACTTTCAAAAATCTAATTAAACAGTTGTTGTGACCTTAGAGCATTAAACATCATAAAGTAATTCTTACCGATAAAATCGTATGCTGTTAATTAAAAAATAAAATCGATGGTGTTACAAGCTCTTTAGGTCTGGGCCTCAGATTTCCGTATCTGTTTCATGATCATTGGTTAATCGAATAGGCAAGTAGGTGATCAGCCTTCAGTGCTTAACACACGCCGTCGAATTTTTGGGTCTACGGCAAGCCCGTTTCCTCACGATGTTTTCCTTCACCGTTCGAGCTAATGTTAAATGCGCACATAGAATGAAAATCCATTGATGCACAGCCGGAGATCGAACCTACGACCTCAGGGATGAGAGTCACACACTGAAGCCACTAGGCCAACACTGCTCTGCTGCTGCTCTCTATTTTCGCGGATTGAGGACACCGTGACTAAATTCTGCAAAAACCCGTCATCTTTTAGTTGACCAACTCCGGGGAAATAAATACAGATAACACAACTTTCTCTACAGCTGTGATACTTTTGACATTCAACACCTTTTGTCTTCAGTCACCGTGACCACGCGAAACGTCGGAAAAAAATTAAAATTTTAAATTATGTAAATAATTATAAGTTTATAATAATACAAATAGCTTTAATCCGGTAAAAAAATTGTTTTCTATCAATATGTAAAAGCTATGTTAACCAAAGACAATTCTAATTAACACATTTAATTTCTATATCATGAATATACCAATTGCGAAGTCTGTTCAGACACCATTTTAATTTCCAAATTGTTTAATTGTAAAATAGAAAAAAGTCGTTAAATTAACAAATAACACTCACTTATCCGCCATCTTATCTCTCAATAGGTTTCGAGGTAGTTTATATTGAGTCTCGTTTAAAACATCAACACTGATTTTCGTTTATCGATAAGGGTATAGAGAATAGAGGCAAGGATGGTATTAAAGAGATCTAGACAAATCACATCAAAGGTTATTTTTATATGTTGTAAATATAATTTAATAAATATTAAATTAAGAAAAACACTTTTTGAACGGATTAAAGCTATGTATTATTATTAAAAACTTATAATTATTTACGTAATTCTAAATTTTAAATTTTTCCGACGTTTCGCGTTCTTGCGCGTGCTACATACAGATAAAACAACTTTCTCTGCAGCTGTGATAATTTTGACATTTAACACCTTTTGCCTACAGTCACCGTGACCACGCACGCTGAAAAGCACGCGAAACGTCGGATTTTTTTTTAAAGTTAGAATTATGACAATAATTATAAGTTTTTAATAATAATAAATAATACATAGCTTTAATCCGTTCAAAAAGTGTTTTTCTTAATGTGTAAAAGCTATTTTAACAAAAGACAATACTAAATATTAAGTTAGTTTGTTAATCTCTGAGATTACATAATAATAAATAAAGACGGTAACTCATTTCGCTATTAACCTGTTTCACAGGTTTGCTTCAACTTATGTAAATTAATAAATAATAAAATGTATTTTTTTCTACACTATGGTTGTCATTAAGTTAGCATATAAATAATAGTTTAAACTGCGCTCTTCATTTCTTGTTTGACGCACGACTTGAACGCCTCCCAACCTTCGTTTTTCGCCGAAGACTGGAATGAAATTATAAAATTATCTCCGATAATTATGTTTATATATTATACGTGTTACAAGAAATGCGTGGCTACTCTAATAACGACTGAAACAATTTCGATGAACTTGGACTCTTAAATTGGAATATATCTGATTTAAATAAAGTATCGATATAAGTATTCGCTGATGAAATTAGTGGACAAACATACAAATTCTAAAAAAAAATCCACAGTCTTAGTAATTGAAATAATAAAATATTCCTACATTATCGCCACGAAGCTGATAATGTAGACATAAACAGATCATAATCAAATATAATCTAGTTTTTGGAGCTGGTGAAAGAAATGAACAACTTTGTATTATAATTTTAATCAGCATTTTCCAGTTCCAGTTTTATCAAAATCGGCTTTTAAGATCTGTAAAATACATGCGTTTCCTTAACATTTGACAGGTATTTAAAGTTGGGTTAATTTTTGAAATAACTTGTAATACTTTTTTGGGTCCCGAAACAATTATTGTTTCCCTAAGAATATCTATATATATAAATCAAATTGAAAATACCTTAAATCCCCTATGAAGTCTGTCCTTCATGATAGCGATGAACTCCTTATAGCTCAACAACCCGTCTCCGTCCGCATCGAAAATCGCGAACACTGTACTCACTAAGTGCTCCGATTGAGCGATTCCAGTACATATTTTTACGGCTCGGTGAAATTCATCTGAAAAATAATATCTCAATTATATTAAATGATTATTATAAATGTGTATGCTAAGAATATTCTAATACTCTATACTCTGATTTATCATTCCGTAGAATTCTGATATTTCATAAGTGTTGCTTCTAAAAAATGCTACGTATTTTTTATATTTTACCTACAAAAAGGTAAATCTTATTTACTTACTCATGTAACTACTACTCAAAATAAACATTGATAAAATATTTGTAAATCTGTATTTTATTTAATTTGGTATAGAAAAAATACTACGCGCGATAGCAGTTAAAAACGTGGGGACAAAGCGGGGGAGAGAGACAACAAACTGAATAAAATGCGGGGATTTCCCGGGCATAGATAGTCCGTGCATTGCAACGAACCCAAAGCAACGCCCATATAACGGTATCGGATACATCCCCAGTAATAAAGCTAGAATATTAACAATAATGTGAGTCAAATATAAAAATGGTGTAAACCTTTAGATATCGGATGATCAGCCAGCGTATACATCCTCATGGCTATGGTGAAGTCTTCCAAATTATTCAAAAACTGACAAAACGTCTTGAACTCGTGAAACGTGATCCCTTGCCCGTACTTCACTCGGTCCAGTAATCGATCGAGGTACATATCGTATTCATCTGTATCTAAATACGTGTAACGAAGGAGGATTTTCGCAAAATCCACTTCTGATATTGTCTCGTGGCCTAAAAGAAACAAATACTACAAACATTCTATAGATTTTTAATGTTATCATTAATTTTACTAGATATTCGTTTATTATTTCACTAGTTCTGAAAAATATCCACCAGGCAACCATGTCATCCTGATGAAATGTAGAATAACCAACGTGCGACTCTCATCACTGGGGTCGTAGGTTTGGTCCCCGGCTGTGCACCAATGGACTCTGTATATGTGCGCATTTAACATTTGCTCGTCCGGTAAAGGAAAATTTCGTGACGTAACCGGCATGCCTGAGACCCAAAAAGTCGGCGATGTGCGTCAGGAAACAGATACAGAGATCTGAGGCCCAGACCTAAAAAGGTTGTAGCGCCATTGATTGATTGATTTATTTTTTTACTTGCCTGTTAAATATGATCACGGAAATGATACAGAAACAAGAGGCCCAGACCTAAAAGGTCTGCATATTATATGTATGTGTTACCATGATAACCATTTTTACAACAACATGAAAAGCACATAACTCTTTTCATGTTAGTTCCGAAATAATATATACCTAGGAATATAAATTGTCTATAAACTCAATTATTTGTTAAATAAGGTTTATTTTGTAAGATTTTTACTAAAAACTCGTTTATTTAATTAATGT
This sequence comes from Pieris brassicae, assembly GCF_905147105.1. Lineage (NCBI taxonomy): Eukaryota > Metazoa > Arthropoda > Insecta > Lepidoptera > Pieridae > Pieris > Pieris brassicae. Next base: position 16,491,482 of record NC_059669.1, on the reverse strand, counting down.
TTACAAATTTGAGACGATTACTTCAGTATAATACGTATATAAGTTTACGATTCAGTCGTTGCCTAACCTTTAGAGAACTCGTGAAATTCAAGCTCTAACACTTCCGTCTGCAAATTCTCCATAAACTGGCGAAAACCTTCAAACTTCAGATCGCTGTTGCCTTTCTTACCGAAGAAATGCACCTGAAATATTGGAAATGTATTTAAATATAATTGTTTCCTTCTTTCTTCACTCCGACGAGTTGACGTGTCGTGCGTTAATTCACGGCAATACTAATAGACTTATGTACATTTATCACATTTAGCAGCTGTATTTTTGTAGTATCATGTGTCCACCAACCAATCCCTGTCCTTGGCTATTAATCATGCAAATGCATCAAAAGTAAATTTTAATATTAGTCAACACAACATTTTTTCTTAATAAAATATATATATCTTACGGTGACATGTACAAATAAACTAAGACAAAGATAAAAATATTTTTGTTTAAAGAAACAAAAGAATAACGCCAAGACCATCGAGAGTTTAATAGATAATTTATTTTATTAATCAGAATCCTAGCTCGTTCGTTATCACTTCTATTCTCTTCCATCTATAGGGAAATATTATTAGCTACAAACCTGAAGCATCGTGTCCACATTGTGCCTCCTCTGAAGTCCCTGATCATCATTGATGTAATTGTCTTGGGGGTCCTTGCCCTCTTTCCCTTTCTTTTCTTCATTCTTCTCCTCTTTATCGTCCTCGTTGATCCCGCGTTTGTCTCGCCAAGCGAAACTAAATATCTTTTCCATCTAAAATAGAAAAAAAATTGAGTACTTAAAATTTTTGGAACAGTCACGCGTTGCGTCTATAGTTTGAACCTAGCCCGGATTCTTTTGCGGGAAACCAATTAGTTTGTTGGACAGAGAGAGCTGATGATGTGTATCAGAAACACATATCTGTCACTAAAAAGAAGATTTACAAAACTTAAGTTTTTGAAAGGGATATTTTATGGAACGTAAATATTGTTAAAACTCCTACACTTAAATATAACATTTCCAATATTCGAAAATTATTATAGAAATGTGATAACTGATTATAGTATACGGAACATGAGAAAATTTTGTAAAAGAAACTGAGTGAGAAAATTGAGAAAAATATATGAGATTCTATGACTGTATTACCTTAATCGAATTTAAAATGTTATGTTATAAGTAAAATTCTGTTTTTAAACTGAGTTTAGTAATAAAATACGAGTTACATGACGTGTTATATTGTACATTTACATCCCTTGTTCGTAATAATTATCTTAGTTACAATTAATATAAAATAAAGGATTAAACTACATATTACATACAAATAAATTGTTAATTGACATTTTTTATATTCCATAGCGATGTTATGGTTAGCAAAATTTAAACAAAACACAAAACTGTATTAAACAAATAGGATCAACTTGTTATTGTATTAGTATAATTTCATTAATTGAGCATTATGACAATTGAGGTTTATAGATCGTTGTTACCAAAAATTAAGATATGATTTTATAAGTTATTTAATGAATGATTAGTTGTGTAATTGCCAACCACCACAAATAGTTCTGCGATAAAAATAAGGACAGGAAAACTAAATTTGTCTCGACAGACCTCTGATAGATTGCATTTATTATCAAAATAGCTTCAGTGAAAATTTATTCAATATTCCTAACAAATTTCATGTTCTTTTACGTACGATGTTTTCCTTAACCGTACGAGCCAGTGTTAAATGCGCACGGCACGAGAGTCGTACGCGCAAACTATTCACTATTGCGTTACTATACATTATATAAAAAATGCAACGGCCTGGTCACTTGACCATTTTTTGCAAGTGCCCATTAAGGCCAGAATATTTTTTTGATATATATTTTTCTTATATCTTTGTTTTCCTCTTCTTAATTATTTTAAAAGCAAACACGATTACACTCCTTATAACTTACGATCGAACGTTGAGCCGGTTTCGTCTCTTCTCTATTTTTGAGCGAGTTCGCAGAAACTAGAGAAAGCAGCTACAAAGCCATAAATCATATTTAAATATATTGTATATATGTTATATATTTACAAATTCCAAAATTAAAAATACATAAAGCTATTATCTACATAGCGTCGTTACATATAAAGATCGCGTCACGATTCGTTTCAATTATTCATTGGATTTTGACGGTACGTCTCTAAATACGGCAAGATTAAATATCGAACAATGATTCCAGTTTGTCAAATTAAACATACGCAAATGTAACTTAGTGCTGAAATTTGATCTTACCCTTAAAAGTCTCCTAGGGAGCGTTCAAGTATTACGTAACGAATTTGCGGGGCCCCTCCCTCTCCTCTTGTAAAACATTACAATACGGGGCAGGGGCAATGAATTACGCGTTATTGTTAATATTATTTTCAACTTTCCAGGACTTTACACCACATTATAGTAAGGATACAGAAAACGGTACGGCACGTTTCATGAGGGGTGGGGGTCAAGAATCTCTAAAAAAATTGCGTGACGTAATACTTGAACGCTCCCCTAGGGCAAGATTTGAATCGGAACTTGACGTCTTGATCCAAATACAAAGTTATAGTTTACGTGGTCGTCATGGCAATTTGATGAAATCGCAAGATTTTTTTTAAACTCGTCGTCTAAAAATGTAATTTTTTAAATATGTTGTAAGTTGTAATGTTAAGGAGCAGTAATTCGACGATGTGGTTAAGACAAAATTTTAACTCAAACAAAAATTATTATCATGGATCGCATTTTTAATTGCATGATAGTGAAAATATTTTTTTTGTTGTTTTCGAAAATCGATCCACAATAAAAAAATTCACACGATATCGAACTCACTGCCCGTTGAGTGTACGTGTCCAAATCTTTTCTTTCCTTCACTGAACCACCGAGCAGCCGTTGAATCTAAATACCATGCAACATGGGAAATACATATATTCCTAAAAAATGGCCACAGCTACTATATGATATAAAGAGATGGAGCTGGAGATCCCGGAAACTTCATTAAATATAAATCAAACTAAGTGCAATTTTATTAAGGCAAAGATTTTTAAAGATTAATTTTTATTATAGTTCCGAATCCGAAAACGTTAAACTGAAATCTAGTCAATGTAGATATATTTATAATAAATATATATTATATATTTAAAAAATCTAGAAGTTTTCTTTGCCTTAATAACAAATATTTTTTAATAGAAAAGAAAGTGCTCACTACTCACTACTCTATAGTCTGTCCAAATTTTCTAAGTACAGTTATGCAAGATACAATTATTATAACAACGAAAATATCAGAGGTATTTTTATTTTATAATAAAAAATGCGAGTATTTATTGATTGTTCTGTTCTTTACCTTATATTAAACAGAAAAGAAAAATAATTTCTAACTTAGTGTTTATAAATAAAATTTATTTTATATCCGAGAAATCCATTTAGTTTTCGAGAAATCAATAAGGATCCATACACCTATATAATATCATGACACATATAATATGGAATTACCTAAACAAATACATACGTTTAGTTCTTTTGCTTTGTTCGAGGTATATCTACTTTACCTTCTACCTGATGAATTAATGAAAAATAAAAACATTTTGGCATTTTCGTTGATATAAAAATCAATAGAAATACGTAAAACTTACGACTAGAAACTCATTCTTATCCACCCTTTGGTTGCCATCAGTATCGAACATATTGAAGGCGATCTGGAAACCGGATGCTGGCTCTGAAATAGTAATTTATGAACATTAATATAGTGTATTAAAAATATATTTGTATTAACAAAATGTTTTAGAAGGTAAACTAAACTCACCAACGAAAACTTGATAAACGTATTCACTTCAGTTGGTGAGTTTTCAAATTAGAAATAGGATTTTCCTAGGGCGAGATTCTTGACTTGGCTTGGGTGGGTCACTTGCCAGGGTTCAACAAAAGCATATATTTGTATTTGTATAAGGGACACGAATACCTAGCATTGTCAACATAGAGCATAAGGATCCTCTAAAGAAACATGGCGAGGTCTCTTCGTGTTCGTAGATAGGTAAATAATCAAGTTAATAGTATACATATAACATATTGTATTGTTAATATCATTATTATTAAAAATCGCGAGTTATTTAAACATAACTGAAACTTACTTGTCAAAATCGAGAGTAGAAACAGGTATTCCGTGTATGAAATTATTCCTGAAATATTGAAATATGATTTTAGTAAAATTACTGAAAATTAAGCACACTGGTCAATTTAAACTAACATCTACGCTAATTCACAGATAAAGTGGTGCATTAATGGTTTTGAATTTTCCAAATTCACTTTCTACAAGAAGGTACAAAACTAACCTAACAGCTCACTTGTGTGTAAGTTATATAACTATATCTTATAATAATTATATTTATTTCATTATTTCTTCAAGCAGACATAAGACTATATGGTTATTACCGAGTTAGTTACAATATTGCCCTAAATATTATATTAGTAGGTTAGCTTTAAAGTGCCTAGGTAACACTAAAAATGTTAAGAAAATGAAAAAACGGCTTAATGTAGAAAGTTCCCAATAGTTTTTTGTTTTTCGAAGTAATCTCCGTTCCTCTCTAAACATCGTCGCATTCTATGGAACCACTGAGAAAAGCAGTGGGCCAATTCTTCTAGGGAATTTTTTCTAACATTTTACATTATAAACATTTAAATATCTAAACATTTTCAGTGTTACCTACGTATATTAAATCATACAATTCAACTAGGCACATGCAGTCCATTGCAATGACTCATGTTAGGGAAATGCAGCCTTTCCCTTAGCATGCTGTTAGGCCACGCACTTGCGTTCGCTTAATTTTCTCATCTCATTGAGATTTTAAACAGTTTAAGGCCATTGACCTTTAACTACCAATTATGGGCAACCCGAGGGCGCCATATCCTATACTAAGCCAAAGAGGCGGTAAGAGTGTAGTTTTTTGTATAGATTTCTTTACAAAGCATAAACACTATTAAACGTACCTTTATCTCTCATATTGCGAAACATTTGTGACGAGCCTCGTTTCAATTGCGGTGTTGAGTCGCGCAGCTGTTCAATCTCTTTAGCGCTGAGCACGCGTCGTTTTAGGCGAGCTGTCGACAGGTAACAGTGTTCTAAGTACTCATACTGGTTACTAATAGGGAATACTTGGAAGGTGAGTTTGAGAATACTGAGAACGTATATGTTTAAAACTGATGACTCGCAAATTCAATTTAATATAATTTGTATAAAATAAATGGAACGGTTCACGTTTATCAACGCTTTCATTGCGATAGTTTTTCAAAGTAATTCTTTTCATGTTTCTTATTTAAAAGTTGATCGCGTAAATGTTTACACGACACGTGATAAAAATCTAGTTTTATTAATGTAATAAATGTTGTGTCGAGAGTAGAACTAACTACCGTCCACCCTTCAGACAGAAGGCAGATCGTCTACTTGTCTATGAAAGAAAAATGAAGAAATGGATGCAATCTGAGGCCAGGTCTTGGCCCTTGGTTTATAAATGTTTTGTGGTGGGGGGGCTTGCTTTGCCTTGTGTTGTACAAAAAATGGTCGGCAGTGACGAGCTATGGAATGCAGTGCATGTTAGGCTACAGAACAGAGACAGCAGAACGAGAGAGGGAGCGCTTTAGGATGAATCCTACGGGTAGAAGACGGGGAGTAAATAGGAGAAGATATGCCCATCTCCTACCTCCTATGTAGTGTGTTTCCTCCGGCACCGGAGGTTTTTGAGTGTAACATGCCGTTGAGGTGCCGGTAAATGCGACAGCGACCCAGGAGCCTCTGTAACGCGGCTTTGGAGCAACTACTCGAGGTGATTTTAGTGGGTATTTTTCACCCAGTCTTCGATGCGCAAATGCATTTCCACCTCGGATATAAAAAAATAGTCTATAAATGTTGTAGCGCCACTGGATGATTATTATTAGCTACCGCCCGCAGCTTCACCCGTGTGAATTTCTTTCTTCAACAATAGCCGTTTTTCATTTACCTATGACCATGTTAAATTATGCAATTAATCCTACCCCAGAAGTCACACTATCAACCGCACAGATCCGTTCGGTGATTTTTCGAAGTCGCCTTCATACAAATATAAATAAAGAGTTAATTTTCTTATATGTAAGGACTTACGGCGAGGTTCCTGCTCGACCACCGACTCCAAAAAATCCTGAGGGGTCATATATAGCTGTCCTCCATACTCCACACTTGCAAATTTGATGAACCGCCGTTCCCGAGACGTCAATTTCACCGATTTCACCAGTTCGTCGGGTTGCTGAAATTATTGAATTGATGGATTAAATATAATTTTATTAACGTTTAAATTCAGTGTATGTATGTAGTGCTACAAACCATCTCAGTCTATGTGGCGTTATAAGCAATTTTTGACAGGCATGGCCAGTAACGGCAATTATGTGTGATATGTTCCACAGTCGAACGCAGAATATTTTGTCTAAAGTTCCAATTCAAAAAAAATTACCTTAAGTGATCTCAAGTGACATTTCATTACATAGACATGTTTGTCAGATCTTAAAACGGAAATAGATCTTCCGTGAGTCTGGTTCGTAAACGAAAAGTAATTAAGCCTCCAATTTCTGTAGTTTTGTGATATTTATTTTAAGTCAATCAATATGAATCAACGACTATCATTGTTTACACTTGGCACTAAGTTTGCCTTATTACAAAATACCTGACCCATACAAAGATGCATAGACACTAAGCCAATAACCGATCGAGTTACTCGGAAACTAATTAAATAACACGTCTGCACCCGGAAGGCGTCAACTATTATTATAATATCCTATATACGGACCCAGTGATTAACATTAAACATCCCAAGTTTGTTATGAAATTAGTATACGTTATTTGGTTTATAATTGGGCGTCAATACTGTTTACTGGGCATTAAGAAAACCTTATAATTAAATATTATGATTGTTTGGCTTGTTGCTTCTTATAACTATAGTTACATCTAATAATCCGAAATAATATTGAGTATCGTAAGATACATTTGTGTCCATTACCTAACATTGTTTAGAGTTACAGATACAAGTAAGTGTTTATTGTCTAGGAATTGAAAATCGAAAGTTATAAGTAGGCTAAGCTAGTTGTGCACCAATGTACTTTGCGTCTTGACCATTTAACATCCACGCAAACGGTTAAGGAAAGCATCGTGACGACGGCATGCCCAGGACTCTTAAAGTCGACGACGACTCGATGCGTCAGGCATAGAACGCATTTGCCTATTAGTAAAAGCAAATAATCACGAAACAGAAAATCAAATCTGGGATCCAGTCCTAAAAGGTTTTTTTTGTAACAGGAGGCAAACGGGCAGGAGGCTCACCTGATGTTAAGTAATACCGGCGCCCTTGGACACTCACATTGCCAGAAAGCTCACAAGTGCGTTGACGGCCTTTCAAATATTGGTACGCTCTTTTCTTGAAGGACCCTAAGTCGTAATTGTTTCGAAAATACTTCAGTGGACAGCTGAGGGTATTAGTCTGAACATCTCCTCAGAACACTCTCCATGGTATATGCGGTAGAAGATGCGGAGAGACCCCTCATCTCTACGCAAACGCCACACGGAAAGTGACACGTCGTTGAATACGGTCAAGCGGAACGAGCTGGTACTGGGGATAGGTTAAATCTGCTTTATCAATACCCACACATATTTAGCGTGACCGCAAAACTCTACAAATAGCCAACCATAATGACTTTCCTTCCGAATTTTATTTTAGCTACGAAACGCAGACTGCGGTTCCGCGTATCGCATAACCATTAACCATTTGTCTTTTCCGGTACGTGATTAAAATAGTTTATATAATAAAAACTAAAATCTATTTAGCTATACATAAATTTATCACATTAATATTTTCCGTTCGTTACTCCAAACAGATATATCGGTTTCTTGATTAATTTTAATTCTGGCAAAAACAACCTATTCTTCGGAAATCTAATCCAGACTTATATTCGACGACTTAACTAGGCGAACTAGGCGAATACAGAGGCGGTCAAGTTGATTAATAAAATATATCAAAGCATATTAACTTAGGCACCTGTTAGCATATATTTTAGTATATAGAATATTCTGAATGTTTATTAAACAAAAATCTCTTTCAAAATGCATATTATTACGATAATGAGATATAAACGCAAGATCTTTGTCCTACTGCTATAAAACACTTAACAAAATTTCTAGTTAAAATTCATTGTTCCTACCACAGAGTTCCATGAATCTTACAAAAAACAGTATCACGACACTAAATCAGCGTAATAAAATTGCGTTTGAACAGTGCGGCCGAACGGGCATTTTGTCACAAATATAGCGATAAATAAGCCACCCTGAGGGTAGGTGATAAATTAAAAAAGGTTTCATTTAATTAGCCGCCGTGGCACATGTAGTAATTAATTGTCAATGTTTTATGGCTATCTTCTATTACCCACGTATAAAAAACAAAGTGTCTAGCAATTGGAGGGATATGGCACAGGACAAGTTTCTCGGATGCCGAGACATTTCTCGAATTTATACAACTTTTGTTTATTATTATACCAGGGTTTTGTTATGTATCATATCATAACTAATGATAATGGTGATAAGTGTATAAATTTAATTTAGCTATTAAAAAATTAAAACCGTGCATAAATATGATAAAGGGAGGTAGTATTTCCAAGTTCAATATCCTTCGCATATGATTTAGGTAATTCTAATTTGATGAATTGATTGATTTAGAAAATAGTTATTCTTTGAAATATTTATTTGCATATGGTATGGCTATCCTAACTATAAGGGGACGGGAATATGTTTGCTAATGTCATAAACGCCGGGAGTTTATAATTTTTTTAACAACAAAATACACTCTAATAATGTGTATAGCACAACGAACACAATTCCATGTGGTACGCGTATGTAATCTGTAATATAATTTTTAAAACTGTAAACCCCATTAAAATCCATCACTCTTGCATAATTAATCTAAGTACTCAAGCAGGTTTTATTAAATAATTTTCTCACATTTATGAATTACGATAATCGCCGATCGGCGTCCATACATCATGTGCACCCGGACATTTATCTACACCCGTTTATTGCTACCGGTGTTGTTGTAATGTCGGGAATGTTCATTATAACCGTGTCCAGATTGGAAAGTTTTGAAGGTCAATTACATAATAAATGGAGACGTTTTGATAACTTACATGTTTATAGATATAACATTTAATTATTTTCGATTTAAGGCAAAATTTACGTGTACGTTATTACGTGAAGCCTTTGTTTTACACGAGAGATGTGTATATTGATATATCGAAAAATTTCAACCAGGATTATAATCTCTAATAGGATAAAGTGGCGCTACAATCTTGGGCTTCAGATTTACAGCGTTCTTTGCCTGAAATTGCAAATACAAAGAAAAATGGTACTCAGTCGGGGTTCGAACCTACAACCTTGAATGAGTATTTTTCGTGGGGAAATGCGTAGAATGCGTAGAAATGCTACTCTACCCTCTCGCGGCACGTTTGCGCCGTGAAGGGTTATGTGGGACTCGCTATTGTGCTTACCCACTAAAACCTTACGGCGCCACCAGCAATCACCCGAGAAAGGGCACGGTAACATCGCGTTGCGGGATGCGGACAAGGCGCGTAGCCTCAGCCGTTGGAATCACGGTCAGCTATGGCCCATGATGTGGAATGAACCTGGGCACACACATCGGCCAATTCACCCTATTTGTAATACTAAGGTAGGTCGAGTACAATGCTTGCATCTTTTGGATGCATGAACCCCTATTACTTCGCTGAAGCGTCAGCCTGCCCATGATGACACAATGCATTGCACGGTGTAACGGAAAATCATATGCTAACTTCAAGACAGTAGGCCAACTCTCTGTATGTAATTGGACATTGTCAACAAAATACATTATAATAGGAAAAATGTATAAAAAGTTTAGTCGATACTAAATTCATATGTATTAAGCCATTTGATACAAGTTTAGATAGGCCTTTGAAGCCTATATTAATCGTCGATTGGCATTCACATTGAATACTGTCAGTATTTCATAAACCAAAGACACGAGACGGCTTCATCGCAACAAGTTCGATATAAATTATTTTCGTGATAGTACATATACATAATATTTACGGGCGCCTGTGTGTACAGCCCTGTAAACCATATTGGAGTAAAATACACTATGTGTATTTGTTTCATTAACACTTTTTCTAACAGACTTCTATGACATCTTGGTTTAAGACATGCCGTTTTCTTCACATCTATATGAAGGTAATTTCTCAGAATGTATATGCTATAGTTATAATCAAACTCCGAGATAACCAAGATAGCTAGTAATACAGGTTTTAGAAACTGTTATTATATATGGTTGTTAATACTTCTTTTGGAAATGAGGATACTCAACACTCGAAATAAGGGGTAGTCCTTTTCTCTTCGGACGACTCCATATTCTAAGTTCAGATAACATTTATTTGGCAGCTGCTGCCCATACTGGCTCCAGGTGGCTTGTATAAGAGAAAAATGGCATTTTTTGGAGGAGGCCTATACATGTTATAACATTGTTAAGTTTGGTCGAAAAAGGCTTTCTTAGTTTCATTTTATTTAACATTAGTTTCTTCCTATTCAATTGAAATAAATAAATTTCTACTTGCGCCAACCAGGGCAGGTAGTATCGCTTAGCAATTGATGACGAATAGCGGAAAGTTGGACTAGGATATGATAAATTTATCTTGATATAAATGTATTGACATCCTGCTATATATTTTGTATTTGGAATTTATATAGATCATTGTAGAAGCTTATTGATAATAATGAAACTGGAAGATGTCTTGAGAGAAATTATAAAGATACTTGTGAATAATTAAACTGAGTGTTACCAAGGCTTTTTAGTGTGGCACTGGAGGCAGGACATTCGATTCTCAGCAAAACAAAATTGTTACCTTTTATAACTCCGCCTTACCAACGAATACTTTAATGATCAATGAAACATATGGAATGCGATTACTCTATTAAGGGGTGGCGGCTATACATACATATCTACTGATACACAAGTAATATCAAAAATAAATCAGTGGCGCTATAACCTTTTTGGATCTGGGCGTCAGATTTCTGTATCTGTTTCATGAACATTTAATTAAATTTAAAAATTTGAAAATTAATCTAATCGGCAAGCAGGTGATCAGCCTCCTATGCCTGACGCACGCCGTCAACTTTTCGGGCCTAAGACGAGCCAGTTTCCTCACGATGTTTTCATCGTTTGAGCTAATGTCAAATGCACACATATAAAGAAAGTCCATTGGTGCACAGGCGGGGATCGAACCTACGACCTCAGGGATGAGAATCGCACACTGAAGCCACTAGACTATTCAAGTAATATTATCAAACTAAATACACACGCGGAAATCTGGCAACTCTATGCCGGCCCTATATCCAGTTTAAAAGCGCTCTTCAAACTTCTTAAAGAAATAACGCGACATAACTTGATAGTGTAATGTAAAAATACGTGCGTCGATACGCAATCAAAGCCACCATTAACTCCCTAATTGCGATTAAATTAAATTTGGGAGAGTAAAGTCCATTAAGATACTTTGAAATTACGAAATAACACCTGATATTAGCTTTAAATCAATCCCGATGACCATTAAGATCTTTTAAATATACGATATCTTTTTAAATTTATAATACGTTTATAAATCACTGTTTTAATTAGCACGGAGACAATTTTAACTTACATTCTTTACGGCTTAAGAAACAGTACTCTCTTATCTATGGATTGTATTTGATTAAAACCTTCCTTAAGGTAGGCCTCCTTCCTTCAGGTTTATAGTACGTAAATTATGAAGATCGAAAGTTTAGTTATGAAAGCCACACAGTCTGCCTGACATATGGATTCTTGGATCTAAGACTTGCCGGTTTCCTCATAAGCAAGTGTTACACTCTTGCTCTGTTCAATAAATTAGCCTATAGTGTTAATTTGCACATGGTAAGAGAAACAGAAGAGTGGAGCAACAAAGTATTAAACTATTAAGGTACACGGAGAATATGAACGGAAAATAGGAAGATAATTTAGAAGGAGAGACCAGATTAAGGAAACGACTGGCACAGAAAACTGTGCAGACAGAAATGGCGGGATCTGGAGGAGGCCTTTGCCAAAAAAGGACCCAGAAAAATGATATGATAGAAATATAAATGTATTTAAATGCAAAGTATCTGAAATAGAAGGCTTGTATTATCACTTAACTTCACTTTATTTTATTAATGGCGACTTCTGTGTAAACCACATTCCGCCAATGTCGCGTTCTAAGTCTAACACTGACAGGATAGTTTTGATAAATTGAATTTAATCTAAGCAGAGTTACCTAAAACAAAGATGACGACACAATAAAAACAACACAGACATATAACACTATATAAAAGAGGATAACACATATACTATAAGGTATGGAGGGGAGAATCTTATGGCTTGTATTATTATAGTGTAAATTCAATTGTCTTTTGTTCATACTATAAACCTTTACAAATGCAATGACAAGTTTTTTCTGTTACCCGATCGTGTACCACGATCGCGTACATCACGCACTTTTAACTTTCGTTTGTAATCGGAGCTACATGGGGACCGCAATAAATCTGTTTCAGACAGCTTTAAAGTCCCTATTGTAGAAACATTTGTATATTAGTAAAAATACGATATGTTTAATGACGCTTACCGTATTTCAAAGTTATTTAAGGGATAACCGAGTAGGTAAGTGTGTGAATCTCAACACAGGGCAATGCAATAATCTCTTTTGTGTTTACCTATAGAATTTCTTTGATATCTTATTTTCTTTACGTGGCTCTGCATTACTGAAAGTTAGCCTGTGAAGTCAGTCAGTCCTGTGTCCTGTGACATGTGCCAGATTCAGCACCTCATCCGCAGTTACATCACCCGTCCAGCCATGATTAAATAAAGTACCACAAGTAAATGAACAAACGTGAAGCAGGTGGTAGCGGTTAGCGGTGCAACACATTCAAACTTCTAACAATAATTCTTGTAAGGGAAAGAAATAACCTAATGTCTTGTCAGCGCTATGACATATAACATGTAACATTCAGTGTTTCCTGTTAAATAAGTTTAAACAAATGAACACAGAAATGTGTCTATTGTATTTAACAACAACAGTATTTCATAATGTCGGGTCATAATCTAGAGCATGTTCAATAACATGGTACGGTTCGACATTTTTGACAGTGACAGTTAGTGAATGGTCAGCATCAGTCTGGATGCTGACATTAGATGTACGATGGGATCGGAATTCATTCTGTCATACCCTTTTAATACTTTTGGTATAGTGCCATACAAAAATATGCTAAAATAAAGAAATTTTTGACGGATTTTAAATATAAGAAAACAAAAAAGCTAAACTGCAGTAGTTCCAACTACATTTTTTCACTAGATATGATTAGTAATGAAAAATCAAAGCAAGAACGTGTTAAGTAAGTTATGACATATAATACAATATGGTCCAAGAACCAAAACACACATTTGCTAAAACTTAGTAATTAGTTACACTTTATTGCACATAATACAATTTACAAGAGTTATAAACAAAGCAAGCGATTTATAGGACACTATAGTTAAAAATATAAATAGGGACAACCAAAAAGTTACGAAAGAAAGTGACACTAAATGCAAATGTAAAAAAATATAATCAAAAAGTTGTTACTAGTATAGCGTATAATCTGATAGAATACTGTGATGCTAAAACAGCCGAATCCAACCATATAAAGCTCATAAATTATACCAAAATTTGAATAACAAGAAATCGAGTAATAAACGGGAATCTGTGTAATAAGGTGTAAGTAGGCGCCAGAGATTTGTGACATTAAACACTGGAGGAATTTACAAAGACAAATTAAACTGTTTCATGTTATTTATTGGGCACGTGAAAGTTTGTAGAACGACATGAGAACACGAAAGCACATTTACAATGAATGGGTTTATTGAAAACTCAATATAGCCTATACATATCATACAATTGTAATTGGTATATAATAAATACGATTTATGTTATCTCGAAACTACTACATATTACTATAAAACGAGGACTAAAGTTTCATTTACAATGTTATTACCAGATAAATAAAATCGTAACCAACGTAACATGCACGGTAACATTTGGCAAGGTTTATTTTGGCTTCAATGGTTTATGACGAACTAACTTCTACAATATATTGCGACTTTATAATAGGAATAAGCAAAGAAATAAAAAATATATATTACATGGAAAAACCTAACTGACATATTATTGTAAAAACAATATTTTTGGTTATGACAAAAGTGTCAACTGTGAAAGGGGCACAAATAATTTACTTTTTTTTTACTTAAAAATGACACTGAATAACGTCATTTTACGAGGGACTATGAAACTTTTAACTTCCCTTATACGTCTTCATTCATAGCATTTTCCTCGTAATTTTTGGTAACTTTAGCCACATCCAATTTTGTTTCTGGCGCTACTCCAATAGTTAACCACAGTGCTTACTCGCACACGTGTATTCCAAATATCTATCACGTTCACAAACAGCTATAGTCTAGGCACAATACAGTAGTTCAATGTGAAATTAGTTTTTTTATACATCATATTTATCTTGTAAGTAAAATCACGAGGACGTCATAGTTATATATAGTCGGTTTAGTAAAGGAGTTTAAACGGCTGGGATTTAATTTTTTAAATTTTTAAGACACGGTGATACTTTAACGAATTTTCCTTCCATGTACGGAATTAACACTTCTTTTTAATGCAGCCAAATTGATCATGTTTAACCTAAAAAATAGTTAATATAAACCATCAAAATCAACAGTATACACGCTGTGGTTTCACCAAACGGATGCCAAACGATCGTGTGTCGGGGCTTAAAGCACATCAAAGAGTTATTAGGTGGTCACTGGGAAAATGCCAGCTTGTCTCAATTATATCGCGTCCTACACTTATAATTAGACGTATCATTATAACGTTTATCTATTGTTTAACTTGGCAATATTAGCGACGATAAAAAATTGAATTTCGAATTACCTACTTTTATTCCAATTGTCATTAAGACAGTTCTTCTTCTACGTTAATTCGACATTAGGACGTTTATTTTTATAATTACTTCACACGTGCCTTTAGTATAGCGGGGCCCAAAGTTGATAGTATTGTCAAGTTCAGACAATTCAAGTTAGGAATATTTATAAGCAATATAAATATCATTACTTCCCTTGCCCTTGTCGCAAGTGCGAACTTGGATTCTGAGTCCACACTACATACATTGATACATACATCGTTATTAAACATTAAAACATCAAGAACATATGAAAAATCACCTCGCATTACCGCCGATCCATTCGACACAGTAAACAGAAAATTACAGTCAATCATTTAATACGCGTCAAGATAGCTATAATCGACACTTGACAAGATCTCGTTAGGCGAATCGCCGCAAATTAAGGTCATAAAACACGTCGCCATAAATAAATTATAACTACACTGGATAACCGTGTTCTGGGTCTAATGCCGTTATGGTAACAAATGGCCGGCCATTAAAGTCGTGTGCTGACGTTTAAACATAGTACATCGATACTAGTTTATCGTGGAAAAGGGTAAATGGCAAAGAATTCATAGAGACCTGATTCAGACAAGAATTACGACTCAAAGACGGAAATCTCTTATATGATGCCAAAAATATTAAGCTCATAAAGAGTCATCATCCTGTATGACACCATGAATGCCTTACAAGTAGTTCGACTATTGAAATAAGAATAAAATGTATTGTGAGTAGCATTTATATTTAATATAATTTTAAAGATGTTTTTTATTTAATTAAATACAGATCCACTACAAACTACATAAAGGCTGTCTCCTGATTCTTTCAAATTGTAATTATGCTGTGTAAGGCTGTGTGTGTGTGTATCTTCCATGATTAATCAGTCAGAGGCTTATGAATGCCATTACCACGCTTGTAGGATTTTTTATCACTATTACCCAGTAAACTGTGGTACAAACGTGCAAGACCTTGCTAATGTTAGTATCGGATCACGGGGTGGTTAAGCAGTGCCAAGATTATCGTTAATCACAGCTTATTGCTTCGAGACGTGAACGGATATTCATTTTCTTTATTTGGTCTAATTGTTTTTGCAAAATACATCAACTATTTACTTGTTATTGTGTAAACTTTACTATACTTAGCTTTGAAAGAGTATATTACTTTGACTTAGCGTCTCGGAAATATATTTTGGTTGTAATAAAAACAATTTTCGATATTATTATTAATTTATTGACAGTTAACATGTCATAATGTAACGTTTAATAAACACAAGCTTAACATATATATACCACATACTTGAAAGATATTAATTTGCTATAGCTTTATAAGAGGATAGACTTAATTAATAAAGATCTGTGGTAAACTACTGAATTATTACTTAGTTTTGAAATTCGGTCTCAGCGCTAAAGTTAAGAGGAACATTATTTTATGCCCCTAATGTACCTAGATAACGTGTACAAACTATCCTATCTATTAACCGATAAACATATCTATCTATCACAGCTGTATCACGTTCAGTTTCAACTAATGCCATTAGCACTTATCTTCACACCTAGTTAGCGCTTTAGAAACTGTTGGTGATTCTAGGTTTCCTTTCAGCGGATGTCGGACGGACCTTCAAAAATAATTGCAACATGACTCGACTATCAGCTTTCTCGTAATTTATTTGTCGATTATGCGAATTATGAAGGTAAACAATATCATAAAACTAATTATTTAAACGTTCAAATCTGGAAAGATTAAATGGAAAAGATACCGGGGTAAGCTTGGAACAAAGTATCAAGTAAGTAGCAAGAGACAAATAGAAGAATTTGGAGAAGGCCATTCCATCGGAGGTCGTGTACTAATATTAAATACAATAATTATACAAACTGGTGTAGCATTTAATTATTATAGTATTCGAATATAGGCATTATTTATTTTTGTTTTGTTTTATAATATTGCTTTTACCTATACATAAACTAACACTTGCGATTTAACTCGTTATTCATAAAAAATAAATCTATCATCATCATATCATCTCGGAAATCGAAACGAAAGATTACTTTTGACGACAATCTCACTTTTGCCAATATTACATGTACTCAAAGCGATGATTTAACATTGAGTAGAAAGTATATATAATGTCACAAAACGCGTATAAAAATCGGATTTGAAGAGTCAAATGTCGCAAATTTGAGCAAGATACAAGTGTATCTATTTACTTCAGCAAATAAATTGTGTCTAAATGTAGCAATAGCGTTACGAAGCGCATGCATTCAAATGAGTATTATGAAAGTTCGGAAAATACAAAGGAGGACGAGGTGCAACTGCTTCTATCTCTGCGTTCCAAGAGCAGATCTAAGACGTTTAAAAAAAGCGTAAACAGCACCCATAAGTGTCATGGTGAATATCACGATACACAAAGTAAGACAGCGCTGTGAAAGCTTAAATTTTCTTTAAGAAATCACAACCATAAACCGTATCTCGTCTATCGTATTTATACGCGAATTAATTACTAGTGAATGAAGACAATAGTGAATTGGGTCGAAACTAATCGATCGGGGCGTTGGAGCGACGCCAACTTATCTGACCTGTTCCACCTGTCTTAGATAAAGGCTCCTAGCTGGCTCTAGAGGCGAAATGTTTGTAATTGATAAGCATTCCATAGACAAACGGTACTTGAAAGTACAACTATTTTTATCTGTGCTTATCTGTAAAAGCTACCTATAATTAAGGAACTTCTTCAGTCTATATATACACTTTTATATAAGGTAAGCAAGGTGTAACTCAGGCTTCTGTAGTTCGATCCCAGCGAAACAATAAGTTTCGATTTGGTCGGCGTCACACAACCAGTCAGTATATTATGAATACATAAAAACGTAACACTTATTGAAAAAATTACCTATATACATATCTTATATATTGATTTGTCTTTAAACGGGTTATATAAAGTAGTATTCATTAAATAAATTCGAAATACGGTACAGTAGCGATGTTTTAATCCAGCTAATCATCACGCGATAACACTTGTCATTACCTTACATCAAGGTCTGTAATGACTAATCGTAAGGGTTGTCAAGGAAGGAACGCTATTGGACGGAAACGTACAAAGCTGTAACAACAACTTATCAGCTGTTGTAGAACATGTTTTTTATTTAATTTAAAAATAAATGTTGTCTGTTCTGTAACGTTGAGGTTTATTGAAAGCAAAAAAAAAATATATAACTAAAGCAACATAAAGAAGTAACAAGATTGCTTTAACTCAAATTTTAGCAATAACACAATTTTTTTGTGAGTCTATAAGTCATTAGTGATAGTTCCACCACATTTATACACACACATACATATGACATTTAAACAGAACAGGCTCCCATAACTGACTGCATCATGTGGAGATACGTATTTATGCCTTTGGGAAGAAGGCGTGAATTAATAAATACAATTATTGTTATACATTAGAATCTGCTATTTCGTATATACATATCTTTTAAATTATTACTCTGCACCAGCCCTAATATAATCCCGTAATGTATTAGGGTTGAGGACACGAGATTGACGCTGCATATTAAACAGCTGATAACGATACGTATCTTATCAAATGATGAATCAATTGATTCATTATCTTAAACGCTCCGAGATAATAAAATACGTAAATGAAGATGATTTATAAAGCCATATTATATAATTGAATTTATAAATATACAATTAATGCATCTTATAATTTATATTATAACTATTTGATTCCTGAATATCTTTCATAATAAAAAATCGAACGGTGAAGGAAAACATCGTAAGGAAACCGGCTTGCCTTAGAATCAAAAAGTACAAGACGTGTGTCAGGCATAACTTACTTGCCTATTAGATTGACAAATGATCATGAAACAGATACAGAAACCTAAACGATGTTGTAAAGCCAATGGTTTTTTTAAGTTTTGGTAATGCAAAAGGTAAAATTGGCTGTTTGGCTAAAAATACATTGAACAGTTACATCCTCTACGAGCGATAATTAGATTAGTATCATTAGCAATTCTTAATTAAAACTATCTGAGCGAGTTTGACAAGGTCGAAATATCCGGAAAGGTTTGCGGATATGATATCAAACTGGCTGTCAACGAAATCGCCTATAACGGAAATAAAGCTCTATCAAGCGATAACGTGCATAATAATTAATTAGGTGATAGTGTTTTTTGATATTTTAATGTTCCTATTGATAAACACGGAAGCGAATCAAGTATGCACGTTTATGTCAGGTTTTGATTAGTCTAAAAATATCAGTCAATTGACTTTTATCTAGAAGCAATTACAGCCCAACACAAGCTGAAAAGCTAAAGAAGCTAAAAAGGCCAACGTCTTCGTTATACTAGTCTTCCTAAGAGAATGGAAGATTTGAGTATTAAAAAAGCGTATCTTGGACCGACGGTCACGTCGTTGGCAGGCCTAGAAATACATGGCAAAGGACATACGCAAGCACCGAAGTTCCCGAATGGCAAGCACTACCGCATGATCATAAAAGGCGGTGTTCTCCAGTTACGAAGGCAAAGACTCGTGTTCGTTGCGCCAGCGGTATAGCAGTAGTAGTAGAAGCATAAATACCATACCATATATGGATTCAATTTTCTACCTAATCACTATTTTTTTGTTCAATTTTTAAAAATGACATATTAATTTTAAACCTGGTTCAATACTATAGATTTCTAATAGAAACCTTTATAAATATTGACATTCAATCAGATAAACAGCCATTACAAATTGAACTTTATTACATCCTCGCTTAATTATGTAAACTCCTGATTTATGGAAATCTCAAAAGGCTTCGATTTATCGTACAATGCCGGCAGGTTTACAAATACCTCGATTTCTCCACTGAAAATTGCTCAAGCTGTCATCAGAACACGAAATTTCCTAATGATAAGCAGCTTGTTAAATTATAAAGATATGTAAAGGCGTGGTCCCAGGCTTGTTACTTGTTAGACACCTGCAAAGGACAATGTGGTGAATTCCCACGATTTCCCGAGCCATTTGTCGGAGATGGACAATTGAATGGTGTTAGTTTGACCACTTCGAGTGTTAGTTACGTCTCCGATTTCGGTACGATCTGTGTGGTTCGCTTAAGTTAGTTATACAAGAGACAAGGGTTCATGCCAGAAATAAAGACTTGTTTTGAAAAAAACAGGGGGTAGACGGGGACTGGGCTCACATGTTTAGAGATACCGCCGCTCACTTCACACATTGCCAGCGAGCCCGCAAGTGGGTTACCGGCCTTTTAACAATCGGTATGCTCTTTTGTTGAAGGACCCTTAATTGAATGGGTAGATTGCAATTCCAGTGGCGCTATATGAGTCTTTGTTTCAGATTTCTGGATCATTTTTCGTTATAGGCTAACAGGTGATGGTTCGGTAGTTAATTTTTAGGTCCAAGTCATTCCAGCAGCCTCACGAGTTTTCCTTCACCGTACGGAGCAACTGTTTAATATAGCACATAAAAATAATTCATCGGTTGTGCACTGGGGTCCGAACGCGTGACCTCCGAGTTCAGAGGAACGCTTAACGAAGATAACACTATTTCGAAATAAGACTGTTAAGTTATTGTATAATAGTACCGGAGAGGAATTGTTTAGACTAGCACAAGAGAGCCAACCTTAAGGTCGCCCCTGATGAGAGAAAATAATTATAGATAATAAATAGAATAACTACAACGCAAGCTTTTTACTATTATAAACAATGCATATCGCAGCAAAAACATTTTTAATTCAAACTCGAGATTAACAGGCAACTAGACTTTAGCTTCATACTTGAAGTTTCTCGGTGTATAAGAAGCCTAACAACTCGTTACGTGTATAACGGTTACTTTCCCTGTAATACTAGAAGCGACACCGACAATTGGTTGATTATGGGGCGTGATGGTGAGATATCGACGATTTAGCGCTGATACAACCTATTCCTTTTTGGTCATGCTTTATATAAGCTAAAAGTTTATTTAATGTGATTTCTACATTCTATATTTTGCATATTGTGGTATCAACGGCTTTTAAATACCATCCGGCTCCTGCCCGTTTGCCCTATGAGTAATAAAAAAAATGATATTCTTTTTTAATACAGCACAATTATGAATCTATTTTTATAATATTGCTTTTCCAATTGTATAAATTTGTGCTTAATGTTCCTTGAAAAACAATTCAGTAGTGATCTATACTTAGCGAGGGCAAAGTGTAAATACTTCTACGGTAACTGGCAAAACTGACATTTTGACGCTTTCGGATAGCTATTAGTTGGGGTTTAGAAGTAATCCGCTGGGATTCTTAGCGGGGAATCTTGTTCACCTAGGGCTGTTGATTGCGATTAATACTTTTTAATAATTTTGAGCAAATACGTCCAGATAAAAACGTGAATATATATATTACTGCTACCGGTTATTTACAGATTTCATAAAAACTTCAACGAGTACAAAATTCAAACTTTAATGATTTACAAGACTTAGCGCAAACTATAACTCCCAGAAGTCACAAATCCATTGGATTATGACTTACGGCACTCAGACTAAATCTCATTTCTAAATCTTCCTCTAATCGTTAATGCTTAGTATGAAAAAAAAATACTACTGTTTATTTACTTTAAATAAATTTATATTTATGTCTTAAGTTTGTTGATATTAATTTGGCACCATTGCGACAGCATTCTGTAACTCCTACTAGCGATACTACAGCCAAATTGCATACAAAAGCTTCTAAGCCGAGTTGAGATCAATTCTATTGTTTATAATTTGGACCTTTGTCTATTTTTTAATACTTTGAGTGTGCAATTAACTGTTATATTTATACAGTAATGTTAGTAAAAAAACAAACATGACACGTAGACAAAACTTTTACAGTGTTATTACTTTTCTGAGTAAAGATACACTTAAATGTTTATAGAAGATAAAAATCGCTTACTTAAAATGAAAAATAAATTGTTAAAATATGTGACAACCCTACAGAGCCATAAATTCTGTACCTCTCAGTATGTCCCAAACAAGCTTAGCCAATAATCGATACACCGCACGGGATTAGAACCCAACGTCTCACCCCAACGGGTAACCGAGTAATTAACGAACATGTGTGCCGCTAAGTGAAATCTGACATTTTGTGATATTTATAGAAATATGTAAACAATATTTATTTAATAAAATCGCACATCACCACTATCCAGCTATATCCTGAAGTATTTTCGAACCAATTCGACTTAGGGTCAGCCAAGAAAAGATCGTACTTATTCTAAAAAACCGACAACGCATAGACCTAGCCTCTGGCATTGAGTGTCCTTGGGCGGAGGTATCACCTAATTTGGGAATATTAGGTGAGCCTCCTGCCAGTTTGCCCCCAGTACGATACAAAAAATTTAACGAGATTATTTTTAAATTCGCCTGCGCAGTATTACTAAGTGGAAATATACTAGCAATCTGTTCTGTTTCTTGTAACAAAAGCTTATTGTTTCAAAGCCCCTGTTATCTAGGCGCTAAAACTTTAAAAGGATTACAAACATTACTCACTCTAAAACAATTACTCGCTAAACATCATATTTACTTTTTTGGTTTAATACTTGATAGATCTGTTTCTACTATCAAGGGCGGATTCAGGCAAGGCATTGGACATGGTCACGCATCATATTTTTAATCGTTAGAAAAAAGCTGTCGTAAGTCTCGTTAAGATCTTATTTTTTTTTCATTGTGTTATGAACAAACTTTTTTGCTGTCTTATTCATAAAAATAATTTTAACTTGCGAGCCTTCTGGCATTGTGAGTGTCTATGGAAGGTGTCATTTAACATCAGGTGAGCTTCTTGAAACTTATTACTGTGTGATGCGAATTTTAGATCCGCGCTTGAACTCACTTCCTGGCAAAATATAATCGTATACCTTCACTGGCAAATAAGCTAACCCCTTTTTCACAAATAATTATCAATCTTAGTACTTTTAAGATCTCTTAAGTAAAATCACCGTATGTAAAAAAAACTCGTGGACATAAAAAATAATATTTTTAATACAAATATTTTTTAACAATATACATTTTGACATACCCGCCGGCACTAAGAAGAATCTGAGATGTGGTGAGTTTGAGGTGTAATCGTCGCATACTTCGTATACTCTGGACCAAGAAGGGCTTTAACGAGACAATTCTTAATTGAGTTTGAATGTCGTAAAAACTTATGCAGAGCAACGGAAAGCGTCCTTCAATTATTTAATGGATTTTACCAGGGTAAAACGCGTGTTGGTAGAAGGAAAAAACAAGGAAGGAGTGGACAAATATTGGGGCTGCGGAAGAGTTGCGGAATCTCTGAAGTGGAACCTTGAACGAGCGGAACCTTCAATATTTTAATATAACCAATCGTAAATCGTCAATTCATTCATATAATAAGCTTTCTTTACTTAATAAGTATAATTGAATAAATTACCGTAAAAAGTAATAAATACACAGATTTGACAAGCTGTTAACAATCAAAACAATGTTACACAAATAAACAACAAACAAGGCGGAAATGCGAATTAAATCTCGCCGCAAAATTCCCCTGACACTTTGCAAGTGTTAATGTCAAAACACAGACAACCGTGCTGACATGCGCGGGAGTGGCCCCAGTTGACATATGACTTTACATATTTTGTTCATTATCTGGTTAAGATATATTTTCTTGATGTTTTAAAAAACAAGAGAGAGTGCGCAATACACTATGAACATATTATTTCCTATACTGGGGATACTTGAACAATTATAAAAATACTTTATTGAAAATGTATTGATTAAATTAGATTTATAATAAAAAATAAGACGTTTTATCAAGAATATACTTTATATTTGTGAATCTTCTGGACTGATTGAAACTGACTGAAACATTTGGACTGATTTCGATTAAATTTTTTGTGTGTGGATTGGAGACTATATATATATATATATATATATTGTATTTTAAACGTGTGGACAGGATCACATCTTATAATGAATACTAAAACGTTTTCGATTATATTTGAAGTATAAATAGTTGTTAATATTTTCTGAACCAAGTTTAATTTGAAGAGATCGTAATTATTATTTATTAACGTTTTCAATTACGCTACTTTAATTGAAAATCTGAATAAAAATCTTTATATAAATCATGAATTCTCTCATAAATTTACCCAAATAACAATTCACCTAACTCCATAGAATAAAGTTATTAATACCACACAGGAGTTTGTCCAGTATGAAGTATTGTCCAATAAGGCACGAGAGATCTGATAACATTGAGATGAGGCGATAGCGCGGATGATATCGCTGTAAAATAGCTTAATAACCGATCCTACTGATAATAGTTTAAGAGCTTAATTATATAATATATGGATACAGACAATTTCTAGTTTCTGATCAGATCTAGCCGTTGCCTAAATATATATTATTCTATTAGAGAAACAAAATATTTAGTGTACAGATAGATGAACCTTACAGAATGAGCCACGTAGCACGATAATGTATATATAATCCAGTAAAGACATTTTCTAGCTTCTTATCGGATGGTGAACTTTTCCGGCAGCTTAAATAGCCGTTACTCTTAATGAACGACTCTGAACACGGCAGTTAGTTACTATAGATTAATTATACTATATAGTATAAGTTGTGCAAAGCAATTTATGCATCATAGATTCGCCATCTCCTAAGCTAGGCGTTCACACGTCGAAGGCACCTGCTATCAATGCCCAACTTTCACTTCCTCCTCACTTCAGACAAGGGATTAGGTTCTACACCAGTAACTATTCCGTTTTAATTTACTGCCGCGACGTCTATCGTTGTATTTAATAACTTTAACTATCAACTTAACGTCACAATTTTATGAGATATAGCTTGTGTACGGAATACAGGTTTCATTAATTATTTAATTGTTGATTGCCGTGTTTCACAATTAAAGTGCATCTTTGTATTGGAATAGAAACATCTTATAAGAAAAACAATTTTTGAACGGATTAAAGCTATGTATTATTATTAAAAACTTATAACTGGTCACGGTGACCACGCACGCTGAAAACCACGCGAAACGTCGGGAAAAAATTTAAAATTATTTAAATAATTATAAGTTTTTAATAATAATACATAGCTTAATTCCGTTCAAAAAGTGTTTTTCTTAATGTGTAAAAGCTATTTTAACAAAAGACAATAATATCTTATAAATTTCAAAACTATCACTCCAGGCTTTATTATATACTAAAATATAGTCGACTTCTATGTAATTTGTAAAAAGTTCTGTATAAAAAATTAATTAAGCAATTTTAATACTGTTTAACAAATAAACAAATTTAAATACGCTTCTAATATACGCAGACGCATGACTCGCACGCTGTCATCCGCCAATCGCGCGCGGGCGTGAGTGATATATGTAATGATCAAGCGCCATCTATCCGTGTCTAATCGTAATTAAACAATACTTTATAAGGATCACAGGCTCGACAGCTTGGCATGATACTAAGCTGGGCTAATGCGGGAGGATTATGATTTAGATCTATGCTCTGTTTAGTGATTACTTTGTCTAGTGATATGTATACTGTATAGTTATATGAATTGTGGTATAAAAGCATACCTTACCGCGAGTTACTAGCTGGAAAAACTAATTAAAATTAGACATTACGCTTCAACTGACCACACCCACCACAAACTATAGTAAAATTTATTATTTTCAAAGATTACTTCTAAGACTCTTAAATGTCATAAGCATTTCATCTAGGACAAACTAATTCTGAAAAAAAATATGCATTTGTTTTTTCAATTACAGTCAAAATCTGTTATAACGACATCGAAGGACTAGTCATATTTGGTCGTAAAAACCGATAGTCGTAACAGCCGATGTCGTTGTTATAAAGTACCTAATACAATATAATTCAGCCGGGACCTTTGATTTTGGTCAATATAACCGGTATGTTGTTCTAAACGATGTCGTCGTAAACGGTTTTGACTATTTTTCAATATTCATTTCATTAAGTTTTCCCAAACAGATATAAGAAATATTTTTTTTTAACAAACCCAGGTCGAGTCATTGTGAAGACATTACCTACGCACATTACGCGCGTCCTTGCGAATCGTTCAAAGCAATTTTTTTAAAAGGCAAAATATTAAATAAAACAAAATTATAGACAAAACACAGAGCAGGTAAGTAGAAGCCTTTTTAGCCTAATTAAAATGATTTCATTACTTCATGGCTGGCACGGAAGCAGCATTGCAAAGCTCCTTTTAAATTAAAAATTCATAATATTAAAAGAAAGTCATTTATGGTTGATCTTAGAACGGTGATGATTGAAATACCAGGGTCGTAGATATCACATCCAGTGCCAGTGGGGTTGTTACTTATTTATTTTTTATTTATTAACACTTTGTTACACTACAATATAAAAAAATTAACATAATTAAATCAAAAGGAGGGCAACTGGCGGTCTTATCGCTTTCGAGCGATCTCTTCCAGGCAACCACTGTGAGTAAAGAAAAAACTAAATAAAAATGTATTAAATTACATAAGATAGGCAAGTAGTGCAAAAATACATGTTATACACAGTTAATAAGATAAAACTAAACAGAAACAAAAAGAAACAAACTAAACTAAAAAGATGATACATTAAAAATAGAAAGTAAAAAGACACATAAATCACGATAATTTAAGATAAGTCTCACGTCAGTTAGTAGTTAGTAAGAAAGTTAGGGATACGATGTGGACAGGTAATGTTTGTACAGAAGAAATTTAAAGGAAGATAGAGAAGGAGCTAAGCGAATAGGGACGGGAAGTGAATTCCATAGCCTAACTGCAGAGACCTTAAAGGAATCGCCAAGAAAGGAGGAGTTATGATATGGATTTAATTTATATATAGAAGGTGGGTACGTCAAAACTGTGTGATCAAACGACTTAACTTATCGTAACTTACGTAGCACTACCAATACCACTGATAAACCCGCAGGCTATGGTAAAAAGAATTAGTACAGTTTTACATACTATTAGAGTTTCTCTTTATATAAGCTGCGTAAAAATAAAATATCAGTGGCGTAAAAATAAAACATACAGAAATCTGAGACCCAGACCTAAAAATGATGTAGGGTCTCAGATTACTGGATTTGTTTCATGTTCATTTATAAACCTAATAGGTTAGTGCTTGACATACGCCGTAGATTTTTTGGGTTTAAAATAAGTTGATGTTTTAGTTCAACGTTCGGCTGAATGCGCATATAGACAGAAAGTCCATTGACGCACAGCCGGGGCTAGAACCTATGACCTCAGGGATTAGAGTTGCACGCTAAAAATACTAGGCCAACACTGCTCTAACCTGCGCGTGCGTATACCAAACCAATATTTAACACGTTTATTAAGTTTCAAGTGTGGCTAGTAATAGTATTTAAATGAAGCTTACAAACTGAAGAGTATTTTATTACTACGCCCTGATAGGTTTGTGTAACAATGTACGTAATGACTGTATGAAGTCTCACAAATAAGATTACGAAAATTAATTGTTTGAAATACAAAGTTAATATAAAAAAAAATATTTCATTCACCGAGGTGTTTTTAACTTCAAATAGCACTCAAAGCTAAAAATCATTAACCAGAGTTCAATAAAAGTGTCTAAATATCACCTTAAAACCGGTGGGTGGTAGTGCTATAAGATTTATTGAATAATGACGTAAGCGTCAGTGATGTAATCTCAGATTGTGTTAGATTTGTGGTTAGATTAATATGTACGCTATGCTATTTGAATTAATTACTACTAACGGCTATCAAGTGAAATGAATACATAGAAATTTTAAAATTAGAATCGTAGTCCTTCTTCTTCTTCGCAAGTAGCGTTTTAAATAAACCTCAACTAAACTACCTAATTTGTAATTGCATTTCAGTATGTTATTGTTACGTTTAGATTACAGTTTATAACCCTAAACATTTTAATAAGAATAACTATTTTTTTAATTAACTTGCATTTCAAGATATGATGATTATGTCATCTCCACATAAGTTCATAAATCGCTAAGTTTTACATCCGTTCGTCAGAAAACATATTGTGTTTGACAGACGAGATTCGTACTTACCGCTAAGTCTCGACTCTTGCTGTTTATAGCAAATGGCAAACACGATAAGGATGCCTAATGAAAAGTACATAAGGACATTTATTTTCTAGAAACTTCAGGAGAACGTGTCGAAGCCTTCAATAGTTTTAATTATATCTAACGACAAAATTTTTAGAACATTAACAATCTTTCTAGCACTTTCACAAGGAAGTTGTAATTACCATCTTAATGATATATAAATCCTAGATACACCATTAATCTATAGGATCAAGTTCGTATCTACTCTGTAAACAAGTTCATTGAATAATCACAAACGCACATGCGATAGTTAACACGATGCGAGGTGTCCTGCACTCCTATATCTTTGTGCGTGGGCGCAGCATGTCGTGTGACATGACGTCTCACTTGGATATAGATTTAGTGTATTTACGGAAACGAATTGTGTACATTTGAAAAAGGAATCTATGAACTTAGTATGAAGTAATTACAATCACTTGAACTTTTTTTACCCTTTAACAATAACATTTCAACCATAATTCAATAAAGTCTCTGGGGCGCAAGCCGTTTTTAATCCATAAACAATCTGCTTTCATTACTAAAAATGGCTACGTATATTTTAGCAAATCAAAAGAAACCTTCGATTTCAATAAATGGTTTCTCCCAAGTTTCACGAATTGTAATATTTCCTATGGATATTATAGTAACGAAAGATATCCGTTTTCTCCCTAAGGGATAGCAAAACAGTGTACCTACATACTTATATTTGTGTTTCGAAATACGAAATGGTATGTGGATAGAAAGAAACAATGAATGTGAATAGATTAATAAGACGGAAATATGGAATATTGAAAATGTGGATGGTGAGGGCCTGGCTAGTAGTCCTGCTCATATGCTTCTTTTATGATTCCAGAATGTACTTGAATGTACGTCAAGGCATCCATAACTAACGCGGCGATGATTGTGAATAAGAGCGAGATTTCATGATATGCAAATTCCGTATTGTAGAAGAAAAACTAAGGGACACTTTATCAATACTACTCCTGCTGTTAATTATGTTTTTATTTTGATTTAGAAGCTGCTCAAAAACAGAAACTTGAGCTATTATTATTTTAGTTTTAATGCATTAGAGAAATTAAAGGTCATAAAGCACTAGACACAGAGAGTGCCTAGTACTCAAGTATATAACTTATTGTTAATACGCCTACTCGTTTGATTTTGTAGTGTTAGAGTTCGTATTTGAATTAGGATCATATTGTTTGGTTTGTATTAATAAATTCTTAGCACAACAAATTATTTATATCCTTCTTTCTTAAGGGTTAATATAATATGGGTAGCAAAAGGATGAGTATACGCTCAATTATGAATATATTTTCAAACCAACTTCGTTACCATAGCAACCGTAAACAAGAGATAGCGAAACCGCAAAGCTAATAGCAATCTCGCGCATGCCACCCGGAACTCAATGATACGTGGGGGTTATCTGAGCGAGTGTAAAGAATGGCGCACTCCCGCGCAACCAGATAGTACTCTCGTTTAGTATTAAAATACCGCCTCATTATTCAGGTGCTATCGTATGAATATGTATACAGGTGTTAGGAATGTTTGGCTACCGACACACTGCAATCAACGTTTGCAGGCTTGATGTAGTTTTCTGTAATTATTAACGAATAAATCAACATGTCTCTTATAAACAATATTGTTATGTTTCTAAATTGTTAAGAATATTAAGTATTGAATAATATTCAAGCAAAACCGCTGCTAAGCATCAGATTGGACCTTTACCTAAACACATTATAGAATACGAAATCATACAACATATTATATTTATATGTTGTAAAATTTCAACAAGTCTTAAGTATTAGAACTCGATCAATACACACGATCAATAAAAACCCACATAAATTTGAATTTTAAATTTAACAATTTTTATTGTGTACTGATGGCTATTTTATTGGTCTATATTGGCCATAAAAATTCAAAATGCCGTATGTATGACTGCGTTCGTCCTTCGTTACATGGCTTGTGGCATTTAAAAGCGGGTAAAATAAAGGTTACAAGGTAACACAATTTAGGGAATTATTGCTTTAAAAGCGTGTGAAAAACTGGGCCTTGCTTTTTAAATAGGATGACACATTAAGCCGAGCATAGTTGTCGTTTACAGGGAACTGTACCTTAATAGAATGTGAAGTGTCATAAACGCTACAACCTTTGTTGCCGTGTATTGTTTGAACTCACTCAATAACATAAAATATAATTAATTCTGCAAATGTCATGAATGTTCTTTTGTTTTGATTCATATAATTCTTCATATTCTCTCATATAGTTCTTATTAGCTATTGCGAAAAGCTTATTATAGCATCATGCATATCAGGGCAATCGTGACTATACTACACAATGTTTTAGTCAGTCTCTTGGAGTGCAACGCCATGGTGTGGGCCCCATATGAAGCTTTTAGATCGAGTACAAAATAAATTCCTCCGTAGCCTCTACAACAGACTGTATGTAGTGTATCCTTTGTACCAGGTATTTGTTCAACCCACCATGGGTTTTGACCAGCTACGCCTCATATGAGAGTTTGCTATATCAGTGTACCTATATAGGATTATTACGGGTTGGGTGCATAATGTGGATATAATGGAGATACGGAGTATGCGCTTTCGGAAGAAGTGAGGCGGAAGTCACTACTGTTGGTTGTACTGCTCGCATACACCAACTTAGCGCCACTACATATATTTAATAAGGTTTCTATGGTGGTCGACCTATTTGTATGCGGCTGAGTTTACAAGAGTTGCTTATTTTATTATAAGTTATATTGTTTTTTTAGTAAATGTAAAGTCCTTACAAATTACAAATGATGATATCAGACGAGCTCAGTCGTTGAATTTATTTAAAAATATTCTTTTTGATGTTTCTTCTACCTCGCAAGAAATTATTATTATTATTATTAATTGGGACTCAGTTTGGATTAGCTTTAACATTTTGTGTTTATATATATTATTTCCTTTTTCTTTAGATTCTCCTGTATTTCAGTTATAGTTAGTGTTACATGTCATTTTGTGTTCTTTCTTGTTAATTGTTATGCACTTCTTGTACTTTACACTCTGTAGGAGTTTCATTTTTTATTGTTACATGTTATGGTTGCCTAGAACAAATCGCTTGCCTAATAACTTTTGTAACATGCACTTTATATGGTAATTAAATTAATAAATAAATCCTGGTGTAGATATCATAGGCTAGTTAGCTAAGCATTAATGGTATTTAAATATTTTGTATGTATTGCAAAATAGAACATTTTTAATGATCAATTGTTCTTCGGCTCTTTAACATCATTGTTGCCAATCAATACACATTACTTTCACATATGAATGCATAATCACAGTCCATTAAAGCGCAATTCTATATATCACTTCTGATAATAAACGGTCATTAAGCACCGTTACGATAATTCGATGAAAAATCGTTAAAATGCTTACATCTCTATCAAGGATATTTATGTCTCGTAAATCATTACAATGATGATGCATTGTAAAGGTTTCGATGTCCAGGTTTCGAAATATAGTGGAAATAATAGACGAAATTATAATAAAAAGTTAAAAAGGATAGGTAAACAAATAAAGAATTATTATTAAAGCCGCGATTTAATATAAACGAGCAATATAAACAACAATAAGCAACACAGATATGTTTTGACCCACACTAAGAATAGTGACATTGACATTGATAAAATGTTATTTAGTCTAGAAAATAATTATGGTATGAAATCACACAGATAACATAGAACGAACCCAAAATAACATAGGCTATGAATTTCCATAGACAACTAACTACAGATAGCTTTTTAATGAGTAATCCTTATACGTTGAAGATGCGCTAAAAAAACAACTCTTTATAATTAAGATACCTCTATAATAAACTTAAGCCATTGAGAAAATTAAACTATTAATTTAAAATGATCGCAGTTACATAATATTTTTATAAGAGTAAACTGCGCCTACGCATCGATTATGGAGCGAACAATTTATGTGCTATCATGATTATTACAATTATTGTATCAGCGTGAATAAAAAAGATTGTTTTTAAATAATAACATTTTTCTAGGCAAGTTTCTGACATTTTTTATCTTATAATTAGAAAATAAATTCGCGTTTATATTGTTATCGTCAAAGGCAATTTTATTTAAATAATTAACGCAAAAAAGACTATGTACAATTTACATACATAAACTAAAATTAATGTCGCTAACACTCTTACAAAATTACTAAAACATTTAAAATGCTATGAAAATAAGCTTTTAGGTTAATAGTCTCCGTTGGCTATACGAACCAAAACGTATCTTGGGCTCCGAAGACCTTAGTGTTCTTCAAGAAAATAGGGTATCAATTCATAAACGGCCGGCAACGCACTCGCGAGCCCTCTGGAATTGAGGGTGTCCACGGGCGGCGGTATCATTTAACATCGGGTGAGCCTCCAGCCAGTTTCCTCCGTTATATAAAAAGAAACGCCGCCGATTACCGAATAGAGAAAATAACCGACGTAAAATACTCTTAAACTAGTACTTCGTTTATATTAAATCTCATGTCTCAAGAAAGACAATTTAATAAGACCACAAATCGGAACACATTAACAGTGAATCAAAATATTTTCTTTGCTTCGCTTACAAATGTAAAGTCGTATTAATTACAGATCAGGGTGATCTTAATGTCATAAGTATTGCAAATAAAACTACCCAACACTGTGTACACAAGCCACAGTGTATTGTAAAGTTCTTAAGTTTTGTGAAGGTTTATCTAAGTGTTTTAAACATTAGTATAATACGTAAAATGTATTAAGTTAAATAGGCTAGAAATAAAATAAAAATATATATATTCATAAATATATTCGAGTACTATAATAGGGATTACATTAAGTATATTATAATATTTATGATTACTACGCGACCTTTGACGGAGAGAAGGTCTCCGCAAGTTCTCCATTTGTCTCTCATCTTCACTACTATTTTCCAATCGCTCCCCGCCATCTCTTTTATATCTTCTTCCCAGGTTTCTGGTGTCTTACTTTTTCTTCTCACTGGGCTAACAATAGGCTAACTTAAAGTTGGTAATAAAAAAAACCTAGGTTTCACCACATGCATTATTATTTATGAAATCATATTTTGGCCCACGCATGCCTTGATTTAAGAAGGGTTAATTTAAGACCACACACCACAAATGTATTCATTATCATTATTATTGTTTTTGTTTAATGGGTATTTTTATATTCGCA
The DNA here is from genome assembly GCF_905147105.1 of Pieris brassicae. Lineage (NCBI taxonomy): Eukaryota > Metazoa > Arthropoda > Insecta > Lepidoptera > Pieridae > Pieris > Pieris brassicae. Next base: position 16,458,143 of record NC_059669.1, on the reverse strand, counting down.
AAACTGTATTGTTCTATCAGTCTATGACGTGCGATGACTTTGATCATGAAAGCCCTGTGATTTTTAAATTAATTTAAATTTTAACTGTCAAAACTTTCACCACTACGCTTTTAACTATAATACCACAGGGCTGTACATCGGGTATTGTATAGATAAATTAATTTTATTAAATTGTTTACGCTTAGCGGCTCGCTGAATGAGTTGTGATGGTTTATGTCAATTAATAAAAACATGCCTTGTTGAGAAGTAATGTTCGGTGGTAGGATATTACTCGTATTGACATCGTAATTAGCAATCATGCTGCGCTCGTCCTGGGACAAAAATATATTCTCTAACCAAAGGTTATTTCAATACCTTAACAGTATTGATTGTTAATTTTAAAAATGTAGTTATTTGCTTACAATGATCAACAGTCTACACACATTGGTATACACGAAAACTGCTGGATAATTGTTTATGACAAGCTTCTAATATTTTGTTCAAGACGGTCGTTTCCTGTTATAAATTAAATTGTATAAACACCAACAATTGAAATGAATACTACAACGATTTATTTCCTATAGGCATCTTTTACGGTCTGTATATTTAAATTACCAGCCGTAGATTTTTCTTTAGTCTTTTAAAAGTTCTGCATATAAATTCACAAGCCTCGCATTTTGGATATTGACACAGAGCGCTACTTTTTAAACATAATATTCAATATCAAACTGTGAACACATTAGATGATAATAAATATTAAGCCTTTTCTTATCTATGTATATTTTATCACCAGGAAGGTCACAGCGACATATAGAGCACTGATACTGATATGATTAGAACATAGATATCCTAAGAATATAATACCAGGTTATATGTACAGTATTACATGGAGCTAGTCGCGCTCTTTGTTCTTCGTCCATTTTCAACTTATAATGCTGTTACTATTGAAAAATGCGTAGTCAAGGTTGTACATATTATTCGTCGATCATTTATGAATGTATCATTTATGTAGAAGAGAAAGCGTTCCGCATCTCTAATATAAATTAATGGATAAAATGTTACTTGCAAATGTATAAGTTCATCAAAGCCATGATAAGTTCTTGGGCCTTAGGCGGACCAAAAACAACAACGATTTTCATTTCTATTCAAACAGTCACGAAGCTTATCGATTAAGTTGAAATAAAAAAGAAATAGGTGATTTACATCTCTTACAGTAGATTCCTAATGAACCATCTCGAAACCTACTAATTATTTCGCGTCCGTATATTATTCATGTGACAGGTGGGCGTCTGGACCACACAGCATATAAAGCAAATCATGACGTCGATAATATCGTCTAGTTATCTAGCCTTTCTGCGAAATGCCTATCGCCTAATTAAATGATTTCCAAGTAGGACACGGGACATTTAAAGTAAAGATTTTATGTGTGGTTTCTCCTTTTCCTTATTGATTTTAATCAATAACAATGTAGTCCGAAAAACATTACCACAGTAAAAAAAAATACGTTTTTTCAGGACCCGAGGCGGCTCACTTAATTACAGGTCACACAGTTAAGCGCTTAACGCTATGGACACCTGCAACGTCAGGAGTTTTGCGTTGCCGGTCTTTAAGGTAATCTTCTATTGCAGGCCCTTAATTGGAATTACAAGTGATGGTGTACGGCGAGAATTGTCTTAAAAAGCGCTCTGTCGAATGGCAGACGTCAAGGTGAGACGGAAAAATGTTTTTCGGTGGTTTCCACAAGGGAGATATGTTTTCTTGTCATATACCTTCTAGTACTGTATCTAAATCAATCCGTTTAAATTCTGTATTTTTATAGATTTATTTATGGGTTTACTCGCTGTTAACTTTGCTCCAACCTTCAAATTTAATTTAAAGAAAAAATTCCATAACGACGGATTAAGTAAAAGTGATAAACATTTTTTTGCTACAATATGTTGCTACTGTAGTTTTAGCTCCCAGTGTCAAAATTAGTAGAATTATGGTGGTGGGTACTAAGTCCTAAAAAATGTATAGGCAAGTGTTCCAGACACAGATACATGTACAAATGTACGAAAAAATAAACAAAAATATTTTTAATTGTAAGGTAGATGTGAATTCTCATTATTATCCTAAGACCTGTCGTATTTGTCATAACCGATGACACCGTGTATTATTATTATCTTAAGATGTGTCTGCAGATAAAAAATTACTGACAATATAATCTCTACTTATGCCGTTGATTAAATTGAATGGCGAATTCAAATTTGGATGCACATTTGGGGTAGGATTTGCAATAATAAGTCACGATTTGTGAGATATTCAAATATCTAAAGTCACAATGATATACTGTTTGCATCTTTGAAAAAAAAATATCTTATGAATTTATTTTTAATATACACTAAGCAACGATAATACCCACGGTAATTCTCCTATCTATATATAATACAAAAATACGAATTAAAATTATGTAAGCGATTTTTTAACACAAGTAATGTATAAACGCAATCACACATAACTGCTACTCTCAAACTAATAGTTACGGAACAGACAATAATTTAGAATTAGGGGGAACTAGGAAAAATGTATTTAATAATAAAACACAGAGTGCCTGTATTTAACAGTGCACGGTTCAATGAGGTAGCACATTTGAGTTGCCTTAAATGCTCGATTGGGTGCGCCCTGTTCCCAAATGTATGGACAACAAAGGACAAATTTGGAATTAACGATATTTTAAGAAGGTGACAAATCATTATTTGGACATAACATTGTCCTGCTTTTTGTGCAGGTATTAATGCAAGTACGTGTTGAAACTTAAGAACCAAGCAGGACTACTTGAAATAATAATGCAACAATACTTGCAATAATAATTTTAATAAAAGTTGTATTTGTATATAGATACTATTTTATTATAAAAAAGGATTTACGTTGTTTTTTAAGTGTGAAATGTAGCTCCCACTTTCATACATATCTTTTCCTTCTGAAGTCGCTTAGTTTAATTAACAAAAACTAAAAAATGGCAAAATCTCGTTTCTAATTATTTAATATTATACCAAACGACTTCAGAAGGAAAAGGTATATATGAAAGTGGGAGCTACATTTCACACTTGAAAAACAACGTAAATCCTTTTTTATAATAAAATAGTATCTATATATTAAATACTTTTTGCCTTCCAAAGAGTTTTTGTTTAATCGATAAACAATTGTTTTATTACAACGTTTAAAGAAGTACGACATGATTTCAGCATTCGCGATCAATCAGCAGTTCATTGAAACGCAATAAAATTTGGACGAGTTATAAATTTCAATCACGCTTTCCATTAAATAGAACAGGAGTGACGTTTATTGATATACGGCTCGCTGTCAATAAATACATACAATTAAAATAGCTATGTTTTAATTGGGGAAACGTTGACTACGTCGTTGTATAATAACAGCAGAGCGTTGGATATATAAACACTTTTCAAATTGTTGATTACAATCACAAGAAAGAAAGCAGCTTTAGAAAAGCGTAAAAGCTTTGTGTTAATAATTTTGCTGCATTGGTTAAAACTTTTCAAACGCAGATGTATACCTTTGAAATTTATCAAGCAATAATTAATTGTAGTTTTAATGTTACTTCAAAAATAATACGTCGTATAAAAAAGTGTTTAGATATACAACTTAGCACGGTCGATTGCTCCTGTCTTCGACAAGGCTCAACATTTGTCAGTGCGATTTTGACAGGCAATTTGTTTGCCAGTTCGAACCCGGAATGTGGGGTGTCGTCACTGTTTTTGATTGTTTCCGTGTTTTGCTTTGACCGTATCATGTTTGTGCACTGATGTTAGGAAAGCTATACGAAGATAAGAATTTTTTAACAATTCTATAACTTTTTCTAGTATCGAACAGGCCTTTTGTCACATGATGTTAAGTGCACCACAAGTGAACATGAAGGCTTGTGGATTCGTTGCCGACCGTTGCGTTGAACGCTGCTTATATAACAGTGATTCTATGTCGAGTTTGTAAAGTATTAATTGCTTATTATTTTCTTTTATTTTACAAAATAAAAGGTCAAGATTTTTTTCTAATTAAGCATTAGAAATATAATTTTGAAGTTAAAGTAAGTTCATATTATATAAAGCTCTTATACACATTTGTAACAGTTTCAAAACTACCAGTGTAACCATTAATCAATGTACTACAAATGATGAAATAATGATTATTCAATTCTTTATAAAACCGCCACGCCGTAGGCCTAAAGGTGGACAAGTTAAAAAGTAAACGGAGCGATAGTTAAGACAATTAATTGGTTATTAATAGACTATTTACATATGTTTATTTCTCGATGACAGATAGCCTGTTTAATTTATTAAATATTAATTTGAACTAAATAAAATATGACGTTGTCGGTGCCCATCTAGAAACACACGACATCAGGGTTAACGTTTAACCAGGCTAACCCTTGTATATATAAATCTACTCATGACGTCAAATAAAAGCGTTATTTAAGTTCCAACAGTGTTCTGAAAGATTTTACTAATCATAAAACTATATTACATAACCGACGTATAAAGCGGTTTTAGTATGCCCATTATTTATACCATTTATTACAAGTTCACGGTCGTATTAATTACGCAGCGCACGCGCTCATTTCGGTTACCATGTACTGCCGCGGGCTGCTTCATTAGGATTTGCTTAACGTTTTTGCCGACCATAAAAGGAGCGATTTTTATTTGAATTAAGAATCGTGCTATTGTTTATATTTGTAAACGATATTTCTTTATTATTAATAAGTGAATAATTTAAATGTGAGGGATATGGCGGTACTTAATATTGTTGTCTTCTGGCAATGTTAGTGTCCATATGCGGGCGGTCTCACTTTACATCAGATCAGTCCTGGTCGTTTTCCATCTATTACAAACAAAAAAAGGAAGCAGTAACTCGGCAACTGTACACGTTATAACTAGGTGTAATATTAATTGGATTATTTTCACTAGTCGTGCAACGAATACGAATGTTCGTATTCACTGAATACTAGATATTTAGCGATAAGCGGTTTATATTTATCTCACACGAATTTTAGTTTATAACTGAACGCAAACCAAACTACGGTTTGGATGTGCACCGTGAATCAGAACGCAGATACACACTATATAGTTGAAACGTTTGGTTCGAAGCTTTGTGCTTCTCTCGATGTAGGAGTTTTCGACAGATCGATAATACAGCTAGAAGACCTGAACCATCGACGAGTAGAGGAATTTGGAAAGCATGCCTAGAAATAATTAAAAAGGCAATGGAAGAAAAAATTTCAATATTTTCCGGGTCTTTATTTTTACACTCGTTTCGTGTGTTATTAACTGTTCTAAAAGCAACAATATCAAAAAATTCATTTGTTATTTTAGGAAAATCAGAAAATAGAAAGGAAGTAGACACGTATCTAAAACATCCCAATCTCCCATTTTGATCCATTGATTTTCTCGCTTGGAGCACATATAATAATACTTTCCGAAACTGAAAAAAACTGACCCAAAAGTATTTCCAATAAAGTCTTGTATTGCCTCCTCAGAAACATTAGTTACTTTCGACAGGTACAAACAGAAAAAGAAATCGCCTAATGAGATGTTAGAGATATCATACATTTTGAAATAATAATTGTCAGTAGTTCAATGACTAAATCTCGAAAAAAAAAACAATTAAGAAAACACTTTTTAAACGGATTGAAGCTATGTATCATTATCATAAACTTATAATTATTTACACAATTTTAAATTTAAAATTTTCCGACATTTCGCGTGCTTTACAGCGTGCGTGGTCACGGTGATTGAAGACAAAAGGTGTTGAATGTCAAATAATAATACATAACTTCAATCCGATTAAAAAATATTTTCTTAATGTGTAAAAGCCATGTTAACAAAAGACAATACTATAAAAAAACAATTGTTTATTTATTGCCTTGTTGAATTATTCGTATTTACACATATGAGGAAAAATTAAGGTAACCTAGTCTTAAAAACAGGAAAACGATTAATGATATAACCAAGCCACCATTTTGCAAAATCAACAGTGATTTGCTGAGCAAAAAGATAATAACTGCGACCACCGACTACGAGGCTATTTAGAAAATGATTAAATTATCATAATACATAACAATCAAGCATTTAATAATACAATTTTGTATAAAAACATAAAACAAATGTGATCCTTGTTTCGATAATCATTATGAAAGTTTTATTTAGTTATTAACAGGCCAATTCGACGAATGGCTCGACAGTTCTTCAAAAAAAATGTAACGATTCTTAAAAGGCTGGTAACGCACTCCCGAGCTCTCTGGCTTTGATGTGGCTGAATCACTTAACGTCAGGTGATCCTCCTGCTCATAATTGGGAAATAAAATCGTTCCGAACGACTATAAGGAGGTATGGATCAGACACATTTCTGACTAAATTTGGGGAGATACCTACCACTCATACAATTAATTTTATAAATAAAAAGCAATGAGGTTAAAGCGTTTCATGTGAAAGCGGCTACTAATCGAAGTACCAACGAAGCCTACTTTCTTATAAATGCGAATGACGCAGAAATAAGTTTGTTTCAAACCCCGGTGAGGATTTAATTCTGATGTCATTTGTTGTTCGTAATGTTTGCCATAAACTTTTCCTACCCCGACTTAGCAACAAGATTCAAAACTTTATATCAAAATTAATTAAAGTAAAATTATCTCGATGATGGCCAAGTGCATTTCCAAGTTATAAATAAGTCTTGCATAAGTGCTAAATCGTATTCAGTTCGGATCAACACAGTATATATTCTCCTGTATGAAGAAAAAACGCTGTTCAAATGAAAATTAAACAATAGTAGGTACCGCATTTTATTTTTTCTAATTCATTGAAGCTGTATTACGATATATGTTTATGTAAACCCTTGCTAATTAATAACATTTATGAATACAATAAATTACATATGTTTACAACATAATTTACATCATGATCCATTATACAATTCAAACTCGTTTGAAATTAAATATACAACTTATAGTGCTTCTGAAAATCGTAATTTTATTTATTATTATATTATAAACCAACAAAAAGTGGCGCGACAACCTCTAGAGCCTCACACGTCTCTTTTGATTTTTTTTTATTTTCTTCTATTTACAGTTTCTTTTATTACAGTCGATTTTTATGTCTAAGGCACGTTAATTGCGAACACAGAGAGAATTTTGGTGCACAGCCGTGATTCGTACGACCTCAAGCCACATCATGACCAACACTGCGCTGCTTTTATAATTATTAATAAAAAACGGTACATTTTATTAAAAAGCTTACCACATATTGATTTAAAGCTTATCATCAAATTTAGTACAACGATCATCTGCAATATTTACTTTGATTTCCCATAGACAAACATTTATGACGCGATAGTTATTTCTTACTGGAAAAGTAGTCTGTGGCTAAACTGTTGCGATCGTGCAAACAAACAGATAAATCTGTCTCCGCTGACATCGTGTTCACTTCCCCGAATATGTCACTTGTGCGAAATAGTACAAAAGAATGATATGTGACGACTTAAGTTTTCAATGCTAACATGATTGTACATCACTCTATGTTAGGATTAGTAGAATCGTGGATCATAAGTTATCTATGTATTTACACGGTTTAGATTGTGTTCGTAGAAATTTCTTGTTGTATGGAATATATTATCTAGAGATTGTTGAACCTATTTAATTAATTGGTGTCTTTGTATACAATAATAACCTGTTACGATTATTCATTTGTCGAAAATTCATTCCAGAACCTTCGGAGTACGGAGTAAATATTCTCTCTTCTTCAGGTGCCACTTTTTGACGAAACGTTGGTTTGTGAACCACTTGAATCGCCGTGTCTACTCCTAAAAATTCCGCAGCCACTTCTTCCCTCTACCAGGACGTCTCTTCCCATCATTATAAGCTACATCAAATCGTATCGACGATGACGCAAAAGAGTATGTACAATGTATATATTAACAACTAAGTCAAGGAATAGTTTTTCTGTAGGGACATGATTGATTTCTATTTTAATTATTTGCACATCGCCCATTCAATAAGTGAGTAAGGCAACTATAAGGCGTCATATCCACTTGTACGCAAAAGCAGCGTAGTCACCAGTGTTTGTATAGACCCTTATAAAGTATATGCTATCTTCATACACTTCAAACTAAACATCCATCTCGCCAAGCAATTTGAATATTCTACAATGTAATGCAGCTGCTCTGCACCTTGTCAATTATATAACATGTTATATGAGGTACGAGCAAACTTATTAACAGGATACCAAGGATTTTTAATCTATAGAACCTTAAATCCTGGTTGAGCCCTCAGGTTTTTTGGTCACAGGTCATTTTGTGTTTTTCATTATGTATAGCAATATTATTTTGTGAAAAAACAGTGTTTAAATATTGGGAGATATGAGTCGAACACAAAAGTTGCTTATGCCCTGGTTATGTCTTTAAAACCAAGTCTTAAGTGCCACTAAGTACCGTAAAAAGATGTGATGCATGTAATACTAAGTCCCTACTAAAGGGGCCTTCTGTCTTAGGTAATTATGTAATTATCTAACCTGAAAACATCGTATAGTTTATCCATATAAATTTAAAATTCTATACGTTTATAAAAAAATATTGACTTGGCAACCGCACTTAACAATCTAATTTATTATACTATGTATTACTTGTGAGATACATGGTATCTTCATGCCGATTTTTTGGTCGACTTAGCGAGAGCTGTGCCGAGCCCCTGATATCCAGCAACCATAGCTTAGACATAGGTAAGAATTTAAGACTACATCTAGTTACAACATCTATGGAACATTTTAACCTTCACTGACAGCCCTATCAAAATCGATATTAGAAATAACACCAATGACAAGCTGATCGATTACTCACGTTTCATCGGAGGGCAACACTTTAGCGGCAGTTCATGTGTGAAGGTGTTATTTACGGACCATAGACAAGGCTGAACGTGTTATTATGTAATCTGATGCAATAAACAGGCATCTTGTTATGACTTTATTACAAAAATGCATAAAATTATTTACAATCTTGGTCATAGTCATTACTGTCTCGTTATTCTTAAATATAGCTTTAGAAGCTACACATCTAAACGAAATCTGAATAATTCTACTGCATATTTTGCTTTATATAACAGGGAGCAAACGGGCAGGAGGCTCATCTGATAGTAATTGAAACCGCCTCCCATGGACAGTGACTTTACCAGAAGGCTCGCAAGCGCGCTGGCCGCTTGGTACGCTTTCTTACAGGAACCTAAGTCGAAGCTGAATTGGATCGTATTTTTTTTTAAATTACGACAAATTAAATAACCGGCTTTAATTTTCCTTTAGACATTCCAAAATATAGTCGAAATGTTATTTCATCCGCTAATAGTCATCAAACGTGTGGTGCAATAATTACGTCTGAATTACTTTTAATGAAACGCTTCCACAATCTATGTGAATGTTGGTAATATATGATGATTAGAAAGAAATATTTTTAGTGAACACAACAAATGTGTCTATTAAAAGCAATGTTGGTCTGGCTTAAGCGTGCTACCGTAATCCCTGAGGTCGTGCGTTCGAATCTATAGAATTTTCTGACAATTAGCACTTAGCTACTATGGTGAAGATAAGCATCGTGAGGAAACATGTTGCATAGAAGGCTGATGTACTTGTATATGAAACAAATATGACCGAATACCGATGCCATCTGAGGCAAACAGAGAACCATTACATTATTATTATTAACAAAAATGTACATTATTTTCAAATTAAGTCAATTTAAATTTCTAGTTAGAATTTACACAAACACTGATTATAAAATGAAGAAAAAAAAATATTTTCTAGATATATGGTCTAAAAAGGGTTTAAATCCCTTCAACAATAGCAGCTGTCCAAACGAGATAACCACTATCAGTATGTTTAGACAGGCACAGCTCGTCATTGTGGCTCCCGATTCTCATAAATAAATTAGAGATACTTTTTACTCGTGGGACGGGGCACGGGGAATGTCGACGCCGATTTACTAATTCATTTCGGCAACTCGTCCAGCCATTCAGATGGTACGACACGACGGAATAATACGGAGCATTCCGTATCATCACAAGGACGACATTTCTCAGAAGGAAATAAATATATTATATAAGTGATGTGTGAAAAGAGTGAGTGAATCGTTATTTTAAGTAGTTCAGATAACATTCCTTTTTTTTATAGAACAGGGGGCAAGCGGGCGGGAGGCTCACTAATGTTAAGTGATACCGTGGACACTCTCAAAGCCAGAGGATTCGCTTTAAGGCAATACTGTTGTTATGAAATGGTGTACAAGTATTTTAGTCAGTAGGTTATTTTCTATCGAATACGAAACACCGTTCGAAAGAATGCTTTATTAGATAAGAGTTCCATTAAATGCTGTTAATTATTTACTGCGAGTAAACACATTATTTTTGTATCGCAACATAGCCTTACTAAAAATATTAACTTATTTATTTATACAAATCACAATCCTGCTCAAATCAAAAATAATAAAAGTTTTCACACACGAAGTAAAAAACAAACATAAGAAGTAAGGAAGAACAAGCTAAAGAATTACAGAATGAAATAATTAACTTATTATTACTAACTAATGGCACTAACAAATTGTAGAACTTATTCAGTTCTCTCTACGGACAATAAAAAAGTCCGTTACATTCAACGAAATACATATATTTCTTTGAATGTAATATGCCTTTCATAATTCGTATATTTTCACATTCGACTACGACACGATAATCGTTTCTTATAAGAATCCTATTTGCCACTCTAACGGTACTAGATCTTGTATGTTTAAGTCACATTACGTCCAGGGACACTAAAATTGTTTTTGTCTTCGCTGCATCATATGCACCTCAGCACCTTCCAATTTAAACCCGATACATTAATGCAAGGCATTCTTCATTTTATTAATTATTCAACGAGGGATTTCTTTAAGCATTTTTTGCGTAGTACTCAGAAACATAATTAGATCGCCGTTTAAATAAAACAAATATATATTAATCGAAATCTGCACAGGAGTACGTTTGAAGATTATCATCTAGTGAGGTTTTCTTGTATGACTTGAAAAGGAAATAATAACGATTTATATCTTAAAGATTTTGTTTGCTTGTCTTCAAATAATTCAAGTAACCCGTAAATGCTCTCAATAGCGTATTCCGTAACCGGAAAAATGAGCATCAAAACAGGTGTCTAGGGGACTATAAGGACCTAATACGCCGGCGCACTTTGTAGTGGAGAGCTGTCAACCAAATTGTTTTATCGCTTCACTAAATTGCTGTCAACGTCCCCAAAATTACTTGCTGATATTGATATGACCTCCGACTGGTACATTCTGTAACCCGATGCAAGGTGTACTAAGAATTGCACTAAGTTCAGTCAAAGGAAAATAAAAAGGCTATTTACTGATCCCTGATTACACTTTATCGACATTGATGAGATAAATTACAGTAAGTTTATAATGTTTTGGCAATTGAGCATTTATCATTTACCCTAACATATATACACCAAGCAATAAGAAGCTGATGTATACTGTTTACGGCTCTTTGAAATAGATGATATTGTTTTTCTCGGACTGTCAAATATCATGGTACAAATGAGCCCTTTTGTTGCCTAATTGAACAAAAATGATGCCCTTTCGCTATGGTCCCAAAAGTGCATCATCGATCAAGACTGCCAATAATTTTAAGGATAACAACATTTCTAAACACTCATTCAAAACGTCGTAAACCGAGTCAATATGTCAGCTCATGTCAATGTATTTAATGGACCCGTATAGTCCCAAAAGTCCACCGCAAAACATTTTGTCCTGGCACTGACATGGCATCAATCAATGTCGGCATGTCATACCCAATGATGGAGGATTTCTGAGGCACTACATCTGCCAAATTCGGAGACCGCAAGCTGTCAATTGATGTACGGAATCTGGGAGCACGTGTTTCTCGCCAATGTTCATGTAAGAAAACAGCGTAATAAGTGCGAATCTTGTAGCCTTTTTGTTGGTTCAGTTAATTGGACGTGCCGCCTGTAATTGTCGAAGGACTCAAGGTAAAACATGACTCTGACAGAACGCGGCATTCAATCTTATGCAAAGTTGACATGATGCTACAGTCGGTAGATCTATTGATCCAAACGAGGGAATATCAAACTGGATCATGACCAGTCCATCGAACAGGTTTACACAAGCCCGTCAAATCAACGTCATCCCATCGTGATTTGTAGCCATGGAACAAACTAAGTCCATTGTTGGCGAATTTTTTTACATCTTTATAACGAACTGCTTTGACTTCTAGTTGCGTCAATGCGACGCTTTATATCAATAATAAACTACAAACGACTGCGTCCTATTTCAAACCATACAAATTACCTAAATTATTTTCATATTGTTGGGTATGAGGCAAATAGAAACCGTAATTATAATGTACTATACTTATTCAATACATTTTATGCCTAATAAAGTAGGTTCTATAGTAGCATTTATAGACGTATTTAATGGCGTAAAAAAGTAGATTGTAGATGGAATTGTTTTAGCGTTCTTGTGGAGAGGTGGTCATGTCAACAATTCTTGAATGATAAAACGTGTATCTCTAGTCACGACTCTTACTATTAATACTTTTGTGATGGCACTTTTGCAATTATATCATCAAGTACGATGACTGCTAATTGAATTTTGAGGTCCGTTTTAAATTATGGAACACGTACGTTTTAATTTTTATCCGACGTTGAACAGAACGTATAATTGAATTATGAAAAAGAAAAGAAAGAACGAATTCTCATTGCATAATTTAATAAAAATATATTTGAGACTAAGAAAAGTACACAGATATATATATATATACATGTACATGAGACAAACATTTTATACATTTTCACATAAATATGTATTATTTATAACTGTTCATTAACTTATGCGGTCAACAATGTGTGCGGGCAGACAAAAATAATCATTTACCACTTTCTGGACATAAATATTAACACATTGTATCCAACAGGGTTGGATTACCACACTACCTAGCACTTTTATTAAATGCTTTACCTTATGCTATTCAAGACGAGAAATTTCTCGTGACGAGACATGGACCCAATCAAGACTTATTTCAATGCTAATAGTATACATTTAAAACATGTATATACATAACAGGGCGTCATCATATCAGTAATTTATAGCTGTCGTAATAAATATTGAATAAGGGTTTGTTGAGCATGAAAGCTAGTTCTTCATAGTGTAATAATTTAACTCAAAATCTTGATGAACTTATATAAGAAACATTTTTAAAATAACCAATTATCCTTTTTTAATATTAAAGACCGATAATACACCCTAGAAAGTACGTAGCAATAAGGAAGAAAATAATATATATGTATTTTGGCGATATAAGACATGTATAATGCTCATTTCTTTACAACGATCCATAGGTTGAAACTGTATTCTAATGTGTACCAAGTGAAAACGATGTATAACTCTCAGTTCGGTCAGCGAGAATTAAAACCAAAACTGTATTATATTTTAAACTCTACTTCGTAAGTAATAAAAATGTTAATTCAATGTCAGTCGAAAGCTCTGTTAAAGCTCAGAAGTCTGATTTATATAGCGCGAGCCGCCTTAGCCGTGAGTCTAATAAATCTCAATCAAGATGAAGAAGAATCAAGAATCAAGAAGAATTAGGCTTTAGATTTGTACAGTATTAAGTCATTTTAATTTGAAGTAACTACCGATTGGTACAGTAAAATTCTAAAATATTTTCCGTTAAAGGAAATAAAGCTTCATACATTACTACCCAAGTATACATATACCCTTAGCCAAGTATTAAGGAAAATCTCTGTATATAATGGTAGTCCCTTCATGCCTCTTATCAAGTATAAAAGCATTCCAGTGAGAAAATATGCCTTTGTAGAGAAGAATTTAACTCGTTTAAAGGACGTAGACCTAACAAAAGAAATGCAATAGACAATTATTTTCCGGACACAGATAAGATAGACGGGTGAGGTTTGACAATGGGAATATAGCTCAACAATGATGTATGAGACGATGGGATCGATATTTCGGGAATAAATCACTAGCCAGTAATGTGTTTTGGGTATTATCTGCGTATTATCGTACACACATATATTTTCTGTAATTTATCTGACAAATTGGTAAATTCGTTTTAAATGTAATTGCATTTGAAATGCCGTTAAAAGGTTCTATCATAGGAGTCTTTTCATTTCGTTTACACTTGGTCGGATTGTCTCCTTTTTAGACTTTTGGTGTCAACATAAAGCGCTGTACTTTCTATATTCTTAAAATTGTTAGATGTGCCAAGAAAACTCTGAAATTATTTTATATGCAAAGCACGAAAGTTGTTTGTTACTCCTTCGTGCTTCTGTTAATATAAATTTTTAATTTAGTGATTTTGTAACGTATAGCCAAAACCTAACCTAGTTTATTTAGACTAACTGGTTAACTAATAAGTTAATGAACAAATGGAAGTCACGAACTTCATAATGGAGTCGTCTATTTGCGTTCGTGTGGATCATCGATCAATCAGGTTTCGACATAAATTGGCTAACGAGGGCCATAGACAAACATGAAAAAATACTTCTTTGTCTCTTAATACCGAAATCTTCAAGGACCCTTTTTTGATACAACATTAACACAATAGTATGTATTGATGAGAATATGTTTGATAAGAAAAATTGTAATTAAATTTAAGTTCTTATATAATATAAATATCTTGTTAGTTTACCTAACGTATTATAAATATGTTTATTTTTTTATGTGTCAAAATGTTATGTTATTTAATCTTATTAATTAATAAAAAAAGTCCTTTATTTTCGTGGTACGTATTATGATGGATAAATAAATAAAAAAACACACCTTCAGCCATATTAAACTAGCATCTACTTATAATTAATAACAATAACATTATTTATTATGTGCTTATCGATGTTATTCAAATGTACAATCTAAAAATTTACTCACAATATTAAAAACACCGTAAGTACCTACTTCTAAAAATATAACCACTTTACACTTTTTAATGAATTTAAACTGTTTATTTTACACTGTTTTCTGTCGTAAATTACTAAGAAAGTAAATACATATATATTAACGCCCACGATCTCTAAAGTATTGAAGTCTTTGAAACTTGTCACTCTTGAGCAAATCCCAAGACACGTTTTATAAAGTCTAATTGAGGTCTTCCAAAGTTTCCATAAATTTTTCAATGTCATATTCAAATAAAACAAACAATGTTAATTGGATCAGCTCAGAGATAACGCCTTGCAATTCAGAAATCATGTTAAGGTTCAAACACATTGCCACCTAATGCTCTATTTTTCCATTAATCGTCATAAATTAATACAACAGTACCTTTGATTTTGAGCTCTATTCCTCACGCTTAAATATTCAAATTGTTTAATGTTTTTTAGATGTTTATAGGGGTAGGTCCTGGTAGTGATTGACGAACAAGATGTTTATCGGTAAACAATGCGTGTGGCTGCGCAGGCGCAGGGATACGTGTTCTTTTGAACTATTGATGACTGAACGAATTGACGACCGGAATTCGAAGGCTGATCCGTTTGGGTGTTTTTTACTTTTCAAATCCTTTTGTCTCAGATGGACACTTCAAATCCATTTACAAATAACTAGTCATTGGTGTAAGTCAGTAGGTAAGTTTTTCTTTATACAAGTTCTGACTTATTTTAAGTCCGCCACACAAAAAGTCTGTTTTATAGATAACTTTTCTTTAATACGTACGTATTATTGCTTTGAAATTTCCTTTTGTTTCGCTGAGTCTCGAACACAGGCTACGCACTTTATAAACCCCCTCTATATATACATAGTTATAAAATAATAAACTTTATTCAAAATAAAATATGGGAATTCCCCACTCGGGAACTGACTGTGTGGGAACTAGATGACAGCTGTGAATGGCATATTTAAAACAAAGAAAATATAAGTTATGTATAAAAATATGTTTTAAGCATAGACATTTTCTTTCACAGTGTACTCTACATATTATAATAAATATTTATTAGATTAAAAATCAGTAAGCAAACAAATCAAACGATTCACGTCTAAGCCACTTATTCACTTAAGACCCTAAGCAGACGCCAGTCGTAATCAATTACCCCGCATATCCCTCTAATCGAGTGCAAAAATAATTTAAGATGTTTGACGGAAACAAATCGGATAAGGGAAGGAATTTAAGGGTAGTAGATAGTATTAAGGGGACTTAAATTTTTAGAAGTACGATTAAATATCGATATTTTATATAATTATTATAAGTGGATTAATTACGTGACATGTTTTATCCCTTTTTATGATTCTTTATTCAATTTATTTATTGTGTAAATGACCTTAATATAAAGGAAGTTGGTGTGGTGGAAACACACACTGTACACAGTTTTTTTGTCCACCAGGACGTCGAACATATTTAAATCATTAACATAAAATTTAGAAGTTAACATTGTACGATTTAATTATACTTACATTACACTAAAGTGGGAACGTTAAAATGTAGTCGAATTTTGTAAATATTATGGTCGGAAAGATCTAGGCGTATTTAATAAAGGACCAACCAACTCAATTTGCGACACATAAATAACATTTCCCAAGAGTAAAACAACTTATTCTAGACAAGTATTGCAAACAATAGCATGACATACGAAAGTACTGGTGTCAAATACGAGATACTGTAAAATAGTATTTTATGGTAACGCCGGTGTCACATAATCGCGATAACCTAGAAAGTTCCGACCTGGATTGTTTTGCGATATATGTTCGAATAAGCATTCATCGGAGGTATAGACTATAGATAAATCAACTCGCTGACCCCTTAAACTTCGTTTCGCCTTAATAATTTTTTTTTTACTTAGGCTAAGTTTTAGTAGCCTACCAATATATATATGTCGCAGCCTAGCCTAGCCTAACTAGCCAGCCTGAAAGATGTTCAGCCAGTTGATCAAACAGCTAGGCAAATGACTTGGATCCATGACGTTTCATTATTGCTTAGCCTGTTGACTATTAATTCCAGTTTCTGCCACTCTCAAACTCGAAACGAAACTCTTCAAAATATCAATATGACGTCGGCAAACCACAACTTTGATGGCGTTTTTCTTTTTATTTCTGCCAAATAATGACTCTATCGTAAGAATGGCCCAAGCATTATCCAGCCAGTTTATTAAATGTTGTAACAAACGCTACGGCTGAATATTTTTCAAGCCGTTAGTTAAACGGCTAGGTTTTTAATTGAACGTCTAATTAAGCTAGTTGGCTGCGACATATAGATCGCTTTGCAATACTACCGTATATATACTATTCGTTTTTCCGGAATAAAAATTAATTTTTTTTTATATTTACAACTTTTCTCTTTATAATAAGTAATCCTTCCTAAAATAAATAGAAATATTCGATTTGGTCCAGCTGCCTTCGAGTTTTGCTCTTAGCAACATTTTTGCGATTATTTTTTTATGTACTCGTAGATATAGCATATCATAGACATAGAAGTAAAAATACGAAAAAGAAATCTGTCAATAATAATCGTCTTATCCTTTAAAGACTTCCAAATAAGATCTTAATCGAATGTAAAGAGTTAAAATGTACAACGTTCCATCTTATATGCAGCTGATTTACCGATTGCTAAACGTACTTATCTTATAAGATCTTAGTTGTACATTCAAAAGTATACATCCATATACAAAGGAATGCGTATTTTATTTATACCCTACACACAATAAAGCGACATAAAATCGAGAACAAATTATAACATTATATCACTTGCCTAGACAATGTGCGTCACATAATCCGAACACAAAAAAATGTCCCAATGACCTATAATAAGGACATCGTTGGTGGTCGATTCTTCGAAATGTTAAGGGGTTGTGCGATTTAGGGGCTGAATGTAGCGTGAATATTGGAGTGATTTAGTTTTAATCGTGAGACAGATATTATCAACGATCGGTGTTTTGTTACGAATACGACACCGCGATGCTTTTTTCGTTCGGAGTGTGTCCGTCGTCGTAGCAAGGTTCAATGAAAGTTATTGCACCGAAAAAAGAATTAACATTTTTATTGTAACTAGATGCAGGCAGTTTTAATAACTCTATATATAAATATTAACAGGACCAAGATTATTGTTTTGCATGAAATTTTATTTATTTATTTTAAACTTTTCTTCCAGTACAGCTTTACACTAGTTAGATAGAAAAGAAAATGAGATGATTAGCATAGCATGAAAATGTCTAAACAAGTTTTGAATGTTGCTTAGTTCAATTTAGGTACTATGCTAATAAAATGAACCCGAATAGAAACTATTTTTCTTAAATATCTTTTCAACATTGGCAAAGTGCGGTGTTAAGATTTCTTTCTTGAAGATATTCATTACGCGTGTAACGGCGTCACGTAATGCTTTTCGTAAAACAAAAATTGGGAGTGGTTGTAAAGAATGAGATCAAAAAAAAAATGAAATTAAACAAAAAGTTATTAACTTTGTTATGGAGTTAAAATTTGCTATTAAAGAGTCGACACAGGTATTTTTCACTTAAAGGAGCTTTTCAAATCGTACACTTTGCTAATGTATGTAATGTACGTAATGCTTTTTTATAAAAGTTGATATACGTACCAAAGTTAAATATGTTGAACTCATTGTCGCCTTGTCGCCTCATTGTCGCCAAAACAAACGACAACAACAAAAAACAAAAAAAAAACGTTAACACACAATACTAGCTTAAAAAAATAATCTAAAAAGACCAAGCATCGGAAAGTCTTGTTAACATGCAGTACCTACGACTTGTAGAAACGTGATATTTTAAGTATTTGTAGTACAATCAAATGAAATAATAATAAAAAAACTAATCAAAGCCATGCGCTACATTTACACGCAAGTGAAAGTCTTTTTGATTATTTTCAAGCAATGTAAAGTATGGATGACTGAACCAAGAATTGCACCGTAAACATAGCCAATAGCGCAACATTTTAGATCTGTGCAAGTTTCCTTATCATTAGTTTTTTTTTTAAAGGCATGTAGGTATCAGCCTTCTACGCCTGACACACGCTGTCGACTGTTTGTGTCTAAGCCGTGCCATGAAAGAGCCCACACGATGTTTTTCTTCACCATACAAGCGAGTGATCTATCTATAGGTGTATATAAATAAAATATTTTCGCATACGTTAAAGAATATATTACCACCTAGACATGCGTAAGCGATCTTACTCATAGACAAACCTATTTCGAACCAAATCACGAACTAACTATTCTAATAACCATCAATACATATAAATCAAGCCAGACCACCAAGTTCTATGATCGTCATGAAACTGATTAAGGAAAACTCGGGGTAAAACCGTATCCTTTTTGATAATTGTATTGATAGGTTTCAGAATGAATAATTCATTTGTCGTCTAGGATAGTGTGAAGTGTGATTCACCGAATGAGTAATAACGCTCTAACGAAAGGGAGCGTGAATTTTCTCACGTCTTTGTTGAGGAAAATTTGTATTTCCGATTAGGTCCAATACATATTACATATTACATATACATGAAAGCTTAAAATTTTATGTTCTAATATAATTGAGATGTATCTGTGTTAAATTTGTGATTTCATATTTTCTTGTATTTTTTAGGCATACACATCGTATAAATAACGTATTAATGAATAAAAGTAAATTAACCGTTTACACGCTGCTTCAGCTATAAAAATAAAAACCTTTTTTTTTAATTTAGAGAGATTTAGATAAATTTCTATCGTGTCTCTCAGTTATTAAGGAATTAATTATTATGTTTGTCATGGAACAGCTGGAAACCCTGATACTGGTATTTTTTTATTTAAAAGACTAGTGCCTTCGACGTAATTTTAGACTATCATCGTCGTCGTCGTAGGTTCGATCCCCGGCTGTGCACCAATGTACTTTCTTTCTATGAGCGCATTTAATATTTGCTCGAACGGTGAAGGCAACCGGCTTGCCTTAAACACATAAAAGTCGGCGGCGTGCGTTAGGCACAGAAGGCTGATCACCTACTTGCCTATTTGATTAACAAATGATCATGAAACAGATACAGAAATCTGAGGCCCAGACATAAAAAAGGTTATAGCGACATTGATTATTTTTAAACAACAAAAACTTTTAAATAGAACATAACTAGAATTAAATTTTATATGTTAAATATCAAGATGAAAAGACTAGCTGTATAACATTTATATACTTAGCACTTCAGAAGGAGCCGACCTACAGGTGCCAATGAAGAAAATAAACAAAATCGTTGACTAATCGTGATGAATATCGACATTATCGATAGATTGTAATGAATACCCAACACAAAACCTGTTAAGATTACAGCTTCACTGCATACTCTAAGCCTACTCGAAAGAACGTATAAAATCATAAAAATACATATATGTATGTATTAATTACTATTTTTATTATTGGAGTATTTCCGTGCCAATTCTTAAAGGGCCGGTAACGCACTCGCGAGCCCTCTGGCATTTAGAGAGTCCATTGGCGTCGGTATCATTTAACATCAGGTGAGCCCGTTTGCCCCTAGTTCCATAAAAAAATATTCATTCAAGACTCAAATCTGATTAGCCTAACCCGTAATGAACACGTAGTTATAATTTAAATAAAAATAGAGATGACTTACTCAAGGTATTTAATACCAATATGGATTTCATATTGACTATAGTTTACTTGGCATATACAACAATATATTAACATTATTAACATAGATAATATCAACGATTAAAAATCGTTTTATAAAACACCATTTAATTGATCAATTATGTTGTTCCTTTACAATACACGCGTTATCCATAAAGACAGATTAATGCAGAACATTGTTGAATATAATACGTTTTGTTTGGCAAGCGCTAATTAGTCTAAATAAAAAATAACTTTAAACGCCAACCTACCACCGATTAAAATAAATGAGTCTTACCACATAATCCGACTTTAAAAGTGAAACCGAAAAACCCGAAGGCAATTACTCCAGTGTCCCATTACTATTCACGCGGGAGACTCATTACCCATTTAACACGTGTATAAAAAGATTAAAATGCTCCTGATTTAAGGAAACAGTAGGATCCAAAATAAACGCCAGTAAATCACTGTACACCAAAAACCTGTATGACGTGTCTGTACATACATAGCAAATCTCTGCGTACTATGTTGGTCACAAGACTCAATTAAAATTATTTCAACTATTCAATAACATTGTTCTAATCACATTATTTAAAATGATACTTAAACCAAATTTTTGTCACACATTGTGTATTGTTATGTAAAATAAATTACGTTTGCCCAACTGTTCGTAACAATCTGTGTCCCTGATACGATTCACATCGATGTCCTGTTGAAATTAATCGTTATACATTAGTTCTTACGTCGGTGAATTTTTATCATAGGAGTCGACACTACGTAACGACGCGGGTGGTTGTCTATGCCACATGACTTTAAAAAAGGAATATTTGGTGCATTAAAAATAAAAATGTGGGAAGTTTTTTTAAACAATGCAAGTTACAGAGCCTTAAATGATATGAATACTTTTCACTTTTATGCTCCGTAAACGACCTGTAGAATGCGGTAGTTGAAATCTTTGCATCTGTTTTATTGATAAGTGACCTTAGGTTTGCGCAATTTTTTTAGATTTATATAGTATAATCTACTACCCACTGTCAATCAACATTTCAACTTCAATTAATAACTAAGCTAAGCTTCGAACTATCAATAAATAAGTATCCCTTATCATACGGTAACTTATAGACCAGAGATTTCTTTAAATGTAGTCTGCTGCATTATCATTACCAAATTTTTTGCAGTGAACCAAACTTTAAACAGTAGTGAATATTTAATTGATATTGATGAAGATACTATAATATTTAATATGCCATGTGCAATACACACTAAGCTGCAGTGGTAATGAAGCTTTATAATAATGAGTTAAGAGTAATATAACAACTAATGTTCTTCACTGTATTATTCAATTGCCAAAGATAATCATTGTTGACCTTAGACAATAGATCAATCTTAAAATATTGAAATAGTATCAATTGATGAGCAAAGAACAAGAAAAAGTAAAAACAAACTCGACAAAATAAGTCAATTATACAAATAATCATGGTAGGATTCTAAATACAAAAACTGTATTATAAATATATTAGTTTCATATTATTTAAATAATATCCATTAACAATATGAGAAGCAATATTTTTAAGAAATTTCATTTTAAAATCTATAAAAATATATCATCATTTACTGAAAATATACTAGGACTAATTTTGCATACCCTTCTGGGTTAGGAAGAAGTAAATCATAAGGATGGTTTAAGAATAAATTTTACTAGTTTTTACATTCTTCTAGCTACTTACTCAACATAATTTTAAGCATTAAAATAGTAAGTATGTATTATAATTATTAAACTTACCCTAATTTCGAAAGTTTACTTTAATTTTCTAATATAGACAAGACATTATTATAAATTAATCATTATTGCTATCAGATATTGAGTTTATATAGAGAAATAATTTAATTTTTAATAATACCTTTATTGGTAAACTCTAGGTATACTTAAACATAATGTCTCGCTCAAGATTAAGATAAAAATTTAATTAACAGTGATGACAAAGAAATACAGGAAAGTAATTTTTTTATTATTTTTCAAAGAGTTTTAAATATATATTCTGCCACTTCAATTTAGAGTATTAATGCTAACTAAGGTTGTATTGATTTATAAACAGTTGTTACAGAAATTCCAAGTCACTGTAAGTTAATTGCTTCCGTACATATTATGCATAAATGAAAGGCAGAAAAGCACATAAAATTAATTCAAAATATTACCTTAGCTTTGAGCGCGTAAACTGTGTGTCGTCCATACCTATTTTTAGCAGCATATAACAGAACACTACCACTGATAAAACAAGCACACGCAGTCCACACATTTTTGTAATCATTCTGTTTTACAAAACTATTATTACGAACAAGAAATGTTGAGAAATTTGTGCTTTTAAGTAATTTTCGCGATATACGAGAAAAACTCGCCATGATTAGATTTCAAATTTGTATAATGACATTGACATATGAGTTTTGACATTTATGAAAATTTTACAATCTTGAATTTTGAAACCGTTCAAGGATTCAGCCAAAGCTAAATTCGGCTGTTGAAGTTGATAGCATATTGGCAAAAGCAGCTTGGTAGGATTTCTGAATAGCTGCTGTAATTTAGTGTTCACTAACCAAACCTTAAGTACCTAGTAGTTTAGTTACTGAAGATCCATTCTAGTCAGGCATAAGGTCCTTAATTTGTTTATAGATAAATTAATAAACTTTTTAATAACATAATTTTATTTTTACAATTCACTTGTATTTAAAACTAATGTAATATTATAGTCTAATGTCTTTGGGTTTTTGCGTTACTCTGCAATTGGGTTTACAGCTACATTTACATTCATGTTCTCAAGCTCTTGATGACTAATATGTAGAGTCCCCCCTTCTTGTGATGGAGACCCCATATCTTGCATTGAATGTAATAAAATCCTTTTTACTGTGTCCATATTATCATATACTCCATATTCCGCTTGCCATAAAATAGTTGTTATTAGTTGTTGAACATTGGATTGTGTCTGATTATTATTAAATTTCCTTAATTTATTACTAACATATTCACCAAAAGCGTGATATTCATCTCTCCTATTATTCTGTATAATAATTTGTTTTTTAGGTTCATAAGTGGTAGGTGCAGGTGAAATGACTTCTCGTTTTATTTTTCTATATATCTTTCTCTTTTTTTGTGGTTGTGTATAAGTCTCAGTCACTGTATCAAACACATCCTCATTAAGCCATTCTTCATCAGAACCCCTATGCAACTGTTTAACTAGGTTTATAGTTGCTTGAGTATCATCATCATGTGCAATATCGGTCTCTGATTCCAAAACATCTACCTGCAAATTAAATTACTTGAGTAAATTTATGCTATATGTACACAAAAGCCTGATTATGCTAATTATCTTAAAGACTTATGGTAAATATTGTTAAGGTAAATAATTATATTTTACATAGCACCAAATATTTGAACTATTATCAGATTATTTTACAGATTAGGGATTTTCTATAAATTTGATTAATATGAAGTGCAGAATGCCGATAGTAATAGATCAAAGTACAACATGTAAACAATAACAAAAGTATAACCTATATTAAAATAAAGTGAGCGTACTTTTATTATGGGCATGTTCCCTTCCAGAACACTGGGATCTTTATTTACTGAAATTGAATAACGTACGTTATCATTCGTTTCCGATTTCCTATATCTCTTTTGCCGGGGTCGCGGTGTAGATTGATTAGTTTCGTCATCTGTAGCAGCTACACGAAATCCTTCCTCCAGAGTTTCATTCTGCCCCAACTCCCATTGAATTGGATGCTTATTTACCAAATGACATCGCAAGTTAGTCGTATTACCGAAGTATTTATATCGAGCATCACATAATTTACACACAATAGCAACAACTCGTCCATCTTGTTCAATACGATCGAAGAATCGCCACACAACAGACGGTGTTCTCTTCATTTTCTAATTTCGATTCCCGATTATCATTCAATTCGCTGCCTAAGGAATTAGGGAGATTCCGATTATCGTGTTGCGTATCGAATCGATACAAGCCGTACGAATGACAATGGTTTACAAGATGGCGGCGATCGAATGAACAATCATCGAGATTCGGATAACTTCACGATTGCTTAAACGTCTACTAGTGTCAAATGTCACATTTGTACCGACACATGACACTTACATATTTTGACTGAACAAGGCAGAAGTTGCCAGTATTTGATTAGTGATTATAATTTTAAAAATGTGTATACAATTTTAAAATGACTATTTTTTTTAAATTTATTATATCAGTTACAATTAGTGTTTGCAGTTTAAGCATGAATTTTACTTTAAATATATTTGAATGATGCTCTATCTTGTTCACTTGTATTCGAAGAAGCGAAGAGTGGAACAAAACAAAGCAATTAAAACATGTATGTAATCACGATAATTTAAATTCGTACAGTTAGTACGAACGCTACGGACACAATGTGGACAGGTAATGCTTATACAGACGAGATTTAAAGACTTAGAGTCCGTAGAGTTATTAAGTTCGTAGGAATCACCTTCTCTTGAATCTTGTACCACTAAATGGCTACAGCTCAGTTTGCCAACGACACGGTTGACTGTCCACAAGTTGGCTGGCAAGTTGTAAACTGGTTGTCTATTTAATAATTGATATAATCATTCAGTTTAATTGATTTTCTTTAAAGGCCGCGTACGAGCCTTCCCGTACAATTATATTAATGCATATATTTAACCCGGATATATAATAAAAATTATCCATCCAATCCAAATCTATCTAGATACCATTTACAAATCTAAATTTTTGTTTAGTAATGCATCTCGTTGGGATCGTATGTTAAATATTAGCACCTACTTATGCACGCAAACATTAATAACTAAGTTTTCATACCATGTACTTCCAAGGTATAAAAATCAGTGCTTTAGATTTACGAAAGGTTCACAGAAAATCGGTTTGGTTAAAAAATTCAGATAAACCCGCCAAAACATAATTCTGTCCAAGATGGCGTCGCATACTTGTAAACATAACAAACGTCAAGTTTAATTGTGCATTATCATTTTACGACTTCTGTTAAATTTTAATTGTAATATCTGTAAAAAATGGTTTTCAAATGGTGTGCAGACCCAACATTTTCAAATACATAATTATACAGAAGTTTTCCAATTTCATAAAGCTTCGAAAGTAGATGCAACTTTGAGGTCATGGCATATCTCACATTATACAAAGATTTGATTCGCGTCGCAGTTGGGCGTATTCAATTGTTATAAGATTAAGATTCTGTTGCTAGCTTATAGAGGTAAATCTGTTATTGTAAACACTACATTTGCCCCAAATCAATCAATAACAAGGACCTAACTTGATATAGAAAAGGCATCATTATTTGACCATCCGATAAATTTAATTTAAGGAAAGGTTATATCGTCCTTACTAAGCAGTTATCAAATTTTTCAGCTAAAGGGTAGTATTGGACATATGAAGACATGTTTACAAGCACGCTACATCTTTGATACGACTAAATCGTCTAATAATCAATATTTTTAATAACGTACATTTTGTTAAATTAATGGTTATATTACTTATTTTACTCCATTGCTATTAAGTGTCATGATATATACAGATTACTTTATTTTTCATCAAATATATAACGAATAGAATAAATAAAAATGTGTTTACTTGTTATAAATAGATATGCATTAGAATGAATCAAAGTGTAAGATTTGGGTACCCTTTTAAATAAAAAATACAAAACCCTGTAACCCTGACAAAGGTATTTTTTAAAAATAAAAAGTAATATAGCGATGACACATGAAATCTCTGCTTTAGGTTAATATCCTAATTAAATATAAATTGTCACTAACTATAGGATAAAATAAAACAACAAACAGTTATATTCAAAGAATCATTTTATTTTATATTTCGGTATAAGAGGCTGCAAAAGTTATTGTCTAAAAGTTTCGTTTATCCTTTTGGGAAATCTACGCTATATTGTTGTTGATATACAACTTTAATCCGAATCCATTATGTCACACCATCGGACTTAGCTCGTTTTGAATCTTAAGCTACACATTTTATAACCGTCTCATTTCGATAAAACAAAATTTCTTTTACTGTACACAATTACGTCGAGGGACGCACAATTGTTTTATTCGATTTGTACATGTATTATCACGAATACAGCTATATTGTAGAAATGTAAAGGTAGAAGTAATACTGTTTGACCCAAGTATCCCATTTTGTCTCATTAAAGACAAAAAGACTTAGGAGCCATTAATTTGGTGGGTACAGCTTAGTTTTCGATACAAACGATTTATCCTTATAGATTTGTTAAAAGAAGGGTTATGTATATAACTCCGAAAATGTCTAACATTATTATTGTTCTTTTGGTACGTATCCTTTAAAAATTCATAAATACGTAGAAAAGTTTCCAAAGTAATAAAACGCATTTTATCTATTTATGTGAGTTACGACTCCTAAATATTAAGATTATTATAATTCATTCCAAATAAGTTTCAGTTTTCTTATAACTCCATTCATTTCTTAAATCCTTTACATCGAAGTAGCTATAGCGAATATGTATTACTAAGTATTTTGACAGGTAATTATATTAAAAGTAGGATATGGCACTTGAGTGTAATTAATAAAATAAAAAATGTATTTTACAGTCAGAAAATGAACGTGTACGATGAAACTTCAGAGCTCTATATAGATACATAACTTGGCCTGATATTGCGAGATGGTTTAGCAGGAGAACCACTTAATACAACTTCTGCGTTTTAAATAATTCTGGCCAACTCATTACCCGCGAATTATGTTTATACACGGAATGGATAAATAAGGATGCAAAGGCCGCCCACCTACACAATTTTAAAACAGTTGTCCTATATTGTGTGAATTGAAGGTAGTCCTAGCGGCGACAGCAGTCTAAAGGCTCCTCTAACGTTATTTATCCATTTCGTGGGTAACACAGATAACATTCTGCTTTTATGTTTTATTTTGATATACAAGTCACAAATTCATCGATAATAATGTTGTATAAGGTGCATTAAAACATAAAAAAATTGACTTGAAGCTTTTTTGTCGTTTATTAATGTTTATAATATGGAGTTTTTGTCTATAAACCTCAGAGGTAGGCTTTAGAATAATTAAATGATTAAAAAAACAAAGAAAAGTTGTTATTTATAATAAAATGCATAACCATATTTCCACTATGCTCCAATACTGATTCTAGGATAATAAATTTATAATATTTACAAAAGCAAATTCATTAAAATCAAGTGAAAATATTAGAGCCTTTAATATTACTCAGTATTCCAATTTTAAATTTTATAATTGTCGCAAACATAGATAAAAACCCCGAATTGTCTATGTGTAAAAAAGAGGTTTTATGTAAATCCTGCAAAATTACAGGCTCTAACAAAATACGGTTAAATGCTTTATTTACATAGTACAATACGACGTTTTCATTGACATAACAACGGACATAATAAATAACTTGATTCATCTCGCATACGTAGGTACAATCATAAAGCTTTACAATGAATATTCATAACTCTTGAATATTTCATTAGCGGACTATTAATATTTGTTCGCAACAATTGTTTTACATAAAATGCTTGATACTAATCATTTCTTATTATTGGTTTTGTTTTGTTATGAATATTGATTACGTATTGAATGTTGTTGCAAATGATTCCTGATTGCAACGATGTAATTAATTATTATTTTGACCGAAAGAGTCATTTATGCTGAATGCACAAATAAATTATTACTTTAGAGCTTATATCTATTTTTTTGTCCGCAAACGAATATTTCGATTTCTTTATTCTAAGCACAATTCATACACCGATTGCGAGGGATTTATACAGAATGTATTCGTGTAATATCTATTCATTCATACAAACAATAAAAATTAAATTATTATAGATTATAAATATAATACACATAATGGCTCACTAACTTTACAAGCGTATGTCATCCTAATGTCTACACCGGATGGTACTAACGGGTCAAGAATTAAAACATCAACTAAAACGTTAACAAAATACGACTTTCTCTATGGAAAATAAAATAAATAATTTACAAATTACATACACGACATACCTAACTACTAATAGTCACTTCATCGCCGTTTAATTTTATCACTACTTATTCGGTTGATTGATGCGAACGAATTTGCGCGCGAAATGCAATTTTAAATCCATAGACTAAACGTTAAACATACTAAGGGGTGTGATGTATCTTTTACTGGCAACACTTATGCAAAATCGCTCGTATCAAGTCCTAACTTACAAATAACAGAAGCAGGCCGCCGCCGCCGCGCTTTACACTATCATAGCCTATACCAAAACTGACGGTTCCTACATTACTCAGTCATATATTTTCAGTCAATTCCTTATGAAAATACACCAAACATATCCGTCTAAGTACAATAAACCTTTACCGATCCATATTCGCTACAAATTTTCTGAATTTATTTATGAATAAACGTGGAAATATTCGAGATGCGGAACATGTTTTTGGGAAGTGATAAGTTTGTATAACGGAATGCAATGGGCCGCATTGCATCCATTAACGGATCACTAAGAGTTAATTAAATAGGAAATCGACTCGGTTGATATACGAATAATAAACAGACGCGTGATTCGGTCCAAAGGTTAAAATAGATCTGGGGGGGTGCGGATGTTGTTGATCTACTAACAGTATGGACACTCCGAATGAACGCGTTGCTATAATTACAGCACAGACTCGGCTACTTTTTGGCTCGTTATTTAAGACTGTCCTTACTGATGTAGTCTGTTGCAAGTCATTTGCAGCGAATAAGGATCTTCCCTTCACCTAGCACAGTTCCACAAACAAATCTCGGCTCATTTACATTCGATATTAATCATAAGTTATCGACTAAGTTAATTTCATGATAACTAAGACAATTGGAATCCGTTATAACTACGTTAAAGCGTACTAGGAATATAATTGAGATAGATAATTTCAGTAGCTTTGGTAGAATAATATCATTGGACGTTACGTCGATAATTGAGTATTTTGAAATGAACATAGGGTAACATTAACTATTAACGGATATATGTAACTGAGAATTAAAAACAAAACTCAATGAAAAGCTGTGTGATGATTATCTGTATCTTACAAAATTAATTTGATAATGAATATTTTACTACTAACACAGTAAAGGAATTTTGACTTGTTATGATTACAGAAATTAATTACGTGATTTCTTAAATGAATAAGATGTTTTAAAATAATTTCGAAAGCTGTTAAGGTTCACCTCTCAATTTTATAATCGTGATTCACTGTTTAGTAAGATAATATTGAGTTTTGCCACGATCGTTTGCGCCGAATTTTTCAAGTGCCATTCCTTGGGAACGGCTTTGAATGGGAATGGTAATGGGGTGGCACGGTTAGAGGATGTCAACAAAAACGTGGCTAAAAAGTATTCACCATTGTTAGATATTCATATATTTCTGATTTATTTTTTTGACACGAATAAAGTATCACAGCAGTATAGGAGTTTACAAGGACAAATAAATAGCGCAGCAGGTGCAAGGGACCTACCGAATGGACCAGTCTTTACTTAAGGTGACATTAAGTATGAGTTCAGAGCACCTGCCTAACCAGCCACGGTTAGAGATTCTAGCGTAAGTGGAACGGTGCTAGTGTGCGAGCGCCACGGCGGCTCCCACGGCGACCAGCGACCGGCTCACGCGCGACCGGTCGCCGACCGAAAAAACTCATCAGTCGTCGACATAGTGGACATCGTCGATTCGTCCCAGCTCATCTCCGTCGTGCTCGTCGTGCTGTCGTGTTTTCTCCGCGCTTTCGGATGCCGTTTTTTTTTCGGGTCGTTCGCTTTTTTGTGCTTCCGTTTCCGCATGTTTTGTTTCGCAACGCGGCGCTGACAGTTCCTGTGGAAGGGCGGCGGTCGTTTCAGTTTGCCGCGGTGCCGTCGGGGAGGGCACTGGGAGTGTTTAGGTCCCTCCCAGCGCTTAGTGAGCGTGAGGGCATATCCGGAGAGGTTGCCCAGAGGTCTGCTCACTGGTATCTGCGTTCGGCGCGCCTTCCCCCGGTTATCTAGCGCCAGGAACGTCTTCTTACCGGCACGTATCCTCGAATACGTGTTGTAGTTATTCTCCTCTATATGTTCCTCGAACACGCAATCGTCCGAGAGATCCTTCTGAAACAAAAGAGATAAAGTATTAACATCAAATTCAGACGGACTATTTCAGACAGAGATATTTATTTATAGTATTTTCATACTATTATAAAAACCACTAAAAAAGTATTTTTTTAATGTAATGGTTCAAATATTAAATATATAAGAAGCGTTGGCGCGCCACCTGAATCTATATGGTTAAAGCAAGTTGCAAATCCCTAGCTTAATGGAGGCGATTTATCAATAAACGGATCGCATACGAATGTAATAAGCTCATCCGCTATTCCAATTACAAGCAATGAAACAAATACAATAAAATCTAATCACATGTTAACGACGCCAATTATGTTAGCGTTCGGTTTAAAATTTATAACGAGCGAAAGCTACCAGCTATTAGGGCAGAATGATCAAAGAGTTCCTATTATCTCTAGCTAAACTTGGATCTATAAAGCTGTCGACTAGTTGGCATACACATATTATTGTGGCGTATTCTCAACAGATGTCTAGAAATTGGTTCTTGTGAATATCCTTCTAAAGGCGCAAGATACACTGTTGAATAGGAAGATAGGTTACTATTATTGCAGGATTTTCAAAATAAAATATGTATTGTATACATGATTATGAATGTGAGGTTAAATGATTTTCACCTGTTTAATGGCGTCAAAGATTATTCGTAGTTGAACTTCACCTTAGGTAAGTAATAAATGGATGGCTACATACACGTAGTAACGATCTATAGACATTCATAAATAGGTATAAGAGAATCGCCGCAAGCTCTACTAATGTATCTTAAATTGTGCCACAAGTCCGCATTAGTTTCAAATGCGCTGTATTCAATATTCCATGATATATTACTATCGGTCGCCGGTTTTATATTACTGCACTGATTTATTGTATTGGCAATTTGTTTATGGAAGTCTTTTGTATTACTAGCAACACCTTACAAGGAAACTGAAAAGATTATAATAATGCATAACACAAATGACGGAATGCTTACAGAAAGCAATATTTTAAATCACGAACCAAATATCTATCTTTCTAAATTGTCTATTTGAACTAGTTACCTGTTTTAACAGATTTTATGTTCAAAGTATCTGTAGAAAACGCAGACCTCCTGTAGCGAGTTCCCGCCGGGCAAATTAGCAATAGTTTTGCCACACCAGAGGTCAGCTAATCCATATACAGACTCATTTTATAACATAGAAATATTTATAATCTGTGAAGACAAGGCAATGGTACGTAAAATGGTCACGTTGTAATACGAGATAGTACTTATGAAAACTATTGTTGTAGGAAATGCTAAATTGATTAAATTTGTTAAGTAATAAATAAGGATTACTAAAATTCAAATTAATATTTTATATATAATATATTAAAAAAATGAAAAATATTTCTAAAGTGGGAATGACTAGAAATCCCAAAATTTCTACAAAAAGTCTTTGTGGTTTTGGCGCATTGTGGATAAATTATTAAGTAAGAGTAGTTTTGTGACAGATGCGAAACAAACACAAAATAAAAATCAAAGACAATCTAAGCATTGAAAATTAGTTATAGATTTTGTATCTGTGGTGGTAATTAGGTGAAAAAGATTTAAATGAAACGTAAGTGTAACGAGAATTCCTCAGTAAATAGAACATTGAAATATCGTTAAGAAAGTACACCATTTCTTTGTTGTAATTGATCATTCATCCAGAAGCACATACTGGCGCAGCTAATTTAATAGAAACATAACAGAAAGTCATTTAAATACCGGGCTAATTAAGTCATTAGCCATACATTTGCGGCTTCTTTAAATGATCGCTTCAAGACATGTCCACCGACTTTAAAACTCCAGATTCGCTAGCGAGAGAGTAAAATGGAGCGTTTAAGCGTCTCTGAACTCGGGTTTAAAATACCCGTTATCGCTAAACTATTATAATGCACTTTGTATAATAGCTTGGACTTCGGTAAATTTGTTAATAAAATGAACGGTGTGAATAATAGCGATGCGCCGATTAGATATCGATTATCGATAAACTAATTGGACTACAAAGTTTATTTTGCAGTTAATTACAAATATGAGATAAGGTATTCTAATTAGGTGGTGCAATGAACGGGTGATTATGAAAGAACGACTATGTAAGGCAAGACACGGATAAGATTATCTTTAATTTTCTGTTTTCCAGACAGACAAACATTTCCTACTATATTATAGGATGGAAATTACTTTAACCAATTTGATTTAAGTGTATATGAACTTTAGTATAATATTTACATAAAGGACCAAATGAGCTGTGTCATAAAATATGCATGCACTTTCACAGTTACGGAGACCAACGACCGTCTACGTAATTCAAATTCTCACAATTCCAGCAAGTTACATATATTTTCAGACATATTCTAATATGCAAATGCTCCTCGTTCCTGTTTACATTCATTTTATAAACGATAAATCCCGACAACCTTCGGGTCAAGCGTTTGCGATTATCGATAAAAGGACAATAGGGCATCACTACATCGGGTTATCTATGAAATCGATTGACGACTGCGAACGAATCGAAGAGGATTTCAAATTAGGAGTCTACTTTGTGTACACAGCCAATCTTGTCATGTGTCAAAAGGACGATCGTAAAATTTAACTAGTCCTCGATCGTAGGGGGCTTTATGTACTCTAGGTAATAAAATATCTATTGGGTATATGCATGTCTTTGTCGGCTCAATATTGAATAAAACCTTTTTGGTTTCAGATCTCCTTTCTAAAATTGATTACACGATACATAGAAATGTCAATATAGCCTTACGTTTGACAAATTAAACGTATACGCTTTAAAGGCTTTAACGAAATAGAAATAATACAGTATTTTCGTTGCAATTGGAACAACTTATATAGATTCTACCCTCGTTTAGTTTAATAATAAACATCTATTGACAAACCATTTTACCATTGATTGTTTTTGCAAATATAGTATTTTTTAAATATTATATATGAAAGGAGTTTTCTTTTCACGTATGGTTTTATAATGGCAATACAAAATTAACGTTCAGCTTTTAAGATTAAGTCGAATGTATTTTTATGATTATTATAGAGATTTACATAACTGTTATAGCCAGTTTATAACCATTTTTGTCCAGTTTTAAAAAATTATGTATTTTTATAATCTAAAAATTAAATGTTAACTAAAAACAGAGCAGGATAAAATTAGCAAAGGTCAGCCGAATTCTCGTGGGAAAACTTATAAATCTAGAAAACGATAATGATCTGAGAAGTCTCAAACCTATAAAAACCTAATCACATTTTTTATCACTTCGGAGGCTCTGAGGGCTGTCAAAAATAATTGAAAAATTGTTTTAAAGGTGTGACGTACCAATGTCACGCAAGTAAAATTTAAACGGTTAGTATTATTATACTAAATAATCATTTTAGAACTTTGTTAATAGAATTAAACGGAATTGTTAATAATAACAAACATTAATATTAATAATGTTGATTCCCTTGACATATATTTCACAACTAATGGGGTTACAACGAGAATAAAAAAGAAATCCTCCTTAAATGTGGTTTAGGATGTTAACCAACAACTTTCATATTAATTCTTATTGAAGTGATAAAGTCAAAGATAAAGAGAAACAGCCTTTGACACAACCCTAGCTAAAGTTCCGGCAAGTAATAAATTAACACTAGATTCACAGACGACAGACTGAACTTGCAAATATGTAGGAAATAAGAGTGACCTTGTCGACAAAAGTGTTTACCTGGAAATTAAAGAAACCATCCATCTTTGTTTCCGCCGCTTCCAAGAAATGAATTTTTGGGTCACACTGTAAGGGTTATCGCGCCATTTTATATTTTTAACGTAACTTATCAGTCTGTTGTTTTTTTAGAGAATTTGTTAAGTGTAACTCTAAAGTTTGTACACAGGAAAAATCGAGTTTACAGAGATTGTTATATATGCTAAGATCAAAAAGGCAGCCGTATCGCATGTAACCTATTATAAACTAGTCGTGTTAATTGTTAAAAAAATTAAGTAAAATAATAATTCATTGAAAGATGAAGCCCGTTGCATCCCGAATAATTTATGTTAATTGTTTTTATTTTAATGTAATTACAAATTATAATGTAGGGGAACTTTAACAGAATATAAATATTATCGATGTATGTATGAATAATACGCATAGGAATCGTAATGTTTAGAACATGAATGTTCTGTTAATATGCAGCGAACAGCTAATATAGTCAGAACTGCTATATAAAGCCATAGTTCATGTCAAGTGAATTTTACTTAAACGAAGGAGCACTAATTTAACCGCATCGGGAGTTATTTATCCCGTAATAAATACGTCAATTACGCTTCTCTAGTTGAGACAGATTTACGCCTCGGTGTTACGCGTAAAAATACTGCCCCACATGTCTACTTGTAGTTAATATGAACAAATTAATTTGTAGTTTCTAGAGCGAAGAAATTGTGCGATACATGGCTTGTTTATTATACATATTCATTTTCCATTTTGAGAAACAACTTAAAAAACTCCGAAGAACATAGAATTAAAATATAAGGGCAATATTTCATTTCTGCTTCTTTCTCGTATAGGTCGGTAGCTCAAGTCTGAGGGTCACATTGGGCAGAGTCTCCACAGAAACCGTTCTGTCCTATCTTATTGCGGTGTAGTATTGATAAGTCTTTTACTTGGTCGGCCCAATTGGTTGGTGAACACCACAGTTTCACAGTTTCTCATCACCTCGCGCATTAAATGGCGAGTAGACGAAAACAGAAACGCGACTTTTTATGCGAAGTTCGGTCAAGATTAATATTGGTGGGCTTTGCAGTGTAGAGTATTCATAGCACTCGCCTCCACCACCACATCTCAAAAGATGATTCTTTCCACCTTTTGCCTTTTTTGAGCCAATATAGATTCTACTTCATTCAGGGAGACAGGGAATACTAGAGTCCGTATCAATTTGACTTTGGTTTTGATGCCAATTCCTCTTTGCTTCCAGATATTGCCTAAATGTCTCATGGCATCGTTAACCGTACGAAATCTATCGTTATATATTTGGGTTGGGAAAAACATGACGGCTTTGGGAGTCTTCTAGCTCGGTACAATGTCATGGTCATACTTTTCTTCGATAACTTCCATGGATTCTGCCAGAATAACTGTGCCGACGGAACGCAGTTTAGCATATTCATAATATATACTTTTTACAAAAGGCAATGAATCAAAAATTGATTAAATATACAAATAATAAATTACCCTTGATAACATCATAAACTAGCAAAAATAAAACCTAGTAATTACGAGACCTAGATAATATATGCCTAGTGCACGTAATAATACTAATTTACTTAACCAATAATCATGTTTTAAATTTTAATGATAGGTTAATTTTTTGTTCGTCTCAAGGAGGTCTAACATGGAACCCTGAATTATTCATTCGCTTTGAATTGCAAAACGAGTGATTTATCAAATCTTAAGTTTCATCTTCGAATCCTGCTTATTTAAATATAAAATCGATAGGTTTCTATGGATCATTATACATCTAATATTATGTTCGATTTATAATTAAAACATTTAAACAGCCTTCTTTAGTTTAATTATTTATAAAATAATTCTTAACTTTTTATGATTATTATTACCGTTTCAGACTTTATAAAATAGACAATATTTACATCTGAATAAAAATATTATAATATTTGGTAGCTTTGGTAATATGTACTAATATTACCCTGCTTATGTGACAAGATGTTTAAAGTAATTACTTTAAAAAAGAGGAATACTTTAAGTTTGTACGAATATGTTACAATTAAAGTTATAACTAATATAACACAATTCACATTTGCGATTAGCTAGCATTGACCTTTTCCTACTAAACAGTTCTTCGCAAATTGGTATTAAGTTAATAACTTAATTATTAGTATAGCTATGTTTAAAGATGTCAGAAAAGGTCAAGTAGTCACTTTAAACTAAATTCTTATGTTTATCCCACATTAAAAAACCCGAAGGAGAAGGTTTACGATTCGATGTGTATTTTGTTCTCCAGAAGAACAAAGTGTAAATTTAAGATTCTCACATTAAAATTAACCATCATTACACTGAATTTCAATAATATCATGTAACTCTATAAAATATTTTTCTAATGAAATTTTTTCAAACTTCTAAATGGAAGTGGTTTCGAATCGAAATCGAAAAAAAAATTGAAAACAGACGTTTTGAAAGTGGAAATGGCGGGAAATATTGTGTGCTGTAAATAAATATCTCTAGACATAGACAAAAAATGTCACAGATCAAATATTTTCTGATTTCACAGATTGTAAAAAGTTTACGACCACATTATCTTTAACGTTATACGTCGGTCAAGTAGTGCTATTGATATTGAAGGGACCAGAATATTTTTTATAATAACGTGTTAGAACAAAAGGTGTAAAATAAAAGGAAATGAAGAGATAAAAGTTTACGATCCGATATGGTGTCATTGCATCGGGTTTATGGGAATTTAAAACGTGAATATAATGTTCTTGGCGGGAACACGGGTTACGTGGGAGTGTGAATAATCCTTAAAATGTTATCTATGCCCACTGTACACTATGGTTTTTACCGACTTCCTTGTAAAACACATTTTATAGAATATATACTATATTTTTGTAAACCGTGCTATATCGATTTGGACAAATATTTAACACTTTATTGAAGTCCCAAATTCATTAAATGTATTTTTTTATAAAAAGAGCCTTTATTACCACGTAGAAATAAGTACAGCTGGAGAAATAACTTAACTACTACTACTCAACTGGACCGTTACTTAACCAAACTAATTAAATTAATCATAATAAATTATAACTCTTAACTAGCTGCAATTCGTATCAACTTGCGATTATGACCACAGACCTAGGCTAGTTTTTAATAACTAAACGTAAACCACTGTATCATCTAGTTTTCAATGTTAATAAACTCAAAGTTATTAGAGTTAAATATACATCTACTTCTTTTCTTTAAAAACAAAAATCTGTGCCACAATAATCAATCCTGTTATCTCCGATCTCACACTTAATACCCCAATACTAGATATCATTATTAATCATTAATAAATTTATAACAATCTTTAATCTTCTCATCTTAAGGAACGCGGCATCTCCAAAAATGTATTCTTTGACAATAAAATTGTAATAAAATAGAAAAATCCTGTGAGGTATCAAATTTTATGTCAATATATATAGGGTATTTTGGAACGAGTTATAAGATCTTTGATAACTAAGTAAGGTTATATCTAATACTGAGCTAACTCAGATAGTACACCGGCTACACCAATGTTAACGTAGTCTTGTCTATACACGTGCTGTGCATTACTCTGATGTACTGCTTGTTTTGTATAAGATCAGCTAAATCACTGAAAGAGACATAGAAATATCTGTCTCACATTCAACTAAAGGGACTTTACATTGTGGTGGTTTATGAGTAATTGGTCAGCTGCAATTCATACATTAAGTTGTGAGCGCTACCAAAAGTAATTCAAAGTAAGAAGGAAAATAATCAAGTTGACGTTGACGTTCTATTCCATTATGATAAACATCAAAGTATTTCAGTATCTAATTTTTATTGACCATTAAATAGCACTCTATTGTGAATAAAGAACAACATTTGTCACTTAACAAAGAATATTTCTAACTGGTCTCATTAAAGGTTCTTTTCTAGTTGCCATAAATAAAAACAACCCTTAGAAAATGAAATTCCTATACAAAAATCTATGGCTATAAATTTAGTAACATATTAAAACATAAAATAGGGTAAACAATCGTAAATAAAAATTACAACGAAAGCACACAATGCCATCATTAATTCAAATATAAGTTATGTCTATTCTGTGGGCCTTTTACACTTTTTTTTAGATCATAATTTTTTGTAATAGCAACATTCACGGCGCCTGGGGTGCGCCGCGCGGTTAATCCTTTTGGCTTCTTCCTTTTTTCTCAATTTTGTCATCCCATTGACGGCGGTCTATTACGGGGTTGCTATCATTGACGGTGATGCCAGTTATTAATCCTCTTCTCCTCATTATCTCTAAACGCTTTATTTGGGGCAAACAGTTTTGTTTATTATCTAGGGCAGTTCTATTTTGGTTCGTTTTTTTGTTTGTAAGTAGTAACTATTACTTACCTGAGGTTTGAGGTTTTTCCTATATTATGTATTATTATAGGTGGTGTAGGAGTAAGAATAATCTACACTAAAACATAAGTATATTTTTTTAGATACATAGATGTATCTTATTGAATTAGATAATATCAGTTTATCGACTTGCTGTGAGACGGAAGCTCTCACGACATATAAGTTTTACAATTATGATTGGCGTACACTTGGTGAATCAAAAGCTATGCATTCTTTTGTATCGCATACTTTATTTATTTATGCCATTCTTAGTTCTACAACTAACAAAAACCATTATACTATAAAATAGACCCAAATTGTGTAGATTATGTAGAGATTATGAATAAAATATAAAACGTAAAAACGTATGAATTAAAAAAAATCTATAAAAATTGAATTTATAACGATAAATTATATATTTATGTTATAAAGTAACATTCCTGATGAATATTAAACTAAAACAACGTTAATTTAATTTTAATATAATAAGCTATGAAGTTTAGTTTTAAGTAAATTTTATACATAATATCTTAATAAGAATGCCTTACAATAAAAACCTAGGTCTTATTGAACTGACCTATTTGTAGATAAAGAAAATACGCATCTCAGTGTATTTCAATCTTTTCGTATCAGTAGTTACTTCCATTTATTGGAGGAAGCACTGACGTAACTTCAGATTAAACGAATGATCGATTGTATCAATGTTATGCAACAGCTGTCCGTTATAAACTCATAATTTCATATAAACGGTACTTATTATTTTTAATCTTAAAATTTTCAATATAAATACTTTATGTAAAGATCGAAATTATAATATGTGTTAAAGATTATGTCACCTTATTTATACCTTTCGTCCTGGACATGTTGAATATACGAGTACAAAAACATCCCCATAAACGTACTCTTTGTACTATATGATTTTATTACTCTTGTATTAGTCTGTAAAAATATATAGTCTGTGGCATCTACTTTAAACTCAAATGTTTGAATTAAATTAAAAAGTGTTAAATAAAAAGAGCTTTACCGTAGCACAAAATCTGAATCAGTTACAACACGGCTACGTTTAAACCGTAGGACTATCTGCACTCTTTAACTACCAATAGGTAGCGATTCAATATTAAGTTTTTGTAACGCACGATGTCAAGGTTGCGACATCAGCGCTACGGGTATTGAGAGAACTACACCCAAATTGTAAAGTTAGAGTATGGGCGTTAAACATACTTTTTATACCTTTCCGCAGTTTTATTTGGTTACGGATCGACTCCCTGGAGAAAACCCACGTAAACCATTGATGATTACTACGGATAAGTACTTACCCACAATCCCGTTACCAAAATAACAATTCTAAACATTGTTTGTTCAAAAATATCAGAGCTGTCAACACTAGCGGCCGAAATCAATTATATTCCTTTTTATTTCAATTGTAGCCATTGTTTGGATGTGGTTAGGCGCGTGTGAATAGATTTGTTTCGGTCTATAGTCCTGTTCTTGTGAATGGGAAAATAAAGAATAATATGTAACCAATGATTTAACACAATATGTTTGGTATTGAAACGAAATTTTAATAAATTCGTTAATGTGATTATTTAAAGCTTTAAAATGTATGATCTTGTTTTAAAAGAATTATTAATATTTTTATTTTTTATAATGAAAATAACTTTACTTGAAATGTATCTATTGGAGCGGTATCACTTAACATCGGGTAAGCCTCCTAGTTATAAAAACGTAGCTTTTGGTTTAAAATTCTTTTCTACAATAAGTTTTAGACAAACGTATTTTTTCCGTACATATATGTAAAGACAATAGTTTAATATACGTACGATGTTTTAAAATACGGCACACCATACATTACAGTACCAATATATATTTCTACTTATTCCCTTCTCTACCACGGGGTTCTTACCCTCTATCAGTGAGACCCTATATGACAAATAGTCACCAGCGATTCCATAATGATACATCTCTGATTAATGATCGCAGCCCTATCTCAAGTGACGCCTTAAATGGGATCACTATTACTTGGTGCGGCGTTAATGGCTGTCAAAATAAAAATAGAGCAACGATTTTTTATTGGTTATTTATATATATTAAGGTTAATTATCGCCTCCTGCATTGTTGGTATTTATAAATACACTTATAAAATAGGTTAACTTAAGAATTATGCAATGGTTCGAGAGAAAGTCGTAATACTTCTGTACCGAATTAGCGTTAAAATATTGTGTTTATATTTTAAAGTTCCCTAGTATGACTGACACCCTGTCACCACATCTTAGGCAGCTTATATTTTTCACTAACCAAATACGTACGTAATCTATATAATTTTAACCTAAGCGATAACATACATTTTAACAATAAAAAAACCAATAACTAACCTTAAAATATAATAACTAACCAAGGTTCTGAAGATACTGGCAGCGTTCCCCCTTTGAATAGTTAGACTAATTCTTTCGTCCGAGGTAGCTGCCAGGTCTTCGGTCTCCTGTGATGTCAACTAAACTATTTGCTTTAAATATATTATAAAATATAGCGATGTATCTAGAATCTGAATTAGGCCTGTAATCAATTTATTTGTGTTTGCTGTTTGTGTGTACTATTTGTATTTCATTTTTACTTCTCGACCCGATAATCAAACAAAGTCAAAAAAGATTTATCTAAGCTGACGTGTATACAAAATTGCATCAAAGACATTAGAGTAACAAGTGTATCATTTGTGTCTCGACACTCCCCAATGGATCATACTAATGACACAGTTCACTCTTTTTTATGCATCTTGAAGTTAGCGATTGATTCATTGTTTATTTTTCAAGCTAAAACATCGTATTATCCATAAAAATATAAGAAATATTATGTCAAAACTTGTACAAGTTTCTTCCTATTTTTAAGCCAAACAAAAACAAAACAATATCGTGTTATCAAAGCATCTTCACTACTTACAGTTCCATAAACCACATTCAGTGTATTACATTGATCACTCTCACTATATGTGACCTGATATACTATGTCACTAAAAGGTCTACTAAAATAGTGGCTATATTGTAACCTTTTTTTATTAATGTATACACTAATATACCATAGACTAAATAATTAATGTTTATGATAATCATAGACTCAATTATGATTTTAGATGGTGCTCCAACCCAGCTACCTACATTAAGACCACACCGCATCAAAATTGTATATTATTATTTCCTTAATTTTATTTTCTAAACTTCCATTTAGAAAATGGAAAGGACAAACGAGTTTGCCGCATCAATCGTGTAAATTAGCTTCTGCTTGTCTCATATTAAAACGTAAGACAATTAAGAGTTGTCACATGTCAAGCTTGACACAAAAACGAAACATCAAATAAAAATATAGATAGTAGATACTATTTCTCTTTACATGTTTCTAGAAAAATAAAATTTTACATTTCAAGTGAATATTTGCACAATATGTGCAGACTCGTATCCTGCACACAGTCTATTAACTCCAGGGGGAGGAAAATAAAAGATTTTCTTTTAGCTATCCTCGACAGTTTGTTTACAAAGACATTACCATTTCTAAGCACTTTGGAATGTATTTTGTTTACTTACAAAGGAGAAAAAAGACACTTTTAGTGAATAAGATCATATTGTCCGATATTTGTATTTTTAAATTATCTTGTCATAAAATATATTTTTTTATTTTATGTTTGTTTGAACTTATATTTATGTTATAAAGAATTATATACTAGACGAATTATATTTATTTTATTATGTGGGCCAAAGCAAGTTAAAATAAATGTATTTAAAATTACCTCTAAGGATGTATGCTTATCTTTTATTCTTGTCTACAACCAATAAACACAATTTAAATGTGGTCAAACATGACATTGACTTTGTAGATGTTCCTTAACTGACTTTAAAAAACAAGAAAGAGGAGTGTAGTATATATTGCTATGGGTAATTATTATTAAGTAAAATAAAATTAGTACGTATAATAATTAAAATATACTAAACTAAATCTTATAATTAACTTAAATAAATAAATGTGGACGCCAGGAGGATTTTGGTTCATCCTACCAAACCTTATTATATGTGGATTTGTTTACCACTTGAACAAATTGTTAATTAATTATACAATAATTGGACACCAATTATGGCATTTCCCAAATGTAATAAAAGAAAACCATTTTAGATAGCTATATAACAAAATAAAATTAAAACTTAAAATAATAATCAAAGAAAACATACCCCTCAGCAAAGGGGAAAGAAAAAATCAAAAATTTTATTTAAGGCACAATTTATGACTAGAAAAGCATCCAATACACAGTAATCACCGTCCATGTCTGTTGTTTTGTTTCTACCCTCAACCTATTATAATGTCCGTTAGTGGGCCAATCTTGACTTTGCTGAACTCACTATAGAAGCCAAGCGGATATAGCAGTCACGGACACCATAAAATAAGCCTTATAGGAATTGCCTTGTGTGTAATAACTAAGAACAAAATTCAGACTCATTTGAATTTAAACCTTACAAAGATACATAAAACATAAAAGGAATAACCATTATCCTTTTGTTAAATAATATTACTAAAATAACATAATTACTTTAATTCTGTGTAAAACAAGAGCGTAACTAAAAAAATGAAAATATGTACTTTATTTAATGTATTTTTACTTACGCCAGCGTTTGACGTTTCACTTTATTCACTAACTATCTTTGCATCGCAGTTTCTGGTATAACTGAATAACATGTCGAAATATTGCCATCCTCAAATGTCCTCATTAAGTTAAATTCGAACCAATATTTACTTAGTGTGTATATAAACTAAACGAGCTCTTCAGATTTATCTGATGTACTAACTTTCCTATAATTTATTTTAATTGAATCAGTCCCCTAACCGAGAAATCGTTTACATACATTCCCTAAACAAATATTAAAATTAGCAGAACTAAAATCAGCCCCCATAAGACCGGAGTCAGGTGGGTTAAGCCATAAATTATCTGATTATACCCTTAACACGTTGGGGCTAAATCAAAAGAACAAACATTAAGACATTAAAATGAAAAACACGACATTTTATATTATTTATGTTTTGTTTAACAAATTTCTTAGAGATTGGTTTCGTTTGAACTACTAATGTGTTGTTTTGTATATTTGAGTATTTGTTTAACAGTTTCTGAAAAAGCTTATGATTAATGATAAAGTGTATGGAAGACTAAACATTAGTAAGTTTTATGCTCTAATAGTATTTCATTTATCGCATTATTCAAACAAAATTTATTAACCTTACTATGCCATTCTTCCATACACTTTATCATTAATCATAAGCTTTTTCAGAAACTGTTAAACAAATACTCAAATATACATCAAAGGAACGCGATTAATCGTAAAATAAATGGATTCTTAAGTAAATTTTGACGATAAGGCGTACTTCAATTAATCTTACTAAAGCTTTTTGTCAATTGTCATATCAATTCGTGATGTCATCTGTCAACAGCCGAGCCGCCCACTACGCAATTCAAAATGTCAATATCAATAGAATGTATCCTATTATTACGATAAATAAGAAAATTGTATTGAGCTATGATAATCGTATTTAAATGATTGCATTATTTAAGACAACTAGCTACTAACAGTGTTATTTATATAGAGAACCACGTGCCAATTGCACGTGGTTCTCTGGAGAAACACAAGGCAAAAGATTAAGCTGCGAACAAAATAGATCGATCAAATCGGTGAAAGGCTCATCATCCTCAAAACTGTACACTGTAATGAGAAAGGCACTAAATAGAAACCAGCGGAAACAGATTGTCTGCTCCAGATGTTTCCTTGCCGCTCAGATATGAGCTACCGACAGAGCCTTTCTTTTACCTTGAAACGGGCCCAACAACGTTAAACATTGAACAGCGGCTTGTACATGGAACGTTTATGAACTTACTTTAAAGGCCTTCTTTTCCTCCATAGGCTAGCATATATTA
Source organism: Pieris brassicae (assembly GCF_905147105.1). Lineage (NCBI taxonomy): Eukaryota > Metazoa > Arthropoda > Insecta > Lepidoptera > Pieridae > Pieris > Pieris brassicae. The sequence continues at coordinate 16,413,347 of NC_059669.1, read as the reverse complement.
TAATAAACAAAAAAATTATTTTGAAAATAAATTATATATCTCCCGATTATCGACGAATAATGAGTGAATAATCAAAGCTGTCATCTGTTTAGAGCTGTTGAGTGACAGAATACAACTTCACCTGCTTTATAACAGTCAACATTGACGTAACATTTATCGGAAGTCATCTCATAAAATGTTAGTACCGAGGGGAACGCATAGGATGAAACGAGACGCGGAAGCGGAAGCGTTTTCATGATTCTAACTGGCGTTTTGTATCTCTACTATCTTTATTTCAAGTACGATAATGTAATGAAATATCGATATTTGGTTCTATGGTACCAATACAACAAGATATAAGAAACTTTCTAGTCATGGGTAAGAATAAACAAATATACTAAATAAACAATCATCTTAGTTTATTTGGATGCTAAAGAAATACATACACTAATTAGAAATAACAGAAAAAAATACTGTATTACTCAACCTAATTAGGAGCGCATCACATAATCAAAACTCTGTTAAGTTCACTTCATTAATCAAATCAAAAGTATGTTTACGGTAATTTGATACGCGTAAAGGTAATTGACGCTTGTCGACATGAGATCTTACACCAATAAAACGCGTAGGCTGTATAATTACAGCGATTAAGCGCTGGAGTAATTTAATTAAGATATTTTGGACAGCTAGATGACGTGATTGTGATCTTACGGGGAAGGGCATGATTAATAAGCGAGCGAAATTGAAGGGATTTTTTGTATTCTTGGATGAATATCAAGTCGAATGGGTGATATTTAAATGCGATCGTTAATTCGGTATTATAAATGGACAGGCACGAAATAAAACAAAGGGCCACACACACTATCGCAAATAATAAGCCAAAGCCAATTAATCGAATCTTTCATTACAACAATCAAAACAATACTAAATCTAAAAGAGTATAACAACACTGACCAGCATTAGGATAAGTTGAATGTGCGACATAGCTGTTTTTTAAAAATAGAAAACACTCCTAAAACATTATGTACCAACCAAGACCATTTACTTATAATTTATTGGAGTAGATGTGTGTGGCAATGTGTAATGTGTAGAGGTGTGTAAGAGTGCGTTTTAATGACATAATAATGAAAATGGACTGGCAATTTTTTATCCAATAGCAAGTCACAGATTTGAATAAATAAAAAAGACCTTACAACAGACCGTTGTATGAAAATGTTTATAATTTTTTTCCATAGTACACCTTTATCGCTCGCAATGTTTTCATGCGAAGAGTGTCAAAATGTTTATTAATTTAATTTAATATCAATGGATATATTAGACAAATAAACATCTTAAGCAATTAAAGATATTGCCATACACTATGTTATTTTACGTATTATTAACTTTAATCTATTTTTGAAAATATTACTTATTCGTAAAGGATCATAGCTCATACAAGGGCTTTCATAGCATTGGTAATTGAAGTCTACGGAGAGATCATTCACAAGTAAGAAGCTTATTACAACCTGTTCCAAATATTGTGTCATCTTATCATCAAATAGATAATCAAAATTTCCTAATAAAACCTGGTTCACGGTCAAAACTTTCACCAGGCACCTGGATCGTTAATCATCCATCAATGATCGATAGACCTGAACGGATCAGCCGATAAACTATAGTTCTGATACTATTGTGACTTCGAAATGAACTCGGTAATATTTTATTAACAATGAATTTGATATTAAATAACTGTGGATAATAGACTTAATGCTTTAAGTAATGTGTGACGACTATTACGAAATAGGTTCGGTTTAGATTATAGTCTTCTGAGTATATTACAAATGCTTGATCGATGTGTATGATGCTTATGATCAAATAGAAGAACGTTATTATAGTATTTTCTTTTCAAAACAATTTATTAAGGGGATAAATGGGACGTTAAAAAGAAAGGTAAGCTTTTGTATGTAATGCGGATTAATGAGAAAAGTCGAAAACTTTTGCAACACCTATACACGTTATTTAGTTGTCTGTCGATTTCATATCAATATAAATAAAAAATAATCTCAAAATATATTGTTAAGCGCGACACTGCTTTGACCAGTTTGAGTATTTTTTTAATACCTTGAACACTGAGTACGGTTTATGGAGAGAAAAATTAATACAAATAAATAAAACGTTTCATTTTAGTTAGTACTGAGGTTTTTATTTCAGAAAAGCCAACAGGCTCTATAGCATGTATCTATGGCACCTACCTAAAATGTAGACTAAGTAAGCAAATCATACTAAGGCGAAACAACGTTTGCGGGGGCAGCTATTTGGAAATAAAAATATGAACATAAAGCTTGAAAGTTATATATGTGTAATAATATATTAAATAATAAAAATCCTCAACATGTAGGAAATATTTTGAGTTCTTTTTAGCAAATCAGGAACAGTGATATAGCTCGGTCAAATGCGCAGTCAGTTTGCACGTTAACTTTACAGTACGCGAAAACTGTTCCGGTTATCGTATAAAATTTCCAGTTAAGAGGAATTTAATTTAGTGCATCAATAATCAGTACAATTGTTTAAATTGCAACAATTAGGCCAAGGATTCAATAAAACATGAAAAACGATGATTGCTGACGCGACGTTTCAGACTGATTGAAAGATATATGATAGCTCAGTTTTTGATTATTTTTAATTTGTCTAAATCACTGCAATTAGACTGCAATGAAATTGGTTTCATTATCAGTTTAGTTTTTAGAAATATATGGTCATATATACTTAATTCACGGTATGATATATATATATATAATAGGCTTCGCATATGTTCCGGAAAAAACAAGGGCGTTATTTAACATTGTAAGCTGCAGTGTGTATGTGGCGCTATAAATTATGAATCCTCTACTGCTTCATTTAAGAATAGGTTATAACAACTATTAAAGTATTAAACCTTGTATATTTCTTCTTTATTATGGCTACTAGTATGATTGTCGTTCTCCTGATTTATAAACTTTGTATTGTATTGGCTACTTAAATATTTTGTATTGTATTGTCTACTTAAATAACATTCTGCAGTCATGTTTTGTTTTGTTTTGCTTTAAATCTTATTTTTTATCAGTGAAACTTTTTGTGGATATATCCAATGTATTAATTTTATGTTTTTTTGTTTTATACTTTTAGAGATGTATCTGTTTTGTTTCCTAAATTATAAATAAATAAATAACCGAGAATAAGAAAAACATTGCGTTCGTAGCAAAAAAAAGTTGTTACAAATTGGCTAAACTTACATTAGCGTAGTGGAACCCGCAGGCATCCATGCAGAGGTAGAGACAGGTGGACACCCCCTGGATCGTCAGGAGGCCGACCTTGTACGTCGCACGCTGAAGTATCGCTGAAACGATAAAATAAAATGTTAGTAACATTGTGATACTATTGCATCATCATCGGTATTACAATGCAAGATAACAACAAAATTATCATTTGATATCGAAGGAAAAAATAATAGTTTTTTAAACTCTTGGAGGTTTTTCTGTAGACCTGGCTAAAATATAAAATTTACTTTAAAATATTTCTGTTGAGTGTTGATGTTTGCTGATGTTGTTTTTTCAGTTTAAATTAATTTTTATAATATGTATATATTTTTTTATAATTTTGTTTCCAATCCAAAACTGATTTGTATGTAAATTAAATCAATCAATCAAAAGTTAAATCCATTAAATACTTTCGACAATTCAAACTTCAATTTACATTCCATACCCTAGATGGCGCTATTCACAATGCGACAGTAACGCGTAACACAAGTTATTAGTAGACTGTAGGGCTCGTTATACCGAATAAGGTTTTATTGACATTTTACCGAGAAGCCTTAGACTAACTCACACTAAGATAGTGTTATTGGTATAATTTATGCCTGGACCTTACAATATTAAAAGACTACCTACACCTATTATTTATACGAGTAAATTATCTAATTTTCACAAGCGTATGTATTTTTATCATTATGAGGCTTTAAATTACAAATTAAGCTACGCTATAAGTAATTTTTCCGTATTTTAACGTATGACCAATCGAAGATAAATATATTCTGTGGTAAATTGCTTCTTAATTAGTAATTAATTCATTATGAATTCCTAAAACCTGGGCTGTTATTGGTCCACATTCGTATTTATTGTAATGAACCAAGTCCTCCGCAATACCCGCAAGTAAATTAACCAAAAGATAACTATTGTAGGACTAAAAGCGTAGCCTATAAGCAGTAAATGCTTAGCAATAGTTTGATTCTTACGCGTACTTAGGTTGAAATTGATGGCATATCGGTAAGCGGTGCCCGCAGCGATCACGGCTCTGTGATGTGATAGGTAGGCGTAGGCATATTTTATAGGGTATAATGGCAAGTTATTGATATTATAGCTCTTACTGTAACAATTTGGAGCTAAAGATGCTAAATTTAAGTCACACAGATCTGGACTAAGGAGTACTTACGTCTTAAAGGCACGAAATATATTACTTTATTTGAACGTAGTATTAGTAAGCAGTACTTAATATGTGTGCCAATCGCAATTTATAATAGTAAATTCGCTAGGAGTTTAAAATAGCCGTTTAAACGTAAATGTGTGCAAAACATCGAAATTATTCGCATCATCAACCCGGAATGCGATAATAAGATGCAACGTTATATAATAAAAAGCAATAAAAACCTAGGATCGCCTAGATAAAGTAAAAATAGATGGCGTTAGTGATGCGTGTAATTGGCTCAGTCACGCGACGACCACACACGGGGACGGACGTGTCGGCTAATTCTTGCTATTTAACTAATTAACGCAATCAATGTCAATTTGATGCGTGAATATTGTTTTTTCCTATAATTTGCTTGAGCTCTGACACGCAAAGTCGGAGATTCTAATGTAGACTAATGTCTGTATTAGATACTAGAAAATCGATATTCTGACATTGCATGTATAAAATTACTATGTAGCCATGAAATGTAGACATTTGATTAGAATATGGGTATAATTAGTATATCGTGGAAGATTTTAAAGGGATAATCGTAGTTTTAAATTATAGCAGTAAAAAATTGATAAAACTGATTAAGTTATATTTGATAATCTTAATCCTAAATAATTTAAGCTCAGAAGAGTTAGACAAAACGAAACTGTGGTATGTTGTCATCACTATTAAATATAAAATTGTATGACTATTAAAATGTATGAAGCCACTGATTAATGTCATTAAAGATATAGAATATGATATATAAATAATAATTATGGTGAAAGTTGGTAGCTGTCATAATTAGTCCAGTTTTGGGTGATATGGTGATGTTGCCCATTTACACGTACACATTAAGTATCTTCAACCTTGTTGTATAAGTAAAATAATTCATAAAATAAGAGGTTTATCTGAGTCAGACTAACGGACTTAACACACGCTCTATGGACCTTAGCATTGAACACTACAATGACAGTTAAATCGCGAGCGCTTTGCTTGAGGTACGGCTCATTAGACCTTAGATCTATATTAATAAAATAGTTTTTGTTTATGATTATTTCAAATCCTAAACTTCGTACTGAGCAGTGTTGGCCTATTGGCTGTGCGCCTCCTGCTTTGCACCAATGGACTTTCTTTCAATGTGCTCATTTAGCATTCGCTCGAACAGTGAAGGAAATTATCGTGAGAAAACCAGCTTGCCTTAGAGACCCAAAAAGTCGAGAGCGTGCGTCAGGCACTTCTGTGCTAATCCTACTTGCCTATTAGATTGACAAATTATCATGAAACAGATACAGAAATCTAAGGCCCAGACCTAAAAAGGTTGTAGCGCGATTATTATTTTTATTCAACGGTTGAAAATATATATACATTACTATATTATACAATTAAATGTACTTAATCAAATATAATTCATACTACAGTACAGAACAGAATACAATAGGAGAAGATTCTAATGGAAATCAGAAGCAATCTAAAACTTTTTATGTAGACAATGTTACAATTAAAAGGAATTTAGTCGTAGGTATTTGGTCGTAGGCCGTAGCCCATTGTTAAAGGATTTTTCCTTCACGCCGGACGCGTGAATATTGTTCAGCCGACACTTGACACTTGTAGACAATTGGTGGAAATCCGCCGTGACATACATACACTGACACAATTATTTGATACATTGTTGCATTCATTCATGCTTTGTATCGAAATAGTTTGCTATGAATAGATAATTTAAAAATACACTACAATAATATTTATCGTTGATTAATATTATCACGTTATGTTGTTTTTCTTGCATTTCAAGAAAAGATGACAATAATAATGTATATTACTATACGTTTTTGTGCATAAAGTTTGCCTCGGCTTATTAACAATTTCTTTTAAAGCTTGCTCTTGTCGCCATTAAAACGTTCGTTCGATATCAAAGTTTACCAAAAGATGGCAGCGTGTGTACAATATTTAATTCAAACAAATCTTTGACATTTAAACGCATTATATAACGTAAGAATGCCGTTCAACTTTTATTGATGTTCCAAACGTCGAGTTCATAGCGAAATAATGAAATGGTAGCAAAAATAGTTTAATGAGCTAGATTTTGCGATATAAATTCAGCTGAAGGATCCACGTGACACAGAGGTCGACGTTCGGCCTTGTTAGCATTTTCGCGCGGTTTCGTGTGTAACGTCACAAGACTACGTGCGCGGGCGCACGTACCATACTAGTGACGTTCCTACGAATAATCGATAAAGTAAGTGACTAAGCGGTCACGTTATGATACGGAAGTAACTCGATATATTTATGTTCAGAGTTTCTAGCTGTACTTAGGAATCCCTGAAATGAAGAATACCATTCATATTTATGTACACATAATAATTATAACCGTACTCACAGTCATTCATTATTAAGTTAAATATATAAAATCAGAAGGTTAAAATAAATCCTTCACTGCCCAATTCAAGCAGTTTGTATATGTTACAAATATAAAATACATTAAATTTATTTCGTTAGGTCATATTAGTCTTGCACAGGTATTTTCTTAGTAAGCCCATTTTCTTACAGAAATTAAAACCGAAATAGCGATCATTTTTAGAAGTTAACATAGCAACACCTACGAGTATATTGGAGAAACATAATCATACTTTCATTCCAACGGAGATGAGAAACAAATGATTAATAATAGCAATGAGTCAATATCACACGTATATTCCTAGAATAATTAAACTTGTGTGAAACAATTAGTCGTCTTGTTATCAAAGTAATTAATATTGCATTTAATTGAGTACCTCAGGCACGTAGATCAATGAACTTTGTTATAAATATTTTACTTAATTTATATAATTTTTAAGAATAGGAATGTAAAAATTAAAAAATATCCACATCGAATTGATCACCTCCTTCGGATTGTTTAGTTCGATAAAAATTGATTCGATAGAACCTTTCGTTTGATTGTGATTGGTAATTCAATTACAAACGCGCGACAGGATGAGTCGTAACGCAATCGTTCTGTCTTGTATTTTCTTGGAAATGCCTTCAAATTTTTTAGTACACACATATTCCAGTTTATACATCGATTTAGGAAATATTAACTTTTATAAATCGCTTTTTAAAACAGGAAAATGTTTGGGCGAAGTTTTGTTTCTTAATTTAAATTATTCGTGTTCAATAAAATATCGACAATAGGGCATTTGTCTATTGTTTTATCTAGTTTTGAACTAAACTGACCCTTTGCTCTTTGAATCGCATATTTTGTCAACCAAACGCATTGAGTGCATTCAAAAATACATATGTATTATGTTAAAAAGTTATCTCATAATTATTTCAGTAATTTAAGTTTTAAGGTTAAGGTTTAAGTTAACAACATATTTTGGTATAGGTTATTTTCATTGTATATTTTGTACTTTATTTTCTTATTAACTTTTTCTTAAATTGGCAAAGTTCTCAAGTTATCGAGATCTTCTTGTCAGTTCATTCAGTAACCATATTAAGACGCTCATGAGCGTTAATATTAAAATTAATGCTTCTTTTATGTATCCTACATATTTGGCTGAGGGGCCTTAGCGAATTTACCTTACCTTATCAATCACCTTCCACCCAGAAGTTATAGATCACTGCCGTGTAATTATTTCAAGGGGAAGGTGATGAAATTGTTATAGGCAAGGTTCGTTTACAGTATGGGCGAGCATTTAGACCATAAGTTTGACACCAATTCTAAATAACTTAACTTATTATTATGATATTATAAAAAATAATATGACATTTGCATGCATATGGCTGGTTCTGCGGATTTTTATAATTAATCGATCTAATTGTACCCTTAGCAATCTAAATGTACAATTGTAATCTTAGCAAATAAACTGCTTTATTATTTTTATTATTAATACATGAAAGACAAAATACTAAGTAAAAATAGTTTGCATTTAAATTCCTAACGGATTTAGAACTATTTGTTTTAATAGCAGATAATAATTCTACTATCAAAGTTACGGCTTACGACTAGCACTATTTTCAGGCCGGCATTCAGTCGTATAAGTTTTATAGTCAACAGTTTGATTTTATTGCGCGCTTTGGATTAGTATCACTTTAGTTTTTTATTAGCAGATAGAATATAGTCATGATTCACAAAAATCAAACAATTTTATTATTGTGATCTGTGTGATGTTTGGTGAACTCATAGCTCAGCTTTTCCAAAACTTCTAGGATATATTTAGTAGGTAAGGCACTACTTTGTTAAAGATGTTTACGATATATTTTAATCTGTGTTCTTGATTCAAATCATCGTATGAACGATTGCTTTTTTGAATGATATTATTTAAGTGATGAGCCAATGTTAATATTAATATTCTTTGTAAAAGTTATTTACAGAAACTAATAGTTATTTAAATTTCTTGCTAAAAAACTTTATAAAATACAGTTTTTTAATAGTTTCCTGTCGCTAACCTTAACAGGTACTTTATCGAAAAAAATCTAATTAACGTTTCTTAGAATTCAAGACTGCGGATCTAGTCATGACGGATTACAAATCGCAATTTCTTGGGAAAATTTCATCACAACTTATACCAATGGACCGTCATTGGTTTTACGACTATTTTGTCTAGTCGTAGAGCATTAACATTAAGAAATAACAGCGAATAAACATTTCTTACACCTCACATGCCTATTTTGCCTATAAGTTTGTTAGGCAATATTAATGTAATATATCTAGGTATGTATGTTTTATGATAAGAATTAATATATAACAGGGGGGGGGGGAACAGGCAGGAAGAGGATAGTCTGATGTTAACTCAGTAGAGTCAGTCATTTATTAAGTATTAAGCATATTGTGTTTGTCTGGTTAACAATAAGTCTTTTCTGTTAGTGTTTAATGTTCGATATAAAATCTTTTTTAAATATTTTGATTTGTTATTGTAATATAGCCTTAATATATAGGTCGTGACAAATGTCTTTGCCATGGTCAAGCTTTAGAATTTAAATAAGCTTAAAATGCCTTTTTAAATAGCATTCAAATCAATTTCATAGTTTAGTTGTGAGAGCGTCACAAACGGGAAAACAAATAACTTTCACAAAAATATATAGAAATAAGCCAGCTTTGGAGGCGGACATTTTTAAGCGTCTGTATCACTTTAATTATATAGCTAACTGGGTAATAGATTAATTTTTACCCAAGACGAGTTTATAATTAAAAAATCTTTTAGAAAAAAGACATTTGTTTTTATGCAATAATTTTTTTCAGCTTAGTTGTAAACGCTAAATTATTGATTCAATTAAAAATCGACAAGACTTCCCAGCCTTGTTATTTATCAATGTAATGTGCCCAAATGTGTTATAATATATGCAAAAAATAATTATTCCGTGTATCAATGACCGAATTATTGGTTTAATACGACTCGTGGGTCACAGCTTGACATGACGGTCAAGGATTAGAGATATGGACATTTTTGGTAGCATTTAATATTTAAACAATTATAATATATTCTTTGATTTTAAATTACACGCGAATATTTGATTTTTTTTACAAATATTTTAATAGAAAAACACTTTTATTTTTTATTTATAAAATATTTATTATATATCATATTAGTATGTGTTTTTTGATTATATAATACTTAAGAACTTGAACCATTCAGATAATTTATTTATATTTTTTGTGTTATATGTATGTTATATGTATTGCTTATGTGTATCGTTAAAAAGCTGATAACGCACATGAGAGCCCTCAGGCAATGCTTATGTCTATGGGCGGCATCACTTAACATCAGATGAGCCTCCTGACCGTTTGTTACCTTTTATATTTTTGATGGTACGGTCAAGATCACATTGAAGTTGTCACTTACAACTCCTACTTTTCTCATCCTCTGTATCTATTTCCACTGGCCCCCTGCCTTGACAATCAGCGTGTGACGTCAATAATGTTTCGTTTATAATGTCATACACACTAAATTCCAAAAGAAATCAGTGTTAATTACATAAAAACCATAACAATATTTTCAAAATTGTTTAACATATTAACAAACTATGTTATAAGCGATTAATTATTCGCCGCTACTATAGTGCAGTCACCTTTTGATTATAGAGCTATTTCATTCAAGATATCTCGTATGGTAGTAAAATTAGTTTTTTATTTATGCTCATACCATTTATAGAGCCGCGCACCTCACTTAATCAACGGACATAGAGTTGGAATTATAACATCAGGGGCCCTGGATCGCATCTTGCTATGAAAATGTATGACCTATTTAAAACAATTAGATATTTAAAACCTTGGCAAGTGAAAAATATAGATAACAAATAATCTGTTTCTTAAATATCTTTAATCTTTGACTTTATTTGACAAGAGACGCATAGCATTGTCCCCAATCACATATACTAAAGTTAAAATGTTAATAGTTTGTTATTCGCAAATGTATTCAACAGAAAGAAGTCTATTAGTTTCATTTATACTTAGCACGTGGGGCCCCGCAGTTAAAAAATTCCGGGCCTTTAATCTAGAATCAGCTACTAAATTGTTGTCAATGATTCCATTAACGGTCTTCGCATACTATCATGACGCTTTGTAATTACATTATTAATTCTGTGAGAAAAATTATTATCTTCATCGAGAGCGCTTTATGGACACTTGTAACATAAATGTTTTTCCTTTATCACGATATAAAGATGTTAATAAAATATTCCACGCTTCCGATTAAGAATAATGCAAATTTACAGTAAAAAAATACGAAAATAAATGTAGAAATCTTATATATTATTATATATTAATATAAATTATCTTCACAACTTGTTCAGCTTTCTAATTCAAGAGGCCAGTGACAATATACTATTGATGTGACTACAGAAAGTAGTAAGAATATGAACAATTCTAGGAAGTAGAACGTGTGTAAACTACTGTTACTGAAAACCGAAGAACCTACGAAGACCATATGGTCTTTAACAACGCACCACGGCGTTGCGTTGAAACAGTTTTATATATTTTTTTATTTTATTTATTTATTTATTAACACTTCGTTACATTAAAATATAAAAATTGAACATAATTAAATGAAAAAGAGGGCAACTGGCGGCCTTATCGCTTTCTAGCTTTCGATCTCTTCCAGTCAACCACTGTGAGAAAAGAAAAAAAAATGTATTAAATTTCATGAGGCAGGCAAAAAGTTTTCTAAGTATTCTTAAGACGGCTTAAAAGAGAACCGTTTAATTAAACAATTAGGAAGCATCAACAGTCAAGTGTCAACTTTCCCGCCATGGGGGGCCAGCTGTCAAATTAAATTGTCGTCTGTCAACTGACTGTCACGATTGTCAAATTATATTAATTGGATCCACCGGACCCTTACCAACTGTGATTGATAATGCAAGATGACTTTGTTTCTACTTTAATTCACACCTCTTTATTTTCAATTCACTGAATAGTTCTTATAGCCGTGTCGACAATATTTATATATTTTTAAATTTAGTATAGCTTTTATTTATTCATTTCGTCCCTGTTTTTGTAGTCCTTTGCCTACTGTATGTTAGGAAGACATTTGAACTATTATTTTACTGTTTACTAACAACCAAAGATGTTGTTGTAAATATCAGCCATGTGTCGGCCTCTCGCTGTATTTAAATGTTAAGACAAAATATATAATTAGTAATTACTACTATTTCCCATAATGTATTAATGAAAACGTTAAATATTCCATGTAACGTAATCTTTAGAAAGTCTAAATGTCTTTATCTTAAACACTTGTCCAGTTAACATTATCTAACTAATGAGACATTGCTCTGGTAACTGTTCCCGTATTTAGATAGGCTTATAATTAGATCTAACCCGTATCTACTAAATACTATTGTAGTATAACCAGCATTCTATTGTAGGCTACTTGGTTTAAGAATATTAACAAATAAAATACATATGTATTTTGCTAGGTTCTAAAATAAAATACAGAATAAGTCTTCTTGTAAGTCTAACTTTTGGGACTATAATGAATAACACCGAAATATGAAGTAATTAGAATAATGTTATATACCTCTATATAGCTTTTATTTTTAAGTTGACGTTTGTAATATACGTACTGGTTATCCCAGAAATGGTGTGTTGGCTCAAGGAATAAGTATCGCATTACAGCGTGAAAATAATGCAGTACACAGCGATCAAAATTTTAAATTTATTTTAGCTTTCTATTTATCCATTTCTAATTATTATTATTAGATATATTAAAAAAAATATTTATTCAAAAGTCAATTGAAACAATAATAGTTTTTTCTTATTAATGGGCCGATCATATTGCACGCGTTTGTGATGTCAGATGGGTCTAAAAGACCCTCAGTTGGAATGGCTCAGTGGAAAGAAAAAATAGAGGACGCTCACCAGAAAGCTGGGAAGATAGAAGAAATAAGAGACAGCGGAGAAAGACTGGAAAAAGGTAGCGAGAATTATAGACAAGTGGAAGTATTCGGAAGGAGGCCTTCACTCACTCCACAAAATCTCATACTTATTATTGTTCCCGAATATAGGCTTTTTTAATTTTATTATCCTTTTAACTAATGGTAACCGTCTCGTTCAATTTAGTTTGAATTAATTTATTGACAGCATTAGTCATAGTTATTATAAAATAGTGATAAACAAAATGAATTGCAAATTTACTCCGTCGATCATCGTTAAGGTCTAGATTGAGATATGCTGATTCAGCGAAATTTATGATATTTACTATTTAAGTACCTAGGTACAGGTCTTATACACGATTTACTTTTCGAGGAGACATTTTATGAAATATACTATTTCTTTCATTTCTACTTATTGGTTTAGTAAAAAAGTACGTAAAGTCAAAGTTTTATTTATTTATATTTAAAAGACATACTAACAGAACACACAAAATACAAAAAGCACTATGTACATACATGTGCATCAAAGACAAGTATGCACAATATAAAAGGAACACCAAAAAATCAAAGTTGCTTAATATCACGTTGAACTTTCAAATAAGTATTTTAGAAATGTATTGGTGCTATTAGTATGAAAAATTTCAGATATTAAATCAAGAATACATAGATTCGACGTTTATTATGGTGTTGCCAATATTTTATTAATTTTCCTATTTAAACAAATTCGACGGAGTATAACATCCTACCGTAGATTCTTCTACATAATTTTCTTACATTATACATGAGTTAATACCATAGAGTATGAAAGACTAATATATTTAATAAATGTCTATACAAAAGACTCCCACAGAGTCATGCAAAACGTCGTTTAACATTACGCCAGTAAAAAATATCGTACTGTTACTTATTGCTGTCTCGTGCCATTTGTATGCATTCAAGCCATCGCATAGGCGTCTAATAATTACATGTGAAATTTCAAATATTCGTGATTTAGTTAATTTAAATAAAATAATTTAGGTTGGTTTTCGTTCCGTAGCTAAGCATTTTTAAGGCACTTTTCCATGTTTTGTGAGGCATATCTGAACCAATACAATGATATAGTATATATATTGTATAGTCTTTTGGTATTGTAATTATCCATGGACAGGAGTATTTAACATCTAGTTAACGTCGGAAAAATTTATATTTAAAATTACGTAAATAATTATAAGTTTATAATAATAATACATAGCTTCAATCCGTTTAAAAAGTGTTTTCTTAAAGTGTAAAAGCTATGTTGACAAAAGACAATACTATCTAGTTAGCTGTTTAACCTGACAAAGCTAGTTATATTTCCTAAATGCCCAGAAAATTATACGTTAGATTACTTAAAAACCGCAACCGCAAAATTATTCGGAATTTTTAGAACTATCCGAAGTCGCAGTAGCAAAACTATTCTTCCCTTACTTTTACAAAGTTTAGAAGAAAACTATTAGAATATACAGAAGCGTCATCGAAGCCGTAGGGTTATCACAAGTCATTATCAGTTATTCTGTCCCGTTCCCGCATCAAATAAATTAAGATCTCAGTCGGGATAGGTGCATAATTTTAATGTTATTTATTGAGCCGCGCCTCACTTTGTCGCGCCGCATATCAGATATTTTAAGGATATTATTTTGTACTGTTAACGTCACCGGGATACATATTTTTGTAGGGCTGTTGTATTTTAAAGCGAATAGACAGACTATGTGCACTAAAAATATTTATTAATTATTAAGTGAATTTTCTTCATGAAGAAAGTACAAGATTCCCTTTGAACTTTAATCTATGGCTTGCACTTTTAAAGTGTGGTCAAAGTCAAATAAAATTGAAACGTACTAACTAGGATTTAAAAATTTGAAAATCTTGTGACATATTCCGCATGAATACTATATTAAGGTAAAGATTTAATTTTGAGGGTGAATTTAATGTAATAAATCATAAATAAAATGTATATATTTATTTACAAAGCCTGCCAACGCGACGCTCGGCACACTCATACATTGGTACATAGGAAAATTAATTTGTGACAAGCACTTATAGGCAAACATAATAAATACCAAGGAAAAAATACATCGATTCATAAATTTAAAAAAAAAACTAAAGGGAACACGTACGTTACAAAGGAGGGACGAATGGTGTGATGGATTGCCTGATCTAATATGTAATATTAATATAATTTATGGCCAACGACGTATTTTAATATATTAAAAAAACAATTGAAATAGAGGGCAACCCTAAGGCTTCTAGCGTGACGATGTCATGAATAGTTCAAGTGTCATCGTTATAATTCTAACAATGTTGTAACTTACAATGATACGGAATTCCACCTAATACTAACCAAAGGGATATATGGTCAACATTCCTACTTAAGATATCCGTTCTAGTCCTGAATAAACTCCGAGGACAGATCCCACTGAGTGCCAAAAATTTTACAGCGGGTCGGTGAAAGGGTTTTTTGTATTATTGAATAAGAAATTATTTGTTGATTTTCTCTTTTCCTTCGGCATCAGAACACTGCATTATTCTTAGTAACACAGGCTTTATGTACTAATATAAAAATATTCAGCCGTGTGAAGTCGATACATGCCTTGTGTCTTATAAAAAGACATCAACTGCAGTCTTTTAGCACTTTCCACTAACATACATCGCTTGAGAAATCCAAAGACAAATAAAGTTATATTGAACTTTATCAATAAATTTACGGAAAAGTCCTTTCTATGTTTATCTATAAGACGTATACATGTAACAATATACTTTCTCTATATTAGTCACATTAAATATTCTAAGCCCTAACATTATTAAGGTTCTAAGAATATAACTGTTCGCAAGCTGTCGGGTACTAACTAGAAATCAGTTGAAAATGTATGGGAAATGCTAAGTAAACAAATAGGGATGGCGGATGCTTATCGATAAATCTGTCGAATCTGTCGATGTTTTGAAGGATCAACTCAGTGATATTTGAATTAAACGTCATTCGCTTTCGATTCAATGTATTGAAATGTTGTTCCCTTCTTATTATAATGTCTGTAAGTCTAGTCTAATATTTGATTTATTTCACATCTATTCCTAATGAAATCTTAAATGACATATATGTATATCTGTCTATGGTTAAAAAAGAAGTTTATATTCTTAAAGGTGGAAATGTGTATTCCTGGATGGACTACCAACCAATCCTTCTCCAGTCTATTTGTCATCGTGAAGGTTGAGTGTCAATGAACGAAACTACTTCAGGTGACTCAATAATATCGACTTTTGAAGCCCTGGACTTGTAAACTATTAATAATAATTGTATGGCAAGTCCAACCTTATCGAACCTCCCAAATATCCACATATCTTAGCGTCTTTAAATAAGTAGTGAATTAAAAAAAATTTTTTTACAAAAGCAGATTATTCATCATAACAAATTGAGCGAAAACTGCATTTCTATGACTTTTCAGTTAAATAAATATAAAACAAGTTACAGACCCACCAATTTTATTAGCCCTCTAAAGAATTTGAAATTGTAGATCCTTAGGTATTTTTAAATACCCATATTATCACCCTTAGAATTCTAAGTCATATAATCATGTTATGAACGTTAACTTATTTATTAAAAGCAAAGTAGATTTGTTTAAACTATCGATTTAAGAACATCCCTAGTGTCGTAAGTAGGTAATTATTTTCCGATCGAAACGAGGCGGTATCGATTGTTATTGTTGCCATAATTGAGAATAGCCTGCGCTCAATTTCGATATATTAACTGGTAAGCGTTTAGCACAACTAACTTATCCCATGCTTTTAGCTGGTCAGATAAAACTTTGAACATGAAATGTAAAGGAATGGACTTTAGATATTCCTGACCAAATGTTAAAACTTGAATAATAGAATAATAAATCTTTCAAGTTAAAAAAATACTTTCATAACCAAGAATACGTGTTTTGAGGTATTCATTTTTTTGGAGGTCAAATTCTTTGTTGATATAATTGTCAGTTGTTTCCAATATTAATATTTTAAATATTATTTTTGGTATCTGCTTCATTACTTTATTCTACGGTTTTACCCCTGTTATCTATTATTTTACCAATATATCCAATCATATCAAGTAACGGAGTGTGTTCGTTTAGCATATCACTTATCCGAAGATTTACTTCGCCCTTTAAGATAGAAAGTCGTTTGAATATTAATACGTTTAACGCGCTCTAGAAAATTGAATATCACGATTAATGGTGTGTACGGAGATAAGGTGATTGAAAATTATTTTTCATACCTTTCACTGAGGTATTTATTGATAATTATTGGTTATTTAGTCTTGCATCTATCTATGGTGTAAAGAAACTTTATTGATTTATTTCAAACCTGTAAAACAAGAACGATAAATGGCAACACATGGATTTGGTATTCTCTTAAAATTCACAATTATTTTCCCTTGTTAATGAAATTATTTTAACATAAGAGTAATTGTGAGCATAATTAAGAGAATTTCCTTAATGCATTAGGTACTTTAATTTAAAGACCTCTGTCACTTTAATTTACCAAAATAGCTTTTTATTTTAATTTTTATAATCGATAATATGTTGCATAGTAAATTCATAAAAAAATACCGACTCAATTTTTTTAATGTATTGTATTACTAAGACAATTGAATGTATTGAACGAAAATTATTTTTTTATATATGGAATAAGATCGTATTTTTTGGAAGTCGAAAATGCAAATCCGAATCATTTGACACCACGATCATTACGAATTACTAACGGCTGAACATACACGTAAACTATTACAAATATTTTGACGTGTAAAAATGCTTTCCTAAATAAATATGCACAGAAAATCAATAAAAGAAACATTATTTTTTATTTTGAGAATGAGTACTTTAGAAAATTTAAAATTTAGAATTATGTAATATAACTATAAGTTTTAAAAATAATACATAGCTTTAATCCGTTCAAAACGTGTTTTTCTTAATACAATCTTATTTATTTAAAGCTCGTATTTTTACTAATAAAACATATGACATATGTTAGTTCGCCTGAATCAAAAAAATCTTTATTAATGTTATCTGCCCAAATATGTTCAAATAATAGTTTTCAAATAAAATGTGATTTATAGCAACTAAAAGTATAAATTAATATTATTAATGTTAAAAGGAAGTGTTAGTATGTGACATGTGTAATTCATATATAATTTAATTAAATAAACTATTATAGTTTACGCTTGAAGCGTGCTATACAGTTCTGGATGGAGTACTTTGATACTTTATTTATTACCACAATGTATTTTGGATAACCTGTAATTTTTGGAAACATATGTTTAGTTTTCCAATAGAGTCTCTATTATATAATATTGGAATTTCTAAATTTCTGGAGGAAAAGGAAATATATAAAGTCGAACATTTTATATGTATAAATGAATAAATATACATAGTATAGCAACAGTAATAATAATTTAAAAAGGATAAATAGAAAATTAAAACAAATTTAAATAGTTTGGTCCATGTGCTGCCACAGGACCTTTAGTGCTGGCAACATTTCCTCGCTGTATTGCGATACCTATTCCTTTTTCGAGGAAAGCAACAACTCTACTAATAAATTCAGTTTGTAATTTAGTGGGATATTGTATAAGTGACATACTCGGTTACTTCCAACTTTAAGGTACAACGTTTAGTATGCAAGTTTGATATAACAGTGCAAAAGATCATTATTGTGATGAAAGTTTCAAGAGCCCCAATTTGAAACATCATGATTCCTATAATTTGAAAACTGATCGACGTGTCAAGTACCAAAGGAATAAATCGCAGTAGTGCGGTATGAAGTAGCGAGTGGGCGCAACAAGTGGTGATAACTCAAACGTCCAGGCAGTTATAACTTACTTAGAAAGCTTATTGATATCTCTTGGATCAATTGCCTCCGCTACTTATAAATATCTTTGAATTTGCTAAGCAAATGTCCTGTCACGGATTGAGTTCCTTTGCTTCCTTATTTATTTCAATAAGTCAGTTGATAGTTATGGTAGACTAGTATCAATTTATTTGATTGCAGTATTTAAGGCATAATATCTGGTAGATTGAGGAGGAATGATAGTTTAGAGAATAGAGATTTTTAAAATTAATTTTAGTTAATTCAACATGAACCTTAGCAATAATTAGTGTTATAAAAATCTTATGATTTTATTTAGTAGGCACAGCTGTGGTATTTATTATAATAACATAAATAAATTAGTGGCGCTACAACCTCTCTAGGTCTGGGCCTCAGATTTCTGAATCTGTTTCATGATCATTTTTCAATCTAATAGGCAAGTAGGTGATCAGCCTCCTGTACCTGCCTGACACACGCCGTCGAATTTTGGGTCTAAGGCAAGCCAGTTTCCTCACGATGTTTTCCTTCACCGTTCAAGCGAATGTTAAATGCGCACTTAGAGAGAAAGTCCATTGGTTCACAACCGGGGATCGAACCTACGACCTCAGGTATGAGAGTCGCACGCTGAAGGCACTTTAATAATTATCCTAGCATTTCGAAGGATTATTGAATTACAATGCTAATAAATTCTTCCTCATAGCCTACCATAATTGACGCAGTAGAATTTATCACTAGGTTTAAGAATTTTGGTCCTTTTTCATAATAAAGTAGGTTTTATGTACGACGATAGCCAGGCTTAGCATCGTGGCCATAAGTTATGCATTAGCATTTTGTCTGTCTTGAAATATTGCTTGTTAGAGATTTAATAATTTAGACTTATGTCCTCACAACTGATGGTGTATGTAATTCGTATATTTAACATACGATTTATAACAGTAATATTTAACTAAAACTTATCTATGGTATGACAATTAAATTAAGTGGAAACGCAACAATTTATACAAAGAAGCTAAAGTACAAATGAAATTAAAACGACATTTGACAATTTCGTCTATGGTAAAACTTGGAAGTATAAATTAGTGATATCCTTTTATTTAAAAATAAATGCGTTTACTTTTTAATTCAGATTTAAATTATTATTCACGCAATTCAATTTAACGGAATATTCTAGATTCTATTTAAATAAAACATTATCATACAAAAAATACGCAAAGGACTAGAAAGTGTGCTTAAAATATTCAGTGTTGTTATCCATAAAGTCTCAAGCTAGAAGAAGCAAAAACCAAAATTATGATATTGAAACGAACCAGAAAGGTGGCATTAGTATTCCCAAACTTCCTGTATGGAGTAGTAACGTGGATTATCTTGACTTGAAATTGATGCCTTTGAGGTCTGCTGCTGGAGGCGAATGCTAAGAATACCGTGGACAGCGAAGCGCACGAATACACGACCCACCTCCGCAAATGGACTCGCTTATCTACCATATGCCGACAACTAATTATCTCGTATTTCGGCCACTAAAAGCTGAGAGCCTTGAGAACTTGGAGAAACTGATCGTTGTTGGTAACTGAATGCACAAGGTTGGTAACTGAAGTGAAAGATTTATCGTAATCAAAACGTAAAAGAAAATAAAAGTTATAAGAAAGGCGCTAGACAGGAACCGGAAATAGATTCCTTGCTCATCACAAAGACATGAGCTACCAACTGAAAAGAGAGAGGACATAAACGAAATGTTCCAGGAATATATATTTTTACGAGTTTGAGTTTAAGTGTCCGTAAACCCTTATAATACCTAATTAAGCATACCAATTGAAAACGTGTAAAAGTTTAATTACATCTCAAAGAAAGCTATCATGGATCTATGGTTGGCTCCCACATTACCATAATGACCTGTAAGGTCATTGAGTAGACTTAATCGCTACTTTAAAATAATTAATTGTCATTTGAGTTCGCCTCTTCCGACCTTAAGACGTAATCTACCTAATAAGTAGGTATTAAACGCAACTTTTGAAAGCTCCTGAAATTTTACAACATTGTTAATTATAATTTTTTTCAGTAAATCCCATTATTCAACAATATTTTCTTTTAAGTCCTTTAAAACCCTATTTTATGTTACTTTTGTAAATACCATTTACTTTCCTTATTGCTTATTATGGTTTAGCGTCTAAGAGTAATACAATTTTAAGAGCGCTTTATCAGTTCTATGTTTCATAGGACCAATGAAGCTGTAAGTTGCAATGCAAATAAGGAAGGGCAATGCGCACGCGTGGGTGACAAGCGGCGCATAGACACGTAATTCGCGCAAAGCCACTATTGAGACGTAATTGACTGGTAAACCGGCGTTTCCTTATTCTATTGTTTGATTTTACATGACAGTTTGAATGTGAGCTTTTAAAATAAAGGTAAAAAGTATCTCCGTTCTATTATATCAGTCTGGTTCACGAGAGTCAGGGACGGATCACAGTGCCGAAAATAACTTAAAAAATCACGTTAATAGCTCGCACATCGTAAATAACCATTAAAAGGATTTAGATAATGTACTAATTAAACCTAAACAGACACAAGCCAATAATCACTGTTTTTCTATCTATATAAAAAGTGTGCAATATGGTGCCTCCAAAAATCACCAAAACCCCAAATTTATTTATACAAAATATTTTTAAACACTGGTTCATAATATAAAGCAGTCAACAGATATTATCTACGAGTGTCGATCGCATGACATATAGATCAATTCGATAGAAACAAACGGTTTATACCGTCCATAATTTTAACCTTTAATAGATGACGTATCATTTCAGCGCGTGAAAGCTATTAAGGCTTTATCTACAAAGCATTAATGTTAACACATACTTAAATATATGTATATACTTATTAGAAAAATACTGCTTATAATTACTGATTAACTTCATAATATTAGAGATAGTAGTTGGAGCGGTGTCAGAATTCATTTCATTTTTCCGTCTTTTTTTCTTTCATTCGTTGTACTCTAGTTAATAGTGTATAACAAATATGATCTTGTTTTGCAATATTCATATTTTTTATTTCTTTCAATGCCTATCCCTTTTATGGGACATGAGACAAACGGGCAGGAGGCTCATCTGATGTTAAGTGATGGACACTCACATTGCCAAAAGCCTCGCAAGTGCTTTGCTGGCCTTTTAAAAATTGGTACGCGCTTTTCTTGATGGACCCTAAGTCGAATTGGTTCTCAAATACTTCAAGGGGCAGCTGGTCACGCTCAAATGTGGAACGACCTTCGTCGTGGTGATACGGGATTTTTGTTTTTTGTTTCGTTGACCGATAATGAAATTCGGCTTCTGGTATTAATCGGAACAACTCCTCCGAGCACTGTCCATAGTAAATGCGTATATTATATTATAGATCTTCGTAAGTTATAAAATTCTTGATCCATTTCAAGTATTCCTTAATACTAATGTAGACTAGGCTCTATGTCTGTAATTCACAGCCCACGCTCAAGATTTATTCGATAATTCGATTCGCCCTGCATTTGAAGTGTGCACAATTGGCTCCGTTATAATAAATATCAATTTTGGTTCTATTAAATAACAGTTAACAACACTAAAATCAAACGTTTAATTAAGTTGTTGGTAATGATCAATTGCAACATGAACGAAAATCTTTCAATGTATTTAAAATACAGGGTCATTCACACTATGTCAGTTCTGTCTGTATTTCATTGAGGATTTTGTGTGAACACATACACAACAATAAAAAAAATCAATTAAATTTCGAAGGAGAAATATTATATTAATTGTTCTTATTCTGAACATCTGAAGTCTCACTTATAATGGAAATAACATTTTTATAAAAATTGTAAGTTTGTTTATGTTTATCACCTATTAAACTTATGTCAAAAAAACGCAATTAACAGTATGCCTGAGTGTTATGAGAAATTGTGTTAACTTAAATTTTAATCACTTTACGATATTGTTATATCATTTTGCATGGTCATTTACAATACCTGTCAGACTCGGAAGTAATCCTTATGCATAATAAACAATTCTCAATGCAATACTTAGTTTATTTATTGCTAATTATTTGTTGTAAATTATTCAGATAAACGAATAAACTTGCAAATCTGTAATGAGATATGGCTTTGTTTGAATAAGGTTGTTTAGTGACAAGATATTTTTGCTACAGAGTAATAAAATTTATTATTTCAATTTCGTTGGTATTGGATGCAAATTGTGTTCGAAAACTTATAAGAAAAATAAAATATATATATATAAATAAAAATAGAAAGTGCATGGTTATGGTACTAGGACCTTCTAACTAAAGTGCTTTATGTCAATTTTTTAATAAATAACAACAACAATAAATACATAGCCGTTATATGAAATGAGCTTTACGTTGACCATGAAAGCTTATGAATTAAAACTTGTATTACGTGAAGATACATATTCTTTGTGTCCTACAAAAATTTATCATTAATTTATTCAATTTAACTTGTATGTTAATGGAACTACATGAATAGGAAATTTTAGTAATATGACATAACAATAATACTCAAAAGATTTTCCATGTGTAGTCAGAATAATCTTACTTCGGCGATTTCACCATAATAACGGATTTGTCGTTCGTGTTAAAACACCCTATTGAATGCATTACCGAATACTACTATTAGGTTAATTATAAAGTTAGGCTTTAACACTAGTCTCCACCCACTGTAGTCTATAGAAAGTTGTGTTTTCACAAATTGCCTTTGTGATTTATTGCAATGATAAGGATTATAGCAGGTACATTAAACTAAAATGGGCCAATTATTCAAAAGTAATGCACAATACGAACAATGTTCACCTCGATTTAGTTTTGTCGAATGACGTCAATTGATTTTTTAAAGTGTATTTGGTTTCTTAAGGAATAGCATTCCCGGTAAAGGAAAACCTTTTTTGAAACATATTTATATGAAAATTCGACGATGTCATAAAAGACTGATCAACTACTTGCCTATAAAAGAATATATGGACACGTTATTTTTAATAAAAAATATTACAGTGCCACGACGTGTTCAATAGATAATAATGATAATTATGGTACATACATAAATAACACGTGAGCGTGATATATTAGATTTATTAAAATAAATATAAAAAGGGGCGACTTATACATAAAAAAAAACGGAAAATGTTTTCTACACAAATTAAGTCATTACAAAAACTACCTAAAGAGAGAATACTAGAAAAAATAATTATCCACCTTATTAAAATAAATATTGTAAGTAATATTAATCCGCAATAAACTATTATTGTCTTATATACATTCCAAATTCCGCGTGTACAGTTCAAATAATTGCAATTAATCAACAATTCAACTCCTGTATCGATAAGCAAAACAAGCTTTGAAATAGAAAGCGGCATACTTAATTGCTCAATTGCTGACAATGTTCAATGTTGATAACATCGTATTGGCCGAGTATCTTATCATCCACGCGAATCGCCTACTTAATTCTAAGGAAATAGCTTTAAAAATAACAAAACTGATGTTAACCAATGAGAGTTTGTTTTAAGATGATGTATTCACCGGCATTCAATAAAAGTTGTAACTTGCGAAGTACTTTTTTTATATAAGTTGTTACAAAACAAGCTCCAATCTTAGAATAATATGTATATACTATACAGATATAGCAGATGTATTTTTGTATACATATGAAGTTGTATGCCGCCTATTTGGACTTAATTTAAAGAGCTTTTTATTCATCTAAAAGCTGTATCAGAAAAATATATTTATAAAAACAAAATAATCGTCGTATCCGCAGGCGAAATCGCGACCTACTCATCTTCAACATTAAGTATCATCACTTTAAAGATTGATGATGTTAAACTGTTTGCTTAAGTCATCATGTCATGTACGTCATTACTCGAACAGGATAAAAACCAGTTACGCCATCATTTGTTTCGTAAAAATTTACAAACGCTCCGACAGAATTGCACAGATTATGTCTTAATTTATCCTTCGTATTATTGTGGCTATGAATGTAGCGTATGGACTTTCGGCTAAACATACATATGTAACAAAGGAGTATCCATGTATTTTAAAAGTCGTCAACTTACCGTGTTCACAGACACAGAATATTTTTTTTATATTCTCTTTAATTAATTATTTTCATTGGTCGATTTCTATTTGTTCTATATAAAAATCTATGTATTTGTTCCTACATCCTAGGAGCCTATAGAACATATAACATATATACCTAGGTTTTGAGTTTTTACTATATCCTCTAAGCGTATTATATTTCCTTCAATTTGTTGACAAATGTTTTAAGTTTTGGGCAGTTTTGGCCTAGTAGCTTCAGCGTGCGACTCTCATCCACGAAGTCCGGCTGTGCACCAATGGACTTTCTTTCTATGTGCGCATTTATCCTTCGCTCGAACGGTGAAGGAAAACATCGTGAGAAATCTGGCTTGCCTTACACCCAAAAAGTCGAGAGCGTGCGTCAGGCAATTCTGTGCTGAGCACCTACTTGCCTATTGTTACAAATGATCATGAAACATACACAGAAATCTGAGACCCATATCTTAAAAGGTTATAGCCATTGAGTGATTTATTTATTTTTATTAACAAGAACCAAAATTATACAGTAATAAATAATTATAAATGACTCATCGGAATGTCCTGTCCTTTTTCCTGGCCCAGTGATGAAATGGCTGTATCATTTTGCATACAACTTCGCGGAAGAAAGTGTTTAAAAACAAGTCGTGGCGTACCCGATGTAATTTTATATCGTCATTAGTAATATTTAATGGTAGAGGTCACTTTTGTATAATCATACAACGGTTGTTCTTTGTAAAAGATGAAACGAAAGATGAGTATTTTGTTGACCCCACAAGGAGAAAATATTTATGATATTTTACTAAGTTGTTTTAAACTTAAGTGATTGTAATACTGTTATCCAAATAAATCCATTTTACTTCCGTGGAATTACTAAACTATTCCGTATAAGCCTAAAGATAACTTTGATGTTCGGCTGTGGTAGTAGCCGCTAATCTAGGTAATATTATAATCAAATCAATTTTCCCAGTATTAGAAAATGATCAGTAAAATATTTCTGAGCTATCAATTTAATCCCGCTATCACACACCCAGTTGATAGTTAATTAATCGATAATCATCTTACAATTTGTCTTCAATAACTACGGAGAGAGTGTATGCAATAATTTTCAATGTGTATGCGCATAGGAAACTTTGATTTCAACGTAACATAACTTATCTATATACAGTGGAATCTCTATAACTCGAATGTAAAGGCAAATGCAAAAAAATCGAATAAAGGAGATTTCGACTTAACAAGAATTTCGAGATATATATTTAACTGCTGAAATTTGGACTTACAGAGACGCGATTTTTAAGTGTGTTTTTTGATTTGTACATTCAATTTTGAATAACAATTCCACCAAAGTTTTGTGGTATATAATTTTGATAGATATTAATGAAGTAAACTCTACACTAAAAAAAATAGCTCGACTCAGGGTATGACGTCATCGGCGTGGTCGTAGCCGCAAATTGTAGGTGTCGCTACAATATCAAGCATAAGTAATCATTTTAATATCGAAAAATTAAGCAGGTATTACTTAGTAAATGAAGTATAATTGTATTAAATTTCACACCTTAATACTCTATATATCAAACATCTATACATTATAGATATGTGTATAAACTTTAATACAACTAGACGTTTCATAAGAGCCTGCAAAGGCCTATTTGAAATAAAAACTTTTGATTTTGATGATTTTGATTTTGAATACAATTATTTTGATTTAAATGTAACTTTCGACTCCAATACTCATAAAGTGTATTAGAAAGCGGCAAAGGTAACCATTATAGGCGTTTAATTAGAGTCAGTAATAACTAGTGCCTGATTTATTGTGCACAAACACTAAATACTAGCCTTCGAAACATTTGTAGCACGATTATAAATTCAAATCTAGACGCACAATAGAAATGATACTAATAGGTTTATATTCGTTATAAAATTTAGAGATTTCCGCTTGAGAAAATCTCTTTATTAAAATTAAAATAACTTGACAAAGGTTCCTTAATTTTGTATTAAATAATTCAGATTCTAAAGTATTACCTAAAGGCCGGCATCAGTTAGGCCGCTAAGTACATTGTATAATAATAATGCTTCTAATTATATCAATAACCCAGTTAAACTTATGAACTAGTTTATATTTAAAGCATATTATGCAAACAATTTAACAAATCGTGTATAATTTTGCTTAACATCCTGAAATAATCAAAGAAAGAATGATGAAACTCAAAAACTACTTGCATCGATTACTAAATTGTTTCAACATAAGAATGCCATATTATGCCTAAGATTATATATATTTTATCATCATTAATCATATATTTGCTATTTATGTTATTTTTCGAAATTTTAGGACGTTCAATAAATATTAAATCCTTGACGTAAAAACGGAGATTAAGAAGTTTAGTATGGATGGAAATACATTTCAATGCGCCAAAAATGTAATATAAAATATTAAAAAAGTTCTAATACTGAAACCAACACTGATTAAAACATTTTAAGGAAATGTCTCAATTAAAACAGAAACGTAAATAAATTACCGCCTAATGGAGCTATAAATTAGCTTTTTTAACTGAAGTGCCAAACGTCACTCACACCTAGCAATTGGGCGTGACGTTAGGAACACACGCACCTTGATTAGTTTGTGTTTTTTCAAAAACGTTAACTAACTTCCTAATGAAGTTAGGCAGAAAATAAAATTACAAGTCAATGGAATAAAAACTACTAGTTTTGTCTTTTTGTGTTTTATAAGAAATTAAAGATATTTACTAAAAAATGTCAGCTTCATTACAATTGCATACAATTAAATGACTGTTATTGGCTTTAAAGTATTTAAAAAAGACGAGAAGTGATAGAAACGTAGCTAGACACCGTCTCTAGCAAGAAAATAGCCAAAAAAAATTGTCATAAATAATTTTAATATAAACTAATAAAAAATACTTATTAAATTATATAAATACCTGTCAATTGAATCACTCCCGATATCTAAGCATGTTTAAAAATTTTATTATTGAGAAAATCGTATAATCATTTCACTAACGCTTTTTACATTCTCTAAGAGAAATATAAAATGTAATATAATAAAAAATATCTATCTGATTTCTGCATCTTGTTTCGTGAACATTTGCTTTTTCTAATTGGCAAATAGGTTATAGGTGATCAGCCTCCTGTGCCGGACACACGCTGTCTTATTTTTGAGTTTAAGGCGGTTCCAAGGAGAAAAAAAGAAATCACTATTTCAAAAAATAACACTACACATTTCATCATAAATAGTCTTAATAAATAATCTTGTCTGTCAATAAGTTCCGGGGTTGATTAAATTCTAAGATATCTTTAATCCCCTCTCAATGCTGAATTCGGTTTATCGGTAAAAAACATTTAAATTCTGTTATAAAAGATGAGAAGCGGGGATTAATTGTCGTTTCATGTTTGACACTTATGGAAGTATTTTATTTATTTATGCCATATGATAATTGTAACTATTGTCTGTGGTTATAGTATATGATATATTCAACAATTGGCTATGGTTTGATTTTATCCTGGTTATATGAAAATAAGTGACGAATGTTACCATGATTAACTTATACGCCAACAAAAAGCTACTAATCAAAGACGGCGAGCGGCGAATCAAAGCGTGACGAGAAATGTCTCAATCTTAGATTAGCAGTTTTTGCTTTTAGTAGTAGATTACTTGTCATAAGCCCCATTCTAACAAGTTAACTGGTGCTTTAATGCTTAGGTTAGATGGTGAGAGTTGATGTTAATATATTGGACACGGAATAAAACAAGAATTATTTGTGTTATTACTACAAAACCAAAGCAATTATTGTTTCGCTGAAAGCTCACAGGAAGCTCACCAGACGTTAAGTGATAACGCCGTACATGGACAATCACATAGAAGGCTCGCAAGTGCGTTACCGGCCTTTAAGAATTGGTACTGTACTTTATTTACATTGTTAAACATGCGTTATTGTAATCTCTCTCCAAACTATGAAGATTATAAAAAAATCAGTGGCATGTGGCACCAGATCTGGCTCTCAGATTTCAGTACTATTTTTCTAATAGGCAAGCAGGTGATCAACCTCGTGCCTGACGGAGTTTTTGCCAGACACGCCGATTTCCTTCGCCGTACGAGCGATTCAATGCGCAAATAAACATAATATAAATTAGTGCAAAACCAAGGTTAGAACCTTCTCAGGGATGAGAGTCGCAACTTTTGATTGCTAGCTTGCTATGTGACTGACGTTTAATTACGTTTACTTAAGAGATGTATGTAAAGTGGTTAGTTATGATAATCTCATTACACTCATTGACGAGCGTGTAAAATATTCAATTAGCTTTTTACCGGTAGTTGTCATTACTTGGGTAGCTGTGGGAATAATTTATAGCGTATTGCAATAAGTATTTGATAACTAAAATGCTATTATCACACTTTTACGAAAAGTTTCGTTTACACTCATCAAACATATAAATCCAGAAAGTGTTTTATAATTAAAATGTTTGGTTTATTTCTTTATACGTTCGTCTTTGCTATAAGTGCTAGTCACATGAAAGTTTTTCTCGTAGCAATGTAGCCTTGGCAAACATTTTTAATTATTAATGATTAAATTTACTACAATCGGTATCTAAAATATATTTTTAATATATTGATATGGCAGCCCAACTACAGCAACTGCAAGCTTAGACGTATCCGGTTTCATTTAAGTATTTCAAACAAATGTAATTAAATAATTGGAATGTATAAGAATTTTACCATAATAATTATGACAATTTAAGCTTTTGCATGCTAAATGAAAATCGGAATCATACAACACGTGTTTTTTTGGGGCGGATGAATTGTAACTAAATAATTATAGGAATAAAAGGAAAAGTATATATATGTTAGTATCATTAATAAGACGCGATCCTGCTGATAGGACCTAATTGAAATTCTAAGAAGCTGATGTCATTTTGCTCAAAACTATGTTACTATCAAATACGATAAATTGTGTTTTTATAACTGCTGTAATATTTCTAATAATTCACACAGCAGCTGTTTTACTCGTAATTAAAAACAAAAACAATTGAAATGCAGAAACGCACCCTAAATAATAAATTAATCAGTTTAAGTTAGAGGAATTGATTAATTAATAATTCATTTTATTAATTAATGTTATTTATTAATAAGTCTAAAATATATTTGAGCTGGGTTGGCCTAGTAGCTTCAGCGTGAGTCTTCATCCCTGAGGTCATAGGTTCGATTCCCGGCTGTGCATCAATGGACTTTCTGTCTATGTGCGCATTTAACATTCGCTCGAACGGTGAAGGAAAACATCGTGAGGAAACCGGCTTGCCTCAGACCTAAAAAGCCGACGGCGTGCGTCCGGCACATAAGGCTGATCACCTACTTGCCTATTAGATTAACAAATGATCATGAAACAGATAAAGAAATCTGCGGGCCACACCTAAAAAATGTTGTAGCGCCATTGATTTTTTTCTAAGATATATCTATTACCAACTAACAAATGTATAATATAATTTTTGGCCGCGCCGGTATGTATTTATTTATTTAAATTCTAATGTCAACGATCTAACGTTCGAGTCGAATGCACGATTTGAAGGATCTTGAAGCTTGGATCCGCTAAGTTGAGGTAAGACGCATAATGTATTGACACTACATTAGACTTGTGTTCCTATCATTCTATTTATATTAATTATTAACTTTTTATAAAATCCAGACATAATGAATAATGTCTACGACGATATTTGAGTCGCTACATGTGAACGTCCTAAATTGTCTAATTTGTTAGTTTATTATATGCTTAGCGCGTATGTTAAGTGATTAGATGATTGTTTATGAGGCGCCCTGACAATTGACACCCAATTATTAGAATCGTAATACTGGAACTAATTTTACCCAAACTGCGTTTAATAAATTTAACAAGGCCGTATCCTCGTTCCGTAATTTTGCATCTCTAATGCATTTACCACGGAGTGTTCAGAGGAGTTGTTAGGGTTAATACCTGCAGCTGACTTTCTGCACCGGACGTCAAAACAGACTGCGAAATTCCACCCGTATCACCTCGACGTCCGTCTGTTTTTTCGCATACACCACCATGTGGAACCTGCTGTCAGAATCAATTCGACATAGGGTACTTCAAGGAAAGAGCGTACCAATTCTTAAAAGGCCGGCAACGCACATGCGAGGCCTCTGGCGATGGGACTGTCCATCTTTGGCAGTATCACTTACCATTAGAAGAGCCTTCTCGTTTAATATAAAAAGACGGCTAGTTATATCGCATTTCATTTTTTTTTATTTGTCAGACGCCTGACACCATGGCGCCGCGTAATAACTATTGTAATTTATAATGCATAACAAGATACACATTAACAAACTTGATGATAAATTAGTATGTACGCTTTTTACGTAAGGAATAAAATAAATCAACTTAATTACAATAATTTGTTTGAGAATAGCAAATAGGCGCCAATCGGTTGTTTATAGTTTTCCATGTACGATATTAATATGCTAGGGTTGTCAGTATCAGATTTATAAATTAATTTCTGAGAGTATCGTTCATTAGAAAAATCTGTATAAGTCAGTATTATACACCACCGAAAATGGAAGTGGGTTCGCCACACTCTCCAAAAATATCAAGTCTCATTTTCAAGTGTCTATTGACTGGAATCCTCAAGGCACCATAGCCACCCAAAATAGACTTGTTAACTAAGTATCATTACAGAAGCGGAAGAAACTGGAATGACTTGGATTGAAGCGCTGCCCGAGACCGAACAGGCAGGTGTTACATGGTTTTGCCCCACATGGTTGACAAAGGACTTTAAGTCATGTTAGTATATGCATGATTCTGAGCCCAAGACTACTACATGTTATCTCATGTTTCGTTCACCGTTCGAGTAAGTTACAATTGCGCATAAAAACTATGCAAAAACTTGTCAAATATATTATAATCCTTTAATTAAAGCAAGATATAATTTGAATAATAAAGACAGTTGTGTGACATCGAGTATATATAATAAGGTATAAAATATACACGAATCCGTGATGTCTATCTGCAATTGCTAATGTATTTAGTGTATTTCAGATTACACGATTTAAGAAGGAAAGTTGGCAACCCTAAGAGTATAATGCGTGAATAAGGATATTAGTATGTCCCACTTAATTTGCGTGCAAATCGATTCACAGTACAATCTCAATAAATATTGATATATAAATCCTTGAAGAGCTTAGTGCTTTGACAGCTTGACATCAACGACAATCACTTACCGAATTAATTACATAGACAATTAATTTGCTTGTGAGGTTTAATATTATTATTTTAAAGACGAAGAGATACTTTGTTATTTTTTAATCGGTTTCAAAGCCTGATGTCGTGAGATAATCTTCACATACACTATGTGAATATCTAAATCATAAATCTAAGTAGTCAAATTCAACAGTTTTCCGTAAAAAAACATTTGTTTTTCTACAGAAAATTATATTTACGATGAATTATATTTAAAAACAGCACAGTCGTTTCCTATATAGGGATATGTAAAAAACGTTTTAGACATATACCTGGTATAAGCTTATCCCTTTTTTATTTTCATTTATTTTATTATTAGTAATCTTACAGTCACATCCATATTATAAAACAAAACACTTAGACAAAAAACTAAAGAAAACTGAAATTTAACATTTTAAACAACAAATAATACTTAATATTTATAATTACTGCGTACAAGTTTATCATTTAGTTGCAGTATTATTGCATTAGATAATAGACAATGAAAAACTATGCCATTAAAACATCTCCCTGATACAAATCTCTATTTTGATTTAAGATTTGAGTATGAGCGAAATTTATGTAAAATTTTCTCGTTTTTGCCTATTAAAAGCCTTGAATAAAACTAGGGTGTATGGCCGGTGTATTACGGAAGTCACCATAATTTGTGGGCAGTTACAAGTGATCGCTTCGACAACTACAAGCCGAGGATAATCGGTTAACTTGACTCCGACAAGCTCTACTGATTTATCTGTTTCAGTCAACTGTAACAAAATTTTAGTACATTGTGTACACCTAGAATAGCACATATAATTTCGTATTGCCACTAAATCAGTTCAGTTTATAACACTCAATTTTATACACATTTTCTACAAGCTCAAATAATCTTATGAAGTCCAGTTGACGGGCAACCTTCTCTAAGTATGTAAAAAATGTATCAGCTGTATCCCAGCAAGTTTAAATAAAAGTTGTGTTGATACTATTTCTAAACATAGTTATTGCTCATATGGTGATGAGCGAAGTAGCAGCCGTACCTTCTAAGTAACATCAACAGCTATTCCCAGTTTACCATTGCATTTCCTTAGAAATATCCCGGTTTCGTTAGATACTGATACAATTGTAGGAATAAAACCAAATCTTGGGTACACCTATACTAGGTGTAATAGTTTCAAGCTGTTGCCAATAAGCAAATTGAATGAAAATTCAATAAACATAAAATATACGCACGAGAATGGGATCAAGGCGACGAATGTTTATTTTACGTGGCACGTACATAATACTAATTAATTTAGTACATACTAAAATAACGCTTATTCATTCTAAGGAAAATGTGGAAATTGTTTTGAAAAATGTGGGTTAATGCTTACGTTTTATTATTAAGATATGTATTTTAAAAATTGGAACATTGGGCTGCTATTTTAAGATTGCTGAGGGCCCATAGAATACAGAAGTTACCTGGTCGTCTAGGAATTACCCAAGGTGGTTATCCCCACCCGGGAGTGAGTAGTAGAGTGCTAGGAGTGAGTGGAGCTCCACGTACTTCTGAAGACTCTTAAGGACTCGGAAGATGTGTATGTATTTCAGTTAAAAAAAAAGAAAATCAATCGTTTAAAAATACAGAGGGAAGTCTGTAAAAAATCCTACGTAGCAAATACCAATTCTTAAAAGGAATGCAAAAGTGTTAATTTTACATTTTATAACTTTCACTTCTCATAATAAATAAAAAATTAAGATTCTAATAACATTTTCCATAAAAACAAAGCCATTAAATGCACTAAATCAGTCGTCGCCTTTTAATGAAAATATTTAGACAGTTTATTATTCTATGAAATCCCGTCCATTCAGAGATCAAGCCGCCATTGGTGGAAAAGTCGTAACATTTCCTTCTGCTATACTTCACAAGTAATAAAACTGACGCAAAATAATTGAAATTTTGAAAGCATTTTTCAGAATAGTTTTTACGAGGATTATATCACAATAATAACAATAACTTAAATTTCAACATGTCGTAAAATAAAAAATCTAGCATGCACTTAACATTACCGCAATTTTTAAAAAAATCGGGACTTGGAAACCTCTTTTTAAGACGTGCAATTTTTATTTGAGTTTTAAATATCATACCAAATTCTGTTATATAGTAAGGCCGAGTGTTCCAAAATCAAATTATCTATATGAATTATAATTTATATTCTATTTTGATTAACTGTTACTTTGTATCACGACTTACTTCCTAATTGCAAGAAACGAATATTTTATTTAAAAAATATGTTATATGAATAAATCGTGGAATTAACGAGCATAACTTAATAAATATGGAATCCGTTTTCGGAATTATAATACTTAATTATAAGGCTTAAGGGTTATACGAGTATGTATACATTACATTCTAATCAGACGGCAGTACTATCCTGTAGGCTCTAACCGTTACTTAAATTAAATGATTAATTAATTAATTCATTCGTAAATTATGGATTAATTCAGATGTAAAAGATTTATTTAAACTCGGGTTTTTATATTAAACATATTACCTGAACTTTACTGTTAAAGTTAGTTGGAAAAACATCTTCCTTACCGAATAGCCTTCGGAAACTATATATCAACTTACCTGAAACAAAAAATAAACAAATAAGACAAAATTACATATTACGTGTTTTCATTAATGTCACCTAATATTTTTTTATAATCCTTAAAGGCCAGAAAGAACTCGCAAGCCCTCCGGCATTCAGTGTCCACAAGTGGTGGTACCACTTAACGAGCGAGGCGACAATAGTTAGTCTATTTAGTTAATCATTTTGTTATTCCTAAATTATTAATTAGTAATGTGCTGGGATCGAAACCAAGGCCTGTTGTTCCGCCGGTTACATGTACATAAGTCACTGGGTAAGATTCAGAAAGTCTTACTCCTAAGCTAAGGCTTACTCCTGTACCTCAAAAATGCTTTTCACATTTTAGTCGGACTTTGACATTCAGGAGTCACAGCTCTGTTTCTGAATCTTACCCGCTCAGCGCTCTAGTGACTAAAATAGTAAGTACTTTGAATTATATTGCATACAATTTTAGTATATTCACTCAGATGTTGTATATACTTACGAAATTCCAGACAGAACATTAGCCAGGTTTGAATTAATATATTTAGTCTAGCCTTCTTCACTGCTTACTATCAAATTGCTAATGTTGTACTGAAAATAGTTTATTTGTTTTCCGCGGTTAATGCACCTGTTATTCAGACTTACTAAATAATTATACATGTTTGAGGTATTTTTGTAGATATTAGAAAATATTGACCCGAGATCGAAATCTACTCACTCTAATCTATAAACATAGTAATGTTTCTCTTATGAATTGGGTTTAAAGTAAAGAAAATTATAATGAGTAGTTTCCATGTACGCAAGTGGTTTACGGCTTCAGATAAAACAATTCACGTCGAATAACGTTGTTATATTAAAGTCGGACAAATACAAATCTCTCTCTTTAGTCGGTAGCTCATGTCCAGCACCTATCTTATTACAGTGTACAGTTTTGTGGACGATGTGTCTTCGATTGTTCCATCTATTTGGTGAACGGCTACGAGGTCTTTCGCCTTCTGTGTTCACCACCAACCAACCACGATCAGTTTCTCCAAGTTCTCGTCACCTCTACATGGTCTCATATGGTAGACAGGCGAGTCCGTATGCGTGGTTGGTCAAGACTGATGTTTTAGTGCGCTTCGCTGTCCACAGTACTCTTAGCATTCGCATCCAGCACCACATCTCAAAGGCCATCCTCGAGCTAGCATTGTCCAAATTTCTACTCCATACAGAGTGATACTGGAACGCGTATCAATCTGATTTTAAATTTAAACAGAAATAGCGAGGCAGAATAACGATACGTTTATAACATCATCCAAGGCTGCTATCAAACGATCTCGTTTAGCAATTAAAGAAAACAGTAAAAAAAATTGTAAAGAATTGCAAGAGTGTTTTGTATGCCCGAAAATATGCCTGAATCTTAAATATGACGGAACAAATCGTATCATTTAGTCTGACGGCCTTGCTAGAGGTGAATAGCCCGATATTTAAATATACTTACAATAACAGTTGCGCAACACTACTCGTTAGGGATGTACGATTCATGTAAAATAAAGGTTTCCATTACGTTATTTTTAGTAGATTCTCTGTCTATGTTACACGGTATTTTATGAAATTAAGCTTATTTTTTTCAACTTTTTATGAGTTCGACAAACTTTTAAAAGACCCGCAACATGTACGGTTTTTAGTTAGAGGCGAGGTCATTATTTATATTTGAAATAGCTTATTTGAATCCTTTGGTATGCAAACTCTTACATAGAAGGGATATAGTTGTATTGTAGTAATGCAATTCTGTTTTATACATTGGAAAAATGTTAGAAAAAATTGTCTATGCCCGCAGAACATTTTTAGTGCGAAGTTATTATCTTATATAATATGTATTGCGTATTAAAATGTAGAACAAATTACTTGTCCGTGCCATATCCAAAACGTATCTGCCATGCGAGGGTTACACGTATTATCTTTAAAGCATTGCAAAAAATTAAGAATAGAAAATGGATGGAAGCTATGCACGCACAGCACTACAGCGTTATCCAGGTTTATTTTTAACGGAATATTTTCCACGGCCATGCATGGGTTCGATCAATTGTTTTCGATATTTTGCGTCATCCTTCTTCCTTAGCATCGTATAAACAAATTCGTTGCCTATATAAATATACAAAGATATTTTGATACTATTATAGCTCTGTTGTAATATAATTTATTTAACATTTTGTGAACGTCTTAAGTTATCTAACATACAAAGCTTCCTTTATATGTACAATCTATTAAGATTTTTTAGATTAGGAATATTAATATACATACGTTATAAAGATATTAAATTAAAGATTCAAATTGGCGCCTGGTAGACAGTACCGGCGACCCCAGAGCTGGTGCTTTACTCGCTCAATGTTCAAGTATCGCTTTACAGGAGGAAATTCTGCCATTCTTGCCATTGCCACAGGGTGACAGGGACTATTTCTTTAATATTTATGTTAGTGTTCAATAACTTTAACTTTTGTTCCCTTTAGAACAGAGACTCTTGGTCCGTGGGGTTTAACTGCACAGGCGCTTATTAAATATTTAAGTTGGCGTCTGGTAGATACCTACAAGGTGACGCCAGAGCTAGTGCTTTCCTCGCTCAACGAGTAAGTATCGCAATACAGCGATGAAATGCTGGCATTATTAAAGGTACACAGCCACAGAAAACCAAATTTTTAAATTTTTGTTTATTTTTATTTTTACTGTGTAGGTTATATATATGGTAAATACTCTATATTTCTGTGTAGAAATTATATAAATATATTTATAAAAGATAAACGCTTCGCTGCTAAGATTAGCTTAATAAAGAATTAATTTGATGCAATTATTAATCCGTCCGTTGTTTGGTTAGATGCCATTATATAAAACAGATCTTAGTATTTTTATACGTAGCTGTGTTGCCCTACGGTTAACCGCTACGTCTGTGGTAGTGTGATTTTGTTTTTTCATATACACATTACATTATAGACATTCCCAAATCGAATACAAAACATAAAATATCAAATAATTGCTACAATCGTTGCGCATACATTTTGGGGCTTAATTTTTATTTATACTTGGACTATTATATTTAAGAAACGTTCATAATTTTTATCTGTACAATTCGAATGCAACATTGTCACAGAGTTATTTTAAAATACGATAGATGAATGATCTGTGCCGGAAATTTTCTTTACACGTCTGGCGTATCGTAAGAAAACATAACCTTTTATTACCGAAATCCCATTTTACAATTATCATAAATTGTACCTGCAGTGTATTCTATACATAAAAATGCAAATAAAATCAATTCATACAGAAGACACTTAGGATGAAAGTACTTTGTATGTAACATTCGTATTGATATACAAATATTATGGTAATTTATTTAATGTTTTGAATATTGGAACAATAAAATGATATTGGTTGAATTTAATCGTGATAAGTTATCATTAAATTTTTTCTTAGCTATTAACTGTCCTTTAGAATTCGGAAGAGAGCCGCTTCTCAGAAACGGGTAGAAACACATTGTACACTACATAGATTTCTAGAGATAAAAGAGTCGAGACTTAGCATTAATTATGACTTAGAAATGTCAAATCCATTTTGGATATATAAGCCATGAAGCGTTCAGTATTGGCTCCTGAAGTTTTGTTGCTATGAGCAATACGCCTAGGCATGTATGAATCTATAGC
This sequence comes from Pieris brassicae, assembly GCF_905147105.1. Classification (NCBI taxonomy): domain Eukaryota; kingdom Metazoa; phylum Arthropoda; class Insecta; order Lepidoptera; family Pieridae; genus Pieris; species Pieris brassicae. The sequence continues at coordinate 16,375,145 of NC_059669.1, read as the reverse complement.
CGGTTAAAGATATAGCTATTTTTAAGACGAAAAACACAATTGACTTCATAGCTGAGTAGATTTCGCAAGTTAAGTTCGAATATCGTGAGCAAAAATATTTTTGTTTGTTCGACACAAAATGATAGCCCATTTAATTGAAACATTACATTCTTACGACCTATTTGCGTCCAGGGTCTTTGAGTGAGAACAAGCCTTAGTGCTGAACTTTTATTAGTCAAATCCTTTGCGTCGTGACTCTTATTCTAAGGGTAAGTCGTGACTCTGAACGCTACCCTGTTGAGCAACATTTATCTGTAGTACAGTATCTTGCATCGTGATTACATAAAGGAGTTTGATAACCTCTTATCAGTGTACAGAATTTATTACATAAACATTATTCAACTTCCTTTTTTGTATGTATTTACCGTATTATCTGTTTAGAGCGTAAGTTTTATATCAAAATAAGATTTTGCCTTTATGTATATAAAAACGTTTTCATACTGAATTTATTTTTGGTTTAAAACTTAATCTTAAAAATAATATGTTCCATATTTCAGTAAGCTACTAACGATACTGACATATTGCTCGCCCTTTATCATCAATTATCCGCTACTAACAAATTTGACGATTAATTTCATAACCAACTATCATGTATAATAAATTGCCAGTTTTGAATGATAGCAGAGTCCAGTCCGCATAGAAGACACGCAATGTATGTCAAAACAAACGATCGTGCTGTAAGTAAGTGGTGCTAAAGGTTATCGCGAGAAATAGACATCAATCAATGTGCAGTTAGTAAATTGTTTAACTGTTTCGGTAGCGATGTTTTGTTCTGTTTAGTATAACAGGAAAATAAGATTTTTTAAATGGTAATTCATTATTTTGGTTAATAGTAATAATAGTTCAGTACGTATGTGTGATAAATTTGTTTAGGGAAGCTTTTATAGAATAATACATGATACATAGTACTATGTACTATAACTACAAAATAACAGATGTAAAAGGCAAATACAATAATCATTTTTGGTAAGTTAATTTTAAAAATATTTATAGTCAATAATAATTTTATATAGAAATATACATAATAATAAATTAAAAAAAAATATGAATGCAAAGTTACTAGTAGTAGTTGTTATCAAATTGAGAATACAGCGGTGATAGTACATAAAATTAAGGTATTTAAAATACTAACTAATGACTAACACATTATAGATTTATCTGTTAATGATCATACATGAACATGTTTAGTTGACCCAAGGCCCTTTAAACGTAACGTAAAGATTATAATTTGGTGGAACAGGACATGTTAACATAACAAAACGTTTAACTAGGCAATCTTAGGTGCATCTCAACGATCTTGGCTGACTTTCACCACAGCATAGCGAATTAATTACACAAAACAAATGTTTTGTACGTGTTTCGGGAAAGTATGGTACATTCCTGAATGTAAAAATGGAATGTACAATTTTAGACGCTTCCGCAGTAGACACATTATTTTTCATATATTTATGAACGTTAAATCCCTTATTATCTGTCTAGTTACAGCAAACAAAAGCATTCACCTATCTCTTTTCAGCACAGCCTAAACACCGCTAGGCTAAAAGAGACGAAATGGCTACTTAAAACAGTGTAAAGATTGCGTTAGTTTTAAGAACAAAGATTAATTTAGATATTGTTCAATATTTATTTCCAAAATGTAAAAGCTATGAACAGAATGTTAATGCGCAAAATACTGGGCGATTTGAAAATGAAGTTTCGCGCGCATCTGCTAAAGCTGTGCAATAAATCGAATTACCGCTAATACGCATCTTTGACAGTAACGTTCAGATAGGCACAGGTCAAAGTTGACTTATACTATAGACATTCTTTACCTTCGGCGAATATAGGTTTCAATCCTACGTAAACTCGCGACCATTAACTACTTTTTTCTCTTAACTCTTGGCTTTTCAGATATGATGACTTTGATTAGATGATTTTAAAGCAGTTGGGGAATGCAAATCCAATTATTTGTTTTAGTCTCAGCGGAAACGAGAACAAGTTCCTATTCAAGAGGCCCGAAGCCAGGGGGTTGACGTGTTTCTGAAGTCTACTTTTGTATTGTTCAGTTGATCTTTGCATGTCTTCCTTGACAGTGATAATTCCCAAGGAGTATTTAGTGTCAACCACGGCTTACCGCTCATATTTCGCAGTGTTTTGTTTTGGAGCCGCTGTAAGATTTCGATATATTGTTGAGATATTGGTTTAATGACACTTTATAAAAAATGAGAAATTTATTCTCCAGACTGAGTGCAGCTGTTCTAAAACTGAAACTATTTTCCTATAGAGATCTTCGCGTGTGGCTTCGATTAGCATAAATTATTTCACAACATGCTTACTAATGTATGGAATTTTGATTATAGCATATTTCCAGATTAATGCCAGCCCTACATAGTAGTCTAACAGTGAAACATTCAAAATTAATGCCCTTATTATGCTAATTTTAAGATGTTCTAATCATTATAATGAATAATGACATAAATAGGGTTGTAACGACTTATTTTAATGACTATTTATTTCTATAAGCTTCCTAATAAAATGAAAACACTAATAAGGTACTCGTGGTTTGGATGACATTTAATAATATAATATACACAAATAAATATTCACGTGGCCCCAAGTGAAGACTCATAGGCTTATTTTTAATTTACTTAAATTGTAATAATCTTATAAATAAAATATAACAATAAAAAACGTTGCAAAATCGTAACAAATTGCTATGCGTTGCAAGCCCTAGCCATACCCTCAAGCAGGCCTTATACAACTTAATCACACCCAATAAAATTACACAGCATGAAAAGTAAACACGGTCGAAAGCGAGAGTTGGCCGAACCATCAATTTTCTTTGAATTTTTGATAACTTCATCTGCCATAATAATAGTGTTGCGACCTCCGCCAATCAAAGGGCCCAATTTAAAAACATAACGCGTTTGAATTTCGAATGTTTCGCGAAATGATCTCATTTCACTGCCGACAGTCGTAACGCGAGGCTATATTTCAAATTAGGAAAAAAAATATGCTGAATTAGCGGAATGTCAATGAACTCTCTCAGGTGTGGAGTACTTGACCGTGTAATTGAATATTTTAACATGATAGGCAGTACGAAATGCAGAGTAGACTAAACACAGATGGTTCGAATTTACGCGCACTATCATCACCCATTGAGGACATAAGTATTTTATCGCGGGTAAAATAAATTATAGTATAAAATGTAACTAGACATTAACACAATTTTTTTTAATTGTGACCTGAATTTGATTCTACTTAAGTTACATTTTATTGTACTTAACATCCCTAAAATAATTTATTAACACATAACATTATTACAAAAAAACTATGAAATAATTTACACATCATAATCGCTATATGAAACCTTATTGCTGACAAGGTTATTATATGTTATATGTGGGAGTCTAAAAACCGCCCAATGAGACATATAGCAGAGATACCGGCTATCATAAAACGTCCATAAAACAGCAGCTAATATTATATGTAATATGTAAATGTACGTTGTTAAAAAAACTTCTGTCATCAAATACTCTGTGCCTTCATGAATATCAAACACGCTGTAACAATGGCTCGGGATTCGAATTAAGTACATTTCAGTAGCTTATCTTGTTTGTACAAGCATTTATCCTTTATCGTTTGAATGCCAATTAAATTTCACAGCTGACCTTTGCGGTGTAATAAAACCTCATTGCTGGGCCTAATGGATTTCGGGCATGTTTTAAGATTTAAAGCTTTCAGCATTTTCGCAGGCCCTTCGACATTGCATTTGTAAGTATTAGATTGTTTTGATGATTTTAAATACAGTCTAAAGTCAATTCATATTATTTATTTATTTCTTACCTATACTTCTGCTGCATAAACAATATATTATATTATATTTTCAATTATTTGCCACTAGGATTTGGCGACTTGAATTGAAGAAATCGTTTCAAAGGGAAAAACGAACGATCATGGTTGTTGACCTGCCACAAAAGATATGGTAACTAATCATACAGACACCGGTCACCCTTCCGTGGTTCATACATTCGTGGAACAAGACAAAACATTTGATGACTACTGTTAATGATTTTTAAATAAACAAACTGTAAAATTGACTTTACAACTAAACAACATAAAAAGTAAGTTGTATTGTCTTTTGTCAACATAGCTTTTACACATTAAGAAAACACTTTTTAAACGGATTGAAGCTATGTTTTATTATTATAAACTTATAATTATTTACATATTTTAAAATTTTCTACGTTTCACCACCTTTCGACACCTTTTGTCTTCAGTCACCGTGACCACGCACGCTGTAAAGCACGCGAAAAGTCGGAAAATTTAAATTTTAAATTATGTAAATAATTATAAGTTTATAATAATAATACATAGCTTCAAACCGTTTAAAAAGTGTTTAGAGTATTTCCTTCAATTTAGATTTTGTTCCCTTTGGAGTAGAGACTCTTGGACCGTGAGGTTCAAGTACACTGACGCTAATTAAATTTTTGCCAATTTTTAATTATTTTTATTATTACTATGTAGGTTAAGAAAATTATAAATACCGTATATTTGATTGTAATTATCGAAATCATAATGCGTTCATAGAATAAAAAATTATTGGCGTACAATAGCCCTTTAGGCTAACTAAAACAAAATATACTCTTAAAATACAACAAAACAGTAGCAACATTCCTTCTCAAAGTAATTCAATATCTAAAGAGCAGATGACACAAAGAAGGAAAAACAATGCGTTTACCGTTAGTGTTATCTCAAAAATTATAACTGTACTCCTTAATTCCCATTAACTATTTAAGAGCGAGGATAAACATTGTTAAACTGATTTCAATTTTTGTTATGTTAATGCGGACATGACCGCCACTGAGGCTTATTCACACTTTGGTGGAGTTAGACTCGCAGTCTCCCTTAAGGCAAAGATTTCCATCAATTGGGACAAACTTGGCATGGAATATGCCCAAGTGATGGATTTTGGCATACGGGATACCCTTAGTGGCAATCGGATGATCATTTCTAGTATTGCAAGGTTTATCGTCTTTTATGCACTTGATAACAATTGTCAATAAAACAGACACAGAGATACTTCAAACTATTCTATTAAACTATAGACAACAGAATTATTTTATTAAAAAAACATTTTTTTGAAACAACGCTACTTTACGGAAATTTACCGGGGACGAATGGAGCCTTCATCCCAAGCCATGAATAAAATATAGCCCGAATAAAAAGACAGAACAAAAAATATATAAACAATATGTTATTACATTAAAATTCATATTAGCCTTATCGAAAAGAATAATATTGTAATTCATTTTGAATGCTCCATAACTCTCCTTATCGTCTTATCCACACCATTATTTTATTAAGGACCCAAATAAATGTTATTCCAATATTTATACGATCAGTTGAATTATGTTATTAATGTGCCATAAACATTGGTTACCGACAATGGTTAGTAGGCCTATATGGTTCAAAGACCACCAACAGAGTATGTAGGACGAAATGACTCTATCCTTTTTGAAATTTGAGTTATTAAGATGGTAAAGTTATGCCGGTAAAAACATGTTAATCATAAAAATCGTTTACTAAATAAAATCGTGATTTAATTGAAGTTGTCTTCGCCATGATGTCATTATTTAATAAAAAAAATTACACTGAATTAACCCGCGCGATCTGTCACTTTGAGATGGTGCACATTTTGACAAATGACAGAGTTCTAAGTTCCCGCCTAAACGTGCCTAAAAATCTGAACCTAAAACTACTACAATGCGGGTGGGTGTGCTTGGAATTATTGACGTACAAGAAAATTAATTAATTATTATTATTAATAATCAAAACGGCACTTAATAGGCATAGTACAGCGTTTGATTTATGTTAAACAGTTAATTGTTGACAAAATCCCAAATCACGCGTATCAGTGTCAGTGAAACGGGTCGACGGCGGCTCAAGTTAATCTAAAGCTTATCGTCATTAAGCTTTTAATACGAAATTTGGCAATGTTTCAAGGGAGCATTATCGATGTATAACTACTGGTTAACGTGCTTTAAACTTCGGTCACTTGCAGTTGAATATAAATCTAACAATAGTAATAAAATTTAAAAATAAAAAGTTTTCGGGGGAGATCAAAGCTTAGTACTTAAAACCGTATACCAATCTAAATTTTTCGTAATTGCCTAATGATAAGTATGTACTACGACACAACGATATAATAATGTAATGCTAATAAGTAGGTCTTAATATAACCGATATATTTTAAATTAATTTCTTCATATAGTTTCAATAATTAAAATCTCGTAATATTTAAAGTAATATCACACATATTGTACCACAAAGAACGGTTCGGTGGCCGTCGATTCACAATCTTATACATATACATACCTCGTTACAATGTCTTCTTACCAGGAAGAAAGGCACACAATATTATCAGCCGTAAGGATTTGGAGAAATTCTATTAGTTTGAGAACAAACAGAGGTTAGACTGATGCTAATACCTTTCCTAATAAATAACTAATAAATGTGACGATCGGCCGAGAAAAAATATTTGGGATCACCCTCATCAAAAATTATTAAATTGAAATTATGTATTTCGAAGACATATTTTACCCTAGAATATAGCGCGATCATTGTCTAAAGGGAAAATAAAATAAATTCTGCACCCTTAAATCAAAGACAAGTGGACGTCAGGTTGGCTAATATTCGTAATCAGTCGGCGTCCATCGGGCGGTTTGACCACTTTTGATTTTTCGTATTGTTCTGGACTGACCGGTCTCCTAATTGTGCAACTTACATATATTTATCCTTATTTATGTTTTGTTTTATTCACCAGTTGCTTCCGAATAATACTTTGGAGTTTGAAGATTGTTAACGTTTTCAGCTAAATGTTACTTGTGTTTTCGAGTAAGAGTCACAGACTACTATAAGTGCGTTCATATCTCATAGTTCTTCATATGTCAAATAGGATTTTGACAGATCAATCCAGTGACTTCACAGTTTGACTCTTTAGGGGAGAAGGTTAATTTCAGATCTCTGTGGTCTAAATAGATAAATTATTTTAATGCATAATTTTGAAGTTAGGCTTGAAATTGAAAAAATATACGAAGCTAACTGAAGTATTTTCGAACCAATTCCATTAAAAGTCCTTCGAGAAGTGAACGTACCAATTCCTTAAAGACTGGCAACGTACTTACGTGCCTGGTGGAAATGTGAGTGTCCGTTCGCCCCCTATCATATATAAAAAAAACTGTATCAATGTTTTTCAATTGAAGAAAACTTGCGATTTAGGATTTTCTCATCTCTATTTCTTTTACAGATCACCCCATGCGCATCACATGACCCAAAAACCAGTCTCTTTAATAGCGTGTCCAACGTACTAATAATCTGTTAAACGAGCCTGGTACAAGAACAAATTACTTATTTATTGGGTATTTATTACTTATTTATATTTAGGAACACGATCAGGCTGTATTCTTATCATAGCTCTCAACAAAACCATAATATCGTCGTAAAACTTCAATTAAACTGACATTAAAATAATGTCGATATAATCACAAGTATTAGGAGCCGACAAACAGAAGTTGTTAGGGCTGGCAACCTTTGGAATCTTAAGTGACATAGACAGGCCATTATGCTTCATTGGCTTTCGAATTATTAGATAGATCTAGAACAAATTTCTTCGCTTTTAATAAATCGTCAATGTCAGTTAAATTTCTGAACCACAGCGTAAAACTACAGTAACAAATCTACGTGTAGAGTGTTAAATACGGGATTAATTTTCTATATAAAAGTAAAAATTTAATGAAGTCAAAATTATATTTTTATTTAAAATATTTTAATAGTTTAATCCTGTAGCCTAACCTATCTGAAAAATAAGAACCGTTTGTCATTATCGAAGCACAATAATTCGATAAAGTGACAACCCTAAACAGTTGATTTTATTATTTGTTTGTAACTCGTTCACAGCGGCTGCGACAAAGCTATGATCGTAAAAATTTTACTGTCATTTAATCTTAAAATTCGCCCGAATTCGCTTAAGGGTAGGATCCAAGGCTGGTTACTGACGGATCACCTTATTTTTCTATAATTCGAAATTGTTTACTTACAGATAAGCAGGATAATATATAATATTGTTTTATAAAATAGAATTCATATTTTTACATTTAATAAATAACATTTGAAATGTGCGACTCAAATCCTCAAGGTATTCCCATTAAATTCAATGTTTATTACAACGATAATAATATGTTAATGAAATTATGTGTCAAATATGGCATTTTTTAGAATACTCAAACATTTAAATCGCAGGAGATTATGCAAATTATCTTAAATTGTTCTCTAATTGAATCTATAAATTCTAAAATATTTAGAATTTCGATCCATATACGAATCTATTAGATAAACTTGAATCGCCAATCATAAAACGATAGGACAGACACTGAAAGCCTGCAATTCTTTACCACAAAAGTCGTTGTGTGTTTGAACAGCCTTAACCACAACCCATTAAATATTTAACGAGTCTGGAATTAAGGATAATCGACAAATTCAGGGCACCGAGTGTCCATTACAGTTTTATTGCTGAGAGAAAAACGATAGGTTTCGTGGGAGGAAAAACAAATTAATAGGCGACGCCTTACAATTCAACTCAAGATAACGCATCAGTCGTCTGTTCGGTAACTGTTAAATAGACAATGTATAAAATAACTTTAAACGAGCTTTTTTGTTTACTCGATATTTATAAGCAAGCAGTGTTGTCCTAGTTGCTTCAGCGACACTCATCTCTGAGGTCGTAGATTTGACCCAGGTTGTGCACCAATGGATTTTCTATGTGCGCATTTAACATTAGCTGGAACGGTGAAGGAAAACATCGTGAGGAAACCGGCTTGTCTTGAAACAGATACAGAAATCTGAGGCCCAGACCTAAAAAAGTTGTAGCGCCATTAATTTTTTTTTTCATTAATATATCTAACTGTATTTGTTGTCACAAACAAACATGAAGGTGCAGTTTAAAAAAAGACTACCCCACACGCTCCTAATGTGGAAATCCCCCTCTGGGGCTCCAACATCAGAGCATTCAGCAATCGGTGGTGGACTCACAGGCTGCTTCGTATTCTAGTGTGGTATTGAGTGTCTATGGGCGGCAGTATCAATTAACACCAGGTGAGCCCCAAGCCCGTTTGCCCTCTATAAAAAATGCCATAAGCGAGCCTTTTTCACTACTTAGAAAAGTTGTTCCTGTTCAACAAATGAGAGTAATAATTAACAATCCTAGCTAAATTCAATAAAATAATACACTAACATTATTATTACACGTTACACAATTCCTTAACTTACAAATAGAAACGAATATTTTATTAAAATATTTATTTCTTAAGAAAACACTTTTTAAACGGATTGAAGCTATGAATTATTATTATATACTTATAATTATTTACATAATTTTAAATTTAAATTTTTCCGACGTTTCGCGTGCTTTTCAGCGTGGTCACGGTGACTGTCAATGAAAATTTTTCTGTTTTGTTTCTCTTTATTTATTAACAATTCGTTACATTACAATATAAAAAAAATAACATAATTAAATCAAAAGGAGGGCAACTGGCGGCCTTATCGCTTTCGAGCGATCTCTTCCAGGCAACCACTGTGAGTAAAGAAAAAAAAGTAAAAATCTTTAGCAAATTGCACTGTTCTTTGATGAAAGGAGACAGAGTTCTGTAGTTAAAACAGTGCTATTTATGTTTTGTTAAAAAAACTATGTTGAAGGGTATGTATATCTACGTCTCTTTCTGTAAATATATTTATCTTCTATAAACAGACATTCAGACATAATTGTGTTTAAGTTTTGATGAATGAACCGATGTTACGCCTTCTCCGCCTATTGTTTTTATAGTTGTCTTTATTTAGCCACACCTGTGATGAGTTATTCCACCAGGAAGCGATGATTGTTTATGTGTCTGTTAGTATGTACTATAAATACCCTTACGCTCGGCTAACGACCTGTTTAATGGTTGATTGACGACTCCATACAGGTGATGTGGAAAGTCACAATATAAACGAATTACATCTATTATTTTTTTAATCATGTTTTAACCTTAAGGGTAAATCATTTTAAAATTGTTTTTATAAATAATAGTAATTAAAATGGATAAATAATAAAAATGTAAACAAATTTAAAATTTTGTTTCCAGTGCCACCGTTAATGCTGGCGTTTCCTCACTATATTGCGTTACTTAACCGAAGAGCATTGTTAGCCCTTTAATATTAGATTTATTACAATGCGATTACGTGCATTAGCGACTTTTGTTGTATTAATTTAATTTTTTAATTTAAAATCTTTCCAATAATTTAATTTTATAGAAAAGGTACGATAATGAATCGATTTCTAAAATGTCACAACTGAATCGAGCATTAAATTCGTATATTTAATGTTTACATACATTACATATGAATCGATAAAACGACGACGACTTTTAATTCGTATAGAAATAACGAGTTTCATTAATTTCCTATCAAGTATCTCGTTATATTCAAGTTACTATTTGTGATAATCGAACTTATCTGAAACATTATATTTTTAAAATTAAAGAGAAATAACAAAAGAAAGTCGTAATGTGAAATAGTTGGACATAGATTAGATTAAACCATCTCCAAAATGCACATAAACGGTTTAAATAACAATACTATTTGTATCTATTGGTCTTGTAAAATAATTAAATGTTTTATACGATCATTTGTTTGGACGTATTCGATGTTGTTAGGCAACGCTTGTCGTTCAGAAATTATCGAGCCAGATTTGGTAAAGAGGTTAACGATATCATTGATTTTGTTCAGATGAGTCCACTGTCAGATACTTGAACACACAAAAATACACATCGAATTTATGACCTCCTCTTGTAGTACCACTTTTTGTAGTTGGTAACAAAATTAAACCCTTATTTGACGTGTTGTAGACATGTATCTATTTGCATAAGGTGGCAAACCTTTTGAAGTATAACTATTTATTGATTATTGTAAACTTGAAGTACGGTATTATGGACAATGCTGAAGATAAAAAAAAAACATTATAATGACGCGAGTATAAAATTATTCATCCCTTAGATATGACTCTTTATGAATGGAATTATTGTACTTTCTCAATGGATGTTTCGATCATAATCACACTAAAAATAAAGAATTAATCATTTTTTTAATAACATTTGTACAAATGTTAAATTTCGGTTTTTCCACGATGTGATCAAAGCCAAAAATTCTGTCGAATAATCGAGAATTAATATTTTGATTAAATATTATCAATTTTGTAAAGTGCATTCGCATATTTTACGGTCAACAAGGTTGAGCATGTATATGGAAAACTGCGGACAAGACTTTAATGACAAGCTTTCTTATTATATAAACGAATCTGTCATGATATGAGTATATGTCTCGTATATGTGTGTAAATTATTCGTTATATATTGTAAATCAAGGATTGCTGCTGATAAAGTTCTTGAAGGTTGCTTCGACTCCCGCCGCGTTAATATATTTCCCGTCGGAAACAGTCAAGGCTGACCTCTTACATGCCAATCCAGTGGCGCTACAACCGTCTAGGTTCTTAATAGACAAGAAGGCCAGCCTTCTGTGTCTGACACACGCCATTGACTTCTGTTCTGTTTTAAGTATACCAGTTCTCTCACGTAATTATCCTTCACCGAACGAGCGACTGTTGAATGCGCACATATACCAGCGGCCTATAGGTGCACAGCCGGGGATCGAACAAACAACCTCAGAGATGAGAGTCGCACTCTGAAACCACTTGGCCAACACTGTACACTAATAATAATTGAAACGAAATACTTCTGCCTATGTCCAATGGGCTACAGGACCACAAACAAGATGTTATGATATTACGCGCTAAACAAAATGAAAAGTTTTCTGAAAATGATACTCACCCTAGCTATCACCCCGTCGCGTGACATTAGACTATTAAAAACGCATATAAATCAATGTTTAGTTTAGATAATTACTCGAATCCTGATATATTTGTGTAATACCATAAAAGGGCGGTAACCGACATTTAAAAATATTAATACATGGTTATTTATAGCATGTGGAAGTCGTAATGTTGGTTTTTACTCTGTTCCTACTCTAGTTCGTTACCGTTAAATATTAATTAGGTATTTTTAATTAATTACGCGATGGAGAAATGATTATAAAAAAAAAATACTGAATGAACATTTTACGTAATTAGTTGCTTCTTGCGGGCGTTGTCTAGACATATATCTGTGTCTATTTTATTGTTGGATCAAATCGTCTACGCACTAAATATGAAAAACAATAAACAGTAAAAATAAAATACTAAATCCTATATCACCAAATTTCGCGACTTTTATTTATTTATTATTTTTAATCTATGCGGCACATTATGTATTTCTGTATATTTTTATTTATTTACATAAGATAAGAACGATTTACAAATTAAAAAAAATACATAGTTCAACGGTCTATCCCGACAAAGCGATCTTTTCTCTCTCTTGGGAAAAAACCTAAAACCGACTACTGTGTACTGTAAATTTGAATGTATCAAGAACAAGCTCAATTGCGTTATTATGGTTATAAAGAAAATTGTATTAATGTTGACAGAACGTGTTGACGGATCACCTTGATCGAGTTACCCATAGTTTGCTTATGCAACGGGTACAATGCACTCTAGCGTAAGGCATTGCACATACACGTGGTTTATTTAATAAATAATTTATAATAAGTGCCTGTGTACATAATTCGATCGTAATGTTAAAAAAACTATCCAGTTTTCATAATTCACAATTTTCATATTCGAACTAGTTTTTTTTTTGATAGCGGGAAAACGGGCAGACAGCTCCGATGGTTTATATCATGATAAGTGATACCGCAGCCTATGGACACGCAAACTGCCAGAAGGTTCATAAGGGCGGCATTTTAAGACCCAAAATCGGAAATACTTGAGTGGGTAGCTTGTTCAATATAGTGGTGTTGCGTGGCAAAAACACTTAGGTCCTTAGATTAGATTTGGAATATTAGTAAGACGTATTAGAGTTTTTATAATTATTACGATAATATAGCGAGTATATATTGACAGCGTTAAAGGTACACTGGCACAAGGACCTATTTAAATTGGTTGATTTTGATTAATAAATATTTTTTATATATAAATAATTTTAATAGAATTAGAATTAATATGACTATCTTAACCGTTAGTAAATGCTACAGTTATATATCTTAACAAGGTCTTTAAATAAAACGTAATAGTTAAGCTACGTATAAATCAAATCTAGAGTTATTATTTTTTACTTCATCATAATTAATTTACCGGAAAATTCTATGTCGCTTTTCCGAATTCACTCTGCGACATAAAAAAATATCATTGTCTTTGTTACCTATTGTTATTATATATATTGTCTATTCTCATTGGGGACCTGGTGTCATTCGTTCTGCGTTTAGAGACCAAAGAAGATCACATCTTAATTGTATTACCTACGGAACTTTTTAAATAGGGAAAAATGAAATATGTACATACATAAACCTTGTTTTGAATAACATAAAAATGAAAATCTATTAAGTACTTTAAAATATCTAAACGTAAGTATGAAGTAAATTTTACAACAGACAAAGATTTAAAAATTGCATAAATGCTAGTTCCAGTGATTAGTGTGGACCCGGCTTAACATCGCAGGTATACATCGTAGCTAATTTCCAAATATTTACGCATCAAACGACCAGTATAGTTCAATTATCATGTTTCGTAAATGCTGCAATGGGTAGCCTTCTGTATTAAAACATAGTAATCGCAGTCGCAACATATAGATGTATGTTTCTTCGATAAAATATTATAAAACTAATTACGTTCTTTTACAACGATTTGAAGAATTATAATTTATTAATTATTTCCTCTAAGAATCCCTCCACCGTATGCGACAAGATAATCACAACTGTTCCATGTGCCTCGTACTAACACGATTTACCTGCATAATTCGACAATGTTTCGGGTTTTATTTAACTTTGACACTAATTATGAGAATCTTGATATTTTCCACCTCACCAAAGTGGATGAGAGGTAATATTTGAAAAGGAGGAAAGACTTTAGCAATAACAATTTGGTTTTTTCTTTGATATATTAATCGGTTTTTTTTTTAATGTTATATTTCAGTTTTCTCTTTTTGTCTATTAATGTATTTACGTATGTTTTCTATTTCATATATATTGTTTATCTATGTAATCTGTTTTGGCTTTGAATATTGTATAAGTGTTTTGTTTTATAATATCTATGTTAACTATAAGATTACTAATACATAAATAAATAGTTATATAGATAGATAGAGAATATACTTGGATGGAAAAAAACTTCATTTATCGTGTAATGTAAAAAGTGCATGTAATAAAAAGTCAAAATCATAATTATTACGCGTCTTGGAATGAAGACATATTTCTTATAAGAGATAAGATCTTGGATGAAATTAGCGATAAACGATCAATTTGTAAATTGCGCGCGTTTTTATATTTTAATGGCATACAGATTTAGCCGGTTCTAATTGATAACCAAAAAATATTACATAAAATATATTATTATAAATTCGGGATTTGATAGCAAGTTTACGAGGGCCCAGATATTTAGGAAAACAAAATGAGCGCCTTAGAATTTTGTATCTGTTTCGTGATCATTTGTTTTTCTAACAGGCAAGTAGGTGATCGGCCTTTTGAGCTTGACACACGCTGTTGACTGTTTGTGTCTAGCTTGCCGGTTTCGTCACGATGTTTTCCTTCACCGTACGAGCGAGTAATGAATGCGCTCATACACAGAAAACTGTTCAAAAGGAAGAATAGGGCAGACATATTTCTGCGTCTGTTTCATATCATGAGGGTGACATATGCAAGCCTTAATAACAACTAAATCAGTGAGCAAGTATGTTTAAAACATGCTAATTCTCCAGCCTTGATATTTTCGGAATGATCGCTCCAAGTTCTGATCAAAATGATAAATCTCGATTATAAGGCATAAGACGCTGTGCATTTTATCTTTGTTGATCACTGGTATATATCGCCTATATATAAATTGTCAATTACGTAATTAAATTCACGATTATTTTCACGGTGGTAATGTATCACATATCTACTGTTTGAGGGGACAGGGCTATCTTTGGGGTAGGCTATATTTTAATTTGACTGCATCTCAAAGCTCCTTGAAGTCGTTACTTCTACCGGGTCAATACAGCAAATGTGACTGCAGCATCCTCTGAGTTAGTACGTCCGAAACTACGTACTTGTCGGTACTTGTAACTACAATCAACCAAAATCGGTTCAACCATTAAATTAAAAAGAAAATTACTCCCTGGACTATGATATTAGTTACCGAAGTAATTATATTGTTAAATATTGCATCAATTTAAATCCACCAGAATAAAATTATAACACTGTCAATCAAAAACCAACCTAGTTTAAATCAAAGTTCATTGCGTCTAATGAGCAATTACTATTCTAGTTAAAATTTAACCGTATAACGGTGCTAACCGCTAGACATAATTGCAGTTAATTTATAAGGCTTAGTTTAGATGAGGAATGTCAGATTTCTTACAGCGATTTGGGGTGAGTGATTGTTATTTTATACAAGGAATGTGTACTACTCGTTTGTTATAACAGAGGTAACCTTTACGGAACTAAAAGAAATATTTAACTAAAATTGCATACACTTTTGGCTGTACGCGTTCAATAACTGTCTTATACAGTACCTTTTATATTCAACCTTTAATATCCAAGGTTGTATTGGCACGTGTTTAAAAGTAATGTAGGCCTTAACCTAATCCAAGCATTTAGTATTGCAGCTGTTTTCGTATTTCTTTCTAATTCTATGCTAACGTTTAAAATTCCTAACTTTTGTAATTTACTCAGGCACTTACAAACTAAACGCATTTATATATTTAACACAATAATAACATTATTTGCCGTCGTATTGTGTATACAAAATCACTTTCGCGTTTAATAGTAGTGTTCAATAACATTATTTCAAGGTAAAGTTTAAAAAAAGAATAGGCCACAGATACAAAAGACAGCTGTCTATTTATTTCTCTTAATTTACATATTTCATGCAATTTCCATATTAATACTTAAAAGAGCTCCGTTCCGATACCACAATGATCTACATATCTGCAAAAAGAAATATGTTGATAACTCAATTATACTCTTTTATAGCATACAACGTTGATACTTGACATGTATATTCAATGAAATAGGTATTTATTTTGTAGGATAACTAAAAAAATATATAACGAAAAATAATTATACTAAAGCTATCGCTAAAGATAGAATACATAATAAAGACAAAAAGGTTTAAACATTTACGAAACTAAGGAGGGCAACTATCGAAAAGATACATTCTAATCTTAAAAAGAAACTTATTATTATATTAACTGTCAACAATACAAGTCCGTAAATATAAAGATTGACGATAAAAAATGATTACGTAAAAAAGCCAGTAGCGCTACAACCTGTTGGGTCTGGGCCTCAGATATATTTTTACGTTTCGTGATCTGTTTTTTTCTCATAGGCAAGAAAATATTATTAATTATTTCTCTGTGCCTGATACACGTCGTCGACTTTTTGAGTCATAGAGCCATGGAGGTATGCCGGTATGCATAATGTAAAACCCTGGATTATTTTAACAAGATATTCTTTAATAGCCAAACAATTGTTTCTATATTTCTTTTCTGAAACCTCATTGTGGCTTAGAAACAGGACGTTAGGTTTGTTATTGCGAAAGTAATTTTTGAAATAATGATAATTAAACTTGATGCTGAAACGTATTACACATGGCTTAAAGTCGAAAGATTAAATAGTAGTAGTACATGCCTTAATCGTTGATTAACGTATAAAGGGAATCTAAATATAGTATTATTTATTCATACTGTCAGTTCACCAGAAACTTGACGGACTGCTACATACATTAATCACAATCGTTTATGTTCCCGTCTCATCTAATGAGAGATTTATTTGTTTTCTTATTTACTCAGGCGAAGTTTGAAGAAGGGTTGTTACTTTGTTCGAGTTTTAACGTTTAATGTTGTTTTAATTGTGTAGATATTGCACGCGTCGGTTAAACCGAATTTTAATGTTTATATTTAGATAGCTGGAAACCAAGGAACTTCGTTTCGCCTTAATATGATTTTTTTACTTAGCCTACCTTTTTAGTATCTACAACATATAGAACATTTTGCTAGGTTACACTATAGAGACTGAGACTGTTCGTTTTTCCTGAAGACTGATTTAAAGGTTGCAATTATTCTTTCCATCAGAATTCAAGAATTAAAAAGAAACCCCGAATTGGTCCAGTTGTCTTAACCTTTGCGCTTAGCAAAATATTTTTAGATTCAGTTTTGATTATCTAGAATAGGTTTTTGACGAATTCTAGGCGTCGATAATATAACTAAACAAAAAGAGTTTCATATTTTAAGGATTTAGTTTAATAATTAGAGTTCGCACTTTGTTTTATAATATGTATTTGCCGGGCCAAGTTACAGTTACAATTAGCCTATTAATTCGCGCTTCTTTTAATAAAGTAAATTATTCATTGAAAACCCGGATCTTTATAAACCTAAAAAAACCTTAATTTCCTCGTAACTTTTCCTAGAATCAAGACTTAGATATAAAAAGCAATCTATTAGTTATTAAGACCATAAATTTTGAAACAAAAACTCCGCAAGTCACGGTAGTATACCGTAAAAGATTTCACGCTCTTTGAGTACCCAATGGTTAATCTGAACTTGAGTCTTGAATTACCACTTGAGATGTGCTTCTGACAATAATATAATGTGAAGTGTTGGATTAGACACACTTGAGGATGAGATCAGTTTTTTATTTGATACGATTCGTTCATTATATATGTTCTATTTTATTTATTTCGGCAGCCATAAAAATTACAAATCCAAATGTAAAATAAAGAAAATGGTATGGCTTACCCTAGTAAAATATAAAATAAATATTTGTGTAAATGTGTGTGGGACGAAATATTTAACTAATAGCGTATGTGTAACTTATAAACTTGTCTTATTATATATATACTATATCTTTATTTGGCACATGCAAAATAGCGTTTTGATTGTTGTGAGTTTGTTTGTTGGATTGATGTAAGAAACAGCTTAAGTTTTATTAGAACTATGCATTAACTTAAACATTCAAATGACGATAAATCATAAAGATAATACATACAAATGTCACAGTAACCCAGTAACCTTGACACGCCGACAAAAAGTCCCTCCGTATTGTATAACAGCTATAAATGTATGGCCATAAAACGAGTGGCAAACAACATCAATATTTATTATTCACCCAATTTCGACGTATAACTTAATTTGAATGTAGCTTGAATTTAATAACAACGACGAGTATACTGCAACTAACACTTTTTCAGATTCTGATTTTCTAGATGACTGTTTACCAACCTAAATATTTAAATCAATATTTAATGTAATGTAAGAAAAGCTTTCGATTTTTTGCTTTTGAGATTCGTGCTAAAAGGGGCTTAAGGCTAAAAGATACAATTAAATAAGAAAGGTAACTGTACTTTATTTTACTACTATACTTACTAAACTAAGAGCGTGTAACTTTTCTCTCGTTTACTGGCCTCAATCAACTTAATAAAAATTCTTATAAACAGTGAGTTTCCTTGAAAGTGTCGCCTCATATTTTATATTGATGTTATGTCAACAATACTGTGTAAATATGGACTCAGAGTACATCCTTGTACAGCGAGGTATTGTGAGATGATTAATCGCTTTAGAAAGTTTTACATTAATACTTTATTGGTCTACTACCAATATTTAAATAGTCGTTAAATTATAGATAATTTTTGCAAAGCCATGAAACTACAATTATTAACAGTTTGCAATGTTTTAAAATTGTTATTTTTTTACTATGTGACATTTAATGACAGCTGACAGTAACACCATTGACAGTTTATATTTTCGCTAAAGGCTAAATAGCTCGAGAAACAAAGTGGTTTTAAAATTGTTTGACTGGGTAAAGCTTTTTTGCAAATCGTGGATTAGGATTTCTGTACATTTTTAATTAATTTGTCTATATAGACAAGTGGATAATGGGTATACACCGTCAACTATTTGGGTCTAAGACGTGGTCCTAATACCGCTTTCCTCTTGAAGCAAGTACTTTGAGCTTAGATAGAAATATCTGTTGGTACACGGCCAGATAACAGACGACCTACACGATACTACTGTATTATTTATGACATCTTTTAATTGATAATATGAAATCCTCGATATTTCAAAGGCTTCAAGTTCACTACGATAGTGTAATAGTAGTAATGCATCACAGACGTCAATTGGATACCGTTAACATTGCTCTTTGGATTAGTAAGTTAATCCTTATGACCATAACATAAGCATTACTAGGACCAAATAATCACAAATTTATAATACTTTATATCGAACTAGGACGAGTACTGCAATAATTATGCTATTAATTCAAAAGTATTTTCATAGTACTTAACAGAAGGTTAATAACCTACTTGCTTATGAAAATAATCACAAAACAGATACAGACATCTGTAGCCAAGACTTAGGAGGTTGTAGCTACACGCGTATTTTTGCTTAGTCGCTGTTTTGTCTTATCTTCTACGAATGTGAAAGACATAGAAAATATAAACATAAATTATTTATTCATGTACCTAAACATAACAATTAAATATACAGTATTAACAATTTTCTTAACCTACTTGGTAATAATTAAAAATTAATAAAAAGAAAATTAAATATTTTTTTAAAGTTTGGTCCCTGTGACAGTGTACCTTTAATGCTGGCAGCATTTCATCGCTGTATTGAGATACTTACTGGTTGAGCGAGGAAAGCACTAGCTCTGACTCACTAGCGCCTGTGCACTTGAACCCACGGCCCAAGAGTCCTACTCCAAAGGGAACAAAATCGAAGTTGGAGGATATTTCAGCCTTTTATTATTTTAAATATACTGTGTGATTATAGTCACGGTATTTCATCAGAGTATGTTTAATGTATATGTCGCAGTAAAATAGTCTAATTAAAGAGTTAATTGATTCTCTAGACAGTTAATTAAATGTCGATATTTAATCAAGTCGTATATATATGCATATGTTTGAGATTTACTTATAAAATTTAGACAAAAGATGTCTACCATCTGTTCAAATATTTGATAAGTATGTATATTGTTTATAAACTATGAACCACTGTTGCTATCCTGCGCTAATAGTATTAAAATGTTGTAAAATTGATTTTTTTGATCTATTCCTTCCTTCCTTCTTTCCTACCTTCATTTAGAACTTGACGCAAGACGTAATTTTGTGAACTTGATATATATTTTACTATCACGGAATATTCTGAAATTTCGTAAGATTTGTTATCTGTTGAGAATCAACTCACGGTGGCGGCAATTCTTCAGGCAGACAGAATCACTAGTATCACGTGGGAAGCACGCCCACAGTCTGTGCAAGTAACAAGCTTGCACTATTTTAGGTTATCTGTAACTTCGAAATTCGACGGAGGAGGAATCGATGGAGTTTATGAACTATACACGTAATTAATGCTGTATTGAAATTTATAATTGACTTATTATAAGCTATATATAAATAGTTTTCTTCCTGTAAATTTGTGACTAAGGAACAGATTTCTATCATAACTAACAATTTAAAAATACAACTGTAAGCTTCAACTACTAAATCGAATTGAAATGATTGATATTTAATAACAACAATTATTACATTAAAAAGGGGATATAGATACAGTTCTTAACATTTTACGCGGAAACAAATCTAACGAATTTATGTCATAATTATTAGGAGATTACACGAAAATTTAGTAAGTAACTAGCACTAGTAATAATACAATTACTATCAAACTAACACTATTATTATTTAAAACTTTACGTTCGTCGCTTATGTTTTAAATGACGGCTATATGGTGTGCTCGCTAGGTGTAAAGATTGCAGGAAATTCCTGGATTTCGAATTAATGACCACGCAATTATATTAGCTGGCTAGTATTGCCAATTGACTACTGGATAATTCAATAGGGCCTTACAAATATTTTATATATGCTAAAATTACAAATATTGGTAATGCATTTCTAATTTTTGTTTTTAAGTTATTCATGGTTTAAGACAAGCTCGGAAATAAGATTTTACAGTATTTAAAAACATTTTTTAATCAAAAGAAATAAAAATAACATATGGATTAATTCGTTAAATTGAAATTCAAAACATAGCTCTTTAATTAGGACGCATGTTTTATTGAACCAGAACTGAAAAATACTTATTTTAAATAAATTTAAATAGTAGTATAAGTTTTTTTTAATATATTTTCGTATTAAAATTTATAAATTCTCTGAAATATGACTGCGCCAATTTTGACATATTGTTATATTTTATGGCTTAACGTTTTGCTAATCCTACTCTTTATTTATTATAAATAGTCTATGTGATAAGGTAAAATGCTAAAGTTTTGTCACTCTGTGGGCGATTTTGAAACGGCCTGGTTTATCAAATAAAAAAATATATTTCGTATATGAAAGTGTACCTATATGGAAGTGTACAAACATGAAGGAGGAGGCCTATACCCAAGATGGGGTTCTAACCCTATATATATATATATATCGTGTTATGTTGTAAATATTTCATTCGTTGGAAATAAATATCGACTTGATTATACTAATATATATTATAATAAGAAAGCATTAAGAGCAATAAAATTACTTAATACAGAACAATATTTTAAAACTTTTGAAACTTTAAAAAAGCTAAATTTGTTTTATTTGTATTCTTAAAATTGGTATTTATTACTTGATTTACTTCACAGATATAGATTAATTTATGTTTTTATTTGAACATATTATATATTGTATTTGTGGCAGCCCTATTGCATACTAATAGTTAGTCTACTTAATAAATGGTCAAACCTTAACCAAGGAACTATCAACGGTTATTTAGTACCTTTCTTTCGAGTACTATTTTGCCGCTGTTATATGAAGTATTTATTACCAAGGAAGGTGAAAATAATACTTTCAAAATATTAGTTAGATTTGAAACATAGTAATTAAAGTAATTATAAACTTATAACAATATAAAGTATGACATTGGATTGGATTTGAGACATACCGTTTTCACGGCTGTTCGACTTTAATCCACCATTAGTTTTTTTTTCTTTGAGTCACTATTATTATCTAAATATTTCGTTTAACAGTTAACGAAGTCCAGGAACAAAGAAAAGACATTAGAAACAAATCTCGCTTGTGTCAATGCGAAGAATCTAGTTTTTCTATACCTTAAAATTACAAGAAGATAGATTGTCAATAGAAGCACCCGGCAGTAAACACTCAAAGAGATGTTTTATCACTTAGCAAACACGATAAAATGATGGATGCAGACGCAACTAGGCCACGAGTACCTCTGAGGATGATTTGACACATGACACTTCCCGTGCTTTTATTGGAGCATAGACAAAACTGTTTATCAAAATATGTTGACTGTTTTTTACATTGTACAGGTGTTTCAAAGATTATTATATTCTTCTTTGAAAAATATAAATTATTTTTTTTCTAACATAATTCATAACACGTGCAGTCAGTTAGGTTTTAACACGTAAACTGTTATTTTAGACTTAGCATTAATGTAAACAGATAAATAAACTAGATAAGATAGATATCGTTAAGGAACATAAATTGATAAACCAGCTCGTTTCAAAATCGCCCACATACTGTCAAAACTCTTAGCGTTTCACTTTACCACATAGACTATGGATGATAAATAAAGAATAGAATTAACAAAACGTTTAAGGCATAAATTAAAACATTGTGTCAAAATTAGCACAACCATATTTCAGATAATTTATTAAACTTAATACGAAAATATATTTTTAAATATACAATTTGTATTTATTTGAAATAAGTATTTCTCAGTGCAGATTCTATAAAACGTAGGTCTTCATTTAAGTTCTGTGTTAATTAGTATAACAATTATTACTAATAATGGAACTACTACTAATGGAAATAGAAATTGGGCCGTCAGGGGTAATAAATCAAAGGCAATAAGGAATAAAATCAAATGACAAATAAGTAAGAGGCGCGTGACTTTTCGTGCGAACTGTTAATTTGAAGTTCTGTTAGAACCCGCGTAACTGCATTTTTGAGAGATTTAAGGTCATTTTGTATTTGAAATTTATCACCATTTGTCTCCAGTTGGAAATGTTAATATTGTGAAATGTATTTTATTTATATTATATATATTAAGTTATAAATGAACATGACTAATTATTGTATTGTTTAAGTGACCAAACTAATATCTTTACAACACAAGTTGTATCAAAAATATTTTAAATATATACAAAAAGGATTATGAATTAAATAAATATTTCAAATAAAAACATCAAACCTTTCTCGCGTTAACCAGTCTATTTAACAATCAATTAAAATAAACTGCACTATCAGTGTAAAGTAAACCTACTTGCTTGTACATAAGGCCAATATTTACTTAGCGGTGTGACCACCCAACTCGATAGTAGATAACATTGTAGACGATTGATAAGGTATCTTTAACACCAATTTGCGGATTTCTTAGACTAAGTGGTTTGCTAGTCTGTGCACTAAAGACTATCCTAAAACGCTATCCAATTTAAAATTAGAAATGATTATTCGAAATTTAAAAGGGCCGACACTTTTAAATTGCAAAGCCACACTGCCAAGGGACATGTAATGTGTTATTGCCAAAATGACTCACTTCAGGCTTTCTTTTTTTCAATCATGACTTTCGTATCCGGAGTCTTAGCGATAAAGCCATCTGACGTGGTCCACAGAGTTAACACTTACTGCGAACTATGGTGGCGTCCTCGCCTTTATCTAGTTTAAAACAAGCTTTTAAACGAATTCCATATAATCGCAAAAATGTCTTGTTTATGTGAATTATGAAGATAATAATATAATGGGCGCTTAGAAGAATTTCCATATGTCTTATTGTGTTTGTTATCAAACGAGTTAAAGTTCAATGGAAACTTATTTGTTTCTATTTAGTACATTGAGTAAATTTTCGTCTCTAAAATTAAAACTTAAATAATCATATTACAATCATTGCAATATTTATACTACGATTTTTATGTACAGTCTACGTAGGTATATATTTATTAAGTTATTAATTAATATAATATATATTTATAGAGTCAAATTTTTTGGAATCATTTGGTTGGTGTCGTTTTTTTAAATTATATTATATTTTTGCTAAACATAATTTTATATGATCGATATTATTAAACGTTTAAAATTTGTATGAGTATAATATTTGTATTTTCTCTTGTGTATATCATGTTTACCCATAAGTGCTAGTGCATTAAAAATTGTATTTTCAGTTAGCAATGTATCAGTGTGCCGAGCGTTGGCAAGCTTTTATCAATAAAAAAAACACATAATATGGTAAGACAAATTTAAATATGTCGATATCAAAAATAATATTAGTTTTACTTATAAAGCAAAGGAGGTAATCAATTCTAAGATAGGCTTTAATAAATCCAATAGAACTTTACTAGTTGTCAGCACCACCCCGATAGCGGTAAACTATCAGATTACTTCTTGTACGACAGTTAACCTTAGAACAATGTAGGTCATAGTGAAATGTAAATCGTGCGAAATAACGAGAATATTTACTTTAAATATATCTATTGTAGACACCCGTAATGATGTATGAAGCAGACGTTTTTCTATATTTTATGTTAATCTATTATGTGCTAGCTTTATATGCTGAAATACGACTTCTATTTTTGGGCCCAGAAATTTTTCTCGGTCTCGAAGACGAAACAAGAAAATCCGATCACAGGCGGACGGCGAACGCTACGTCAAATTTAACAATCACAATCTCAATATACTGCTGAATACTGCTCGATAGAAAATTGTTAAATCAACATTCATTATGACTACAACATGAAAAACTTTCAAAATACGTTGAAAAGCTCCATAAAGCCGATAAAATCGTTTAAGATTTATGAGCTTTTTAACTTGTTACAGGAAATAAAGTCTTAATGAGTTTTAATCGCCAATTATTCTCGTTTCGACATTTTTATTATCCAATTATGTTATGTTTAATGTCAAATAACAAGTATGTCAATTAATTTTGATTAGAAACATACGACTACAATATTTTAAACATTGTGACTTCTGCTCCCTATTTAGTTTTGTCGTTAACTATTTATTTCTAAACCAAATGCTATACGCTATGAAACATCACGTTACGACTGAATTGTCATATAACCTCTGGCTACTAGTGGCTAGCGAGAGCTCGACGCGAGATCTCAGAGATCAGGTTTTTTTAAATAGACTGTTAGGAAGATCGGTTGATTGAAAGGTTTCTCGATTATTCTATAGCTTAAAGACGTACCTCATCGAATAATTTAAAATTAATCCCTAAATAAAATTACTGCGTTTTGTAATCGATCCCCTAGCTCGTAACAATATTGATATATTATGCATTACATTAAAACAAGTATATATGTGCTTTATATATTAGTCGTGCTTTCACTCGCTATTCTAGGTGGTATATACCTAAATGTTTCTCGATAAATGGAGTTTTCAACAAAAAATTGTTCAATTCGAAGAAGTAGTACACGGCTTCATAGTATTAGAATAGACAAGCACCCCATTAAGAAAAAGGAGATTGATATCCAACACTGAATAACAAATCATTTGCTTACCACATAACTGGATAACTTTCTATGATCCTATTTCTTTGTTTCCGTGAGATTCAATAACCATTAAAATAAACTCTAGAGGCTTAATAGTATATCAGTTAATCTATAAGCGATGTAAGCGCCGATGTCCGGTTTCATCACAGTCTGGGCACGTTTGTCCCAATTAATCTCATATTTATACTTTAATTAATTAAAAACTATTTCCAATAATCCGGGCATAAAACGCCATAGACTACTATAAACATAGAGGTTTGCAATTCGCAAAGATGTAAAGTATTGAAATTCAATAATATCTTAACGGTTATCACGAAGAAATTCAAAATTTATCGTAGATTTATTGGGTAATAATAAATCAGTTTAAGGACTCCGAAAACTATTGGCTATTAATGAAGTTATTAAAAAATCTATACTTTAGAAAAAAAAATGGTCAAGTTTGATATATTTTTTTAACGTTTATTTAATTAATCTACCGACACTACTACTTAATATATCACAATTTTCTTCATAACGTTTTAATATAAAGTAGATTTTATAGTATGTTTTTACGACCTAGTCGGCTTATCTCCATTTTTATTTCCAATTTATCCCACAGTTTTCCTTCTAATATTCAAGTGTGACAGGATTTTAATAACCTAAATACTACCGATAACTAAAAACAATATATACGTAAAACAATATGTACTGCGAAATACTATCAATTATATGCGTCTATATTTAGCTATTTCCGTCACTAAAAAATATAATATAGACTTCAAATAAGATTAAGGTTTATCAATTGGAGGAGTATTTTTATTTTGAAATTACAATAATAGCTCTTCAACTATGACAATCAATGGAATAAAGCCTAATGATGCAGTTTCATACAAACCAGTCCAGGAACACGTTTTCTATTTAATTTATTTTTTCCATCATCCAGTTACGCGAATCACAATTTAGAACGTAAATATGATAGGTATGTGGTTCGAAAGCGGCACATTTAAAATTAAAATTGAGATTCCTGATACAACGCTGTCAAAGGTTTATTTTAATATAGTTACACTCTTTTAGGTAGGTATAATGTTATTTAGTTACTTTTGTGGTAGCTCTGTTGGGATTGGATACGCAGTATGTAACACAAATGTCAACATTTTTATTTTAGAAAAGAAAATTACACAGTTGTTTATCTCTGAGTTGTAGGCGACTAAATACTCCTCCGTTTTGAACTAAATGGTTTATACAAAGGAAAAAATTATGCACAGAAACAAAACTGATATATGATCTTATATTTTTCACTTAGATAAACGTCCAAGATGGGCTGAGTATAAAAGCGGACCGGGTTATATACTCCAGCTAGGCGTGGTGATTTTTAAATATAATACATGCTTTTATTATATAGGTTATAATATAGGCACATTTACTATACGAACTTGAATCTAAACCTTCATAATAGATTATTTTACCATTATTTAAATGATTTTGATCTAGTTGTTACTCGTACACCTGTATAAATAATGTTAAATTTGTCGCCATTAAAGCCCATCGAATAATGATGTCATTTACATTGTGACATACTAGTTTTCATTTTAATCAATAAAGTACAGATCAGAAAATGTACCAAAGGTTATTTTTTAAATTAAATAAATATACATTAAAATTACTATTTGAAAACCCGTTGAATTCTTTTGTTTAAAAAGTGTTGCCATATGTTAATATTTTTATGGTTTTTACGTAAGTTTAAATAATATTATTATTTATAATTGTTTAATATTATTAATAAACGTTGAAAAAAAACACATATTTTCACGATTTCAGTGCTGTTTGGAAACCATTGTTTTACGTTAAACCCACTTAGGTCACGTTGACAGTTAAATTATAGCCATTGTTTAGAATGTTACAAAATATTGTGGTTTTGGAAATAGTCTGTTCATTTAAGTTTTAGTTAAAGATAACATAAATAAAGCATATTTTTTTTAAACCTCGGGTTTTTACGTGGGACGTTGGACCATTTTTTTCGTATGTTATATTCCCCTTTTAAGCATATCTGTGCAATTCAATTCATTATTTATTTTGGCGGGAACGAAGTTCATCATAGTACTACAATATATTTATCTTAAATTAAGATTAAAAGCCACCTACAACATTCGTTGTACTTACGTTTTTACCATTAAGATTAACCAAATATGTTAGAAAACATTTAACATTTTCTACATTCTGGTTTTCAGTAGTTATAACACATTCGGATAGCCATAACATTATCAGTACTATAAAGACATCCGCAATTAAGCACTATTAATAAAATTTTATCAATAGCAATTTTAATTAAAACCCTTATTACTTCGGCGTTCGTCAAGACATTGTCTGTCTGCTGTCAAAAAATAAATGACATCCGCACACGTGTGTGGTACTGACTGTTACTCTATGGTATTTTAAATCTCTGGTTATCTTCTATTAATTGAATAAATATTCAATCAAGTTTTTATAATATACAGGAAACTAATATCATGTTTCTAGTAAACATAAATGTACGATGTAAATGATATTTTTTGTTTGTCTTGTCATTTAATATGCGGCGCCTGTGTAAATAATATTACTATAACAATTATATGCAATTATAACTGGGTAATTAAATTATAATTACTGTATTGTGCAATCTTTAGTCTTTGAAAAAGGTCATGAAAGTACATATATATTATATATATATATAATATCATTGAAAGATCAGAAGTTTACTCAAATATAATAAATTTTATTGAAATCTCAGGAAATCTTAAGTTTACACAAAAAAATAATTATTATTAAAAAAAACTATCCTTCAAGCAAAAATCAGTTCAATTTTCTCCCAAAGAAGGATAAATTTGACTCTAGATTTCCTTAATCGTTAAAATGTTTTTATTTTCTAAAGAACACAAAGTTTCGTTCCATACTACATGATTATTTACCACATTATATTAATAGATGAATCCCTGACCTAATAGAGGAAGGATCATTACGTGATCAATACATCATTCATAACTAATTTTATTATTAAAAGTAAGTGACATTTAAATGAATATATGCGTTATATTTAAGTTGACACTGCGTCTATCATTTCCTTTTTGGAAAATTAAATTTATTTTCCTACTACGAACTCTATGAAGTTGGATAGGTTCGATCCATATTATAATCACTGTTATATTAAGAGATCAATTCGTGAATAATTATACTATAATATTATATATATTAAAGTAAAAAACATAATCACAATTATTGTAAATACCATTTTCGAAGGTAATTCTGGTCTCCCATAGGCGTGGGCATCAAGGAATCAGATGACAGATGACGACTTATTTTACATTGAATTTTTTTTTAATTTTCTATTTATCCCTTTTTTAATTATTATTATTACTATGTAGGTTATCATTGTAAAAACTGTATATTTGTGTGTTCAAAATAAATACAATATTAAATGTAAATATAACAATAAAATTCCAATAAGGAAATGTAATTAATGACAATTATTTTAACACGTCGTTTGCTTGTAATATGATAAATTGCAATTCACTTAATCATTTGCTAATATTACTAAGCTTTAGTTGATTGCCATGACTTGGGGACATTAATAACAATTTGTCTTTATTGACAAAGAGCATTTAAAGTGTGTATACTTCTTTAAATATTCTATCTAAGCACCAAATATATAGGAGTGATGGCGTTGTTTTCAACTGTTATTGACATGAAACTTCCACAGACTTATAAATTAACATCAAAGTCAAATCAGTTGTAATTTGTGCTTTATTTTATTTGCTAGATCTATTAATTAAAGACTGTTTAATGGTCAACGATAGGAAGAGTGATCTATAATTATTATTAAAAGTAATTTATAAGTGACATATACTGACAATAACAGCTGACAGTAATACCATAGCCCCTACACATATTACGTATATCTTCTTGTCCTTGTATCTGTGATTTTTATAGAGTAGAAATCTATTTAACTTTATATAGTTTATGTTTTAAATTATTACGGTACTTTTTACACATTTCGCTGCACTCTCACCCCAGTTTTCTGCCCTAGTTGCCTAAAGAAGTTCGCTTACAAGCGATAAAGTCTGTTGAACTAGGGTTTTAGGTATGTTTATTGTTTATTTATATACAAGAAAGTTTAAATAAATTAAATTAGGAGTGTTAAAGACGTGAAAAGTACTTTTAATCGATGACACGAACACCTGTTTTAATAATCAAATAATTTTAAATGTTTATTGCTAGCTTTGCCATTTAATTTTCTCGAAGCTATTTCAATACACATGTCTCATTGTCAGAAGGTTTTTATTACGGTCGTATAAAATAGTTTTCGTCACTCATAGTTTTATTACGTCGCCGTAATTCTCACGGTCGCAAAATTATGTCTGAAAATACAAAACGCTTTAGTGCCAGTATAACCCATAATCTGTGTGACCTGATGATGGAATTAAGACGGAACATTTCTATAAACTTAGTTCATAAATAACGGTCACTAGTCATGTGAATACAAAAATATAGAATAAAATTTAAATTGGGTTACAAACCCAACCTCCTAAAAAATATCAAACAAAACTTAAAACGAAATTCAAGACATCAAAATGCAACTTCCCATACAACGATTGTTCGTACCTGATGCAACAGCAACAGGACGTTTTCATGTCTTCCCAAAAAAAATTCCCCACCATTCATAATCTAAGCTTCGAGCTAAGTGAAGCTTATTTAATATGTTTGTCTGTCTTAAGAGACAGGTCAAGATGGACAGCATCATGACACGTGTATTCAAATATTGTCCCATTTACATTGCCCCTGCATTGTATGCATGAGTAAAAGTATTGTGTAATTGATTATTAATGCTACATGTACTGTACATGCTTCTCTAATGTGACTATATTGGTCCTAAATGTCTACACAAGTGTAAGTATATGTTTTAAGGAGTATCTCTTGCTTTACAATATTCCTACGAAATCGCCGGTTATATTTTATATGCAAATTAAGTTTTCATTTTTAAACAAGAGCTCGACCTGTCCAATCGCACAGTCCGAACAGTCAAATAGTTTCAGTTTTTATATGGAAGACGAAGCGAAGAAGAACTGAACCCATGAACACCTGCAATGCCGGGAAGTTTACGGGAGTGTTGCCGGCCGTTAAGAGAATGTTACACATTTAAAGTTTACGATCCTTTGGATTTTTTATCCACATTTAAGGAAGCTTACTATCCATTAGAACTACATAATTTACCGGTGAACCCAGAGCTGGTGCTGCTCATCGCTCAAAGAGTAATTATTGCAATACAGCGAGGAAATGCTGCCAGAGTTAAAGGTGTAGGACCGCAGGGACCAAGCTTTTTAAATTTGTTTTAATTACTTGTATCATTACTAAGTGACAAAAAATAAAATTGTATATACTGTATATTTGTTTGTTATGTTAAGTCACATGAATAAAATACCAAGAAGGTCCTAATTTCAATATATAATCTTATGAAATTTGTATAAATCTTTATGAAACTACATATCTTAAACGTTCCATTATTAAAATAGCCATTTTTATGTAACTATAATTGCGCATATCGTAATTTAAAAAAATATTATAATAACACAGGCAAAATTTAATTATAAAAATCACCACGAATATACGGATTTTGCATGATTACAAAAAGAACATTAAACGCTGATAAATGACAAAGCGACAAATATGTTAACAAGATCAAAAAGTTTACGATTAAATTAACTATAAACTGTTCACACCCCAATTACATTTTTATTACAACCTATAAATATATTGAAAATGTCCTGACAGGATCGAGTTTTGTGACTATTTTTATAAAGACCACATAAATTGTATTAGAGGGATTCAAATTGCCTATTTGATACTGTGTCGTCAAATGGATTAATTAGTACAAGAATGTTAAGTATTATTAAAATATTTCCTTTTACCTACTTAGGTTGCCGCAATGGTACAGTATTATAAGTATTTTTTTATTGTTAACACTAGGAGTCAAATCTGCGTCTATTTAACTGACATTTTTTTGGTATGGTAACCCATATATCACTCGATGGATAGAACGCGAAAAATAAATAAACATGAGTGAGATACATAGGTGGTCGGAGAATGGTAGGCCACTATACAAATGTTGTGTCCCCTAAAAGGTTGTCTCTATTAAATTTGTAATAGAATAAAGATGGATAATTGAATTGAATTAAATGAGTTATATATTTATAGAATACAACACTGTATTCTAGATGCAAAGATTATAGCGTTATAGTCATAACAATGCACTGATTATTATACAAACTAACCATAGCTAAACAGTAGTAATCTCGGAGACAACGTCCCTAGTATTAGCCAGTATTTTAATAAATCGAGCGTACTTTATCAGGATTATCTTCTCTCACGGCTGTAACACAATATTGGTCAGGTTTAACCGACAGTTGCCGTAAAAATTGATAGTTTAGATTTAGTTATAAAAGTCAAGAGATATGTTTCCGATTTTACTGAGCATTAAAATCGATATCGTGCTTCCAATCTCCAGCTTAATAGTTGATCTAACATAATTTGTTAAGCCCTAACGGGAAAGTCCCGAGTCCTGAGGCTGAAGGTGACGTTATACCTTCCAAAGACATGACACACACATGAAAAATAATGTAACTGATATTAATAATAATACAGTGGCGCTATAGCCCAATAGGTCAAGCTTTATTGATCATTCATTTTAGATAAATAAGTAGCGGCGTGTATTTCTCCAAATTGAACTTTAAGCATAGATTGTGTGTTATTTTTTAAGCACTTTATTGCACATCACATATATTAAATAAACGTTGAAAGACCACAATAATTTTTAATGAATAATACTTTATAATACCACAGATAGTATTACTTTTTCCTCATTTAAATATGTTTACCTTTGCTACAGGCAGCAAAAAGTCTAAAAAGAACCTTAAAATTCAACATTGGAGATGCAGTGTTCCATAATACTATAATTTATGTAAGTAGTTTCAGCAGTCGTAGTCAGCCATAGACATTATATTCACAGATAATAAATTTTAGAGATGTTTACTTAGCCATCTATGGTTGTATTGGAATTTTAGGGAGTCAGCGGAAATACAAGATTTAATTTAAAACATATTTAACAAAACCACTTAATATAAATGGTGATAAACTTATATATAATGAAATCACTTATATACTTTTAATAGTAATATTATAGTAAATGCAAAAATAGTAATAAACCACATTCGACTCCTGCGCATAATCCGTGTGCTGTCAACTGAATTACGTAGGTGGGGCATAAATATTGAGAATGTTTATTTTTATGTCACCGCAATCAAATCGAATTTGATAAGCGTAGCGGACATGCGATGCAAAAAATGAACTTGATTTGAATTAATATACAACATATAAACAAACTTAAATCTACTTCTTGTCTAGATGTCAAAACTTTAAGAGAGACTTTCTGAATTTTTGGTACTGCGAACTTAAAACATAATTTTAATGGCGATGTCGGTGATTTCACGCAACGCAACATTTCGAGCCGAGCAATTTTAAGTAGCGGAATAAATACTGTATTGGGTTTTGGGTAGATGCATCGTATCATGAAATGTCTGGACGCCATAAAATGACCCTTGATTTAATTAATATGAATCAAATGTTTAGGTACAAGGTCATAAGTATCTTTATAATTGAGTTTCATTTACCGCAACCATCATTTAATTATATTGCATCCCATCATCCTGCTATATAAATTAATTTCCGTAGATCATAGATCAAAATATAAGATCAAAAGTCAAATGCAAATATATTATGGTTAAAACCAAATTCTGTCTTAATACATATTTTATTATGCACAGTGAATGAGAAATATTTTAAAACCTCCAAGAAATGGGTTTATTTTTTTAATTATTCTTATAATTTTCTCCGTCTGTGACTCGAGATGTCAAATGAAACCGCCCATAATTATATTGTACGTTTCGTAACCGAAATCAACAAACCGCTTTAAATTACCATAAATTAACTAATAATGTTAATTTTCAGTCTGTTAATATTTAAAAACAGGAATTTATTGTTACCACCTTACCAATCGATTTTATATAGATTCACAAAAAACAAAACACGTTAACGGTTTGGAATAACGCCCAAACGTGTCAATAAATCTTCAAGTAAATGTTTGCTAAATACACAATACACAAGTTTGTAATACAATTGTATGTTAAAAAATGTTTTCTGCTACGTATTCTAATGAAACCTAAAATAATACGATGCTTTTCGGACTGACATTAAATAACTAAATAAGTCTTATTATACTGTTTTAATTCAATCAATAATAATTTGGCAAACCTTTTTAGACGTTGGTTTTATTTGCGTGTTTGTGTTCAACTGATAAAGTTAACTAGTAGTTTATATAATAAAGTTATACGTTTAGCTACGAGCACTTCTTTTTTAGATATAACTATGGGAGTCTAAAAATTAGAAATATATAGATAATGACATTGTATATTTATTAAAATATAGTAGGTATTAAAAATTTCAAAACAGTTTTGGTTCGATACGAATCTAAAATGTATTAATCACTTATTAAACCGTTGTATCACAAATCAAAAGCGAAATTTCATCACTACCAGGTGTAAATCGGCTATTAAAGTGTCCGTATCATCAATCTTAGCCCGAATAATATGTATAAAAATGCAGTAAATTATAGTAATGGCACAGTGTTTAATTTTTTCATCATCATTTCATTTGATTTCATCCTTAAAGCAGAATTATAAACTTAAAGTAATAATACTAAAATAAACATTATACATATATTTTAAGAATTAAGTTTTGCTAATTGCATTGAAACGTGCTACGTCTATGGCATATTCCAAGTTTCACTTATTTGTCATCACTCATATGGCAGCGTCATCTTTAACGCATGCGTGATGATGCCCGGGATTTAGCGCCATTGTAGTGTTTTACTGAACCTTTGTTTTTGAGCATGCAAAAATGACTTATAATTTATGAATTAATGTGGCAAAAAATTTAATTCGTCAGATATTTAGGACACAGTGATAGAAATTACCATATCGAGAAAATTATCTGGTATTGAGATTTTTTCGTGTGACCTCTAAATAAATTGTTTTATTTAATCTTCGTTAGTGATATTACAATATTGACCGTGTTACACACGGTATTATATTAATAAAAATATTGCAAACTGTTTCGATTGCCAAACAGCGACAGATAGGTATGAAGTATTTTATATTAGTAAAGTAGGAAGTTTATATGTAGTTTACATTATCACATCTAAAATGACCACAAACAGTGGCCCTACAATCCTGTCTTGGCTTAGATTATTTTCTTAAAGATCTTCTGTGCACACACGCGTCGAATTTTGCGTCTAAGGCATGCCTGCCATGCATGAAGAACAGTTTACAAAAATCTATTCTACGATCTTAGTAAAGGTTTCAAGCAAATTTCGTAACTTTATGATTACTAAGTACATACGACCTATAATTGACATTATAGTTTATATTATTATCAGTTAATTTATTGTGAGAGAAAGTTAGTTAACATTAAAGTGTTATTTTACTGCAATTAAATGAGATTGTAGCCTTTGTTATGCAAAAATTTGATCTATCTAGCAATTGACTTGTTATCTATCTTTTTTTATCATGTCATATCGATCATATCGAAATCATTTTCGAAATCAGGTCAAGCAATTTTTGATACCTGTGTGTACCTATATACATATTTAGTCTAGAACACACAAACAAAAACCGCTTTAAAAAAATATTTTCCTTCTACTCCATAATACCACAAAGCTTTCCTATTTATTTTATTAATTAGTATCCACATATATATGTAGAGTATATAGAGTTTTCTAGAGGTTTCTTTTCCAGGTCACTTGGACTTTGCCTCGATTAAAAAGTGTAAAGGTTTCTTTAAAGTTATCACAATCTTCGTATTGTTAATGGCGTACAAAGTGGCATTTGCGACTTCAGGTCAATGTAGAAAATAGTTGAAATTATAGTGTATTCCAATTGAATACATCTGATTTTTAAATGAAGCGATGTCGAGGAATTTAATTTTGTATGAAGTCTGAATATGAGCTCCTCTGATTATATCAATTATTGGTTTGAGAGATTTAGCGGTAAGTTTTTGCCACTTAGTCACGATTTTCTCAGATTTTATGGACTTCTTTTCGGTTAATTAGGTTTGCAGGTTAAGGGTCTTTCAAACATGGCTTACATTGTCCTCATATTCTCGAAAATCCTTTATTTTTTAGTAACAGAGCTGTATTTAAAATTGTATAATGTGGTACTGTTCGGTTTGAATTCATAATTTCTCAAACTTCAAAGTTTTGTATTTGAGAAGGAAGTTTACGTAATGGTCAATTGTCCTATTTTTTAATTCCAAATTTAAATCTCAATATTTGTAATGTATGAGATAAAACACTACATGTCAAAATTGGGGTGATTGCGACAATGCTTTTGTGATTTACGCGTAAATTAATCGTAAGATCTTCTATATTACGATATAAATGATTTTTTTTATGTAATAGGAGGCAAAGGGGCAGGAGGTCCACCTGATGTTAAGTGATACCCGCCGCCCATTTACACTCACATTGCCAATAGACTCCCAAGTTCGTTGCCGGCCTTTAAATATTTTATAAGATTTGCAATGCATATTTTCAGTGCGAAAACACGCAGTATATACAATTTTCAGTCTATTGTTAGAACTTATTGCAAAGTCTAGACCAAGAATACGACTTTAATGCTTTTCCTATGAATTAGAGCATTCACACAGTGTATGTAGAAATAGTAGCCCGTTAGGAAACCGCCTTTAAAATGATATTTAAAATGGCTTCACTTGGCCTATGTATTAAGTTTCAAAGTCCGTCTATTTTATTGACACTGTTTTATTTCACTATTAATATTATAAAGCGAGCCTCACGTCAATAGACATATACACTTTTTTTAAAATTAATATCTTACATAACATAGTTAGGTATAATAGACTAGTTACTAGTACTAGTAACCTATCTTAAACGTGAATATATATTTTTATTTATTTAATTAAGGTAGTGATAATATTTGTGACTTTGAAATATACGAGTACATTATCAACATGAATATTTCTAGGGTACATTTTATTACGATATGAAATCGCTTTAATAGCAACTGTATTATATTCTGTGGCATCGTAGCCACAAGTCGTGTGTCGTAAATTTTTTGAATTGCATGTTCGTTTCCTGAACGGTGTACAGACTGACAAATGTATGCCAAGTTTTCTACTGTTTATGATCTTTACAAATACTAGTTGTGTGGTCTGATATGCGTCATGATACATTTTTAATAAATTTCATTTCGTTATAAATATTCCACTAATATTGTTAATTTACGCGAAAATCACAAAATCATTGTCACAATGATTTCAAATGTGACAACTAGTTTTTTCTCATACATTTAAAATATTGAGATTTAAATTTGGAATTTAAAAGTATGCTCAAATACTAAACTTTGAAGTTTGAGTAATTGTGAAATCAAATTTAAAAAATGAACAAACGATAATACCCTTCAAACCGCCCCTCTATTGTAATTCAAAACGAGTTATTTAGAATTTGTTTCACCACAAAATAAAATATCAAAATATGTAGCATAATGCTGAGACGTTTGAAAACGATAGATTTACGAGCATTTGTGTATGGCTGATCGAATCTAAAACAAAAACATGCAAACAAAATACTCTTTATTGTTCTTCCCACTTCAGATGTTAGATAAACAAAAATAGGTACCATATCTGTGGCGGTGACGAATTTATGGACTTACTCTTTGATCCTCTATAATTTCAGGCTAAAATCATAAACTCAAATGTTACTTTGCGTCGCTCTTAGTCGAACCGCTGCTCCATTTTGGATGATTTTCGGATATGACACTTTATTTTTTATTTCAACAGCTTTCTATACTCAAAACAATAATAATAAAACACATAAATTGTCAGAAATTTGATTCTATAGTGGTGGTGAACTAGTGGTGATATTTCTGGGATGAAGATTGGAAACGCCTTACTAATATTAAAAAGAGGTTGGATCAGATTAATCTCTGGATCTACTTAACCGACTTTGAAAATGGAATTAGATACTATTACGAATAGAAAGCCACGTTATTTGCCAGAAAAATTAAAATAATTTTTTCTGCTAAGTTTTTTTGCAAAGTGGGTGAAAAAACTATCACATCAACAATTAGATGACGTCTCTATGTCTGTCTGTTCATGATTAACTGAAGGAACTGCACGTAATTTACTGTGGTTTTTACCAATATCAAATTATTAATGAGGACTAGGTATATAGTTTTTCAATGTATACGGTTTACGGTTGGCGAATCGTTCCTAGATATCAGTTCGATTTTCTTACAAGTAAAATTAACGACGTAATACTATAAAACCCCCAACTGTGTTTGACATCCTTTTCTGAGACAATTTTTCTTTATCCACGCTGTTCGTACATCGATAACTTCTATATTATCATTAAAATACCATTAATAATACTGTTAATAATTAAGAAGCAGAATCGTGAAAAATTGTTATTACCAATAACTCAGAGTGATACTAAGGAGGCGTACAATTAATTTTAGCATTAATAACCCATCGACATTAACTCTAAACGATAATTATCTTCTCAAAATTAAGATTGATTGCTATAATCGAAACAAAAAAGTGGTTTAGCTGAACGATATTACTAATACTTGATCAGATTAAAATTAAATTAGTTTGTTTTTTTTACTGGATTAAGGCGTATGTATCATAAGTTAAAACTGTCGTAAAATTTCACTTCCTTGAGCTTAATCTCGACTTGACTGTGTGTGGCTTGTGAAATGAAGTTTGCCCAAATCAAGTAAATATATATATATATATATATATTTATTATTTAAAATGTAACCCTCATAGTGTTACATGTGTGACACAAGTGATCGAAAAAAAAAAAAAGAAGACTTTATATCCCAAATTCTTAGACATAGTTCTTATACTATATAAACAAAAAACGGGTAAGCCTCTGTTTAACATACAACATAACTATCCAAAGACAAATGACTTGAAGCACAGAAGTCCAACTTTGCATGTGATTAGAAAACCTGATTCTGAGACACCTTAATATGCAAAATAATTTGTTCAGAACGGTTCGATATTATTACGTTTGGAATTTAATTCCAAACACGAAAGACGTCTTATATCTTATTGATATGTTAAAAATACCAATAAGTTCACGTGTAAATGTAATTTTGAGATCCTGTGGGCGTACTCTATAAAACCCGAAATCATAGCAAAAAAATATTTTTTAAAAGCGCTGAAAGATTATCCTTTAGGACAATACGTCAACAGGATTTTATGAGACTTTTAAAAGTTGAATTCAAAGCTGGGACTGGACCAAGAGAATTGGGGAGTAAGTACTAAAAGGCATACTTGAAATATTTATTGGACGCCGTCTTGTCTGCCGGCTCAGATATTGCTGGAGCGACGTATCACAAAGTCTACGGAGATACTGTTCTTCTCTTGGGAGGAGAAAACTCACAGTACAAGTGACTAAAAACCGTTGGATATGTTAGGATTGCAAAAACACTCGCAGTTTGAAATCGTTTACATGTTTTTAAAACCTCAAAGCATAGTAATTTCTTTAAGCATTTATTCGAATAAACCCATATTCAAGACAGACCACCTAAGAATCGCTCTAGGCTCTTCAAATGATAATAGAGTCATTATTACAATTTGACAGCAGCCAACAACGGTGTAATTATATTTGAGATTGAATTTAAGATCTTATACAGTTATAATTGACCAGTTGTAAGCAAACCACACTTTCCAATTTTTTGTTTCAGACTTGGACTAAAAGCCGTTGCTTCGTTTTATAATATCTAATTAACTACATTGAAAAATAAGTATTTCTCATATACACATACATATACAGATTCGATTATTTTTTGTTTAAACTTAACCTTTTGAACACATATCATCATAGCTATTTAATAATAACGTTAAATACCTTGTATGGATCGTAAATTTCTTCAGTAAATTTAAAAATAAACAACTTTATCGTTAGATACTGAACTAATATATTACGCGTTATTAAAATGTAAGATAGTGTATTCTGTCATAAGTCACGCGAGTGTCTAGACTTATACGCAACGTGTCTACCCCCGGTCTGGTTGCTATTAAGCCGAATTAGCATGAGCAAAAAAACAGATTAAAACATTCAAATTAATTCTTAAGACATGCGTTAAGGCCATTAGTAATATTTCAATGGCTTATGTATCGAGATTAATTTAAATAGTTCGACGTTGAGACATCATTAATACATTATAATATCGACGAACACCTCACCTGGTGTTAGGTGATACCGTGACCGAAGATAACTCAATGCCAGACGGCTCGCGATTGAGTAGCCAGCTTTTTGAGGTATTGGTACGCTATATTCTTGAAGGAGCCTAAGTGAAATTGGTTTGGATTTTCAAACCAAGTACATATTTACTTTAGCTGTGGAACCAGTGCGATAATGGTGGTGCGCGGCAAAACGGTTTTTTATTTATTCATTTTAAATTAATTATCACTTACAATTGGTTGAGTGGTTATAAGTTTCTACTGCAAGGATATCACGTGCTTTCAAGATTTAATGAAAATGAACTTGGGTTAAGGGTAATAATTAAATTTTAATCTCAAACGAAAACGA
Source organism: Pieris brassicae (assembly GCF_905147105.1). Taxonomy (NCBI): domain Eukaryota; kingdom Metazoa; phylum Arthropoda; class Insecta; order Lepidoptera; family Pieridae; genus Pieris; species Pieris brassicae. The sequence continues at coordinate 16,334,759 of NC_059669.1, read as the reverse complement.
AATAATTTAAACAAAATATTGCTTCCACTGTCAATGGCTTAATTTATTGTTCCATGCGTCGAAATACAATTTATGCTTGCATAAATTTATGATAAGTCGTTCTTTATTTTCATTTATATCGCACCCGTTTTGCAACCATTAAATTTGAATCACTTTTATCGTTATAGTTGTTCCATATATAAGTGCCTACTAAAATTTAAATTCGACCAGTTTTTCTAGTGTTTAGATCTTAAGTAGCAAAAATGTCTAGGCAATTTTATTATTACATTTATTAGTTTAACACGTTTATATGTTTTATTGTTTAAGATTTATGGCACATATTTTTCTATTTAGTTTTAATGTATTTTACATAATAGATAAGATAAATATATAATTTAAATAGATTATAATACTAATCAGAAGTAAATAGCCGCCCACCTGCAGATATTGGATCTAATAGACTTTTAGGCAGCACTCTTGCTGCCACTCAACTTCTCAATGTGGTACATTACCATTGACGCACCTAGCCTGTTTATATATCTGCACGACGATTGATAGGTATCTGTATCACTTACCTACCTGTAATGGTTTACTATACTTGAGTCTCTTAAGGTAAGATTCAGAATCGAAACTTAGCGCTAATTGCGACTTCAGTATAATAAATCCAATAGGTTTTTGATATAGGTAGATTCCATTTTTTTCACCAGCATTAGGAAAAAATCACATTTTCGTAGATACCATAAATTAATTATACTTAATCAAAAATACAAATTAGTACAAAACTGACTTACTGTAAACGCTGTTGCCGTCTGTGGTGCCGTTGACGGTGCCATCCGGCAGAAGCTGAAGATAACGATTCTTGAGGAACATCTGTATTGTACGCGAGGTGCCCGTAATATGGCTTAGGTTCGCCGAGCGTTGTGCGCGCGGCTCGGGCGCCGGAGCCGCCGCGCACGAAGCTAACGCCAGCGCCGCCAGAAGCAAGCGCAGCGGGCGCGAACGCGGACGCATGGCGCGCCGCGCCCATTGCAGCCGCCCGTTCGCCGTCACTGCTCAAACTGTGCGCATAACACGCACCCGACCTCACACAATACGACCCTACGTTCTGTCTGTCATTGCATTAATCCGTCACGTGTAGCCGAACCGTAAATCTAATATTTGTGACATTGACGTTACGATTACGTTTTTATCTTCAGGTGTCAGTTCGTTTTGTGTATCGATGCTTGCAGCTCATATAATACATAATGCACTAATATTGCACCACTGGTGTAGCTTACACCACAATGTGAGGTTTGCGGAATCCGTATCACAATCTGAAACAATTCAATGTTGTTATTAATAGGATTGCGGCGATAAATTGACTAAGTTTGAAATCGATATATCATATGTAATTATTATTTATAGAATCATGAGGAAAGATGATAATTGTGTATTGGAAATCTTTTATTGGTATAGAAAACGCAAACTCATGCATAAATCGAGCTATATGCAAACAAAACGGTAGAATTCTTTTAACACTTGGTATTTGTCGTTTTCACGGCAAACCACGAAAATATTCAAATTCTTTTATTTCTAAACAACCGCCATCATCACTTCACTGTTTCTTTTAAATGATTTAAAAATGCGTTTAAAGCTCTATAACAAAGTAACTAAAGTCCAATATTGATTTGGAAAAAGTAAATCAAGATGTTATCGGAAGCGTAGAAATTGACAGACGAAAAGCTTAAATTGGTGTTTAATTTTACTTACATTAAGATATAATTTACAAATAAAAATTACAGTTTTGGAGGCTCACTTTGGGTTGCTGCGCTACCGAAGTATATATAAAATGGAATTCTATTAACTTCTAATTCTGGTTATTTGTAATGAATGAACTTTAATAATAAACTGTGAAATATTTTAAATTGAAAAAGCTTATATTAGAGATTTTAAAAATAAAAAAGCTGCCTTAACATCCTTCGTTTTCATTTAAAATGTGTTTTAAAGATACTAATAAAACACGAATATTTCGAAATGAGTAACGTTATCTTACATCTTGGTAGTCTTTTATAAGTTTACTATCAATTCTAAAAAACTTAAATTAATTATAAACTACAAAACTTTCTGCACAGTCACTGGTGAATTAAAATTTATCTCCCTTTGCCGTATTGGGGCCACGACTTTCATTATTTAAAGAATTAAGTCGTGCCAAAGTGCAGATTATTATACTCTTGATTGCTTCTGATTCATTAATCATTCAATTTCGAAATTTTGAGTTACAATTCAAAAAGACAAAATAGGTTACAATATTGCCAAACATTAGATACCTACTTGAAGTATTGATAAACGTATTTAAAATCACAAATAGCCGTTCAATATTTTGTGTTTCATATTTCTTGTGTCGCTAGATAAACTTGACACCTGACATATGACAAAACATTGTCAATTGTAAAACAACTTAATTGTGTTTACTTTAAGGAAATAAAACTGCAGTGAATTGAAAAAGAGTAACTTCCGTTTTAGAAATAAACTTTTTATATTGTAACTTACTAAAACTACACTAGTAAGGAATTGTGGAAAATACTGCCATGATTTGTAATATTAGTGTGTTTAAGTTTTTGTAAAGGGTAAATATAATTTCTATAAGTTATCAATTTAAGTAAGTAAAAAAATAGAATCGTCTTTTAAAAAAATCAAATCACTATTAACTCATCACCAACATAATATGTTTTACGTTTTTTATACATTAATTAAGAATGAAATCATAACCATTGTTAACGAACTGGCGGACAGCCGCTAACAAGCTTCAATCTCACTCATCAATCTGTCATTCGATCCTGAATGAATTAGCGAGGAATGATTGAACGGATCATAATTGACATCTCAAACCACACGAATTAATGACCGTTCGTTTTTTTTCATACAAATTACTAGGTCCAAGAAGGTCACTGTTTTGCAATGAAACTGTTAATTCAACTTGAATCTACATTGTTAGTATATTGAGAAATACAATTGCAATCGGTATAATTAATAATTAAAGAAGCGAGAAGTGTTCTTAATAAATAAACAACTCGTAATCAATAAACCAATGACCTTGGTTAATAAAAACATAATAAGTTATTGAATTTCTCTTAACTCGAAGATAAGCGGGTAACGCGGTATTTTTAGAAAAATATTCATTTCTTTTAAATTGATCAATGAAAAAAAATATGTTTTTATTTTCCCCATAAGATCATTTTAATTTTTACATATAGTTTCTAGTTATAACAAGTGTAGTCTATACATAACAATCTTAAGCGCAAGGGATGGCTAGAAATAGACAACAATAACCGCCTACGGAAATAAAATTTCGTCATTCCAATCTTGAAAGTGACATTTAAAATATAGCCGAAATAATAAAAGTGAAATTGACTTGCCAGTTTCATAAATTCGATCATATTTTATAATCTGTCACGTTTTAATTATTATTATAGTCTGTCGCTACAATATATTCTGGATGCGAGTCAATTTAACATTGTCTATGGTTTGAAATTAGAAGTGATCAAATAGATTAGTTCTTTGACCAAACTACCTATTATTATAGAAGTTTGTCGATAAAATATTACTATACATTATGTTTGCTTGTAATTTCATTTCATCTAAAATAAACATTTTAAAGAGAAAATAAAAAAAACAAATTTCTGTCGTTATGCCAAAGGCGTGGTAACAATACACTCTATGGTATGCCTATGCAAACACGTCATATCTTATCACGTCATGTCAACTCACACCTAACTCTGAACAAGTTAACACTGATTCGCATTCGTCTGAGATCAATAGGATTGGCTTAAGAGCTAAAGATATTGAAATGTAACATATTGTACATTAGATCCAAAACTAATTCTAAACTAAGAAGAAACTTACGAACATCTAAAAATGTCCATGTTTTATTTTTGATTAAAAAAATATTAGAAGTCGTATGAAAAAGGACCTACTATATTCTCAATTATGTTACGTACTTCCCTCGTGCACGATTAAGGTGTAAGTAAGCCTTCGAAAATGAAAATTATGTTGGATCTATCTCTGAGTCTATAGGGAAATGTCAGTGCACTTGAGATGTAAACGCATTCGATACATTTAACGTAACATGACGCAATCCGCGAGATTGTCGAGAATTTCCCTTGACAGGTGTCCTCTTTCACGAATTTAACGCGACTTTATAATGTCAAACATTTATAGTTTGAACATATAAACATTACAATCGAGTCATAATACGACGTAATTTTTTCTTTAAGTCGCATAATTAACTTAAACGAAACTAAGGAGGTTCCCCCTTTAAACGCTTCTTTTGTCTATGGTCAACTGAAAACGTGATAAAGTAGCAGTAAATAAGCCGCAATAGTGCAAAACGGGAAATAAGACACCAGTTAAAAACAATAGGTTCCGGGAAGCTAACTTCAAAGTATTCAAACGAGTATCGATGCTGCCAAAATGTTTGCCGAAAAAAGATGTCATCTCAAAATATTCTAGCTTCCTAATTGCCATGGCTAATTCTGTTTATCATACGTCACAGATCATTCACCTCCGTTATCGCGTTTCCAGTTTTTAGATTTTCCATTGTATTTCTTTATAAGATTTAAATGTTTGTTGATACGTTTTGGAATCATCTTTAAACTACTTTTAAGAAACGAATTAATCACCTCACGTATTAATAATTAAGACAAGGATTTATAGGTAAGCAGTTTCTTTCATACAGATTTATTTTTAAATGCCAGAAATGGTCGGCTGTGTATGCCCGTAGCGGTTGTAGCGGTGGTATATTTGACACAATTCGCTTACATATAAAAATTTCTAGACAAGCAAGGCACGCGTTCACGATGACACGGTTACATGTATTTAAATTAAACATTAGACGTGAAATGAAATATTACGGGCTACTCTACGAGAAGTTGCATGAATCTGGTTCTTCTTAAGCTCTCATGTATATCTATATAACATTTTCGTAAGTATCTGATAGTCATAACTTTAACACATGTCATGATTGAGAGTAAAAATAAAATAAAATAGTTCTCTACTAGCTGTTGACACATCTTGCCATAAATAAGGATGATCTCTGGGTTATAGCAGAATGAAACAGAGACAATGCATAACTCTAAGACGGATTTAGCATAGACCATTTTGCGAGCACGAACTATTCTAGCGCATAGTGTTGTACGAGAATTGTCGATGACAGTAATTATTATTTTTACCAAAGATAAAATATATTGTTAAATTAAATACTTCATGGTATAATAATAATCAATGGCTCTACAACCTTTTTAGGTCTGGGCCTCAGATTTTTGTGTTTGTTTCATGATCATTTGTTCATCTAATAGGCAAGTAGGTGATTAGCCTTCTGTGCCTGACGCACGCCGTCGACTTTTTTTTTGGGTCTAAGGCAAGCCGGTTTCCTCACGATGTTTTCCTTCACCGTTCGAGCTAATGTTAAATGCGCACATAGAAAGAAAGTCCATTGGTGCACAGCCTGGGATCGAACCTACGACCTCAGGGATGAGCGTCGCACGCTGAATCGACTAAGTCAACACTGCTCGACTACTTCATGGTATACATATTTTATTTCATAGTCTACCATAACCGGTGCCGAATATTTAGTAAAAAATATTGGAAGCAGTGAGGGGTAAAAAAACCAAATTTATGAAGATGCTTAATTATGTTTGATTTAGTGTTTAACTCCACATTTCTATTAAATACAATCAGTGTGGTTTCACTAAGAAATTAAATAGTTATTCCAACAGTTTTTGAAAGAATCTCGACTATGAAGATATGTGTGTTACGATAACCTTCTACTTTGCGCAAATTTATGCTTCAATGTCCTGTTTTTGTAAAGTTTTAAATTTAATTGTGTATGATGTTTTTGAATGAAATATTAACAATAAGATAAAAGTTAAGATGCTAGCTAAACTTTATTGACACACATTCAAAACCAGTTAATTACTAACTTTCTCATGCCTTTAAATTTACACTTATATCTATTGCTTAAAATCAATATAGAAATCTTTGGAAATTTTATAAAACCCAATTAAACAGAATATAGATTACAGGAATAATCATAAAAATGTGGTTTTAAGTATGACTATATCCTCACAGAGGCATGGGGTGATATTTCCTGCATATGTTGATCAACTTGTGCCTGACACACGTCGATAGTGTTTAGGTTTAACTTATTAATTGCACATCATGTTCCAACTATTAAGATTAGAGAATGTATGCCTACAAATACAAATTACTATTCAATTTACTACATCGATAAACACAACGTACGTAAATATTGAATAGATAATAAACTTTTGCAATATTTGTGAACGTGCTCAAATATTTGGTTGAACTTCAATATTATGAATAACTTCACTTTTCTATAAAAAAGAGGTCATCGACATCGCTTTTAGATTATGGTAATAAATATAGGGAAGCCAAATCTAAATAACCCACTATTGTCCAAAACAAATATCATTCTATAAATATTACATTTACTAGTTTCTGCAGCGTTGCCTTTACACAATTAATACAGTCTTAGAAATTTCACATAGATAGTTGGAGAAAGGTCGTGAATGTTCTTCAAAAAAAAAAAACAAAAAACCTAATTTGCGGTCCCAAGTTCAGAGTACCGGATTTAATATTAAAAAAGAATTCAGCCCCCGTTTTTGACACACAACACGTTCTCGGACAACGTCTACCAATATACATACACATCTAAAAACAGTATAGCAGTTTTTTTTTCAACTGTCATTTACGCTATTCTTTCTAAAATTCCTATAAAAAGTTTAATTTGATATAATTGAAAACCAAATAAAGAAAATTATTACATATTCAAAAATATTGTTTTAAGATCCAGGCCAAGGCTTAGATAGCAATTATCAATAAAATAAGATTTCTAAGACGCATAACATTGTCTAATTAAATAACGTATGTATTTTTCATTTGTTATGAAATCACCTAACAGCAATCATGGATAATATTCTTTCCAATACTTTGTATAATAATACTATTTATTTTTATTTGTTTTATTTATTTAAGCAGACAATCATAAGTCCAGTAGTATTATGTTAGGTATAATATTATTAAGGTTATTCATTAATTCGTACATATCTAATCGAATATATTATATTCGAATCTGTACTTGAGTTAATTAAATCCTTTTAATTCTAATATTATGCAAAATGAAATTGATATTGCAGTCAATGGTCGATACGAGAAGCATTCGATTTACAATAAACACGCAAACGTTCAGAAATACCATAAAATTTATTCGACCGTGAAATTCGTCCAACATCCGACCACACGCAATGTAATACTTTTTTACCTTAATTATTTAGAAATATTGAGATTTATGTATTTTTTGTCTTCGACTTGAATAACAGAAATTGTACTTTCAAGAAACCTATCTTTACCAAAAGTAATCAAATTGGAAGAAATCCTAATAGATTAAAATATAGTTGAAACGGACGACTCAACTTTTCTTTCATTTTGCTGATTACTTGTATCGATATCAATATAACAATTCACGACACTACAACATCAAACAGCCGCGCCATGTATATCATTTAAACTGATTTGCTCAATGAACTAGGCGTAGGTAGACACTAAGAGATCAAAATTTGTGGATTTAAAAAAAATAGCAGTTGAGTCAGATTTAATTTTGAAAATAACATCGGACAGTTTTCTAATATTAATCACTATTAGTATTATTTATTTGTAGGTAACTCGTTATAAATACTACTATGTTTTATTTATAGTTATGGAAAAAACACAAAATACTTATAAAAATTGTCAAAAAGCGTGTTTAAAGATATATTTTTTAAGTACCAATATGAAATACTCAGATAATAATAATAAAATAAATGTTAAAAAGCTAAATTATGAACATGTCGTTATCAAAAACACTGCAAATATTTGTAACAATTTTGTTTTCAATTTAGGGTCATTACAGTCAGGTGGCTTAGAAAACCGGTACAATTAAAAAAACTAAAGTTTATTTTTAATATTAAGCAAACAGACACACTTGGCCACATTTTTTAATCGCGACCCTTTACTTGTGCCAATTAAAAGTTGAACAAGTCAATGCTTTTAGGAATCCTTTCCTTTTTTATATCGTGCATAAAATATTTCCATGAACTTTTTACGTTGATAAATGCTTTATAGATTATAAAATCATAGAAATTACTTCAACTATTTTTAATAAATTATTTTCTTCGTCCCCGAAAATTCATTCAATTATAATTCGGAAAAAAATTAAATTTACAATTAACCTCAAAATTTTACTCGTTTTAGGACATTTCTCTATCAATAGACAGCTACACCGCAGATTAAATTACGACCTGTCGAAAATTTCCCGCCAATTACATGACAGATGACGGAGGCGGTTTTTTAACAACTCTCAATTGCTTCAAGTGGTTTAGCATCAAACTTCATATTGTTTAATTAGTGTTGTGATGTTGCCGCAAGTCCATAAACGCTAGAATTTGTCTCTATTTAGACACTACCGGGGTCTTAAGAGTCTGATTGGAATGAATATTTGCAATCCGACTAATTTAAGTGATATAAAAGTTATTTGTCATCTCCCTTTGAAGTTTATCGCAAAGGGTAATAAAGATCAAGAACCCATTCATCTGTTTGAATCTAGATACAAACTTTTATCAAAACATACAATCTGTGTACGTACGTATAACACATACGTATGACAGTTAATTCAATAAAATGTAAGATTTACATCATGAATAATTCCAAAAGCAATATTTGCAGGTAACGTGAATTTATAAACTATAGACAAAAGAAAAAACTTAACGAATTGTTGTTCCTTAAATCTTTATGGTTTTCGGGAGTTCTTAAACATGATTAAGTTTCAATAAAAATCAATGAAGCAATAATTAAGTGTCAATCAACTAAACATATTTCTAACAGAAGGGCACATAATGTTACTTACATTCTAAGAAAACCTTTTAAAATCTTATAGCTCATAAATTCTTAATAGCAAATAAAAATAACAAAACGCCGTAAATCATATTCTTAATTAAATTTAAGACTTTAAGACCCAGAACCAAATTTGAAGTCTGGAAAATATGAATTTTAGTCAAGATTTTTTTATGTAAAGCTTTTTAATCGGTATATAAGGGTGGCATCCATATGATATATTGCATAGACATATTTACTATATGTATAATATCTTGAGGGCCCTATTCAAAAACCTATTGGAATACGTACATTTCAGACCTTATATTATATGTAACGCCGACTTTTTGACATACTTAATTTCATAAATCGTTTACTTATTGATACATGACTTTATTATACAACATATTTTACGATAGGTTATCGATTGGAGCTGGTAATACAATGTTGCATATATATCTTTAGAAATAACGATTTTATTTAAACAACATATCTGATTTTGGTCCAACACCAATACCTATAAATAGTTTTTTTTAGATATATTTCCAATTTTTCTCTACATAAAAACCTCAATCAGAGTTCAAGAAATAAATAAAATATACTCAATTCGAGTTTTGCGCATAGCAACATATTTCGCCATTAATTTTCATTTATATATTTAGATAACAGAACTACAAGATCGTGCTAAAACATATTAACTCACATTTAAATAAATTAAATTTATTACATAGGCGAGTTTGTTACATAGATTTTATTCACAGCTAACGTTGATCGTATAAGGCAGACAATATACTATTTTTTTAATGGAGATAGACCTTTTATAGACAATCAATCCATCAAAACGTATTTATTAATGACTTCAGGTACATATATTAATAAATATCAAAATTTTGTAGAAAATTAAAAAAGTTTCAATTTATTTTCTTAGGTACATACAATTCTACAATTTAACATATCATTGTATCGTATCGCCGCCGTAGAAATCTTAATAATTATTAATTTACGTGTAATGTGGGTCACTGAATGAACAGAATGATTTGTGGTTGTGATAACAAGTCCATATACTTTACTTATCTCTCAATACAATTGTTTTAATACATTTTAGGATAGGATTCAGACTATCTACCACTAAAAAATGTATAAAAGTCCAGAACAGATATCGCCTGTTAGCTAAGCCAAGTTAATTTGTATATATTTTGAAGAGCTTTAAAAATTCGCTTTCTTTCGTTCTTAAATTAAATTTAAAACTCTCCATTGTGCTTTTTAAATAACTCTCCCATAGACTGGATTTAAAATCCCATGTAAGTTTTTACGTTGATTTAAAGAACACTTGAAAGTAAACATTTGACCTCTAATGAAATTTTGGTCTCGAATCGAACACAAAAGTTAACCGTTTCAGATAAGAGTTAGAGAGCATTATCGTAATTACGTTTATCAATACGAATCGATTTCCGTCTTGGATTCAAGACCTATGATGAAATTGTCTATTATCTGACCCCTTGCTGTTAGTTAAGTTATTGGCATTTGATAGCGATAATCACTTTTAGATAGGTAATTGCGCAACTATTGATTTTTCAATGGATTAAAATTTAAATTTTCCTCATTCTAGGGACTTGATATCATTTGAGTTACATCGGGAAGTTGAAGTTATATGCCATAAAGATTATTATTAATTGATTATGCTTACCCACTCCATAGCTATGATAAAGTTTACATATTACTTCTATGTTTTTATTCTACTATAAATAACGTATTAATCATCCACCTTTGTGACTTTGTGGTCAATGGATAGTGATTAAATAGCGGAGGATGTTCGATTCCTGATATATTTTAATTTTTAAAACTTTATTACGTTTATATATTTACCCCACAGCTGGAGCTTTCCTAGCTCAACGAATAAGTATCGCAATACAGCTAGAAAATGCTGACAGTACACTGCTCAAGGGGTTAAACTTTTTAATTTTTACTATTATCATCTAGGTTAAGAATATTGTAAATGCTGTAGGGTGTTGAAAATAAATAATATATGCCTAACTTATGCCTTGACTGGTTAATCAATATCATTTAAGCTTCAAATGAGAAACCCAAGAAGGAAAAGTGTATATAAGATATTCAAAGGAAAACAGCATACAAATGGAGCATCAAAAACAATAAAAGGTCATCTGTCAGATGTCTTACTCATATATTTTCCCTATATGTATATTATCTGGTATTTTTATAGAACAATACTGTTTATTGAGATGTCTATTAAGACGTTTCAATGGGAATAAAGATATCTATTTATCCTTTCTTTATTTAAAATACAGGTAAACAGGTTCTTTATTAAATACAATTTCGGAAACGCTTGCTTCTTCATTCGAACGTGTCAGTTACGCGTTCTTTAAAATTTTCTGTATATTAAGTATATTGCGACTTAATAAAGCTTCAGGCGAATTTATAAGTATCATTTGTTTAACAAATTCCTGGACTGGTCATTCATCACATTGTTTTAAATATAAAACAATATGATGTGGTGTAACCAACCCCTTTGGCGGTAGAAATCACCATCGAAAAAAAATGTCTATTTTCTGCGATCAGAGAAGAGCAAAAAAAAGTTGTGCTACAATCTTCTAAGACCGGGCCTCAGATTTATATATATTTTCGTGATCATTTGCTTTTCTGTGTCTGACTCACTCTGTCGACTTTTTGTGTTTAAGGCATCCCGGCTTCCTCACGATGTTTTCTTTCACCGTACAAGCGAGTGTTAAATCCACACATAGACAATCGACCATTGGTGCTGGGGTGCGAACTTATGACTGCAGGGATTATAGATGCACGCTGAAGCCACTACGCCAACAGGGGCAGAGGCAGGGAAAGACAAAATACTTCAAAAACGTTTAACTCATATAGGTGGTGTAAAAGTCTAGACTAAAAACAATAGCATATTTTAAAACGTCTGTCGTGAATCAACCCATGTAATTTCTCAAGCATTACGAATCTATTGAACTGTTACGTCACAACTACTTGGCAATAGCTCGTCACTAAACTATTTCAGTCGCTGTAAACACCAGAATACATCAATGCTATCACGCGGTAAGTATTCCACGCTATTGACGGCTCCTAATACGATTGTTACCGATTTGAATGAAGACTGTGAGAATGTGTGAGCGGAATAGTGCTGTCATATTAAACATTATCTAAAGAAAGACATGTTAATTGTTATAATTTAAGCTTAGCTCACATTTGTAAAATAAAAAACAAAGTTATATTGTTTGAAAAAGATGTTTTCCCTAAAATTCTAGCACAAATACTAAAATGTCTGGCAACTGTCTATAATTACCTTCTTTCCTCGCAACTCTAGGTCAATAATCTCACCATTTTTCTATTTGGCGACACAGCGTACACGTGGTTGCACAGATAATAAATACATTTCTACATTTTTTATCTATGGTCATTAGTTACCGCGATTATGGATACAACAATTAATTATTTGTACAAGTAGGCAACATCTTAGTTTAAAAACATGTTTACAGATCGATATCTTGTTTGAATCATTTTTCTTTTTGAATCGGTAGCTTTCATAATGTACTCAATAGTTTATCGAATAAACGGTATTACGGTTTTTTTATTTAAAGTCGTGTGGATAAGCTTTATTGCTTATTGCATGTTAGATACAGGAACTATTAAATTATGTGATCCACTTATAACGATTTCATAGAAAAACTGACTTTATATATACTTTTTTAATGTTATGCCGTCATCTAACCATAACTATCAAATTAGTATGTGCCGACGTACAAAGTCAATTTTAAAACACGCATAGTTTTCTCATAAGATTTAATTGAAAACCGCACGGCCTTAAAAGTGATTGTAAATTACTTGAAGAATTTATACGATTTGAATGTAAGAAATCTTCCAAAGAACTCATTACCTAACACCTTGGCGTCGGTTTAACTTAATTTGCTTAGATGACAAAACCTATATTATTGAAGTCTAAAGAGATTGTGCAGTCTATACGTTTTGTATATGTGCTTTATAGATAAATTTAAAAACGAAATTCGTTAATTGAATCTTTTTAAAATTCGAACACAATATTACTTTTCATTATTGCATTTCTACTGTATGATTATAACGATATTAATAATATTCATGAATCGCGTTTTACTTCATTATATTCTTACAAGGTACGAGTAATATGCCCTACATTTTCAGTTTGACCACATTCGTCAATGATAAATATATCTGTCCTGTTTCACTTCCTGAAAGTTTATTTAAGAGCAACAGTTTAACTACTTTGTATGCCAACTAATCTATATGGAAGAAAAACGCCAAGTTAACACTTAATATTTATCTGAAAGCAGTACTATGAGTCGTCTAGTAAATTTATGATATAATTACTATATATCCAACGAACGTTACTATGAAATTTTGCCTTCCGTTTGGTGGAATTTTTGAAACGCTAACAAAAGGCGTAAATAACCTTACCGATTCTGCGTCGTGAACATTACACAAAGTCAATCATAGAAAGGTATTACATAGACTTTATTTTGATATATTTATAGTATAAATTAGTTTGACGGTATTGAAACGTTTATATACGTACTATATGTATATGAAGTATAGAGATATGTATAAAAGCCGGTCGCATTTAGAACGGCTACCAAATGCACGTGGTCACACATGGAAAGTTTCTCTAAAGGTTGCTTAACTTATTATACATTTTTACACAAATAAGGGTCAACAATTTTGCCTAAGCATTTCTTATATTTGTTTAATAAATTACAAATAAAAAAGGTCGACAAATACACAAACAGATTATTGTGTCTTGATATCTTATATCTATTATGTCTTAAAGCATTGTTTTGGAAGACCAAGTTACCTCATAGAACGCCGACATGGTGAACTCTATTTCGAGATTTTTTCTTACTATAGGACTTTTTAAGCATTGATTTCGGTACAAATATGACTTATCATTATGGACTGTCCCGGCTCGATTTCTTAAAAAAAACAGACGCAAAATTTAAAATATTCTACTTAATATAAAGTAACACCTGTATTGAATATAGATTGCTAAAATACAAGTAAAGTAACCTGACCACATTCTAAATACCCTTGAAATCTACCTCGCAGCAAAGTCAAATGCACTTTACTATTTAGCCGCCTTAGAGGGTTCGGTTATAATAGGAGCGATGAGCGAAACGCTCATTTAAATGGAGCTTGAAATGCAGTATTTGCAGGATTCTATATAAAATATTACACAGCGATATTTCGTTTATTTTAATAATCGACTAAACCTTCGAGATTTAAAAATACAGTTTTTTTAATATAAATACTAACTTCATCAATCTGAAATTCAAAAAGATTCCTTCAACACTAGCAGTGTTGAATGAGTTTGGACATTAATTGTCTATAAGATATCTCTTGTAGTGTCAGCTGACATTTAAGCAGCAGCAATTCCGTTTATGTATACCTCACAGCCTATACTATAATCTGGACAGCATAAGTGTTTTTTTATTTAACTTAGGGCGTAAACATTTTGTTTGTATTAAAAATTTGTTATTCCCACTCGGTCACCGCTATAAGTTGTGGCACACGTCGGCAGTCTGTAGCCAGATTTGATTTTAGGTCGTCGCCGGCTTACATAACAATTGGATAATGACTTACGCAGTGCCACCGCACGCTGATTTAGACAGTGCATATTGGCATAGAATTAACGTGGGAATGAAGAGTCTTTCTGACCTAGGTCTAAAAAACCTAAGCATCGTTGCGTAACTAAGCATAGTGAAGCGATAATTCCTTATCTTCAGTAACTTCATTATAAGAAATCTAGTAACAAAGGTATGATTCAACCAATCGAACATAGAAATGGTCATTAAATTCTCAAAAGAACATGACGAGCTAAAACTAGAAATTGAATTTTATATATTGGCATACTTATATCAACTACCAATAATATTGTTTTAATTGTATCGATTAAATATCTCATGAAGTCATTAATGTAAAATAACTTAATAATAAATTAAATGCTGTAACGCTTTCAGGGTTATAAAATGTGATTTAGCAATGATGGTACTTGGCGTACAACACTAGTTTTGATTTCCGCCGTAACAATTGTTTAACTTCATAGGCCATTATTGTCACCGGACGCTTGAAGATAGGCTGCTTTCTCGACCTTATATAAAGTACTTAATAAAGAAAAATGTAAGCGTTTACTTGAATATTTCCCAAAGAATAATTTTAAAATTTGGTAGTTTATTAAATTACTTGAAACCAATAAAAACATATTGCATTTTTACAAACTCAACAAAACTTTGAGGCAGTTAAATTAAACGTGGTTATCGGTGTCATAAGCAGAACCCGGCGTCATAACGAATGCGTTATGATAACACAATCAATCATACTTTTCGTCACTACAGGTTTATTTCTTGTGATAGTGTTTCCATAAAAGCAATAAAAAATACAACTGGCATCCACATAAACATTAAAGAAACTGAGAATAGGAGATTTGTTCTCTATGTTACGTGTCAAGTCGTGACAGGTCTATTTTTAAATATGAATTTTAGAAGAATTTTAGAATTCACATGGCGGTTCTTCATCTAATGGCGCATCCATTAGATGGCATTGCCACAAAGGAGTTATTATGAGGTCTGATATATAATCAAAATTTTGTATGGTGTCAGATTTTATCAACGTTGACAACCCGGTGAACTTCGTATATACTTGTATCAAAACAGACCAAAGAGATCGGACCTCATACTACAGCTTTGAATCACTAATTTCTTATAAATATATGACAACCAAGTCACAATTTTTTATTTCTGAAGAGACAAAATACATCAAATCCCCGGAACAGTATTTGTTGGAAAATTCAATTGTCGGTTTTAGAATTTTTCTTTACTTGATATTTATGTTTACCCACCATTTAAATTTTCCCTGAAACTCCACAAATTATTCTGCCATTCTCGAGTTCTATCGCGATAAACGAACAGCAATTTATACAATTTAACCATCGGATATATCTATCAGATAAAACAATAAAATTATTAAAATATATAGCGGAAAGAACTAATCAAAATATTTGCCAGTCGCTAAATGTTCGTTTTATTAGGTGAACGCACTCCCATTTGGGCTATTACATCCAAACGGTGTTTTACGACGTGAACTAGACAGAGGCGGGTCAACTGCGCCTAACCTATCTTCGCTTGGCTATCGACCCAGCAAAGGAGACGTAATAGGATAAGCTAGACTTAAGGTCTAACGATATTACTTCTAGCAACCCGCCATTACTAGCGAGCTTAACCCGACACCGTGGCTTCGGCAGTATTGAAGTCGCAATACGTTTAAAGTGAACGGATTTTTACGTAAGTATGTAAGTATTCAAAGTTCATAAAACGGAATGAATTAGTTAACATCTAAAAACAAAAACAAGTTAAGTTACTAAACAATTTTTCTATTAAAATTCAAATTGTATTAAGAATTTTCACTAATCCTCTAATAAAAAATTGATCGAAAAATATGCAACGGTAAAATAACAAAAATATTAAATACCTTAATTCAATGTCCAGAGAACATCTGGTTTAATGAAAATCAGGCAGTACACGTCTTTTTTACCTTCCGAATGGTGCCTTAAAAATCTACTACTAGTTTCATTATGCATATGATATTTACAGAAATTTCGCTGGAATTATTTTATATATTACTTACAAAATTTCGTAAGTTGCACATTGCACTCCATGGTGACGACTTGTTTTCGATATTTTCTTGATAATATCAATACTTTATTACTTTTGGGTAGCATGGTCGGAATTTATTCATACATCGGAATCGGACAACGACGAAAAATTCTTTAATTTTTTTTACAGTTAATTCCAAAAAACGTGACTTTCTATTAGTACGAGAATTTTCAAAATCGGGTTAGTAGATTACTCCCTACAACCCCACAAACATTGCCTCTTAATGATATTGGTATAGATTTTGAAGCCAGTGAAATAAAGCGTTAATTACTCTTAAACATTTTGTCAATAAAACAATACCTTCGCGGCTGATTCGATTCATCCAACCGTTCGTAATCTGTAGTGGTATATTTTTAGCATGGTCATAAATAGCCCGCCCCACTAATCTGTGAGATAACGCCGAATCAAACAAGCCTTAGGACTTTGGTAATGCAAGTGTTATTTCTCTCAGTGTTGTCAATAATATATCACATCCATTTGTAAAAAAGAAGCCAAAAGTCTTATGGACTTTACTCTTTTTAATGATGGCCAGTTTTGATGATAGTCTCACAGATTTCCAGTCTCACTTTTGTTGAATTCCTTTCTTTGTGTCTGTGTGGGCCTGGGTATCCGGAAGCTATATCCAGGATGCTCCCTTCCCTCGGTGAAATAATATGCGCTGGTTGGTTGTCGCGTGTCAGTATAATAAAAAAAGTTTTTCAAAAGCTGCGGTTAGTGTAACAAAATTATCAAGAAAACTATTTAAACCGCCTGTAGACGACGTTGTTAAAGTTTTAAAATTTAAAAATATTATCCAAATAATAAATGCCAAGTGACCATATGTCTTGCTATTTGTCAATTGGTAAGGTAGAATAAATTAAATCATAATTATTTGCCGTTGGGTTCATGCCGGCGATCACATAAGGCCTTCCCTGTTAGTTGCCCACAAAGATAGAACACCTTTTCGAAATTTGAAATTTCCCTATTGTTGTGCACTAAATGGTTATAGGCTTCGTAGAATGAAGTCCAATTATTTGGGTCGCCATTAAATTGTGGTAGTTTAATTGGAGGCAATTTTAACATATAATTTCTCCTCAACTGTAGTACTTTTAATTTCCTGTAGTATTATGTATGGTTGCGTACAGGTCCTCAAAGGACTCCAATGTGTGAAAAAATGGAGTGAATTGAGCTTCATTTGCTCCATATTTAATTGAGATACTAAGTCATTAAATTCAGTACGAAGTGCTTGAATATTAGACGTTTTGATTTGGATTTTTTTTCGTCTTCCTTACTATTAAGGTTTAACGTCAAATCATATAATGGTTGAATCTTAGAATAATGCGAATTTTGTCGTGCTTGCAATAATAATATGGAACTTGGAACATGTTCCAACTCGTTTGGTGAACATTCACCGCCCTTTGTTCTTGTTCTTTTATCTATGTTATCTATAAATAATTATTAATTATTCCAAAATTAACTTTATAAAAATATTAAAATAAAACGTTAACTGTGAAGCAATTTTTAGAAAAAAGTGATGTAGGTAGATATTAATTACGCATGATGAGTCTCACCAAATCAGGCACAATCTATTATTAAATACGTAAATACGAAATACGGATAATAGATTTATAAATCCATATCATATTTTTCAAAATCTATATTAAATTTGTCGTTATACAGGTAAGAAAATACCCACCGGCAATTTAACTTAACGAACCTAAAATACGAAAAATAAATATGCCTAACTAAGAGATATGATACATATACGGCTCGAGGGACCAAAAAAGATGTGTGGGCCTGGGTATCCGGAAGCTATATCCAGGATGCTCCCTTCCCGCGGTGAAATAATATGCGCTGGTTCGGCTGTCGCGTGTCAGTATAATAAAAAAAGGAACCCAATAATCGATAAGACTAAAACTAGCACTTACCAACAATGGTGGCGTATCTCACTCCAAACACTGGATCCTTCAATGATGAATCAAAAAAAAGTAAATGCTTTACGGTATGCGGTATATATTTAGTGCGCACGAGACAACAGTTAAAAATACACCATTATTACATTATTCCCTTGCGCCATTACACCGGGACACCAACTACCATCTCCGGTTCGTGTGTCAAAGTCAAATCGACAATTGTCATCCTTCTTTAATTGACACCGATTTAGCGCGAACAGTATATATATTGCATAACCCAAATATTTACAATAAATTGGCGAGATACCCTATTTTTTAAAATTCCTATTATATTTATAAAGTTTATAATTACATGTTACAAAATAAGTTGAAAAATTTAAGTAGGTCGGTGAATTTAATAAAATTCAAGTACTTTCATGATAAGAATGGCGCTTACACAATAAGGTAAGTTGTGTTATCTGTTACATTCTGGGATAGATAAGTTACAAACCTAATCAATTAGCTGGTGCAAAAATTAAAGTCTGTCGGCCTTATTATAAAATGTGGACTAACTATGTGTGTGTTACCATGGTAACGAAGTTTTTAGGTACGATTATACATATATACAAGTTTAACGGTATAAAGTCTCAAATTTGCAAAATCACGGTTGATTAGATTGATTATGTCGTCGGAATATTAATAATATAACTAAATTAAATTTATGTAGCGCCATCTACAAATAATAATAGTTTGGTAAAACTGAAGCTTTTCTTTTGTTTGAATTGCGATGATGAAATGCTTTATTAAATGATAAAATAATAATAAAGTAAGAAATAAGAACTACAACCCTTTCTTTAGTTTTTAATTTACAGACAAATAGGTGATCAGCCTCATAGTTTAACATTCCAGTTCCCTTACTATGTTTGCTTTCACCGTAGCAGCAGATATTAATTTGCGTACATAGCTAATACCATTCCGTGATTCGAGCGCACGACCACAAGGATGAGGCTCGTGCTTAAGCCACGTGCCACTAGGCCAGCTCTTTATTAAATAATAGTTGCGTAAATAAAACAAACTATTAAATCTAGGTCCATTAAGTACTTGCGTTATCTAGTACTTAATTTAGCCTATAACACATTGACATCGCACATGTAGACCAACTATCGTATTACGAATTGTTTTTCTCGTTTGCTCGCGCTGACCCAGTATTTAGTCATAAAATGTGGAAAGAATCCGTATAAAATAACATTATTAGTACCAATATGTGTAAGATATGTTTTACCTATTTAAAAGCTTGTGTTTTCTTTAACTTAGAAGACTTATGCATGACAATTCTCTCAAACCTAAAAAAATAATAGAGAAATATACTAAAAGCTTTACTACTACTACTACTACTTTACTACTTTACAATATCTATAATTCCACATATTAACTGACAACATGCATGCATTAAAAATAAATTAGTGAACAGGTTATATGAAGAGAATTTTAGATTATTCCGTTTAATCAAATATTATTGAACAGTGTTTAGAAGTTTTAGTGTGCTGTTTTTGAGGTGTGTACTTTTTTTTATTAAAAACCCATACATATACACAACGCAATTTGTACATTTATTTGCAATATATTAAGCTTTTAAGTAGAAGTCTCAGGAATCCGTTTCGTGTTTTCTAATAGGCAAGTAGATTAGCCTTTTGTGCCTGAAGACATTTTGGGTTTAAGGGTAGCTATACCCCACGATATTTTTATTGGTGTACGTGCGAATGATAGATGTGCAGATAGACTTGAAGACCATTGGTGCACAGTTGTTGTTCGAAACTACGACCTTTTTTTATAGAACAGGGGGCAACAGGCTCACCTGATGTTAAGAGATACCGCTACTCATGGAGTCTCAACGCCAGAGGGCTCGCGAGTGCGTAAAAATTTGTACGCTCTTTTCTTAAAGGACCAATTTGACTTTTTCTAAGTCAAATTGGTTCGGAAACACTGCAGTAGGTAGCGGGTTATACTTCTTTTAATAACGCTCAGTTGTGGAACCCTGGACTTCGAGGTGGTGCGAATAGTCTCCATAGTCTCCATAGTCTCTTTATATATTAATGTTTTGATACCTCAGGGATGAGACTCGCACTCTGCAGCTAGGCCAACACTGCTGTATTTTGTAAAACAGTTATTCCTAAATATCACCCTGCATTTGTATTCACGCAAGCCGTTTGACAGTCATGGTTCATTAGTTTCCAATTGCATTCGATAATAAAAAACCTTAAATATGTACAGTTAAATGCATATCCTGCACGAAACGTTGAACTTGATAATCAGAGCAAAGTATCCGGTTTTTTCACGTTTTCGACAGGTCCTCCACATGTTAACCTGTGGCGTTCACATTTCATATATTTACGTAACTTACCGACACAAAATATATGAATAATGAGACCTACGTTATATTTCCTGTCGTTAAGTGGTGTGTAGCTTTCAATGCCAGATGGTAAACGACCAATACGTGTGACCTTTTCCATACCGTAATACAGTTATTCTTAACGGAAAATTAAAAGTTAATTTAGATTAAAAAGTAATCTTCTTTGTTTCTTATACACAACTCGTACTCGTACTTATTATGTGGTCAGTCCTAGATCTCAAGAATGTTTAAGAAGCGACAAAAAAATACAAAAAATTCAGGGAATTGATAGTTAACATCGTAAGTATTAAAATTATGAGAGTATTTACTGTAAGAAAAGTTCTTGATACCATTTATAAGTAACATTCATCCAGATTGGAGCCACTATATTAGCAGATTTTTCTGTTCTATGTATGTTAAAATGTTTTTTAAATCTTTTTTAATTATATTTTCAGGTTCTGTGGAGCCTATGTTATTTTCATACTGTTCAAAACGCGTTTAAATAAATACAAAATTGATATTTAAACGTCCCATTAGATACGTTTTCTAAAACAGTAGACAAAAGCCTATATCAAAACGACTATTCAATCAATAGAATCATACGAGAGCACGTGCAAGGAGTTTTTTGTTAAGTCACTGACCTCAGAATTTGCTAGGCTTAGATTAAGGCTAGATACTGAATGTGGTTTTAATTTCTGGGCATATTCAAATCTGTTGAGGCCCCGGGTAACATTGAATTGCAAAACTAAAGTAAGACATCAGCTTCATACGTGACGACTTTCACGCCTAAACGTTGAATACGTAAAATGCCGGTACATAAATATTTTGGCGTTTGTGGTTTGTTAATATAGATGTAAATTGCTTGAAATAAATTTATACGCTTTGTAAAGGCCCTGTTCGTAAATGGGGCCTCATGGTTTTAAGTCCGTCTTTCGCACATTGCTTTATTATGTTTAAACGTAAGATGTAAGCTACTATATTTTTTTAACATATGAAGAATAGCGGATTTTTTATTTATTTCCGCATATAGATAACCGGTTTGAACCTGTTTTACTCGGAATCTATTTGTACTACTAAACTTACGTTTCAGTCAGATAATGACGGAACATTTTATATTTGACTAGCTGTGTTTTGGTGTTCCACCCGCATTCATTCGGTCGTAGCACGATGTTCTATATCCAAAAGTTTTTATCCTTAAATAGAGTTTTAAATGCAAATGTAATATTATTTGTCAAACATATGGTATCGCGGACTTTTTAGTAGATGTCTTCTACAAAACTGTGGTACATCTCCTTGTTCTATTGTATGAATATACCGTCTTAGTGAAATTTAATTCCAATAGGATATAAGTAGAAAATCATTCTCGCAAAACTATTAATAAAAAAGACAGAAAATCCTTACTTTTAGACTAGTGGCACAATTCCATATGACAAATGGAACTTTATGTACTATGTGTACCAGGTCCAGTTTAGCGACATGCATTGAAAACTAAAATAGTTTTGTATCTGTGGCAGTGTATCTTTAATACTGGTAGCATTTCCTCGCTTTATTGCGAAACTTATTCGTTGAGGAAAGCACCAGCTCGGTGTTGAAGGTAGCATCTACCTATTGAAATTATGATGTCACAGTATTATTATTGTATCCAGTATCCTTTCGGTATTGTTAAATGATGAACATGATTCCTACAAGCCCCATCGCAGGTTACTGAACGTCATTTTGGATATAATTTATCATTGGCATATAAAAATGCATGCATTACGTCTATAGAAACCGAATTCAAATCCAATAGTCGATCTGACTTTCGGGTCAGCTGTTAATCATTAAATTATTCAGCTAGCCCTTTATTTATTACATTACTTCTCGTAACTTTCCGTAAAATCAGTTATCAGGGTTATCTTGATGCATTCTACAAGTTTGTCTAATACGTTTATTTAAATTTCGCTCATCAACTTATTTACATAACTGTTTTTTTTTCAACTACTAACGAGAAAGTCGTATCGACATATGACAATTGACAGATATGGTCAATTGTCATAATTACAGTATATAAGGAAATATTAAAATTGGTTTAATAATAAGGTTTAGCTATTCGAGGTATTCTCTGATATTTATTTAAAATTTACAATTGATAGAAGTAATTAAAAAGTTTTACAGAAAAACATCGATTTTAATCAGTATAGAATTTGTTTATTAATCTTCACGCCTATTTTCCGAAAGGATATGTAGCGACCACGGACATCTATGTGCTACGGTCCTGACATGGACTGCACAATGGACCTATTGAGCGTCTAAGTGCGGAAACTGAGTCCACACATCTATCGTACGTAGTCAAACATGGTAACCGCTTTTCATTCATCGGTTTCGGAAAAAAACACCACACCAGAAAAAATACTTCGTAAGATTTGTTTTGAATCACATTACACGCTAATTTGAGAATGTCGAATAAACTAATGATAATTAAAAACGTCGAGATACATATCAGTAGATTTTCATTATAAATTAACGGGCCGACGACACACTTCCGAGTTTTAACATAAAATGCTTTTCACACGAACTTTATTCTGTCAATATTCATAATTTACTTAAGGGCGTGTCAGTTAATTTTAAATGAGATAAAACAGGAAAAGTACTTTTTTAGCTTTCTCAACCGGGGTCAAATTTTGAGTTTGGTTCTTTCTATTCGGGTTATATGATCTCAATTTTTATTATTTATATTTGAGTATAATACTATCAACAAATACTTGAAAATGTGAAAAAAAATTGTCACGAAAGTAACTTATATAAAGATTCCGAGTAAAAAATGCAATCATCATGTTTGTTTAATAGGTGACGTCTAAAGACGACTAATCTATGTATCACGCAATTAATAATTAATCGAAAGATAGCCCTAATTCACTAGATTAAAAATAAGATAATAATAATCAACAATCAAATAATAGCAGAAAATATCAGCAAGATTTGCGTAAAAAATTCGATGAATAAAATTTACCGCCAACACACCAACATCTCAAAAAAGCCATAGATTTTCAGTTCTCGGGACAGTTTACGTAAAAGTGAAAGTAAATTAAAGGCAAAACGCTTTACTGGTTTAGCTCGCATTACCCTGAATATTTAAGTTTAAAACTATTAGAAAACTTAACTCGTCAAAGCGGTGCGTGACGAGACCAAGCAGCGACAGCAAATATTAGCATTGAGATATTAAAAAAGATGTAATCTTACAATTTCAGTAACCCGTACACTTCCGCTATGGTTTCGGTACAGATAATGTAAACGGGACCATAGATAACACATAGATAAGTAATATATCAACCCGCTATCGTGCATTGTATACTTTCTACGCTATCTATAGAAAATCAGTGCCACGTAGATATGGTTTACAACATAGGAATTGATAATAAGAATATCGACATTATATATTGCAAAAACTATTTTATATTAAGTAGGTCAAAGAAGGTACACGTTAAAAGGAAGTCATAGCTGAAGTAATTTTGTTAATCAATTATGACTAACAACAATGGGAATATCTTTGAAATTTTAAATTTAGCAAATTTCATTACTACTTAAAAGATAAAAATATCTTACATTCGTCTCTACCCAAACCTTTCACAGTTCCAGTTCTGGTGCAGAACTGAGGAAACGGTTTAGTAGAGAAATCATATCCGGAATTGTCTGGAGGAGGACAGCAGGGCATGCTTCTGGAACTGAAATACTTTTCAGGCATATGAAGTCTTATATAAAGTTAAATAAATACAATTTTTTTTAACATAATGTCTTATGCCTGCAATATGAATGATGGACGTCTCTATTATAGATCTTAGACGTAAGTGTATACTGAAAAATATAGTAACTATTTTAGTAAGCACAGATGGCGCTAGGTAACCTATCCATAGCCTCTATATATCTAAAGAAATGTTACCTATACGAAATAAAATAGACAATATTTTGAAAGTGCAGTGTCCAGGTACCGATCACGATAATTTAATTTTGCAAACATACAACATTAGTAACCTCTGGCAATAGAGTTAGTGTCATGTAACGTAACTGCCACCGGATACAAAAAAAAATATATTTTTGTCTATACTCTTTCGTGTAAATTAAATTTTTGCGTCACCATTAACGTCATTATGTAATAAACTATAAACGTTATGTGTTACCTGTCAGCACAATATAAAACTGTTAATTTGAAGGGCAGGTAAAATATTGATGTGTCTTGAATTTCATGGAAATTGTCTCATTATTTGAATTTTATTACAATATGATTTATAAATGGTAAAAAAAATTATTAATGTAACTTACAATTGTGTGCGTTAATAAACTCTTGTATTTTAAATAATATGCCACAAGGTATTTTTGTTGGTTTAAAAACACGATTAAACACAGAGACATTTGTAGACATTAATAACTACAATCTAGTAATAAAATTCGATTCCCGTCGTTCGGTTGTTAAAACTGACTGGCATTTGCCATGAATAAACTTTTTAAATGTAACTATAGATTATGAAAGCATTTCGCCGCCTTGTCTATCATTAAAATATTTTGTCTCGCCTTCAGACTAGGTGATATTTTTAGTTATTTTTCACGAGGTCGTTGTTTTTAAATGTTTTTTAAGTTTAGTCTATGGCAATTCTAAATTTAAAATAACGTGTCACCGAAAATTGTAGGAAATGGAATAACCAAATGTGCAATTTAAAAGCTTTTTATTACTGGTAATTTTACTATTGCTAAGTGAAAGCAGTTTTTTTGATGAAAAAAGATAAAAAGTCCCGTGTGTTATAAATATTTCTTAGGTAAATAGTGATCGCCATCTTATAACTTGAATTCCTGCATAATTAACTGAATCCTTACAAGATAAAAATGTAAGGCATATGAAAAATATATATTTTACGCATAGGGGAATTGCATTTGCTATGATGATATATGAGTATGATAATGCAACAATTTTACGTTATTTCCGCTAATTATAACTACTGAAATGCGGTAACTATATATGTAATGTGTAGTTATTTAATTTCGAAAACTCAACTTTTTTTTTTCATTTAAATTAAATAATTACCAACAAATAGTATATTAATTATTTTTCTGCATACATATACTTTGAATGCCCGGTCAAATGAATATATATAAGATACAAATATGACTTTTCTCTTAATGTGATTATGATGTATTGACTACATTCTTCATGTCATAATAATCGATCAATAAGAAAGGTTTCAACGTCGAGACATTGCTTATCATTATCCGTATTTTACCTGTTTTTGTACAAACACTTATATAGTAAACAGAACACTAACGATTTGTATAATACGTTATCCCTAAAGAGAAAATAATCCAATGTAAAGTATATTCAGATCCTTTATTGGATGGGTAACTAAAGTATTAATAACAATTGAAGGAGAACGTCCTGAACTATAAGCTCAAAATCAATGGGCTTATTCATAATCAGATCTTCATGTATAGTTTGAAAAATATAGACATATAGACTATACGCCCGTTAAAGAAAACAATTCGAATAGTATAGAATAGTATTCTATACACAATTTTTTTTTAAATCTACTCTTATAAAGAACTCTCCGATCGAGTAGATTGCACTTGAAAATCACCGTTCCTTTAAACCATTTCGTGCCTCAAATATAATAAATAAAGTTAAAACAGGTCATTCATAATGGATACAAATTGTGTTCCGTTCATTTGAATGGTAACTCATTAAACGCCAACAAAATAGCGAATGAATGAACCAAAGAACGTTTTATTTCAAATGCGTACGTGACTCTTCATACGTTTTTTTACGCAACCACTCACATGAAGGGTGTATGAATAAGAGTCTGTACTCTTGTGTTTAATATTTTTATGACGTTAAGTCGTACTTAAATTAACTTAAAACACTTCCTTATTGCGGTAACAAATCTAGGCCTCAGATTTATATATCTGTTTAGTGATATTTTTATTGGCTAATTTAAAGTCTTTCAATATACCTACATAAGGCACGACACACCATGGTATTTTCAGGACTAAGCCAAGCCGGATTTCCTCAGCACGACACTTCGCACTTAGAAAGAAAATTCAATTGGTGCAAAGCAGTGATTCGAACACTTGACCGCGACAAGGTTAAGACGCGCATGCTCAGACCATTAAACTAACACTGCTCCTGCCTCTACCAAGACCAAGAAGTTATTTTTACTTTCAAACACAACAAATTCAAAATCATAAATTTATTCATATAGGTAACACAATGTACACTTATGAACGTCAATAACAAAAATGTATATGGAATGCTTCTAATTTTACATTTACTGCCAGTTCTCAAATCAAGGGCGTAGAACGGAAGAGAAGAACTGGCAATAAACATTAAGTTGTAATAGGAGTCTAACTTACCGCACAACGGACCAATTGTGCGTCTCAGTGCGGAAACTGGGTCCTCACTACTAGGTGTCAATAATTAGGAAGCACTGTTTATTCTGGGTATGGGACAAACAGCGATTTAGCGACGTAACTCATGAACAATAATCATAGTGCAGTTACCTTATCAGTAATGCGTGAAAAATATATGATAACGCACCATTTCTTACATTTGCACGAAGTCGTGTCAATGAACCCGCTCATGGCCACTAAATTGTTTAACAAATAATGAATTAAACTTTATTAATCATCTCAAGGTGTCGATGACGCAATTTCTTGATTAATTAAAAAAATGAGATTCCACGCTCGCCCGTGTGAATAATTAAAAAAAAACGTTTTTTATTAATTAATCAACAGTTCTAGTACCTTAGAAGCTAAGCCATGAGTGAGGCACGTATGTTAAACATGTGTGTAACGTCAAATACACTTTAAAAATTAACAAATTAATATGTTTATAAAAAGGGTATATATACGCGAATTTATTACATTACATAACTCGGCATTTCGAGTGCTTTACATTAGTGATCAGCGACAACAGGAGAATTTTCTACGTTTTATTAAGAGGAAAGATTTGTATTTTGGAATATTTGCCACGAAGTATCTCAAAAATGGGAGGGATTTCAAAAATTTCACCATTAGAATGCTAGAATATTCCTTGGTAGTATAGCCTATATTTATTTACAAAATAATAAAAAGTCCAGCTGTGCGAAGCCGGGAAAGGCCGCTAGTATTTTGTAAATGATAACAATCTTAGCGATACGAAAGCTAATGTGTGCTTGTCGTTTTGAGTATTGCAACACGTGTAACAATTCCCGACGAAGTAAATTTCAATTTATATGTCACGAAAACACGGATCTGTGAATTTTTTCTATAAACAAGAGAAATCTTGATTTCTAGGTGACAAGGCGATTAGCCTTTAAAAATAGGTTGTCTAAATACAACAACTTCTTCTCAAGTTTACAATATTGTTTGGTTACATATTAGAAAAGAAACTGTCTTTTTTATGTCAATTGGACCCGCGCGCTTACTATAGTGTCGTTTGTACCAACAGCGGCACCAACGTTGTCGCATGCAAGTTCCATGTAGTTCCGTCATAATCCACAGCGCTGACGTCGCGGTACAAAATGCCATAATTGAGATCGGGGTCGCTGTTGCTATAGCTATTGGAAATTACAGGGTAAGGGCCAAAAATTATAAACTACAAAAAAGCAGAAAGAGAGAGGAAAACCTACGTTTCTTCAAAGAAAATATATTGTACCTACCTAAGTTCGTATAAATATTATGCAAGCTAAAATACATCATTACAATTTCTTTTATGGCGTAAAGATCTTTCTTTCCAATTAGACGCGAATACTATTTTCCTTTTTGTAATAAAAAATTAATTAAAGCACATCATATGATGCCTTTTAAAGAAATCCCGTTTTTCGACTGCCACAATCAACATGACAAATCTGGAGGCTACGCTTTTTCCTGACATTATATATTTTCGATAATATAAATATTATTTGCGCATCCACAAGAACATACCACACCATAATGCTTTAATTATATAATGTAGACCATTATTTACTAAGAAGTTTACTCTAAGGGATTTTTGCCTACTTGTATCTAAAATACACACTTTTATAGTAAGTATAAAACATTTTGTATTTGTAAAAAAAGTTTATCTTAACTTCGAATATTAAAAGGGCCTAATTGCACAGTTAATTACCTAAACGTTTTTAAAATTATGCATGTAACTGACCAACACAAAGTGCTTCTTACCCAATGTACTTAAAAGCACAAAGATCGTTGTTGTGACAACAGTGAAGCCGAATTGTTTTAAGACAATGACTTATTAATAAATGGCGGCCTTAAGGGGGAGTATACGAGATATTATATAATAATGGCGTAAAAAATATTAAATAACACTGCGTAAAACAAAGTTATGAATCTGATATACCTGTCGGTTATACGCGACCTTTCATAAAACGCGATCTCTGCCAGGCATTCCTACTAATAATCCCTTCATAGCTTTTATTCACAAGGCATACGAATATAAGTTCGATTTTCTACCAAACAATTATTGTGTGGACTAGCGAAATAAAAATAATTATGCTGTTTTGAGTAATCGTACGTCGAACACACAAGGATGTTTGAACGTCAATAGAAAAAAAACCTCGCAAAGGTTACGTTATTCGCACTTTAACTACTAAATAATCTCAATTAGGATTTTGGCAGTTTGAAATGAAATGACAGATTAACTATTTAATTTCAAGCTGAAATTGAATAAACGAACTTTAATTATAGGATATCCACAGTAAACTTTTCACAACAATATTATCGTTTCCTGTTATAATTGCAATGGCAATGCCGAGAGCAATGGTCAAAAAAAGTAATATTTATCATATTTAAATTATCATACAGCCTGTAAAGGTAGCGCTAACCACTGAAAGAGAAAATTTAGAGTGAGCCTCACATAATTTAGGTTACCAGAAATATCTTAGATTAACCTATTGACAAAGTTATTAAGGATTTAAACACGAACATCAAATTTTTCGAGTGTACTCATTAATCGAGGTTAGAGCTATTAACTGCGTTTAATACAGTTAAATAAATGTTATGTGTTGAAAACTAAGAACAAATTTAAAACAGTCGGATAAAACTTTAGACGTAAGAACTGAGAGTTAAACACTCAACTTGACATAAGGAGACAGTGTAATTAAACTAAGTTCGTTTTCATGAATTGAAATAAGTTGTATAGCATAAACAACCTTCATAAAGTCACTAAAGACTATTCTTAATAATTAAAGTTAGCATGAAGCGTCGGTTAGTTTATCTTCCGAGAATGCCAAGAAGAGTGAAAGTATTTGTAAGTCTTAACGGAATATGCTTATATATTATCACAGATGTAAAGTAGTTTTTCAATATTTTGACGGAAGTAAAAAAGTTTTAGTCTTTTGCATATAACTAACGTTTCAATTAAAACGTTTTTAAATATTATATGTTAATGAATGTCAAGTGGAATGTGACCTGTAACATTTACATTGTCTTGTGGCTATATCCTAATTTTCTAACAAATCTGAATTCCTTATTTAAATATACAGAAATGTTTACATTTTTTTTGTAGTTTTGCTTAAAAAGATAACAAGAGCTTCAGATCGTATGTTTCGGAAATAGATTTCAATTTTAATAAATAAATATATAATAAAAAAAATTTTCCAGTGAATTTTTAATATTCTTACATACACGACCTTTTGTACAGTGCATTTATTTTACAATAAAATTATATATAAATAGTGATCACTATACAAGGCAATTTATATTTTAAAGTTCGTTAGAGTTTATGGCAACACTACGACAGTCATCATAGTTTAATAGAAAAATACACTTATGTCATGCGAAACGCATAGGCCAACATCTAATTTTAACTGACAAATTAGAACAGAGAAATAGACTGTATTATATGTGACTAAAACCTAAAATAGCATCATTGACATTAACATTAGCCAGCTACTGACCGGCGAATAATTAAGCCACATTATAAATGCGAAAGTAACTCTTTTTCACGGCTAACCTCTAAATTTACTTCAATGAAAATTGAACAATGGCGACGGTTAGTAATTTGAAATAGTTTTTACTGTTTCTCTCTGCCAGAGTACATTAAAGCAGTTTCGTATAATTATGATAATGTGATATAATTATATATTATCTGAATAATTCGGAAATACTCACATGTATGAGCTAGACAAGGGGTTAGATGCACTTTCAAAATACCGTTCTCAATTGGTATTTTTCAAAACCGCTGTCACCAATAGCGGGTCACTTTCCTACTGTTTCCAACTATATCGTATCACTTGTGGTTATTGTAATTCTAACTTATAACTCAACACTGGTATTGCTGTAAAATACACATCGGGAAGGTAATATTAGTAACATTTCCCTGAGCTGCAAAACTCACTAATACACTGACACTACCACAAAATATCACAGTCAAAGCCACAGACAGATCGTAATTCTAACTGTTGAAATCGAGGACAATTTA
This sequence comes from Pieris brassicae, assembly GCF_905147105.1. Lineage (NCBI taxonomy): Eukaryota > Metazoa > Arthropoda > Insecta > Lepidoptera > Pieridae > Pieris > Pieris brassicae. The sequence goes on along the minus strand of NC_059669.1, from coordinate 16,303,484 downwards.
TGCAAATGATATTGACAGAAAAGTTAAATGCGATAACGTTCAAGTCCCTCAAATATTTGAATAAATAATTAGTCTTTTAAACTGTTGATTAACGTATCACGGCAAGTGAAATGAAATTTTGTTAATTTATCTGATTACTGTCGTCAAGCGAATTGCAAACTTTTTTCGGCAAAACTTTTTTTTGCTTGAAGCGTTTCGTAAGCGGCCAGCGAGTACGAGTCGTTAAACTGAAATCGGTCCAAATCACCTATAGGCTATAACACGCCATTCGCCGCGTGGAAACGGAATCTAGTCACACGAAAATTTTCACTGTACCAAACATTTCCACGCGGCCTGCATTGTTATGCAACTGCAGAGGCCGAAAGGATTTTGATGGCGCGAACTTCGGAAAAGCCGGAGGAAAATTCTAACCTCAAAAGTTTGCTCAGATGAAGCTGAAAAGTTATCTTAGACACTGTATTGTATGGGCTCTGTGATATTTTGTGGACGTTTGCACTAGTTAGGCTACCGGGGGCGAATTATCGTGAGCGCTGTCGGTGCGCGCTAGCGGCTAGCGGCATTACGTGACCGTTTCGAGCGGAGTCTCGTGCGGCACTGACTAACTGCTGTGGACTGTGGCCTCAGTGCCTCGACAATCTCACCTAGCTCCCAATCCCGATAGTCGTCAAAAAGCTCGTGCACTAACGTGTGACGCGTGAAGTGCCGATTTGTACTTCAGGAAAGTGTTAATAAAAAATAGAAATTTCATAGAGGTTAAAGCATTTTTTTAAATTTCGAAAATTTTAGTCAGTTTCTGTTCCTAGCGATTGTATTAGATTACTGAACGCCTCCAAAGCTTTTTTTTAGATTAACATTAATGTTACCTAGATTGCAAAATAAATTATACTACCCAGATCTTACTGATGATGTTACTAACTGTTATACGCAGTGACGTGTCAAACAGTGGTCTATGAAACTCCAATCATTCTCCTCTTTGGAGCCCTCGACCCGACTAGCTGTAGTCTCCAGACCTTGTTGCAATTTTTAGACTAATTGAATTAATGAAATTTTGGTAAGATGAAACACTGACATAGTCTGATTTGTACATATGTATATTATAAATATCCCTAATACTAGTAAATTTAACACAACAAACTATAATCCTTATATAAACTAAGTTTATATAAATTTTAAAGATTATATAAACTAAAACTAAATATCGTGTAAGATGTATGCGTTCCCATGGCAACCAGTTTACACAAATTCAGTAAGAAGCCGCCACGTGCCTCGCTTCCCGAAACCAGATCACGAATATGGCAACTTAATCACCAGCCATGCTTTAAGTGCACCATTTTGAGTTAAGGAATGCTGTCGATGGAGTGTTGCATTGAACATCAATTAGCAAGTTCAAAATTGGTACACGGTATTGTTTCAATAGAGATTTGACGAAACTCAGGTCCGCATTGAATGGGTTTTCCAGTTTTGACTATGTTCAATGTGTGGAAAAAATTATTAAGCTTTTATATGTAATCTAGGTGTAAATGGTTGTGGTGTTATTATTGCAGATAATGATTTTCATTTATATCGTTTTCACAGTGTTAAAAGGAAATATGAGTTTATAACACTTCGTTACTTAAGTTTAAAAAATATTTTACAACAATGACAAAGCGAACTGTAAAATAAAATCCACACAGGTAAATTATTTCAAATTACGTAAAAAATGAATGCCTGGATTTTTTATCACACATGGGTGTATTTATCATATTCTAATTTCATGAAAAAAAATATTTTCATTCTATTTATTTATTGTCTTTCTTGGAAGACAAGATTACTTAATATTTATTTTGGAATACAGGTCCATTTCACTACAAGTACATCTTGTTACCTTATTTATAACTTTTACAATTGTTTAATTTGGTTTGTTGGGAAAAACTGAACAATCTTTTCTGTGATTGACTACAATTCAGTATAATGATTTTATACCAAAGTATTAAAAAATACATGCAAAATATTTTTTTTCTAAATTTCGTTGAAGAAATATTTCAGCGCCCCGAGTGATTATGTAGAAAACAAGCGTAGTCTAAGGTCCGTCCGTAATCTACGGAATCTCAAGTCATAAACACGTCTTGAGAAATAATCTAAGAATAAAATACATTTAAGTTTGATTCACGTACAAAAATACGATCTTAAAGCTGCTCGAATGAAAGTTTGGGAAGACTGAGAAAACTTCTATTTTACTTGGGACATGGGAAAATTTTCATTAAAGTAAATATCGTTTTGAATGTATATAATTTCATAAAATAATGTTATTTTTCTTACTTTATCTCTTATCTGTATTACCTATATTTTACCATATGTAATATCTGTATCTATTATCAATTCTTTTAAAGAAATATATTAAACAATTGTAAATTTTATATAATTTATACTAAATATAAAGTAAAACTTCAAAAACCACATTAGCGACTATTATTTAACTATTAATAAATAAGATAAATTGGCCTGTATACGATAACTAAAAGAAGTAATACTGGTATTAATAGATATTTAATATTGGTACATGACCTCCAACGGACTCTAAATTCTTCCATTGCTCTCTCATCTTCGCTACTATGTTGAAAAGTTTGCCCGTTAATAATTATATATATGGGTATACAATTATTATTTATATGAAAACACAAAATAAAGTTAGATTATCATAGCAAATTATTTGCATGTACGGTTTGACCAACTGTGGTCCTGCAAAGACAGTATACTATAGACGTTATGGTTTGCCGTATTATGACAAGTCTGAGCGCACGCCAAGCTCCATTTATATAAAATGCACCCTCAAATCTTTGTCAGACGCTCGTAACGAAATGGTGTTTCACCTATCATAATTCATCAGTCTGTTTGTTTGGTGGTGCGGACGAATCTTAGCAACTGTTGTTGTTTGAATTGAATCAGTAGTATTGCGTTGGACGGTTCATTTATCGTGAATAACTATAGGACGTATCATACTATGATTGAATTGTTGCTGATTAAACCGCAAGCTAAGAAACCGATTTTTTATTATTATTGACAATAATAAAATCCGTCCGTCCGTAAAATGGCATCCGTCGATCTAAAATAGCGCTGAGTATTTGGAAGTGGAAAAACTTCAAAAATATCAAGAAAGAAGCACATTGGAAGTCGTCATCAATGCAGTGGCGAACCGTCATTCTTTCTACATAAGAGCCTGGACAACTTAACGTGCCTCCCGTTGAAGATGTTTTAAATTACTTTATTGTGGCTAAAAACATAAATCGTGTCAGAACATAATAGATTACCGATATAAATTGTATGTACTGATACCACCAAACTAGGTTAATAACTAAATTAAAATACTTTGGCATCGTTAAATGTTAAAAGGTAATCAACCTTTTCTTAACAATATTTACATAATGCGTCGTAACCATCAGAAATTAGTATTTTAAAATCTAAAAAAATAAATTTTACGTAACGACAGGAATACAGTTCCTTTGCAATAGGAATGTCGCAAGCACCGTAGCGCGTTAACATTACTTCCCTTGTCGCCATCTAGTTTAATTTACACAAAATTTACATGCATTTACCATGCATGTAGCACAACAACCATGTCCTGCCGTTGTGTAATTATTTTACTAGATGGCGTGGATAGTATACAATATTTCAGACTTACATTACTAGGTGGCGTTTATCTTAAGTAGTGTCACGTATACATTTTTAATTATTTCACTAGATGGCGGGGAAAACAATTTTGTCGCTTATTAACTTTGATAGGGTGGTAAAATATAATTTATGTCGCACACGTCTTTTTAAGTTTTTAGGATTTAAAGTTTTTAATTTAATTTTAGTACTTAATTTGCATAGTCTATATAATTGCCAACAGCTTTGATTTAAAATCTTGTTGGCAAAAAGTAAATTAATACAAGCCGTAATTTATAAATAATTCGGTTATCAAAAACTACTTTAGAAATCGAAAGAGAATGTAAGTATGGTTTAAATTTAAATTTTTAAAACATTTTTATCAATGCTAACAAGGCCAAAGGATTCATTTCTATTTACCTACCATCGAATAACACTTAGAAAAGAGAACGCTCGAATTGTTTTGAAAGGGATAGTTTGCCGCTCAATCTATGATAGGTCGCAATTAAAGTAATTTTCGGTCATCATCCCTCTCCTTTGTTGAAAACTCTTCCGTATTCAATACTATAAAATGTTTCTGTACGCTAAAACAATATCATAGTTGTATTGCAATTCAAGTAAACCACTGCTACTTTCAAGAAAACATGAGTTTTGTGAAATTGGTAAGAATTATTTCTCCTAATAATAAATTTAAGTAAGTAAGTTGCGTGCGAACACATCTCTAAAAATATTGAGATATAGTTTCTTAGTAGTACTTGTTCTAAATCAAGTTGTCAAAGGAATGGAACAAATTTTGGCAAAATTTTAGACTACTGATAGATTAGAAGAGACTGAGAGAACTTAATAGATTGATGCTCTCCAAACTTCTGTCATTTCATATTTAAATTCAAAACAAAGCGGTTTCATTTTATGTACACCAAACTGATACTTAAGGGCCTTAAAAAAGAGAGCGTACAATTCCCTAAAAGATCGGCAACACACCCGCTAGCCCTGGGCGTTGTAGGAAATGTAACCCGAAGTTTTCAAAAGTCCTAATACCACATAAATTACTTATATTGTGACCTTCTTGATAAATAAAAGTGTTATGTTTCAGTATTTGCTTGTATTTGTCTGCGTTGCTGCTACGCTAGGCAAGCAAGCTGAGAAGAGGAGTGCTTCAGGATGGGATGTCGCCGGTTTGATTCCTGTGGGAAGTTTAATCCAAGTTGCTCAGCCAAATGGAATTGGACATACTTCCAGTGGTATGGTCATGAAATCTAGATATTATTTTTGAAATAAAATGAAAACTAATAAAAAATATTAAATATATTTTTGGATCATGCTCGGCACGTACCTACCTACCCGTAAATAAGCTTTGTCACACAAAAATAATATTATGTTATTCTTGTAAACTAAACAATTATATACAGCATGTTATGCACTCAACATTTAAGTGTTAACTTTGTATCCATAGTTACAGTAATTATTTTAAATAAAATAAAAGCAAAATTTATATTTTTTTACCTTTCAGACTCGAGCTCGGATGTAGCTGGTGCAATAGCGGCAGCAAAAGCCGCAGCGACAGCAGTAATGGCTGCCCAGCAACAGGTCGCAGCTGCTAAACACGCTGCTCTAGAGCAGCAGAGCTTTGCCAGTGCCAAAGAAGCTGAAGCTGCTCATGCGGCTCATAAAAGGTTAATAATTTCCTAACGTATGGGTCGCAATTGTAGCATTGAGAAAGTAATTTTATTTTTAGGAAAAAATAATATCTTTATATAAACACATGTTACAGTGAAGAGGCAGCGCGTATTGCCCGAGCACACGCGCTCGAAGCAGCTCAAACAGCTGTGCATGCTCAAGCGCAGCTCGCCTCTGCTAAAGCTCGTGCGGCCACAGCGCAGAAAATCGCCGCAGCTCATGAAGCTGCTGCGGCTAGAGCAATACAACAGGCTGCTAACCATCAAGCTGCGAGACTGCAGAGTGCTGGTATTTTGCATATTTACATTACATACTATCATAATTGTATAGTTCTTTTTTCAAATATTTATAAAATTTACAAATGAATCTTATACTTTCACACTTACATACGTATAGAGTTAGGAATTACGATTACCTAAGCCAAAAAGTTAATATTTAAACAAGTTCCCATCATTCCAATTGAAGACTAAGAAAGGTCTCCATCGGTTTCTAAGACGGCTGTTAACTAATCAGACATTCAATCGTGGCGAAGCAATTGTATGGTTTCTAGTTTAGTAAGAAAGTTATTATTCGTAAGACTTAACAATGCCTTTAAATCTTTCGATCGAATCGAATCGAAACAATTAGACCTATGATCGTAAAGTTGTTTAATAAATTCGTTTGTTATCCTCAAGATCTGGAAGCTCTGAAGTTGTCGGTGCTGCAAAGTTCTGGAGCAGCTGGAGCGGCGGGTGCTGCTCAGCATGCTGCTTCTGCTGCGGCTGCAGCGCTACGTCCCTGGAACCCTGCCTGGTCTACATGGTCCCCAACCTCCAGGCCATGGGCATGGTCTTAAAACTATACCTGAATCGTTAATAATTATGTCTTTTGTTTTCTGTATACCTTCTCAATGTATTATGTAATCAATAAAGTTTTTTTTTAAATATATATCTTTATGTTATTCTTATTTACGAGTATTTTTTTAAAGTTGTCATACTAGACTAGGATCGATTTGTACCAGGACGCCTGCGTGGTTTCCATAGCAACCTGAGATAGTGCTCCATGCGCCGTTAGGTCGCAGAATCCCACCTTATTTTGATTACGTAAAACCTAATTTAAATGGTTACAATATTATGAGTTTGCGAAGTTGAAACAAGCGTGAGTATATAGTTTTGTAAATTTCAATCAAACAATACGTGAAAACAATCTATACGATAACATTTTTTAAGAAATATATAGAATGTAATAAAAAATAAACATGTATTATTAATAGACGCAGGCCATAAAGCTTTACAGTTTTCCACTAAACTTTAGAAAAAATATAAAAAACAAAATCATATCATTTCAGTTAACATGTGGCTGAAACTGATGCTGGCAGTCGTCTGCTGGAATTCAGCGATCGCTGATATCGACAGACGCCGCAACTCAAATCCTACATATTATAATGTTGGCGGAGTTCTATCAAGTAACGAGTCGGTTGCATTTTTCAAAGATACAATATCTGTAAGTAAAGCTCTTGGTAATTGTTAATTATTCAATTGTTACCAAAAGCCAAATCTTATAACCTAAGGTTATTTTACTTCAGTGACTTAGGTCTTTCAAGAAAAAAAGCATACTAATTCTCATCTGGTGACGCAGTTGCTAGCCTTCTGGCAGTGTCAGAGTGTGTACATCAGCACTTAACATCGGGTTAAGTGCTGATGCTGCTGCTGCTGATCGGGGCCTCTTATCCGTTTGTCCCCTGTTCTATAAAAAATACGCCTAAATCAACTATATATACATAAGTCGGTAAAGGCTGTACAAAAATAATGTAAGGTATTGCAGAATCTAAACTTCAAGGATAAGTATGTGCCTCGCGGAGTTACCTACCATGATTACTCAATTTTGATGGACCCTAATCCAATTATGACAGCGCTTAATGTCTGTAAGGATCTCATTGCTCATCGGGTAAGATTGAAGAAATTATAGTTTTCTACCTTCTTTTCGCAAAGTATACTAACAAATGGCCAAACTTTTTAACCTCCGACAATAAGTCTGCGTTTGTTTTTTTTATTTACTTTGCCATGTTCTTGCACTGTTTATGATTCGTATAGTTTTTATGCTTAGTGAAGAGTTGCTACGTTTATTGATCCGAAATATTAAACGGTTTTCGTATTCTATAGATGTGATATTTTTTACAGGTCTACGCAGTAATAGTATCCCATCCAATAACAGGCGACCTCTCACCCGCTGCAGTATCTTACACCAGCGGCTTCTACCATATACCGGTTATTGGGATTTCTTCTAGGGACTCGGCATTTTCCGACAAAAACATTCATGTATCATTTCTACGTACCGTACCACCATACTCCCATCAGGCTGACGTGTGGGTGGATGTTCTAAAACATTTCAATTACATGAAAGTTATTGTTATACACAGCTCCGATACGGATGGTAGAGCTATCCTAGGACGGTAAGTGGTTCTTTCAAACAAGGTACATATGTTACGTTTTCAATAAATATTTTTTTTCAATGGTAACATTTAATTTCTGGATACAGATTTCAAACTACATCTCAAAGTGTAGACGAAGATGTTGACAGAAAAGTGGTCGTCGAACAGGTGATTGAATTTGAACCAGGATTAGACTCATTTAACGAAAAACTTATTGATGTTAGAAGTGCACAAGCTAGAGTATTTCTTATGTATGCAAGGTATGTAAACGATCCACCTCAGCACTCTGAATATAGTTAAAATATAGTTTTACCTGTTAACCCGATTAATGCTAACCAGTTAAAAATAAATTACTTACACTAGTGTATTGAGAACATTGATGTTCATTTAAGCGTAGGAGTCGCCAAACAAAAGTGCGTAAACGAATTCGTGACACTGGCCTTTCACAAAGGTGTAGTCAGAGCTGATGCTTCAGTCCAGAACTATGTAGGATTCCCAACATAGGAGGCAAAATTATGAATTGGTTCATAATTTGAGGCGAAGTAGTAGTCTTTTCCTATTTATATTACCTGTATCTTACAGTAAAACAGATGCCGAGATAATCTTCCGTGATGCGACCTACATGAATATGACTACATCTGGCTACGTCTGGATGGTCACAGAACAAGCATTAGATGCCGCTAATGCTCCTGAGGGACTTCTGGGATTAAGGCTTGTAAACGCCACAAATGAACACGCCCATATACAGGACTCTATGTAAGTTTCTACAAGGAAAATTAACGATACCTTTGCCTGTTTTCAAGTGACGACAGTCACCAATGTACACTCTCAGATAGGTTCCGGACGTAGCGTCCGGACGTAGCGTTTACTACTACAAAAATATGTACACTTCATGAAGTGCTAAATCTAAACCATACACGATGAGATTAAAGTCCGCGGGTTTTTTAAATAAATTGCGGCAAAATTGGTTTGTTTATTATTTTGATTTCCATTCCAGCTATGTCCTAGCATCAGCAATACGCGAAATGAACAAAACTGAAGAAATAAACGCTCCTCCATCAGACTGTGACAATTCTGGCTCGATATGGCAGACGGGACAGGTTCTTTTTGATTATATAAGGAAACAAAGGTTGGAGAATGGTGCTACTGGCCATGTGGCCTTCGATGACCATGGCGATAGAGTCCATGCAGAGTACGACATGGTCAATATAAGAGCGGAAGGCGAGCATGTTGCAGTTGGAAAATATTTTTATTCTAAGGTTAATTTCAACTATTTGGCGATAGTGATAGGTTTCAATTCCGATATATTGTACATGTTGAACCACGGTTCCACATATATTATATGTGTATCAAAGCAGCAACATTTCCCATATGTTGGAAAAGCCGGGTAATTCAGTTCTTAGAGTAGGACAACATAAAGTAAAATAGCATTGGCAGTTAGCTAAATAGCTAAAACAACAATCGGCCTATGCTGTGATAGCTAAGCGACTTCAAAAGTGCACACGTAATCAAGTGAGTTCCCAACTCTAAGTAGCTCAACTCAAATTATATGGTGAATACTCGTATAAGCGCAGTAGTGGACAGTGGAAAACATGTTGAACCACGGTTCCACATATATTATATGTGTATCAAAGCAGCAACATTTCCCATATGTTGGAAAAGCCGGGTAATTCAGTTCTTAGAGTAGGACAACATAAAGTAAAATAGCATTGGCAGTTAGCTAAATAGCTAATACAACAATCGGCCTATGCTGTGATAGCTAAGCGACTTCAAAAGTGCACACGTAATCAAGTGAGTTCCCAACTCTAAGTAGCTCAACTCAAATTATATGGTGAATACTCGTATAAGCGCAGTAGTGGACAGTGGAAAACATGTTGAACCACGGTTCCACATATATTATATGTGTATCAAAGCAGCAACATTTCCCATATGTTGGAAAAGCCGGGTAATTCAGTTCTTAGAGTAGGACAACATAAAGTAAAATAGCATTGGCAGTTAGCTAAATAGCTAATACAACAATCGGCCTATGCTGTGATAGCTAAGCGACTTCAAAAGTGCACACGTAATCAAGTGAGTTCCCAACTCTAAGTAGCTCAACTCAAATTACATGGTGAATACTCGTATTAGCGCAGTAGTGGACAGTGGAAAACAGGTAGATGCTACCTATTTCGACATAAAAAAGTTTTGAATTGGTCGATAATGCAGAAATTTGCACATAAATTACACATTTTGAATAACAAGCGCTCAAACTTTCATTGTTTACAGGAAACTCAAAAAATGCGCCTTGAACTAAAAGAACACGAAATCATATGGATGGGACGTAGCTCGTCCAAGCCTGAAGGATTTATGATTCCGACACATTTGAAGGTTATTTTTCTTTACAATCAGATAGTGATTACCAGATAAAACTTTATCTGATTATATTTGTTTAGATTAATTTGAGTTAAGGCATGGGAATTCCAATAGATGACGAACCTGTTGTATATTTAGTTACTATTCTATAGAAACTTGACCAACTGCTCTTTAAATACTGCTTTCGGTAACATGACTTCCATTGTTTCATGTTCAAATCTTGCATTTTTATAAAGTTTATTAGTTTTATTAGTAGGTAAGTGTGATGATCTTAGTTTAGTTCGGAAAATTAGAATCATTAGGTATATTCCAATTTAGGGATCTGAAATGTCTGAAATAGACGTGTATATATAGTGACAGATATGTGAAGTCGATATATTTTTCTAAAATCCCTTTGGCTATCTATTTGAAGGTAGTAACTATAGAAGAGAAGCCTTTTGTATACGCTCGTCGAGTTGATGATATTCTCGATTGCACTAGCGAAGAAATTCCTTGTCCACATTTCAATATTACTGAGGAAGCTGGTAAGTCTTTTTATTACATTTATTTTAGAACTCTGTCAAACTAAGACAGAGCTAATGATATTTCAACTTAAGAAAACACTTTTTAAACGGATTGAAGCATGTTAAGCTATGTTATGTTGTCCGTTTAAAAAGTGTTTTCTTAATGTGTAAAAGCTATGTTAACAAAAGACAATACTATATTTCAACTTGTTATATTATTTCCAGATCAATTGTACTGCTGCAAGGGATTCTGTATGGACCTTCTAACCTATTTGTCACGAGCCATAAACTTTACATTCTCGTTAGCACTATCCCCTGATGGACAGTTCGGGTCTTACGTATTTAAGAATATCTCTCAACCAGGATCAAAAAAGGAATGGACGGGACTCATTGGTAAATTGTGCTTGCTTGAATTCGCTACGTGCTACGTATATGTAAAAGTAACCTTTCCAGCAATTACATTAAATAACTTTCCAAATATATGAGCCATATATTCGGAAATACCGCATATACCTATAATATATATTCATGTTTTGTTTCTTTTAATTTTTCCTGACGTATTCCTTATGTAAGGTAAGTTGATCTAGTTCTTAGGGCAGGAAATTAAACAATCCAATAATGACTTGATTCACTATAATTTACTTCACTTACTTTGCAATTTTGTATAACTTCAAACTTGAACATAGTGCCCGTGCGCATGTGTCCCAAACTCTTTTATAATCTATTCCATACCCCGACTCGACCATCCCCCTTTGTGGAGATGTTTGAGATGCGTGAGATGCCCGAAAAAGTCAAATGAGCAACACATGCGCGCTTGTAGCAAGTGTAATAAATATTATAATCTAACACAGCTAATACTCGATTGGTATTTCAGGCGAATTAGTCTATGAGCGTTCTGATATGATTGTCGCGCCGTTGACAATAAATCCCGAACGTGCTGAATTTATTGAGTTTAGTAAACCATTTAAATATCAAGGCATTACTATTTTGGAAAAGAAGGTAAAAATTCACTAATTGAATATAATTTTGTAACAGTGTACTTGTTTATTAAAAATATTTTATAAGTGGTCGTTATTGTATTTTTTTATGTACTTAGGAATGTATGTCTTTTGTTGAGAGTACAAATTTTAAGCCATCATCCTTTTCAGCCATCAAGATCATCGACCCTTGTGTCATTCTTGCAACCATTTTCAAACACATTATGGATTTTGGTGATGGTATCGGTTCACGTTGTGGCCTTAGTACTTTACTTATTGGATAGATTCTCACCATTCGGTCGGTTTAAATTGGCTAACATTGATGGTACTGAGGAGGATGCATTGAACTTGTCCAGTGCGATTTGGTTTGCATGGGGAGTTTTACTCAACAGTGGAATTGGAGAAGGTAATTTTATACAGTGGAAATGAGCAGTTTGATGAATCTTAACAAATTGTTTTAACAATCGAACTTCACAGGTTTAGAGTTTAAACAAAAGTGCTCATAATAGAGGTATAAAATGGACATGCATGAAAATCAATGGCGGTACATCCGTTTGTCACTTTTTCTCAAAAGGTTAGGTATTTTAGACACAGAAGGCTGATCAGCTGTTGCTATGTTTATCTTTTGTTTGGCCACAAAAAACACATAGGCTTATATACTGAAAATAAAACAACTTTACTTGACTACTACGGAATGACTTAATACATAATTTTTCATTGCGTTAACTAAACACAATATTCTAGATTTAGTACTTGGCTCTTATTTTTACAGGGACTCCCCGCAGTTTCTCCGCCCGCGTTTTAGGCATGGTATGGGCCGGTTTTGCGATGATCATAGTCGCATCATACACAGCTAACTTAGCTGCTTTTCTCGTGCTTGAGAGGCCCAAAACTAAGTTAAGTGGCATTAATGACGCAAGGGTAAGTTTCTTTGAGTTCAATTGATTGACCACAGACCATTATTGAGTAAACATAAAGATTTTTTAGTTGAACATTGATTTCTCTCTGGCTATGCTTTTTCATGTTATTATATTGTATATATGTTAAATATTATTTTTTTAAGCTTCGTAACACAATGGAGAACTTGACATGCGCTACAGTGAAAGGTTCGGCTGTGGACATGTACTTCCGTCGGCAGGTGGAATTGTCGAATATGTATCGTACTATGGAAGCCAATAATTATGACAATGCTGAACTGGCTATTCAAGATGTTAAGGACGGGTAAGTTCTATATATGTAAGCACCGAGTTCGTTCACCTAGAATCAAGAAAACTCAAAGTGATGATGTCATTACCGTGTCTGCTCTCATAAAACATCAATTGATAAGCATTGAGACTCCTATATACATTCTATTTATACTTATGACGATATAACGACGATTTGAATCCTATTTCAATAAAATACTTTAAATATCTTTATATAATAGCTGATGTTTACACGTCAGTTTCGGTGCGCACTCTTAATTCGCTATTTCTACTGCTCACAGAGGCTAATTGATTTTATTTATTATTGTAATTAATTTCATAAAACTGTCATGTAAAGCAACGGGATTTCTTGTCCTTAAAAACATTTCGTATAGGGTTGCCAGATCTTCTCGTCCGTTTCACTCCCTTAATTAAATTTTTAATTTTCAGGAAGCTAATGGCGTTCATTTGGGATTCTTCGCGTCTAGAATTTGAAGCTGCGCAGGATTGCGAACTTGTGACCGCTGGGGAACTGTTTGGAAGGTCAGGTTATGGGGTTGGTCTGCAAAAGGGATCCCCATGGGCAGATTTAGTTACACTGGCGATATTGGACTTCCATGAAAGTAAGGTCTTTTGGCTATTTATCATAAAAGAGAAATTTAAAAAACCGTAAAACCTGCGTATGTGACTAATGAGTAGGTAAGCGAGGAAACTGTATCCCGTCATTTTGACCTTCTCTATAAGTGAGAAATATGAAACCTGTTAAAGTAGTGTAGTACCATACGCCCCTAATGATGCATAATTGGCAATGCACGGATTTCCACTGAGGTCAAAATATCAGATAACACATAAATAATAAATCTTATATTATATATGTAATAGTCTTTGGTTGTAGGTAGTTACTTAGCAAGTATGAAAGTAATCATCAAATAATATATTTTCACGTATTTCCACTAACGAGAAATGTATTTTATTTTAGGCGGTATAATGGAATCGTTCGACAACAAATGGATATTACAAAACAACATGTTAAATTGCGAGGAAAACGAAAAAACGCCAAACACTTTGGGTTTAAAAAACATGGCGGGCGTATTTATATTGGTACTAGCTGGTATAATCGGCGGAATCGTCCTCATTGTTATAGAAGTTGTGTATAAGAAGCATCAAATAAAGAAACAGAAGAGAATGGAAATAGCACGACACGCAGCCGATCGCTGGCGTGGCGCAGTCGAGGTAAATCGAGCAAAAGTCATCCAATTGGAATCTGATGTCGCCGAAAAAACTAGAATACAATATATACATTAGTAAATAATTAATCATGATCATTTAGATACGCTTTTGTTAGTCCTTATTTATAGATTTGATACAATAATGCTCAGCTGTCTTTGAGTTCTAGATGTCTATGGCATGAGAAAAGTAATGAAAACTAATATGTTTGTGAATGTTCTGAATAAAATTCAACTTAAATTAACTGTACGTTATTAATTTCAATAAATATATTCCAATATAGAAAATTATTAATTTCAATATATAAAATATATCAGTATAATAACGTTTTATGATTTCACGAAATTGAAATACATAAAAACCTAGGAATTTGTCTTTAACAAGGGTTTAACTTTAAAGTATTATTATACCAAATTTATACCAATATTATACATTTCTTTTGAATAAACAATCTTGAGAGTGTTTTTATTTCTTTACTTCATCACTTACTTAGTAATGCCGCTTGGGAAACAGCTTTGTAAGTACAATATAATGTACAGCACGATCCATGAACGTAAAGTAACTTTAAATTTTTTGCAGAAGCGAAAGACATTACGAGCAGCAATATTACCATCACAGAGGCGTGCCAAATCAAATGGTTTGAAGGAAGCTGGGAGTATTAGCCTCGTTGTTGATAGAGGAGCTAGAAGAAGGGACGAAGTGCCACGTATACCACGTTACAGTCCCGCCTATACTCCCGATGTATCCCATCTCGTCATATAAGTATATTATAATACTTTCTAGGGATCACTTCTTATAACTAAAGGAGTCAAGTAGAAATATACTTAGAATGTTAAAACAAACAAATTCGTTATGAGGGATTCCTTGAACCTAGAAAATTCTTTGCAACGTTGGCGAAGTGGCGCCATTTGTATGAAATTAGTCACATTAATAAGGTTGTCATTAATGTCACTCCTATGCAATTTTATAATAATTAGCTGAAACTGAATTTTTTATTTAAATATTTACTTAAATTGTCGTCATTCTCTACAATTATATAAAGTATATGGTAATAGTTTCAGACGCTGTAGCTGTACTGTTTCTAACAACTGACTTTGACTAATTGAGTAGGTAATCTCCATACAGCGTTGTGGGTTCCGCTAATGTTTTAAATTGGCAAAAATGGGGAAAAAAGTTCAATAGTGGATCAAAAATTAAATCATTCGATTTTACTGTTAAATAAATGTCTTATTAGATATCAAAATTATATTTCAAAATTACATTTAAATAACACGCATTAATAACAATGATCCAAATGCGGCCTATACTTTCATAATTTATATAAATAGTATTGTACGAGTATAATTTAGCGGTTAGCATGATCCAACCAATTAAATGTTTATAAATACCTAATTAATGTTAATAATATAAATTACTATTTACTGTCAATGTTTTCAGCGTTATAAAATTATAAACGTCTATTATGCAATTAAATAAACATAATGAAATATAATAATTTAATTTATTACTTTAATTTTTTATACAACACCTACTTTTAAATAATACTGGTTTGTATGTATACTATCTATAATGGTTTTATTTTAATAAAAAATCTCTTATATCTTACATATGTATATTTTATATATCTAGTCTTGCCATAAATACTGAAACAAAGAAATAAAAAAAAATCTATTACAAATAATATTTATTACTTTTACAGTGTGTTAGTTTAATACATAAATTTAAAACATTTTAGCCAGTTCAAACGAAGCCAGTTATATCCTCTTTCCATGGGAAAATTCTTCACTGCCAATCGTACGGATTGTGTTAGGGACTCCAAATTATCACGGCATTAAGAGCAAGCCGTACCCTCTAAAACTGACCATAAATCATCATCTAGCGGATTAAGATCGGCTCTAGACGACGGCCAGTCTTCAGGTCTGATGAAGTCTGAAACGTTCGTTTCCAACCAAGACTGCGTAGACCGTGCTTTATGACCCGGCGCCGAGTCTTGCTGGAAGGACTATTCTTGGTTATTGAACATGGTGTTCAACAACAAGGCTTCACTACCTAAGAATGGTATCTTGATACACTTGTGCCGATGTTTTGATACCTTTTTCACATAAGTATAGCTCCATCACTCCTTCATAGATAATACCCCACCTAACCATCACTGAATTCGAATAGTGTCCACGTTGCACCCTGTCGACTAATTGAGGAGGTTTCCTTAAGCTTTGAACATGAATACGGTCATATTTTTTGTTAAAATGTTGCTCAATTGTAAAAAAAATCTCATCCGTAAGCAAAAAATTTCTGTGACTTCGTTTTGCGTTCGGTTTGTTTCGATTCTTTTTTAAATTATCAGTTAAGAAATGATCAGTACGTCTCTTATAGGCTACAAGTCTTAAATTATCTATAAATATACGTGACATGGTTCTAGTTGTTATCTTCATCTCCCGATATAAAATTTTTGCTTTCGCACAGGATTTCTTCGAATTCTTTCTCTTACTTTGACCACCTTTTTCGTACGAACACTACGTGGACGGCAGGAGGAAATCTCAGGAGGTCTTGTTGTACCTATTAATATCCCGGTGCACAAACAATACCCAGCATATGAAGAGTTTTAAAATTTTCATTTATCTCCATACCTACTTTGTATAATGCAAACTCAGCGATTTGGCTCTTCTTATCACCCCAGTCTATTTTAATGTAGCCAAATATTGTACAATGTATTGGCGCCAAAGTGAGGAAATTCAATGAATAATCATATAAAATGACAAATTCTAAATTCAAATGTAATATTTTGTTTATTTTTAAATGTATATGGCTAGACTAAGATTCCTCTCGATTACTCCAAAAAAGCGTTTATAATATTACTTGCCCCTGGGAGTAAAGTTGTAAGGCAATATTACGACTGTATTAATGTTTTCTCAATTTTGACTTCCTTGGGATCCTCCAGATTTTTTCCAAATATTTTATTATAAACAACACAAGGATATCCATATTCAATGGAAATTATTTTATGCTCAATGTTAGTAATACTCGTTTAACTAATTTTACATTCCTGAAAGAGATCTTTTTTTATTTTTGTCAAATAATGACTGTATCGTACGAATGTCCTAAGCATTAGCCAGCCAGTTGTAACAAACGCTACGGCTGAATATCTTTCAGGCCATTAGTTAAACGGCGCCATTTCATTAAAAGGCTAGGCTGTTAATTGAATGGCTAATTCAGTTACGAAGTACGTCAGTACGAAGTATACACAATGAATATTGTGTATACTTCGTAGCCAATTAATGTACTGCCATCGTACTTCGTAGCCATGTAATATACTTAGTATCTTAGTTATAATATTTGATTCGTTTATTTTTTTCTAGAAGACTTTTACGACTTTTTTCCCTGGGGCAAGCGATATGGTTAACGACCTATCACTTTGAGTCTGAAAATTAAATAGTTTTATTAAGATTATTAGAAATATTTGACTGAATAATTAATTACTGACGTTAGTTACCTATTTTTTTTTAATTTCATGGCCTGGTAACGAATTTTTTATCTCAAACGCAACTCAAAATTCATATATATATATATTATATTATATATCGTCTTGATCTTTAGATCAGAAAAGCACTTTTATAGATTTTTTGGCGGAGTTTCATCATCGAGAGTTGGCAACACTACACCATTAATGATGAAACCTTAAATATAATTTAGTAATCTTTGTATATATTACGAGTTCAGAGAAGCTTATTTGTATTTCGTATTTTAGGTTAAGTTGATTTTATCGAGGATTAAAAAAATATTACAGAAAGTTCATCTTAATCTACATGACCAAGTGAGAGTTACTAACATGGATCTTAAACCAGTAACACATGTTCTTTTTGATATGGATGGTCTATTACTAAGTGAGTAATTCATTTTTGTTAGTGGATATTAATTTCCAATTAATTTACAAATTACTTTAAAGCAATATTCTTTCTTTAACTAAAATAATATATCTTTCAGATACTGAAGATTTGTACACTGAGCTATTTCAGAGAATTGTGTCAAAGTATGGAAAGGAATATACATTTGATGTAAAGTTAAAATTAATGGGAACTCAAGCACTTGAAAGTGCTTCAATTGTTATCAGAGAACTTGACCTTCCAATGACCCCGGAAGAGTTTCTTGAAGAATGTAAAAAAGGCGAAAGTCTTTTTGCTGATTGCCAGTTAATGCCAGGTTGATCTTATGCAATTTTCTCATATGATTTACTATAAATAATAATTCTACACCCTAGTCAGATGTTATTATCAGACTTTTTTGACATATATTCAATTATCCTGTGAAGTCATTATTGAATTTAAAAGGTTTAAATAATAAAGAACTATAAGAAAAATGATTATATAATTGTTAAGAGTTAGTGATGTTTGTTGTCAACATTTATTTTTTTCCTGGGATTAATACTGTTCATAAAATACCTCTATTTTGATGCCAAATTATTTTTATAATAAAAACAATACAAAATAAAGTAATACATCTTTTATATTAATTGCAGGTGCTAGACGACTTATTGAACATTTGCACCAACACAAAATACCCATAGCTTTAGCTACAAGTTCCGGAGAAGAAAGCTACCATTGCAAAGTAGATAAACATTATACAGAATTTTTCTCATTGTTTCCTTACAAAACATTTGGATCCTCCGACCCTTCTGTAAAGAATGGGAAGCCTCATCCAGACATCTTTTTAGTAACAGCAATGAAATTCCTGGATAAACCTGTACCCGAAAAAGTAAGTTAAAAAAAGTAAAAAACAGTCAAAATCTATTATAACAACATCAAAGGAACTATATTTGGTCGTAAAAACCTATAGTCCTAACAGCCAATGATGTTGTTATTATGTATTAAGTACCTAATACTTTTGTCCACTGAGACCTTTGATTTTTGTCAATATAATGTAAGTATGTTGTTCTAAACGATGTTGTTGTAAACAGTTTTGACTGTATATATTTATATACATTTCAGTTACATTGAAAGACTGAAAACTAAAGAACATTTTAATCCATTTTGAGTTATATATTGACAATGTATTAATTTTTGCATATAACTTTTTTTTCTTTTGCCAATATACATTTTGTTTCTATGCTTATTACATATACTTAGCAAGATTTTTTTTACACTTTTCCTGGCAAAGGAAATCATACATTTCAAAATAAATTTTAATATGGTATAAAAAGTTGATTTTTAAAGAGTGTGCTTAATAATAACATTATTTGTTGATAAGAGAAGTTTATCTAGAGTATACTAAAGATATAGCACATTTTTATCATTACATGCTTTATCTAAAAACAATCCTGACACAATTCTGTGCTATATTTGTGAAGACCTATTTTTATTACATAGTTATGTATATAGTATAATAAGTTTAGGCTTTAGTTGCTCTGCTATTATTTTTTTACGTTTGTGTATAAATATAAATGTCTTAGTTTTGTACCAATTTTAATCAAATTTTGACGCGGAAATATTTTACGGTATTCTGAAATTAGACTTGACACAAATATCCGATACATTTTTAACGTACGGGAATCAAACGCTATGTTAATTCTCGTTTCTTAATCTTCTAGTACGCCCAGCACTAGCCTCCACTGGAAGCCAACTTGGCTCAAGATGTCGTCAGTCCACCTAGTCTATGGGCGGCCGTGCGGTTTTTTGTTTGCCATTCGAGGACTCTGCGGGTTCTTGTCCATGTGCGCTTTGTGGCTTAACTACCGCCACTTAGATGTTGCGACAGCCATTACTAATTCGTTCAGACCGGTCTTTTCACGAATAGCCTTACTTCGTACGCGATTGTGAAGGGAGATCGGCGGGCGATTGCCAAGCATTGCACGCTCTATCACTCTTATTTCGATTTAGATAGTACAGTGGTACCTGGATATACGAGTAGGAGAACGACCGATATTTTGCTTTGAAATAAGCAAGATTTGAGATACGAGGAATCGTATACTACAAACTACATTGTTTACATTAAACTGTTTTGCCCACCTCAGACTAAATCTGTCTGTTTGCTTGCTTGTTCGCGGTTTTAAGTTTTTGTACATTTACACATTTATTTTTATAACCGCCGAAGAACATGATGTCTATTGAATTAAAACGTGAAATCATTTTTTTATTAAAAAACACTCAAAAAAGACAACTTAGGTGTTTTGGGTGCTGAAACGGATTAATGACATTTCAGTTCATTTCAATAGGAAAAATTGCTTTGAGGTACAAGCAATTTCATATTAAAGTACGGTAACGTAATGAATTAAAGTCGTAGCTTCTGATGGCTTAGAACAGATGCCTTAACAGTAGTGTATGTTAAAAGTCGAAAACTAAATTTGTTTGACAATGATAGTTTTTGTCCACAAATTATCATACAAATTTAGTTCGACTTTCTACATACCCAGGAAACGGCTGGCTGATCACAAACTTGAAAGATTTACATGGCATGGAAACTCGACATATAAATCGAAATCGTTTATTGAAGCTATGCTGTATGCTTCCTGTCATGAGCAAACGTAAATTCATTTCAATGGTATTTACGGCAAAATCAATTATCTTTTGTTACAGCTTGTTCTCGCTTCCATATTTACCCTTCGATTCGAGCTTCTTACACTCATTTATTGATAAACGCATTTTTTTGTTGTTGCAAGAAGTTCCAAACACATTATTCTTTTAACAACAATTGAAACGTCATGTCTTTTGTTGCAGTGTTTAGTATTTGAAGATGCAGTAAATGGTGTAAAAGCTGCCGTTGCCGCTGGTATGCAAGTTGTCATGGTTCCAGATCCTCGTATAGACAAAATTTTGACTACAGAGGCTACGCTTGTGCTTAGTTCGTTAGAAGAATTTAAACCAGAACTGTTTGGCCTACCGCCATTTACAGACTAGTTTTAAATATAACCGTACTATATTAGCACCTTTTTAATTTATGAATTAGTGTTGCAGTCTTGAAGTAGTAGACAGGACTATAAATGTGTTTTTCACAGAAAACGATTTACTATTAAACAAATATTACTTGCTTGGTTTACCAAATTATGTACTTAAATATGGTTTAAGTATTATTGTTTCCAGTCAGCTATGTATATATATATAATGTTAATAGAATAATGTAATTCCAGTAATTAAGGTAATGTAACTGTGATAGTTTTTTTAATGTCACTATACAAACAATATACATAATACATAGGTAATGTATTTATTTTTGTGTTCTATAATAAAGAATCGTAAGAACGTGACCTTTTTCTTAACAGCTTTTACAAATTCAAATACTTTGTACTGCCATTATGAATATTTTCAAATAAAAGGGGTTAGCTCGGCTATATAACATAACTACTCCAATCAGAGAATCTGCGTGGAAGATGTGAATTTGGGAGCTGTAGGCCTAATGGTAATGGTAAATGTTATATTAATAACACAAATATATTATTGTTTATATTATATGAAAACAACGTGGGCAAAAGCTGGATAAATAAAATATATTTTTATCAATAGCCTTAATTTTTGTTATACTTTCTAGATAGGTACCTAATTAATTGAATAAAACACTTCTTTTAACACATCTATATATTTACATAAGAATTTTAACAGTGCCATAATTGAATCATACATATCTTAAATTATGAGCTATAGTGCTCATTAAGCAAGTAAAAAACAAAGATTGCCAGGAAGGAATGTATTGTACTGCAAGAATGATTTATGACACTACACTGCACCCAGTCAAATCTAGATTTAAGTGGACATAGCATAGGATGCTGCCGTCATACCTCATTCTTACAGTCATTGTTTATTCCCTAGAAGATGAGTAAAGGTAATGAAAACAGGTAGACACCATCCTCTGAGGAAGGTATTCCAAGACTTGTGCCTTAATACTGAAATTGGTTAGACATTTTATTAATTTCATACATGATCTATAGCAACATTAAACGTTTCCAAAATCCTATAAACTACATCATCCTCTAATATAAATGGGCTATTCGAATGAATTGTTAGTAAAATATTTTGGCGAAACTAATGCACTTACTGTAAAACCAGGATTCAGCTTTATATGATCTCACATTAACATTTCTGATGACATATTATTCAAGATATTCTAAACAGCATTACATGTTAAAATATATAATTATTATTTAGGCAAAATAAAACACTTATTTAGTACTAATAAGAAAGTTTAAATGTTAGTAGTAACAAATATAGTGTGATAGTCTAGTCGGAGAATTTACGGTTAGGGTTGCGTCCGAACAGAGCTGTACGAATCTCCGGCAGCAGCTGCTGGGCAATCAGCTCCAGCCGGGACTCCAAAGTGTTGGATATCTAAAATTTTGTTACAATTTCAATAAAATTTTCATGCATGCATTCATTAATTTCTACCCCTAAATAGAAATATTGGTTAAGCCGAAAACTAACTTAGCCGATAAAAACCAAAATAGAAAAATAAAGCAAATTTATACACTTAAAATTTACACACATACCTTGATGCGTCCCCTAGCAGCAATCAGTTCAATTCCACCACAGGTATCAGGTGATAGAAAGTTGTCTGCATCAAGCTTCAACTGTACATCCTTCTTGATTTTGTTCTTGTAGTCCTCCTGGGCTCTGCCAAAGAGGGATTCTACAAGGGCCTTGTCTGCTTGTCTTACACGGATAGTCACGGTTGGTTCAACAAGCTGGAAAAAGAAAATTTCATTTATAAAAACAATAATCAAGTTTAAAAGTCCTTGTTATGTAACATTTTTTAAAACTTATCTTACTAAGAAACCTCAGAGAGCCACAAATAACCTGTTAAACTTATGTCTATATGCAATCAAATCCTTATTTTGAAAACAATAAAGGTATAAATAAGAAAAACAAAACAAATTTAAGTTTCTTAAAAATAAATTTGCTGATCCCATTTCATAAAGTCAATAATTTTTTTCTTACTTGGAACAGAGCCTGAACCATGAGTGTAACGAGAAGGTCTGAGTACAACTTGGCGTCACTGGGAACTTCAGCCAGGCGTTTGCGGGCCTCATCCAGTACGGTGCGTACATGATCTTCACGTACTTTAAGTACCTTCAGACGAGCTTGGTTCAGCATGTTTGATGACTGGCTGTGTCGGTAAAGAAATAAATAAATTTACATGCAATACAAATTGAATTCTATATTAAAGAGACATTATTAACATAATTATCCAGTCCATAAATAACCTTAAATTATCCAGTGTATGTTAATTACTAAATTGGTTTTATTACACTTACAACAGCTATTAATACCAATCCTATAGGTAAATTTAAACAAAAACTCAAGTGATGTTGGCAACATGTTATATGTAGTATGTTTACTTTTTAAGTAGGTAAAGAGTATGGTTTTCTCACACAGATATATATTATATATACATCTTTATTAATAAAATTCACCTACATTTTCTTTTGGAGTTCAACTTGTTTCTCCTTTTTCTCATAGTATTCCATGATCTTCAACCTTTGCTGTTGGACCAAACGGCCCTTTTCGATGTTGAACTCCTCCTCGGCCTTAGCATCGATTTCTTCGGCCTTCTCATTGGCCTCTTGTTCGATGAAGGCCATCATGTGCTTGATCTGGTAAAAAAGGACCCATGATTACACAAACTTCTAACTTGACATATTTTACGGAAATATGGAGTTAAACTCAAGACAAAATCAGAATTTTCATGCCAAAATACATAAAATTGCATAGCCTCTCCTTAATTATTACAATCAATATATTACATCGCCTTTGGCTCTAGTCTTGGATCAATCATCTTGACAAAATCATTACATTTGGAACGTGTAATGAAAACGATTGTGGCAGAATTTATGTAAATACCTGTTTTTGAACATCTGCATCGCTGAGCGCCATGGTTGAAAGTTATATTTTTAACACCACTAACACGTAAAACTGCCGATATTGAGCCAGAAAATTAAACACTGGCTAAAGATATATGTCGACGCCTATCAGACGTGCTTCTCCATTGAAATATCATATGATCTCGGTGTTACCACTTAATTCAATAAATTTTCCGTATGACTTTTCATAGACAATTACTGTCTATTGAAAAAAGTCGTTATTATCTAATTAGTTCTGTGGGGTTAGTATAATTTTTATCATTATAATGAAATACTATTTTAATACACCGAAACCTCACCAGTTATCTGATTTTATTTAAAGAGTTCACTAGATGTATCCATCCTCTTTAATGATTAGATTATGATTTACTTGGATTATAAGCGAGGTACAATGGAGCAAATAACTATCTAGACAGTTTTCTACAAATGCTAAAGTAATTTCAATGAAAATAAGACAAACTGCATATATATTTATGAAGTAATACTTAACGGTAATACTAACCACAATAATACTTACCACAAGCACATTTGGTGAAATAAAAACGAATTATACCTTTATATAATCTATATTTTAAATATAACACTATACATTGACAATAGTATTTAATATATAATTAAAAAAACTTAAACTTAAAGTAACACAAAAAAAAAATTACATCGAATACAAATAGCGTTCAACTTAATCGGATTATATTAAAAGGCAGTATGCATATTATATACCTAGTCGGTCCAAAAATTCTGGATTTAAGGAATGGAAATAGCATAAAATTATTCGAAATTACCTCCTTTACTTTTAATAAGCACCGCGGCCAGCCGTCTATAGCACCACGCACCATATTCATGTCGATTTCAGTGACTGCTTTTTTTAATGATGACTTCAGAATCTCCAAATTTATATGGGGTTTATTTTATTTCTATTTTATTTTAAAAGGCACACTAAAGACCTTCCTGTCTAAGACCTGCCAAATTTTATAGTAAAAGGAAGTAGGTCCGGAATGGAGGAAAGCCAATTCTCATGTTTAATTAAGTCGATGTTTTGACGCACAAACCAGGCTTGAGTGGTCTTAGCTTTGTGTGCGAGCACAGAGTCCTGCTGGAACACTATCTGATGTCCCGCAAATAGCTGGGCAGGTCTTTGACAAGCCAATCCAAAACCGTCTCTTATTACACTTGCTGCACTGGTTTTAACCCCCTTTTCGCAAAAATTAACCTCAGTTGGCCTGTAATAGGACGCTCCCAAACAGATCATTACTGATGATGGAATAGGTCCATGTTGCACCCTCGAAACTTTATTTCCAGCTTCTGCAGAACTCCTAGCGTACACTCTATCATTCTGTTTATTGTACATCTCTTCAATTTCGAAAAAAAATTCGTCCGTAAAGAGGATATCACGGTGTCGGTGTTTCGCGTACTGCTTAAACAAAACCCGCGATCTCTTAAGCTTTTAGACGAGCATTAAGTAAGTGCCCAAATTTTTTTGTATGCTTGTAGATCAAGATCTTCATTTAAAACCTTTTTTACTGTTAGGAAAACAGTAAAACTGACACGTATCTGCAAAGCCATCAACTTCTGTTTTCGGACAAGATTTCGATGTCATGTTCGATGTTTAAAAATAATGTGCCAGTGACGGAACTTTGTGACCAACCAAATAGGTGGATTAAAGTGATCAAAGTAATGCATATATATAGAAAATAAATAAGTATATATATACTTATTTATTTATGTGTCGATTTGTTTTGAAATTTTGCACTGATCGAAATAAACAGCACGTTACCTATAATAAAAAAAGATGTCATATTTTGTCTTACATTCATTTATATATATTATATATAAATAATATATTTTATATATAATATACAGTATATATAAAAAAAAAATAGGCTTTTATTTCAGATACTTTTACACTTTTCGTTTATTGTATCTTGGTGACCAGTTTAGTACTTTCTTGCTCAACTTTTCTGTTCTTTTTGAGCCTCCTGCCCGTTTGCCCCCTATTTTATAAAAAAAAAAGTTCCCCGCACACTTCCACTTTTATTAATTTTTATTGTAACATCTGGTACCGTAGTTGTTCTTTTTAATGATGTATTCTCTATTTAATCTATAATTTTCTTCCCTATCATAACGATTTATGATCTATCTATCTTTGATGCTGCACTTTAGTAGGCGCCATATATTATTTATCTATGGTGGGCGCCCAAGTTTAGGATTCATATGTTATTATAGCTAGTATACAAGTATTAAAAGGCTTTCTTTTAATTACAATGCTAGTTTTCTTATTTTTCATAAGTTCTCTAAGCGCGCAAAAGTACTTATATGCTTTTGCTATTCTTGTATCGATTTCATTTGTTGTTGCATCGATAATAGATATTTTCTGACCGAATAACGAGTATTCAGCTACATGTTATATAATAGTATTGTTTACTTTCTAGAATTGGTCATTACTGGATTTCTTGGCATTCAATCTTAGCCCGACAATCCTGCTTTCCGAGGGAAGGTCTCTACCGTTTTCTCCAATTCATGGTGTGTTGAGGCAAATAAAATCAGGTCGTCTGCAAATCTTAAGTGGATCAATGTTGCACCGTTTATTATTAGTTCGTAATTATCCCAACTTAGCTTTTTGATTATTATATCCAGAATCGCCGAAAACAGTTTTGATGACAGACGGTCGATGTATAATTCCCACTAATTTATTTATTTTTACTCTAGATTTTTCATGTTTATCAAATCATGGCTTTGCTGGGCAATTGCATTTTCATGTTCCAGAGAGTTAAACGCCTTAGAATAAACAACAAGCATAAGTAGAATGGGAAATTATAATTTTGCTATTCCTAGGATTTGCCTTACTATGACGATATAGTATATTGTCTTATATTCGACAAAACTAATATGTTAAAAAGCATTAAAAAAAATATTGTGAAACTTTTCGTTTTACTATATTATTTTACTGGTTTTTATAAAAAAAACTTATTTTGATTTCAATGCGGGTAGACAGATATTAATTCTACCGCCTAATTTTAATGTTTTCAACTACTATAGAGAAAAGCGTGTATATTTTTTTAGTAAATGACTTATTATCAGGGAAACACTGATTTGCTAACTATTATTATAATAAGTAGATACACATCTTTGATAATTTATAAAACATTGCGGAATTACTCTAAATTCGTAAAACTATGAAGGTAAGTCTTTGTTGCCTATATTATTCACTAAGTTTTGTATCATAGTTTAATATGATTCTAATTATTATTCTATGGAATTACCTATACAGTATAGGTTAAATGTATATTTTCCTGTTTCTGTCTGAAATATCTAACTGAAGTTTTATTATTAATTCTAATACAATTAATACATGTTTTAAGGAGAGTAATTATATTTCATAATAGAATATAAGTTAAAGATATATTTAAATCTTGTTATCAATATGTTTATTATTGTTGATAATATTTAAAATATATATTTTGACCAAAGTTTCATAATGACGTTTTGATTTTGACTTGAGAAATGGTAACAAATTTAAACTTTCTTACGTATAGACAATAGACGTTCTAAATTACAGTTTTTCATAATTATTTTAGAAATATTGAATTAAACCTCTAAAATAATAAAAAAAGAAATTTGTGATTAATTTTACTACAGATTATTTTATTTGTTTTAAACCAAGACCTTTTAAAATAGAAATGTGAGATAAATAAGTGACTGAAATCGTAATATCCGGCCTAACAATATGGCCGCCAGTTGTTTAGAGTAATGTGGCGTTCGACAAACCAGAGTGAAATTGTTAAAATAATAAATAGTAATGTAAACATGTATAAAGTTTTCAGTGTTTTATAGCAGTGTTACATGAAAAAAAAACCTTGGATTGCCTTTGTTGGTGCAAAAAATTATAAAGTGTAAAAAATTGAACAGTCAACAAACTTTTGTTTATTTCATTCAAGTGGAGAAACTTAATTTTCACGAAGTGTAAATGATTATGTACCATCCATACGGTTACTAGAATAATAATTAAGGACTGTCGTTAACACATTAGGTAAATATTAAATTGATTAATTGAATAGTAAACTGAATTTGGAACGTCTTCCAGGGTCGCCATTATTTGACAGGAGAATAAATAACCACCTTGATATACGTAGATATACCAACTCTATTTGTTATTATTGACTTTTGATAATAATTACCTTTATTTCTTCAACATGTCATTTTCTATGGCTGCATTCATGGGTGCACATACCTAGCCATTTCTTTTATATTTTTTACAGCTATTTTACTCAAATAATACTAATTCCAATTGCCCCTGACATATTTTTTATTGACAATTTATTGTACATTATTTAACATCCATAAGGTATTATTTACTTTATACTCAATTTGAACTTGGTTCTCTAAAATATATAAATGGAGAAATAATTTTCTATCCTTCTTTAAAAAGCCTAATAACATTATGTGATTTTGTCATCTAGGATTTGGTGCACAAAGTATACATCAAGGAAATGATTAGTAATCCTGGACGCTTCAATAAGTTAAAGTTGGAGTAAAATCAAAATTTTTCAGTGCAATGTTAGTACTGTCATGCTTAGATTAACTTTATTGTTTGT
The DNA here is from genome assembly GCF_905147105.1 of Pieris brassicae. Lineage (NCBI taxonomy): Eukaryota > Metazoa > Arthropoda > Insecta > Lepidoptera > Pieridae > Pieris > Pieris brassicae. Next base: position 16,275,100 of record NC_059669.1, on the reverse strand, counting down.
ATAGATAATTATTCATTGACTTTATTTATATCTTATACTCTTTAGAAAATCCTTTTCCATATTAACACATTTAGTATTCTTTAAAGAAAGTAGTTATTATTTTGAGATCATAATAATTTAATCACCATCAAAAAACATATTATGTAGTATATTTAATGACCATCTGTTGTGGTAACATTGTAATAAATATAGTTTTTGTATTAGTAGGCCCTGAAGTTATCTTGTTTAATTTCACCATTTAGGAACCTAAATAACCATTATTCAAATTTAGTAGGTGCCTTGCCATTTTATACATAAATATTTGCTGTCATTTTTATTAAATTAATAAATTTTAAAATTCTGTACTGTTCTCAAGGATTATTTATATCCTTTTTACCTAATACCCAAATTTGGATTAGACATGAGTTGACTTTAAAATATTTGTAAACTTACTTTTACATATGTACACAATTGCTGAAATGAGCTAAAACAATTGAAATAGCTTGTTCTAACTACTACCTAGTATACTATCTTTGATAATTTAATATTTTGTTAGATAAAACTCTATGAAATACATTCTTAAATAAGAATAACAAAAAAATTACAGGGTATGGCAAACTTGAATTATCAACAAGCTCCTAGAAGCCTCGTTAGCGGAGGCGTTGGTGGGCGCGTAGGTTCAGGTTTAGTTAGTGGTGTCTCTGGCCATGTGACCCCAACATTTGGTGGTCCGCTGTCTCCTGGCCGAGGCAGTGGGACAGCAATGCCAGGTGGTGCACCACCGTCTATGGCATCAAGGTCAACACTGTTCGGACAGCGAGCTTTTGCTGATAGGAGAGTGCCAATGCCAACACCACTCTCACAAGCAAATTCTAATTCAATGGTATGACAATTTATTTATTTTTCATTAATCTTTTAAAGTTATAACTTTAAATGTTAAATTTGTCTAAGAAGGTTTATTGTGTAAATGCCATATTAAAATGTCGAAGTTCAATATTTTGTAACTTGGTAGTCACCCTATTGTGCCTGGATGTTCTGATAACAGAATAACAGTTTTGAGAAGCACAAAGAATGATTACCTGAACAATAGATTTTTCTATAAGCGCTAAAACCTATGAAGCAAAAACGATAAATAAAACAAGTCACAATAAGTCGGTTCACTTACAGAACCCATTATGTAGCATTACAGAGAAACAAATACACATAAATGATTGTACCTGCACATGTTGTGCTATGGCTGGGTGAATCAAACTGCTTATTAGATGATATACATATAAAATTAAGTAGTGATTCATTGAAGCATAACACAATTATCTGAAAAACCAAAACAAAATTATGTTTATCCTAAACAAATTTTCATTCATATTTTTGTTTTTTTTGCATTGTATACAGATGTTGATAGAAATACTCCAAGGCTGTGTTTGCAGGACTAACTGTTCAGAGTCGAGATTTAGCAGAACGACTTCCATAAGACTTCCAAAATAACAATTGGCGCTCAATCTCGTTTATGAATCTTACCCTAATATGCCAGCACTGAATATGAATCTGAAATTTTTCAGTCGAGTATGGCAAGCCTTCCCCGGTTCAATAGCAGCAACTACCACTCGGTGTTTGGTGAAGGCGGTGACACGTCAACGCCGCCGCTGCTGGATCTCAGCGAGTTTCCATCGCTAACAGCCCGAGGGGCAGGAGACCAGGCGCCAGCTGCGGCGCCACCACCGCCTGGCTCTAAACCCTACGGTAGGCTAATCATGCAATATTACTCCCTTCCCGACAAAAAAGGCTCGTAGGAGGCCCCGACACACACTAACGGATCCGGACGATCCAATTACCGTAGCAAACAATAAATTAAAAGCCGCCCGCGCGGCCAATAATAACAAAAATAGCCAATCACAGATTAGGGTAAAAAACCGCCTTCACCGGGGAAGGCGAGGACCTTTACTTCGCACTTCGCTCACTCCAGTGAGCTTCCGTCCCGCCCTTCAGGCGATTGACCACCCCGCGACGGCCCAAGCCGAGGTTCGACTCTCACAGGAGACGCCCTTGCGCTAGCCGCGGGATAAAACGCCATTCTGGCCGAGCTACGCTCGCCAAAACATCCCGAGCTGAGCTGTAAAGGCCCTTATGGCCAACAGCGAGATTCCATAAAAAAAAATATGCATTATTACTGTACTATTTAATACGGGGTTTAACTGCATTTAACCTCACTTATATAAAAGTCAAACTTGCATATAATGTAATGTGTTCTTCCGAATAACTACAATTCAATAAGCTATATAGAGTATGCACCGTATTTGTTGTACAATAAACTCTATTCTAATGTTATCTAACACCTAAGATTAGAATTACAGTTCTAGAGTGATGATTGAAGCATGATTATTAACAAACTAGCGATCCGCCCCGATTTCTCGTGTTTAACCGTGACCCTTAAACCTCGGTAATATACGTAAACGTTCCACATGCATTTTTGAAAACCGTTATAATTCCGTGCATAAATTTTTGAGTTTATCGGCGAACAGACAGATAGGTAGATGGAATGGAAGACTTGTTGTTAAATAAAAGCTGGACACACATATATATATATATATGCTGAATTATTTTTAGCAGTATCTCCACCATGAATCTTACGATCAGTGGACTAGGACAATTGAAATGTTGCTTCTGTGTGTTATGTATATAATGTCAAAATTGGCGTTTATTTAAGTTTGTAGTTACCTACCACAGACTACATCTCCGTAAATACAGATTAAGGGCGATGGTTAGAACCTTTTAAATTAATATCTAATTACATATCATTAATTATAATTATAAATTTAAAAAGAACAGAAAATTTTGTTGGAATCATCAATCTCTACCAGTTTTCTCCAGACCTCAATCATATATTTCATATCGTTAAGACAAAGTTCGTAAAAAACGCTTTCTTACAACCGCTTTTGCTCCGTTTAATTACTTTGCAAATCTACCGCGAATGTTTCAGGTTAATACATATAACGTAGCCGTCTGTTGCTAAAAGAATTTTCAAAATCGCTTTAGTAGTACAAAAAAATTGAAGTATCTAAATACTCTCGTTTAAGGTCGCGTATAAAATAATATTTAGCCCTTATTAAAGTAATTCACTGTAGCGGATTAAAGTCCGTGAAATAATCACATTTTGTTCAAATATTTACCTTGAATTTTAATTTTTAGAATCCGACCTTACCCGTACTTCACAGCAAGCAACCCGTGAACATGTGAAATTGTGTAAGATAAACGCGTTTTAATCCGATAGACTGTGTTTTACTTTATGTATCACATAATTACAAATCGTTACTTATTTTTATATTTTGTTACAAAATGTAATCAGCAATTCTAAGTATCCAAATTGCCCAATAAAATGTGCTCATTCTCTATTGTGTGGGTTGAATGGTATGTTGCAACTCTAAACAGAAATATCATGAGTTTTTGTACTTCATTCTATTTAGTGAGGTTCCAGGCTAACCCCAAGATACAACACATATTTCAGAAAACTTTTCAATTCATATTTTTATTTAATCTTCGTTGAGGGTTCACTAATTAAAAATAATTCTTAATATCAATGTCACTAAAATCAAGTCTCAGGCCTACCTCTATTTATTGATAATTTTTCTTTGTAGGTAAGAGATGATAATCTTTTAATTCCTATACATTTCCTTATTTCAGCTCATCGAGGCCTATCTAATAGCGTGTCTTTAAATTTTCCAGTGGGTATGGTTAAGCAGCCAACGGCAGAACAGTCTGAATTCACGATGTCGTCGGAAGACTTCCCCGCGTTGCCGGGCACCTCGAGTGCGGGTGGCGCAGCGCCTGTCGTCCCGCCTCCTGACCTTATTCATCCAGATACGAAGCCCCCGAGGAAGGGTATTCAGACGTCGCCCGAAGGTATACACGCAATACCCCCTAACCTCCCAATGGGACATGGGGCAAAAATTCCTAAGGCAAACGGGTGATCAGCCCCCTGCTGACTTATAGTATTATTTTCGTCGGTAGTCGAACCTAAAGGCCAAGAGATAATTAGTGTTGTATTCAGCCTTCTGTGTCTCTATACAATTGCTTTCGTTGAATTGAAACCAGAACCTTCAGGTTAGAGAGAACCTTCATTACTGAATATATGTGTACAAAATTGCTTTAAAAAAAATGTAATAATTTTATCTTAACAATATTTAATTTAAGGTAAATTAATACAACTACTGTTTTGATTCTCTATTTTCCTTCTTACCAAGGGTCGCGAGGGATATTTTAATCGTAGTTCTAATGAGTTCCTCTCAGATCGTTCTTGAATGAACTTGTAAACTAAACCTCAAAAAACTATATCACTTATACTATGAGTCTGATTATAAAACGTAAATATTATTATTATTGTCTTTGTTGCTATAGTTACGATGTTATTACCACATAAAAATCATGGCAATAAATACGCATGTTTAAAATCACGTTTTAAATTTGGTCTGTGTATACTCATGTGAATATTTATAATAACACTCATGACTTCTGTGTGTCAAAAATGTATTCATTTTGACATCTGAAAGTAGTCCTAGTTCGTACTAAGTTTCGACTAAGATTTTTACGATGAGTGATTAGGCCTGAAATGATGCCATATGTGTTGTTTCGCGTTTAAATCCGATTATTTGTGGGTTTAGTCCGTAAAGAATTATCGATCTAGGCAACGACTGAATAACAGCCATGATAAATACTTATAAATTGATATCTAATTACATACATATTTTTAATAATTATAAACCTAAAAAGCGCAGAAATTTAACTGTGAAATTGAATTGCTTTAAGGATGCATAGGGCAGTGATCTTTTTTAGCTATCTATTGGATCTATGGTGACTTATTTTCATCTTTATTAAATTGCTTAAGTAATTGTACTACTTAATTAATTAATTTAATTAATATTTTAAGTGACAATAACATAATTTGGATTATTTTATCTAATCTCGTATATTTGAAGAAAAAAAAACATCTTTGCTTCAGGTACATAATCTTCGTAATGTATATAATCTTCACTATAATACAGGCCAAGAGTCATTAAGAAACATTGTACCACCATACACGTTCCATATGGCTTATTACAAGTTTTCTCATCTATGGCCTGCTTCCGCGTTAAGGGTTCATACGTTACGTACATTTTATGAGTTTATGAGATTAGATAAAGTAGTGTACAAATATATTGTTTTTAATAATCGTCATTATGCAATAGTTACATAAACTTAAATTACGTGATAAATGATTTTTGATTATATTTTTTCTGCACTGCATGCGTCAGGATCGCTGACGAAAAATGATATTAACCTTTTCTGCCCTAAAGTTGTCAATCAAGGAGCACATTCGGAATTTTATGGTGTGTATTTAAGTGTTTATTTAGGAAATTAATATAGCTTTGAAAATTTAGTATTTTATTCTTTTGCATGATGTACCACGGGTTATGGTACAAAAGTTTGTAGTTATTATTTGCTTTTAGTATGCATGAAAATAGATTTTTTTGTTTAAAGAAATATATGAAAATTTATCTGAAAAATTTAAACAATAATAATAAGTTATATAAATATTATTTAATAATTACGAAAAATTTATTTCGGTTAATCTTTCTTCATTTTTCAAATCTTAGTTAAGAGACCTTATTTAGGTGATGTATATGTAAATCAATAAGAATGCTAATTCTTAGTTAACCACCAAATAATAATTTAGTCGGGGCATTAAATTAAAAAATAATAAATTTAAAATTAATTAAAAACCAATTTTCAGTTCTTGTATTAGTAATATCCATGTAAAAATTGCAAAATGTTTCTCGCAGTGTTAAGCATATAAAATTTAAGAACTTAAAAATGTATGGTAACCATTTCGTCTGTGGTAAAAATGTTTGTAACTTTCGTCTATGTTTTAGATCTCAGAAGTTTCTTTGCGTAGTGTAGTAGTAGGCTTTGTATATATGTATTATTTAAATGAATCAGTTAAGTACACATTTAGTAAATTACTTAAAATAAAACTTGTTCCCAATAAAATTGTATTTTAAACAATATACTTAAGGTTAAGGGGGTGAAACCTCATAATACATATATTAATGAGTGTAAACACTTTGCTGTATCTTGATTTATCAGCAAAAATCTCAGTTATTTCCCCACTCACTATTTTGTAACGTTTCGTCAGGTAACAATAATTATAAAAAATCCTTATATTAGTTATAGAAAGAGATTAAATATGATACTTTAATTTCGTGTAGTTTAGAATGATGCTGAGCACTCTTACACTAATAAATACGCATATAAAAATTGTATTTGTCGTATAAGTAACCCGTTATATCTTTATTTATATAATTTTGTTTTTTTTCAGGTAAAGTTACGAATATACCAGATACGATGATACCTAACCAATATGGAATTGTGGGGCTATTAACCTTTATACGGGCGGCGGAATCGGACCCCAGTCTCGTATCGCTAGCACTAGGACAGGATTTGACTGCGTTGGGACTCAATCTCAACTCACCCGATAACCTTTACTTAACGTTCGCTGGTCCGTGGGCGGATACGCCCTGTAGGTGAGTTTTGATCATTTTATCTGAACTGTACGTAATAGTTATAGTGTTTTTTTTTTATAAACGTCGCAAGTGCTAATATTTATTATAAAATAGTGCAAATGTATATAATCGTTTCACGTGTAAGAAAGTTAACGTCATAGGTGACAAGATTGGACGGGGAAATAATCGTTAATAACGATTTTAGTTGGTCTGTATTTTTTAGTCCGAGACGCTATAATAGGTCTTTACCCATTTTATTGGAGATTCTATAACCAGCATTTTCAGATCTATGGATTGGCGCGAAATTCGCCATTTAAATAATTGTTTTTTTTTCAAAGACGCGTGTTAATTTTATTTCAAAATCAGTCATTTGTTTTACAGTAGTTTTATGGTTTTGTGATTGTTGTAGTTTTTAGCGTTCTGAAACTGAACTGAACTGAAAATTCGTTCAAGTTTTAAATATGATTTCCTACGCGGAGATACCGCTGCGCAAACAACACGAAACATTATGGACGTGTACGAGCTTAACATTGCATGCAATAAATATGGTCCATTAAAGGTTCAATGGTCCCAACTTGGTAATGTTGAGCCTCGTGGTCCACCGATAATCATTGTGGACAACCACGATTTGAAGGCGATAGTGGAAGGCGAGACTTACGCGTCGAAGCATGTATTGCATTACTAAATCGGCATAGAAAGGAGAGAAATCTAAATCGAATTGTTAGCTGCGATGAAAAGTGGATGCTGTACGGCACCTAATTAGTGTGAGAATAAAAGATAGGATCATAGTGACTGTCTAGTTGACCAGTGTTATACAACACCGCTTCTTACCGAATGATACAAAAGTAACGGCAGATGTCTATTGCCAAGAATTGCAAACAATGATGGAGTAGCTCTCAATTCAACAACCATAACTGGTCAATCTCATTACCCATTACTTCTCCACGACAACGTCCGAGTTCACACGTGACGACATACCATCGCAAAATTTTATGTTAAATGTTTTGGTTACAGTTATAGTACTTTGGTAAGCTCTAAAAATACTAAAATTTGTTTGTTTTAAAATGTTCATACAAATCTCCAATTTCATAGGTAAAGAACTAATATAAGCCACACTACACATTAATAGAATCTTTAGATACGCAACACTACTCTATGTTTGAAGGAACAGTGGACATATAATAAAAAAAATATTTTAGAAAATCTGATGTGCTTGTTGTAGTTATTAAGGTTCTATTAATTAATAATTTATACATAAGAATTTACTATTATATTAACTTTGTGTTGTTTTTCCCATATCCGAGCATTTAGTTAATCAGAAGTCTTAATTTTGTATTAAAATAAATAATCTAAAAATGGAGGGTATAAAATAAAAATAAAAACTTTTTATCTATAAGCAGTACAATGACACTACTGCATGGTAAGCATTGGGATAGTTTTAAAATAGTTTTTACATTTATTTGAGTTCTTATTGTTGTAATTTTACTTCTATCTTAATATACAATTTAAGCTATTTTAAGTTATTATTTAGATTATTTATCTCTTCTGTTTACGTGTTTTACTTTTAATTTAAAAAAAAAATATTAAACCGTAAAATAGTTATAGTTCCTCGTTCGTTCTACAACTGAGCGTTTATCATGGAGCGAGGAACCAGCTGCCCATTGAAGATTTTTCCCGAACCAATTCGACTTAGGAAAGCGTACCGATTTTTTAAGCAGGCAACGCACTAGCGAGTTTTCTGGGGGTGTCCATGGGCAGCGGTATCACTTCACCTCAGAGAGCCTCTTGTTGTATAAAAAAAAGGTTTTAGTCTTATAAAAATGTATGCCCATCAAAACCATATTGATTATTCTCCAGACCCCAAGACATGGACTACCACGTCCCGCCCGAGTACTTGATAAACGGCTCAATTAGAGAAAAACTAGCGCCTCTAAGACTCAATCGATATAAGGAGGACTTACTTTTCTATCTATTTTACTGTTTCGTCGGTGATGTACTGCAAATTGCTGCCGCTGCGGAGTTGTAAGTCTTATTTTTTTTTTAATTGCACAATTCAAATTTAGGTACAATATGATAAGAATTTTGTAGGGATTACCCTAACATTAGTTAATAATTATTTTTTAGCATATATGCATACATATGTGTTGACACGTATACCTATTACCATGAATAGATACCGACCTATGTTGAGCAATTTTAGTTTAGTTTTTGATTCAGAGTGTGATTCAAAAACCTGGTGTTGTGCGCAATGGACATAGCAAATGCCAATTGCACCTATAACTCGGGAAGAAGCAAGCTATTTCCTACATGGTCCTTCGAGCCGGATATAATTTTCTACTACTTTATGACACTAGGCATAGATTTCATAATTAGATCAATGTTGTTTCCAGATATAACCGCGAGTGGCGGTATCACATGGAGGAAAAAGTGTGGATCTCTCAGGCACCAGGTATGCCCATGGTCGAGAAGACGTCCACTTACGAGCGCGGCACCTACTACTTCTTTGACGCGCATAATTGGCGCAAGGTAATTTATTAGTACACCTTAAGTTCTTCAAAACTGTTTCCTTTTTGGCGGCCACAGTTTGATATTGGAAATATTTTAGTCCTAATTGTATTTACGTATACTCTACATTAGGTCCTTACATATGAAATTGGCGTATCGTTTTAGTACATAAAGTCTTTTTTCTAAAATCTTATAGGTTTCCTAGAAAAAGTCCTTACAAAGTTTTTCTTGTACTTAGCGTCTCCTGTTTGTTTCTTATATTTTTGGTAAGTGCAAATAAGTTGTCATGTTTTTCCCTTTTTTAGAAACATATGTGATCCGTATAGTAACGGATGATGAACTTAATAATGATACATTAATACATATTTAATAACGTATTATTCTCAGGTGGCGAAAGAATTTCACCTGGATTACAGCAAGTTGGAAGGTCGGCCGCAGCTGCCGCCGCACGCGCTCACGTAGCGACCCGCGCCACGCACTTACTACGTAGTTTTGTTATATAAAAAGTACAAGTTATTACGACGTTTCATTTTCAACCTAAATATTTTTTTTAATCTATTTTCTAGTACAAATAATTAATCTTCACAAAATTTGAGTTTTAAACGCCGAGGTCTATTCAATCAAGATTATCTTTGATATTTTACATCAGAGCTTTCGCCAATGTTTTGGTGTGAGTTTAACATTTACACGATGTTAAGAGTTTAGGGTACGATTTATATTTTTAATTCACTCCTGATATACTCCGAATGTTTCATTAATTGTGTCTAAATAAATAAAATAAGATATTTTAAGAAATTATTTATTTAAATGAACAAAATTTTTGGTAAATTAAAAAAATCTAGTTTAACATATTTGAATCTGTTGAAAGGTTTTCTGTAAAAATTCTAATATTACATCTAATGTAAATAAAAACACATTGTGAGTAAATCTTTAGTTTATTCATTAATTTAAGTTAAAACAGTTCTACTTAAATTGGGTTCAATTGAATAAGAAAATTACTTTAATAGGAATAACTTTATTAAAAATGCGAACTTGACTATTTTACACAATAAGAATTTACACACTACAAGCGTTTTATTCAAGGCTAATTTGTATTAGAATTATTTTAACATTGCTTTATGTTGGTGTTTTTATCGAGACATCAGTCTATTTATTGGAAGTACTGGTGAAATTAACCAACTAGAACATTCAATAATATATGACTTGAAAAAATCCTACAAAAAGTGTACCAGACATTTTAAATAACATTTGTTTTAAACTTTACTAAGACCTAAAATGGCAAAACTTACGTGTAACATGGACAATGTTACAAAAATGAATATTTAAACAAAGTGCGAGTTTTGTTTTAAATTCAGTTGTGTACAATTTATCTCTTTAATTAATTCTGAATCAATACTAGCAACAGTTATTGGTGCCAATGGAAGTGTATCAAAATCAAATATCTGGTAGGTAGGTCTCATTACCTTTATATTGGCATATAGTGCAATTACAGAACAATGTTACCCTTATGGGTTTCATTAAATTTAACTTCCTAACTTATGTGGTGTATGTTGAAATACTATAGCTGCTTAAAGATAAAAATTTGGTTTTAAGGTCTAAACAGTGCAGCTGTAGTAGAGCAGTCAAAGATGTGCAGCCAAAACTTAATACTAGTATATAAACATAAATTTCATTCAGATTTCACAGTCCAATCCACTAATAGATTTAAACAGTTTTTATATTAAAAAAATGTTACACTTAAGCAAAAGTGAACAAAAAAGCTTAATCTACATCATCTGTTGTAGAGTATATTGGTTCTTTTTCATTCTTATCTGTTTTTTCAGCCTCATTATCTTTCATAGTTGGGACTTCATCATTCTTTCCAGGCACCCACAGACCTGCATCTACACATCTCTTCATATAGTAAACAGCTTCTTGCTCTGGCATCTTAGCTATGGTCGCTTGAAGCATGGGTATATCTTGAGCATCAAAACATTTTTTTAATTCCTGTAAAGAAAAATGGTTCAGATAAGTTGATAGAACATTTATATTATTTTCTTGTAACACAGACAACTCAAGTATGTATTTTATTTATTAAATGCACTTAGCCTGGAGTCTTAATTAAAATTTAATTAAAAGAACCAAAATGAAATTTGGAAAGAAAAATCAAGTAAATTTTAACTGGACTTATATGGCCAATGATTTTACATGTATGTAAAATGTTCTATTGAGAACTCTCTTCCTTTGGGCGAATATTTTTTGTAATTTATAAGTATTAATCATAATATATGGCATTAAAAAGGTCTCATTAATATGAATATGATTCAACTATATTAAACTCACATCAGGTAACTCCTCATACACTTCAACTGGATCAAGTCCACCTGGGCCCAGTCGAGCTTTTCTTTCTTCTTCCTCTTGCTCACGAATAGCCTCCTGGATCTTTTCAGCAGCACGTTTCTTGATTCTTGCTTTGAACTGTTCACACTCGTCATCAAATGTATCTTTATACGTTTTTTCAGCTACTTGGATTCTGAAAAAAGTATATGTACTGTAATTGGATAACCTTTGTATTTGAAGAGCTGCTCAGATGTGTGCATTTAGTCTCTCTTACAGCACATGGATTTAAATAAACTGTAAACCTAACATTTATAATTTTCAAAATACCTTGTAAAGAAGGATCCCACGCAGCCCCGAGGGTCAACATCCAACTGCTTAGAAAGCTCCAGGATGTATTGCATGCATATGGTCTGATGTGCTACATGTGCCATTAGGTCATGTTTCTAAAAAAATAATAGGGCTGATCAATCTTATAGCTTAGATGCACTTTATATGTAACATTAATTAAGATTATTACAGGAGATGAGGATACATGAAATTTGTTTAGTTTTTCAGATAAATCAATTATTTACTAATTTATATACATGCTGAGTAATAGCATACATGATAGCAAGTCCACCAGATTTTAAAAGATTTCAATAATATTACCTAGAACTGAAATAACTAACCTCTTCCATTTCCAAATTGATACACCATATGACAAGATAGTTTGCTGTTTCTTCACAAACTAACTGACTATGCTGTTGCAGAAATTGTTTTGAATCATCATACTTTCTCAACATACCAAACTTCTTCAAAAGTTTTTCATTTTCATCAATGAACTTTTTCATTCTAGCTTCTTTTTCTTCTTCTGTCAAGTTTTCTTCCTTGGACCGTGTTGCTTTAGTATTAATTACTGTTTTAGTAAAGCCTGGTTCACTTATGGTATCCACATTCCATGGAGTTGTTTTCTCTTTCTTTTTTAGTTCATCTTCCTTATTTAGGATTGCTTTTTCTTCTTTTTCAAGCTCAACAAGGGCCTTTTTTAAGGATTCTACATCACTGCTGTTAGGTGCAGCCTCGGCTATCTTTTTCTTTGTCTCATTGATTTTTCTTAAGTTCTCCGCTTTACGTTGTTCGTGTTCTTGTTTTTCGCGCTTCCGTTCTTCCATTCTCTCTACTCTCGCTTGATGACGCCATCGAAATAATGACGGAGTATCGATGTTTGGATGCGTTTCATCTTCATCGTCGGAAATCTAGGGTAGAAAGTAGTTACAACATTGTAAAATTGTCACATTGTTCTGATCACAATTAATTAGAGTTACATTTAACTATACTAACCTCAATATCCTTCCACTTACTGTAATCAACCATGTTTTTAATGTAGGTTTATTTTATTTCATTTAATCACACGAATTTATTCCTAAAATAGTTTCCACACAGTTTTTGTTTTATTTAATAATTCGAAACACCGAGAACTTGAATTCCCCAGTTATGACAACATATGTACAGACTACATATTGACTAGAATATTGAAACAACAGATTAACAATTAAGAGAACGAGCACGAATTCTTACTTGAAACTGGCATAAAGTTAAAACTATTGCCATAATATAAAAATTAAAAAAAAGAGTACGAATCGTGAGGTTGAGATTCAATCATAGCAAAATCACAACTAAATGATGCATATCATAGATTCCCTTAGCCATGGGTTACATTCAGCTCTTTTAAATAATTATTGTAAGTTATTCTGAGATAGGTTCTGTATAGGTGTATACGGCGTGAGTCTGTAAAGTTTTAACAAGTCGACAAGAGAGATAGATCAGTTTTAAAGGTTTTATTTATATTAAAAAATACAATACTTTTCTGTAAGACATTTTTAAATCAACTATATTTTTCATAACAAGTATGTTACCACGGCAACTTCTTGTATGCCAGTATATACATACTTCACATCACTCTAATTAATTTTTAATTTACACAAAGCATTTTTAGACTTAAATTATTCGATTGCAAAACAACTAAGAGTTGCTCGGCCTTTGTGTAAGTACCCGCAATATTATTTTAGTTGAACGAGATACAGGGATTTATTAAGTATAAAAATAAAATTGTAGTTTTTTAATACAAGGCCGTGTGATAAAAAAGCATTAGGCTGGCAGTAAGTTGAACAATTGCAATTTTAAGTCATTATCTGCATAATACTTTCATTCATCATATGAATATTTTTTATTATAAAGAATTGAAATATATTCTATTATCAATAGCTAATTATTTAATGAAATAAAATAATATTTAAAGATAAAACTAAGTTTTTAATTTTTCTTTATTTTCTTAGCTAATGTCGTAAGAATTGTAGTGGCTACAGTAGTTGTAGTAGTCGTAAATGTTGTGTCCTTATTAGTATTATTGCCGCTTCCAGTATGGACATTCTCTGTTTGCATACTTTCGTCTGGAATACTGATTTGAAACTGCAGAAGAACCACTAAATATGTCACCATTGTTGCAAGGAGCTGAGAAATAAATGAGTTCTACTATGAATTTATCAACTTTAAAAGCTATGTGAAATATATTTAGGCAGTATAAACTATATATAAATACATAAATTTTTGTACATTGCAGTATTTCTTTACCTAAATGTATATTTTAATATATATTAAACAATGTGTATTTTAATATCTGTATTTATAATTTAAAGAAAAATAAATCAATGGCGCTACAACCTTTTTTAGGTCTGGGCCGCACATTTCTCTATCTGTTTCATGATAGGTCATCAAGTAGGTGATCAGCCTCATGTGCCTGACGCACGCCGTCGACTTTTTGGGTCTAAGGCAAGCCGGTTTCCTCTCGATGTTTTCCTTCACCGTTCGAGATAATGTTAAATGCCCACATAGAAAGAAAATACATTGGTGCACAGCGGAAGATCGAACCTACGACCTCAGGGATGAGAGTTGCACGCTGAAGCCACTAGGCCAACACTGCTCTTTATATTTATAATAGTATTTTATTAATTTGTAGATCTACTCTTTATTTAGCCAATTACTAATACATTTACCATTTCCGTTGTTACGTTCGAGATTGTGGTAATTAAATAATATCTAAATATTACCGATTTAAATAAATTCCTATTGACATCAAAGAATCCTCCGAGGCTGATCTGTGATGGGTTCATTTCTGTAGCTCTGAGGAACATATTCACTTCAGTCTGAGCGTCAGTATTCATCCAAGATAATTCAACCATTAACAATTTCTTTTGAAAATTTGTGCGCACCTATTAAACGACATATATGTATATTACAATTGCGTTGCAAGTTCTTGAAGGACTCAGGAATATCCAAATTACAAAATATAATACATCACAATGTCATAATGATTAGTTTGCCATACAAAGGTATTATATTTGAATTGATGTCAATTTGAGAGGCCTTATTTTTAAATTTTTATATTCGATTAGGCTGTAAAATCTGGGAACTTACATTCTGTGAAGCATAGTGTGCTTCATCGCATATGAAAAACAGTAAGAAAATACTGCAGCAAGCCGTGAGAGCCAATCCTATATCCTTAGTCCCAAAACCCTCTGAAATTTGACTCAAAAGTCCGTAAATAGACAGAGTTATAATTAGAAAAAGGTAAAGGTTGACAAAGGTAAAAGTGTAGCAGTTTGCGATGCCAGTATCCCTGGCCAGTTTGCTTAACCGAAGCCAGAGGGCGCGGTACTCCGCTACTTTGCCGGCGGGGCCGATGTGACGCAGGGCCTAAAACAAATTAATTAAGTACATACTTCGTTTAATGATGAAATGTTTATATTTATGGACATCACTTATAAATACAAAAGTGACTATAACTCTTAAGTCTTTACACGAATTGAAATTTGGTAACTAAATTCATTTCAGTTCATGAGGCCTTAAAGAAATACAAATTTTATAAAAAAAGTTTTTGTGTATGATAAGTATATATGACAAGCCAGGCTTAGTAACAATAAAATCGTATTCTTTTAAACAATGCATAAGTAAAACATAGCATTATATAGCAGCTTCTTCGTGTTATGTTTCGCTATTAGTAAAAATCTGGTAATAGTAAAAAACTTAAACTGTTTTTTATATAAATACTAATACTTTTCCTCGCGAAACGCGCCCCTATTCGACCCGACTACGGACCTGTAAGCTTTTAAAATTCCTTAAATGTTTTCAGGTTTCACGAATCTCAGACTAGCCAAAGCGGTTTAAAATTTTAAATGAGAGCAATAAAGTTCTTTCAGTTTCAGCTTTCTATTCTTTACTGCAAATTTATTGCAGCGTACGAATGTAAAAGTTAATTTACTCAGATCATAAACACCTTTCGCTTTATCTAACGAATATTTGTATTGGAATGACTATCTTTTTACCGGGACTTCTTTTGCCATTCTAAACTTCAACACTATAATTGAGCCTTAATCCACATGACGTTAAGAATTGCGCTTACCTCTGAGGTCTTGGGTTTGATCTTCAGTCAGACAATAAATTTTTGGGTTTAAAGCAAAAGAAAGCTAATCGCATATTTGCTTATATCAAAATAAATCATCCACAGACATGCCCAATTGGCTTTATGGGGCCTAACAATGCAAAATCTTAAATTGAAATTAATAACCGTACTCAGTGTTGCCCACTTAATTAGCTTCAATGGTGTGTTATTAATAACCTATACCAAAAGGACTGCAATTCGGCTACGAAATTAATGACCCGAGTAGTTAAAGACTGATTTAACGAACTAGAAAGAAACGAAATACTTATTCGTAACTTAGTTTTTATCAATGATAAACTTAAATCTTTATTTAATACCTTAACTAACCGTTTATTTATAATAAAAGATTCAGTATAGGCTACCAATAAGATTATACCTTCTGAAAATCCTCGGCCAAAATATTAGCACAAACACTTAAAGACTCGCAAAGTAGATACCAATATCCGCCCAAAATATATGTAAGAATTTCCAAAAATATATACGGTAGCATCTGCATCATTTTAAAATGTACCATTGTTACGTGAGTGATAATTACAGACGTTGTGGAAAGTATTGGTATTATAACTGCAATGGCTAGAGCTTTTTTGTAAAGTTTAATTGGCAGAATTCGGCCGGAGAGCGTTTTGTACGCCATCTGAAATTTATAAAGGTTTAAAATATTGCTCGAACTGGCGTATTAAGGTTTTTGTCGAATTAATGCAACAAAGGAAGGACCATGTGTTGTATTATTTTTGGTGTATTCTTGAAGGATCATGAGTTTTAACAACAAAAACAATATTCACAGGCTTCCTTTCGATCCCTATGTCTGCTCGCGTGTAAGTGTAAAGGTCATTAATTTATAGAAATATATAACATTTTTATTCCATTATTAACTGTTGTTAATAAAACAAATTAATTTATTAGACCAGCGATATACTATAGGTTAAATTGTAACTGATTTTGTAATAATCATTTTAATCTTATAAGTAAGAAGTTCTTAAAATATACTCAGTTTTGTTTCAATATAAATGCAAAATAATTAGCTATGTAGATAAGTGTTATTTAATTTGCTAAGATGCGCAGAAGTGGATTGTATCATCTCGAACTTTCTTTGGTTTAGTTAAAGTATTTGCCTTCCTTGTTGCATTAAATTAAAGAGAATTAATACTTTTTCAACAAATAGTAATCAGTCTTTAAATAATAAAATATAATTTTGTAGGTTTGTAGCTACAAAATTATATTTTATTTTGTATGTAGTTTCTTTATTACTGTTCGAGCAATAAAAATTACAAAGGCTTTCCGTCGTTACGTCTATTCGCTACATTTTTATAATATTAAACATAAAATAAGGAATGATAAAATCCTGTATATTTTATCATTATTATAGCTATTTGTATTATTATAAATTTATAATTATTTACATAATAATAATACAAATAGCTTATTCCGGTTAAAAAAAGTGTTTCCTTTCAATTTGTAAAAGCTATGTTAACAAAAGACAATAAAATATATTTACTTTAAATCTGTGTAAAGCCAAAAAGTAACTTAATGTACAAAATACCTCAAAAGCAAGCCATCCGTTAAGTATTTCAGCAATTTTCCGGGTCTCATACCACATAATCGGTATCGCCAACATTGGAAATAGGTATACAGTGAAAAGATACTCAATCACCGCCTCCTCGAATTTTCCCTCAGCCGTCCTCAATATTTGCACTTTATTTAGAGACAGGTAGAGAACATAGCCAATCAAACATAGATACAAAAACACAGAGTATAGCATAGAAGGGGACGCAATATTAAACTGGTTTTTGTCCGTAGAGGACCGAGTGATTGGTAGCACGCCCATCATTCGCAATAAAGTAAAAACCGGCTTTATATTTTCATAAACGATATCTTTGTATATCTCTGGTGTAATTAAGTTGTCTTTTAAAGGTAGCACGGAGTTCTTCGAGGTGGGTCTTACTATGTATGGAGTACGTGCTGGCGTGACGTCCAAGAAAATGACTTTGTTCTTTGGTTTATTTTCCATTTGATGCGCCCAGCCATTCGGTATTTTTGGGTATAAGACATTACTGGTATAAAGGGACATTATAATTTCAGGACCTTTCAGGTCCAATGCGACATGCGGAATGGCGTGCCTAAATGACGCCTAACGTTATAATTGCGTCAATGTTTGCCAAGATGATTGTAGCCATGTAAGTGTTTTTCATGAAATTTTCAATGCGTTCTTCACCTTGAAAGGTCTAAGGGCACATATATGATTAAAATAGGTGTTATTGACGTAACATTCATATATTATTTGCTTTATGTGACCTACACATTAAATTTTTAGTAATTATTTCAAGTACTATTTTTAACGTAATATTACCAAGAATGATTAGTGATTCTTGATTAATTGAAAACAAAGACTAGAAGTTTGGAATTTGTTGTATTTTATGATGTAATCTATTGATAATTTGGTAATTTGGATTGGTAAGCGAATAAACCTGTCATTGAAGATTTTGTTTAATTTTAACATGATAATTGAATCATTTTTTTAGTATGTTTCAAAATGTATAAAGACCAATATGGCTGGTATAATTTTAATAAAACATTAACATAAAATTATGTAAATAATTATAAGTTTATAATAATAATACATAGCTTCAATCCGTTTAAAAAGTGTTATCTTAATGTGTAAAAGCTATGTTAACATAAGACAATACTATGGTATAATTTTATTTTGATATGTTAATGTCATGTAAGTTAATCCCTAATAGATGTTAAAATTAATAAATTAACATACATCTAGTCTAGTTATTTACGTATTTTCAAAACCTATAGAAGAGGAACAATCCGATCATTAAGTTCTCATTATAAATATATCCAAAGGGATTGTACAGTGTCAATGATTGCGAGTGAGCTTATGATATCTAGATTTATAAACAAGAAATATGATAGGGAAGTTTTTTAATTCATTTAAAAATTTCCCACACTGAAGTATTATTGTTAATGTATAACCGTTTCTGTTGACGTACCAGCTCTTAAAAATCATATTCCTCTTGCACAATTTGCATATTAAATCGTTGGAAAACGAAAAATTAAGAATTCATATCACAGATAATTTGATAAAACTAGTCTCCAATAAAAACTCAAAAAAGCAATAAAGTTTATACGCGTTGTAAGAATAAAATATATTTTATAGGACAGGTGTTGGCAATACATAAAATGCGTAGAATCGACAAATGAACACCGGTAGACCATTTTATGGGCCATAAAGTGGTTCGCCATAAATGAGACAGCCAAGCATCTCGTAGTGGACTCGTAGTAGCTGTATAAACATGGTTACTTAGGAAAATACACAGATTTTACGATATCTTTATGAAGGGCATTGAAAACACGACGACACTTCTGACATCATTAAGAATAAGATAATGTGCGAAGTAGAACCTTATTTAACAAGAGAGATATTTAAAAGTAGGATATCACTATAAAAGATTGTCCTTGCTCGAGAGTTAGGTCCTTACACTAAAGCGTAAAAAAACTGAGAGACATACTAAGATGTACACCAGTAAGACTTAGTCTCAAAATCTGTGGCGTTTCGAAATTCTTTAATAGATACGCGGAAGAAAAAGAGTTGTCGCATTGGATTAAATGTCCCTGAATTGTTAAGTGTACAATTATTATATGTTTCTAGATGATCTGGAGAACTTCGTATCACCTTCATATACTTCTGTAAAATGTGTTCTTTACCACACTTTTTTATTTACATTATTAAATATATATCAATTTAAAGCTTTCTGAAATACTATATGTTTTCGCTGTATGCTGTATCATGAAGAAATAAAAACAAAATTTTTTGTCAAAAAAATAAAAATGTAGAAAAATACATGTTATTGCACACAAAATTTCACGAAAATCGGTCGAGGCAATTTGAAGGAGTTTAATTCTAAACACCTTGACATGAGAATTGTATATATTAGATTATAATAACTCCTCTTACAAAATGTACAATTTCAGCTAAGAAGTTGCGTGCCACTAAGCTTTTTTGTACTGTACTTAGTCTCGTGTTTTAGTACGTAAAGCTGTCGGTAGTGTGCCTGCTCTGGCACGCTACGATATAATATATACAGCGTACATGGTCAGAGGGAGCATTTTTGCTGCCATCCCATATGTGAATAGTTAATAACAATAATCCAGTGGCGCTACAATCATGTGACTTTTAGATTGCATGCGTTTCGTGAATAATTATTATACTTTGACAATTAGGTGATCAGCCTTCTGTGCCTAACACATGTCGTGAATTTTTAGGTGTTATACATGCCGGATTCCTCATGATGTTTGATTTCCTTTTGCCGTAGGAGCAAGTGCTAATTGCGCACATTAAAAGAGAACGCCATTGGTGTACAGATCGATTCGAATTCAGAGTGAGTTGCTCAGTGTTGAGAAGCTTAAGTCGACACTACTTTGAATTATAGTTATACATTCTATAACCCAGAGTGACTCTTCTTACGCTTAACTTAATTTAACTGCAATCATCAGGTAACAAGCTCTTTTAAATAGCTTGGAATTAAATTTTCCAACGCCGAGCTCGCTTAATCGAACGTTTAATGACAAGATGCAAACTAATGAAAGCATTTAGTTGCATGTGATAACTAGAATTTTGTTTTATGGGCTGGTAAGACTTAAATTTTAAATAAATGGAAATAAAGGTTCTTTTCATTCTTTACTTTCTATTATAAAACTAAATATTTTGTATTTTTATTATCATGGTAAGCGGAAGTTCAACAGTAACTTCTATCTAAAGACAGATGTTTTTACCTACTCTAGAGTAGGTACGTTCAAGTCATATTTTAAATTGTAACGCAACTGAATGCTTTTCACAAAGATAATATAGTCTTCACGATTAAAAGAATATTTAATTTATAAAATAACTTTGTTTGTAAGGAAAGAATTCACATTCGTTAACGCGTGTTTATAAGCAACATATATTTATCTCGATGCTTCGTTTTGAAACCAGTTACATCTAAAAATATCCGAAAATATCCACGTTATGTAATAGCAATTATTAAACGGACTCTCTAGCAAGTATTGACTAAGTACTGAAATAGAACATGCGATAGGAGAATTGAAATAGGTGCTTGAATACTGGTTGGCATTTAAGTGAATCCGAACGTTGTCCAAAAGCAGCAAACTAAACGTAACTACTAGCAGTTTACTTGTTAGTTCTAGACTAGAATCTTGAGTACACTATAATTAGTGAGTTATTTTAAATGAAATTGTGTCCACGAACAAATAATCTTTTAATTGTACGTGTTATATTGACCAGCTGAAAGTCACACAATTACTTTCTAATGTATAAGAAATCTGATTGAATCTGTGAAAATAATGTTTGGTTTTATTGTATTTACTATTCTGAAATGATACTAACTGTAAATCTGCCTTTGTAATAACATTGTTTACGAAAATGTGTTCTAAATTTAATTCGGTTGATATGGATAATTTAGGCGGGACTAATGTCAGTTGGCGGTTATACCAAAAATATAGATATAAATAAAGATTTATAGCTTATGTCAATAGCTTTTCCTTGGAGAAGCCCCTATTAAATACTTTTCGATTTTAACTATTAGTTTGTAAATGAAGTAATTTTTAACATAGTTCATGATTTTCATAATCAATATATGTCAATTGTTATGTTTCAATATCCGGTAGGTTCTAAAACTGATTAATAGAGTGCCGTTTAATGTCAGCGTTATACTCATGGTAGATGCTAAGTTAGAAAGTTACAATTTATTAATCTTGACTAATCGCCTCTAATAAGACTAGAATTGATATAAATTACATGTATTTTGCTGAACTTGATCATAACGATAGCGAAATAAAAATTACAAAGGAAATGGGATTCATTATGTTAGTTTTCTTTTAAACTCTTTGATACGTGAAAGTGTCGAGTTTTATGGAGAGATTATGTAATCTCGTTTAATATAATTACCTACTATATTTAATAAATAAATTGTTTATAGCGTTACATATATGTATGTGCATTTTGTGTCTAGGTACTAGTTATATTTACGCCAAAACAAAACCAACACTTTTGAGTTATACCTAAGACGGATTATTTTCTAAGCAGTGAAAGTCCTTTTGATCCAATATTAATAGTAAAAACTGTTCCTTTTAATTATTTAAATTACTTTATTATAAAAACAGTTAGCTGTTTTTGTTGTGTCAAATCTGTAACAAGAAATTCGCTCCCGTTTTCGTTTATTAAAATTCGAACTGTCTTGTTAAGGTTTGGTGCTTTGTATTGGTTTGAAAAGTTAGTACAAATTTAATTAAAGTAGACAGCACTGCTTTATGAATATTCATCAATTCGTTGCGCCGGTTATGCACTTCCTATTATCCGCCCAACTCAAGAAGATCCAAATTCACGAAATTCAGTACAAATTTATATTTGTAGTTTTGTCAAGTCGTTTACATAGTTTTACCTTTGTGCTATATTTAGTTAGATAAGATAACGTGTTTATTTTGTAAGATATATTGTAATATCCTTGGGAGAACTTTAAATGAGTTCAATAATAAAGACTACAATAATGCAATTAGTTATATGTGGTGAAGAAATGTCAAAGATTATTAACCAATATTAATTTAAGGAAATATGGAGCATTGATAAACCTTTTTAGCTTCAGACTAATCCAGGGATTTGGTGATTTTTAAGAACTGGATATAACTCTTCATGAACGACTCTGAATACTACGAGTCTTTGTCACGAATTTTTTTTTACATATTGCGTATTATTAGGCTATATTGAATCATCTTTACGCCATTAAAAGCCTCAATTTTGAAAAAGCAGATTGTTAGGGTGAAAATCAAAAACAAGACTTAGCGCGAATTATGAGTCCCATATGTCAAAATTAAGTACATTTGATGTACTTCAGAGTTAACGCTAAGTATCTTTCTAAATCTCGCCCTAACTAGCTCCATGTTTTCAAATAAAAATTTAGGCCCTAGTTTAAACATTGTCAAACCTTTCTTTTGCGACAAATTTTTCCCAACCCGACAACCAGTAATCGACCTCTGCACCCTCAGCTTACACTATGTCTGGGTGTAAAGAGCGAAATTACAGACAGTGTATCGCCCTCTTCCCCCTATCAACTTATACATGTAAGTCCGACTACTGGTAGGCTACTACTTGAGGCTGCGAACTGGATGGTTTGTATATATTTGGTGCTCAGAAAACAAAATTTATTTTACGTGCAACAAAATTGTTGGATTCTAAAAATAATCTAGGACATGACAACTGTAAAGACAACCGCGGCAAAAAGTTCACAGTTTATACCTTGAAAATTTGTGAATCCGCCACTGTGTCTGTTGCTCTATAGAAAATTCGATCTTATTGTGTAACATAGAGTAGTTGATATGAAAAGGGTGGTTTAGTTAATATTCAGCCCGGGATCTACCATTGATCTTTCGTGACCTTCAGGCGTCTTTCACGCCTACGTGACATGTTTCTTTCATTCAATACACATCAATTTACTCGTAGTTCGAGGTTTAATCTATGACACACATTAATTGTAGACATTTCTCTAACGTTTTGTAGAACACGTTGATTGTAGTTACCAGTAAATAATTCAAATGCATAATGTTTTTATTTCTTATAAAAACAAAAGAATATTTAAAATCGTAATTAGTACAGTTTTTTGTTTTTTCAATTTACCACATTTAGCTCATTTCTAGTATTTTATCCGTCTTAAAATGTTTAAAAGAACTTATACAATACATTAGGTCCTTACATATGAAATTGGCGTATTTCGTACTGGCCACTTTAATCAGGATGTTCTCCTCTTTGGTAAGGAATTCCAAATTCAAATTTGTACAGCTATTTACTCATGTATTTGTGCTTCGATGACCGTCATTCATTTGTTTTTTTCTGTTTGCGTCACTCATTTTACAAAATGGAAAACTGAGAGTATCGCATTATTTACGAGTACGAGTTCCGCCGTGGCACTAGTGCTGCGGAAACGACTCGAAGGGTGAATGATGTGTATGGCGGTCATGTTGCAAAAGAAAACACAGTTCGTTTTGGATTAAAAAAAGCTTGAAAGGTACCTTGAAAGCCGTAATCCAAGACTATTACGGCTGATGTCTATTGTCAGCAATTGCAAACCATGTTGGAAAAGCTAGCGGCTAAACAACCTAGGCTGGTCAATCGCTCCACGCCACTGCTACTTCACGACAACGCTAGACCACACACTGCACAACAGACGGCTACCAAATTAGAAGAGCTTCAATTGGAATGTCTAAGACATCCTCCGTACTCCCCGGACCTTGCTCTAACAGATTACCATTTTTTTCGAAATTTGGACAACTTCTTGCAAGGGAAAAATTTTAACTCTGATGGGGCAGTCCAAATCGCCTTCACAGATTTTATTGATTCCCGTCCGACTGATTTTTAGTAAAGGGATCAATGAACTACCTATGAGATGGCAAAAGTGCATAGAAATGGTTCTGACTTGATTTATTAAACATATTATATTTAAAAATAACTTTTTGTTCCTCCCATACAAAACGCCAATTTCATATGTAAGGACCTAATATTTACTATTTTGCCCAAAGGGCTTACCATTACCATACAGTGGTGGTCAAAATATAAAACATGTCTTATTTTTAATTACAAAATGAGTCTAACACACTTAGGAGTTTATTTTCTGGACGCCTAATTAGAAACATAAAAAACATACATAGCTCGTTCTTTTTTGAAATTTTATCGGCGTTGGAAAAAAATACAGTCACATTTTTTTGGTTACGCATCATATTATTCCGTTAAGCGCCATCATTTTCTTGTCCCTACCACGGTTGATTCGAAGAGATTCGAAGCCATTAATAACAACAATATATAATAATGATAACAATGACAGTAATAGTTCTATTACAATTAATGAAATACTGTAATAATCTTAGCAGTAATAATGTAAAATGAAATAATTGTATTATTCGTATTCATGTCAATGATAATAAAAGCCTTGTTAAACTTTAGCTAATTTAACTTTATTTAACCAATTTCGATAAAGTTGCATATAGTAGATCATTTTCCGAAAAATAAGGTCATAAAGAAGTTTCACTTCTTACGTGTATAGATAGTAGTACACGCACTCATTTTATGTAATTTAATTAAGCCTGTATAATAAACTTATTTTTGTTGTAGTGTATATTATATTACTAATATTTTATTTATAACTATTGCTAGGCTGTACCTAAAAAATATTGTTTTTAATAGGTTTTCAAGTTAACGATTTGCTATTTTAAAATGCCGAGAGTTTATTCTCGGCCTA